>NC_046158.1:15259673-16459673 GCF_011064425.1 Rattus rattus
GCTGGGATTAAAACTGTCTACCACCATGCCAGGGCCTTAACTTATACTTTTCTACTTGATAAAGGTTATATTTAACTGGAATTCAAGAAAACGCCATTTATTCTTGCATCCAATACAAAACTAAAAATGATAATTAAAACAATACATAATACATTCTACATAATACATTCTTTTTTGTCATCAAGATAAAGCAGAAGGAGAAGAAGAATAATGCTGACACTTTATATGAAGTTGTGTGTTTGGAAAGTGAGTCAGAGAGAGAGAGGAGGAAAACTACAGCCAGTCCTTCAGTTCGCCTGCCACAGTCTGGATCCCAGAGCTCCATGATCCCCTCTCCTCCAGAAGACGATGAAGAAGAGGGTAAGTGTAGAGAGGTTGGTTTGTATATATAAGAAGGTCTGTGCATACTGCTATAACTTCATCTCTATGGGGGACTGGCAGTGGGATGTGGTGTTGGAACTCAGTGAGCACTTATTAGAGGCTCTCACAGGCAAGCAACTAGGAGAAGCTAGAAAATAGTTGCATCATCTGTTCTCTATTCCCACCCCACCCCCACCCCCAGCATTTATTTTGTGTGTATGTTTTATATTTGCACCACAGTGTACCAAAGAAGGTCAGGACAACTTGGTAGGAACCTGTTCTTTCCTTTTACTTTGTGGGTTGAGGGCATTACCCTGAGGTCAACAGGCTTAACAGCAAGCACCTTTCCCCAGTGAGCCATCTCACCAACCCACATTTGGGCATTCTTTAGGATACTCGTAATTAGATTTGGAAAATTAGATTTTATAATCTGTTGGTCACTATTTAAAGATAATACAAAGAATTGGGAGCTAGAAGGAAGTTTTTGGCATAGAAAAAAAGAGAACATTTCATAGTGGTTGTCATAACAATACAAGGGTTTCATTTTTTTGTTTGTTTGTTTTTCCTCCATCTTTATTAACTTGAATGTTTCTTATTTACATTTCGATTGTTATTCCCTTTCCCGGTTTCCGGGCCAACATCCCCCTAACCCCTCCCCCACCCCTTCTATAGGTGTGCTCCCCTCCCCATCCTCCCCCCATTACTGCCCTCCCCACAACAATCCTGTTCACTGGGGGTTCAGTCTTGGCAGGACCAAGGGCTTCCCCTTCCACTGGTGCTCTTACTAAGCTATTCATTGCTACCTATGAGGTTGGAGCCCAGGGTCAGTCCATGTATAGTCTTTAGGTAGTGGCTTAGTCCCTGGAAGCTCTGGTTGGTTGGCATTGTTGTTCATATGAGGTCTCGAGCCCCTTCAAGCTGTTCCAGTCCTTTCTCTGATTCCTTCAACAGGGGTCCCGTTCTCAGTTCAGTGGTTTGCTGCTGGCATTCGCCTCTGTATTTGTTGTATTCTGGCTGTGTCTCTCAGGAGAGATCTACATCCGGTTCCTGTCAGCCTGCACTTCTTTGCTTCATCCATCTTGTCTAGTTTGGTGGCTGTATATGTATGGGCCACATGTGGGGCAGGCTCTGAATGGGTGTTCCTTCTGCCTCTGTTCTAAACTTTCCTTCCCTATTCCCTCCTAAGGGTATTCTTGTAAGGGTTTCATTTTTAATGAAAATGATGATGGGATGATAGAAAGTCATTTAAGTTTGTATCTGTGAAATTCACATGATGTTCATCAGATTTTGGAGAGTTTGTGGAACATCCTAAGAGTTGTTTTGAGCTGGGATTTAGAGTGCAAAACTCATTAGAGACAAGTAGGCTGCCTTTCTTTTGCGTTTCTGGCAAAACAATCACATTAACAAAAATAAAGAGATTCAAGAAATGATTAACTTTGTTTAAAAAGATAAATACTCATGATTGTATGTGCTTTTTCAAGATGGGAATAAGTACTGACTTTTTTCAGTTCTCATTTTTATTTTTTTATATAAATCCTACTGTCTTGTGATTAATCACCTTATGGTCAGTTTTAAGACTATTAATTTATAATTTCTAATGATTAAATTAGAAATGATTAAATTATTGTGTAGTAGCAAAATGCATGATTCTCATAATCTTCACAGTAAGCCTGAAAACAGAAATTATTATTGTCCTCGTTTTTCATATAAAGAAGTAGAATAAGAGATAAGTAAATTTGCCAGGCTACACAAATAGAAATTGGCAGTCATAATGTGAATCTGAATTTGTGTGCTTTGAATCTGAGTTGAAGTCTGTTATCATCGTCTGCATTTGGCTCTCATAAATCAATGACATGCATAAAGACCCGTGTATTCTTTTTAAAGTTAGATACATTTTGGCATTCCCCTGCCAAACCATTCCAAATTGTCAGCCTGCCTGCCTGCTGTCTTTCCTTAACTTTCCTTTCCTTTTCCTTTCCTTTCTTTTAGATTTATTCATGTATTTTATGTATGTATAAGGGTGTTTTGTCTACCTATATGTCTGCACATGAGAAGAAGGCATTGGATTCAAGTTATATAGATGGTTATGAGCCACTATGTGGGTTCTGGGAATAGAACCCGGGACCTCTGTAAGAGTAGCCAGTGCTCTTAACTGCTAAGCTATCCATCCAGTCCCTCAAATTGTGTTTTTCATGGGGACATAGACTATTCTCACTGTTTGAGATTTTATATATCTGGTAGATTTAAAACTTGCAGTTCTCTTTTAGGTCAACATCTTCTACAATGGAAGAATAGGAAAATGTCTACATAAACTTCAATGAGAATCAGCAGTACAAACAACTTAGATTTAAGAAAGAATGACTGTCATGCAAGGAAAATGTTCAATCTCCTTTCCATAGAGTTTGAGAAATAAATGCTGGGTGAAAATAAATGTTGGGCCTAGTAAATAATGACATCAGGACTGATAATACCCAACACTAAGTTGTGGAAGAGAGATTCAAAGTTTTGAATCTCTACTGGTAATTCTTAACTAGAGAGAAATAAGGACTAATGGTACCTGATAGGCTATGGGGAAGGTTGTGAATGCTAGAACATACATTCTGCAGAGAAACAGGAGTCTGTTTGCCCTGTGCTGTTTCCCTAGTGTAGACCACAATATCTAATGTGCAGTGGGTACTCAGAAAATACAGGCGGGAGGACTTAAGTCCTAGGATCCACACCTGTAACAGGAAATTTGTGACAAATCTGGAGTGAAGGGATCTTGACTTTCTTTGATCTTCAATCAAAATCTTTCCAGTTCAGCTTTCCCACCAGGAATGCTATTGTCCTGTGATATTTGCCCCTTTGGAAAAAATGACTATTCTCCACAGAGATTTCTCACCTAGAGTATATCTGACAAGAAAGCTGAACTTAGAAAGCAATATTCTGACACGTGAAATAACTTCACATTCCCTTTCTCTACCCATAGCCCATGTACCTACTTGGGATTCTGATGACAGATTCCATGGTATTACTGTTGAGATTTATTCAGAGTCCAGAGAAGTAGGAGAGAATCGTGGAAGATAGATTTTTAGACTTACCACACCATGTAAAATGTAAATTTTTCTTGACATTACAGAGATTTCATTGTATAAATAAGTTCACCAGTGACACCTAGCACATTTTAGTACATTTTTTATGTCTTCCATCACAGGTTGTATGTGGTGGATGTTGTAATAAATGAGAAGTTACATAGTAGTATCGTTCTGGCATACGAACGAATTTGGTGGAAATGGTCCTTAGTGTCGTGAGCCTTCGTTATTCACTTACAGAAGTATTTCATTTATAGTCAGTCTGTCTTTCCCTTGTCTCACGATCAAAACTATGAAAGTATCCAAAATGCTAACAATGTAGGAAGTTTAATAATAGGTGTCAAACATTTATGAGCTTCATTTTAAAGTTGCTGCTTTGTAGTAGTTCTGTCTGAAGGGGGAGTACATGGTAAATGCTCTTCTCACAGTTTTGCTCAGTGAGGAGGTAAGAGGACAAGTACTGTAGTACCCAGTTAATGAGAATGTAAATTTTCAGAACTGTTTGAAAAGACCATTGGCTTACAGAAGCTTTGTAATTTTATGAGGTCCCATTTGTCGATTTTTGATCTTAGAGTGAAAGCCATTGGTGTTCTGTTCGGGAGATTTTCCCCTGTGCCTATGTGTTCAAGGCTCTTCCCCACTTTTTCTTCTGTGAGTTTGAGTGTATCTGGTTTTATGTGGAGGTCCTTGATCCACTTGGACTTGATCTTTATACAGGGCGATAGGTCGATCTGCATTCTTCTACATGCTGACCTCCAGTTGAACCAGCACCATTTGTTAAAAATGCTCTTTTTTCCATTGGATGGTTTTAGCTCCTTTGTCAAAGATCAAGTGGCTATAGGTGTGTGGGTTCATTTCTGGGTCTTCAATTCTATTCCATTGATCTACCTGCCTGTCTCTGTACCACTACCATACAGGTTTTTTTCACTATTACTCTGTAATAATAGCTTGAGGTCAGGGATGGTGATTCTCCCAGAAGTTCTTTTATTGTTGAGGATAGTTTTTGCTATTCTGGATTTTTTTGTTCTTCCAAATGAATTTATAAATTGCCCTTTCTAACTCTATGGAGAATTGAGTTGGAATTTTGATGGCAATTGCATTGAATCTGAAGATTGGGGAAAGACCCTTTACCAATCCTACATCCAATAGAGGGTTAATATCCAATATATTCAAAGAACTCAAGAAGTTAGACTCCAGAGAACCAAATAACCCTACTAAAAATGGGGTGCAGAGCTAAACAAAGAATTCTCAGCTGAGGAATACCGGGTGGCTGAGAAACACCTAAAGAAATGTTCAACATCCTTAGTCATCAGGAAAATGCAAATCAAAACAACTCTGAGATTCCACCTCACACCAGTCAGAATGGCTGAGATCAAAAACTCAGGTGACAACAGATGCTGGCGAGGATGTGGACAAAGAGGAACACTCACTCCTTCATTGTTATGGTGGGATTGTAAGCTGGTACAACCACTCTGGAAATCAGTCTGGAGGTTCCTTAGAAAATTGGACATAGTACTACCTGAGGACCCAGATATACCATTCCTATATATACCCAATAGATGTTCCAACATATAACTAGGACACATGCTCCAGTGTGTTCATACCAGCCTTATTTATAATAGCCAGAAGCTGGAAAGAACCCAGATGCCCTTCAACAGAGGAATGGATACAGAAAATGTTGTACAGCTACACAATGGAATACTACTCTGCTACTAAAAACAATGGCTTCATGAAATTCGTAGGCAAATGGATGGAACTGGGAAATATCATCCTGAGTGAGGTAACCCAGTCACAAAAAAACACACATGGTATGCACTCACTGATAAGTAGATATTAACCCAAAAACTCCGATTACCCAAGATACAATCCACAAACCACATGAAGCTCATGAAAAAGGATGACCAAAGTGCGGATGCTTATGTCCTTCTTAAAAGGGGGTACAAAAATATTTATAGGAGGATATATGGAAACAGAGTTTGGAGCAGAGACTGAAGGAATGACCATTCAGAGCCTGTTCCACCTGGGGATCCAGCCCATTCATATACATACAGCCACCAAACCCAGACAATATTGCTGATGCCAAGAAGTGCATGCTGACAGGAGCCTGATATAGCTGTCTCCTGAGAGGCTCTCCAAGAGTATGACAAATACAGAGGCAAATGCTAGCAGCCAACCAGTAAACTGAAAATGGGGTCCCCATTGGAGGAGTTAGAGAAAGGAGTGAAGGAGCTGAAGGGGCTTGCAGCCCTGTTAGAAGAACAATACCAACCAACCAGAGCCCCCATTCAGAGAATACACATGTCTCCAGCTGCCAAGGGTCAAGCCCTCAGTGTAGGGAGTGTGAGGGCAGGGAGGCAGGGAATGGGGGTGGTTGCAGAGGGCGACACCCCCATAGAAGAATGGAGAGGTTGGTTTTTTACTGTTTTAGATAAAAGTGTTACATATTTTTGCATATAAAACTGCTTACTTTGGAAAAAGAACATTTCACATTTTGAGTTCTCTATTTTATAGATAAATTAATTTTCTATGATTGACATAATAAATACATATAGAAAGAAGAGAGAATTAAACAGGTTATAAAAGCATTTTACCTGAGATAGGAATATTGACATTGTGTATAAATACTAAAGACATATAGCTCTATTTTCCCCATAAATGTTTACATTTGTCTTTTATATTCCCATGTTCGTTCTCCCCCCTCCCCAACCCCCCACTTGTTACAGATAATGATGAGCCTCTATTGAGTGGATTTGGGGATGTATCCAAAGAATGTGCAGAAAAAATTCTTGAAACATGGGGAGAACTGCTGTCAAAATGGTGAGTTATAGTCTTGCTCTGCTTCTACCTGTCACTTCTTACCTAATTTTCAATCTGGAACCAATAACTGAGATATCTCACTCAGTAATCTCTTAGGCATTTATAAGGATAACAACAAACACATGACTCAGTCTGAGATCATAGAAACCTAACAAAGTCTCACTGATAAGAAAAATGTCCAGACATGAAATTCATAGGCAGAGAGGAAGAGAAGGAGAAAGATCAGTTGGTCCTGTACATTGGAGAAGGTAGGAATGACTGGCTGGTTGTTTATAACCTACAGAACTTGCCACCTCCACCTTCACTCTTTAAAGCCAGAGCTGCCTCTTGCTTGCCAAGCTCTCACTGAAGGAGTATAAGGAGTTTTCTCTACAATGTCTGTGTGCGAATGAGACTGCCCCACAAATCTACTTTTTGGGATTGCGCCCTCCACTAGAGGGAGGGGTGAGGAAGTGACCTGGTTCTGTGGTTCTGACATTACATGCAGTCAGACATCCCTACAACCGCAGGTGCGAGAAATTCTTTAGCGTTTCAAATATATACTTCTAAAGGGTAGCTTTTGTGCTATGTAGGAGGCAGGTGAGACCTGTCTTGAAGATACCAACCTCCATGCTAGTCAGACCAAATGTTTAACAGTTAGCAGTTCACACACGAAGTGAACTGGCTTACAAATCTACCATGATTGGAGATGGTTCTTTTCAGTCTGTTTCCCTCTCTTCCAATTATTAGTTATTAGATTAATTAATAATTATTGTTATTAATTATATAATAAATAATAGTTAATTGTTAATAATATATATTAATTATTAGTTCTTAGATAGTTTCCCCATGGAGTTTAAGGATGTCTAAGTAGAAAAATAGGGGACAGAAATATGTATAAAAGAAAATGGCAAACCAAAGCATGTGTTGTTAGACACACAACTGTAATACATGAACTGTGCAAAAGCCCTTGGAAATGTCTCTTCTTAAATTTTGATTTCGTTACTAATAGGAGACAGGATTGCTGATACTCGTCAGTTTCAGCTCAGTGAGCTGGAGTGTGTCAACTGCTGCAGGAATTTTATATGTGTGAAATGTTTCTTAGCTAAACCAGCATTATATTGTATTATATTGTATTGTAATTCAGTGTTGACAAGATTTCATAATAAAGTAGTTAAAAGCCATCTCTACAGTGTTCACAGTCCAGAGCTCATTTTTGTCCTGGGGTTTATTCCAGGCTGGTCTAGAACTCACAGAGGTCTGCAGGCCTCTGCCTCCAAGTGCTGGGATTGAAGTTATGTGTCAGCACACCTGTTAAGACCTCATTCTATTTCTATGAATCCAGCACATTTTGTTTAATGGCTTCGTTTGTTTTGTTCTCAAACTTTGTTATTCATAATGTGTCTTCCCATTCTTTTAAATATAACTGAATTCCCATCTGTTTCTGCTGTCCTAAGATTATTTCAACTGCTTTTGCTTGTTTTTTATGTCTTCAGATATATAATAATCTAGTCTGTTTCATCCATCTGAACATTCTGTCCATCCTATATGTTCTAGGATCTTATGGTTGTAATGATGATAGTTTAAACATTTACTACACACCTAGCACAGCACCATATTGTGTGCACTCTTCCAACTATAAGAGTATTACAGACTTGTACATTTTTACATATAGGCTAGGCATTCTAATAACTAAACTGGCAAACCCAGACTTTGTTCACATAGCAAGTCTGATCCTGACATTAAATTTATTTATTGAAAGGTTTTTTTTTTTTTTAATTATTTTTATTGGGCTGGAAAGAAGGCTCAGCAGTTAAGAGCACTGACTGTTCTTCCAGAGATCCTGAGTTCAATTCCCAGCAACCACATGGTGGCTCACAACCATCTATAATGGGATCTGTTGCCCTCTTCTGGTGTGTCTGAAGAGAGAGACAGCGTATTCACATACATAAAATAAAAAAAAATAAATCTAAAAAAAAATGATTATTTTAACTGTGGGGGGAGTGGGCAGAAGTGTCAGTCTGATCCCCCTGGAGCTGGAGTTAGAGGCAGTTGTCAGCTGTCTGATATGGATGCTGGGAATTGGAAGTTGGGTCCTCAGGAGGAGCAGTATGTGCCCTTAACTACTCAGCCATCTCTCTAGCCCCCTCCAAAGTAGATTCTAATAACAGCACTAGTATCTATATGTTATTCTCCCGGTTCATTTGCATGTGATCCTTAGAAGATAGGAGCACCAATGTGCTCAAGTATAAAATAGTACACTAGTTATATGTAGACTTAATAATGTCAGTGGCTAAAGTTATTCTGAAAGAAATTTTACTAGTCTAAGTTATGGTCAGCAAATATTTCTGTGAGGAGTTAAATAGCAAATATTTAAGACTTTGAGGGCCAATGATAGTCTGTCACAACTATTTACCCTCTGCTATTGAAAATCAAAACAATCATAAATAATAATTAGAAAAGGACACATAATTGTGTATCAGTTAAAGTTTATTTACCCCAAGGCCATAGTGTTTCAAACTTTTAATTAGTAGCATAAAGACTAATACTATTTTTTTGTAACTCTCCATATACGCATATATTCAAGGAAAAATTTATATGAATTGCCCTTATCTCTCACATCAGGATACAGAATCATAGAACAAATAACAAGCAATTTTTAAATATACTATTTATGATTCTCATAGAATTTGGGTGATGTTAAAAGCCTCAGACATATTTGTAATGTACCTGCGGTTCAGTGACGTGTGCTTCAATCTTACAGTCACAGGAGCATTTCTAGGTCAGGAACCTACTTTAGTAACTCATTAATGGTGGCTTTCCAGTCACAGGGGAGCCGTGTGACATGTCTCAGGCTCACCCGGGCTTTCAGTGAACTGGCCAGCCTCCTTGACCTCTCTGCATTATGGATTCAACATCTGCCTTTATGAGAGGATCAGTTTGAGACTCAAAGCACTGAGATCATGCCAGTGTTTAAAGACCAGCTTTATTTTGTTCAGTTTATACATGGAATCTGAAAACCAAGGCTTTTGCAACTTGTATTATTGCAGTAAGAATGTTCTTAGCTGCCACATATATTCAGGCTGTTACTTGAAGAAAGAGACATAGTCTACTGAAACATACCTGAAATATTGTAACTGAGAATGTATAAATATACAGTTCATAGTTGCTGTTGTTTTATGCTCATTAATTGCAATTTTTTGAGGATTTTTATTTTTTCATGTGTATGTGTGTTTTTGCTATTTGTGTGCAAAGTAGAGGTGGGCAGAAGGGAGAACTGAAGTCACACATTTGTGAACCAGGTGACAGTCTCTGTGGGAGCAGCAAAGCATTTCTCTAGCATCTAATTATAGTTTTACCCTAACTTGTACATAAGCCGTAACCAAAAAACGTCTCTCCAGTTTCCAGTTACTTTTTGTTTGGTTGTTTGGTTGGTTGATTGGTTGGTTGGTTGATTGGTTGGTTTTTCCTGACAGGGTTTCTCTGTTTGTAGCCCTGGCTGTCTTGGAACTCACTCTGTAGACCAGGCTGGCCTCAGACTCAGAGATTTACTCGCCTCAGCCTCCCAAGTGTTGGGATTAAAAGTGTGCACCACCACTTTCTAGCTTCCAGTTCTCTTTTTTAGGTAATGATTTAGTGGTTTACAGGTGCCATGTTAATGCTTCATTTTTTATTATTACTGTGTTACCTTCTCATATTTTGTAAACCATTTATTTTCATTAAAATATCTTTCAGAGCCTCTTTCTTTGCCAAAGTAATTAATTACGGCTTTATTTTTAGGCATCTCAACTTGAATGTGAGACCAAAGCAGTTGTCATCCTTAGTGAGAAGTGGTGTTCCTGAAGCTCTCCGTGGAGAAGTCTGGCAGCTGCTAGCAGGCTGCCACAACAACGATCACTTAGTGGAAAAGTACCGGATTCTCATCACAAAGGTCAGAGAGGATAAAGGTTATAGTGAACATGTTTTATACTTTATCTTAAATAAGTATAAAGATGTCTTTCTTTTGACACAAAGATAAATGCCCAAAGTTTACTTCCTCAAGTTGAGTTTATCTCAGTGGGAAATGTCCTTCCCACCTGGATTAATGTTTTGAGCCATTTATGCAATGCAGTGCTTACAATGTTTAATTTGGTTGGGGTGGGCTTTTGTTTACTTGTTTTTTTCTTATTTTTCTTTTTTTTGTTTGTTTTGTTTGTTTGTTTGTTTTTGTTTTTGTTTTTGAGACAAGGTTTCTCTGTTTAGCTAGCCCTAGCTGTCCTGGAATTCATTCTGTAGGTCAGGAACTCAGAGGTTCTCCTCTGAGTTTGCCTCCCAAGTGCTGGGATTAAAGATGTGTGTATGTGTGTCACTAAGCCATGTTCTTCATTTGTTTGACTTTTTTTTTTTTTTTTTTTAAATTTTTATTCATTATATATAAGTACACTGTAGCTGTCTTCAGACACACCAGAAGAGGGCATCAGATCTCTTTACAGATGGTTGTGAGCCACCATGTGGTTGCTGGGAATTGAACTCAGGACCTCTGGAAGAGCAGTCAGTGCTCTTAACCGCTGAGCCATCTCTCCAGCCCGTTTGTTTGACTTCTTAACAGGGGCCCTGGCCTGTCTAGAGCTCACAGTGCAGTCAAGATTAGCTTTGGACCTGTGGCAATCCTACCTAAGGCTCTAAACCAAGGCTAAACTGCTGGCATTATATATATAGGCCACTGTACCCAGCTATAGGTTTATTTTCCTTAAAAAAAATAAATAAGAAAATAATCTGTAAACCTACATTTAATCTAGTTCATTTTTCTAAAGTGAGACCCTTATTTTCACAGTATCCTCTGCTCAAATTAAGGCATTCTTCAAAGTTTCACAAACAAACCAGAAAAAGAAGTACTCCGTGTATAGCATACAAAATATATACATGTATAGAATGTAAATGGTTTCTTACAAGGTTAGCTGTTGTTGTAAAAATATAAAAGATAAAAAAGTAAAGTTGTCTTTTATCCCTCACTAGGTCTATACCACAGTGCCCCAAGATATCTGCTGGATATCTTGCCAGAAGCACACATTCCAATTCCGTGGTGGCCCAGACCAGCCAGCAGCCCCACACTCCACTACACTTAAATCTACACATGAAAGAACACACAACACAATAACCTTTGACCCAATTGATAAGATATAATTGCCCACCTAAACATACAAAACCCAGAACCACCCATCCCTTAAGAACATTAATAACCTCTTGCCTTCTCCCTCCTGTCTCTCTCCTTTTTCGTTCCAGTCTCCTCCTCTTTCTTAAAACTTCTCTCCCACCCATCCTTCCTTCTCCTCCAATGACAGGCCTCCTTCCATCCTGTTCCTGCCCCTAACCTGTATTTTACAAATACTTGTGGGGAGAAGGTTCTGGTGAAGTCACCTGAGTCCTGATTTGGCAGCTGTCCTTGGGGCAGTGGAATTAGCATCAAAATACGGATAACTCCAGGGCAAACCACAGCAGTTAGCCAGTATTTGTGCCTTTTGTACCCATATTACTAGTTTGGTTTTAGTTTTCTAAAAATTGTGGTAGTTTTTCTTCTAGGAAGCAGGTTCTCTGATAGGTAATAGATATATTTGAACCTGGATTATGAAGATACAGATTCATTTTATTATTTATTTTGTGTGAGTATGTGGGCGTGCTAGTACCCTCATACATGTGTGGGTTGGGGCAGAGGAAAATAGTTAAGGGTCCATTCTCCTTATCTGTCTTTTCGTGAGGCCCAAGTACCACTCTTAGGTTCTCAGGCCTAGGTTCCTTTAACCACTCTGTCCAACCTGAGAATTTTTTTTTTTTTTCGGAGCTAGGGATCGAACCCAGAGCCTTGCGCTTCCTAGGCAAGCGCTCTACCACTGAGCTAAATCCCCAACCCCGAGAATTTTTGATAAGAGAAAGAGGTAAAGTAAAATCTTTATAAAGAAAATATTTAAATTTTATGGGGAGTTATTTTATTATCTTTTTGGAACTGTTAACATATCTTATAAAAAAAAAACCCAACATACTGAAAGGACATCTGATCTTCAAAAGAAAATGTTATGTCCAACATAAACAGAACTGTGGGCCTAGGAAGCCAAACTGAAGAATGGTTGAAGTTCCTTTATTAAATATGCCTGACAAAACACAGTGGGAGTCAGAAAGGAGTGGTAGAACCATGGAGTGTCTTTTTATCTCTGGTGTACAGCTTTTGAGACAGGTTCCAGAAAAGAGTCTGTTTATATCACCACCTCCAGGGCTCAGGAAACGCTGCAGAAGATGGGGCTGGAAAGGATCTAGGAGCCCAGAGGGAAGGGATGGAGTGCAGTGTCTTCTAGGCATAATGTAGCTCTTGAACTCTCAGCAGCTGAGAGTTGGGCCATCTGCCCCAGAGCGCACATGATCGTGGCCTTGTGAATTCATTCTGTCAGATAGGGAGGAGACAAGGTCCTACTCCTCCTTGTATCTGTGGCAGTTAAAGATCACTGAGGGAGAGTCATGTTTTCTTCAGTGATGCAGCTACTGGTATGTGGCCCAGCTCCTCTTGTGCTCCTGTAAGTGACTCTAACTTAATTTGTTGGTTTACAAGAAGAAAAAAAAAAGTAGAAAGGCCATAGTAGTTGAGAAGAAGAAAGAAGTCAACAGGAATAGGAACAGGAAATAAACGATAAGATACGGGAGGGTAAATATGTGTATGACAATGTTTGTCATTACATATAATCATATGTGCTCATGTACCTGTAAAACAAAAGTATTGTAGTCAATAAGTTTTTATAAAAGGTAAGAATCGCTAGGCGCTGGTGGCACGTGCCTTTAATCCCAGCACTCAGGAGGCAGAGGCAGAGGCAGAGGCAGAGGCAGAGGCAGGAGAATCTCTTGAGTTCAAGGCCGGCCTAGTCTACAGAGTGAATTCCAAGGCAGCCAGGGCTACACAGTAAAACCCACTTTCCAAACCCCCTCCCCGAGAAACAAAGCAAAACAAAAACAGTAAGAATCTTTGGTGCAGGGTCTTCCTGTGCTATTGTCTGGTTACATGGAAAATCAAGGGCTGCCAACAGTATAGCATACTCAGTTGCACACCCTGGATTATATATTGATTGTACTGAAAGACCCCCGGAGAGGACCTTTCCCGCAGGAGGAGTCCCAAGCGCCCAATGACGGAGCCGAGTCCACTCGGATGCAATCAGCAAGAGGGTTTATTGGAAAACACAGGTACCTGCGGGCACACAGTCTCTTCGGAGGATGGGGCTTTTATAGGGTTTGGGGAAGCAGGAGCAGGCGTATAGAAGCAGATGCATAGTTACGGGGATTGGTGGATTCAAACGAGGCACATAGACATGTTCACATATGATTGGCTATTTCACATGATGAGGTAATAAGGTATAGCTACACACATTGGCAGGTTTGGGGCGTCCTGAATGTCGGGGGCTGGGGGCTTATCTCTTCCTGCCAGGTGGCCTGTGAGTCAGATCCGGTACTCCTGGTCTGTTCTGCATTCCTTTTCTTTTATGGTCTGTTAGTTCTAGCGGCAGGGCGGGGCTGCCTGGACTTGTTTTTCACAGTGTTAAGCCCTGAGTCTGAATTTTGAAACTTACTCTTTTAACTTCATATTTTTAAATCTTAAATCTGTATAATTTTCCTTTCAGTACTTTTATGATTGTTTTAGAGTGTGTTCCTTGTACTTATAAACTCTTGAGCCATGTATTGATAGTTACTCATGTAATGCCAGCACTAGGTATGTATTGATAGCTTACTTGTTTAATACCAGCACTAGGTATGTGGAGGCAGGAGCCATTCAAGTTCATCCTTAGCCACAGAGTAAGTTTTCAAGCTAATCTTAGGGTGGGCTCCCTGTCTCAATCCACTCTGCATACAGTAATAAAGCCCCCCCCCCAAAAAAAAAAGAAAGAAAGAAATGTTAAATGTTACCAAGGCTTAAAAAAAACAAAACATGGAGTCTATTATATAAAATATGCCCTTAAGGTTGTTTTGTCTTTTGAGTTGTTTTTTGTTTTTGGTTTTGGTTTTGGTTTTTTTGGAGACAGAGTCTCACTATGTAGCCTTAGCTAACCTGTAGACCAGGCTGGCCTTTGAGAAATCCACCTGCATCTGCTTCCCAAGTTCTGGGATTACCACACCAGAACAAGCACTTAAAGATTCCTCCTGGTCTCAGGAAGTGAGTCCCTCAGCCTGCTTCACTGCCTGTCGTCTCATTACTGTGTTTGAATCTGGTAACATGTCAGCTGGAGTTTGGCATGAAGGGAACAGAAGGCATTTTCTTTCGAATTTGCAGATTGCAGAACCTTCCTCAGTGCCTTCTGTCTCTGGCTGTTTTTTAATATCTTACATTTTATGTCAGTACCTCTTACTGTTCCTTTTGATTTAATGTTTAGTTTTCAAAATTTATAGGAAAACTGCCTCTACAATAAATTCATTTTAGAATGAGTGACTAGTAGGTCAACAGCTCACCTCGACACTCTCCTTTCCACCCACTCGCTCCTTCTCACTGTGTGTCTCCTCTGTGCTGAGCTTTAACGCCAAGTGTAAGGCTTTGCTTCAATTACAAACTCACATCTAGACCCTAAACTAGCAGCACTTGTATGTCACTAGTATTTTATCTTTAAATTGCTTGTGCAGTAGAAACCGTGAAGGCCCCAACCACATCTCACAAGTCTAGAAATAGAATGCACCAATGACATGTTAGCACTGAGCAGATTGTTTCCTTTTTAAATAAAATTATCTCTCTGGAACCTCATAGGCAAGGACTGGAATCACAAGAATGCATCTCTGGGCACTCAGCAGTGGAGGATTGTCTGCTCAGCAGGAAGCACATGGAGTTAGCAAACCTGAGCTAGCAAACAAAAAGGTCTCACACTTCCATTCATAAACTCAAATGAGGTTCTTCACCTTGGACCAGTCATTGCACTATCAAACAAGCATGGTTTCCGTATTTTTTAATTCTGTATGCACACATTTAACCATCAGTGATAGAGATCTATCAACTTTTCCTTATCTTTATTTCCCAAATATAAAGTCTAACAAATATTTGCTTAACATTTACTTTGTATTATATAAGTAATTTACAAAGGATTAATGTATGCAAGAGTGTTGTATATAAATACTTATTCCTCCTCCAATGCTGGAGATTGAACCCAGGATCTTGGTCATGGTAGGCAAGCATCCTACCATATTCCCCATTTCCCTGCTGCACCATTTTATCTAATGGATTCAGCATCCATGAATTTTATATCTAATAAAGGTCCTGTAACCAATTTTCCTTGGATACTAAGATGCCATTCAGGCTTCGCCTCCCTGTCATATCAGCATGATCAGCCTGTGATCACAACCATAGATCCTGGGAGAGGATGCCAGAATAGCCAGGAGCAAAAGAAACCTCGGGCAAGCACTCAGAACTGACCCTCAGGCAGCTTCAGTGAGACAGCTCATTTTAGTTGGGGGAACAAAGGGGATTTAAACCATTGAGGGGTGAGTAGGGGCTAGCAGGGTGAGTGTATATCATTGTCTGTCAGGAGCCAGGGTGCTGGGGATGCCTCATTAATAGTAGGGATTCCAGGTGCTGCTAGACATGGCCTTATAAGGCAACAGGAAATTTTACCTAGTTGTCAGGCTCTGTGACCTCCTCCACATATCTTTGTGAAAATATTTCCATTCCATTGAGTTTCTGCATGTCAAATCTGACTAAGAATTTCTAAGGTTTCCTGAATTCCAAGAATGTGAATATATTGTCTTGGCCATTTTGAAGTTGTTAGTATTGGGGTGGGTGGGTGGGTGGTTGGTTGGTTGGTTGGTTGGTTGGTTGGTTGGTTGGTTGGTTGGTTTAACCCACAGAAGTTTTATATAATTTAGCCTGATACAGATTGAATATCCCTATCTAAAAGCTTGGGATCAGAACTGTTTCAGATCTGGCATTTTCTGTTTCGTGGTAGTGGTGGTCGTTTGCCTTGGTTTGATTTAGTTTGGATTATGTTGACTTAGCAGTTACACCACCATCATATGACGATTGAAGTGCTCTGAAACCTTAGGCTATTGCAAGTCTTTCAGCGCTTGCTTCTAGGTCCTGAACTTAAAGAATAGGAATGCATACCCAGTTATCGCAGCTTCATTTAAAAGCTCTTGAAACCTAAAAACAGAATTTTTATTGTATTTGGCTTGTGTTCAGGTTTTTTTTTTTAAAGGATTGTCTTTTTCAGTCAACTATAAACAAATACAATTTTGTGAGAGTTTTAGAAGAAAGTACATAACTACTGAATTCAGATGGCATTGATGGTTTCTCATCTAAGATTTCTAAAAGATCTTGTCTTCTGAAGTCACTCTGGAGGTGTGTAGTCTGTGTAGATGTGGGAATGTGATGCTGCAGGTGCTGGGAAAGAGCTCTGTTCAAATATGAGAAATGTGGGGTGACTCCACAGTGATACTGAGGTGAGACTGGAAGCCTACGCTAGAGGCCACATCTTAGAAAGTGACATATTAATGGTTTTGTGTAATAGGAAAAAAAGAATTGAATCATTTTATTTCATGTTTATTTTACAGTTTGTTTTTCCAGTGCTGGCTTTATATATACAAGGCAATTTTTCTACTGTTCAGTTGTGGTTCCAGTCCCAACTAAAGCCATACATTTAGGTTTAAACATCAATATAACACACAGAGCATGTTGGTGCAGAGGCAAGCCAGTATCTGTGAGTTTAAGAGCAACCTGCGGGGTTGGTGATTTAGCTCAATGGTAGAGCACTTGCCTAGCAAGAGCAAGGCCCTGGGTTCGGTCCCCAGCTCGAAAAAAAAAAAAAAAAAAAAAAAAGAGCAACCTGCTCTATATAGTGAGACTCTGCCTTAAAAATTAAATAAAATAAATAAATGAAAAATTTTAAAAAGCATGTAACAAGGTTTCATGTATCTGACAAAAGGCAGGCTGTCTTGCTTCAAATCCTAGCTTCACTGTTTTCTACCTGTTTTTGTTGGGCAGTTTAATATTCCTAGGCATAAAATGTGATAATAGAAACTTGCTTATGATTATTAGTATTAACAAATATATACATAGTCATATTACGTGTAAGCGACTGCCTATTTACTGTTATTTACTTATCTATTATTTTAGTTTTATAATATTATTTTGGTTTCAGTAAAACCTGGCAAAAGGTGTGGCTTGAATTGGGGTGCTGGGATCACTTTTCAAAATCTTTAGAGGTGCTTAAAGCATTAGATAGTGCCAGGTCTGTAATTATTTTACCTACTCCTTACCTTAAATAAAGTATAACTTACAAAGTAGGCATAGGGAGAAGTTAAAAATAATAGATAATCATAAAATAGCTATAATATGTTTGTCTCAAACTGTAGGACTTTTCCATTCTGTGTTTTCAGTGCTAAGATAATGGAATATAACATTGGAAATCGGGAGACTGCTGTACTGTGTAAAAAGTACTCAGAGGTAGAATCCTCAGCATTCCTTGTGCTAGTAATTTAGTGTGGAAAGGGACTGGGAGGGGGAGGAACAGGAGTCACCTTAATTTATCTGTGAGTGACAGTGATTTAAATACAAAAAGCTCTGAGCCAGGAGGCTGTCCCTTCTGTGCTGCTGTTCTCTGCTTTGGTCTGTCACATACTGTTACTAGTCTCCTTGAACATGTCTCTGGGATCCTTACTTTCCTGAAGTAAAGTGTTCATGCTTCACTGAACTGTGATTGTAAGCATCCTTTGCCCACAGTAAGAAAGCATGTATAAAATAAATAAATAAAAATTCAAGTTGGATCACATAGTGCTTTGTTCAAGTATGTAGATCTCCTGGGATTATTACGGTTGCCAGCATTTGTTTTCTTTTACTCTACTGAGGGTGTGAGACTTTATTCAGGCAAAATTATACCATTCCCATAGTACTCAGTTATTAAAAAAGCACCATTTATGACATTATCCAAAAAAAAATTAGTGTTATTTCAATTTGCATTATTTTAGGTAAGTAGAAACAAGATTGCACTATAAGATGCAAAGACTTGTACCTGAATATCTGTGTGCTGCCTCAGGCTGTCACTCCACTCAGGTGGAGCACCTGACTAAACTTGAGGGAGAGACAAAACAGCACCATTTCCTAATATTAGCCAATGTCCAATAAATGATAAAAGAAAATTGAGGCCGAATATTGTGTTCAGCTGTAACTTCTTGTACAGCTGAATTATAATTCCTCGGTTGTCATGTACTGTTAACAAGCTTACTTTCTAGGACACTGTTCTTTGTTCTTGGGGAAATGGTACACAAAAATAGGACTTTCCCTCTCTCTCCTCTGCTACTGTGCTTCAGCCCAAAGCCTGACTCCTCCCTCTCTTCCCATCCCCTCCTTTTCTTCCTCCCTCTCCATCCCCACCTCTGCCCATTTTTCTTAATGGCAATCTGAATTCTGCTCATTTACCTACAGGAAGATTCTAGACTGACAAGCAGCTTTCAAATACTGCACTGCAGGCACACCAAGTCAGTACCACTGTGCAGTCGGGAACGCTCCTCTCTGGGAATGAATGCTAATGAGCTGTCCAAGATGCTAGAGTGTATGTGCTTGGGCACACGTGTTTTCCTTCCCTGCCCCCTTTCTTCCTTTTCCTAAGCCCCTTCTCTGTGCTTTCTCCTCCTACTCCTTTAACCCCTCCCTCTGTGCCTTAGTTCTGCAGTAGGCAGGCTTTAAGCAAGCACATTCCTGCATTGCAAGGCTTTCTGATAAGGATGTATTGTGGCTTTTGTTTGGATTTCAGCCTGCAGAATCACAGGTAACATTCTGAAATTGAGCTAAGCAGATAAATTGTATTAAGGTGTTTGCAGAGATAAAGTAGTACATTGGAATTAGTGGAGAAAATTAATCTTGGTTAATTTTTTTCAATGATAATATAGCCAAATGTTTTCAGGATTACCATAAGGAGATTCTCCTACAACAGGTTAAATAAAAGAAAATGAGGTTGGGTCTGTAATTTCTTTATGTTAATCTTGGAAGTCCCCTTTATGGAGGGGACTGCTTAGGGTAAAGTGGGAGGGGTGCTGGCAGTCAGAGCTAACTAGGTTCTTTGTCTAGGTTGTGGAATGCAAAATGTAAAATGCTCTTTCATTTTCTTCTATCAGCTGTTCAGAGGAGACTCATTACAACTCCTGCTGAAGCTCCTAATCTTCCTCCCTCTGCCCCTCCCCCACCCTCGTTTGCCCGAAGACACAGTCCCCAGTTTGCCTTACTTCCTTGCTATGTGTATGGTCAACCTGGCAGTGTGGATGCGTCTGGAACTGGCCAGACAACTGCTGTTGTCTCTCCCTATTCCAGGAAGAATTTAAAGGGGAATTGTACAGCAGGCAGTATACCCAGCACAGCAGCAAACCCAGGAACCTGGTGACTAGGGCTCCCGGCTTTGTCACAGGCATGCAAAGCTGACTGCAGGGACAGTAGCTACTCCTGGGAACTGTGACAGCAGCCAGGTGGTAGCATGAAGTGAGAGCCAGTTCCTGATCACGAGATGAACTCCACCTGGGATGGTAATCAGAGCAGCCATCCTTTCTGTCTTCTGGCACTGGGCTACTTGGAAACTGTCAGGTTCTGTCTTTTGGAAGTGCTGATCATTGTCTTTCTAACTGTATTGATTATTTCTGGCAACATCATTGTGATTTTTGTGTTTCATTGTGCACCTCTGTTGAACCATCATTCTACAAGTTATTTTATCCAGACAATGGCATATGCTGACCTCTTGGTTGGGGTAAGCTGCCTGGTCCCTTCCTTATCACTCCTCTACTACCCTCTTCCGATGGAGGAGGCCATGACTTGCCAAGTATTTGGTTTCATAGTATCAGTTCTGAAGAGCATCTCTATGGCTTCTCTGGCCGGTATCAGCATTGATAGATATATTGCCATCACTAAACCTTTAACCTATAATACCCTGGTTACTCCCTGGAGACTACGCCTCTGTATTTTTCTGATTTGGCTGTATTCTACCCTGGTCTTCCTGCCTTCCTTCTTTCACTGGGGTAAACCCGGATATCATGGAGATGTATTTCGGTGGTGTGCAGAGTCCTGGCACACCAACTCCTACTTCACATTGTTCATCGTGATGACGCTGTACGCCCCAGCTGCCCTCATTGTCTGCTTCACGTATTTCAACATCTTCCGAATCTGCCAGCAGCACACAAAAGAAATCAGCGAAAGGCAAGCCCGATTCAGCAGCCAGAATGGGGAGACTGGGGAAGCCCAGACCTGTCCAGATAAGCGCTATGCCATGGTCCTATTCCGAATCACCAGTGTGTTTTATGTCCTCTGGTTGCCGTACATCATCTACTTCTTGCTGGAGAGTTCTACTGGCTGCAGCAGCCGTCTTGCATCCTTCCTGACTACCTGGCTTGCTATTAGTAACAGTTTCTGCAACTGTATCATTTACAGTCTCTCCAACAGTGTTTTCCAACAAGGACTAAAGGGCCTTTCAGAGTCTGTGTGTACTTCTTGTGCAAGTCACACTACAGCCAAGGACCCTTACACAGTTAGGAGCAAAGGACCCCTTAATGGATCTCATATCTGAGAGGGACTCATATATTCAGTCTCTCTGTTTTCAAGGAGAAAGGATGGCTTTGGTTCACTTTTTCCTTCCATCTCTGTGCTCCCAGTTCACTGGAGATGTAGGAGCAGCTACAAACTGTCCGGAGAACCTTCATAGTTTGCAGAAGTTGTTTTCTAAATGAGATTTAAAATTAGAAGAATCAGGATGATGGAAAAAAATCAATCTTGATCCAGTCTTTGAAATGTCATGGAAGTGACTGTAGTTCTCAGATTCAAAAAGAGTAAAGCCATAGTTGATACCTCTCTCTCTCCTTTGGCATGCCTGAATCTGGATGTGAAAAGAGTCAGCATGTTTTAAAAAAAACAAAAAACAAAAAAACATTTTGTTGCCCCTTTATGGATTCTTTCATGCAAGTTGGAATTTATATGCAATTCTAACAGGAAATATTAAAATATATTGATGAGTTAGCAAGGATTTTCTTTATCTGTGCCAAAATATAACTGTACTGCAAGTTTCAACATTCATTTAGACAGTGAAATGTTTTGTTTTCTTGCCTCTTGAGAGAAATCTCCATAGGATAAATAATGAGAGCATTGGACATTATTCTGTAGAGTTTTGAAATGGAGCAATTGTGCAGTGAAGTCACACAGTGAGATTCAGGTGCTTTCCCCCCGTGTTTCTGAGCATTGTGAATGCGTGTGCAGCAGTGACATCATAGTGCTCTTCCAGGGCTTCTGTCTGTGAATACTGAGAATCTATACACTGAGCTGGGTTTTTAATGACAAAATATTTAATCTAAATAAATAATAGATGGATAGCTGCCCAATTGTAATGTGAAAACATTTTTTTAAAATGACTGTAGTGTTTTCTGTTCTTATCCAAAGTCTTCAAGGAAAACTGAGTTCGCTGATACAGTCAGCCCAGGGTCAGTGTAAACTTGTCTGCCTTCTAAAGAATCAGCTACTATCACAGCCACCAATTCATTTTGGAAAACATTTTTTGAACCCTATTAAGGAGACCTTGGAGAGGAGAAGGGGGGATTCTAATTGGGCCAAGTCTCCTTCCTGCTATCCTCTTTAGAAAAGATCCTTTGGGGCTGGGGATTTAGCTCAGTGGTAGAGCGCTTACCTAGGAAGTGCAGGGCCCTGGGTTCGGTCCCCAGCTCCGAAAAAAAGAACCAAAAAAAAAAAAAAAAGAAAAGAAAAGATCCTTTGACATGTAGTTCTTGCCTCACTTGTCTGGTTTTATTTTGTTTTTCCAAAGCAAATGTATAGAATATTATTGTTTAGAATTAGACTGTTGTGTGTTCATATGTAGTGTTAACTTTTTAAATGTGACTATCTTGAAAACGAGAATTGTCTAAAAGAAGAGAAGGCTGTTGGCAGCTAGTGTCAGAATCTCCTCTATTTTGTGCTAGTTTTCATTTTTATTGTCAGGAAAATTAATTGGCCTCTGCCTTTGGCTAGAGGTTGTAGTTTGCATACAACAGTTATATGTAATGAAATGCACAATGGAGGAAACCCAGGGGTTGCTGGTAAAACTGGATTTCCAAATCCAAAAGGACACACGTACTTTATAAAACAGGCAGATATGCTTCAGCCTTTCACCCTGATGTTAAAAGACTATTCTTTTGAAAAGAAGACATATTTCTTTCCTTAGACAGACACACACACACACACACACACACACACACACACACACATACACACACCCCATTCTGGTATTGCACCCTTGCAAAAAGGCAAGTAATTTTTACTTGTATATCCATAGCAGAATGTATTTGTTGTGTTTGCCGTGTATCCCTGACTTTCCTAAAACTCAATACTTAGACCAGACTGGCCTTGAATTTACAGAAATTCACCTGTCTCTGCTGGGATTAAAGATCTACCATGCCAAACTTCCAGCCAGTTTTGATTTTATGTTTTAGACGTTGATTTTATTTTAACCTCAGATATGTTATGCTTTAAATTTTTAAAAGAACATTTAAGCTTCAGATTCAAAGTTCTAGGGGTTGGGGATTTAGCTCAGTGGTAGAGTGCTTGCTAGGCCCTGGGTTCGGTCCCTAGCTCCGAAAAAAAAAGAAAAAAGAAAAAAAAAAGTTCTAGAGGCAGGTTGATCTCTGTGAGTTCAAGGTCAACTACTCTATATAGGGAATTTTAGAACAGCCAGAGCTACATAGTGAGATCCTGTCTCAAAAACAACAGCAACAAAAAACAGAAAACAAAAATAGATACTGAGTTCTCCAAATCATGCTTGTTCTTTATATGTAGTATTAACAAGTTTGACTCTGATGTTTCAGAATTTAGAACTCATGCTAAAAATGTAGGGTTAGAAATAGCTTTGGTGGATATCTGCTTCAAGGAGAAAATGTTTTCTCCCGGATTCTGAAAAACGGTTTGTAGTATATTTCTTCTTGCATTGCATAGCTGAAAGGTTAGCTCTATAGATTTGGTTTGGATGTGTTTCATTTCCTTCTGAGTAGTCTCTTATAGCTCATGTTGGCCTCCCCTAGTTCTTCCTCCCCCTCACAAGTGGAATTACAGATGTGTCACCACACCAGCTTTCTTTTTCATATATGCTAGGAAATTTAATCTTTTCATATGAGCATTGTGCTTATGAATTTTTAGTTCAGCAAACATGGGGATCTTGGAGATAGTCTTTATTAAAATATATTAAAACTGTAGTAAGAGAGCAGACTTGACTTTTTTTTTTTTTTTTTTTTTTTTTTTTTTTTTTGGGTTCCATTTCGTAACAGTGAAAAAGAAAATGTTCTGGTAATATCTAAGCTGATATGTTAATCTAAACTTGCTCTTTACATAAGTTTTTTTTTTTAACAGTTGCTTAGTTTAACTAGTATTAAGTTCTGGTTTTATTAAAGACTTTTTTTTTCAAAGTAGAATTTATATTGCTTTTTGAGGCACAGACCAAAGAAGAAACTAAGTAAGGTACTGGAAAACATCCATCTAGACCCTCTGTACTGTAGGTACTAGCAGATGTCTTTTCAGATTGTCTCATCTTCATTGTGCTATGTCAATGTTTAGGCTTATGGAATCAGTTCTGTTGCTCCACTCATTGTCTGCATGGCCATTTTATTTTTAATTTTTGCTGGGTAAGAAGAGATGAAGGGGGGGCAGAGTTACACAGTTTTGTGGAGGGGGCAATTCTCTGCATGATATACTCAGAAAGTTCGTGTTTAATCTTTTTATTCTGCCACATTTAATGCAACATTTGATGACATTTTTTTGAATACCAATCTGACTAGTTCAGAGTCAGAAAAAAATACCTATTTTTAGACTCAAATACCTCAGATAGCTCATTTAACTCTGTGGTATGTCACTAGTGTCAGAATACACATATGCTTTTAGAGATAGTGTAAAATTACTACATACTAAAGTTTGAAGTAAGATCATACTAGTTGTTTAACTTGAAAATGAATTGTGTTTTTATAAAGTAACTTCAGTGAAGATGTTCGTGCCTCTTAGAAGTGAGGAAATAGTTGCATGTGAGCCAGTGCCCACCTCAGAGAGCACTGAGAGCCCAAATGGGTACTAGAATTACTCACAAGCTTGCTTCTTCTTACTCAAAGTCCTATTTTGGGCAGGTTTTCTTTTAGCCATATTGCTGGATAAATTCTATTTGAGCCTTTTATAGTGACTTTCCCTTTGTACTTAAGTAGTTCATTTAATATTTTTAGAATTGGAGAGTCTTGAACTTTCATACTGTAAATGAACTGTCTGTCTCCTTGAGGAAATGGCTCAGATGGTAGAGTGATTTGGGAAGGGTTCCTCAGCTTTTCAAACATTCATTTGGAAAATGTACAGTGACTTTGTAGGGAATGTCTTAATTTCATTGACCATGTACTTCTGTATTAAAAAGATCTGTGAAATAAATTATTGGCAAACCAAAGTTTATTGTTATATGATCAGTTTGGAAGACATTGGAAAAACTGTAGCATCATAGTTTTTTTTTTAAGCCAATAAGTCATGGAATAATACGGAATAATTATGTAGTTTTGCATAATTTTCTTGTTTCAGATTAGAGAAAAATCAAATGTAAATATACTAAACTATACATAGTGTTGATACATATTGTTGATATAGATTCTACAAATGAGATAGCTATTTCTTATGACTGACTACAAATGAGTCACTGGCATTTCTTTAAAAATTTGGGTGGTAAAAGGACATCTGACATAGTAATAGTGAACTTTGAACTAAGAATGTAGAAATGTAATTAGCTGGTAAAGTAGAGAGAGAAAGATGCTAAAAGTTCTTTTATCCTTCATAGGGCTCCATAGAACTGAGTTAGCTAACAAATGTGGACAGACCATGAAATGCTTCAGGAATAAAAGTTACTCTTGTATGTATCTGCCTTTGTTTCACATTTAAGCTCTATGTTATGGTGTGCTTCCATACATGTCAGCCATGGAGGTTCAATGTTAGATCACTACTCCATGCTATTTAGCAATCCCTGAAAACCATATGATGACTCGATACTTCCTTTATTGTCTGAAAATGTAGTCCCTGCATCCCCAAAGTCTAACACAGAACCTGCTCCAGAGCAGTAGTCTTGGTAAACAGCAAAATAAGAGTTTTCTAGGTCTGTCTGCTTTTCCTGACATTGAGGGTTTTGTTTCCAGAAGAGGACATTTCCAGTGAAGTGTCATCTCTGTCTTATAGAAATTTTTATTCTTGAGATGTTTTGTATGGGAAAGTCTGTAAACCTGTGAAACCTGAAAACCTGTGAGAAATTGATCAAGGCATCCTTATGAGACACATGGTTGGTTTTTTATCTGGGGTAAGTTTATATAATGGGAGTCTATTTCCTGCAAGTATATCATTAAGCACATCTTGTGCAGATGGTTACCTGGTGTAGATAGACGTTCACAACATTGTTCTGTGACGTGATTGCAGAAGCCTTACCATTCAGACACAAGAAGAATCTGCGGCCAGTGCTAACTGCCTGTGCTCTATTGAGCACTGTTTTGCTTTCATCGAAGTTCTTTTGTCACTTGTCTTCTCATCTGACCCCTGGAAAGTCTTGCTAGCCTTTGAATGTCTTCTTTTAAGATGGTTTTATGTCACTGGTTTATATTCAACATTTTGCAGCTTTCTGTTTTGTGGTGATCCAAAGAGCAACCGATTTCATTTTGTTTGCTTCTGGGGCAGTTTGCACTGGTCTTGACATAGTGTCTATTGGGAAAAGCAAATGATATGGAATCTCTTAGGGAAACTGTGGTATCATTTGGGCACTGGTGAAATAGATAAGGCCATAGGGTCATGTGTAACAAAGAAAAGAGGGGCAGTAAAGGATTAGAAGTAGCTGTTCTTTTTGTTTTGTTTTGTTTTGTTTTTAAATAGATGTTCTTATTCTAACATTTTACATGGGAAGTGAGCCCAACTGCTATTGTGATCAGGATTGCAATGAGTTGGAATTTAGTTTGAATGGGCCATCACCTGGACATGCACAGCAATACATGTGCCTAAATCTAGTCATAAGGAATATAAGCAACAATTACATGTAAACCTCAGGCTATTAGGTTTTGGGAGAATTTCATAAGCACCTTATTCAATCTGCTCAACACGTTGTAAATGCCCAACAGGTTGTACGAGCAAGTGATTATATTTAACATTACGTAAAACAAATTAGAAAGCAGAGGCTTAAATATACTCAGCTTCTACGTGGATGGAGGATCTTGATTATAACCCAGGCCTTTCTGACAGCAGTGTCCAGGTGGCTACTTATTTACTTCCCAGGGGAACCTAACAAGTATTTGGTTAATTTCCTTCTTTTGTTGGTCAGGAATGTTTAGACTTAGACAAGTTAGGAACTTGCATAGTTAGGAACTTTCACAGAGTAAATGAAAGCACTTTACCCACTAAACCACCTTGCTAAGTATATTTGCCATATATATTTTGCCCTATGTTACCCAGACTGCCCTTTAATTTCTGCCTCAGGCTCCTGGGACTACTACAGTAACTGGGACTGTGGGTATGCACTTGTGCCTGCTGCTTCTCCTTTAATATTACAACATTGGAGAAGCTTCTTGGAAAGTAATCAGAGGCAAAAACAAACTAAGATGTGGGCTTCCTAAGGAACCCTTGAAATTAAACTCCAGCTGATACAACCTGAAAAGAATTTGCATTCATTACTGTAGAACAAGGTACAGTTTAAAACAAACAAAAGTTCTGAAATTCAAGTATAAAAGATATTTTAAAACATCTGACAATGTACCCACATACATGAAATAAAATAAAAACATCAGACAAGCTCAAAAATAAAACGTAAGTAGAGATAGCTAGTAAAATAAGAAAGGCAAAAAAGGGATAGTAGATGAAGAGAAAAACAGGCTCAGTTAAGGATAAGGGAATAACACAGTGTAATGAAAAGGCCCAGGGCAGACATAGGGAGACGGCATGGTACTTCTCACTGAAAAATAGCAACTCACAGAGGATGGTGAGAAGTCCTAAAAGCTTGGCGTGAGGGAGGAAGTCAGAATTTTATGTCCAGATATGTCAAGTGTGAGAATAAAATAAACCCACTTTATGACATGGTGTATTTGAATATATTCACCAGCCTTACACACATTCTTAGAGTTTTCCTCAGAATGAGAAAGGAGCAATATGTAAAATCCAAGGAAATGTCTCCAGGAAGGAAGAATTCTCACAAGAAGGGAAAACCCTGGAGAAGAGGCTGTTGAGGTGAACTAGAGAGTAGCTGTCAGAGACAAGCAGGGAAAATGCATATTAGTTGGAGGTCTGTTCTTAAGGAGTGGATACTGGGGTTTTGGTATTGTGGATATAAGGGAGCCTCGGACATTCCAAAGAGAGCTGTGTATTATTACTGAGCTGTACATCATCAATGACAAAACAATACACTATCACTAAGCTGTATACACCTGGACTTAAGACTCTTTCAGACTGAGAGATTATAAACTGATATTTGCATAGTATAGATGGAGAGAAAACCAGGATAAAGGAAAATAGGACAGCTTATGAAAAGAAAAAAAAAGCAATAAGGCAGAATCATAGATGTACTCTGACTTATTATAAATTATACTGAAATTATACTGACTTAGCCAAAAGTGGTAGCAAAACTATTGAGAATTAGAGGGAATGAACTTTTTGAAATAAAGTTGAGTATTTGTTGAATATTTAAAAGAAAACCATTTAGTAATTCTAATTTAATTGATTAGGTTATATAAAAATATAGCAAGGAATATAAGAATTGACTTAGATTTTGTATTATGTACTGTGCAATGTATGATAACTGTTTTTATCCTTTGTGTGCATTTGTGGGGAGTGGCAGGAGTATAGAGGTCAGAGAGCAGTCTGTAGGAGCTAGTTCTCTTTTTCTACTGTGTGAGCCCTAAAAATTAAACTGCGCTGGGCTTGGCACCAAGTCTCTGCCGAGCTATCTCACAGAACCCAAGGTTTTTAGTTATTTAGTTGTTGGTGATGGTTGGTTGACTGATGGAGATGGGGCTCCCACTTTACAAGTCTAACTCCCTAGCTTGCCTGAAATTCACTGCATAGACCCTGCAAGCCTGGAACTCATAAAGACCCACCTTCCTCTCTGACTCCTAAGTATTGGAGTTAAAGTCCATACAGCACCATATCAGGCCCAAGATTTTGTGATGTATGTAAAATTTTAATCATATACTTCCAACAATATACAGTAATGCTAAGTTGTTGATACTAAGAAAATACTTACTTGATGTACAGTTGATTTGGTGATAGAAATGAAATTGAAATAAGTGTTTAGAAGTATTTAGTTACCAGAAACATTTGTTTACAGTATGACTTTGCACATAATTTTGTGCCTTCTGATTTAACTCATAACTTGCTACCCTTACCAACACCATCACAGTTTTACTCAGAATGATTCTCTGCCTGTTCACTTTCGTCAGCAATAGTTTTTAGATTGCCTGGTCCTTGGGCTCTCCAGATGTATTGCTATGCAGGAAAATCAACAATAGCCAAGCAGGAAAAGGTTGAGCACACTGTTAGCATTTATGCCTTATCTACATGATTTCGGGCAGTTTTGCCAAACATTGGCCAGTTTTCCTGTGGGAAACTTGAGCCCTAAAAGGAAATGGACATAGCTAAAGGGCTACATGTCACATGGGACTTAGACTTATTTTTAGAAAGGCATTATAATGCCATATTTGGTTTGAAACAATGTGACAGCAGTCCATTATTTTATTAAATACAGATCTGGCTTTTCTGGAGTCAGCCACTTTCCTCTTACATTGTCTATCATAGATAGATCCATAGTGCCAGGATGTTTACATGCTCATCCAGTTGGTGCAGGTCTAACTGGACATGCAGATATTTCCACAGAGGCTTGCTGAGCATATTTTATAGTTAAGACTCTGGTCACATTACGTGGTTATTTTTTGTGGGGAAAGTTGTTTATTTTACTGGATGTTTGGGAGGGGAGTGAAGAGGCAGAGGCATATGAAGTTTACTCTAATTGTCTTAAAGGAAGAACTCATTAGATGAGATAGTGATAATAAAAAATCTGAAGTGGATCAGATTTGAAGACGGGTTTAAAACAAAATAAATCTAAGCAGCAGAAATACTTGCTCTTGAGCTCTGCAGTGTTTGGATCAGTATGATTCGTAGGTTAAAACAAAAACTCTTATTCTATCATTTGTATTTGAAGTGTCAAGTGTTTCTGTCTTCTTTTCCCTATAAATTAATTTAATTGTAATAAAGTATGATAATGGATTTCTGAATTGCTTTCTGTCTAATTACAGACCTCCTCCTTCTCTCTAGACCAGGCATACATTCCAAACAACACAACATGCCAAATACATATTTTGTCTTTTGGTTTCTCTGCCAACATTGTCTATCTCAAATCTGGTGGGAAGGGGTTAGCACTGATGTACTAGGTCTTGTCCCTAGTACACTTTCTTCCACATAGTGTTTCTTCTTATAAACCCAGGCAAATAGGCTAGGCTTATAATCAGATGGTTAGAAATACTTCAGGGTCTAGCTTGGGTAAATGGACTTCCTAGGGTTGTGAAAACTAAATTTAAAAAAAAAAAAAAACAAAAAACCAAAAACAGAGACACACAGAAACAAAGTTGCCTACTACAGACTTTTTTTTTTCTATTCTTTTTTTTTTTGGAGCTGGGGACCAAACCCCCAGGGCCTTGTGCTTGCTAGGCAAGCACTCTACCACTGAGCCAAATCCCCAACCCGCTTACTATAGACTTTAAGATCTATCCATTGTACTGTTGTCTAAGGACAACAACTCTAGAATCCAAGGGGTGGCCTGATTTAGTACTTCCAGTTACCTATATGTTTATGTTCATGAAAGGTATTTCTAGGCTGTTCTGTGTTTTAGGTGATTGAGATTTGGAAGGGAAACCTTTAAAACATTAACTACTGACTGCCTTCATAGTGTTTCATATATTTAAATATGAGTAGATCAATTAACCTCTCTTTGGTTCAGCTTTTAAATTGTGCTGTTAACTTTAAATTGGTGGCAGTTTTATTGTCATCATGGGTTCCCCCCACCCAGCCCTCTCTGAAAGCAATTCCCTTAAATATATGTGAAAAGCAATCTCTACTAACAATTTTCTACTAAAATCCAACAACTTTGATTTCTACCCAAATCCCTTCTCTTGTATTAGTATAGAAGGATAACACTATAGGACAGAAATCCCATGGTTCCTAGTTAAAAAGCAAGTAAGGACTTGAAGAGCAATTTTGGCAGCCATGAGGGACCAATAATGTATGTGTTCAGTTCTTGAAAGCTCAGATCAACCATGGAGGTGTTTTGTTTTTTAGCTTTTTATTGTTATTAAATGAAGTTATTATTTATGCTTCTTTCTAGGATTCTTGTTTTGACATTGAAAAGATAATAGACACTGGCTCACTCTCCATGGAGTAGAAAATGCTTACAATTCTTAGACATGGACATTCAGTAGTGTGGTAGTTAGTGTTCCCACCTCCACAAATGTAAAGGTTTCTAATCAGTGCTACCTTTTGCCCCTCCCTTCACTCTCTCCTTCCCTTCCCTGTCCTCTCCCTCTGTCCCTCCCTCCCGTCTTTACCTTCTTCTTCTTTTCTGTCAATAGTCTCAAAGCATCCTGGAGCCATAATTCAGTAAGATGGTATTGTGAGGACTAAGATAATTATAGCCTAAAAACCTTTCAGTAACTATGACTTAATGAAATTTAAAATGGTCACTTCTAAACTGTGGTGCTTTCCGACTGCCATTACATGGCAGGTTCTTATTGTTAAAATATTTGGTAATTTCTTTATATTTTTGTGAAATTTTTTACTTTTCTAAGTTACATTACATAGATTTTATATTTTAAGAAGTTTTTCTTTCTATTTTTTGTTTCATGTGCATTGGTGCTCTGCCTGTGTGTATGATTGTTTATATGAGGCTGTCAGATACCTGGGGACTGGAGTTATAGACAGTTATAAACTGTTCTGTGGGAGCTGGGAGTTAAACCTAGGTTCTCTGGAAGAGCAGCCCATGTTCTTAACTGCTGCACAATCCCTCCCACCCCTATTTTATGTTTTCCAATGTACGTTTTATCAAATAAAATTTTTGTGTATATTTTACAGTTTTAAAATAAGTAAAATAAAAGTACATCTGCCTATAGTCAGGCCAAATCAAAAAGTAAAATTCAAAATACTTAAAAGAATACTGATTTTTTTTTTAACATTGTATGGTTCTTTTAATCTGTGTGTAAATATGTGGACCATGTGTGTGCAGCAGTTTCAGAGGACAAAGGAGGGCATTCTTTAACCTGGAACTGAGGTTATATGTACTTGTGAGTGGAAATGCAGCCCAGGGACTATGGAAGAGCAGCCAGTGCTCTTAACCACTGAGCCATCTCGGCAGTCCAAGTACACTAATTTTTTTTTAAATGGATTTTTTTTCTTTTAAAGATAATGCCTAGTCTTCTCATGTCCTCCCCTAATCACTTATAAACAAGCCACATACATGGTAAGATTTTTACCCACTTTGTTTTTATGTTTAAAAACTTATACATGGTCCATACTCAGGAAGCAGAGGCAAGCAGATCTGAGTTCGAGGCCAATCTGGTCTGCAGAGTGAATTCCAGGCTACACAGAGAAAAAAACCCTGTCTTGAAAATCAAACAACTGGACTGGAGAGATGGCTCAGCAGTTAAGAGCACTGACTGTTCTTCCAGAGGTCCTGAGTTCAATTCCCAGCAACCACATGGTGGCTCACAACCATCTGTAATGAGATCTGATGCCCTTCCTGGGTGTCTGGATACAATGAAAGTGTACTCACATACATAAAATAAATAAATCTTAAAAAGAAAAAGAAAATCAAACAAAGAAAGCATTGTACTTACTATATAGTAGTTTAGGTTTGTTTTTGTCAACTTGACCCAAGCTACAGTGATTTAGGATGAGGAAACCTCACTTGAGACTATGCAGAACTCTAGGGGTATTTTCTTCACTGTGATTGATGTAGGAAGGCCCAGCCCACTTTAGGCAGTGCAGACCCTGGTTGCTGCTCCTGGGTACTGTAAGAAAGCAGGCTGATTATGAACCAGCCAGCAAGTAGTATTCCGTGATGGGCTCTGCTTCAGCTCCTGCCTCCAGGTTCCCACCCTGTCTTCTCCTCTGTGATGAACTGTAACTGGAATATCTATCTCTTTTTGCTTTTGTTCTTGTGGTATTTACCACAGCAATAAAAGAGAACATGTTATTAGGGGAAGGTATAAGGTTTGGGGTTCATAAGTCTTGACAACTTTTATCTAAGTACTTCATATGATTACTGTACATAACTTCTATTTTTTAGAACTCTCATGATACATCCCTTAATGTAGGTATAATATTAAGACATTAACAGATAAAGGTGTTACAACTATTAGTTTTTCTTTATTATTTTTCAATCCCATCAAATTAGAAAAGCTATTATATATTTTTATATATATATAAAATTGAAATTCAACTTGAAAATATTTAATATTTTTGATATTGCCCAAATATTATAACATCTTTGTTTCTTCTTCCTTTTTTTTTTTTTTTTTTTTTTTTTGGTGTTACCTTGTTTTCTCAGTCAGCAAGGCAGGTGCTGTATCACTGAGCTGTAGCCCCAGTGGTCAGCCCTGCTTCTAAACATACAGCAAAATTACAAGTGAGAAGATGGGTGGGCAGTCCACAGAAAGAAGCTGTCTGTCTTCAGTACCACTTAAATTTTATTAATTTTTTTCTCTTTAGGCTTTTATCCCATCAATTTACATAGAGAATTTTAAAAATATATATTTTAGAATCACTTTTAACAGCTATAGTTCACTTTTTAAGAAGGAGCTGCAGATTGAGGAAATAGCTTAGCAGGTAAAAGTTAGGCTTTAGATTGGCACACAAGGCTGATAGCCTGAGTTGGCCCCTCAGATCTGCTTTTAGAGGTAGATGCAATCAGCTGTAGTCTAAGCACTTCTGTGGTGAGATGGGGGACAGGGAGAGACAGGAGAATCAGCACATAGATCTCAGGACATCTAGGTTACAGTGATAGCACATATGAATGGCGCTGACATATGAATGGCACTGCCTCAACAGTGTAGAAAGGAAAGAACTGACTAGAAAAAGTTTTCCTGTTTCCACATAGTGTGCTGTGCTACATGCTTTACTTATATTAACACAAACACACGTTTGCACGCACGGGCATGCACACACACACACACACACAGAGACACATACACACACAACAACAACAACAACAAACAAGATTATGCAACCAGTATAATACACTTTATTTATGAAAATACATTTTAAAGATAAGACATGGGCAAGGTATGATTGACACATACCTGTAATTTCACAACCCAGAAAGCTGAAACCAGCCTGAGCTCTATAGTGAGACCCTGTCTCATGGATAAATAATGTATCTGAGTGGGCTGCTTTTCTATTTTATGAAGTGTTATATACAGTTTTATGGCATTATTCTTGAGAACTTTTGATTTAGGCAACAAACTACTTGGGAAGTACAATCCCGTCACTTGTTATTTCTCATGGCAGCCTTCTGCTGCATTTTCTCTGTTTGGGTACTTTCCTTTTCTTCCTGCCATTCTTAGCTTTCTATTTTCCAGATTGAGTTTAAAAGATTATGTATTCAAAGCACTTCCTCCAGTTCCCAGAGCCTTATTAATCTTGAGAAGTTACCCAGTTGCCCTATTCTCACAGTAAGGTATAAAACAGACAGCCATACCACTGTGATTTGAACTAAAACAATTTTGATGTGGGAACAAGAAAATACCACTTACTATAACTTCCTTAAATTTTAATCCACGGACTGCCTTAAAGGGGCCTTTCTCCTAGTCCCACCACCACATATGACAGAGCTAAGGATGAATCACTAGAAATGAGCCACATCTAGCTTCTAGATTTTATTTAGTGACATGTACTAATGAAAGGAACACAAACTGTGTAGTGGTTTTAAGGTTACTGGTCAGGCATTTCGTACAATGCCCTTCAAGAAATTGGTATTTTTCTCCTGAAGTGATGAATTTGAAAGATGAAGATAAAAACTAAAAGCCATTTTTGTAACACGAGGAATGCCTGCTAACAGAATGACTTCCCACTCTTGATGCTGATCTTGGTTGTCTTCGTGAGACCAGGTTTCTGGGTCTCTCCCCTGCATGATTACTCTTTGTACCCAGCCCTCATTCCATACTGTACTTCAGTCCTCCAGAGGAAGTGTGTCCATGCTTCTGGTGGAATATTGCACTCTCCTTCCTTGAGGACATAGTGTGTACTCAAGCTATTTGAAATTAGCCTGCCTGGGTGATATATCTCTTTACCCCACTTATTTAATCCATTTTATTTTTAATGTAGAAACTCAAAGGTATTTCTCTCATACTCAGGACTATAACTTAGTATTACTTTATCCCTTTGTTGCTTAAATTATTTGGCTTAAGTCATTTGGAGCATTTTCCTTGTCTGTCCATATCCTTCTGACAGACTCATCAGTGTAGGCATTGTCTTATGGGTAGCATTAGTGTTATGGGTTACTTGGCATGGTTTGTGGTAGTAATAAAAGAAACCTACATGTTTATTTTTCTCTTTTTGTCAATACAAAAATGCTGCATGGTTTTGGGGGAGGGGGTCAGTCTTGATTTCACCATGGAGCTCCTTTTATTAGCAAATAGTAAACTTGTAGATGCTGACTGTGCTGTGTAATTTACCAAAGTGATTGCATGATGGTATAGCCTAGGCATTATGTGTGAGAGATCCAGTTGTTGTATTACTTCACCAAGACTTGGTATTTTGATTTTAGCCAGCCTATTGTGTGTAGTTTCTGAACTATTTAAACTGTCTTATTTTGTTGCTTAAAATACAAGAGACAAGATACAATTATTTACAGTTTCTTGATAATTGTAAACTGCAGCAAGTATTTTTAACACTCATTACTATATGAAAGACCAAAAGGACATACAGGTTACAGCAGGATCTAACATTGTTTCTGGGCTGAACATACATAAACTTCAGTTGACAGCAGCAACAGTTAGGTGAATTTAAAATCATTACATAAATCTTTCTGGTCACATTGTTAAGGACATGGATTTGTTTTCAGAACTTTGTGAGATTTGTAATGTTACTATTCTGACAAGAACTTATTGAACTGATCATTAGAATTTTGGTGGGTGGGTTCATATGGGTTGCCAAATCAAATAGATTAGTTCCAAATTCTTCAGTATATTTTGCAAGACCAAGTATTTTAAGCCAGTGGTTCCCATGGGACTCCAGTTTGTTATCATTTTTTTTGCAGGCTTCAGAAATTTACCATGTGAGTTCTCATTGTCAGTTCTCATGATCCATGGGAAGGGGAAGCAGTTGGTTGAAGACTGTTAGGGAGTTTGGACACCTGCAAGCATTATTGATACCTGCTCACTTTTGTTGACTCAGAGACCATTTTTCTCTTCTGGAGGAAGAAATGGGAAGTTTCTTGTAGGGCATTTGAACCCTGGGCCCTTGTTTGGTCTTCTCTTGCATTCTTGTGCAGAAACTCTGGTTAAGGGGCTTAGCTTTTCCATTTGATAATGTGCATGTGAGCTTTGTGTCAGAGAGTAGATTAAGTATTACTTTAGCTCGGTTTTTCATGATAGAAAGCACCTTGCCTCCTCCTTGTGGAAACGTGAATGTTTTTCTGTGGAAAACTGATTTTTTTTAGCAGTTCACTTTTCTTTATACAATAGAAAGGTCATTAGCTTCACTTGTTTGCACTGCATAGGGAATATAGCATCAGATATGTGCAATGAAATGGCACTTTTCTTCCACCTTATCCACCATTATTACTCTTATTAGCCCCCTGAAAAGGTAATAAAAAAGTACAGGCATGGATGTGTGTTATAGCACTTGAACTACATAAATAATGGGACCCTTTTACACAGATCCAAATAGATATTCATCTTATTAATGCTCCCGGTCCCCTCTTCCTCTCTTTCTACAGGAGTCTCCCCAAGACAGTGCTATCACCAGAGATATTAACCGCACATTTCCAGCTCATGACTACTTCAAGGACACAGGAGGAGATGGACAAGATTCCTTATATAAAATATGCAAGGTATTTTGCATTAAGTATTGGTATTGGTTTTGAATGGCAGTTCTGCTTCTTTGAAATTATATAAAAGACAAACTACAAAATGTAATTTGGGTGCTTGTTTGAGGGGTTTTGTTTGGAAGGCTTTTGGGCTTTTTGAAACAGGGCTTCATGTTGTCTAGACTGTCTTCAGTGTCATTATGTACCAGAGGCTGGTCTTAAATTTGTGTTCCTCTTGTCTCCAGTTTCTAAATCATTGGGAGTACAGATGCATTTCACCATGCTGTCTACAATGTGTAATTTGTATTTGATGTTCAGAATTGAAAAAGAAAGACAGCAAAAGAGATGATCTGAAAGCCAAAGATAACACAATTTTAGATCATCAAAAATCAGGAAATAATGAGGCTGGAGAAATGACTCATTGTAACAGCATGCACTGTGCTTCAGAGGACTGAGCTCAGTTCCCAGCACACACACCTAGTGCCTTACAAATCCACGATCTCTGGCCCCACAGAACCCAGTGCCTCTGGACTCTGCAGGTACCTATATCTGTGTAGGTCACGTTGTTATGTTGAAAATCGCTCTCAGCCAGGTAGCGTTTTTAAATGTAATAAGGAAATAAATAGAAAAGAGGGCAGAGAAAACAAAAGAAACAGAAGGTAGAATGAAGGCCATCTACTGGGTGAGAAAAGCCATTGCATTATGAACTCACAACCACTAGGTCTGCACAGGATTGTGTCTATCAACAACTGATCATGGATAGGACCCTGGTCCTATGGGACCTTATTTTTCCCTACTAAACTTTTGCTTACTGAAACATTCTGGGAGAGTCCTCCTCAGTTGTGTACCCACTGGTGAGCCTACCAGGCTCCAGTGTAGAGTTTCAAACCGAATCCCAGTTCAAGTAAATGGATCACCAAACCAAAAATATATAAATGTGGGAAAGGGATTTGTCACAATGCTTGTTGACAGGTGTAGAGAGGAGTAAGAGAAGTTGAGTGGAAATAATTAGAATGTATTATATACATGCATGAGACTGTCAGAGAACAAGTTTGGTAACCAGAGAGAGACACGGAATAACTGAAGTAGTCAGTATAGCTAAATGTGAAGCTTAGCAAGACAAAGGCCGTGAACTTTCCTTATGTAGTTCTGTGTTTCCCCAGTTCTTGATAGCACATATTTAGATTTTTTCAAATTTGGTGTCTAAAGCACCTAGGGAGCCATAGAATGTTTATACACATTATAAGTGCAGGAGTTGGCTCCATGGATACACCCAACAGTAGTGCCAATGCCCGTTCAGACAGTTTTGTAGCACTGTGGCTCAATGAGTAAGTGATGGTAAATACTGTGAAAAAGACCTATGACTGAACACAATGAAAGCAATAGCCTGTTCAGTTGTAATCCACTTTAAATTATATTTATTCTCATCTTACAGATAAAAGAGTATAAGTAGCATACATCAGAGCTACAGAGTTAAAAGAGGTTGGGACCAGACATTTTTAGCCTTGTCCTGACTTCAGAACCAGTCTTTGATATTTTTCTTCTCAGAGTAAGATAGTTTTTTCGTAGTGTGTCCAGGCAAGGCTCAAAATGTGTTCTTAATAAACCTCTACTTAGGATTAAAAAGAGAAAACTATCAGCTAGTTTTTAAGATAGAATTCCTGAGAACACATTAGGTGATTTGAACTATTGGGACATTTAAACTTTAGAGAAGTCATTCTTGAGTTTATAGTTTTAATTTCTCCGAGACACTCAAAGCTGTTATGTTGTAATTTTCTTAGGTCCTTTAGCAGTTTCTTGGTTATATCTTTCACACATTGCCTCCAACCATTCCTCATCATATTGCAGAATTCTCAGAAAGTGTCCCTGTGTTCAGTGTCTCTGCTTCATATTTCTCTATCTACTTCCCATCCCTTGATCTCCTTCCACCTCTCAACCTCACCAGTAACTTTGCTCTCTTTCTTTCTGCCTGCCATACCACAGAGACTTTCCCAGGAGCTCAGATGGTGGTTCCCCATCTCTACATGGTCCTCTTGAGGTCCCTCTCATTCTCAGACCAGCAGCTCTCAATACTGGATAATGTGCCCAGATCTGCCTTAGCTTAAGGTCTCAATTCCTAAGTGCTAGTTAGTCTCTGTCAGAACCATGGAACAAAGTTGGACTTTCCAGTTAATTTAAAAACGTGTTTATTGTGAAAACTTTGCAACATAGAGAAGTTGATTATTGGGATGAATTTCTGTATATTCCCTTCATGTCTGTCTCTCTCCACATTGCTTCATCTGTCTTTTAATACTTGAAGGTGAACTGTTGTCCCTCTCAGCCCTCTAGTGCCATCTCTATATCCATAATTCCATAAATACCTTCACCCAGCTGGCGGTGTAAGGATCCATGAGGACTCTCATCTCAGTTGCTGCAGCCCTTGATTGATTAACGTCATCTTTTCCACCATTTCATATTCCCAGGTTGCGTGATATGATGGTTAATGACCCTTAGAGTTGTACTCTGCCTCTGTGCTTACTCGCTCATTGCTTGCCCCCTTATGTTGCTGGCAGTTCAAAAAGAACTGCTTTGAATTAGTAGCCCAGCCTTTGGGGTCTAGCCTAGTTTTGTGCTATCTCAAAATTTGTTTCATATTTACCCCAGAATTAGTTCATTTGTATAGCTTCCACCAAAATCTGACTAAGTACTATAGTCATAACACAGTAGAATGAAATAAAACCCTTTATTCATTGGTGACATGAATGTGCCTGTGCCTGTGTGCATTCATTTACTCCATCATCAACTCGAATAGTATATTCCCTTCTGTTCTCTACCTATGAAGGTTCCATATATATGTATTTCAGCCTGCTACATAAAATTGCTTAAGCTATGCTGAGCCCTTTGCCAGAGAAAATTGAGTAAGGATAATAATAAGTCAATATTATGATATTAGCAGTTTGTGTAAGTAATATGAACACAATCTAGCAAAACTGACAAACACAGGCCTCTGACTTGTATTCTGCTGTTTTCCAGAGAACTGTATTAGTTATTAGCCATGATAATTTTCAACATACGCTTAGCAATATTGGCCCTAACACTAATTTTTATTGTAAGGTGTGGAAAGTGGTATGCTTCCTGGTATTATAAACAGATTCTCTCTGAAACCTTCTTTTTGTATCTTTGGGAAAAAATTATACATGCTTCTCATCTTGTAGCCCTCTCATCAAACAAGATGTGATAAGGAACCCTAATAAAATGACAGTGAATTCTACCCGAGGTTATGAAGAGAGGACTGTATCTGTAAAGCTGTGGTCTCTCTAAGCTAATGATAAACACTATCCTGATAAACAGCCTGAAAGACATATTCCAAAACACCTAATTTTAAATTCCTTTCTCAGGATATATAGGAACCTTGGTACACAGTATTGATACAGTTTCTCATGTTATAGTGACCCCAACCATGCAATTATTTTCATTGCTACTTAATAACTGTAATCTTGCTATTGTTATCAGTCATAATATAAATATGACAGGTTGAGAACCACTGCTTTATGGGCATCCCCCTTTCTAACCTAGCTTACATGAAAAATACTATTGGTAACCACAAAAAATAAAAACAATAAAAAGCAAGTGAAACAGAGAATGGACTGTGGGGAATGTTAGGTTCTAGTCAAAAGAATGTTCACAGGCAATGGGAATACTCATCTACCGCCAAGGAAATTAAAATGACTTTAGAGCCATCACTCGTATCAGAAAGGTTCTCACTGTCTTCACTGAAGCCTCTTATACAGATAGATGATTGAGTAACTAATTAGTGCCTAGGTGAAAAATACATTGTCCCAGCCCTCAGAACACTGTAGAGTCGTAGAGAAGATGGGCATTTAAAATGTGGCCTAGTAGATGCTATGACAGTCATGCATGTTTAGCAAGAACCTCGGAGTCATGAGGAAAAGGGAATTAGAATACTTTGGGGGACTAGAACTAGGAGCTGTTAGAACCTGATTAATGCTCTACTCATTTCTGGTAGACTTTGTCCTTGACCACAGGAGGCAGTATGTGACAGTGCCTTTTACCGTAAAGACAACCCTGGGATTGGAGAGATATATTAGCTTCATTCTTTCAACCTCAAAATGTTTCAGTGAAGCTTGTGTAGCATCCCCTTGGTTCCTGTCTTCAAGGTCTGAGAGAGAGCAGGCATGGCCCATGAATGTCTAATTCATTTAAGCACCCTTTTTTTCCCTCATGCAGGCATATTCTGTGTATGATGAAGAGATTGGTTATTGCCAGGGCCAGTCCTTCCTCGCGGCTGTGCTGCTTCTTCACGTGAGTAGCTGGGTCTGTGTCACTGATCCATGTGCCTGACTTAAGTAAGGCTTAAGGTTGGGCTTGGCCACATTCTTAGACGGAATCTTTAGCTTGTGTGTTTACAAACTTACTTTAACCTTAATGGCACTATGAAAAGAGATAGAATGAGGATAAATAGCAGTGTTGAAGGCTAGTGGAAGCTTAGATTTTTCTCAGGAGATTTAGATTTCTGCATTGGTTGACCCTTGGGAACATTCTGTAGTCTGTAAAGTAGCCACTATCATTAATATCTGTTTGGAAATGTATGTGCTGGGAAGAGAGCATGAATTTCTTTAGTATCATTTTATTCTTGGGTTCATTTAATAAAGACCTTTACTCTCCTACTTTTCCTTTTTTTATCATTCATAGAAATGTCAGCTGAACAGACATATTAAGTAGTCTTCATTTGACTTCCAGCTACTGATTTATCTTGTTGTCTTCATTTTTCATTTCAACAAAAACAACTTAACTATCTTTTAAAAGAAAGTAGCAAACATTTGAGCTTGTGTCTTATAAGGACCAGGGCATTCTGCATCATAATTGTAATGTGATCACATCCCACACTGATGTCCTGCCTTGCACTCAGTCCACGGTCAGTGCCCCTCCTCCCAGTGGACATATACTCCATTAGCTGTTGGTTATTCTGTTGCATCAAACATACTAAGTTGAGTGTTTTAGCAGCGAGCTATATCACCTGCCTATATGTGGTTCCTTTACAGTCATTACTCTGACTGTGATCCAGCAACAAGTCAGGTGCTGCATTTGTTTGTCTTCTCTCCTTATACTTTTTCTAAGTCACCCTAATATCTCTGTTTGTTTCAAGACATTCACTTTTAAAAAAAAATATTTTAACCATATCGTCTCATAAAATGTGTCATATTCTTAATTTTCAGTGTCATTAACCTTCTTCTGTATAACGTTGCTGTGGAGGTACTTTAAAACCATGAAGATATAGTAGAACATTGCTGTCAGAGGGATTATATATTACATGGAAGCTGAAGATTTTCAAATGTATGGAATTTAAAGAGGCATAAGTGTGACTACAGTAGGAGGAGAGAAAGAGACAACAAGGGAGGAAAACACGGGCTCACCTGAGAACAACCATGCAAGCCAAAATAAAGCCCACGTATTTGCTCTGAGAGGGCAGGGACTCTTAGGATTTTAAGCCATTTTGTGAAGATGGCTTTTTTACATGTAAAAAAGAAAAACACTATTGTCTCTACTGTAAACTCTGCTTGGAAGTGTGTGTAGCAAGCACAGCAGAGTTAGGGAGAAGAGTGGGGTTAGTTCTGGGTGACTGGGAATATACTAACACTGTGACATTGATAAACAGGTCAGGTTCTTTTTTCTTTATCATTTGTTGTCTTTGCCAGACTTTATATCTGTCTTGCACACCTATGGGGTTGGTTTGTTTGTTTGTTTGTTTGTTTGTTTGTTTGTTTGTTTGTTAAAATGGCTTTCTCAAATTTCACTCCTGTTTAGAACTCCTATTTGCCTTAGTTTTAAGTGTTTGTTTCCCTGTAAGGGAAATGGGCAACCCACCATGAGTAATGCCACACACATCGAGCCACTTTCCCTCACATGTGGGAAAGGGGAGCCACATTCCACAGAAAAGATATCAGAAAAGCTAGCATTTTGCCCCAAATTCCCTGTCCTTTCGAATAAGAATCTACTAGGCTTTGTCTTGTATTGCTCTTTCACTGTGCTTTCTTCTCTCTTGAGTCCTGGGTTCTAGCCACCTCCAATGTCTATTCCACAGAAGCACATCCACCATCTTGATTTTTCTGAACCTTGCTACTGTCAAGTGAAACCTTAAAAACATTGCCAGTGCTTTCCTTCTATCTGAAACCTAGACATCTCTCCATATTCTTGGAGGAATGTTCCATAAAGCCATGGAAGATGCACTTACTCTTAGGTGGATGTTTGTAGACAGAACTGCAGGAGCGCCTTGGGTCATTCAACACCACTGCCACCACTGCTGTTGCTGCTGTTGCTGCTGAGCAGTAGCATTAGACTGAGAATGTAGTGGGGAGGGGGGCTCTTCCAGAACAAGCTAATTTTTGCCTTGTTTTCTGAGACAATCTAATTAAGATTTATTTTTGATTTATGTGTATTTGTGTGTGTCTGTGTGTGCCTATATGCATGTAGGTGCTTACAGAACCTGGAAGAGTACAGTGGATCCCCAAGAACTAGAGATAAAGGTGTTTGTGAGCCACCATTTGAGTGGTAGGAGTCAAATCCAGGTCTTCTGACAAGAGTAATAAGTGTTCCTAACCACTGGACCATCTCTCCACCCTCACAGCAGTTTTACAATTATTTCCTATTATTTACAATAATAGGAAAAACAATTTGCCAGAATGATATTATGGCAAGGGAAAGAAAAATAATTGAACAAAGGCCTTATGAGTTCAGAAAGCTGAAACATAGCATGTACCAGACTGTACCCACCTCTAATCCTGTGTTCCCAGAGGGCCTGTTCTGTTTTGGTTTTGGTTTATATTGTTTTGTTTATATTGAGACAGGGTTTTTCTATGTAGTCTTGGCTGTCCTGCAGCTTGTTCTTTAAACCAGGCTAAACTCGAACTCATAGAGATCTACCTGCCTCTGCCTATCAAGTGCTAGGGTTAAAGGAATGCATCTCCACCAATCTGGTTGATGGGCCTATTCTTGACTCTGTGCAGGAGGCACAAGCTTTGCTGTCCTGGGTACTTCCAGTGGTTCATAATTCATCGTTCCATTCCTGCTTTGGGAGAGGCAGTGGCAGAACAGGCATTATTAAACATTCCTAGCCTGAGTCAGTTAATGCTGGGTTTCTGTACACCACTCCATTTCCTGATAACACAAAGGAGTACAAGCTGAAGATACTGAGATAATTGTTTTGTTTCCTACCCCTTCACTGCCTCTGTTACAGATGCCTGAAGAACAGGCATTCAGTGTTCTGGTCAAGATCATGTTTGACTATGGTCTCAGGGAACTTTTCAAGCAAAATTTTGAAGATCTACATTGCAAGTTCTACCAGCTGGAGCGCCTCATGCAGGTAAAGGGAACTCAGACTGGATTGGATGAATAGGTGCAAACTAGTAACAGAAGGACTGGGAAACAATGGCTTTTATTCCTGTTGTTTCTCACTGTGTAATGAGGATAGGAATCTTATGTGTTTAAGTCAGTCTTAGATGGAAAGAAGTGTTCACCAAGGCTACAAAGGTATCTGTTTAAGAGTCCCCTACCAAAGTCAAACAAGCTTTCCAAAAACATTTCACCACTTGGAAATGAACACTGGCTTTCCAAATCCTTGTCATTATTCTGGGGGAATTCCTCTTTCTTTCGACTAGTTTGTAGGCTGAAAAGAACTGATAAGTGCTATGAACACTTAAGAGATACTTAGAAAAACAGACGTATATGATTTTCTAGGCTACTGCTGGCAGATTTATGAACCTCCTGAAAAATAATAGCATAATTGCATATGTGCCCAGCACTAATAAGTTTGATGTTTCAGGAATATATTCCTGATCTGTACAACCACTTCCTGGATATCAGCCTTGAAGCACACATGTATGCCTCCCAGTGGTTCCTTACACTGTTCACTGCAAAATTCCCTCTCTACATGGTCTTCCATATCATCGACCTGCTCTTATGTGAGGTATGTATCAGAGGCACAGGACCTAGACTTGGGTATTGAGTGCACTTTAAGCCCTATCGAGTCTCCTGTCCTCTGTTTTGTTTTGGTATTTCCAAGTCTGGGTTGAGGCGGTTCTTCCTGAGGCCAGTGTTCTGCTCACCTTTGTCACAGAGGCTTTCTGCTAAAAAGACACACGTCCCACATGGAGATGAGAGAGTATTTGGTTTGGCACTGAGACACTGAGAGAGTGAAACGAGGTTTCTTTCTTGTGTATAGGAAGACAGACTGACAGTACCCTGTTTCTTACAGTCCTAGCATTAGAACTAAGCCACAACTCTCAAACCTGCACTTGCATCGGGAGCTGGTACTGCATGTGTGCGTTGGTTTGTTTAGGTTGTCTGGATGCAGAGAGTGCCGGTGTGTGCCACGTCTCCTGCCTTGAGACTTTGCTGGAGGTCTCATCCACCATTTCCATGGATAGGCTGAGTTATATGACCATGCTAGCTAAAAGAGAGATGTTTTGAGGCTGGGTAGGAATTTGTAGAGCACTGTCACTAAAAGGAACAAGGCAGTGTGAAAATGCCCTTAGCCATGACACAGCTTGAGATTTGAGGGGTCTATATGTTTAAGAAAGGAAAAAAACAACTAATTATAAATAACGTGCTTATGGCAGAAGCTTTAGAAAATGTGATTAAAAACTATTGAAAATAATTTAGTCTCACTGTCTCTACAGTTTACTTATAAAATTTTGGCATATATTCTTTCACCATTTTTGCTTTACGGAGCTGGACCTAAAGGAACATTTCAGAAGAAAATGAATTTAAATGTATCACAGATCTATTTTTATAATTTGAAACAAATCTGTAATTCCATCACTTAGAAGGCAGAGACTTCAAGTAGAGCTCTGTGAGTTCAAGGACAGCCTGGTCTACCGCGAGAGCTCGAGGACAGCCAGGCCTACACAGAGAAACCCTGTCTCAAAAAGAAACAAAGAAAAAGAAAAACATACTAGTTATAGGAACCAAGGCCCAGACACTGTTAGCTTGAGTTTAGTTTTAAGACAGTTGTTAACGTCTTCCCTCACCTGTTCTTTACCCCTCTATTGCCATTTTGTTCAGATAAGGAAGACAGATTAAGAGACCTGTAGGGAAATTCAGTTCTGGGGTACATGGGGTTGCCATATTTGTAGGCTACTATTTGGTGTCATGGACTATTTTGGAAAAGCATTCATTCTTCTGAAATGGGAGGATAGGGCTGGTAAAGGTCTTCTCTGAGGAAAACTGTAGATTGGGTCTCCTTTAAGCGCCTTTCCTTAAAGGCCCTGAAGCTAATTGAACAGAGCAGGTACAGAGAATAAAGCTGTCTTGTTCTTCTCTTTCAGGGAATAAGTGTCATCTTTAACGTTGCCCTTGGATTACTAAAGGTACATGTCTGTGGTGAGCCAAGATGTCTGCTGTCCTGCCCTGTGCCACTGTGTGTTTAGATTTCATCTCACGCTAAGAGGTTGTGCTTCTGTGATCTGCCACTTTCTTTGATGGGATGTGTGCAAGTCACTCTACAAAGACTAAACATACTGCTGGGATTGTAAAGTGTTTTTAATGTATCTTTCTAACAGACTTTCCCCCATTACATGTGGTTGTTTTTTTCTTATTTTCTTCAAGACTTCCAAGGATGACTTGCTGTTGACAGACTTTGAGGGTGCCTTGAAATTCTTCAGGGTTCAGCTCCCTAAAAGATACCGCTCAGAAGAAAACGCAAAGAGGCTCATGGAGCTAGCCTGCAACACAAAGGTAAAGCAACATTTGTATTAACTTCCTTTTTCAGTCGATGCCTCAGGTTTTCTGATAAAATTGTTAATGCTTATAATATATAATTGATAGTTCACATAAAGTGCCCCTTTTTCTAAATGTTTGCTGCCAGAGTATTTTGGAAATTATTTGGCGCTTTTTGTTGTATTCGTTGTTTGGGTGGGAGTAGCATTATTGCTGTTTTTATTTTTACTGAACAAACCTGGCGTTAGAACTCAAGTATACTACTTTCCAAATTCATGTGTATTTTGTATATAGCTCATATACACAGCCTGAAGATAATACAGAATGTTGTTGTATAAGTGTACTTGTGCTTTGGCTGTGGTGTCTCATGGAGTCAGGTGTGATGTCATGTCAGTAGTGAAAAAAAAAATCGTATTCACTGAGCTTGGCGATATACACCTGTAGTCTCAGCACTTGGGAAGTCAAAAGGCAGGAGAATCCTTAGTTTCAGGCCTGCCTGGGCTACATATGAGCTCCAGGCAAACCTGATCTATATAGCAAGACTAACTCACAAAACCAAAATAAAATAGTGACAATTCTTAGAGCAAGCAGTATCTCCCATTCTCAGATTATGGAATTACATCCTATAATAAGGATGCTGTGTTGTATACCTTGTACCTTTCTGTTTTCAAAAAACCTTCATATACACTTTGGCTTTTTTGTATCTGTGCATTTCTTGTTTATGGGTTCAATCAATTGTTGATTGAAGATATTTGGAGAGAAATGCATGTGTGTAATTTTTCCCTATTTGTCAATATTCCCTAAATATTGTATCTAGATATTTTCACTAATCTAGAGATTGTCTCTCTATGTGTGGTAGGATGCATGCACGTTCTGCACGAATACTTCATGACATGCTCTGATTTCCCTGTCTAAGGGCTTCCTGGACCCAGCTCTCTGTGGACCCTGAGGGATGGCTGTATCTTAACATTTTTGAGTTGTTGAACCTCATTGGCCCTTATGGTCTACACTGTAGCAAGAGTGTTACTGTCCAGTTTAAAGACAGTCTGAAACAGAAGCTCTTTAGACTTTGACCTGGTCAGGGACAGAATTTCATTTTCTTGACTTCCACTGTACTGTCTTCCCGCTTTGACATTTATGGAGAAGCCTCATAATCTTATAACTTTACATGGGGCTACAATTTTTACAGGTTTATTTTATGGTCAAAAAAAAAATGATTCCAGTGTATGTTCTAATAAGTTTGTATTTTCAAAGTGAAAATGCTGTAATTCAGAGGCTTTAATTAGAAATTTCAAGGTAGAGATGGGGTCAGAATAAAAACTATGTATTTAGGTTCATGTAAAATGTGGTGCAGTTTCATGTTGCCGTGTGTGCTGAGTGTCACTGTCTGTAGAGCAGTCACTAGACCAGGGTTGGAATTGCCTTCTGGTCTGTTTCAGGAGTAAAATAATTCATATTAGCATAAGAAAGGTAATGCTTTCTGATTGTTTACAACATGCCAGATGCCCTAGCTAAGTGTTTCTGTGTGTAGGTTACCCACGATAGTAACTGCCTAAAATTATAAAATGTTCAAGAAATGATGACTACTGCTAGAATTTTTTCAAACAGATACTGTACAGTCAGGTGTGAATGGCAAACACCCATGCAAGCTCTGACACTGAGAATCACTCATGTTCCTCATCATGGTTCGGTATGTGAGAAGGGCCACATCCATTCTGTTCCTCTGTCCCTGTCTTGATGTTCTTGGGGGCCTAGGACAGAACAGTTCTTCCACTTTTGATTCCTCTTATTCACAGCCTGCATCTTCACACGCCCCAGCCTGTCACAAAAGTATACACTGACTGACCACCTCACTACCAGTGATCCTTTATCTGTCGTTTCAACCTTTTTCCTTTACTGAAAACTCTTAGAGCATCTTATCTTACCACAGAAAGCAGACTGGGGTTCCTGCCAAGATTCCAAGGTCTCCCACATTCCTACACAAGGCCTTGGCACTCAGGCACGCTCTCGAGCTTTCCCTCCCCCGACCCCCCCTCTCTCACCTTACTTTCTGCCTGAGACCCTACTGGCTTCCTTGTGTTCTCAGACATACACTAAGCATGTAGACCCTCCATGCTTTACACCAGCTAATCTTTCTGCTTGTGCTGGCTATGTGCTTTATCCACCACTGCTCCATCCAGTCTTCACCTCAGACATGAGAGATGTCTTCTCTAGTCACAGTATCTAACAGCTTCCTTCCCAAAGCTCTGCTGGCCTTGTTGAAAGATCAAGTCGACAGCAGAGGGGAGACTAGTTCTTGCTGAGTCCTTACTATTGAGAGTAATGTCTGACATATAAATACTGCTTGCCTAGGGCTGGCTGGCTGGCAGGTTGATTATGCTGTTGATTTTCAACTTATTCTTTTACAAAGGTTTGAACAAGTCTTAGAAAGAGGTTCCCACTCTAAGTGCCATTAACGGAAAATGTCAGTAAACTGATATTTTATTTCTCAGTGGTTTTTTTTGTTTTTTGTTTGTTTGTTTGTTTGTTTGTTTTTTGTAGTTCAAATAAGAAGGGACCTATGTCTTTATCTTTGCCTATCCATTTCAGTGAAGTAAGGCAAACACCCTCCTTTTGAAATGGTTACTTAAAATGTCTACTTCATTTCCGATATGAAAGTTCTTCCGGACCTGGAAAAGTCTGCACGTTTGCGGCATATTTTGGATGGTTCCCCTTATTTGTACTTACTTTAAGTGAGGCTAATTTTTCTTGAAATTCATTCAGCACAGGAAGCCTGTAGCTTCAACAGGCTACAGGAAATAAGGCTTTTCTGCTAAAAGATGGAGTAAAGTATACACAGGGGTAATCCAGTCTTGCTACTGTACTGAGGAAAACAGAGAATGGTTGAACTAAGCTATTGGTACAGTGGATTTACTGACAAATTCCTCCTGAGCCCTGTATCCTGTGCACTACCAGTGGGAGGAGGCCTGAGGTAGCACAGAAAATAGACACAATGCTCTCTGGTGTTGGACTCCGCTACCATTCATTGATATCCTGTTATTTTTAATGTTTAAAATTGTGCTTTGTGTACTGGGTTGTGCCTGTGATTGATAGGAACATTGTCCCATGTGCCTGCAAACATATACTTGTGCGTTACTACATTTCAGTTCTGTGATAATGCTTTTAGAATCTCTGTAGTTAGTTTACAAGCATCTTCCTCTCTACAGTTTAGTGTCGGGTAGGGAGGGCAAGTGCTATTGTTGGGACAATGACAGGAGGCCTCTGACCCTGCATTCCTGACACTCTCTTACACTTCCTTTTCTTCCTGCAAAGGGGCAAGAATACGTTTGATAGGACAGCATCTGAAATGGCCACAAGATGGCTGTATTGCTTAAATGCATGAAGAGCCCCAAGATCCTTAATTTTCTCTACATTTATTCTGGGCATATCCATTTGGTCTCTTAGTCATTTTGCTCCCCCAACCCCTGTCCTTCGATGAGCTAGCTCTGGGATTGAAGTGTTTTGCCTTTTGAGGAGTTAGAGCCCATGCTTCTACTGTTATGCTCAGCTTGTATCAAGGCTCACTCACCAACTAGTCCACCAGTGCGTTCAGTTTGTTTATGAGTCAGAAAACAGGAAACTGTCCCCACTACTATACAATATCTTAACATTTGAGGGTATCCCCCTCATGAGTTTCCTAGGAGCTCCATGATACTTTCATACTTGTAAGTGTATCCTGCATAACTTTTAAGAGTAAGGGAAGTGAAAATAGTTTCTAGCCCTTTTAAGTTTTGATTCAAGAAATATGAAAGGGGTAGACATCAGAATTAGGAGGCTAGAGGCAGGAGGATTCCTAGTTCCTGACTAGCCTTGACTAAGCTTCATAGGTGTTACTTGCTGTGGAGGGAGGGAAGGAGTAGGGTCCCAACAAGTGTGAGGTGTAAGACTAGTTTAGGTAAGAAAGTCATGCTGTGTGTGAGGTGGCTCAGCTAGTCCCTGAGGTAAAGTGTCAACACTGCTCCTTTACAACAGAATCCTGCTTTGGCAGCATGGAGCCTCATGAACTATGTATCTGTGGAAGTTGACCTTTCAGGCATGACATGAGTGTGCAGGACTAAAGGCTGCCTGTAAGAAAAGAAACCAGTGATGATCAGCATCTCCATACCAATGAAATCTTAGCCATTTGCTGTTGGGAAAAACCCTTTGGCGTGCAGGAGTTAGTTACTCATGAGCTGAAAGCAACACTAATTTGTGCTTCATTCTCTATCCAGATCATTTGTGTGGTTATCTAGGAGTGGAACTTTAAGTGTTATGTGTGCAGTGCCCTCAAAGCACCTACCCCACCCTTTTATTTGCTCACAGACTCTAAAAGCATGATGCTTCACATAGTGAAATGAATCTTCAGGGTGAGCTGTAGGGTCTGTTTAGAAATGCCTAGACCAAGGATGTCAGTAAGTGATTAAGATTAGAACTCAGATCTGGGCTCTAAATAGGACTGACCTCTGTCAGGGTGAAAACTCTCTGAACACTGTACCCAAAGTCATACTACCCTCTAAGACTAGGTGATTCATACATTTTAGAACTAGATTTTTATGAGAAAATGTGTGCATTTCTAGCGCCTCTTTTCTCCACAGTGAGCCCCCCATGCTGCTAGGTAGTGCAGGCAGCAGCGCACTGGCCTCCTCATTTAACAGAGCCAGCCTTGACTGTCTGCTCTTGGGGCCTTGCCTACTAATTTTTTCTTGTTCTGTAGAAAAACATTCAGATGAGATTCAAAAGCAAGATTCTGTCTCATGATCTTTAAAGGAATCTGAGTATGAATTATTTGAACAAATAAAAAGTTAAGAGCTTTAATGTAAAGGTTAATTACATCAGATATTCTAGACTGCCAGCCTTGGGCCTCTATCTGCTTGTGTGATGCAGGGTAGATTAGACAGCAGTGTTGTAGACAGATAAAGATACCATAAGCAGCCACTGTACGTGACTCTTGTGGCCTGCCTAGCCGGTCTCCCTCAAGTGAGGTGTTAGCACATTCCTGATGTTAGTTCAGGTCAGCACAGTAATAGTTCTTCTGAGGGATGAAGACTGTGTTCAGTAACAAGCATGTTACAGAGATGGCAGGAAACAAGAGTCACCCAGACTTTTCTTGTGGTGTTGGTGAATGCTAGATGTTTATACATGTCACAATTGATAGTAAAATGAGGTGATAACATGTACCCCTTCCATCTCCGAAAATTGTTTTCAGGCATAAAATAGTAGGAATGGAGGCATCTCACCATCTATCTAGAAGAATCCGTGTTAAGTCAAAAGCACAACAGTGCCCTAAGCCAGAAGGTGGACCATTGCCTAATTTCTTGAGTTGTCTTCACCAACCTTGCAGCAGGGTCCCTCCTGCACCAGACAGAACTCTTGTTTGTTCCCCACAACCCACCTGATCGCCCAGACACTAGGCTTCAGTCTGACTGTGTAGCTCTCTAACAGTCAACCTCCTACCTTTACCAATCCCTCTGTGTCACACACACGCATGCACGCATACCTCTTATCTCTGTAAAACTTTCTGAATGCATTCTGGAAACCTTTTCCAGAGACCAGGCAACCTCATGTGTCTCTATGTAAATGGACTTTATGTATGCAGTGCTTACTCAGAGGACTGCTCTGCTTCCGAATTCAGATAGTATCTTAGGGTTTTGCTGCTGTGAACAGATACCTTGACCAAAGTAAATCTATAAAGGACAACATATAATAATTGGGCTGGTTTACAGGTTCAGAGGTTCAGTCCATCATCATCAAGATGTGCATTACCATCATGGTGCAGGCAGAACTGAGAGTTCTACATCTTTATCTGAAGGCTGCTAATGGAAGATTGGCTCCCAGGTGGCTTTGAAGCCCACACCCACAAGGCCACACCTACTCCAACAAGCCACACCTCCCAACAGTGCCACTCCCTGGGCCAAGCATATATAAACCCTCACAGATAGGTTGCCAGATAATAACTGCAACAGCAAGGAATAATTACTGTTTATTGAAAAGAACAGCCTATCTGCTTCAGAGCCTTCTGAGCAACGAACATGACAGTTTTTTGTCATGATATCCTTTAACACTCAGAAGCACTATTAGTAATTCACAGATGAGCAACTCATCAGCCAAACCAAGACTGGAGCTGTGGTGTGTCACTCACGGAGCTAATAAGCAGGTTGCACCTAGAGCCCAGGTTAGCAGCTACTCCCATTCTGTCTCCATCTGCATGGGCCTTAATACCAAGAACCAGCCTCATTGGGGTTATATTATATAGCATATATTTATAGTTAAGAATGCATTATTCAGTTCTCGTGACAGATTAATGAGAGGTATTTAGGACTACATTGGAACTTACACCAAAACACCAAGCTGGGGGACATTGAGATAACTCCGCAGGTAAAGATGCTTGCCACCAAGCATGACAGCCTGAGTCCAGACCCCAGAATTCACATGATAGAAGTAGAAAGCTAACTCCTGAAGCTGTCCTCTGACCTACATAAGCAACACATGGTACACATGGAAATGGCATGCATGGGTATATGTGTATATACACAGAAAGAGTGTAACTAAATAAATGGAAACTAAAAGAGTTGGTCTACAGAGTTTGACTGAAGGGATGAGTGCGAGGCTCTACCACCTCTCAGTGGTGCTGCTTCTCAGAGCCACGTGCTAACATGAGCTTGCTCCTCTTAAGATACAACCCACACTTAGTCCAGGAGTAGTTTGGTTGATTTTTCTTGAAAGAAACTTTAAACAGAGCAAGCGTTCAATTTCAGTCTTGCTGAGGGTAATAGTACCTCTTTATGTGACCCTTTAATGTTCAAAGCCTTCTGATAGGAGTTAGCTACCAGAAACCTTCTGAGCTGTGGAGCAGAAGGCACAACCCATCCTTTCCTGAGTTTAAGTACAAGAAAAAAGTGAGTCTAGATATTTGAATGGAGACCGTGTCTCTGTTGGTTAAGTATTTTAGTGCTTACTGTGTGACAGAATTTTGTAAAGAATAGTGTTCTGTCTTGGCAGAATTTGTGTATTTGTATCTAATGCTTTGCAAAAAACATGGTTTGTGGCAGACTGTGAAGGCAGACCTGATCCTGTTCAAGCATTAACTTGGCACTGGTGGCATGGTGGCAAGCAAAGGAGACACAGAACACAGCACAGTAAGGATGCAGTACTAAGAAGCTGTGGACTTGGGAGGCTCCGTGATGGAGCCAAGTTGATGCTTTAAGGACATAAAGAGCTAGCCTGGTATGTGTGAACTGTTCCTGCTTCAAGGGCTTCTGCCCTTCAGTTAGCAGGGGAGCCAACTCTCTTTCCTGGGAGCTGGGCTCTATGGGCAACCTGAACACCAGTAAGAGCTAAAAGGAAGTACGTGTGTCATTGGTGGAGGAAGTCACAGTAAGGCAAGAGTGTGTGGGAGAGACAACAACCGAGGCTGAAGGATGGGAAGAGACTGAGCTGGTAGAGAGATTGGAATTTTAGACCTGGAAACTCCAGGGAAGGTGGGAAAGGCTTTGTGTGCATCTAGTTCTAGATGGGACACCTTGGTGATAGACTGAGTAAATCACATCATCATTAGACAAGAAACAAGTATCTTAACCCAAAATAATTCTTACAGTACTTTTTAATTATAAAAATAAATAATAAAAGTAATTCATGCCTATGCAGAAAAAATACTGAAGAGCAAAGAGTTGCATGCATGAGGTAGACCCAGCATTCACCACACTCACTGGACACTGAGAGTGCTGAGTCAGCCAGCTTCAATCAAAGATGATAAAATATAGGAATTATTTTGAAATTAGCCTTTCAAAGTATTGGTTATGAAGAAAGTATTAATTCTTTCTTGGCCTTGATTGAGGGTGAAACATTGAAGTCTCCTGGAAGTCTGTGAACTTGAGGAGATCTGTGAATACAGGAGCTGGTGTCTGCTCTTCTTTCAGAAGATGCTCAGGGGAGACTTGTCTGTGCTGTCCGCCCTCACTTCTGTTTGGCCCAGACTACAAAGAGCTCTGGGTAGAAGAGTATGCTGCCCGCAAACCTCAGCTACTTTTCCATTTCATCACTTTCTAATAGGATAGGTACATTAATTTACTGATCACACAAATGTTTATGTAAGTGTGGTTTCTGGTTTGTGTATGTGTTTGTGTGTGTTTGATGTTGAGTGTTTGATGTTGATAAGTCACTTAGCACAATAAAAGTTTCCTCTCAAATTGGGTAATACAGAGATGTGTGGTAGAGAGGGATATCCATCTCCAGCTTGTGGTCTCCTGTATTTAAGTATGGGTCAAAGCTAAAGGTTGTGCCCTGGCCAGTGGCTTTAGGAGAGCAGTGCCAGACTCCAGGAACAAAGCTCCAGTTCAGGCACATCTGCTTCCAGCCCATGCAGAGGACCAGAGTCAGTGACAAGGGCTCGAGGACCCACCAGGTGATGAGCTAAATGAGACAAGGATGACCAGGAAAATACACAGACCTGCATCCAGCTCACCCACTCTGCTTAGATTTGTCTGTTCTTACCTGTACCTGTGGGCCAGAAGTTGACTAGAAAATAAGTAATTTAATGTTGGTAACTGATGGTCTGAGAACAAATCTGCACTAGGTTTACAGTCATTTCTAAACTGAACGTCTACTGTGTCATGCAGATCAGACATAGCTCCTAGTTTTTAAACTATAGTGTTCAAAACAGAGAATGAGTTGTTTAAAAGGAATTGAACAAAGGAGAGCTGCATCCTGAAGGTTCACTCTTTTAAAAGAATTTCTTTACATTCCAAATGTTGCCCCCCTTCCTAGTCCATTCCTAGAGTTCTTCACCCTATCCATCCTCACCTCTGCCTCTGAGAGGGCGACTCCCACCACCACCTACCCCTTTTCCCCCAAACCCTTTCCCCCACCATCTCCCTTTCCTATGACTCTACAGGATCATGTGTATCCTTTCCCACTGAGGCAAGACAAGGCAGTCTTTAGCTACATATGTGCTGGGGGGGGGGGGCAAGGACCTGCCCATGTATGCTCTTTGGTTGGTGGCTTAATCTAGGGGAGCTCCCAGGAGTCTGGGTTTCCTGATGCTGTTTGTCTTCCTCTGGGGATGCATCCCCTTCAGTTCCTTCAATCCTTCCCCTGACTCTTGTGGTTAAAATTGCTAAAAGAGAAGTACATGTCAGTTCAGAGGGAACTCCTGATAGGCATGGGAAGAAAGCCAGAAGGGAAAGAATGAAGATTCTCCAGGAGAAAGAGAAGTGGTTGGTCCTGGTGTGAAACATGAGAATCTAGGGAGAAGTAGGATCACCGAGGATGGAAAAGAAGCACAATGGCTTCAGGAAGGTGGAAGGTTCCAGCTTGTGGCTTACAAGAGGAGGAAGCTTGAGAACTGATGATGGTGGCACAGTGAAATCTGTTGCTAAGGGTAAGAGAGAATTGTGCCTGTTGGAGGCAGCATAGAGGAGGCCGGCTAGTACAGTGGAAAGGGCCTAGGGAGCTTTAGAGTCTAATGGACTTGGGCTTTGAATGGAGTCCAGTGGCTATGCATTCACACCCTGATTTACAGATACCGCTTTTCTTCCTCCTCTTCCTCTTCCTCCTCCTCCCCTCTTTCTTACTCCTTTCCCTTCTCCTCTTTTTCTTCTTTCTTTATCCTTTTTTCTTTCTCCTCTTCTTCCTCTCTTTGTTTTGTTTTCAAGATAGGGCTTTCCTGGCTGGCCTCTGAGGTCCACCGCCTCTGCCTCCAAAGAGCTGGAACTGAAGGTGTGCGCCGCCAGCACAGGCACCGCAGACTCTTCAGACACGCCACGCTCTCGGGTGATGACGAGGCTAGGGTTGCAGCTTGGCTTTAGCAACACTACTGGTATGTCCTACAGAAAATGGTGCTGCTGCTGCTGCTATGACAATGAGTACTAGAGACAGATAGAGCCCCAAATTCATGTGAGCAAAATGTTCTGTAGAACACTGTTGTAGTGAGAATTTTGGAATTTTGGTTTCTTTAAAAAACAGAAGTACTATATGAACTCGTTTTTGTTTTAATACCAAGTGTGGGATAAGGGGCTGCTTCATATTGTCCACAGCAGTTGACTATAATTTGCCTAGTGCTCTAGCAAGGTAATGACTTTGCCAGCTGCAGATAGTTTCTGCAATTATATGACATTTGAGGTTCTGGGGACTTTTTAGGGGATATAAAATCTAGGGTCCCAAGAGCCACCATGGGTTGTTGGTTGTTGTTGGTCATGGTTTGTTAAGTAGTTGCAGAGAAGAAGAAGAAATTAGATACCCTGACAACGAAGATCAAAGTTGCCTCAAGGAACTCAGCACTCCTAGACAGCAAGTAGTCTAACAATAACATCACCCCTATCTAACCCTTGACTTCACTCAGGGATCTCTTTGCTTTCCTTTCTCTCCTTTTACTCTCCTATCTTGTGTTAGGGAGTTGAAAAGGTGGTGGGAGAATGGTAGAAAACAAAAGAACCTACAAGTAGCAAAAGACAAGTGGCACCTAATGTGGCAGAATGGGAAATTTGATTTCAAATGCCATGGAAGAAATTGCAGGGGACAAAGGAATGGATATTTTCTTCAGGATGCCATCAAAAAATTTACTGTGGCTGCTACTGCTTTGCTCCCAGAGTGGATTTCCTGGTAGTTGTTTGTTTTTGTTTTGTTTTGTTTGGAGGTGTGGTTTTGTTTTTGTTTTGCTGTATTCTCTTTCAAAGAAGGTTCGAAGAATGGCTGTGGAACTGGAAAAATTGAGGGTGAAAAATGGAGGGGCCTGGGAAACAAACAAAAAGGTTGAAATGGTACAACAAAAGGATTCACTAGAATTGGTTATGCAACTGGAAGAAAATATTGTGGTGGAAATGGAAGCTCTAGGGGTGCAAGGAGCACCAGAAAAGGGAGCTTGAAAAGGCTCATTGCCCGTGACTGAGCAAAAGAACAGAAGTTTCCTGCAGGGGGAAAGAGAGAAAGAAACTGGGCTGGTGGGCAGTTGGGTCCAGAGGAAAGCTGAAAAGGTGGGAGGACAATCTGATGAAACAGCCTGCTTGGAAAGAATGGGTTAATCTCGAAACAACCGTGCTACCACAGTGAGAAGAGGAGTGACCCAGAGTTATGAGATCACCATCAACTTTCCCAGTAGCCTTATAGCATATGCCTGCTAATGGTGTGGAACAAGGTTATGACAAGATAGGATGGCTACTTACAGAAATGAGGGTGGTTTAAAGAGGCTCTGCTCTTATATGGGATACATTTGCCTTAAGTGAAACAAATTCTAAATAACTGGGCTACTCGAAATAGAGTTAATTATTCCCCAATACTGGAAGGGATTGGTGTGACAGCCATGCTAGAGGCCAGTCTACATTTCTGGAGGGAAGAAGCTGTAAATATTGAGCAGTGAAATCGAGTGAGGGGAATGAATACAGTAAAAGATCAGTTGCTGAATGAAAGGCAGTGCTCTTCAGACAAGAACAGACTCAATTAGACGACCCTACTATAGAACAGTGTCACTTATTGGCTTTAAGAGCTTGGAATAAAGTCGAGGAGCCCAGGAAGTATATATCTTTTTTACAAAAATTTTACAGGCTCTGGAGAAGCCTCACTGATTTTTTTTTTTTTTTTTAAATAAGGATTAGTCTTACCAGTGAACAAAGCCATATTAGATCCTGACTCAGAGCAGGTGTTGATCGATACCCTGGCATGTGAAAATGGAATACCTGATGTAAAACGTTATTAGACCATTAAAGGTGCAAGCAGTGCCTGTGGATAAGGAGTGCAGGCAGTAGTCTAAGGAGACATGACCGTCTTTCTGACCCTTCCCTTACTTTATCCAGGTATCTCTTTCCTTCTCTATCCTTTTTGTATTCTCTCTATAGTGTTAAAGGGTTGAAAGGGTGGAAGAAAGAAGAACCCACAAAGTAGCAGACCAGTTACACAGTAACCATATATTCCTGGCAGTCTTGGGCTTATGTTTGTCTATGAAAATTTCCATCCAAAGTAGTAAATGCCATGGCACATTGATTGGGTCTGCCCACGTCATTAGGCACCACCATGGTCAGGCTCTTCATCTGTGCTGTGACTTCCTTGGCAGATTAGCCAAAAGAAGCTGAAGAAGTTTGAAAAAGAGTACCATACCATGAGGGAGCAGCAGGCCCAACAGGAAGATCCCATCGAGCGGTTTGAGGTTTGTTTTATGGCCTTTTATATCATCAACTTATGCCCACAGCTAGCTTTATTGGCTCTTTTTAAAAATTCAGTTTCACTGTTTCAAGACTGGTTTTCCGAGTTTCCAAAACATAAGTAAGAGCTGTTTTTCTGTAAACCAGCTACCAAGGTTGGATGCTCTTTCCTCAGTCAGTCAGAGATAGCTGCTTGACAAAAGTGTCAGTTACACTCTGTGACGAGACAGAAAATTAGAAATTGCTTGTTTAGAAACATGATTGCGTGGGCCATGTCTCTTTATTCTGTAGGACTTGAAGACTTAATTTGAACTATCATTTCCATTTGATTTGTTTTTTATGTCCAAAACTGGCTTTTTTCCTTCATGCAGCGGGAAAATAGGCGGCTACAAGAAGCTAACATGAGGCTGGAACAGGAAAACGATGACTTAGCTCATGAGCTGGTCACCAGTAAAATTGCATTGCGGAAGGACCTGGATAATGTAAGTGTGACAGAGCTGAAGAGAAAGCTCACACCAAGGACATTTGAGTCCTCCCTTGAAGTTTAGTGTTGACTGCTGTAGATGCTTATCAGCCCTTCCCTTAGAATCCAGCTCTTTTGTCAGCCTTTCTTTCAGAAATACTTCCAGTGTGCCATCCTCCATGTGTTCACTTACTGTACTGACAGGCTCCTCCTGCCTTCCCAAACACTGAGAAGGTGTGGTGGGCTCTGTGGGCAAGAAGGTATCTTTTAACAGTTCCCATGCTATAGATTAGCAGCAGTTGTTCAAGCTTCCTGGATTCCACAGGAAGAGGTGCAGAGGTTTATTTTATTTCTCTTCCTGTTGTGAGCCTTCCGGGTTTCTGCTCATGGGGATTCCATTCAGTGCTGAGCAACCTATTACATTTTGTTTGTATTCCTGATCCTGACAGAATGACTGACTGCTTTGTGTACTGCAAGTTTCTGAAACTTCAGAGGAACTAGTCTCATCCATGACTTAGGATTGACAAACTTATTCTGTGGCAACATGGGTTTTGAGGGCCTGTATTCTCTATTGCTACTATGTGATTCTAATGGTGATAAACAAAAGCAGTTCACAGATAAATGAGTGAATGGCTGTTTTTTTAATACAAATTCACTTATATAAAAATTGGACTGGATATTGTCCCTGAACTACAGTTTTGCAAGCCCCGGGATTTAACCTCTCAGTATCTTGAGATGACTTCTTTGTCGGTTTGCCAGGATGCAAGCAATATACTTAGGCTTCCAAGACCTTGTAAGCCTCTCACATTCCTATATGCATTATATCTCTAGAAAGAATATGAACTTCACAAAGTCCTTGACATCCACCCAAGTATTTAAATCTGTGCATATTATATTTCCTTGGAAAACATGTTCTCTTATTGATTGCTCAGGGTTGTTAAAGCATTAAAGAAAAATATGGGGCTGTATCTACTGGTTCTTTACATTATCTCAGAAATTAAAATTCTCAGACAAACCTAGTTTGTAACCACCTAGTCTGCTTTCCTAGCCAGCTGGATCCTGAGATGTAGGCGGGAGTAGAAATAATGGCTATGGCACACGTATAGTTCAAATTGCATAGTTTGGCATGCTGTACCAAGAAAGCACACCTGCTTATCAGACTGAGAAGGCTTCTGCCTCCAGCCATCGTGCAAGGCCATGAGCTCTCCGTGACTAACACCTGGGCTCACTGCCCTTCTAACATACACTGACTTGTCAGGGTTAAGCTGCTTCTCCCTGTTTAGAAACCTTGTTCACACGGCTCAGGCATTTCTGCCTGGAAAGTAGGGGAGCGTGTATAAATAGAGCAGAGCCTGTTTGAATAGAGCTCCAGAGTTCATCTCACAGTCCCCTCCCAGCTGTGGATGGTAAGGAAAGGCAGTCAGTGTTTAACAATGTCCTCAGTGTGTAGCAGCAGCAGGTTGGCCATTGCACTAGCTGGGTGCTCAGCTTAAGAAATTGTATTTTCTCATTTGTAAGAACATGTGGTAGAAGTCATCAGTAGTTTGAGGTAGTCTTGCATTGTTGTTGTTTGGTGTGGGAGAGTGGGGGGTCTTTGTTTTTTTTTGGGATTGTTTGTTTGTTTTAAAACAGGGTTTCTCTTTGTAGCTGTGGCTGGCCTTGGACTCTGTAAACCAGTCTGGCCTTGAACTCAAGAGATCCTTCTTCTGCCTATGCCTCCCCAGTACTATGATTAAGATGTGGGCCACTGCTGCCCATCTTAGACTTTTAATTCATGAAACCTGTCCCTGAGCAGTGTCAACCTTTTTTTCATGTTGGCTCATCTAAAAATGTAGTCATAAAAATAGGTTACATTCCTGGGCCCTGAAGTAGAAAAAAAATGCAAACTGTAGCAGTCTTTCCTGGTCCTGGTCCTGTGGCACCAGGCAGATTACAAGTATTTCCCAACTCTGTTAATCCTCATTCCCTCCTTACCAGGCAGAGGTAAGAATAGCTTACTTTTTTTTTCCTTTTGAGACAGGATCTTACTATGGAGCTCCCACAGACTTAGAATTTTCTGTATAGACCAGGGTGGCTCAAATGCACCACTACACCAGGCTAAGAATTTTGTTTTTGTTTTAATAATTATGAGGTACTGAGGTGAGGAGTGAAAATACCCAGAAAGCTAGAAACATCTGGACCTCACTGGATTGTCTGAAATCCTTTCTGTGATACTATACAGTTGCCATTATAGACAAGGACCAGTCAAGGAGCTATGATTTGATGTTTTAACTACATGGCAAGCACAAGCGAAGGAAGGTTAGTGAGTCTGACTTGTGAGAACTAGCATATTTTTAGCACTGTTGGGTGCTAGGCACTGTTCCAAGCACTCTATAACACCATCTTTGTGAACCTTCAGAACAGCCATTGTACAGGATCATGACTCCCTTTCACAGATCACAAAATGGGAGCAAAGCAGGTTGACCGTCTTAAAGAGGTAGGTTGTTCAGCTAGTCATCGAGCAAACCCATCACAGTGAACACCCAGATGGCCTAAGTCCAATGCTTACACTCTCCAATCAAGAACACTGCCAAATAAGACTCAGGAGCACCTGGCCAGCTCCCACAGTTCTGAGTAGACTCTTCCAAACCATTACTGAGGACGATAGAAAAAGAAGGTGGGGTGCTCTCATACTCTTTTAACTTTCAAAGGCTCAGTTTTTAAAAGAAGTTCATTCTTTTTATTATTTCCTCACATCTGAACCCTCTCTATCACTTTTGTCGTCTTCTGCCTCTCTGTGCTATTGTTTACACAGCTGTAGAGAAATTTCCAGTCACTTAACTCCTTGGTGACCCCAGAAAAGCTTTCTCCTCTGTGCGTAGGGTGACAACTGGAAGTAACATTGGGGCTGTAAGGAGAAGCAGCATATAGAAGGTATCAGTCCCCTGTAGCTTGGTTGCACCTCTGCCTTGAGACTGTTTGTCATTGCAACAAAAACCAGCACAGCTATTTGATGGGTCCAGCAAGTTGCTAGACTTCTTTGCACTACAGTTATTAAGTCTCTTTGCCAAACATCAGCTGACTCTGCATGGGTTGGCCTAATTGACATTCTAGCTGCTCCATCTTTATGGCAAGACATACGGATGTACAGTGTCTTCATTACAGGAGCTTTATAATGAATCTTAAAAGTCATTTAAGGCAACTGGCTTTGTTGTTTTTAAAACTCACTTGGCTGCTTTGATGGGGACTTTTACAGAAATACAAAGGACTTAAAGGGTTCTAGGAATGTGCCTTCTGGGATTTTAAATAAGGGTTCATGGAGTCTGTCAATTTACGAAGAAATCTGACCTGTGAACAGCTTCTGAGCCCCCTGCCCATGGCATGTCCTTTGTGTTAACATGTCTTCAGCACCATCAGTGGGTTTCAGTTGACAAGGCTGGCCCCTGTTTTAGTCTCCTATAAAATGGTGTATTCTAAGTTGCACATTCCAGTTGATTACTAATCACTGAAAAGTGGTTTTGTGCAAAACTTTGTAGCCTCTGACCTTGTCAAAATCTTTGATTAATCTAGTTGGGGTGCATTTGTTTTCAAGGTCTTTAGACCAGACTTAGGTAGTGATGGCATCATTCGTTAGTTCCTCAGGCCACTACAATAGTGAGGATGAAACCCGAGGCTTCACACATGCCAGGCTGGCCCTCCACTAGTGAACTGCAGCTGAGCTTTCATTTTTTGGTTTTGAAATAGGGGTTCTTACTAAATTGTTCAGGCAGGCCTTGAACTTATGATCTAATGATCTTAGTCATGAGGCTTACAACCTAATTTTCAGGATATTAGGAGTTGACTTCCTGGATAATGGAGCTAAACAGATTAGAGAATGTCTCTAATTCTTCACATGACAACTGCTAGAACTTGTTTGGATTTGTTAGGTTGAACCTGGCTAATCTGGAGTTTAAGGTGGTCCCCATGGGTCTGTTACCCCAAATGCTGGGATTACAGGTGTACACCACCTAGCTGTTCTTTTTTATGAAATTGTCTTTCCCCACCTTGTCCTTGATGACCAAGTATGTATCTGAAGCTGCTTGGGCTTCTTTGCTAGTGTCTACATATCTAGCAATGTCCCCTTTGCACTCCTGGTACTGGGTTATGCCCACCTCAACCCTACCCTTGTCACCTAAGTAGATGTTTTCCAGTAAAGTTCAGTAAAGTTCATCTTTCCAAAGCCAGTGTTTTTGTTTTGTTTTGTTTTGTTTTACTTATTTTTCTGTAGTATTTGTTCTGTTAATGTTTTAAGTTATTTCTTCCTACTTTGGGAGAAATTTAGTGTGTCCTTTTTTTTTTTTTTTTACTATCTTAAAAATTCTTATAATTTATTGCAAAGCTTTTTAAAAATCAGTACCTGAAATTCTGGGTAAGCACTGTTTTTATAAACAGTCCTGTTTGCTACTTCTCTAATTTACTTCTAACTTTATGGAGTTTTGTTTCACATCATGGCAGCATCCGCATGTACTTCTATTGTGTTTCCTTCCTTGTGAAATAGCCCTAGAAGTCACATTTCTACTGACCAGACATTTGTGTGTGCTAGAAAAATACTATGGCCATTTAAATGTCAAAGAAAGTGGTTCTTCAGTGGAGATTAAATAACTAACAGAACACATGCAAGACTAATCAGATGCATGTAAGAAATACAAATCATTTATTTGGAAGAGAAAAAAATGACTAATACAATTCAGCTACCATGCCATGTTAGCATGTGTTCATGCTAGCATAGGCACTGCACTGGATGGAAAGGGGCTCTGTAATTTATTCAAGTAGCATAAGTCACTCAAATAATGGTGACTGCCCTGTACTGCACACACTGTGAGTAACTAGCCTAGGGGTGACCTTAAGCGTGCCATTCCTCTGTCTGGACTGGCTCACTCTGCCGTCTTACAATAGGATCCTGACCTTTCAAGGTCTGAGCTCATGTGTGCTTAGTAATGGCATCTTCTTGGTGTCTCAGGCAGAGGAAAAGGCAGATGCATTGAATAAGGAGCTGCTAATGACCAAGCAGAAGCTGATTGATGCAGAAGATGAGAAGAGAAGGTTAGAAGAGGAGTCTGCACAGGTGAGGGGATCCTTTCCCTCTCCCATGTACTTCTGAATTTTGACAATACTGGTGGGTTCTGTTAGAGGTGCTTTCTTGATGCTAGAGAACCTGGAGACAGTGGCTTCAGAGACCATTTTAATTTCCTCCATAAAATGTCGTGGTTCCTAAAACCTAAAGCATAAGTTAGTACATCATTGAGGTGGGACAAGCTCCTGTGTTATCAGCATGAAAAGCAATGGAAGGATGATAGCATCTGCAGGAGAGGAGGGTGCATCTGAGGATGTCTAGTCCTCCCACTCTTGCCCTCTCATGCCCCTCATAGTATACATGATGAGAGCCATGGGTGCCATGGGACCCAGGACAAGCTCCCACCCCTCTCCCTCTACACTTGCACAGGACCTTCACAACTATTCGTCTCAGGTAGGTCGAGCCAGGGTGAGCCTGAAAAAGCACTAACACTGCCATCTTCTTCTTTTCCTGGGCTTTATTTAAAAAAAAAAAACAACAACAACCATGTGCAGTTAAAGGAAATGTGCCGCCGTGAACTTGACAAGGCAGAATCAGAGATTAAAAAAAACAGCTCTATCATTGGTGACTATAAGCAGGTAAGTTTCCGTTTCAGGGGCTGGGCTGGGCTGGGCACATAGTGGGTAGTGTGTGCACTCTGGCTTCAAGCCCCTGTTCTTACCTTAGTCTCACAATAAGGAGGCTTAAGTTCTAACTAGACATGCATGCAGAGTGCCCAGCATATAAGAGGTATACAAAAGCCAGCATTATTTAAGATGTCAGGTGATGGAGTGTGTCTAAATATTGACAAGCTACTCCCTCTTTAAGGCTGGTACAATTTTTGCAAACAGAACCAGATTGATCTCGCTTCTTCTATACGTGAGATCTCACAGTGGTCTGTAGACCACTTTGTAGGTTGCTTCCTATTTGTGCTTCCATCAACCTCACCTATGCAGTTAAAGGATATTCTTTCTGCTGCTGGAATAACTTACGCAGATGACATTGAGCCAAAGTCTCTGGTTTTATATTTGTCTAGATTTGTTCTCAACTGAGTGAAAGACTGGAAAAGCAACAGACAGCCAATAAAGTGGAAATTGAGAAAATCCGGGTAAGACTTACTAAAGAAATTTCATACCCTCTAGTTCAATGTATGGCCTATCCCTCCTGACATAGCAGGTACAAGGGAGCCAAGCTAAGCAGTCTGTAGGCCTGGCTCAGGTTCAACAGTTTACATGACTGTTTCTCTAGAAGAACTAAGAATAAGACCAAATGTGCTATATCTAGTTTTATATCTTGCCCTTGGGTGCCCAAGAGTGCAAGCATCACTGGAAAAGCTACACTAAGTGCTGCTTGAGGTGGGGTTCTGAAGCCATCATTCTGAAGATCCCCTGGACTCCTACCTTCTACTCTAAGGGATCTGAATACAATCAGTATTTTTAATATTTTGTTGCAAATTTGGGGGCTTTTTGTAACTCAAGGTTTTCTTAAAGTATTTCTCAAAACTAACATGCCAACGGCAGAATGATAGGTTCTTTACTAACCTGTTTATATGCCTTCTATGCTTCTAAACAAATAAGAGGTAAAAACTTATAGTACAAAGACTCAAGGACAGATAAAATCTTGTTTCCTCTCATGGATATTGAATTCAGGCCTCCTTACACACACTAAAGCCCCTGCTTTCTGACTGAGTTAATCCTCTTACACCACGTTTAAGATTGTGTTGCATATTCTTCAGTCTTTCCTGATCTTAGACTAAGATATTAAATTATATTCACTCTGGGCTAGGCTTTCTGTAAACATTTCTATTTCTAAATTTGGGCTACATTATTTTTCTCAGTGGCATCCTGTTTTGGTGACTTTGGGAGGGGTGGTGATTGTTTTACATACCTTTTTTGAGGATTTATTTTTAAATGAGTTATGTTTATGGAGGCCAAGGATCCCCCTAAAGCTGGAGTTTTGAGCAGTTGTGAACCACGTGATGTAGTGCAGGGAATCAAACTTAGATCTCTTCTTTATACCAGTATTAGTATTTACCCATTTTTCCCTATTATTAAAATGTTTTCATCCAGTGTTTAGAACCTGGAAGCTCCCCTGAACAAGCACAGACCAGCATATCTCATTGTTCTAGTTGGATACTTCTCTGTATGCCAGCTAATGAGTGAAGACCCTTGGATATGACCCTTTGATTGTGTATAACTTTGTTTTCTTAGCCTAGAATTCCTCTGGTGTACAGTGGACCAAGGGGATATTTTTATTGCTTTTGATATAAAACACCAGCCAGGTAGTCTTCAAAGTAGGTTGTCTGACATTTTCCCAAGGTCACCAAACTTTTCTAGTACTCACAAGGGACACTAAAGCACATGCTGTAGCATCTGACAGGGCTGCCATCTTTTGGGATCTCTTCACTTCTGGTGTTCACTTCAGCAAAAGGTAGATGACTGTGACCGCTGCCGAGACTTCTTCAACAAAGAAGGGCGAGTGAAAGGTGCCAGCTCAGTCAAGGGGGTTTCAGATGAGGACACAGACGAAGAAAAAGAAGCACTCAAGAACCAGCTGCGGGAGCTGGAGCTGGAGCTGGCACAAACCAAACTGCAGCTGGTAGAAGCTGAGTGCAAGATCCAGGTAACAGCAGTGCCATGTAGGCACACACTCTCCCAGAAATGACTTGTGGTTTGGGATGTCATATCTCCCCCACCCCCCAACCTCACCACCACTTAAACTCTGACCATTCCTCCTGGGGAGAACACTTATTACCTACCAGACTATGTTTAACCATTTCAACATACTAAGAATTAACAATAGAACTTAAGTCTTTTTAATACAACATAGAGCAGTATTTAAAAAATATCTCCCCTCAATAAAATCCAGGGTGTAATCCCTCTACACCTTAGACTTCTGGTGTCCATATAGAAACATGATTCTTAGACCAGTGCCACCACTTTTAATCCTAGCACTTGGGAGACAAGCAAGTGTACCTCTGGGAGTCAGCCTGGTCTAGAGAGCTAGTGCCGGGACAGCCACGGCTGCACAGAAGAACCCTGTGTTGAAAAACAAAATGGGGTGAGGGACGGGGAGAAAAATGGGAGTCCTAATCTTTTGTCAGGTTATAGTGAATACTAAAAATATTTATACATGGCGATGGCAGCTTAACAGAATGCAAACCTTTTTCTTCTGACGCCCATCACTAAGCTCACTTTGTGACCGTGGGCGCATTTAATGATTATGAGCCTCCAGTCATTCCTACTGGGGCACCATGAGTGGGAGGAGCCTGGATCAGGTCTAAAACCTCAGACCAGCGTTCCCAAGCCAAAGTCCATTACTGGTGGACACATCATCCTCTTTTGTCTGGGTTGTACTAGGTACTGAGAGAGGGTTTGTAGGACTCCCCAGTACAATCAAAATAAAAACAAAACAAAACCAGCATCATCAAGATAGCAGTATCTAAGCTATGGTCAAAGAATGGACAGACAGAGAGCAGCTATAGAAAATCAAGATCAGGGGTTGGGGATTTTAGCTCAGTCGTAGGCCCTGGGTTCAGTCCCCAGCTCCGGAAAAAAGAAAAAAAAAATCAAGATCAGCATTCTGGCTGAGGGGGCAGCTCAACCCCAACCAAAGGGACGAGAGGCCTGCCTACTGAGGAATCTTAGAAAAGGGATAAAGACAGACGCCATACTAAATGTTTTTGACTTAACGGGCATATTAAAGTGCTTTAAAGTTGCACGAGACAGTGACTTAAGAGGCTCCAATTTCAGATTCGAGTTCCCAAACCTTTTGGCACTGTATACCTGCCTCAGAAGAACGGATAGATGCCCAAAATCCTGACATTTGTTATTTTCACAGGACTTGGAACACCACTTGGGCCTTGCCCTCAGTGAGGTGCAGGCTGCCAAGAAGACCTGGTTTAACCGAACACTGAGCTCCATAAAGACAGCAACGGGCGTGCAAGGGAAAGAGACGTGCTGAGAGCAGCTGCTGCCTCCACACACCTCCAGAAAACACACCACCTTTTGTTGCCTTCTTTGGCCAGATGTGTGATTCTGTGATATGTTGCAGGACCAGAATGTACCTAGGTCAGAGCTGTATAGTATGTTGGTAGATCAGTGGGCCAGGGCTCCTGCAGCAGGCTGCAAACCCAATTGACGCTTTGGGCATGCACCAGAGTCCTTCCTCCTAGTGCCATTAAGGCCTCTTTTCTGTATAGGAACACTTCACACAGCCAGAGTTGGGGTATCCCCCAATGTATTGGGTTTTCTTTTTAAACCCTTTAAAAAAAATTGTGTGTGTGTGTATACATATACACATGCAGACACTCTGTCCTTTGAGTGGGGAGCAGGGATTCAGAGATTAGAGTAATTCTCATCTGTCATTGCCAGCAAAAGCTCCCAGAGACATGAAAAGCACTTTGAGTAAAGGGTCTCGTAGTCACAGGTCAAGTCACCTAATTTTGTTAACTAATATAGTGCATAGGTTTTGATTTGGAATTATTCACATTGCCGAGCAATTCTATGCAACTCTCATAGTCGTATTTCCTTCCTTCCTTCCTCCCTACCTTCCTACCTTCCTTCCTTCCTTCCTACCTTCCTTCCTTCCTTCCAAAAAAGCATTAGCTGCCAAAACTACTTCTATAGGCTGGAATGGGCCACATGACTGTGAGACTGAATCAATCATGACATGGACAGCTCTTTGTTAAAGTGTCATGTGTGTATATATATGTGTGTGTGTGTGTGTCTGTATATATGTGTGTGTATATAAATATAAATATATATATATATACATATAAATACCTTCCCCGGCACCCTGCAGTGACAGTGTTTAAGTCCCAGACAACCTGCTAATCTACCACTGCCATCTGTGGTTATGGGGCACTTCCTTTCACTCAAGGTTTATTGGGCTCTGTTCTTCCTGCCATTGTAGGAGCTGGCAAGAGCTCCTTGACCACTAATGTTTTGCATAGCAGGTTGTTCAAGTAAGGAAGACTGAATACATGAAAGTATGTACACACTGTAAGATCTTACTTTCCTGGCTCAATCTTTGTCAGGCCTCTGAAGCCTCCCAGAGTAGCCAGGTATCGATCTCACTGGTCAGATGATGGGCTGTGGATTCTCACCTTAAAGCTATGAAATGGTGGTTTTAGCACCTTTTAAAATTAAAAAAAAAAAAAAAAACCTTTTGACTCTTAATTTATATGCTGACAAGCAGTCTCACAAGTGGCTCATCTTCTCTGCTGTATGGTCTGCTCTGTGTGGAGGTAGCTTGGGTTTGTATATAAGGACACGAGTTATTTCCTCTTCCCCTGTTGGCTTTACTAATGCTTAATGAGGTCATCTACAGTGGGGAGATAATAAGTGGCCTGCTCTTCCCCAGACCATCCCCTACCACTTCCAGTATCTGTCCTATTCAGTTAACCCAAATAGCTGTAAGCCCATCTAAAACTAGGTGTGTGGACATTATGTGCTAGGGTAGTTTGTGCGTCACCTTTATGAACTGAAATATAAACCAGTAAAATTGTATTACTATTTCTTTTGTTTTAACAGCATATTCATTAAATATTTTGGTACAAACAGCATTGCTTTGTACAAAAGTAGTTTTTTATGATTGCAATATTCCTTTCCCATCCATTCCCCAGAAGCCGTCAAAACCAGCATTTGTCCATATCAGGCAGAGCAGAGATGTGCCAACCACATAGGTTGTGCTATGCAAGAGATGGGTACCCTCCCTGAGAAGTGTAGTACTATGGTTGACAGGTAAGATATACCCCAGTGCTTAAAATATAAGGAAGGTTTTCACAAGAATTAGAATTAGGCTTGGAAGGTGAATTGTCTCACCAGTCAGAAGATGGGAGAAAGAAGAGCAAGCAGCGGGCAGTGTAAGAAGGGAAGCAACTGAAGGCAGTGCTAGCTCAGGCACAGGGAAAGCAGAAACGAAGGTTCTTTTCTCTCCCTGGCTGGGCCTCTCCACGTTTCCACACCCTAGGTATGCAGAGACCCAAGGACTAGCACTTTTTGCTCCACCTCCTGTTTCTGAATCTGTGTTGCTTTCTAACCCTGTCCCCTCTCCACTTGCTGTTTGACCAGCCTACCAAAACCATCTAAAACTGTCTTAGAACAGAAGTGTCCCAGAATCCAGACCTGGTCAGGTGACCCTGCCTGATTTATACATATAAGTGCTGTTTTTTAAAAGAGTTATTTTATATATAGGATTACATTGTGGCTCCACAGAATCCCATTGCAGATGATTGTGAGCCACTGTGTGGTTGCTCGGAATTTAACTCATGACCTCTGAAAAGAGTAGTCAGTGCTCTTAACCGCTGTTATGTGCTCTTATAAGGGCCAGAGAAATGGCTCCAGAACACAGTTCACAGGGTGGAGGACATGCTTCTGGGTTCTCCATTTGCTGGCTGGCTATCGGTAAGGGTCCCATGTTAGGGAGTGTTATCTTGGTAGAAATTTCTATCCTGAAGCTATACACCACCATCCAAAGGATGGTAACCCCAAAGGAATCCACACAGCAGTCAATCTTGGCCTAAAACAACTCAAGGTACCAAGATCCTGAATTGGGGATACACCTTAATAGGACATCATGGTAAGGGACGAGAGCCATTGGGCTCAGAGCACCAGATGCTAAAACACTTGATTTTCTTCTAAGATTCACTGAGGGGAGGGAGCATGGACATAAGCTGGAACAACGTGATTAGAACAAATTGACTGGGATGCTGGCTTAAAGAATAAAGGCACAAGTGCTAGGTTCTTCACTCCCTAATTTATAGGTAAAGGAGGGCCTGGATAAGGTCACACAGCAGTCAATGTTGACCTACAGTTCTAACTCCCAACACACAGGATTGAGGATTACTTTATACCTGCCTTTTGCTCAGGTGATCTCTTCCCTATATGTACATTAAATGGAAATGTGGACCCCTAAGAAGACACAGCCCTGAACATGTATACTCAACCTTTCTCTGCCTGCCTGCCTGCCTCATAGGGGTTGCTGTCATTGCAAGAGGCCCTTAACTCCTGTCACGCATTTTTCATCCTCTCTTCCCTTCCCTAGTTCCCCAACAAACTTTTTGCTGTGGACTGAGCCCCATGCCCATTACAAAAAAGAGTGCACTCTCAGGCCCTGGGAATGCAGATGCAGTAGAAACAAGCTGGCTCTTTTGAGTCCCTAACAGCAAGTCTTTTAAGTTCAAGCTGATAGTGTGCAGAGAAAACATGGAGCCCTAAGTTTTAAGGAGTTTCAAGACAACACCCAGTGCAACTGTCTACTTACCAAGCTTCACAGTAGTCTCCAGAAGGTTGCCAGAGCTTCCCCACCTTTGGAGTCAATTGCTTGCTGCTGCCCTGTAGATGTTCTACTCCTGTTTCTGGTAATGCTTGCATCTTGCTAACTCATGGGACAGTTAGAGTGAAGGATCTAAAAGGTTTAGATTGAGCACCTATGCAACATAACACACCACTCAGGGCCAATTGTAAGTTTGAAATGGCAGAAACTACACAGGCCCCAAATCACTGACCATGTAAGGACACATGCACACATTTCCTCTGTATGAAGTGAAAAACCTCCGAGAGGAGCTGAATTTGTCTGAGGAAAAGGAGTGGGGCTTGCACTTAATTCAATTTTATTTGTACGTCTGTATATGTTTGGGTAAGTAACCATGTGTACAGGCCAGAAGAGGGCATTGGATCTACTGGGTGAGTACTGAGGCTGAATTCAGGCCCTCTAAAAGACCAGTGAGCCCTTCTAACCACTGAGGCATCTCTGCAGCTGGCACTGTAACTTTTCAGTAGAGTGAGTCCTGCACAGAATAGTCCAGGCCATTCCTATTTTACACAGCGTTTATTTTTATTCATCCAAATGGGAAAGAAATGCAACATGTCAAGGCATTACAAACCGCAGCAGCCAGACAAGGAGTCTACGGCAGAGTCCAACATATTCCACACAAAGGAGCCGCAGTGTGGGTGCTGCTCGCAGGGTCCCTTTGGATGAAGGCCAGGCATCTCTGGGCGAGGCACTGATGATAGTCCACACATGCAGGCTGCTGCTTCAAGCACGCTGACACTTGGAAAGTCCAGAGTCTACATGTTACCACAGGCCCAGAAAGCATGGGGCTGTCCATGGTGCTTGTGGTTTCCAATGTTTAACAGTATACATCATGAAATTATTGCCAAAGACTTTGTACTGCAAATTATGCTATTTACACTGTATACTTGGGAAAACAGTAAATACAAATGGGCATTATAAACAGACTCCTAAGCACTAACTTGGCCAACATCAGACCCGAATAAGCTAAAGCCAGGAGAAAAATGCCACCTGTAACTCTCCAAAAGGCAGGTTTTCTCCTGGACAACAAAGTACTTGTTTTTTGAGCCTTGGTGTGCTTCATGAGCCCAGTGCTACTCCCAGTTCCTGGGATACAAAGCAAGGACCCTAGACAGGCTAAGGATGCTCTGACCAAGTCCGGCAGTTTCTGCAACTAAATATGCTTTTCCAGAAACATGAATAAGGGCAGGTAAGACCACCCACACCACTACCGTGGGAGTGGGCTAGGAGGAAAAAACAGCACTCAACATCCTTAGATTCTTTGTGAGGAGTGAACACTACCTGATGGCACCAGGCAGCCTGAGCATAAAAGATGAATGTTAGAGAAGGGGCTTCATGCATATGGTAGCTGCAACATTTCTGTCCTTGGGTCAGGTTAACAGTAGAGTACTTGTGCAATGTAGGCTCATGGGGCTCACATCCAAATCTTTCTTCACAAATGGATACCACTGATACCTTGAGGGTCAGCTGGTACATGACTATGTTCAGGGGACAGGTTTATACTTAGATCCTTGTGTCCTGTTTCTGATTCACTAAACAACAGCCAAGTTCCTTGGCCAGAGTGGGAAGGTACGCTCAGCCAGGAAGGGTGGAGCATATCAACCACTCAGTGAAAGGCAAGAAGCCAGAAATTAGAATTGCAATTTTCCACGTTACAGGAAGAACCTGAAAGGCAGTCTTTATAACCACCTTAATACTCCTCTCCTTACTCTTGATTCATTTCCCTCCCTGACTGACTGACGGACTGACTGACTGACTGACTGACTGACTGACTGACTGACTGACTGACTGACTGACTAAGGAATAAAAACATTTTTCTGGCTCCAAGTACAGTGTAAATAGCTAAGGAACATAGATTTTTATTTAAAATGCTGACCATCATCATAGCATTAAGCCTGTAACTGAAAGCTATGACACAGTCAACAGGCAAAGTTCTATCATTGGCTGATACCATGCCAAGTGACAAAAACCACCCTATGAGGCTATAGCGCTTTTCAGAACTTGGCTGCCAAATAAAAGAATATTCCTGAGCCGAATGTGGTGGTGCATACCCTGTAATCCCAGCACTCAGGAGGCAGAGGCAGGCAGATCTCCATGAGTTTGAGAGTAGCCTGGTCTATAGCTGGAGTTCCAGGACAGCCAGGCATACACAGAGAAACCCTGTCTCGAAAAACCAGAAAGAGAATATATTCCTAGTATCAGCTATAGACAGACTTGCACACTATCAAGGCAAAGCCAGACTCCCTTCTATTCCATACACAAATCATCTTCCCTCCCATGAACCCAGAAACTTCTCTAGAAAATGTTGAGGAATGCTTCTTCTATCACCAAAAGAGGTATCCCATATATGACCAGGCAGCAAATCCCCTGTGGCATGATTCATAACAATAGCAAAATTGTAATTATGAAGTAGCAAAAAAAAAATAATAATAATAATAATATTCTCCTGGTTGGGGTTTACCACAAAGTGAGGACCTATATTAAAAAGACAGCAGCATTAGGAAGATTGAGAACCATTGCACTAGAGGGAGCGAAGAAAGGCTTGAGACACCCAATATGTCTCCTAAGCATACCACCTTGCAGAATGTCTGCAGATCACAAAAACTGACTGAAAGCAAGCAGTTGTTGCTGGAACTTTCTAAATGAAAGCTGCTTTCAACCTGGCTAAAAGCTGCACTGAGGAAATTACCTGGAAGAGAGGGTACCCTCCAGGCCATGAGGAAATTACCTGGAAGAGAGGGTACCCTCCAGGCCAGGATGCACCAGGACAGTATTCAGCTGTCAGTAGAAAGCTGCAAGGACTGGCTTTAAGTGTGTCTACATTCCATACAGCTTTCTTGCTCTGTGATTTGGTTCTAAAGGGGGTAAGGATGGGGATATGTGTTCACAATTTTACCCTAGAAACACCAAGGGCCAAAGCCAAAATTGGCCTGGATACAAAAAAAAGAGCAAGGTTGTTAGTGATATCTAGGCTCACAAGAGAGAAAAGGCCTGAAGAATAGTCAAATTGTCATGTGACACCACTCATCCATCACGAAGGCATCCTGGCACAAAAACCTTCCAACATTCCAGCTGTACTTTTCATCATAATTCTAAGAGTGCCTCACCCCTTACACATCTGATCCACACTAAGCAGAAAGTTATAATTTGTAGTTACAGGCATGGTCTACCATAATCAGAGTGACATTATTGAATGTAATGTGGCTGTGGTCACTTTACCCTCCTAAACCCATCTGTCAACTACCCACCCCCAGAGAACACTCTGCACGCCTCAGCCTGCCGTCACCCACGCAGTCCCAACCTGGCACACAGAGGTTGTAGCTGAGACACAACCTCTCTACCATCTGGACCTGTTCTCTTGGAGAAACCACATCATCCTTTAGGTCTAACTACATAGCTGCTGCCTCCCGTGGGCTTTCCCCCACGCAAACGTCTTCCCTACTCTGGGAGCTCATCATGGACCTTCCTGAGCCCTGCTGTCTCACTCTTTGCCCAGCAGTGTGTACCTGTTGCTTCCTGCTGATGAGATCTGCACTTTCCTGTGCATAGGAGAGCTGGAAGCTGCCAAAGGGCAAATATAAAAGGGTAAATAAATAATCTTCTACAGTCTAAGGCCAGGGCTAGCTTCTGGCCCGGTATGTAAGTAATAAGTGATTAGACCGTGCCACACACACCAACGCCTATACCATCTGAGGTAATTTCATGCTGCAGAGTTTAGAGTGTGGTAGCAACTGTGTGCCCCACAATGCTCACTCCGCCCATCCAGCTCTTTACCATTCTCCAATGTGGTGAGTAAAGTCTGGAAGGATTCTGGAAAGGAAAAGGTTGTTGGCATAGGGTAGGAGGAGAGCTCGCAACAGATTTTCATTGTAACAGATGAGAAGATGACATCTATATGGCCCTGGAGTTCTCACTGACAGATTTGGTGTCACAAATACCTTTAACTTTTCCAAAGTTCTGACCTAGGGCCTCCAAATAATAGCTACCTCCAGTCTAGTCCCCAAAAGAGGTACATAAATTCAGTAGCACAGAAATCCATCCTGATTCACTCACTGGTCTAGTAGCAGCCTACTATGTAATAGGCCCTACTTTGGAAGAGCATGCGCACGCACACACGTGCACAGACACACACATACACATTCCCAGCACTAAAAAAAAAAAAATATACTCCTTGTGATTCCCACCTGGTTTCCTGTCCATGACACCCAAGAGACATGGCTAGATGGACATTAACCCTTTAGTAATCACATATCTTTTTCTTCCTTAAGAACCTCTATAAAGAAAATTGCTTTCCAATGACTAGACTATACTATACAGACACCCCAAAAGGCACTTGCCCTTACACAGGCTAAATTTTTAAAATTTAAAAAAAAAAAACCTAAATGAAAGCAAAAGACCCCAGTATAAGAGAATATCTAGTACCTATCATGTTGTAATGGGCAGACACAGCCTTGTTAAAAATAAAAGGGGTGGGGCGGGGGGAATGCCTGATGCCGTCTTCCCACAGCTCCGTTTGAGGCCTTGCTCCACCCCAGTGGCTCTAAACATGACCTTCCTGGTCTGAGGCAGCACCACTCTCCCAATAGGATGGTCCATCAGATCTACTTATGAAGAACAGATGTGGCCCTCCACAGTGCAATGGAGCAACCAGACCTCTGAGCAGAGACTGCTGCTGCCCATCTCTGCTACAGCTCTGGCAACTCCCTCCATCCTTACTGGGTGTGGCAACAGCCCCCTTCTCAACAGTCACCATGAGGCTCTTGGCTGGCTGCTCTTTCACAATTTCCTCACCACACTGAAGAATAGTAATCACAAAACAGCACCCAGGGCTCTTCAAAAGGTGGTTCTGGAAAATACCTCCCACCTACTATCTCACCCTATTAACCATTTCACGAGACGTAACAGGCTGCCTTCTTCTGGTCACAGACGTCCCTGCCAAGGTCCCCTCCAGAATCCCCTCATTGCTCTGTGCTGTACCATCTGAAGGTCTGAGTCACTTGGACAAGGACTACTGCAATTCTGACTCAGCCCTTCCTATGCTCTAAGTCAACTCACCCCATGGCTCTTCTTCCCATGCTCTTCAAAACTGAAAATGGGCCCATTAGACATCAACCCTGAAACCAGGAATATGATCCCTATGAGCAGGTAGAGCAGAGCAGCTGGCTTTGGCAATTCTACTACGGAGAACAGCTCTGATTCTGCTTAGACCTCCTGACCTCCCTTTCCTGCTCCTTACACCTACCTGGTCATTTGTCATTGCTCAGTTCTCCTAGGCTGAAAACCTTATCATGTGGCATTCCCAACACTGAGCACAGCCAAAGTAGAGGGTTAAGAAATGGAGTGAAGGTTTCTCTCAGCAAGTTTATATGCTCAAGAAAGAGGACCTATTTCCAGCAGTGTAGCCCAGTCCTTTCACAGGTGATTAAAATGGACATCCCATGGCACAATTTCTTCTACACTACCCAAAGCAGCTTTTGACAGGGTGTCACTGCACAGCTAAGACTATTATGAACTCAGTCTTCCTCATGCACCACCAAAGGCTTCAGCATATGCTATCAGCATCCCACAGTCACACTTCTTACCTTGTGTTCTTCTAAAGCACCTCACCTGCCCTCCTGTAGCACCTTCACGTCAAACTGTCCACTTGTCTACTCCTAGTTGTCTTTACCCTTCTTGAACCACATATAAGTAAATAAAGATCCTTTAAAATAACTGGTAAGACTATCCATGTTTGCCTAAGGCCACCCCTTCATTGGCCTTGACATCCTGGTCCTTTGATCTTGTTTCTAGGTGACATAAGCTTTTCTGAGTTCCTCAAGTGACAATCTCCATATTTTGTTTTAACATCTCAGAGGAGGATATCCATTATTTTTTCTTAATGTAGACTCAAATATGTAGGACAGATTCTACAAAGCAGAGCCCTGTGAGAGACTACTCCAGAAAGAAGTACCACTGTGAGGATGACCCTTTGGTGACTAGCCAACACCCCCCCCCAAAAAAAGATCACATTTCTAAAAGCCCAGAATTTCTCCAAGCGCATCCACTAAGATGTACTTCATTATATACGGTTTGGGTAACATTACAAGACTATTAATATTCCACTGTGCCACTAGCAAAAAACCAGGCTTCCTAGCTTAGAGCTGATTAGCAATCCATTTCCACAGGAACCAGGGAGAACATGAGCTAGGGCAGGAAAGGGAAAAGAAGAGCTCGATTGGTTCTGTTTGTTCCATTTTATAAGGCACACACTGTATAGTCCCCAAAGTCTAGAAAAAGGATAAGTAGAATGTGCCACAAACAGAAGAAGGACACATATCAAATGGCCTTTGGGAAGTAGGGTGGTGAGGAATGCACAGGACCAGCTGAGCAGAACACAATCAAGAGCATGCAGAGTCTGACACCAAGCACTATGTAATTGAGTAAAGTCACTTTACTAATAAGAGCAAACTTCTAGGTCCTTCAGTTGCAGGACTCAAAGCTAATTCCTAGTGGAGTTTCTGTTAACCCTCAGAGCAGCACAGAAAAGTAATTTCCTCTGTGTGGCTCAATACTCACTAATTAGAAGCCACAGTGTTTTGCCACAAACAAGCAGGGTGGTTTGCAAAGACCTCTGAGGTTTTAGTTCCATGAAAAGCATTCCGTGCATCACTACATCTGCAGGACTCAGAGCAAGAAATGGAGCACAGAAAAGGAAAATGCTACAGTGCTCTGGGTTCTATCCAGATCTCTGTTCCTTTACACTGTGATGCTCTGGAACTTGGTTAGAATAAGAATCTTTCTTCCAATTCCCCCCACTGGAGCACAGCATGCTTTGCAGGAAAAGTGTCAGTTGGCAAAGATGACAGATCAGGGGCATAGATCGGATCCCCACATCTTCCTGCCCCTAAGCAATTGGATGAAGTCGGGAAGTAGCCTGCAAGCATCATGATGAGAAACAAATACATCCAAAGACCCTGCAGCTCTGAAGTCATGTTCACTGAACCTTGGGCCTAAAATGGAGGGAAGACTCACTTTCCAAATTGTCAAGTACCATTCAATCAGCATGGGTCTTTTGATGTGCTACTTTACTATATACCTAACCAGGTCTACCTCTCTATATCAGACCCCATGAGCAAACCCCTCAAACTCATGATCACCTTTCTCAAGCACAGAATAATACGTTCCCAGAAAGAAGAGCTAATGAGAACTCTTGATACTTCATACAAATAGAACAAGCTTTAGACACAAAACCTTCCTCTGTTCAACAGCCCACTTTTTCTTCATCCTATGTTTGTTAGATATCCTTTTATCATCAGTGACCCCTACCCCCCAAAAGCAAAAAATTCCTGTATTCTGTTCTGCTCAGAGATATGCTTAATACAGGCGGCCTAGAAATCAGGCCAGTGTACACTGCTGCCTTATTATAATTTGTAGCCTACTGAGCAAAAAGGAGCTTTGGTACAAAAACACAGATTTGATTCATTCCTATCTCTAGCAGTTAACCCTGAACATTAGATACATGTCTAGATCAGAAATAACAGCACCTCCAAGAGGGCTGCCTCAGAATTAGGAATGTTCCAGTGCCACACATGCCCACAATACCAAGTCTAGCAATGTTCCTTTCTCATTCCCATTCTGGGTTCTTAAATCTGCTCACTCTCCAAAATAGCTCTTCTGACCCCAAAATAGTTCCTGTCAATTTTTGTGGTAGTTATACAGTTGTCACATGAACACTGTAGATGACAATGTTATAATGTCAAAATGTTGGCCAAGCCTAAGTCCTACACAAAGGCTGCCTTTAACTGAACTATTTAGGATAGTTAGTTGTACAAAGGAAACTAGGAAGAATAATCTCAAACAAAGAAGAGGGCCAGCAATGTCCTAACTGCAACTGTGCTGAGGTCATTTACCACTGATTGCCATGCAACAGCAAAGAGAAGACGCGGACCATTCCTGTTCACCGCAATAGTGGCAATTGTTACAAATACCCCTTTGTGTAGCAATGCAGCCACTTGCACAAATGGGTAAAGTTCTAGGAAGAAAGGCCATGATCCTCCTCTGATAACTGGTCAGGGTTGTTTTGTTGTGGTTTGGTTTTTTAGATTGTTGTCGTTGTTGTTGTTGTTGGCAGGGGTTTTTTTTGTTGATGTTTGTTGTGCATGCATGCCTACATTAACAACCTTTCTTCAAATGCTGGCTAAGTGAGATGAAGAACCTAACAACAGTTTCAGCTAAGCAGGAATATGGTAACTTCTACTAGGTAACAAGTTTAACTCACCGGCCTCCTTAAAGGTGATCAATCCTTGACCACAATTTTTCTAAAATTACAGCATCTCGGAACTTTCCACTTAACTCACCTCCTACCAGCCTGGGACTCAACCTGTCCACCCTCTTCTTCTGAGATCAATCAAGTCTTTGAAAGCATGTGTGAGCCAGCACTTCCATAGTAGATAAAAGCCCTTTATTCAGTTCAGCAGCAGCAATTTACCAACAAGACACGTGTCCTTGTATTAAATAGAAACTTCCCAATTGTATCCAAATAGGTAGATAAACAGATACAGAAGAATAGACTAATAATGCCCTAAGTGTATCAGATAAAAGGAAGGCATCATATGCTGATGAGTGCCGATGTGTTCCACTGAATGTCCAAGCATGAAACAAGAACTCTTCACAGAAAATGAGTCAACAGAAATTGTTAGTATGCTTCCTATAATAATTTGTTCTTTACCAACAAACACAAAAGTGTTGAAAACTAGATTCTGGCCATTGTGGGTTTTGTAATTACTACAGTGTGGGTAGGAAACTGGAATTGGCAGGTAGATGGTCGAAGTTCAGCCCTTGTAAAATTCTAAGCACCCATAAATCCTAAACAAGTATTTATAAAACCCTGGGCTGCAAGTTGGCTGATTTAACTGCTGCAGCAGAAATATGAGCAAACCTGTTCTGCCAAGTCTGGCCTCAGCCTGGAAGCTGCCCAAGCCTATGAGCACAAAGGAGTACGCCCAACTCTACCCTGAGCAGGCCATACACCTGCTGCTTAAATCAGCATAGACTCACCTCCCTCATATCCATCCTATCACCTTAACCAGAACAGCAGAGTCAGCATTCAGAATACTTGCTGTGTGCCAGGTACCATTAAAAGCTTTGAATATATAAAGTCATGAGATATCCAAGTTCCACAGAAATGGGCTGGAGTGAGAGAAATGCTTTGGCCCAGATTCTCATATGGTTTCTATTCTATATCTCTAACTATGCTGTAAATCTTATATAACCCAAATTTACATTATGGTTCTATTTTTAAAAACTTCCAAATATCAATGCTTCAAACATTAATGGAAGCTATAAGATCCCCAATTGAAATAATAGTATGTGGAAAAGGATACTTATTTATATAATTAATCCAACATGAATTCTTTACTTAAAATAGTCTTCTGCCAAATACTATTACGAAAAGGGGAACTCATCTTAAATCGGCTGTACTGTGCTCTGTAAGTTAGGTGGTACAGAAACACACACCAGTGTTGAAATTCATCAAGATACTAGGTACTTGAGTCTGCTGTTGTCATTGACAAACCACCCATCTCCCTCCCCAAGCCTCCTAGTCACACTAAGAAATCATGATCCCTAGCTATATGACACTAGATGTTGCAGAGAATAAAGCTAAATGCAATAGCATCTGTCTGTCTCTGGGTGACTTGAGGAGGCATTAAAAGAGTGGAAATGAAAGGCAGACCATTCAGAGTGGGCTGCTTTCACATGTCACCCTTACAATGTCCCTGGTTACAGGTTCCAAACAGTTTGGGAAGAAAAACATCTCTAGCTCATTTTCCTAACGTATTACTGACTCGTCTCCTCCACTCCTATCATTAGTGAAAAATAAAAACCGGACAATTACAGCAAATGGTTTCTTATAATGGTAACACTCACCTGCCACTGAAAGAATGTAGTAAGGGTTTACATTTCCCATTGAGTTCTTTGCAGGACTATATAAAGAGCTGCCAAAAGCAGGGCTGCAGTGGTGCTGAGCTTCTCATTTTCTGACCACACACTTGGGCAGAACATGAGTGGCATAACCAAAGCAAAGTTCAGGCATAACCAGAGCAAGAATACCAGGGAAATATGCTACCTGAGGAAATCCTCAAGTAACACCAATTTCTGTGGTATTGAAAAGCCTACAAATAGTCAGTATTTTATAATTAATCTACTAAGTGAATTAATAACTTTTGCCACTGTTAATATACTATCTCCCAAAGTAGGGTATTTATTTACAACAAGGCCAATTCCATCAGCAAGGAAACATTCAGTCTTAAGATGCTTCCACTGGTCAGAGCCTCTGTTCTGATCCCCAGTCCCAGAAAAGGACCTGGCATCAGCAGGCACAGGACTGCAGTGCACTGCTCTTCTCTGCTCTGCTTTGTACAGCCTTTAACAGAAGCCGACCTCATGAACTGCAGGTTCTGTGTGGGAACAAAGTTCCAGCAGCCTTAATGCTAGCGATGAACAGAAACTGCTATAGAAAGAAATGTAAAACATAAAATTCATTTATGCATGCACGCACACACACAGCTTTAGCATATAACAACTAACAAACATAATGAGGTTTATTTGTGGGGTAAGGTTTGGCCAAATCCTTACAACCTTTTAATGAACTCTGTTCATGACTGAATATAAGAAATAATATTCTAGCTACTCAACTTAAAAAAGACAGACAGATTCCTTAAGCAGATTTGGTTTCTGCAGACTCAGTATTTGCTTTTCTTAGTCTCACTCAAAGTGATTCTTTAAATAATTAGTTTAACTCAGTCAATTACATATATTTCCCACAGTTTATAGTTTTGTCTTTGATTCTCTATTGCTTTTTTTTTTTTTTTTTTTAATGGCTTCTAGCTGTTGCTGTATTGGAGCATGCAACACAGGTCAGAGAAGGTTATCTTCTTGAGAGATTGGCACTTATACCCCTCAACCTGTGCAGCAAATGCACTTGAATTCTACAGCATGTCACCAGCATTACTGCTTCTGATATCATAGCTCCATGAACAAGAAAGAGAGTGCCCTGTCGTTTTAACTCTCCTTAGATAGTGCTCCTACAACTGAATTCAAACAGGTGCTTCTGTATGTATAAATTACATATACATTATATCCTACATTTCTATCCACATGCACTTGATTCAGTGAATGTGAAATGTTTCTCTTGAATATAAAGCATTTACAATACAAAAAAAAAATGCTGGAAATTACTATTTTACATTTAGACCATAAAAATTTAAAGTTAATGCAAGTGACATAAGACCTAAGAGATCAAATACATCATATGATTGTCATATATGCAGGTTGTGTTAATTGGTTACTGTTTTCTTTAATCAGAAAATAAAAGAGCTTACCTTTGAATACTGAGATCACAGCTTACAGTCACTATATCTCAGCCTATTTTATACAAGTGATATGGCTACGGAGGTCCGAGGAGAACGAGAATAAAGTGAGATAAACGTGCTGAAAACTGCTTAAAAGTATTAACCTGAAATACACAGAGGGTCCAACACCAGTTTTAAAAATACATTAACAAGGTATTCCCAGCTCTTCAATTAATTACGGTGACTGATTCATGATTTTTCAAACATTCACCCATTTTTTTAAAAAAAGAAGAAAAAAGAAAATGCATATCCAAGTAAAACCACTAAGTATTTCATTCCCAAGGGAAACAGTTTGAGAGATTACAAACTATTTCAGGAGCTACTTAAACCCAACCCCTTACTTCGCCACACTATGCACCGAACCTCATCGGCATGAGGTATGTTGGAAATCTATGGAGCCAATATGGGGCACAAGAGATGCGGCACTTCTGCAGCCTTAAGGGGCACAGGTTGCCAGCCACACCTCTGGTGAAGCGCCGGCCCCCACCAAAAGATATGGCTTAAGGAGGACACCTGTCTCAGATTAATTATAATACTGTTAACTGGCAAAGTCAGAAAAGTAAAAGCTCGAGTTACATGCTAAAAACGATTAAAAAGTGTCAGACGATAGCACAGCTCACAGATTCTAAGTTCTACATTGATCTGTAAACTTCCTGACAAGAGCTACACTGAAGGGCTTACATCTAGATATTGCTACATGTCCAAAAGGAGAGCTTTAAAACAGACATCGTGGCTTTGGACAAAGTATTGCTCTTCTTTAAAATTCTCAGTCATTGATTTTAAAAAGGGTTAGAGTGGTGGATCTGAAAGCTGGAAAGCCTTAGGGGTCACATTGCTCTTAAGACCAAGATATAAAATTGTCATTCAAGCCAGACAACCTGATGGTTCTAGAAGTCAGAGAAGAAATCTTGAGGGCCCAAGTGAATAATAAATGGTGCGACGCTCAGAGGCTGGCAATAGGGGCTGTCAATGAAAAAACCACCTACAGTGGAGAAAAGAGCAGAGAAGCAGAGCTGTATGTTAATCTCACACAATTGGAAGAAGCTAAGAGCTTCATTTATATTTCTCTGCTCTTTCAACTGTAAGTGGAATTTTCATTACAAAATGAAGGGTTGGGAAGGGCAAAAGGTGGGAGGACACTTAATTCATTACAGAATTTAAACAGTTGAACTTGCATGGTTACCACTTCTAACATAGGTCAACAGCTCCATTGTTTTAAGTAAAGCAGAGAAATGTAAAAGTTTGCAGCAACTGGGCAGGTTTACAACATGGTTAGTAACTTCCAACAAACAACAAAATTAAGAAAGGGAGAAGACTTGGTAGGAACCATTTGAAATGACGGCCATCATGTTGGAGAACAGCACAGCTTCCTCCTCCATCAGAGAGGGGGTGAGTTATGAAGCAGAGTCAGAGACTGCAAATGTCTTTTCTAAAGAGAAATCTCAAGGCAGATTCCAGCCTAGAGTCCAAATTTGATGAATAATTTTAAATAACAATACAACTGCAACTGCCAATTAATAGTATTTCAAAAACAGGACCACTGTAAATATTTAATTAATAAAAACTGGATACTAGCAGCCATGCTTTTTCTTCTCAGTGATGGCTCTGTTTCATCCATAGGTCAGCAAAACAAATCAATGAACATGAAAATTCCCAGCTGAAAGGGGCCCTGCTCCATTATGTCTTGCCACTAACACACATGATGAGAATGACAAGTTAAAGCTATTTTCAGCAAGTGACGAGGTTTTATTAAAGTATCACCCACCACTAGTGGAAAACAAAGGTCAAGGAAAGGAACAGATGACTGTATAATACACATTTGAGCAGCGATGCAGCACTTGTGCCCCCAGGCTCATCTCGCCTTCCTTTCCATAGGAGCCTGATACATAAGTTTAGTAAGACCACTGTCAAGTGATGGGCACTGCTTGGTTTTGAAAAGAAATTTGACAGAAAAGTAGTTACTTCCTAAGTCATTTTTAAGAATAGTGACTTACGTCTACAGTGGACTACACTCGTGCCTGAATGGGGGTGAGTACCTTAATGAAACCATTACCTTCTAGTAACATCATCAGCTTTCCAAACACAGTGAGAATGCAAGTGAGGACTTGGGTCTGCACCCTTCACAGAACAGCACAATGTTACTGGCTCCCAGTTTCCACCAGTATAATCAGGCGTCTTAAAAGTAAATGCTGACCCATGGCTGAAACCTGTCACTTTTCACAGCAGCACTCAACAAGAACTGGGACAATCGGAGAGCAAGTTTTTATGGGGATCCTGTTGCTGCTTTAGATTCTGATATCAAAGAAGAGGAAAGGAAACCCTTCAAGGATTCCAAAACAACTGCTAATCATCTATCTACATGGAAAAAGTCAAGGAGTGAACACAGAGTCTTACAGAGTGAAGAAGGCCACAAGAACAAAAGAGGGTGATTGATTAATTTATTTTTTTTAAACTTGGAAATTCGTAAACTAAGATAATCACAATCCTCCTTCCCCATCTTTGGATGGTGCCATCATTTTAATAAGCAATGCTGGGATAACAGAATGTAACCTTATCAGGGGATGCCCTTGTACAACTGGAGTACATAGAGCTTACAAAATGAATAGATTGAGAAATCATCTTTGCTTTGTTTTAGCGGCTAGCTTACAAATAAATGGGTTTCTAGGGCCAAGTTATTACTAGTTTTCAATCCCTTGAAATTTGATAACAAAACAAATCAAAAATAATAAGCTAAAACAATATTCAAACCCATATTTTATTGGCTTTAATTACACACTTCGTTATTTACAAAGTAAAGGTTTAAATGAAAAGTTTCTACTTTATTTAAAAAAAAAAAAAAATAACTACAGCCCAAATTCCAGTGCCCTGGAGCAAGCACATATCACTCAGATACCAATCAGTGACTGCATCAGGAACCAGGCAGTACTCTGTGTTACAACAAAGCAGTTTATTGTGATCAGTGTTGAGACTCTATACATCCTTCACAAATTTAACTTTACATAATCTGATACTCTCTTAAAACGTCAACTTTGAGCTGCTAGACTTCCCTACAACGAAGGGGCTGGTATAAATTATTTCCAGGAATGAGGTACCGTTTCACAGAACTGGTTTCTTTTGTTTGTTTTCAAGTTTTAGAGAACTGAATTTGCATTTGTTAAAATCAAAAAGTAGGAAAGATGTTCTTTACAAATAATTTTGATCAAGTAAGTATGTGTTCAAAGAAAGCAGGATAAAAAGGCTTTTTTCTCTAACATTCTGCATTGTACTGTATTGTTGTTCAATAGGAATGAGCTTCTGTCATTTGCTAAAAGAATGAGTAGTGGGGAACAGGATATGTTGGGAATTTCATAACGGGTAACAGAACCATTCTCTTGGGCAAACCTACAGAGAAAAGAAACGGAGAGGACTCCAATAAAAATTTCAGGTTAAGAATTCTTACAGTAATTATCATTAACCATTTCCAGATTAGTCAGCCCACTTCACACCGTTCTGGAAGAGGCCCACAGGTCTCTCACAATCAAGTGCTCTTCTATCTTAGACATGATGCTTTCTGCTCTAAAGTAAAAGGCCTGTGTCATAGAGTGACATCAGAATGACATCCGAGAGAGCAGGCATGAATTCTGAAAATCTACATCAATGCCAGTTAAACATGTGTGTCCTAAAGTGCCTAATGCATATGGCACATGACATATTAAAGGAAAAAAATGTCAGGATATAAGGCTTTCTGTGTGGGCCTCAACTCTCAGAAAGACAGCTTCAATCAAGGCACCACCAGGCATTTGTCTTCTCAGTGGCTACCATTAATTTGGCATGGCAAATCTGGAAAGATTAATTGTTTACTTAATTTGTAATTAATACGTTCTTGTGGCCTCGCAAACTCCTGCATACTAAGGAGGATTTGAAATCTACCCCTGCCTTTATGCTGATGTTTGCCCTAGGAGAAATCACAAAGCAGCAACAGCAGGTATTCAAGAGCACCAGATGATCAGAGGGAGATACCCCACATGCAACAGCTTTACAAAGGCCAAAAGACATATTTACCTTACAGCCAAAATAAAGCATTGTTTTAGTAGATTTGCATCACAGTAACATTTAAAAACCATATCTTTTATGTGAAAAATGGGGCATCAGATCACACCAGCTTTGGAAGTCAGTTATATGGCACATGGAAGAGAGGCGCCTTCTGAGGCTCAGAGGCCACAGGGTGAAAGAATGTTAAGGAAAGACCAGAGAAGAAAAATTAAAAAGACTGAGGAAAACATGAATGTAACTGAAGGTTTAAAAACCAAATTCTTTAAAGAAAAAGTCTCTAGCAATGCTTTAGTAGAATTCATCTTGTTGTTTTCTGACTGACACACAGACTCAGGCATAGCAAATAAGTCAGGTGTGCTCCATCTGGGATAACCAACTGGCCCCAATTTGTTAGGATGAGGCATTCAGGACTTTAAGAAGCTACAGAAAGGGCAAATGCCAAAACAAAAAGAGCCAGTCTGAATTCAGAAAGAAATATAGGTAAAAACAAATACTTGATCTAGTACTGAAGTATAGTTCACAATACAGAGAAGCCTGGGCCACATGAATGTGCCAAGAGATACAACCAGGCAAAGGACTTGAATCTAGACTCTGCATTTTTACCCAAACAAAACTTCCTGCAGACAATTGAACCTTGCGAAACTACTTAAATTCTAAACTTCAGTATAGCAATGTCAGAAGGACTTACAATTGTCATCAAAATAAAAATGGTAAAGCTGAGGTGTGAAGAGAAAAAGGCACAATGTGAAGGTCTGAGCTCATGTAGAGGATCCATGCCACAAAGAGCAATGCAGGAAGGACCTTTGCCTTCTGTGTGCATGCACACCTAGCTGGGGCTGTACACACACACACACACACACACACACACACACACACACACACACACACAACCTTTGCTCTCTTTTCTCATTGACAAGCATCCTATAGATGATGGCTGATTCCGTAACATACAGCACCTGAGTTACGAGAAATGTCTAAGAGCATATCACTGACTCCAAACCTACTGCCTCCATTGCCACATAAACCTCATTCAAAAGTTATCCAAAGGGCCATTAGGGTTCATTCACATATCTACTGGTATTTTTTATTTTGACCAAAACCAAAGACAAGAAACAAAAACAAAACAAAATAAAACAAAACAAAAAACTAGCAATAGGCCTAGGAGTTTCTAGCATCAGTTACTGACTTTCTGCGTAACATTGGCGATGAAACCCATCATCTCTGTGGGACCAATGACATCTATCTAGTCCCAAAGCAAAAGGCATAGCAAAGACTAATGGGTACAAATTTGAAGGGATGACTTTCTTTTGACTCAAATCACCTACATTCATAAAGTTCTATACACAAACTAACACTGTGGCCGTGTAACTGGCAGGTGGCTGGGCTAGAAACTGGGGTGTGGCCCTTCAGTAGCGTTTGAATGGAGTATAGGCTGGCTGTAAGAAGAATTACTTGGAATATTTAATTTCAATATGGTCAGAAACAGGCAATAAGAACAAGCAGTTCTCCAGTCAGGCAAAGCAGAGAGAAGAGCAACTTAGACCAAACCAAGAACCACAAGGTTGTGGCATTTTCAGAAGGAATTTAAGTTGGGACACTTGAATGAACTGTGAGATCCTCCAACTTGTTTACTGAAATCCTGGTTACAAACTATGCTTTGAGTTGCTGTGACAAATTTCCTAAGAGGAGGAATCAGTAAGAAAATGTACATACCATATGCAGGGGCAGCTGTGCTGTAACCATATGGAGTTCCATAACCTGGTGTTAAAGAAGAAGGTGGCAATCAGTCCAGGCCCAATTGTCAAACACTTGGAGAACTGCAGACTCTAGAAGGCTAGGAACACCCTACAAGTGTAGTCCTGGTCCTGCTTAGTTGCAGAAGCCTCACACTATGACCTACACAGATCTCCTTAATTTACTTAACTTATCCTCCTCCTCTGCTTCTGCTTTGTTCATCTGTGTTCTCGTTCTCTCTCTCTCTCTCTCTCTCTCTCTCTCTCTCTCTCTCTCTCTCTCTCTCTCCTCCCTTTCTTCTTATTCTCCCTCCATCTGTACTTCCACATGAACTATAATTTATCTACTTGCCTCTATCCCCCACTAAAGTGGCAAAGATCAAATCATATCTTTGCATCACCTATACCTATCATAATAAACAACTGTTAACCAAAATAATTCTTAGAACAATTGCAATTATCAATTTCCCAAAGACGGAACACAGGACTTTTCCATAGCTCGTTTTAGAAAACAATGACAAAGCATGCTGTAGCCTGAAATGCCACTAAAGTGAATGCATGAATCAGGCCATGAGCCTAGTAATAAGGTACATTATTTAAAGCATCTGAATACCAAGCCACAACACAAAGTCTCTCCCTAAAAGTTGGTAACTTGATATATCGGTGTCTCTCTCTCTCTCTCTCTCTCTCTCTCTCTCTCTCTCTCTCTCTCTCACACACACACACACACACACACACACACACACAACCTTGATTATTAGTAAAAACTACTAAGAACACAAACTTTTTTGAACTAGTTAATTCTCACACTAAATGCTTATATATCCTTAAACAAAAGAGGACCTAATTTGCCATATTCCCATCTTTTAAGTTGGTAAACCCAAGCTTCTTTATAGTGTTCTAGTGAGGTTTAACTACACTGTAGTAACAGAAACTGCAATTTTCTGGGATCTTTCTGGGAAAACTTAAAATTATATAAATATGAAATGGTTTGGTCAAGTCCCAGGGGAAACATTAACTTGTCTCTTAACTGTGACAAAGTGCACAATAGTAATCCAAGTACCACAAATGCTAAGGCAAGAGGATCCAAGTTTGAGACCAGGCTAGGTAGGCTTCATGCAGTAAGATTCTGGGGCATCTTAGATTGTAAATCCTGTCTCAAAATAATATATAGGAACAAAGCAGGCTGGGTATGGTGGCTCACATCTTAGTCAAAGAGTTGGGAGACGGAGACAGGTGGGTCTCTGTATATTCAAGGTCTATAATTTAGCAAGTTCCAGGTCAGCTAGGGCTATAGTGAGACCCTGACTCAAAGCACAATACTACATAAATCCTTACTGAAATCAAGATTTTTCGTTTTATATCTCAACTGTTTGTTCTAGAACTATTTATGCTTATACTGATCAGAATAGCTTATCATTGATACTAGAATCAAGTATCAACTCCCCAGGACTACTGCCACCTCTTTTCCTCTATATTGGATTACGCTCAATCAAACATCAGTTTCTTGCCACATTGACTGGACCACAGGCTAGATCTTAGTCACCTTTGCTCAGTTTTTATGAAGCACTAAAGTGTATGCCAGAGAGATGACCACTTTTCACTCTGCACTCTGTTGTCGTACACCATCTGTTGTTGTATAAATATAAAAATGAAAAAGTAAAGTTTTCTTTTACCTCGCTAGGCCCACACCCCAGTGTCCCAAGATATCTGCTAGATATCTTGGCGAAAACACATCCCACTTTCCTACACTCAAATCCTCACATAAAAGAACACACAACACAATAATCTTAGATCCAACTGATAAAATATAATTGCCCACTTAAACATATAAAGCCCGGCACCATCCATCCCTTAAGAACATTGATAACAACCTGTAAACACACAGAGCAGAATCTTAAGGTCACCTGCCATGCTGTCCTGCCAGGACTTCTCTGCCCCTCTCTCCCTCCAGTCTCTGCCTCTCTCTCTCTGTCTCCTCCTCTTCCTTCAAACTTCTCTCCCACCCATCCTTCCTTCTCCTCCAATGACAGGTCTCCTTCTATCCTGTACCTGCCCCTCACCTGTACTTTACAAATTCAATGGGGAGATGGTTCTGGTAGAGTCACCTGAGTTGTCTAGACCTCTGTCCTTGGGGCAGTAGAATTAACATCAAAATACAAATAACTTCAGGGCAAACCACAACAGCACTCCACTTAAACTATTAAACTTGGTGTTGGTACACTCAATCACAGTCCATACTAAAACTGTAGATTTGAAGAGGATGCAATAACAGCTAAGGTATACATAAGGAAAAGCAAAGAGTAGTTAAGTTGGCCACTGATCAGTCCACTAAGACTGTCTGAGCCTCAGTGTTAATACACAGCAGCTAAATGGACAAGAAAGTTAAAGTATATGTAAATAAAAAAAAAAAAATCTGTGCCAATCACGAAACAAATCAAGGTCTAGATTAACCTAAAGTTAATTTCTTATTCAATTAAAGAACTATTTTCTTTCCTTTTTTTTTTTTTTAAAAAAGCTTCAGGAGACAGGCCTTGTACATAGGTCAAAGTAATGGTTTAAGACAAAAGCCATTTATGAACCAAAGCTGACAACCAGGAAACACACACAATCCCTCTCATCATTACTGTACTAAACACAGCTGCATAACCTTCAGGCAGGAAGCAAGTAACAGAAGATCTGGCAATGGTAGATGTTACCAGACTGAGACTGAGAGGAACACACTATCAAAACACAGGCTCACCTCAATAAGTAACCAGTACCGAATAAGGCTAAAGCTAATAATTTTCAATAAAGTACAGAAAATTATCTTAATATTAGACACAAACTGAATCAAAGTCCATGCCCATTTCCTTTCACACTTGCTTTACTTTATCCCATAAAAAGGTACAATTGAACACCTAGTTCATCTAGCTAAAAACAATGACAGCGCCCTTCAAATTTTTTATTCTTCAGTCTAAATACCTCACTTATGAACAATGCTGCTTCCTGTGAATTGTTGACCCATCTTTTTAACCCATTTACCAGTTTCCACTATCCATTATACAGATGACCCATCTACAACAGCCTGCCAAGCTTGTGCCTTTGTGCCCACTACACCCTTACATCTGCTCTTTATCCTAGAGAAGGAGAAATATTTATAATTTAAATCTAATTTTGCTGTTCTCTCCTTCAAACCCTTGATGACTTCCCACTGTTCTTAAGATTTAAAGACCAAATCCAAACCATGGATCAGAATCTAAGTAAACTCATATGGGAAATAAAGAAGTCAAACTGTATAAAGTACTCTTTTCTGAAATGTTTAGGGGTTTCTGACATTTAGGAAATTTCCAGGAATTGTGCTAGCGCTCAATAAACTACTGCCTATGAAAAGGCCTCACTTCTCTAATCAAAAGCCAGTAATAGTGGTCTCTGCACACGCAGCCTGCTCTTTCAGGCCAGCCTTCTCACAGAACACCTACTAACTCTCCACACTGCCTTCCAGTGTCAGTTCTCCAGGGAAGCCTCCATGGACCCACTAGATCATCTCAGTACTCCCTTACATTCCCGTGACATTAGTGTTCACTATCCTCCCTCAGACTTTTCTCACATTTAAGTTTAATTGCTTGCTTACCATGCCTCGCCCTCCACAATATAAGCTAGGCAAGTGTAAACTCTATGTCTGGTATGTTTCAAAGCAAGAAAACTCTGTAAGACATTTCGTCCAGGTATGCAAACAGAGTAAACTAGTATTTCATAAGTGACATCATTCAGAATACTTCCGAAATGGCAACAACATGCATAGTGAAGCAATTCTAAGGAAGAGCTTAGACTAGATAAGACCTAATATTCATATAAACCTCATCTCAGTCAAAAAATACAAATGGCTTGTCAAGTGAAATTTTTCACTCCATCATTGCAAAGAATGTCACTTCAACAAGCCACCTGGACATCCATGACTAAAACAACATATGGATTTGAACGTTAGGCAGAGAGTGGGCAGCTTTCTGGCTCTCCCTCAAATCCATGTGGTAAAACAAAGGCTCAACAGCTTCAGGAATACTATTACCTGCATTGAAGTCCTTACTCTGCTGCTTATTTCACCCAGACCTGTCAGCCTTACCTGTAAACTTCCACCCAAGGAAACACTGAGGATTAAGCACAAGTAAAGTAAATTGTATGGAAATACTTGGAATATTACAGGCTCTCTATAAATGAGTTTCATCTACACCATAGCCCCTGAATACACAGACACACACAGACACAGACACAGACACAGACACACAGACACAGACACACAGACACAGACACACACACACACACACACACACACACACACACACTTCTCTTTTTTTGTTGTTGTTGTTGTTGTATTTCTTTCCTTTGACTATTCTCAAATACTGAATTTCATAAGGCTAATTTAGTCAGGATTCATCTCTATTAAGAAACTCAAAACTCCATAGCAATTCTGATATGGTATCCCCACAGAATACACTCTTGTTCTGCTGCCTAAACACAATAATTTGTAGAACAGCTTTTAGAGACTTCTTTGTCACAATGTGTTCACCTCTCCAAGGTCAGTCACGACTCTCCCTTCTCCCTCCAGTTACTCAGCAGACCACTTCTGAGTTCTACTGACTCCTACAGATGTGCAGTGTGTCCAGGACAATACAGAGCTCTGAGAATGAGGAAATGCTGTTGCTCAGGCCTGGAATCAAAGAGGCCATTGATCTGTAGTAAGTGGTACCAACCTGGAGCTATATATCCAGGAGCTGCTGTAGCTCCCACGAACGCTCCCCTTGTCAGAGTTCCTCTTCCTCTGCCTCGAACTGCCTGGACTGCTGCAGATACTGCCGTATTCACAACACCCTTTGCCTGTAGTAACAACAACAATAATTCCATGATGGAGAGAAAGAACTTTCTGCCTCTCATCTACTGTGAAGCTTCAGCTGAGACAGTGAAAGCATCTATGGTTAGACTTCAGTTGACCATCTACAAAACAGATATGGCACCTACCTTAAAGAACTATACTGAAGAATGTGCTAATTGTATGAAAATATTTGAGTAACTTTGTTTCGCTGTTGGGTTACCTAGGAAACAGTTAACATTCAATACACAAACTTGAGTGGCCAAATTACACCCAAACTCCTTTTTGGGTCTCATACACAAGACATTGTTTTTGTATTAAGCACATGAATTTTATGGCTTCTACTGTGGAAATTTTCGAAAACTGAGTGGATTTTCTTTTTAAAAGACACAGTCGCCCAGGAGTGCAGACGTCCCGAGGCCGCACGACAGAATGCCACCTCTGCACACCTCGTCCTTCATCCTTGGTCAAGGGGAAACTGCACAGTGCCACTGGACAGAGGGATATAGAACAGAAAGCCACCGGTACCCGAGGTTCTGTTTTGTGCCCAGGACGGAACTGATCCAGCAAAACAGCTCACTACACCCAAATCCCGGGGGGAGAGAGCTGGAACCTCAGAAGTGTGGATACTCCTGAGAAGTCAGAGGAGAATACCCTCTGCCCACAGACCAGACCCAAGAGGGAATCGCATGGTGCCAACTGTGCCCACTGGATGCTGGATGCAAGGACCTGCACAAGCAATCAGGAACAGGACCCGTTGATTCCTGCCCATCCCTAGAGCTGGAAGACAGTCTCCAGGAGCACTGCTAGAGCTGAGAGCAGATCACCTGTTCTCAGGAAAGGCTGAAAGAAAACAGGAAAACAGTGCTACAGGAGTGCTGACACAGAGGCCTACTGCAGGGCCAAGTCACTCCCAGAAACAGCAAGACAAGCAAACACCGGAGACAACACAATGGCTAGAGGCAAGCGCAGGAACCTAAGCAACAGAGACCAAGACTACTTGGCATCATCAGAGCCCAGTTCTCCCACCAAAGAAAATACTGGATATCCAAACACACCAGAAAAGCAAGATTTAGATTTAAAATCACATTTTTTGAAAATGATGGAGGACTTTAAGAAACACATAAAAAACTCCCTTAGAGAAATGCAGAAAAGCACAAGTAAACAAGTAGAAGACCTTAGAGAAGAAACACAAAAATCATTGAAAGAATTACAGGAAACCACAACCAAACAGGTGGATTAATTGAAATGGAAATGGAAACAATAAAGAAAGCACAAAGGAAGACAACCCTGGATTGTCGAGCCAAAGGAAGAGACAAGGAGCCATAGACACAAGCATTACCAACAGAATACAAGAGATAGAAGAGAGAATCTCAGGAGCAGAAGATTCCATAGAAATCATCCACACAACTGTCAAAGATAATGTAAAACGGAAAAGGCTACTGGTCCAAAACATACAAGAAATCCAGGACTCAATGAGAAGATCAAACCTAAGGATAATAGGTATAGAAGAGAGTGAAGACTCCCAGTTCAAAGGACCAGTAAATATCTTCAACAAAATCATAGAAGAAAACTTCCCTAACCTAAAGAAAGAGATGCCCATAAACATACAAGAAGCCTACAGAACTCCAAATAGATTGGACCAGAAAAGAAACTCCTCCCATCACATAATAGTCAAAACATCAAGTGCACTAAACAAAGAAAGAATATTAAAAGCAGTAAGGGAAAAAGGTCAAGTAACATATAAAGGCAGACCTATCAGAATTACACCAGACTTCTCACCAGAGACTATGAAAGCCAGAAGATCCTGGACAGATGTCATACAGACCCTAGGAAAACACAAATGCCAGCCCAGGTTATTGTATCTAGCAAAACTTAATTAACATAGATGGAAAACCCAAAATATTCCATGACAAAACCAAATTTACACAATATCTTTCTACAAATCCAGCCCTACAAAGGATAATAAATGGTAAAGCCCAACATAAGGAGGCAAGCTACACCCTAGAAAAGACAAGAAACTAATCGTCTAACAACAAAACAAAGAGAAGAAAAGCACACAAACATAATCTCACATCCAAACATTCACAGCTGAGGATTACTGAATGGCCAAAAAGCACCTAAAGAAATGTTCAACATCCTTAGTCATCAGGGAAATGCAAATCAAAACAACCCTGGTTGTTCCACCTCACACCAGTCAGAATGGCTAAGATCAAAAATTCAGGTGACAGCAAATGCTGCCAAGGATGTGGACAAAGAGGAACACTCACTCCTGCATTCTTGGTGGGATTGCAAACTGGTACAACCACTCTTGAAATCAGTCTGGAGGTTCCTCAGAAAATTGGACATTATACTACCTGAGGACCCAGCTATACCTCTCTTGGGCATATACCTAAAAGATGCTCCAACATATAACAAAGACACGTGCTCCACTATGTTCATAGCAGCCTTATTTATGATAGCCAGAAGCTGGAAAGAACCCAAATGCCCTTCAACAGAGGAATAGAATCAAAAAATGTGGTACATCTACACAATGGAGTAATACTCAGCTATCAAAAACAATGACTTCATGAAATTCATAGGCAAATGGAATGAACTAGAAAATATCATCCTGAATGAGGTTACTCAATCACAGAAAAACACACTTGGTATGAACTCATTGATAAGTGGATAATAGCCAAAAAGCTCAAATTACCTAAGATGCAATCTACAGACCACAGGAAGCTCAAGAAGAAGGATGACCAAAATGCAAATGCTCCTACTCCTTCTTAAATGGGGGGGGGGGAGATTCATAGGAGGGGATATGGAAGGAAAGTTTAGAGCAGTGACTCAAGGAATGGACATTCAGAGCCTGACACACATGTGGAGCCTGACACACATGTGGCCCATATACATACAGCCAGCAAAACTAGATAAGATTGATGAAGCTAAAAAATGCACGCGGAAAGGGACTGGATATAGATCTCTCCTGAGAGACACATCCAGAGAATGTCCAATACAGAGGTCAATGCTAGCAGCAAACCACCTAACTGAGAATAAGACCCCCTTAGGGAGAATTAGAGGAAGTATTGAAAGAGTTGAAGGAGCTTGCAACCCCATAAAAACAACAATGCCAACCAACCAGAGCTTCTAGGGATTAAACCTCTACCCAAAGACTATACATGGACTGACCCAGGGCTCCAACTGCATATGTAGCACAGAATAGCCTTGTTGGGGCACCAGTGGAAGGGAAAGCCCTTGGTCTTGCCAAGATTGGACCCCCAGTGCAGGGGAATATACCCGTATGGAGGAGGGGGAAGGGAGAGAATGGGGGCTTATGGACAGAAAACCAAGAAGGGGAATAACCTGTGAAATCTAAGTAAAGAAATATATAAAAAAAAAATTTAAAAATTAAAAAAAAGACACAGTCTATATCCAAGTAATGAAAGTAATCAAATTGCAGAGTGACTCAACATAGATCTAATTTATGTTATTACTACCAGACTCCATTGGCTAATTAATAAATACTTTAACCTAGAATAAACATTAATTTATTTTGTAAGAATGCTGTTCATGCATGCTTATGTTTCTCTGTGTCTCTGTGTGCATGTGTACACACTACATGCATGACTGGTGATGGTGGAGGTCAAAAGAAGGCATCAAGTCCCCTGGAAATGGAGCCACCAGGTAGGTAGTGGGAAACAAATGCAAATTGTTTCTTTAAATAAAGCATCCCCCAGTAACATACAGAATGGCTGTGGATCATGGGAACAATACTAGCCCTCCTTGTCTTATAACTTAGTTGGATATTGGTACACGCTGGGAGGAACTTAACCAACAGGGAAACCTCTACCAGTAATCTCACTTTAACTACAATTATTAAGGTAGGCAACAAAGGGGGGGGGAAGACTGGTGATTGCCCTCTTTCTATGACCTTAGATATAGAAGATCTGCTATAATCTCAAAAAAAAAAAAAAAAAAAGCGAGAGAAACAGTTTCTCCCTGTTAGTCTTTCTTCTGTAACCTCAGCACTATCTAATCATCTAGAAATAGTTATAGAGGAAATCATGACTAACATCTAAGAAAAAGAGAAAAGATCTGAGAATGGTGGTGCATGTCCAGAATTTCAGAACATAGGAGACAGAGGCAGCAGGATAAGTTAAAAATTGGCCTGTCTCAAAAACTCCAAAGGCAGCCACACAAGGCAAAGCTAAAAGGGGGGGAGGAGGAAGAAGAGGAAAAATTTAACAATGGGGAACTAAAGGAACATGCAATTGCTTCCATGTTTTTCTCAGTTGCTCTCTTACATTTCAGACTCAGATCACAAGACTACAAAACATTCTCAAAAGCATCCTAAACTCCTTTTTTTTTTGTTTAAATCCCTAACATATTTGTTTCTAACACACAATGTCTTCAGATTAGTATCACCACCAGCACTCAATATGAAGAAGACAATTTGTCTTATATTTTACTCAATTATCTCTTCCCCTCATGTCTAAAAGTATCTTTGTGATACAAAAATGAAAGGGTGGAAGAAAATCTTGTGCTAATGTATATAGTTATCTGCACACACTCTGTCCTTTCTCATCCTCCCCACCCCACCCTGTACAAGGACATGGCACTACAATGCCCAAATCACCGCCATTCTTCACTATACCAACAATGACTTCACTCCCCATAAAATTATGGGCATAAATCAAAAAAGAAAAAAGTGCACTGAAAAGAGAAGTATTGTCTTAGTATGTATTATTCAGAACCTATCCCAAAGAAAAGGTGCTAAGTCACTAAGAATAAACAATTTCAGTCAGGTGCTAGTGGCAGCTGCCTTTAATCGCAGCACTAAGGAAGCACAAATCAAGGCTGACCAGGTAGGTCTACAAAGAGGTAGTGCCAAAACAGCCAGGGCTACACAGAAAAATCTTGCCTGGAAAAAGAGTCAGTAAACAAACAATTTCATAAACGGTTAAAGTGACACAAAAACAAATTTGATGGCAGAAATCGCAGGATCACCTTAACAAATACAGAAAGTGCTTTTGAAAAAGTTGAACATCTCTTCATGATTTAAAAAAAAAAATTCCACTTTACTTGCCTTGGACTGAGACCTCTGGCTACTGTGGTGAGGTCAGTCATAAGAAGGTCTCTTCTCACCAGAGGCAGCACTTGGAAAGTGCTGGCCTTATTAAGCTGACCCTGGTCCTGTCTGCCTGCTGTGAGGTAGTAGCCTGTGAAGTGGTGCAGGTATGAAGGTGATGCTCACCCCCCCTTGCCACCTGCAGCAATCAAGAGAGTTGGTCACTGGGTCATGAAAGCAAGAGGTCCTGTACCTTACCAGGGCAGCACAGTGGCACTGGCCCTGGTGGAGGAGGGACAGGTAACCCAGTCCCAAGGGTGACCAAGCATGAGAGACCTGACCCCGCCCTCTGACTATGGTGGCACTAAGGTGGCCTAGCCAGGGCAGTGATGGGAGACGTCGCCCTGTAGTGTAGAAAAGGGGGAGCTAGCAAGTTGACAGGCTCAGCTATCACCTTACACAATGTCTACATCATCTATGAACTATTGAGGCTTGTGAAAGAGCCAGTCCTACTGTTACAAAGCTGAAGGTTTTCCACCACATAGGGCAACAACAGGATAAACAGGAGGAGGCTGGGTGAGGATCTAATATTGACAGTGTGATAGAAACCTCAAACAAAATCGATGACTCATTGCCATGAACATTCATAAGTGAAGATATATGGACAGGGTTATATCATAAGACAAACTGTGACACATGACAGCGTCCATGATTGATTGAGATGTTTCCTATACTTTGGTTTATTTTATATTTTATTTGGAGGAACTTGCAAGGCAGAGGGCAGACGTGAGGGGCAGGGAGATGAGTGGGACTTGGATATAGGATGTGCAACTCACAAAGGAACTCCAATGGCATAGTAAACTAAAGAATAAGGAAATAGGGCTGCATGAGATCAAAAAGCTCCACTACAAAGCAAAAACACTGTCAAACAATGGTGTGCAAAAATGGAAGAAAAATCTTGGTCAATTATATATCAGACAAGGAGTTATCAACAATTTGTAAAGAACTCTAAAATTTAAATACCAAAAAAAAAAAAAGTACTCAAAAACAGAGGTTAATGAATTGAATAGACAACTGTCAAAGAAAAAATATAAATGGCCATAAATGTTTTAAAGAATGTTCAACACATCCTTAACCATCAGAAAGTAACAATGAAAACTAAACTGAGGTTTCATTCATCTCAACCAAATCAGAAAAACCAATGTCAAGACAACAGGGCTACAAGAATAGATAAGTGGTATTGTTTGCATAGTATGCCCAAGGTTCTCAGATTTATCCTACCAGTACTACTCTACCACCCTAACAACATACAGAGAAACAATGAATTCTAGCAAAGATATAGATTAAGAATCCAACTCATGGGGCCTGAAGAAATAGCTCAGCTGTTGGGGGCACTGGCTAGATCATCCAGATTCATTCCCAAGGTCTTCATGGCAATTCACAATTACCGATATCTCAGTTCCAGGGGATCATGGTGCACATATATATGCACACAGGCAAAATACTCATACACTCAAAATAAGTATTTTTAAAATAATATTTATTCACTGCTGGTTATAAGTTTGGTAGCTACTATGAAAATCATAAGTTCTGCAAGAAATTAAAAATAAAACTACAATATGTATCACACCTATACCATTCGTACAGGTATAGCCCCAAAGGATTCTAGATTCTAAGTCTGTACGCTAAAAAGATACTTATACATCTATATCTATTGCTAGAGTATCTACAATAGTCAGGATACAGAATCAGCATAGAAGGCCATCAATAGACTAATGGATACAGAAAATGTGATGGGTGTATGGGTATGTGTACAGGGGTATTATATTTAGCTGTAAAGAAAACAAAATTAATTCCAGAAAAATAGAAAGAAATGGAGATCGTCATGTTATGCAAAATAAGACCATTTGGAAGAAGGTACCAGTCAGGGGGAAAAGGATTGGAAGAGCAGAGATGGCAATGGGTTGGAGGAAAAACAAATACAATGCCAAAAATGTGTAAAAATGTGATAATGAGGGGTTGGGGATTTAGCTCAGTGGAAGAGCGCTTGCCTAGCAAGCGCAAGGCCCTGAGTTCAGTCCCCAGCTCTGAAAATAAGAAAAAAGAAAAAAAAATGTGATAATGAAACCCATTACCTTATATATCAACTAAAAATCTGACAGGGATAAAAGAAATGGCTCACCTTACTGCCGAGTTTGGTTCTCAGTATCTACTTCCAGTGTCTCACAGCTGCCTATAACATATGCAACTCCAGCCTCAGGGGATCCCACACCCTATTCTGGGCTCTGTTAAGTACCTGCTCAATATGGTATACATTCAGAAAGACAAAAATAAATGTGTAGCCCTGGTTGGTTGGAATTTGATACGTAGACTAGGATAGCCTGGAACTTAAAGGAATCTATCTACCCACCTAACTTCTCAAGTATTGGGTTTACAAAAATAAAATTTAAAAAGTAAAGGAGGAAATGAATGGGAAATTCGAGATTATTACAAAGATTGCTTAATTCATACCTGAGGAATGATCTTCTTTTTCTTATTATTTGCTGCATTGGGTCCAGAAAACAGCTTTTCCAGGGCAGCTAGCGCTGCACTTGCCTTGGCCACTTTCTTGTTTGGACCTGCACCTCTGAATTTCTGTCCATCTACTTCTACCTGAAATTAAAAACAGCATTTTACACTCATCTCTGAAAACTCCCTCTGTGTAGTTTTAATTTAAAAACATCATAGGGCTGGAGAGAGTTCAGCTGTTGACAGCACTTGATGCTCTTGCATAGGACCCAGGTTCAATTCTCAGCACTCACATTGTGGTTGACAACCATCTATAACTCCAATTTCAGGGGATCCAACTGGCAGACCAATGTCATATACATACACGCAGTCAAAGCATAAAGTAAAATACATAAATTGGAACAATGAAAGGTTTTTAAAAACCACATCATAATGAAGAAAATATTTTCAATCAAAGAGTGTTCTTAATAAAGGCTAAAAAGAAGGTATATTCTTTTGTTTTAGGAGGAAATATGCTATAAATATCTGTTAAAACCATTTGGGTCATAATTTCTGTTAGTTTCACTATGTCTGTGTTTATTTTCTGTTTCTATGATCTGTCCATTGATGAGAGTGGTGTGTTTAAATCTCACACTACTATTGTGTGAGGTGCAATGTGTGCTTTGAGCTTTAGTAAGGTTTCTTTTATGAATGTAGGTGCCCTTGCATTTGGAGCATAGACATTTAGGATTTAGAGTTCATCTTGATGGATTTTTCCTTTGATGAATACAGTGTCCCTCCTTATCTTTTTTTGATAACTTTTGGTTAAAAGTCGGTTTTACTGGCTATCAGAATGGTTACTCCAGCTTGTTTCTTTGGACCATTTGCTTAGAAAGCTGTTATCCAGCCTTTTACTCTGAGAAAGTGTCTGTCTTTGTCTCAAGTGTGTTTCCTGTATACAGCAAAATGCTGGGTCCTCTTCACATACCCAGTCTGCTAGTCTACATCTTTTTATTGGGGAATTGATCCATTGATGTTAAGAGATATTAAGGAATAGTGATTGTTGTTTCGTGTTATTTTTGTTGTTAGAGGTAGAATTATGTTTGTGTGTCTCTCTTCTTTTGGGTTGCTTACAAGGTGATTACTTTCTTGCTTTTTCTAGGGTGTAGTTTCCCTCTTTGTATTGGAGTTTTCTATCTATTATCCTTTGTAGGGCTGGATTTGTAGAAAGATATTGTGGGGGTTAGGGATTTAGCTCAGTGGTAAAGTGCTTGCCTAGCAAGTGCAAGGCCCTGGGTTCGGTCCTCAGCTCAAAAAAAAAAAAAAGATATTGTGTAAATTTGGTTTTGTCATGGAATATCTTGGAATCTCCATCTACGTTAATTGAGACTTTTGCTAGAAAGAGTAGCCTGGACTGGCATCTGTGTTCTCTTAGGCTCTGTATGACATTTCCCCAGGATCTTCTAGCTTTCATAGTCTCTGGTGAGAAATCTGGTGTAATTCTGATAGGTCTGCCTTTATATGTGACTTGACCTTTTTCCTTGCTTTTAATATTCTTTCTTTGTTTTGTGCATTTGTTGTTTTGACTATTATGTGATGGGAGGAAGTACGTTCCTGGTCCAATTTTTATGGAGTTATGTAGGCTTCTTGTATGTTTATGGGCATCTCTTCCTCAAGGTTAGGGAAGTTTCCTTCTATAATTTGTTGAAGATATTTACTGGCCCGTTAAGTTACCTACTCCAAAATTGACCATGGTGTTGGTCACAAAACAGGCCTCAAAAGATACAAGGAGATTGAAATAATCCCATACATCCTATCGGATCACCACGGAGTAAGGCTGGTCTTCAATAACAACAATAACGACAGAAAGCCCACATGTGCATGGAAATTGGACAATGCTCTACTCAATGGTAACTTGGTTAAGAAAAAAAATAAAGAAAAAATTAAAGATTTTTTAGACTTTAATGAAAATGAAAGCACAGCATATCCAAACTGATGGGAAACAATGAAAGCATAACTAAGACGAAAACTCATTGCTCTGAGTGCCTCCAAAAAGAAACTGGAGAAAGCATACCTTTGTTTGACAGCATAACTGAAAGCTCTAGAACAAAAAGACGCAAATACACCCAAGAGGAGTAGAAGGCAGGAAATAATCAAACTCGGGACTAAAATCAACCAAGTAGAAACAAAAAGAAGTATACAAAGAATCAACAGAACCAGGAGCTGGTTCTTTAAGAAAATCAGCAAGATAGATAAACCCTTAGCCAGAGTAACTAGAGGTCACAGAGAGTATATCCAAATTAACAAAAACAGAAATGAAAAGGGAGACATAACAACAGAATCTGGGGAAATTCCAAAAATCACCAGATCCTACTATAAAACCTATATTCAACGAAACTGGAAAATCTGGAGGAAATTTTCTAGACAGATACCAGGTACCAAAGTTAAATCAGGAACAGATAAACCATCTAAACAAGTCCATAACTCCTAAAGAAATAGAAGCAGTCATTAAAAGTCTCCCAATCAAAAAGGACCCAGGTCTGGATGGGTTTAGTGCAGAATTCTATCAGACCTTCATAGAAGACCTCATACCAATACTGTCCAAACTAGTCCCCAAAATAGAAAGAGGGAACACTACCTAATTCCTTCTATGAAGCCACAATTACTCTTATACCTAAACTACACAAAGACCCAACAAAGAAAGAGAACTTCAGACCAATTTCCCTTATGAATAGTGACACAAAAATACCCAATAAAATTCTTGCAAACTGAATCCAAGAACACATCAAAACAATCATCCATCATGATCAAGTAGGCTTTATCCCAGGGATGCAAGGACAACTCAATATATGGAAATCCATCAATATAAACCACTATGTAAACAAACTCAAATCTAAAAACCACATGATCATTGCATTAGATGCTGAGAAAGCATTTGACAAAATTCAACATCCCTTCATGATAAAGGTCCTGGAAAGAATAGGAATTCAAGGCCCGTACCTGAACATAGTAAAAGCCATATACAGCAAAACAGTGGCTAACATCAAACTAAACGGAGAGAAACTTGAAGCAATACCACTAAAATCAGGGACTAGACAAGGCTGCCCACTCTCTTCCTACCTATTCATTACAGTATTGGAAGTCCTAGTCAGAGAAATTAGACAACAAAAGGAGGTCAAAGGGAATGTATTGTATAGGAATCTAATATGTATTGGAAAGGAAGAAGTCAAATTATCACTATTTGCAGATGATATGATAGTATCCTTAAGTGACCCCAAAGTTCCACCAGAGAACTACTTAACCTGATAAACAACTTCAGCAAAGTGTTGGGATATAAAATTAACTCAAACAAATCAGTCGCCTTCCTCTACTCAAAGGATGAACAGGGTGAGAAAGAAATTAGGAAAACGACACTCTTTACAATAGTCACAAATAATATAAAATAGCTTGGTGTTATGCTAAACAAACAAGTAGAAGATCTGTACAGCAGGAATTTGAAGTCACTGAAGAAAGAAGTTGAAGACCTCGGAAGATGGAAAGACCTCCCATGGTAATGCATTGGCAGAATTAATATGGCAAAAATAACCATTTTGCCAAAAGCAATCTACAGATCCAATGCAATCCCCATCAAAATTCCAAGTCAATTCTTCATAGAGTTAGAAAAAGCAATTTGCAAATTCATTTGAAATAAAAAACCCAGGATAGGGAAAACTATCCTCAACAATAAAAGAACTTCTGAGAAAATCACCATCCCTGACCTCAAGCAGTATTACAGAGCAATCATGATAAAAAACTGCATGTTATTGGTACAGAGACAGGCAGGTAGATCAGTGGAATAGAATTGAAGACCCAGAAATGAACCTACATACCTGTGGTCCCTTGATCTTTGACAAAGGAGCTAAAACCATCCTGTGGCAAAAAGATAGCATTTTCAACAAATGGTGCTGGTTCAACTGAAGGTCAGCATGTAGAAGAATGCAGATCGATCCATTCTTATTGCCCTGTACAAAGCTTAAGTCCAAGTGGATCAAGGACCTCCACATCAAACCAGATACACTCAGACTAATAGAAGAAAAAGTGGGGAAGAGTCTCGAACACATGGGCACTGGGGAAAACTTCCTGAACAAAACACCAATGGCTTATGCTCTAAGATCAAAAATCGACAAATGGGACCTCATAAAACTGCAAAGTTTCTTTAAGGAAAAGGACACTTGTCATTAGGACAAAACATTAACCAACAGATTGGGGAAAGATCTTTACCAATCCTACATCCAACAGAAGGCTTATATCCAAAATATACAAAGAATTCAAGAAGTTAGACTCCAGAGAGCCAAATAATCCTATTAGAAAATGGGGTACAGAGCTAAACAAAACATTCTCAGCTGAGGAAAGTCAAATGGCTAAGAAGTACCTAAACATCCTTAGTCATCAGGGAAATGCAAATCAAAACAACCCTGAGATTCCACCTCACCCCAGTCAGAATGGCTAAGATCAAAAATTCAGGTGAGAACAGATGTGGCAACGATGTGGGAAAGAGGAACATTCACACCTCCATTGTTGGTGGAATTGCAAACTGGTATAACCACTCTGGAAATCAGTCTGGAGGTTCCTCAGAAAATTGGACATTGCACTACCTAAGGACCCAGCTATACCACTCCTTGGCTATCTCAAATGATGCTCTAACATACAATAAGGAAACATGCTCCACTATGTTCATAGCAGAATTATTTATAATAGCTAGAGCTGGAAAGGACCCAGATGCCCTTCAACAGAGGAATCAATACAGAAAATGTGGTACATCTACCCAATGGAGTTTTACTCAGCTGTCAAAAACAATGATCTCATGATATTCATAGGCAAATGGATGGAACTAGAAAATATCATCCTGAGTTAGGTAACCCAATCACAAAAAAACACACTTAGGATGCACTCACTGATAAGTGGATATTAGCCCAAAAGCTCAAATTACCCAAGATAAAATCCACAGACCACATGAAACTCAAGAAGAAGGACAACCAAAGTGAGGATACTTCAGTCCTTCTTAAAAGGAGGAACAAAAATATTCATAGGAGGGGACACGCAGCAGATACCGAAAGAATGGCCATTAAGAGTCTGCCCTACCTGGGGATCCAGCCTATTCATATACAGGCACCAAAACTAGATAATATTAATGAAGTCAAGAAATGCATGCTGACAGGAGCCTGATACAGCTGTCTCCTGATAGCCTCAGCCAGAGCATGTCAAATACAGAGGTGAATGCTAGCAGCAAAACACTTAACTGATAATGAGGTCTCCCTTGTAGGAGTTAGCAAAAGGACTGAAGGAGCTGAAGGGGCTTGCGACCCCATAAGAACAATACCAAACAACCGGAGCTCCCAGGGACTAATCCACTACCCAAAGACTACACTCTGACAGACCCATGGCTCCAGCTGTATATGTAGCAGAGGATGGTGTTGTTGGGCAACAATAGAAAGAGAAGCCCTTGGTCCTGCCAAGGCTGGATTCCTCCCTCAGTGCAGGGGAATGTCAGAGGAGATGGGAAGGGGTTGTGGTTGGGGAGGAGGAACACCTTCGTAGAAGAAGGGGAGGGAGATGAGATAGGGGGTTTATGGCTGGGAAACCAGGAAACGGAATATCATTTGAAATGTAAATAAAAAATGCCCCCCCCAAAAAAACGTACTGAGACTCTCTAAAGAAAATACATTATAATCTCAAACATAAGAGAAATAATTTAAAAATAATAATAAAAGCTATTGGCAGTCTAAAATGCTTTTTACTATCTGATATGTCTATGGGGTGAAAAGTAAGGTGGGCACACAGATAGGTACACACCTCCATTACAAAGCGCTTGTCATGGCTTCCACCAGTTTCTGAGATGAGTTCATACTTGAGACCTCTTCTTTTTTCATTGAGCTCCATCACAGGATTTTTGCCACTTGCTGTGAGGATAGGACCCTGAGTTCTTACCTAAAAAGGACAGGGAAGAAAGGTTTAACACTGAGTATCTTTTTAACATAATTATGCTAAAAAGTAAACTCATTAATTCTACTTTAAAACATTAAAGGCTAAAATGAATCATCTGATAGCAAAACATCACCATAGATGAGGAAGATTCTGTAAGGGGTGGGTAAATACTGTAGTCACCTGAACAGCCTGCCTTTGAAGTAGGACTGCTCCATTCGAACTACGTTCTGAGCTGTAACTGTTCATGTCCTAACATGGCAGGTAACTAACAAAGCAAGACAGCAACAGCAATTTGCTTGAAGCCTTGAAGGTTACTTTTCATCTTTATGTATGCAAGAAATAATCTCAGTTTTGCATGTGGGAGGCATTGTTTCTATGTGCCTTTTGGTCCCTCTAAACATATCCGAATACACCTAATGAAAAAACAACAGGCTATAAACTATAGATTCTAAAGAACCAATATAAGGCTGGAGAGATGGCTCAGCGGTTAAGAGCACCCGACTACTCTTTCAGAGGTCCTGAGTTGAATTCCCAGCAACCACATGGTGGCTCACAACCATCTGTAAAGAGACCCGATGCCCTCTTCTGGTGTGTCTGAAGACAGCTACAGTGTACTTATATATAATAAAAGAATAAATCTCTTTAAAAAAAAAAAAAAGAACCAACACAGGCACCCATTCCCTGGATCGTCATTGTGAAACTATATATGTTACAGAGTAGTTGCCTGCTGTAGAAACACAAGAGAAGGGATTGACTTCTGTTTTAGGCTGTTGAGGTGAAATCTCACTTTGCAGAGTTTTACTCTGTATGTCTGCTATATGTCTGTTTCCTCCCCCCACATACCCCCCAAAAAATTCTTCAAAAATATAAATATTAGCTCTTGCTATTATTCTAAAGCCAAGTCAAGAGAATACAGTCGATTCTCCTCCTGTATATATATTTTACATATTCAATACTTACATTCATCCCATTCTATTATCTGGAATCACTAGTGCACCATCCAGGACTCATTCTTATTCTGAAATACACAGTGGCAGTCTACACCCCCTATGGGATTCACACATTAGTGAACTTGTGTACCTTACATACCCAAGCTTGTCAGACACCTCAAAAAATCTGTTTCCTACACTAGACTTTGTAAGGTTTTATCCTTCGGTTAACAGTGTTAGTCTTGCGGCTGGTGAGTTGGCTCAGCGGTTAAGAGAACTGGCTGTTCTTCCAGAGGTCCTGAGTTCAACTCCCAGTACCTATATGGAGGCTCACAATTTGCTATAATGCAATCTGATGCCCTCTTCTGGCACACAGGTGTACATGCAGATACAGCACTCCTATAGGTAAAATATATAAACAAATCTTTTTTAAAAAAAGTGATAGTCTTGATACATCATTATGACATTCTGTAATTATTTTCCTGGCCAGTATGTGTTTTAAATTAAAGTTTATCTATTTTTTATAGGTATGCTAACAGATTCTTTTTAGGAATTCAGTAAAAGAAGATCAATATATAAAGGTACATGAAAATGATTGCCTTCATAAATATATTGAAAAATAAATCTGGCACAATTAAGGCCAAACAAGCAGATATGGCAATCCTCCTATAATTCCAGCATATGGTGGAAGCAGGAAGGTTACTAGTCAGTTCAGTGTCAACCTCCGATACACAGTGAACTGGAGGAGACCAGCTTGGACTACTAGAAGCCCAGTCTCAAAACAAAAAAGCATGCAGAGAGCTCCAGCCGCGACTCAGTGGTAGAGTGTTTGCCTAATGTGCACAAGACCTAAGGTCTGATAACAAGCAGCATCCAAAGAAATAAAGCAGAATATCAGTAATATATGCCTCTATGTGAAAAAAGCTTATTTTTTCCCACATCTCCAAGGTTTCCCAGAGTATTCACACTATTTATTCTAAAGAAGAAAAGGACGCATGTATACCTCTAAGGTACTGGAGGTCTCAGTTGTACAATTTCCAGTATTATTGCTTGAGTTTGAAGATACTGTATCATTTTTGCTTTCATTATCTGATTTTTCATCGGAACTCATACATTCAATATCTGCATCAAAACCTGTTGGGTATCCCATTGCCTGTAAAACCTGTACAAATTCCATTAAAACATTTTTATTCAGTTACCAAAGATGAAAAAAAAAAATAGCTGAAATTCTTTAACAATTTACTAAAACACCTGTGAAGAACAAGAATGATGCTACATCTGTAAAAGCAGCCCACACTCCCAGGTAACACTACATGAAGATGGGAACACATACTCAGAGTACCTAGCCAGGAGACTTAAGAAATGCAAGCCTATGGGCTGGGGAGATGAGATGACTTAGGGGTTAAGAGCACGGACTGCTCTTCCAAAGGTCCAGAGTTCAATACCCAGCCACCTGGTGGCTCATTACCATGGGATCTGATGTCCTCTTCTGGTATGTCTGAAGATAGCGATAAAAGTTTGGGGGGTGGGGAGGTGCTCCAGGGACAGAGACACAGAGAGATCGACAGAGATTGATTTAAAATTAAAAAGGAGGAGGAAGAGGAGGAGGAGGAGGAAGAGGAGGAGGAGGAGGAGGAGGAGGAGGAGGAGGAGGAGGAGGAGGAGGAGGAGGAGGAGGAGGAGGAAGAAGAAGAAGAAGAAGAAGAAGAAGAAGAAGAAGAAGAAGAAGAAGAAGAAGAAGCAGCAGCAGCAGCAGCAGCAGCAGCAGCAGCAGCAGCAGCAGCAGAAGCAGAAGCAGAAGCAGAAGCAGAAGCAGAAGCAGAAGCAGAAGCTTGCACCTAAAGTTGCTGCTGCTTCATTTAATCTGGAGATGAATAATAAAACATACAGCACAGTCAAGCTCACCCAATGAAAAATAGCACCTGAAAAAGAAAATTAAACTAGAAAGAAAAGAAGACTTGAAAGCTACCTGGAAAAGACTGCATAAATATTTGGATCTGGGGTTTCTCAGTTTTCTGAAACGAAGCTTTCACATGCAGCCTATTTGTGCTTGCATGCAAGCATGTGTGTGCAAGGCACATGTAAAGCATTGTTGAGCTCTCTTTCCATATTACGCTCCTGTTAAAATAAACAAGGCAAGCCTGGACTACTACCCTAGTTTCAAAACTACACAGAGAGAGAAACCCCGTCTCCAAAACCCAAAAACAAAAAGGGAAAGTAGATACTGTATCACTCAAGGAATAATTACATTCACTAGTATGTTTTAAATCTCTTTCAAAGTAGGTTAATACTATTTTGAGTTATTAATTAAAACCTTTCTACTTTATTTCAGGGCCTTGCCAGGCTACATAAAATGCTCACAACTGAGTTATTCTCTTAGCCTTTAATTAAAGCATTATGTTCACAGATAATGTCCACAGATACAAGGTTAGGGGGAAAAAAGATCACCTTTTAGTTGCTGAGTATATAAGCAACGTCGTACTTCTCCATTATATCAACTATACTTAACAGGTAACTCAAAAAGCTGTTAACAGTGGGCAAATTAAAAAAAAAAAAAAAAGCCTTTGTAGAAAATAGCATCTGAATATAATATTTTATCCGTATAGATAAAACAGTAATACTCCAAACAAAGCAAATTTGAAATTAACTCATCTGGTTCATATATGGAGGACCTAGCATTCTGATCATAAATAAATTCCTTGTGTTTATTTGGCATTAAAACCAAGAATTCCTTTTGGCATCTTAGGTTCTAAAAGTACTCAGACAGCATGTTACATTAAGTACACTAACATCACTTGGTTAGTGACATCAGTATTTCATAAATAAAACACCTGCTCTGCTGAGTCCTGCTAATAATGCTCTCCCTGAGAAACCTAAACCTGGACAAGAGCCATCAGTACAAAACTACCATTAATAATGCCTACCACAGGTCAAAAGCCAAGTACCACCAATAACGGGGCTTGTTTCCTATGGTATAAAGGCATATAGAAGGGTGTAGCTCAGAACTGGAACACTGGCCTAGGGATTATTAGGCCCTAGATTCAAATCTTAGAATCACAAAGCATGGGAGAGAAGGATGCCCACCCTAACATAGACAATTTAAATGTGCGATGCTAATCATTTAATACCACTTCTTTCTTTGCTTTTCTTCACTTGTCCTAAGTCATTTACTTATTATTAACATAAGTTACTTTAGTACATAAAAGTGATGTATTACCTCTTGAGGGATACAGTATCTACTTTCCTTTTTTTATTTGTTTTTGGTTTTTGGAGACGGGGTTTTTCTGTATAGTTTTGGCTGTCCTGGAACTAGCTCTATAGACCAGACTGGCCTCAAACACACAAAGATCCACCTGCCTGCCTCTGCCTCCTAAGTGCTGGAATTAAAAAAGTTATGTACTACCACTGCCTGATTCAGTATCCACTTTCAACACATAGAGGTACCTAGTAGCTTTTAAAATTACAGATAAAGGCTAGAAAGAGCTTCAGCACTGGCTGATCTTGCAGAGGACCTGAGTTAGGTTCCCAGCACCCATGTAATGGCCTACAACCACCTGTAACTTCAGTTGAAGGACACTCAGGACTCTTTTTGACCAACTTCAGGTACCAGCAGACATACATACACACAGGCAAAACACTAAATAAATAAATAAATAAATAAATAAATAAATAAATAAATAAATAAATTCCTAGGATAACTAATAAAAGGCAGAGACATGATTCTGAGTGGAGCTCTTGCCTAGCATATATGAAGACCTTGATTCAATCTAGAGGGCAAGTTGACAGAAAAGGGAAAGGACTAATAAGAAATTTCAAGTTATTTCCTATCATGCATTTTCTTAGAATATAAGTGATAAGTTCTCAGCTCTCTATAATTAATAAAACTCTTCTTGACTAAACTCTAGCTCAGATTTTCTGGGCTTTTCTTTTTTTTTTAAATTGGGCTCCATCTTTGATCCTTATTCTCAATATCCCATTGTACCAGGAATCCTGCTAAATTAAGCTAGTTTTGTTCCTATCTAATCATTCACAGCATCCAACCAAATCTTCTCATCTAACAAAATCTCATATATGATGCCCAATTACCCTGGCCTGCCTTCAGAAAGAATTCTGCTACTTAAGGGTTGAATGGATGGTTCAATAGTAAAAACTCCTTGCTGCACAATAGTGAGGGCCTGGGTTTGGATCCCAGCACTCATGTTACAAGCGCAGCATTCTACACATACCAGTAATCTCAGCTCCATGTGGGGCAGTGAAAAGAGGACTGGATGGAATTTGCTGGCTTCAAGTAAAGCCCAGAATAAGCAAACCCCAGGTTCAGGGATACATCCTGCTTCAAAAGAATAAAGCCTAAAGTGATAAAAAGCTTCTGGCCCCCACATATACATGTGTAAACATTTGTACAGACCAACACATGCACGCGCGCAGACAGACAGACACACGCGCGCGCACGCACGCACATGCACACGCACACTCACACAGATGCACTTTAAAGAAAACAAATCCCTCTACTTTTGTTGTAGTCAGAAATCCTGCTTTATTGCCCCTGGTGTTTTCACTTAGTAATTTCCCAACCATTCACCCCTCTCTGATCCTTGGTAATGAATTTTGGAGTGAAAATTAGGTTCAATTATAATATACTGAAGCATTTTTCTTACCACCAGCCAAATGCAATATTTCCTGTGTAAAAGCTATTTTTACCTACTTAACAACTGTCATATTTTACTTCTGGCATAACCAAACTTAGCTTGGAATCAATCTTAACATAAAGAAAAACCAGTTTATTGAAATGAATTTAACTATCTAGAAAAACAAGCCTATTAAACACATCAACTGAGCTTAAAACTCAAGATAATCCACAGAAAAAAAAGTAACTTGAAATCAAGCTCTGTATGTAATTATGGGCCACTTTTCCAGGAAGAAAGTTGAGTCATCTGACACAGGTTAAAACTAAGAAAGATGAAAACTCCTCATTGGGAGTGAAAAGAAAATATTTCATGGTTCTCTACTCAAAAGAAACTAACACTCATAACTTCTATTTAGGAAGGCAATGTGGTATCAGGTTCTCAGAACACCTAATGGCTCTAAATACTTCTCACTGCCTTTACTCAGAGTCATTGAGAGGAAGAAGAATGAAGATCTCTTGAGTTCAAGACCAGCCCCTGATCTATAGAGTGAGATCTAGGCCACCTAAGTCTACACACTGAGACCACGTCTTTAAAACAAAAAAGTTGTCACTCCTTGTCCCCTTCATGTTATCCTTTATCTACAGCAATCACGTTTATTTTCATGAGAATAATTATGTTAGGTACAGTCTCTGTCAGGGGCTTTCAGGAAACAGAGCTGCAGGAGGAGAGGGAAGCTGGAGCTGGGGAACTAAGCCACACTAACATGACAGTGACAGATTTCTACTTGGTGTTCTGGTGTGGTGTGGTGTGGTGTGGTGTGGTGTGGTGTGGTGTGGTGTGGTGTGGTGTGGTGTGGTGTGGTGTGGTGGGGTGTGGTGTGGTGTGGTATGGTGTGGTGTGGTGTGGTGTGGTGTGGTGTGGTGTGGTGTGGTGTGGTGTGGTGTGGTGTGGTGTGGTTTGATTTTGGATTCTGGAGAGGTAAAGTTTCCATCACAGTGCTAATGAAAAGAGAACTGAAGGATGGACTACAAGCTTTATCAAAAGATCGGTCTTCATAAATGGCAACACTGTCTCTTAAACTCACTAGTAAATATGTAGATAGCCTTCAAGGATAGCATTTGGCAATTTATTGCTGATACCTAATAGGATTCCTGATACATTTTAAATGAGTTATCCATTAACTTTGACCCAGTAATTCCATCTCTAGAATGGATCTTAAAGGATAATCAAACAGATCAAAAACATAAAGCAAAAAACTGAAATATCCAAAACAATTACTTCATGATAGCTTGATAAAAATGAAATTTTCAGCCATAAGTTAATAGTAGAACCACGTTTGATAGAAAAATAAATGTTTAGATGAGCAAAGCAACAAGAAATAACATTATATACATTTGTATATACAACATATTTATACTGCTCTTAGAGCCGATTTGATTTGAGAATTAAGTTTCCATTTCCAAAATCCAACATAAAACATACACCAGATTATTTGCCAAACCCAAGTGAATCCTCAAGTACTGCCCTATATTCATATACAGAAAGATTAAATGGAATAAAGGCTAAAAATAGCTCTGCATCAATTCAACTTGGGTTTTACTACCCAATTAATACAAATTCCATGTTTACATCAAGCTTGGTAAACGTTCTTGAATTGTGGAATAGCAACCCTAAGTAAAAATAAAGCTTAGGGGAAAACGCATCTACTATACTTAATGTAAAATCATTACTATTATTTCTACCTCTTGGAATTAAGGATGTATCGTGCATTCTCTAAAGTATAATGAACACACATCACAAAAAAAAGAGAAAAATAGCCAACTTTTACAAAGCAAGATGTACAATAACAAAAACTCCCTGAAAAACTTGTACTGAGCTTAATCCTTGAATTCCATAAAGTAGAAAGAGGACAGACTCTTGGAAGTTGTCCCCTGACAGTCACTCACACCATCACATGTGTACACCCTCCCCAACATACACACACACACACACACACACACACACACACACACACACACACGCAAATGTTTAAAAAAAAAAGTGAAAATTTCAGAAAGAACTCTTTGCGCCTCATTGTTCAACATGGAAAGCAAACTCTAGAATACAGCTGCCCAATGGTGTAAGAATGGGGAAACCCAGAAAGGACCACAAGCTAGTTCAGATTTACTACTGAACTGTACATTCTACCCAAACTCCAATTAAAGAGAAAAAGAGAAAAAGTATGAAAGCCATCTACTTCTAAAACACAAATTTAAAAAAAGAGGTTAACTCTCTCTGATCAAATGCTATTAGATTTATAACTGATGTTTCAGATGTGTGCATAAACACCCCTAGAATGTGTAAGAAAGCAAAATGAAAAAAAACATAAAGGCTATACAAAGCCCCCTCAAACCCCATTTACCAAAAATTAGGTTAAAATAGTCCATCATGGTATATCACTGCATCAAATAAAAGTAGTTAACATCTAATTCACTGCATAAAAAAAATTGTCACTATACCAAGACAACAGCTATCAAAGAAGAAATGCCCACCCACCAACACAATGTGACTCTCAGAAATCAACTGGCTGTTCTTATATCATAGACAGTGCAGAATTTAGCTTTAAATTTGTGCTTCATTCTCAGGGTATACACTGCAGCTCCTTTGCACTGGTGAGTATTGTTTTTGTTTCCATTTTGTCAACTTCACTCAAGTTTATATCATCTGGGTAGAGTGAATCTCAATTAAGAAAATGCCTCCATCAAGCTTAGTCTGTCAGTAAGGCTTTTTATTTTATTATTACTAATGTGGGAAAGCATAGCCCACTGGGAACAAGGCCACTCCAAACTGAGAAAGCCTTAGCAGCATCCTTCATGACTTAACCTTTTTGTTTTCCCTCCAGATTCCTGCCTGTCTTTCCCTTTATGATGGACTGCATCTAAGCTGTACACTGAAATAAACCTTTTCTGTCCACATTGATTTTGGTCATGGTCTTTATCTCAGCAATAGAAAACAACTAGAGCAGTTCTCAAACTCTGTCTCCTTTTTGTTAATCTTGGGTTCGATTTATAGTCTCATTTTAAACTCATACCCTCATCATACTTAAGAACCGAACTTGTAAACAAAGCAGAATATTTTTCATGCTATTATTTTTCTACAGTTCTAATCACTACCTCACATACAATACACTTTCTATATATGTGCTAACTGTGTCTCCATCTTATCCACAATAACTCCATAAATTCTTACCTTAGCATCTAGCATAGTGCTTGTTCTACTTCAACCAAATTTAAGCAAATGTAATGTCCATGAAAACATACTAAGTCTGTTTCACACCATATAGTCTTACAGGATAGAATTTAAGTAAGTATCAGTCTTCAATGCACCAGCATGATCTGTGACATGTTGGCATTTACTTTACAGTAAATCAAATTTATTAATTTATTAAGGTATTTCATTATTTAGAAATTGTCCATTATTTAGAATTTTGTTCCAAAATCCTCAAAATTATACCCTATAAGAAATATTCTCTATTCTAAAGAACAGAGCATCACCACGAACAATGTGCCATGTATAAATATCTTTGACTCAGAAATATGATACTAACATATTTGTTTCTTCTATTTTCTAAACTGCATATTATGTTACAACAACAAATGTGACCCATGGGTGGAAAAGTTTCTTTGTTATTGTCCTTAAAGCTTTAAAGACACAGGTAAGCATGCTATAAGAACAAAACAAAAGAGATACTGATCAGTAAAAGAATACTGTACCTTCACTGCCACATGAAGCTTTGCTGTTTTCTTGGATGGTCCTGAGGCTTCGTATGTTGTGCCGTCCACATCTACCGACATTGTGAAGACTGGGGCATGGACCGGGCCAGACTGTGACAAAAGCTTATACTGAAGCCCAGGTCTGATCTGATTTAATCTCATTAGTGCATTCATAAGGTCTATTGCTTTACTATCCAGAACTATGAAAGAAAGAGAAATTAAGATTAAACTAGAAAGATTAAAATTAAACTAGAAAGCCTTTTGCTTCAAGCTATACATCTGTTGAAGCTATTAACCCCTATAAATTCCCTATGTGATGATCTAGAAAGATGGATCAGCACTTAAGAGCACTTGTTGCTCTTGCAGAAGGTCTGGTTTCAGTCCCCTGCATCCACATGGAGGCTAATCACATCTCCAACTCCATTGCTAGGGTACCTGAGGCCTTCTTCTGATCTCTGCATGCACCAGACATGCACAGGTTACAAACACATACATGAAGGTAAAACATTCATAGACATAAAATATTTATCATCCCCTAATCCATCTTCAAATGGCCTCTTTAGAGCTGAAGACCTGGCACCTACAAACAATTACAAGAACTTCAATGTCAGTTATAACCATGATCCTTATTTAATGTCTGAGTGGAAAAAACCTCAAAAACCACAAATCTAAAGAATGTTTTTACATTTCTCATGTGTTTACAAATAAGAAAACAAATACAAATTCAATCTATAAATCATCTTTAAATTTTTTATACATTATAATAGGTTGGTAAAAAATAATGTCACATTAATTTCTATTTGTCAGCATTGATATCTTAAGCAATGAAATTTAGAAGCTCGAAGTCCTTCAATTACCGATTTAGTTGACTAAGGTCTATTCTTAAAATTCAAAGTCAATACAATTCTTCCTTTCTTATTTTTCTGAGTCTATAAACCTTCTCCAGTTCCCACCATAAGAATAAGGATTTACGTACTTTTCCTTAAGTTTCGTTTCATCTTCTTGTTGGGATCTTTATCATCCCCTAATCCATCTTCAAATGGCCTCTTTAGAGCTGAAGACCCGGCACCTACAAACAATTACAAGAACTTCAATGTCAGTTATAACCATGATCCTTATTTAATGTCTGAGTGGAAAAAAAACTCAAAAACCACAATAAGATCACTCAAGTTCTTCAGTGCTCAATTAAAGTACGTATTTATAATCTAGAGTGTGCAATGTTCTTTTGAAACCATTAATTAACATTTTTGCAAATATCTTTATTTGTTCAGTTATGCCTATGCTTATATCTATGCTATGATATGGATGTTTCTACACTAAAACTTATATGCTGAACCTTAATTCCCTATTCAATGATGCAGTTGAGAGAGAGGTTATGTGAGAGGCCAAACCTTAATAAACATTAGTGAACTTGTATAAAAGATGCCTGGAAGAGACTACCTCTTCCATAATGTGAAGAGATACAGTAGGTACCATCTGTAAGCAATGAACTATTACCAAGTACTGGGCAGTGATGGTGCAAACCTTTAATCTCGGCACCCAGGAGGCAAAGACAGGCAGATCTCTGTAATTTGAGGTCACCCTGGTCTACATAGTGAATACCAGGACAGCCAAAACGACATAGTGAAACCTTGTGTCAAAAAAACACACTACCAGACAACCAAACATGAAGCCTGCTGAGCTCAGCCTTAAGCTTAGACTTCCAGCTTGCATAACTGTGGGTAATAATCCTTTATCATTTATAAATTACCCAGTCTTAGGTCCTTTAGTACCGAAACCAAACAGACTAGAATGGCATATATTCACATCTATTACAAACATGAACAGAAAGTCTGTCATCTATGTATCAGATGATTAAAAGTAGTTACCATTATAAGAATTCTTCTATCCTTTTAATTATTTCTAAATTGCTTATATCAATTGTAAATATATTAAAACCTTAAGCTTTTATAAATCTGATCATCAAATTTTAAGTTCGTTTGCAATTATAAGTCTTCTGCAAGATTTTATGCAGTTTTCTATGAGGCTTTTTTCCCACTATCAACTTCCTACTTGACCAGAAGAACATTGTGTATTATTGCCTATTTGCATAAACATTTTATGTGTCCTTAACTGCATTTTGCAGTTCAAAGGTATTTTCTCTTTGTCTTCTATTTTATAAATAACCTTCTATTTTAACAAGACACTTAGGAGTAACATAACAGAAAGAAACCTAAACTGATTGATACTAATACAAATGTTGGAGGAAATAACCACTTAGCAATGCTCCCAGGTGTCACTAGGAGCTTTGCTGCAGGTGATCAACCTGTCTTTTTAAAAATAAGTTACTTCAAGGAAAAACATATAACAGTAAAATTCTCTATTTCACTATCAAGATTTATTGTCCTTTGGCATAATCACTGCGTTCAGCAGTTGTTTGAGTCAATATCTTATAATCAACTCAATCTTGATATTCTCCAACAAAAAGCAATGTCTGCTTAGCGTTACTGTCTCGTCTGCATATAACTGTGAGCTGCTTTCTAGTACTTTAAAAGGGAATCATGTTTATCCAAGCTTTCTCCCACTCATTACCTTATATTAAAAGCAGCTCTTTAACTGACTAGAAATTATAAGCTGGTTGAATTCATGGATTTAAGTATTCCAGCTACGTGGAAAGAGCTGTGTGGGTCATCTTATCAACCTTGCCACTGGAAAAGAGCTCATGATCACAGTGATCAGGAAAAACACAGCCTTACATTTAGCAAGACATTTTAACCTTCATGGTCTAGTAATGAAGTCACTTCTGAGGCAAAATATTTTTCATAAAATGTAAGTGCTCACCAACAAAGGTCTGATACCATCCCCTTAAACTTACATGTAATAACTTAATCCCCATAAGCACTCAAAACCCAGTACCTCTTATCATTCCCATTATAAACTCATGACTGCATTTATTCAATAAGAAATATCTTCAGCATTTACCGTGTACAGGCAATTTCAGGTATTTAACATGTAACAGAGACAAACACGCCCTTGTTCTCAAATAGCACAGTGGTGGAGACTAATTACAACATGCCATATAACAATGATGCAGGCACAAAGAGGAGACTGTTTCAGTACCAAGGGCCCCACTTGGTGTTGTTTATGCATACACTTACACACACACATGCACTCACACACACCTACTAATGGTGTACTTGGAAGGCTTTCTTTGGAAGGTTTCTTTACCTGTACATACTATGTGTACAAATCCATCTAGAAACATTGTACTTAGAAATCTCAGAAAACCTTGGTCAACATGTACTCCCATCTCTGAACCAGTTTAAATTTCACCCCTAGTGGCATTCAAATAAAGACAGTTTCTACTCAAGTGTATTCCCAACGTGTGCAACTGACTATGCATATGTTAAGAAAAGAAAAGCAGATTCAGCCTGAATAGATTTGGGTGCCAAGTGAGGTAAAAAACTGTGTAGTAAACTTTTAGGGAAAAATCATTGTATTACCATTATGCTATGCATAAGTGTATGGGTATTTGATTAAAATCAGATGCATTATTGGAAGGGAAATGCACAGTAGAAAAAAATAAATGACCTAATCTATGAATCAAAACACAGTACTGCCATTTATAATCAAAATCTTTTTCTTGAACCCCAGAAAAACCCCCAAACAGTACCTGGAATCCTTAAATACATTCATTCATATGTCAATTTTGACAGTGTAGTCCTCTGATCTGCACTACTGTTTTGCTCTAAATTATCTTGCTTCTTTTGCTAGGCTGTGTGAATCCTTACCTTCAATGAATAAGAGATCAAGAACCTTAAACATTTGGCCCAGACTCTAACCACCTATAAAAGTATAATAAAAAACTATAAGAAGTGTTCTCAGTAATCAATAAGAGAAATCAAAACTGACTCAATGAATTTTGGCCAAATATAGAAGATGGAAAATGTCCAGTGCCTGGGAAAAAAGAACAGACACAGAGGATGAGAGAGTCTAGATTTTCAGAGCTGAAGTGATGACTTAGCAATTAAGAATATTGGCTGCTCTTCCAGAGGACCTAGGTTCAATTCTCAGCATCTATATGGGTGACTCAGAATCATCTGTGACTCCAGTTCCAAGGGATCTGATGCCCTTTTTGAACCTCCTCAGGTATCAGGAACATACATGGTGCACAAGCATACATGCAGGCAAAACACTCATGCATATAAAATAAAAATTAAGGGTTTTTTTTAATTTAATTTTAAATATCTTAGGTCTGAGCTGTTATTAAGCTACAAATTCATATGATGGTGATGAAAAGGCACTGCGGATTGAAGGGATAGGAATCAGATAGAAGTACGAATTTAGGGCCATTTTTGGTAAAAAGGAAATTTGAGACAGACTAAATAAATAGTAAATTAAGACAAAAGGCTGAGAATTGAATGCTGAAATATTTTTAATATTTACAATTCAGAAAGTCAAAGAAGAACAGATAATGAGAAACTGGTACTAAGGCCAGAAGAGCCAAGAGAAAATAATCATGTGATACCCAAATGAAAAGTAGCATTTCATGTAACAAAAGCATCCAGTAAAGCCAAATGATATGAATAGAAGTCAGCAAATATCATACACTGTTGGAGGAAAGGTAAACTGGTATACTGGACAAATGTGTAGGCCATTTGATACCTATAACATTTTGAAGACACTTCAGAAGCCATGCATGAAACTACTTGTAGCAATTCTCTGGGTGGCTGAAAAGTACTAAATAACTTAAATATTCTTCAAAAACTAGACAAATAAATCATGACATATTCAAAATAGATACTATAGAGCTATTAAGATGACAAACTAGTGCAACACCTACAATTAATCTCAAACAATACTGGGCAAAAAGATTAAATCAACAAAAGATTAAGCTGGTACAACTCAATTTCTAGAAAGCTTAGGGCAAATTAAATTACCAAAGAAAGCACATGCAGGTGTTACAGTTAGAAAATCTAGGAAAATACCGCCCAAAAATCATAATTGATAGTTCACATGGCAAGAACATAACAGGATGGTACCTGAGGAACAGACAATATTGTCTTAACCATGGCAGTGATTATATAACTTTTAAAAATAACTCTTTGGAGTGCTAGAGAGATGACTCTGTGGTTAAGAGCACTATGTGCTCTTCCTGAAGATCTGAGTTCAATTCTCAGCATCCACACAACAGTAAATTATTAACTCCTGATCCAGGGGACCTGAGACCTTCCTTCTGGTCTCAACAAGCACCTGGAATGCATGTGATGCAGACATAAAAGCAGGCAAAACAGCCGTATACATAAAACTTTCTAAAGTACTCACCCGTGTCAAAGTTGCAGCAGGATATGGGTTCAAAGCAAACCACTGAATGAAGTAAGGGAAAGGCCGCAGGAATACCTGACTAGTGATAAGGAAGAAAGCCTCACAGAACACGCTCAAGTCACAAGCAAAAGTGCAAAAGAGAGGAGGGAACTAAAAACAGAGGCTGTTGTTGCCAAAAGTGGTGTTTTTAAGATCTGAGAAATGGAACTCTGTTGAGGAGTAGAAATTAAGAGTGAATTTACTTTGGTTTATGAAAATAACAGAGAAGAGATAACTGCTAAAATATCCATTCATAGAGAAAGAAGATATGCAGGCAGAAAGACTGATCATCAAATAAGATGCTACACAGACAGTAGACAGAATGGTGAGAATGTATACACGTTACTGTACACATTATTGCTCTAAAATAAGAGGCGGTAACAGAGGAAATATGAAATGAAAGGTGTTCAGAGAATGTCTGAGGAATCAGACAACTCTCACAGATAGTCCCCATGTATTTTTCTGCAATCGTGGTTCAGCAGTGTGCTATGGCTAGAAAGTAGACTTCAGCCACAGGCCCAGTAAGAAGGATAAAGAACCAGAAGCTGCACTGCAGGGAGTGATCATGATGATGAGCCACAGAATACGGACTGCAGACAGAATAAGACCATGAACAGAATTCAGGGACTACCACTGCTCAGGATGAGCCAACACAGTCTCTCGAGCAAGGGGCTACAGTGCAGAAAAGATGGCGGGCAATTGGAATATGAAAGAAAAACATAGTATGAGTGAACACTGAAATTAAAAATTGTATAAATAGAATCCTGTCCCTGAAACCAGCCACCCCAGCCCTAAGCCAGCCTGGAACCACATGATGTACAAACCCAAAATCTACACCAGAACTCCAGATAGAAACTCCCAAGGCTAATCCATTGACCTTCCTAACTGACAGCTACTCACCTGGTACTGGGCCTCAGGACAGATTGACATGCAACCTAGGACTCCATCTAAGTGTACCCAGAGCCAATTCCAGCCTACCCATCCACTACCCCATTCAGAATGAGTGGCCCCAATACTGAAATCCACGTATCATTCAATGGATCCACAACAAGTAAAGAGAAAACAGCAAAGATCCAAACACCTATCCAACAAAGGAAAGACCAGGTATCCTAAATACCTCAAAAAGACTAACTCCAGCTGCCTAGACATCATCACAAAACCACAAACAAAAACAACACAGTATGTTCCCTTTAGAAATTAACACCCCAACATAATATTCCTTGTGAAAAGCAACTTTGCTGATGCACAAAACAATGACTTTAATATGGCATTATAAATATGATCAAGGAGCTCAAAGATGATATGAATAAATACATGTCTAAATAAAATTTAAAAAGTAAAACAAAGATTTGAATGAAAATACAATTTAATGTATACTCTCTGGAGAAAAGACATACAAATAAAATTCCTTCAGTGAAAAAGCTACGGAAAAAGCCCACCAACAGACTGAATCATATGGAAGAGAAAAATAACATGTCTCAAAAATGAGGTAGAAGAAACGAATCACTGAGCTGGAAAAAAAAAGTTAAATCTAAAAACCCAAAGAACAAATTATCCAAGAAATGTGGGATACTATGAAAAGACCAAACCTATGAATCCAAAGTATAAAAGAAGGAGAAGATACCCAGGTCAAAGGCACAGAAAATGTTTTCTAAACATAGTAAAAGAACATTTCCCAAACCTAAGGAAAGAGATGCTATCAAGGTACAAAAGAAGCATATAGAAAACCAAATAGGAGGGCTGGAGAGATTGCTCAGTGATTAAGAGCACGGACTGCTCTTCCAGAGGTTCTGAGTTTAATTCCCTGAAACCATCTGTAATGAGATCTGATGCTCTCTTCTGTTGTATCTGAAGACAGCTAGAGTGTACTTAAAAATAATAAAAAGATCTTAAAGACAAAAAAAGAAAAAAGGACTGAAGGAGTTGAGAATGGGGATAGCAAGCACACAGACTGTCCCATAATACAGTGATAAAAACACTAACTATATAGAACAAACAAAAGATATTAAGACCAAGTCACATACAAAGGCAGGCCTATCAGAGTAACACGTTGTTTTAACATAATTTATATATTTTATTTTAATTTTATTTTATTTTATGTGCATTGGCATGAGGGTATCAGATCCCCTGAAACTGGAGTCACAGACAGTTGTGAGGTGCCATGTATGTGCTGGGAATTGAACCCAGGGCCTTCTGGAAGAGTAGCCAGTGCTCTAAACCATTGAGCTATCTCTCTGTCCCATTAATTTTTCAACAAAGAATTTGATAGCAAGAAAGACCTGGTCTGATGTTCTACACATTCTGAATGACTACAGATGTCAGCCCAAACCTATACTCAGCAAAATGATCAGTCATAAATGAAACAGAGGGCTGGAGAGATGGCTCAGCATTTAAGAGCACTGACTGCTCTTCCACAGGTCATGAATTCAATTCCCAGCAATCACACGGTGGCTCACAACCATCTGTAATGGAATCTGATGCAACAGTGTGCTCACATACATAAAACAAATAAATAAATCTTTAAAAAAAAATGAATCTCAACATTTAAAAATAAAACAGAAACAAAAATTCACAATTAAAACAAAGTTGAGGAATTCATGTTTACTAAGCAAATTCAACAGAGGATACTAGAAGAAACAGTTTGATCTAAAGAGAAGATTAAACATACCCAAGAGATAGGAAGAACAAAAAAAAATCCCAGAACAGTTAACCATAAGAAGTCTAAAAATAATCAATTACACCAAAACAAAATAACAAAAATTAATAAACACAACTCAGTAGTAAATAGCAGCAGTCTCAATTCCCCAATAAAAACAGATTAACAGAGGGATTAGAAAACAGGATGAGCCTTTATATTGCCTACAAAAAACACACTTCCCCATATTAAAGACAGACACTTTAGGGTAAAAAGACAGAAAAAGATATTCAAAGCAAATAAAACAAAGAAACAAACAGGCTAACAATAGACAGCCTAACAAACCAAAACTAGACAGAACAGATAGGAAAGGCAATTTATACTCATTAAAAGAAAAATTCACCAAGAGGATATTACAATTCTTAACACTTACACAACAAACAAATTCATAAAAGAAATTAAAACTAAAACCCACACACTGACCCTAGCAATGGAAGTATGTGACTTTAATACCCCACTTTCACCAATAGGTTATCCAAACACAAACTAAATAAACTCTCGAGTTAAATGATATCATAAATAAGTGAACCTAACAGAAAACTCTATGCAAGCACTAAAGAATTCACTTTCTTCTCAGCAGTTCATAGAACATTTCCTAAAATTGACCATATATTAGGATACAAAGTAAGTCTCAACAAATATAGGAAAACTGAATATCCTGCATCCTATCTTGTATCAAAGGTATGTTCAACCCAATACAAATGGTGAAAAATAGAAAAACTCATGGAAACAAAATGACACAATATTGAATGAAAACTGGACCAAGTGAGAATCAAGAAGGAAATATGCTGGGTGGTGATAATTTGTGCAACTTTAATCCCAAAACTTGGGAGGCAGAACTCTGAGTTCAAGACCACTCTGAACTACAGAGTGAGTTCCAAGGCAGCCAGAGCTATTTAGAAAAACCCTGTCTCGGGGATTTTTTTAAAAAGGAGGGGGAAGAGAAGAAGGGAAAAGGGGGAAAAAAGGACAGGAAGGGGGGAAAGGGGAACAGAGAAGGGGTAAGGGGGAGAAGAACATGAGCAAGGTGAGAAGAAGGGAAAAGGAGAAAGGGACAAGGGGAGAAGAGGAAAGGGAAGGAGGGTGAAGAAGGAGGAATGAAGGAAAAGAAAGGGAAAGGGGCAAGGGGGAAGAAGGGAAAGGGGAAGGGAACAAGGGACAAGGGACAAGGGACAAGGGGAAAGGGGAAAAAGAAAAAAGGGAAAGGGAAAGAAGAAAAAAAGGGGTAAAGGGGAGAAAAGAGGGGAAAGGGAAAAGGAAAAGGAAAGGAAGGGAATAGAATTTAAGCCAGGCGGTAGTGGTGCACACCTTAAATCCAAGCACTTGGGAGGCAGAGAGAGGCAGATCTCTAAGTTTGAAGCCAGCCTGGCTTTGTTCTACAGAGAACTCCAGGACAACACAGAGGAACCCAGGGGTGGAGGGGGGTTATTTAATTGAACCAAAATAGAAATATAACATATCAACATACCAAAACAGTATGATACACTCAAGGCAGTCCTAAGAGGAAAGTTCATAACACTGTGCCTACCATCCAGAAATCAGGAAAGATCTCATATTTATAGTAAATGATAATACACTTGAAAACTTAAGAAAAACATGAACAAATACCCAGAGAGTAGAGAGGAAGAAATAATCAACACACAGGGCTGAAATTAATGAAACAGGAAAGAAAAACATCAATAATCAATAATATAAAGAGATGGTTTGAGGGGTGGGGATAGGGGTCAAAAACAACAAGATTGGCAAACCTTTACCCAAATTAACTAGAAAGAAGAGAAGATCCAAATTTAGAGATGAGGGCTAGAGAGACAACTCACAGATTAAGGGCACTAGTTACTGCTGCAAAGAACCTGGATTCATCATTTCCCACATGGTGGCTCTTAATAATTACAATTACAGATAATCCAATGCCTTTCTCTGGCTAACACCAGGCAAGCACAAGATACACAAACATACATGCAAAATTAACACACAAAAATAAGCACTCATACACATAATATAATTTTAATTGTAACTAGAAATGAAAAGAAAGACACTGAGCAAATTCAGAGAATCATAAGGTACTATATCAATATCTCTCAAATTGTTTCACAAAATAGAAACCAAAAGAACATTTAAAAATCTTTTTAAGGGACTGGAGAGATGGCTCATCGGTTAAGTGTACCAACTGTTCTTTCAGAGGTCCTGAGTTCAATTCCCAGCAACCATATGGTGACTCACAACCATCTGTAATGGGATCTGATGCCCTCTTCTGGTGTGTCTGAAGACAGTGACAGTGTATTCACATACATAATATGAATAAATGTTTTTTAAAATTAAAAATTTTAAAATAAATTTTTAAAAAGTCAGTATTTCCAAAATCAGGCAAGGACCCAACAAACGAAGAAGACAATAAGTTACTATCTCTGATGGGCATAGATGTAGAAATCTTTAATATAATATTTGCAAGGCGAATGTAGGCATATATCAAAAAGATCATCAATCATGATCATCCCAGAGATGTGGGTATAGTTCAGCATATGTAAATCAATAAACGTAAGCCATCATATAAATAGGCTAAAGGACAGAAAACACATGGTCATCTACCTCATTAGAGGTAGAATAGGCCTTTAGTAAAATCAAATATCCCTTCATGATCAAAGTCCTGAAGAAAACTAGGGTTACCAGGGACATATCTCAACATAATAAACTTACAACAATTTACAACTAACCCAAGAGAAACTACAAGTATTTCCACTAAATCAAGTACAAGATCGCTATCTCAATTGTCCTTCAATATATTACTCAATCTTAGCTAGGGCAATAATACAACTGAAGGAGATCAAGAAGATTACAAATAACGGAAGAAGTCAAAAAACTAAAAAAATGATGTATGTGCAGACAGTATGATTTTATACATAAAAGACCCTAGAGATGTCACCAGGAAATTTCTACAGATCAGAAATATATTTTGTAAACTGGCAGGATACGAAATTAACACACAAATCAGAGACTTCCTATATAGAAACAAACATGCCAAGAGAGAAATAAAATAGTCACTCACACATGCACACACACAAGATCTCAGAATGTCTTAAGTATGAAAGTAAAAGGCATACAATAAAGACATTGAAAGGGGAATCATAGACAATACTAGAAAATGGAAAATCTGCCATGCTCATAAATTGGTGAGGTAATATTGTGACAATGACTATCCTACCAAATATAATCTACATATTTAATATAACTCTAACAAAACCCCAACATAATTATTCATAGAAAATAAAAAATCTTAAATATCATATGCAAACATAAAAGCCCAGGATAGCTAAAACAAAGAACTAAACAAAGAACTGCTGGAGGTCTCATTATTCCTGAATTTAAGTTTATACAGATTATAAAAACAAAAACAAGGCCTAAAAAGTGGCTCAACGGGCTGGAGAGATGGCTCAGTAGTTAAGAGCACTGACTGCTCCTCCAGGGGTTCTAAGTTCAATTCCCAGCACCCACATGGTGGCTCACAACCATCTGTAATGGGATCCTATCCCCTCTACTACAGTGTACTTATATATAAGAAATAAATCTTTAAAAAAAAAAAAAGTGGCTCAGCAATGCTAAGCCCAGCACTCAGGAGGCAGGGGTGGTGGATCTCTTAGTATAAGGCCAGCCTGGTCTACAGAGTGTATTCCAGGACAGCCAGGGCTGCACAGAGAAACCCTGACTCAAAAAAATAGAGGGGTTGGGGATTTAGCTCAGTGGTAGAGCGCTTGCCTGGGAAGCGCAAGGCCCTGGGTTCGGACCCCCAACTCCAAAAAAAAAAAAAAAAAAAAAAGAAAAAAAAAAAAAAATAGAAATAACAACCAAAGTGGCTCAGCAGTTGAAAGCACTCACTGCTCTCCCAGAGAACTGTGTTCAATTCTTAGCACCACATGATGGCTTACAATCATCTATCCATAACTCCAGTTCTAGATGATCTCATACCTTCCTTATGGCTTCTACAGACACCAGGACAAATATGTTGTGCACAAACATACATGCAGGCAAAACACACACTCATAAAAAAAAAAAAAAACTAAACTAGCATGTTACTGTGATAAAAATAAACACATACTGAATAGGATTAAGAACCCAGACATGGACCTATGAACATCTTAACTTTTGACAAAGAGGTCAAAAATGCATACTGGAGAAAGGGCAGTTGTCTTTAATGATGGTAGGAAAACAGGATAACTATGGATAACTACATGTATAACAATGTAATTAGATTCACATTTCTGACTCTGTACAAAATTCAACTCCAAAAGGTTCAAAGACTTAAACATAAGACCTGATATTAAGGGAGGATGGGGAGTGGAAGCCCATATAGAAGGGGAGGGGGAGGGGTTAGGGGGATGTTGGCCCCGAAACCAGGAAGGGGAATAACAATCGAAATGTAAAAAAGAAATACTCAAGTTAATAAAGATTAAAAAAAAAAAAAGACCTGATATTAAGACTCTGATAGAACAAAAAGTAAGGAATATGCCTGAACATGCAGACACAAGAAAGAACTTTCCAAAGCAGACCTAGATGGTATGCACAGTAAGACCAACAACTGACAAACAGGACCACATAAAGGCTAAAACATTTGTATAAGCAAAGGACAAAAACACCATCATTTGAATAAGAGGCAACCTACAGTATGGGGAAAGAATCTGCACATCTGGCAAAGTGTTAATATCTAGAACATATAAAGAGCTCGAAAAACTAAACATCAAGGAAATACATGACCCAACTGTGAAATGGGGCCTGGAACTAAACAGAGGTGTCAAAAGATCACACAAGTAGCTAAGAAACACTTTATTTCAAAATGGTTAACTCTCTTGGTCATCAGGGAAATGTGAATTAAAACTACCTTGAGATTTGATTTTATCCCAGTGAGAATGTCCAAGATCAAAAATACAAAGACCAGTAAATGCTAGAAATGTAGGAAAAAAGAAACACTTATTCACTGCTGGTAGGAGTACAACTGATGCAGCCACTATTGATATCATGTGGAGTTTCCTCTAAAAGCTAAAAGTAAATCTAGCACAAGATCCAGCTATACCCATACTTGGGCTATATCCAAAGGACTCACTATCTTATTACAAAGATACTTGTTCAGCCATGTTTGTTGTTGTATTATTTATAATAGCCAGAAATTAGAAACAACCTAGATGGCCAGCAACTTATGAATAGATAATGAAAATGTGGTATATATTTTCAAACCAGAATATTATTCACCTGTTAATATAAATGGATGGAACTGGAAATAGTCATCAAGAAAAAGGCAACCCAGACCAAGAATGACAAACACTACATGTTTTCTCTCATATGTGGATGTTGCCTTTTAAGCTTTAGACACATGTATTTCATCTGGAATACCCACAGAGGTTAGGTAACCAGTAAGAGCCCATATGAGAGGAGGGGGTCTTTTAATAAAAGAGAAAAAGAATACAGTGTTATAAAGGGGAAAAGGAAAAACATGAGACAGAAAGGATTAAATGAGATGGGAGATGGAAAGGCAGAGTAGAAAAGGGAGTACGGGGAAGCATGATGCAATACTAATACCAATAAAGGCAATACTAATTGCCAATGTTATCCATGAAGAACACACATACTTGTGTCACAGAACATAGAGAAATCTAGCTGGTACTCAACTGGAAGCTTCGTCACTGCTAGACAGCTTTCAGGGTCATGGAAGGTGCTATGCACATGACCAGAGGAAAAGTTAATCATCAAATCATCCAGCTGCAAGCTACAATATGCTCTGTGAGCTACAGTAACAAGTGGCCCAACAAAACATGTCCCATAGTACAATTGCTGCACAAACATCATAGGAGCAAACAATCTCTTTTTAAAGTTTGATTGACAGTCCACTCTACAAAATGGATCCCACACCTGACACTATTAAAATGGTCAAGAACCTGTGGCTAGACAGGTACAAGCCCTAACAGAAAACATCTTACTAATATTCTGCTAAATGGACATATCAGTAAAACAACTCCTAATGATTTGTTGCTATACCATCAGATCAACGCATTGTTCAACTCTCATCACAAAACTTTTTCTGCACAGGAATTAACACAGAAATAGACAACTGCTCAACATGCAGGCACTTTGAAATTCTTGGCCCTAGAACGACCTATTATCAAAACCCTCCACTCACGGCTCAGAGATTTGTGTAGAAAACAGGGTGGGAAGATTAGAGCCAGAAGTAGTGGATGGCAAAACATTGTTCCAACTATAATAAGTCAAATGCAGATTTGAAATTACAGGGATTGTGGCAAATGTAAATAACCAAAAGAACAAGATAAAGCCACACAAAATCTCAGCACAGAGGAAAGAAGGTAGGCATGAAGCAATTGATTGCTGCTGGCAGAAGGAGAGTCAGCTTCCTCTAATGGTATATAGACAACACTCCTGTGCAGACCCTATGCTCAGGAGTAGTCAGCCAACACAACTGGACTTGAAACAAAGGGAAAAAAAAGAGAGAAACAGGGAGATGGGAAGGGCTTGCAGGGAAAGGGAGACAAGGAGACAGGAATAAAGGGATGGAGAGAGAACGAATATGAAAGAAACCATGAAGTTGGGTGGGCAAGAAAAGTGAGGGAAGGTCTCGCTCTCAAGTGGGATGGATATGATCGAAACTGCATTCTATAAAATTCTCAAAGGATTAAAACATTATTTTTTTAAAAAAAATATACTTCATGTGAAGAGAAAAGGAATTCTAGGAACAAACAAATGTAAATGTCAGGAGACCTGGTGATAAAAGCATTGAACTGTAAGGGAGATCATCGTTCAACCAAAGTACAAAATGTTTAACTGTTTCACCCAGTCACATAGCTAACAACTGACACCTAAGATAGAAACCGCTTCTCTGGTTCTGTTTTATGTTGTGAATTGAGTATCATGCATTTCTTAAATTGAGATTAAGATCTTTACATTTTAAAACAAAAAAACCCTAAGTAACATAACAATAAAAATATAGTTTTACTACCTGCTAGAGGGAGAGTACTATTGTGAATAAAGTGAAATAAAAATTTGCTATTAATCATAAATAATATACTTGAATTATTTTGTTTATAGAAAATGTCTGATGTTACACTGGACATGTTAAGTTTTTTCCAATACTTTCACCAACAATGAAAGAAATAAGTGTTGGCCTCCTACAGATTGCACTGAGCACTTCTTTCCTCGGGAGCTTAGGATACAAGGCAGTGGTTCTTAGACTTCTTAGCTAAGGACCGTCTATCTGTGTGCTTGAAGAGTTGCTAAGGCTCAGCGTTTCTTTTTTATTATGAGTCTGCATGAAGTATGATAGAAATTGAAACAAAAGAATATTCCAGTAGCCAAGATATATCATATATGATCTCCTAGAAAGCTGTGTTTTCATGAAAGTCATAAAAGGCACAAAAGACCCCCCCCCCTTCCTTCAAAACTTTTATTTTTACATAACAGCTTTGAATTTTGTTGTTTGTTTTTGGAGACAAAGTGTTGCTCTAAGTCCGGCTGCCTTCAAATTCGCAAAGTATTTGCCTCTGCCTTACAAGTACTGGGGTTATAGTAATGTGTTTCCACAGTCAGCTAAGCAACAATTTTGATCTTGTGGACTAAGAAGACTAGACTAGACTATCTTGTCCAAATAAATACATTGGGTATTTATTTTTGTAATGGCATAATTATTATGATAATATCAATTAAAGGAGGTAGGTTACATCTTGGATAAAGAATATCTAATATCAAATAACCTGCTCTTTTTATGATTGATGAGAAGATAGAAAAACATTTGGGGACAATGAGGGCACACTGGGTATATAAATTCACATTTGAGTATGTATTCTATTCCAGGCCCTGTGTTAGACATTTTAACCTGACACCAGTCTTTAAATAAAGTAAAAAAGATGGTAATATCCCTACTGAGAAAAACGGTCAAGGCCAAAAATTGGGACATAATAGAGAAATAATTAGAATCCCACTATTAAAATTGGCCATTTTTCTTTTCAGAGTAGATGAGTTTAACAGTCTTCTTCAGGATTAAACCATTCCATCCAGCAGTGAAAATCCTTAAGCAGGGAAGATGATGACGACAACAACAACAAAAAAACAGCTTCAAGAACTCCCTGAAACTGACCAGATTCATTAGAGCCCTTCCCTTCCAAGGTAAGCAAAGCCCAACTATAAAGAAAACTCTTGGACAAAAAGAACTAACTGCATGGAAAAAATTTGGAAAAACTGAGCCAGTCAAAAAGACATTCTCTAACCCACTGAGTTATCTACAGGCTATGCAGTATGCTCCAGGTTCCCAGCTTTTATGAGTTGTCACATGTGTTGGGGTGAGCTTTGATGATGCAGCTGTCTTAGTTATCTTTGTTCCTGTAAGTAACCCTTCATCAACATTACCATATGTAACCCCAATAAAACTCATTGGTTCACCAAGCTGGACTTTGGTAGTATCCATACTTTGGTCTGTTGTGGTCTCTCTATCTGTGATAAGAAGACAAGTAAGTTTCAACTACCCAAGAAGTTTTCTCACACAACAAATGAGTACAAGCACACAAATACAAATGGAAGGTAGTCATGAATTTTCCAATACATTTTCCTCATCCCCTTTGTTTTTTTTTCTTCCTATATGAAAACCTGCAAGCTTCAGAAAGTTCATCATACTGACCAGTGACAAAGATAATATCTCTTCTTAGGTTATGATTTATCTCCACTCCTTAGACCAGAAGCCTAAAATATGTATGGCCCTTAAGTCTATGTAGTAACAAAATCTAGCAAAACAGGAAAACGATCTGATCACTAAGACAAACAAATGAGACAGCCAGTTCATGCCACTACTGTTTGGGATAGAAGCCAACTAAGTTAAAGAGAAAAGCAGTGATTTGGATGAACAAATACTTTAAGTTCCCAAAACAAAGTACACACCACCGCTATCAACTCTAATTACAAAAACAAAAACAAAACTTTCATACTCACCTTCTTTATCAGTAACTGACCAGGAATACTTCTGAAAAGGCTTACTAGATGGAAGAGGGTCCATTTCCAGTACTTTATAAATCTGGCCAAAGGCTGATAGTCTAAGTGCATGCTAAAGAAATAAACATCATATTTAATCAAATCTCAATAAACATTCTAGCTTATAGGACATTTAACTCAAATGTCATTCATTACATACTGATGTTATACTGATAGAATTCCCTAATTTAAGCATACAAGAAAAGCAACCTCACAATTCAGAAAACGAAAGTTATAGTATCTTTCTAAGCAATCAGTAATATACTAGCCTCATACCTGTGCACTATGGGTGATATCTTCTTTTTGCTGAGTGGTCATGTAGCTTAGAGCATCTGTTGGGTCTCGCTCACAAGGATCATGAAGACCAGGACCACCTTTGGCCAAAGAAAGGAAAAGTAAAAATTTAGAACTGAGTTTAGAATATAATAAACAAAAAAGAAGGGGAAAAGCTAAAGAATTAATTAAAAGTCTGCTCAATTAAGGACATTCTTTCATTCACAGTTTTAGCACTTCACTGTCCTTATTTTATACGAAAATAACCTAATACCAAGTTGAGTCATACTCCAAGAATTTAGAACATCATTGAGGAATCATCCCTGATCTGTAAATGGATTTTATATTTAGTTTTCCCATATTTAATACTGGACTGCAATTAAAATGAAATTCATACTCTTAAAATAAGGATTTACATTTCCAAATTCTGACTTCCAAGTAAAGCAAATTCAAAGCATTTCTATTAGTACTTTTTATGTTAGTACATATAAAACACAAATTAGAATTACTGAAAAAGCTTTACAGCACTCTTCCACACATAAACATTCTAGTTGCTGAAATTCTAAAGGACAGAACTCCTACACATCATTCTCCCCTGCAGAGGACAAACATTTAGCATATGGTTTGATAAATTAACTAAAATGAGATTTTTATTATTCTTCTGCCTAGAGTTTGAAACCCTTACCAGGAAGTAGTATTCCAGATGCCAAACACTCCATTACTCGTCTCAAGGCCTCCCCAGCGCCCAAAGGTCTATTACAAGTACCTATAGACTTTTCACATATAAGCTCTAGTGGCTAGAAGATATTAAATTACAAATTAGTACATGCACCAAGTGTTAAAAGGATTCCAGTTAAATGTGAGCTGACAATTCTATCTAAAAGAGAAGCCAAAAAAGTGTAGACAATTTAGCATTTAAGGACCATTTAACCCTTCCCCCATGATTATCTACTCTAATCCAACCATTTTTTTTATATTTTTAGTTGTGAGCCTAGCTTTTTGACAGCTGAGACATCTCTCCAGTCCCCAGTTTTTAAACCAAGTACTTTTAGATATTTTCTAAAAACGTTTGAGACAACAACCTTATTTTTAATTACCCTAATTTTTTTTAAAAACCTAAAGTGATATAATAATTTACAATTAACAAGTTTTAAATCCTACTTAAGTTAGGAAACACTCAACTATAAAAAGAGTTCATTCAAACAGCTTACTTCAAGAGCAATAATTACAATAAACAAACGCATCTCTACATTAGATAAAATGAAATTCATGATGCTGCACAAATAATCATAGTTGTTCATTATTTTATGAATGAGCCTTTACAACATTAAATTATTTTTATAAATTTTAAAATTCTAGTCCTGACTGGGTCAGGCATAATTTCCAAATTAAGTCAATGTTACAATATATGTTATGTCCATAATTAGTAATTAGTATCAGGCAAACACTGCGCTTAACTTAATGGCAGACATACTTTAAAGTATATATTGTAACACTGCACTTGAATTAACATGTTAGGATTTGTGTCTACATTTCATGAGAAATTCAAAGACACCATTCTATCAAATAATCTCCACACAAATGGAACAATATACTGAGGGCAATGGGTCATCCAAAAAGGCTATCATGAGCAACGAGTGATCCATGAGTGATCAATGATCCATACAGAATTCAAGGAAGAACAGCACCTACTTCTAAAAAGCATAAAACCTTTAAGTCAGAAACAACAACGACGATAATGATAATAATAATATAGATTTTAAAATTTATATACGTGTCAGGTCTAAAACAAATGACAAAAGAGAAGTTATATGCATAAAAGATTTCATAAAACTGAATAATTATTTCTAGGTCAAAAACAGACAACATTTGCCTTAACTAACTCAGAATATAGAAATAGTAATGACATTTCATGAATTTCATATGGTATAGCTTCATATTTTTTTAGTCACATTTAAGTACTTACCCATCCTTTCAATGGTGCCCATGTGGGTACTCTGTTGCACAAATCACGCAGAATGCGGAGGACAATTACACATGATTTTAATCCATTTGCCCTTGCCTAAAACAAACAAAATGATTCCAATATCCCTGTAGAAATCCATTCCTCATTTGAAACTAACTGATCATAGAAAACATTTTTAGAGTAATACCGATTAGCAAATAATTTACTGGTATTCAAGCAAACCAAAAAAGTGAACTTGTGAAAAATAGCAAGTTAATGGTTTAGAAAGGCAGGTTTTTAACTAAAAGGAGAATAGAAAAATTCCTTTTGTAAACTCATGGCAACCCTATTCCAGGCACTATATTAACATTCATCTTTTCTGTATATTTTATAAGCCACCCTCTACTATTCAGAATAGTAAGTCAAAAAGAATTACATGATAACAAAATAACATGGAGAGACAGCCAGTGTATAAACTGCTTCCTATGCAAGAATGCAGGTTTGAGTCCAACCCTCAGAACCTGTGTTTTAAAAGTTACTTAGAATCACAGTATTAGAGAAGCAGAAATAGGAGGATCCATGGACTTGCTGACCAGTCTGACTACCCTGTGTGGGGAGTTGCAAATCCTAGTGAGAGACCCTCTCCCAAAAATGGCAAGGTATATAACTCCTGAGAAATGACACTGAAGTTGACCTCTACTGCACAATGATACAGACAGACACAGACACAGACAGACAGACAGACAGACAGACAGACAGACACACACACACACACACACACACCAATGAAAGCTATTCTAGACACTGTACCCAAAGGAACTGATTTACTCTGACAGTAACTCAATGAACTATAAACTATTCCCATTTCATACAGCACACACATCGAACTAAGTTGAAAGTAGTCCACATATAATCTACACATGGCTATACAGAAACAGTAAAGAAATAACAAAGCGCCAACCTGAAACCATTTGGCATGTCGAAGAGAAGCCAAGGCATTCAGGCATTTCTGCCTGTCCAATAAGTCCGGAGGGTCTTTCATCATAACATTTTCTAATAGTAAAATGGGATAAAGGAAAACAGAAAATTTTGAAAGGGTGTTCTTAAAAAATTATCAGTCACAACTTAAAGCATCATGAGTGAATTTATAATAAGACTCTCAGAAAATTTTGTAATGATTTTGTTGCTTCTTTTTAAAATTAAGTACACATTATTTACAGTCATCAGATTCTGTGCAAATGTGCAAGGAAAAGTAAAGGAATTCATTCAGCAAAGGAATCAGTAACCACTACTTCTTATAATCAATCTGTGATCTTATTAATGAACATGTGCACCATCATAGATAGCAAAATAAATACAAGCACTGTTTCCTTTGGCAAGCTACAAAGAACAATATCTATGAATAGTAGCAATAAAAACTTTTTAATAGAAAAATCTGAATAATTGATCAGGGTCTAAAAGAGTTGGAACTCTTATACAATAGTAAAGTAACCAAAATAGAAATTTGCTTCCAGACAAATCCAGTCACTAGAATGACAAGACTAGTAATGAGATCTCAAACGTTACTTTGGGTTCATTCACTATTTCTTTTTGAAGCCCAAATTTTAAAATTACAAATATAAAATAGAAACATTTATTTATTGATCTCTCTTTTGTTTTAGGGCAACTCATAATAAACTGCTACCTAAAAATGGCCTTTTGATTTGCCTTACTATTTCACAATTGGTTGAAGTGGTCAAAAGCAGCAAAACTTAATCATGATTAACAATAAGCCCACATACTTGAGATGTCACATGATACTAAATCCAAGGTTTCATAATCAAATTCATTTCTGCTGAGCTATGGAAAAGTGGGATTTTTAATTTTTTAAGTTGTGATGCATTACTTCAAAGTGTAGTTTGGGCTGGAGAGATGGCTCAGCAGTTAAGAGCACTGAGTTTAATTCCCAACAACCACATGGTGGCTCACATCCATCTGTAATGAAATCCAATGCCCTCTTCTGGTGTGTCTGAAGACAGCTGCAGTGTACCCACAAGCATGAAATAAATGAAAGCATAGTTCCACAAATGGATGCCTAAAAAAAGTTTCTCTAACCCCTAAAATTTATTATTCTCTCTTAGGAATGCTTTTAAGCCAGGCAATGGTAATGCACACCTTTAATTCCAGTACTTGGGAGGCAGAGGCAGGCAGATATCTGTGAGTTTGAGGCCAATTTTGTGTACAAAGTTAGTTCCAGGACAGCCAGAGCCACACAAATAAAGGCTGCCTCAAAAAGAAAAAAAAAAAAAAATGCTTTTAAATATAAGTGTCCCAACACTTCTTCTCAATATTCTGCTAACAATAGATATTGAATACACTGCATGGTCCAAGGGATGTAAATACTTTTAAATGGTATACAAGAGTATGGATATCTGTTTGTTTCTTTAGTTATCAGTTACTCTACAGTGGCAAACAGTGTTTATTCTGTTAGTTAAAATGTTACTACATCTAAAGGCATAATGCCCAGCTAAAACAACAACTGTAACAGGAAGAACTGTGGGTTCCCCACTGCTGCAACATTAAGGACTAACTGTTACACGGTTATTTTCTGTTAAGTGAGCTCCACAGCAGATGTCTACATTGTTTCCCATTAACAACTGCCAACAAAAATCACAATGGTGAATTTCATTTCATTACTCAGTTCTACTCATAAAATCAGAAGCCTCAAAAAAAAATTATGAATCATACAACTGAGTCCTTTTAGTGTTTTATCATCAAATTGTTTTAATAGAATCTCTTAAAAGGTAGATTCCCGAACAAAGGTTGACTAACTGCTAAGAAACACAATCCAAATGGCTTATTTTTTTACAACTTCAATTTTTAAATTAATAATAAAGCAAGTTAAGTTTTATTCTACCACTTATGGAGTCAAGATGAAGGGAAACAAAAGAAGAAGTGCATAGGAAGAAGAGACAGAAGAAAAAGATCTGGGAAGCCAGAACTTTTGTTCAGCTCCTAGTGTTTTATTCAGTGGTCAGAGATTATAAGTATACCCCCTAATTGTGACAAGAGAAAGATAATTTTGATGACTTCTTTCATCACAAAATCAGATTATAACCACGAACTCTAACTGGAAATAAAATCAAGACATCAGCTAGCTACAGACAGCCAACATTTGGAAACAACAGATTTTACTAAAATGAGATGAAAAAGAAAAGCGCTGAGGACTTGCAGCAGACTCCTTTTACATCAACATCAACATCAAAATGGTCATGTTTCTTCATGTTCTGACAGTCAAAAGATCCAAAATGTTTCACTATTCATGAGGCTGGAAACAGCAGGGGTGTAACAATACATCTATTTTATCTTGAACGATTTTTGCATGATGTGATACATAAGCATATGGCACTACAGTGCTACTTACCAGTTCCTTATATGGCTAATGATGTAGTTTTATATATTTTCACTGATTTAAAAAAAATTCATGGGGTTGGGGATTTAGCTCAGCGGTAGAGCGCTTGCCTAGCGAGCGCAAGGCCCTGGGTTCGGTCCCCAGCTCCGAAAAAAACAAAACAAAAAAAACAAAAACAAAAAAACCCACATTTAGGGGTTGGGGATCTAGCTCAGTGGTAGAGCCCTTGCCTAGGAATCCCACCCCATGGGAGACAAATAGAAGACACGTATAAATACAAAAAAAAAAAGAGCAAAAAAAATTCATTCATGTGGTAATCACAAAACCACTGCTGGGAAAAAAATGCCACTCTTGATGGAGCCTTAATACGGTGTGTAGTATTGTATGTGTCTCTGTGTGTTTGTATATGTTTCAACTTTATTAGGCTAGCAAAGATTTTCTTTTAAAAAAAAAAAAAGTCATTAAATTAAAAACAACAGAAAATCGGGAGCAGGTAGATGGATATCTGTGCATTCTGGATCAGCCTGGTCTACAAAGTGAATTCCAATCCAGGAATGCATAGAGAAAACCTGTCTCAAAAAAAAAGGAAAGGAGGGGTTGGGGATTTAGCTCAGTGGTAGAGCGCTTGCCTAGGAAGCGCAAGGCCCTGGGTTCGGTCCCCAGCTCCGGGGGGGAAAAAAAAAAAAAAGGAAAGGAGGGAGGGAGGGAGGGAGGGAAAATTTAAGTATACAATTATGATCCATTTTACTTGCTTTGTAGAAAACATATGAAATAGCACAGGGAAATGAACAACTATTAACAAAAATGCAAAGAAAAAATTTTTAAAAATGTTTTTTAAACCTACCATCAGGGTATGAAGGTACATGAGCATTCTGAATAATGGAAACATTAAAAAGAGGTCTATTATGCCTATCCTTGCTCATTTGGTTAGATCAGTGACCAGTAAACAGCATTCTGCTGCAGATGGTTGTCTTTTCTCAGTGTCCTACATACCAGGCGTGACTATATCTATATACATAGAACCTGGCCATTCAAAAGCAGAATAACTGAGCTGGGTTGTCATGGCAGGCTCCATGGAAATTTGCATAAAGCTGAGCTCTCACCTCATCCTGATATAATTGTTTTTAGTATGTCTGAAGAAATCCTGAAACCTCTTTTCTCTCAATTCCTTGAAGCTTTCTGAAAAGACATTATGCCTGAACTATTATTGTTCATGAAAAAAATATAAGAACACAGTAATATGAACAAACAAATGCAGCAATAAAATGGAAACAGGAAGGACTGTCCTCTTGACTTGTCTAATTATGCCACAAACACTATCAAGCAATGGAAAGAAAATGACCAAAGGTTTGCTCTGCACGGTGCATTTCTAGCACCAGGGGAAGGCATAAAAATAAAGCCTGCAGCACAATTATGGACTGTAACAACCTACTACCCTGAGCTTAGTGGGACACATGTCAGTGAACTTCTGCAAAGAGTCAGAAGTTCAAGTTGACATCAACAGGTGAAAAGGAACCAACGCTAAGAAAACTTCTCTATCAAGCTCTGAATCTACTTCAATACCAAGAACAAAAGTTGATTTTAGTATAAGCCAGAAAATGCTTTATTTTCACCATCTGCTTGGTTTAAAACTACAAAGCAAACATAAGTTTAGAAACAATTTATCACACCCCAAATAGCAAATACATTTCTAATTTAAAAATTGCATCCACCAAAGTTGAGGCTGTGTAATTTAAAGAAAACAATCTGCTAAATCGTCCATGCACCAACTCTAGACAGGAATGGGAAAAAGAATTCTATACTAGACTGCTAGGTTAGCTAGGAAAATGATATATTCCTGCTTATAATAGAAAAATAGCTATCTCCTTCCTAGGGCCACTGTGAGGTTTTTTTTTTTGTTTTTGTTTTTGTTTTTTTAATTTATTTTATTTATATGAGTACATTGTAGCTGTCTTCAGACACACCAGTAGAGGGCATCCGATCCTATTACAGATGGTTGTGAGCCACCATGTGGTTGCTGGGATTTGAACCTCAGGAAGAGCAGTCAGTGCCCTTAACCACTGAGCCATCTCTCCAGCCCCACTGTGAGATTTTTAAATAAACTATATATGAGGAAAAACTCTTAAGACAGTAAGTCATAAAAAACCATAATAGAAATATTACTCAACGAAGATGTCCCGCACACCTACCCCCAACCGTACCAGACCTCTCCACCCACTGGGTCCTCCAGTCTCTTGTGGGTTAGGAGCATCATCTCTGACTGAACCCAAACCTGGCAGTCCTCTACTGTGTTGGCAGCCTCATATCAGCTGGTTTATGCATTCTGGTTGGTGGTCCAGTGTCTGAGAGCTCTCGGGGGTCCAGGTTAATTGAGACTGCTGGTCTTCCTACGGGGTTGCCCTCCTCCTCAGCTTCTTCCAGCTTTTCCCTAATTCAACCACAGGGGTCAGCAGCTTCTGTCCATTGGTTGGGTGTAAATAGCTGCCTGTTGGGTATTTCGGAGGGCAGTCTTGATAGGTCCCTTTTTGTAAGCATTCCATACCATCAGTAAGTGTCAGGCCTTGGGACCTCCCTTTGAGCTGGATCCCATTTTAGGTCTGTCACTGGCCCTCTTTTCCTCAAGCTCTTCTCCATTTTTGTCCCTACAGTTCTTTCAGACAGGAACAATTATGGGTCAGAGTTTTAACTATAAGATGGCAACCCTATCTCTCACTTGATGCCCTGTCTTTCTGCTAGAGGTGCATTTTTTTTTTTAATACACTGGACTGCATTTTTCTGCTGACTGAATATTCACTGTGCAGATTCATGTGTGCTATTCTCTGGTAACCTACTTCTATATCAGGTATCATTCTAGGTACTTAGGATAAAGGATAGGGGTAAAGGGAGGGAAAAAAAGATACCTGCCTTCTAAGGAGCATAAGCTACACAATAAGTCAACTCATTATTAGTACCACAAAGTATCCTATATACTCATAATTCTGGATTTCAAGTGTGGTTTAAAATTTAGGTATATGGACAGGGCGTGGTAGGGCAGATCCTTAATCCTAGCACTCAGTATACTTAAGCAGAAAGATCTCTGTGAATTCAAGGCTAGCCTGTTACATCAAGCTGGTATACATAAAAGAACTGAGTTCCGGGCCAGCTAGAACTACATAGTAAGTCCTTGTGTCAAAAAAATAAAATAAAATACAAACAAACAATAAATAAATAGTTTGGCTGTGTTAAGATTTGGCAATCTGGGGGTTGGGGATTTAGCTCAGCGGTAGAGCGCTTGCCTAGCATGCACAAGGCCCTGGGTTCGGTCCCCAGCTCCGAAAAAAAGAAAAGGAAAAGAGGAAAAAAAAAAAGATTTGGCAATCTGAATCTAGTATGCCCACATTACTCTCCTTTTAGTAGCTGAGGGGTTTCTGCACTTTACTACTTTGAACGTAGTTGTATACCTCACTGTATATAAATTCTCTCATCGAACCCTGCAAACAACTTGCTATTTCTGTTTTCTATACTCTGAAATTAAGAAGCTTGACCAATGTCACACAGCACAATAGAGTGAAGACCTAAACACACATTATGCAGCAAGATCTGTGCTTTTTCTTCTATGCCTTTTTAAAAAAAAAAGAAAGAAAGAAAGAAAAGAAATGCACAGTACTAGAAAAATGGTCATTCCACAAGGCCTCTTAATCCTAAATAAACCCTAACCCTAACCATATTGAAGGGTTAGATTATGTAAACACTTACAGCATAGGAGAACTCTTACTTGTGACATCATTCTTTTAAAAAGGGGTATTCTTTATGTACTCTCAATAATTTAAAACATAAATGGTGGTTTGAAATAAATGGTTATATACACTACTACACAGAGAATACTGAAGATAATTTTAATGCCCTACCCTAGCCCAGTCCACTGGCTCTGAATGTTCCCAACTTGCCTTTATTCTCATTTAGATTCAGCCAAAAATCATTCAGCAAGTTAAGAGAATAGAGGGAAGAAAAATAGTTGACTTGTGTATCTACTGCAAACTATGTATTTGGGAGTGGTAAAAGCAAGCCACATTAGTATAACAACAAGTCTCGGGGTAGAGGACAGGTGCTCCAAGACATTAACTTTGAAAAAGAAAATGTATGGAAGGGAAGAAAATGCTATCTTTCAGTGCCAGGAATCCCTGAAAGCTAAATGTGCCTTGTGTTTCCATAGATGCAGAGAATTACATCAGAGAGTGGTGTCTAAGTGAACAAACACTGCATAATCCAGACTGCAGATATCCAATTATGCTAGATGCTCCAAACTGCACAGGAATATATCCAAAAAGGCATCTATGACAAAGCCAGATTAGACAAAATGAATAAACTGCAAAATACCAAGTTGGTCACCACAGCTGGGATATTAGGAACAGCACCAAACAATGGAGTACTACTCAGCTATTAAAAACAAAATGACTTCATGAAATTCATAGGCAAATGAATGGAAGTAGAAAAATATCAACCTGGGTGAGGTCATCCAATAACAAAAAAACAAACCTGGTATGCACACACTATTAAGTGGATATCAGCCCAAAAGCTCGAATTAACCAATGATACAATTCACAGACCACATGAAGCTCAAGAAGAAGAATGACCAAAGTGTGGATACTTCAGTCCTTTTTAGAAGGGGGAACAAAAATATTAATAGGAGTGGATACAGAGACAAAGTTTGGAGCAGAGACTGAAGGAAAGGCCATCCAGAGACTGCCCCACCTGGGGATCCAGCCCATATACATATGGCCACCAAACCCAGACAATATTGCTGATGCCAAGAAGTGCATGATGACAGGAGCCTTATATAGCTGTCTCCTGAGAGGCTCTGCCAGAACATGACAAATACAAAGGTGGATGCTCGAAGCCAACCACTGAACTGAAAATAGGGTCCCCATTAGAGGAGTTACAGAAAGGACTGAAGGAGCTGAACAGGTTTGCAACCCCATAAGAACAACAATACCAACCAATCAGAGCTCCCAGGGACTAAACCACCATCCAAAGAGTACACATGGACAGACCCATGGCTTCAGCTGCATATGCAGCAGAGGATGGCATGAATGAGAGGAGAAGCCCTTGGTCCTGCAAAGGCTATACCCCCCCCCCCCAGTGTAAGGGAATGTCAGGACAAGGAGGTGGGAAGGGATGTGTGATGGTTTGCATATGCTTAGCCTGGGAAAGGCACTATTAGAAGGTGTGGTCTTGTTGGAGGAAGTGTGTCACTATGAGGGTGGGCTTGGAAACCCTCCTCCTAGCTGCCTGAGGGTACTCAGTCTGTTCCTGGTTTCCTTTGGGTGATGTAGAACTCAGCTCCTCCTGCACCATACCTGCCTGGATGCTGTGATGCTGCCATGCTCCCACCTTGATGATAATGGACTGAACCTCTGAACCTGTGAGCCAGCCCCAATTAAATGTTGTCCTTTATAAAACTTACATTGGTCATGGTGTCTGTTCACAGCAATAAAACCCTAATTAAGATAGGGTGGGTGGATGGGTTGGGGAAGTCTCATAGAAGACGGGGGAGGAGGGATGGGATAGGGGGTTTATGGCCGGGAAACTGGGAAAGAAGATAACATTTGAAATATAAACTAAAAAATCCAAGGGGGGGACAACACCAAAGCAAATCTTTTTGTCATCAAAAGCACAATTAACAGTAGATTATTCCTTAGTATAACCTGATCTCACCAAGCTCTTGAGAGTCAGCACATAAGTTCTTTAGAACCTTAGTAACTTAAAACACCTTAAACAAATATTGTGACTATATCATATAAATCTCATTCTATGACTCCAGAAAGGCATAATACACTAAAAGCCTGTTTTCAGCTTCTCTGAACCAAAACAACACATTAGGCCTGAGGGAATCAACACTGAAAGCTATTAAAAAATCCCACACAAAACCACATAAGAAAAAAAAATCTTTATATTTTCCTAATACCTTCAAAGAGGTAAAGGAAGAAGCAGATACAAACAACTCTGAAAAGAAAAACAGTGTTTGGTAACATCTATAATTACAAATGTCATAGAAATGCTTAGTTTTGTGCTCGCTTCGGCAGCACATATACTAAAATTGGAAGAAATGCTTGGTTTTGTACTACAGGTTCAAAGAGAATGTAGCTTACCAGAATTAATGCTTATTTTGATAAACCAGAAATCAGAAATCATTCATCTGCTGTTTTAAAAAATTAAGCCATTTAAGAGGACAGTTCTTCTGAGTTACCTCAGACGTCTATATAAAGAGTAAAGTACAGGCATTAAACCCAATTATAGATGGGATGTATTTTAAATATGACTCAAAAACGTATCTGGTTTCTGATAACTACATTAGCCTCCTGACACCCCCATGCACACACGAAGACATTTTTTTAAAAAGGGTGACCATCTATTTTAATTCCAGGATTCTGTAATTCATGTCTAGAAGCCAAAAATCTACCCACAGAGTTATGTGTGCCTTTTTCTATCCTTATTAGCAATTTGAAAGAAACTACAAAAATGATCTATACTCCTTTCCACTTTAGTGGTACTTATGATAAAGAGGTATACAATGAGAGATATGCTGGAATCGGACAGATGGAAAATAGCAAGTATCCTACTGGCCATCTACAGTGTCTCTAAATGATTTTAACAGAGTGGCCAGTTGGTCAAGAGTCCAACAGTGAGAAATGTCATGTGGCACATTTCTTTGAACAAGACAGAAAGTACAAACAAGATAAAAAAACATAGGAAAATGAAACTCACCACATGTTCACCAACTTCTCAAAACTATCAATAGTTAATTTATCAGTCTACATTTATGAGGGTGACAATGTGACAAACCAATTCTTTTAAATATATATCTTATTCAAACTGTTAACAGGGTCAAAAGCTTCTCAAGGGGTTGGGGATTTAGCTCAGTGGTAGGGCGCTTGCCTAGCAAGCACAAGGCCCTGGGTTCGGTCCCCAGCTCCAAAAAAAAGAAAAGGAAAAGAAAAAAAAAGAAAAAAAGCTTCTCAAAAGTTTACTGAAGGCAAGCACATTGGCCCATACCTTTAATACCAGCACTAACAAGTTAGAGGCAGGCAGATTTCTGTGTTTGAGGCCATCCAACTCTACATGCTCAGGTTCAGGTCAACCAGGGCTATGTAGTGAGAACTGTCTCTAAAATAAAAATATCTGTGAGTGTAGATGTGTATGTGTGCACATATATTGTATTATGTGTGCATATGTATATGTACACTTTGTATTATATGTTCATATATGTCACATGTTATATACATTTTAAATCACACTTTAAAGATTAAAAATTATGAGTAAAGTATATTCACTAATTCTTTTCCTTTATTCTATGAGCCCAATCTACATACAATACAACTTACAAGGGTATACAATTATTAGAAGTCTAACACAAAATGCAAGAAATTTCAAAGTCAACAACAACAACAAAAAAAAAATCAATAAAAAATTTTGAAAATAATTCTGGTTTGTACTACATTTAATCCTGAAATCTGATCACTAAGCCAGTGTAACAGAACAGCTTAGCTGACACCAATGACTTTAAGTTATAAACAAAGGAAAGCAAACAAAGAAAAAAGCAGATCACTAAAAACGATAGAAAATTTAAAGCATAGTTTTAAAAGCCTACATGATAAACGCAGGTATCTGAAAGTGCAAAATACACTCCAAAACAATAACTCTAAAATATCATAGGTGGCTTACACAAGCAAATTAAGTCTATGACCTCCTAAATCCCAAGGCAGAGTTAAAACAGTACTGGAAAAAAACCATTACATGAACAAAATGAAACATAGATATGTATGTATGTGTAGATATATACACACATGTACCTCCATCCTTCTTCTCCAATTCGTCCCTAATTAGAGGGGAAGTAAGTATCACCTTCAAAGTCAGTGTTGGCTCTTTCGTGTTCCGAATTATAATGGATGCTTCATTTATACATTGTTCCACTTGGTATTTCTCTTCTGTTAGTTTCTGAAAGTCACCAAGATTTCAAAAACAATCACATTAAATTTCTAAAAGGAAACACTTGAACTAATTTAGTGACTATTAACAATCAGTATCACTGAGTATATAAGACCCACAATTGTAACTAGTTCCTTACTTTGGAGATAACTTCTCTTTCAACTTAAGCAAACCCATTCTCAATCCCTCATAAAGGGACCATAATGTCAACCATGCAGACAATTATGTTTAAAACCATTTTGCTTCCATGTAAAATGTGAATAGCAGTGTTACAGTAAGTATAAGTAAGTATACTTGAAATGATTACAGTAAAGTATCACATAAATATGAGTAGCTGAAATGCTCTCTGAAAGAATAGTGCTGTTGGCAGAACAATCTAAACTACTACTTGCCAAAGGACTTATGAATTCAGACAATATAAATTTCTAATGTAAACAAAGAAAAGTATGAATGAAAAAGATGTCTGCTTAGGCACATGAAAGAACCAGTATAAACAGTTGCCTTGTATAATTAAAATAATCTCAGCAATCTTTCCATTGAGACTTATCATTATGAAATAAGCCAAGTAACATCCACAGGGGATTTACATTGCAGAGTTTCTCCCTTCTTCCTTCTTCTCCTCCTCCTTCCTCTTCTTCCTCCTCCTTTTTTTTATTTGTTGAGACAGGGTTTCTCTGTGTAGTCCGGGCTATCCTGAAATTTACTCTGTAGACAAGGTTGGCCTCAAATTCAGAGACCTGCCTGCTTCTACCTCCCAAGTGCTAGGGTTTAAAGCCTGTGCCACTACCACCTGGCTGCATTGCCTGTTTAAATAATACACTGATAATAAACATATAATCCTTGGACTTTCATAAAATATCCAAAATCATAAACTGAATATTAGACATTAAGTATATAATTAAATAAACCAAATAAAGTGTTTTTCTTTTTTCTTCCCTTTTTTTTTTTTCTTTTTCTTTTCTTTTTCTTTTTTTGGGGGTTAGGAGGAGCACAGATTCAAGAAAAGATTTCTATGTGTAGCTCTGGCTGTCCTGAAACTTGCCTTATAGACCAGGTTAGCCTTGAACACAGAGATCCATCAGCCTCTGCCTCTCAAGTGCTCAAATTAAAGGTGTGCACCACCACACTGAGCACAAGGCATTTCTTAATGATCAAGCTTTAAATTAACTGACATAAAATAGCCTGAAGAAAATAATACAAAGTATGCTCTATTAAAACTGTCATTTATTTTAAAAATACCATTTTAATATTAAATACTTCAAAAAAATCAAAAGAAAGAAAACTCATTACACTTATGTTGAACAAAAGTCAAAGAAAGAAAAGAATATATACCAGAATGAAACAGCCAGAAGCAAAATAAACAACAAAACTATTCACATTCATTCTGCCAAAGGGGGAAAGAACATTAAAGTTATCTACTAGAGGGATGGAGAGATGAGTTTATTATAAAGTGATGATCACACAAGCAAGTAGACTCAAGTTTGATCCCAGCACTCACATAAAACAACAGATAGGTGACCTGGCTCAGGGGTTAACAGTACTTACTGCTCTTGCAGAGACCAAGGGTTCAGCACCCAGCACATAGGGTGGCACACAACCATCAGTAACTTCAGTTCCAGGGCACCTGAGACCCTCTACTAGTTCCTCAAGCATCACATATATGGTATACATATATAATACAAATAATAACAGGCAAGTGGCACGTGCCTAGAAACCCTGAACTGGGAAAATGGGGACAGATGGATCCCCAGGGGCTTGATGGCCAGCCAGTCTACCTATCCTAATTAGAGAGCCCCAGATCACACTGAGAGATTCTGTCTCAAAAAACAAGGTAAAGAGTTCTTGAGAAAGAAAAATACACCAAACACTCCTCTGATTTCCATATGAAAGTGCTTGCTCTCTCTCTCTCTCTCTCTCACACCCACACACACACACACACACACACACACACATTCTCTCTCTCTCTCTCTCTCTCTCTCTCTCTCTCTCTCTCTCTCTCTCTCTCTCTCTCTCTCTCTCTCTCGGACCTGGATAATGGCTCAGTTGTTAAATCACTGGCTGTTCTTCCAGAGGGCCAGGGCTCACTTCCGAACATCCACATAGCTAGTTGCTCACATGTTTCTGTAACTCCAGTTCTAGGGGATCTGACATCTTCAAACAGATATAAATGTGGGCAAAACACTAATACACATAAAACGAAAATAAATAGGTTTTTTAAAGATATCTATTGGAAAATTAAAATTTCCAATTATAAGATATATCCAAAGTTATAATATAATGAATTTGGTCTTGACTAACTTCAATCACTAACTTCGAAGATTACTTGTCATTCTCTGCCTCCTTTGTTCGGAGAAGTTCTAAAATCAACCTGGAAAAAGAGTACAAAGAAAAAGGTGCATTTCCACCTCAATGAGGATAGCAAATAACTGAACTGTTCCTATGTAGTAAGTGTTAACCTGTAGGAAAGGTCCTTTTAGAGATTATTATTTTACACACACACACACACACACACACACACACACACACACACACACACATCACTAAACTAGTATAGTAGGAAATATGTGAACACTAAAATTTATTTCTTGAAATATTATAATAATGCATGTGTGCTTTGACATACATAGAAGGAAATGTGTGTATATGTATATAACTGATTCTTAACATCAGTGGAAAATTAAATTGCCACATTCCAGTGAAATGTACCTTCACCCAGATACAGAAAATTCATTGTTGGAAAATTACAATGACTATTTTAAATTGAAATACATGTCTCATAATATCCACCACTGGCCCTAAGTGTTCAAGTCTCTTTCATCTCTTCTAGAGATTAAAAAAAAGACCTCAGAATTTTATATCATTTTAGTCTTTGCTAGTCTGGAAAGCCCAAAGTTCCTAAAATTTGAGTTGGTCTGCAAAAATCTATACTCTCTCTTGGGATTTTCCCTTGAAGATTTACTAGATCAACAGTAACATTTTAAAACTGTGATGCGTAGAAATAAAGATTCTCACTTGAAAAAGAAATCAAGTTCAACCTACATAGAGAAAGCACTAGTATGTAGACAGAAACTCTATCAAATCTTCTGTATCTTCAAAGCCACAGAAAACGATGCCAGATGGGTGGTTGTGGTGGCACTTATTTTTAAACCCAGCACTCCGCAAGTCAGAGACTGTAAGTACCTTGCCCTAATACATAAGAGAATATTACTCAAGAAGTACTGAATTATATCATTTGCAAGGACATGGATGGGACCAGAGAGCATCATGTAGGGCAAGCAAGCCAGGTTCACAAAGACAAATAATACGTGCGCTTCATTTTTTAAGGTTTTACTTATTTTTACTTAGTGTGTATGAAAGGTTTACCTGAGTGTCTAAGTCTACCACATGTATGCATTACCCATGGAAGCCAAAAGAGGGCATCAGATAGCCTGGAACTGGAGTTACAGATAGTTGTGCAGTCATCTTGTGAGTGCTGGAAACTGAACCTAGATCCTCTGCAAAGAGGCAACTATTCTTAACCACTGAGCCAGCTCCCCAGACCCACAACGTTATGTCCTCTTTCTTCCTTCCTTTCTTCCTTTCTTCCTTCCTTTTCTTTCTTTCTTTCTTCCTTTCTTCCTTTTTTCCTTTCTTTTTTCCTATGTCCTCTTTCTTATGAGACAATAAACATTAAAAGTGGGACAACAGCAGGGAGGCTAGATAGCTGAGTGACTAAAGATGCTTCCTGCCATGCCTGAAAACCTGAATTCAAGCCTTGGGAAACTAAGTCTTGCAAGTTGCCTTTTACATTCCACAGCAAGAAAATAAATAGTTGAGGAAGGGGTTATTTGTTTGATTTGAAGATGTGAAACCAAAGGGCAGACTATTTAAGAAGGGACCAGGAGAAAAGAGAGAATTGCAAAAGAAGGAAACAAATAGGTGAATAGGATAAAAGTACATGGTCAATATGTATCAGAATGACCCAATACAATGAATATACACTGATTTTTATATTTTTTAATTTTAAAGGGCTGGAGAGATGGCTCAGAAGTTAAGAGCACTGACTGCTCTTCCAGAGGTCCTGAGTTCAATTCCCAGCAACCACATTGTTGGCTCACAACCATCTGCAATGGGATCTAATACCCTCTTCTGACAGGCAAATATATATCAAGATAGAGCTCTCATATACATAAATTTAAAAAAAAAAAAAAACTTAAAAATAAAAAAAATTGACACCTAAATTATTCAAAACCAAAACCACTGATTTTTTTTTAAAGGTACCTGCCTCATTTAGAAGAAATACAAATTTAGAAAGAAACAAAGGAGGCCTAGAGATGGCTCAGTGGTTAGGAGCTGCTCTTCCAGGCCATCCAGGTTCAGTTCCCAGCATCCACATGTCAGTTCACAACTATCTTTAACTCCAGTTCCAGAAGGTCCAATGCCTTCTTCTTGCCTCTAATACACACAGGCAAACACTCATATACATAAAATAAAAATTTTAAAATACATCATATTTCAAGAATAAAGAAAGCAGAAAGCAAGCATGGACAGTCTGTGATGGTTTGAATATGCCAGGCCCAGGGAGTGGCACTATTAAGAGGTATGGCCCTCTAGGAGTAGGTGTGGCTTTGCTGGAGAAACAGTGACAAAGAGAGCTTCCTCTTAGCCTCCTGGGGATGTTAGTCTTCTCCTGGTTCCCTTCAGAACGAGATGTAGAACTCAGCTCCTTCACCAGCAGCCTTGCCTGGCTGGATGCTGCCATGCTTCCGACACTGACAATAATGAACTGAGCCTCTGAACCTGTAAGCTTGCCCCAATTAAATGCTGTTCTTTATAAGAACTGTCTTGGTCATGGTATCTCTCTACAGCAATGAAAACCCTAACTAAAACACATCATAGAATGAAAAATGACTAAGAAGCTATAATCCAATTAATCACAAGTAACACATAACTGAAATGAAAGACAATGTCAGCTTCCTAATCAGTGGTGCACACATCTCTAAGACAGGTTAGCAAGTTTATATTTAGAGTAACCAGAGCCCAAGAGCATGGCAGCATTAAAACTTTTTAAACTCAACTCAATGTGAAATTATTTTGGAAACTAAACAGGAATAGTGACTTCCCATAAACTTAGCAGATTAGTGACTTTAACTATGACTTGCAAGAAGGTTCAAAAGGTCAAAGTGTTTGGCATGCTAACTTCGCATGGGGTTCAGACCCCAGAACCCACATAAAGAGAAAAGGAGAGAACTGGCCCCACAAGTTATCCTCTGGCCTCACATCTGCAAACACACAAAAAAATTAATTAATAAACTAAAAACTTTAACCAAATCTTCAATTTTTTAAAGTATCATTAAAAAATTATCTACTGGTTTTTGGACTGTTTTTGATCTTTCAACTTTGTCATATTTACCAACTCTCCCCAAAAGTTGTATAAGAGACATACATAGTCTAGAAGTGAGGAGATACAGAATCTCAGTAAGACACACCTGAAAGGTTTAAGACTATATGTTAATGGCCTTATTTTGGTAAATACATCCTGAGCATAAGTCACCAGAAATGTGGATCCCTCAGACCAAATTCTTTTTTTAAATGTATCCCTGACTTACCAATTCTTGTTAACAGTCACCAAGGTAACTGTTTCTTATCTCTTTACAAATTCTCAAATACAGTTAAACTATTCTTACCTGAATCTGAATAGGAAGGTTATCTTTCACTGTATTTAGCAGAGTTTCTGTGGGTTTGTCTTTACACATTAAGACTAGCTCCAGGTCCATATCATCTTTAATCAGCAAGCCTTTTGCAACCAAGCCAATCCTCATTACACCACACAATGTCCGGCCACCTTGATCCCTACAAATAAAAACTTATATTATTACTTCTATAACATACTTCCCAAGCTACAATTAATCATCGCTTGACTTCCTACATAAATGGATAAACTATTATATACACCCAAACATCCAAATATCTACAAGTTAAAACAGATTTAAGGCCTACATGTTTAATTTTTCATAATGACTGAACACAGATCATTATTACACACTACAGGTATTTTAATTCATTATGTAATCTCTATTACTTACATATCCCAAGAATATTGAAACCCCACAAACATTTTTTCAAACTGTATTTTTTAAATTTCAGTAATTTTGAAAAAAATGAAAGACTAATGGAAATGGCTCAGTGAGGAAAAAGTATTTGCCATACAAAACATGATGACCTGAAAGCTAATCCCAACAAAAAAAAAAAAAAAAAAGCTGAATACAGCAGTCCATGCCTGTAATGCCAATACTGGAGAAACAGATATGGAACCATTCCCTGGTGATTGCGCCAGAGAGAACACATGATACCCCATCAGACTCTGGTCCCAATATGTGAAGTATACACACCATGTATTCATGCATGTACATATACACATCATACTCCCACAGCCCCCACCACTACCTCAACACACATTCTAAATAAGTTTATTTTTTAAAAATATGTTAGTTGGCTGAATAGGTAGATGGGAGATGGCTAGATGGGAGAAGGGAGTATGGTTTAGAAGCAGTTAATTCAAAGTAAGGTAAATTGAAAAAAAAAATATGGTGGTACAAGGAAGACAGGAAGTTATAAATAAGTTGCCATTCAGAGCCTGAACCATCTTGAAGATTCAATAAACCTTAAGCCTATAAAGACAGTGCAAGTGGACATAGAGATAAGTGACCCAAAAATACAGGCAAACATTAGAACCCATCAGTCATCATACATTATTTCTTATTCTATTGCCTTACTCTATTGCCTTATCCTCTCTGGCTCCCTAATGTGTACAGTCCCTTCTCCATAATCATCCTCAAACTTTGCCTTCAAACTACTCCGTTCAAGTTCTCAATACATCATTTCAATAAATCCTTCCTTACCAGCCTTACCTCTACCACCTTTAATCTACTATATATATAGAATACTGCATAATCTCCTAAAAACCACAATTTTGGATGGCACTCCACATATTTTCCTGTCATGTCCCCATGAACATTTGGACATTCAACATTATAAATACTTGACTTCTTTGAGCCTGTGTCCCCATCCATAAGACAAGACTAATCTATTTCTCATATAGCTGTTCTGATATAATTTAATGTAAGCAATGAACTTTGAACTTTGGCAGGGTACAATGTACATTAAAACCTCAGTAGATAATTGCTGTTTCTTAAACAGTACCTATATTTATTTCACATCTATACCTCTGCTTTTGCCCTCAATGTTACCCAGCAGATCCTCTGAGCCATCAAAATTCTACCTCCTTAATAAAGCTATTTATTTTTCTTTTCTTTAGGACAAAGTTTCTTGGTATAGCCCTAACTGAACTGAACTGGCTATCACCTTAAACTCAAGAGATCTGCCTGCCTCTGCCTCCCAACTGCTGAGATTAAAGGCCTGCACCACCACACCAGGCTCGTAAAGCTTTTTCTGATTACTAGAAACAGCAGCACTTTATCTCTCCCTGCTCTGTACTTTAATTTACCTAAATGAAACTGAGGTACAGATAGTAAAATAAAGTTTAGCTCAATGGTAAACAACTAACATGCTCAAGTCCACTCGCAGTTTAGAGAAGAGAGAAAGGGAACCTGAGGGTACAAGGTGCAGAGACTATTTTTGCCAACATACACACATTCCATATTCATTCATATTCTTTCTCTCCCTCTCTCTCTTTATCTCTCTCTCCCTCCCCCCTTCCCCTCCCTCCTCCTCTCATTAATCTTCAAGCTAAAATTCACTAATGACTCTGAGTTAACTCTCTTCATGAGCAAATTTGAAATGATGAAAATTTAATAAGAAATATGTAAGCAATAACAGACTACTTGATTTATTGAATCTAATACAAAAAATAACATGGAATAGCAGTAGGCATACAATAAATATAAGTAGCTATTGTTAGTTCACTCATTAAAATTCTCAATTATAATCATGGTGTGTTTGATCTTATCATTTACACGTAAATGACAGCATGATTGAGCAGGAAAACGAAGTTCAAATTTAAAAGTGCGGAAATTAAATAGTGAATTTAAATATAACAGCTACTGGAAAACAAGCAAACTAATATAATTACTTAAAACAGTAGCAATATTCCCAGTGATATAAAGTGGGACACCTATTGCCATTGATTTGATTTCAGAGTCAGTCTATAAGACAGGAGCTGTGCAAAAGTGCCTAGTCTCATATATTTATGCTCTTTGGAGCACTTAGGATAGACCAGGAGCCCAAATACATGTTATCTATGGAACATAGCTATAAACCTGAAAGACACATTGGCCCCTGGTTTACAGAGAGAAAAAACAGATCTAGTCCGTACTCCTTGAGTTCAACCATGTAAGAAAAATTACAGACAACCTTGCAAAAGAAGAAAAAACATCAGATGATGCCAAAGGTATAAACTTCTAAGAAATATATAATCAAAAATAATAAAGAGTAGGGAAGGGCATGTTGTACATATGTGTATATATACAACCAAAATTTTCAAAATTTAGAAAAAGCAACATAAATACTACAATTTCAATCTGGAAACCATTAATAACTTAAACAGAAACTATAATATATACAGAGAGATCCAAGTATACAGTACGACAACCACTGAAAAATATTATTAATTAGCATGAGCTCCAAATTAAACAATTACTAATTTAAACCATCACAGTTGAGAAAAACTGAGTACTTACAAGAACCCACAGTCACTCGCCATGCTCGTCAACAAGATGCTCACTTGCTGAAGACTGCTTGTCTTGAAAGTGAAGGGAAAGACTGCACTATCTTTCAGTCTAGGCCATTCATTCATCAATCCTCTCTTATTGTTCCTTGTCTACTTAACACAGTAATATGTAGACAGAACTGAAAGCTGGAAGGAAATTCTGGAACCTATTTTCCACTTACATAAGTCATAGCTAATGTAATGTTTTTAAACCTATAAATACAGTATAACCACTAAAATAAACTTCATTTTCCAAAGTAGGTATAGAGTTACTCTAATCACAGTAACAGTGCTCAAAACAGTACCTCCAAACTGGCAAGACATAAAAATCTCATGATCTGATTGCAGGCAGCACTGTGGTTTCATTTATGTATAACTACTATTACTACCTCGCAACACTTCTCTTGCAACTGTTAGCTCTGGTTTCCTTAGTAAAACAAATACACAAAATGTATATTACCAATATGCAACATAGATGCTGATATGTACTGTGAATTTACAAGGTAAATACTGTTAATGCTTCAAGTACATTTTCCTGTACTCTTCCTATACACGATTCCAAATGTCTAATAGAAACAATATTTTTTGTTTTGAGACAGGGGCTCTCTTGTCTGTCCTGAAGCTATATAGAAGAGGCTGTCCTTGAACTCAGAGATCCACCTGCTTCTGCCTCCTGCTAGGACTAAAGACATATGCTACCATGCCTAGCTAGATGTATTTTTATGACTTCCTTAAAATAAAAAACATTACTGTTTATTTTAGAATTAAGACACTGTGAACCATCACAGCAAATGATATAATTCTCAAATATTAGTATATTATCAAAAGGTCATGAAAAGGATTATCTTTTTTTGATGCTACTCATTACTCCTCGTTTTCCTATAGAACTCAGAAAAAAAAAAACAAAAAACAAACAAACACAAACAAAAAAATCATGAAACATTTACTACCTTAGTTATGTCACATATAAGATTCAAAAACAGCAAGCACACCACCAACTCAATCCAGAGGGTCCATAAGCTCCTCTGGACAAAGCTGGACAAAAGCTTCAACACTCACTTGGAATAGTTTTCCACAGCGTCATCTTTCTTTACTTCTGTCTCCCCCTCAGGTTTTGTGCCTTTGTTTGTTTCGTCCAGCCAATCTGAGACATGTTTAAGAGCACATTCAACGGTAGACACCATATTTTGCACAGCTTCAAGTTCCTCTGGAGAAGGATAGATTGTTGAATGTTTCACCATAACATGGCGATCATCATTGGCAAAAGATCTAATAGATCTCTGTCAAAGGGAGGGAAAAATAAAAAAAAAGAATGTCATCTCCTAAAGTATATTTTAAGTCAACATAACACCAACTGATAACCACTATAAAGCAGTTAATGTTCAAACAATAAAAATAGGTTCATGAATGGGAAGTAAACTCCTATTTTATTTAAATAGCATATCCCAAAATAGAAGGTATTTCACATGGTAGGGTTCATATCAGTCACACTGTAAACACTCCGTCTTTCAGCTGAATTTGTGGCTTTCTGATTACCCTTCGAAAAAAAAAAAAAAAAGTGCTGGAAGTTCTCACACCTTTCATTAATACAATATAACATAGAAATAATACAAGACACAAATTTATAATATGAACTATAAAACAATATAATGTGTAGCATTTGCCATCTAAATGTAGCATTTAACATCCAAACCTTAGGTAGAAACAAGAGCATTCCAAATTTCATTAATAGGGAAAAAACAAATTCAAAAGCAATCAACTTACCCAGCTAATTTGTACTGCATTCGTATCAAAATCACTAAAAAAATGTATTCAAGTAAGCTCCAGATAAACACATTTAAGTATTAAAATAATTAGACCAAAACTATACAAAAAACAGAAAAATGATCAAACGAATCTTAAAACTCAGAAGCAGCAATGAAAAAGGAAAATGAATCAAATTATATTAAAACAAAATTTTTACAAACATCTAAGCTTAAATCTAAAAAAAAATAAACAGCACATTAAAGTTTTTATGTATTTATATATTTACATACATGTATGAGAAGTCAAAGGTCTATAAAAATTAGTTTTAGGAAAGCTATATTATGCAAAAAGCAAGTAATTCACCAAAAAGACAACACAAGTCACATTGTGTTTTTTCTATATTGCACAAAAACACTAACATTAACATTAACCTTAACATTTTTTCACCACTTTGATCTATACTATAATAAAATTTCATTTCCATAAAAGCAAATTGACTTGGCAAAATTTTTACCATTTCATTTTAGTTTAGGTTAGATTTAGTTTTTCAAGACAAGGTTTTTCTCTGTATAGCCTTTGCTATCCTATAACTCATTCTGTAGACCACGCTGGCTTTGAACTCAAGAAATCTGCCTGCCTCTGCCTCCCAACTGCAGGGATTAAAAACATGAACCACCACCACCACACACGGCTTAGTAAAATACATTTGGAAGTAAATGAACATTTAAAAATTCAACATATTTGCTAAACAATACATTTTAAAATACACTGATAATTATATTTTGTGCTTTTTCTTCTAATTTATAATGCCTTTTAAATCCTCTTATTAGGGGAAAAATATATTTATAGAGTATCCTCTAGAACCAAAACATAAAGGGGAGGAGGGGGAGGCATCAAATCTCACCTAGGCACCAGGCCAGTGAGATGGCTCAGCTGGTAAAGATGCTTGCAACCAAATCTGACAACCTGAGTTTGATCTATGGGACCCACACAGAAGGAAGAGACCCAACTTCTCTAAGTTGTCCTCTGACCTACATATATATGCCATGGCATACAAATTTATGTGTGTGTATGCACACACACACGCACACACACAATATAAAAATATAATTAAAAATTTTAGAGGAAGGAGAAGGAGAGAAGCCATGGCAGGTGATGTTAGGATTGTCACCGCTCTGTGTATTTACAGGTTGTTATTAATGTTCTTAAGGGATGGATGGTACTGGGCTTTGTATGTTTAGGTGGGCAATTATATCTTATCAACTGGGTCAAAGGTTATTGTGTTGTGTGTTTTTTATGTGACGGTTTGAGTGTAGGAAAGTGCACGGTGGCAGGAGACTCTGGGCTGCCAGGAAGTTGAGATGTGTTTCCCCCAAGATATCTAGCAGATATCTTGGGGCACCGCAGTGCCAGACCTAAAGAGGTAAAAGACAACCATACTTTTTTTATTTTTTATATTTTTACAACAACAGATAGCAAACCAATGTGATGGGCAAGAATCCACTAGTAATCCTAAGAGTTGAGAGAAAGTTTTTATTTTCTAAGAGGAGGCCAGCACCATGTTAAGTCATGTGATAGCTCAAGCTCGGGAAATTTAACAAAGAAACAGGGAAGTAGCCTGGGCTGGCAGGCTGTAGGTCCCCTGCTGTATAAGTAATGGCAGATCAGAGAGTTAGAGATTAAAAGCTGCTTTTTAAAGAAAGTTGTTTAGAAAGTCTTTCTGGGATACTCATATTCCTTCTAACATGGGCTCCACGGGAATTTTGGGTTGAAATCCTAGTTAGACAAGCAACTCCTTAAATGACAGGTATTATTAAAAGGTGATTAAGTTTGTTTTTAGAAAGAAGAGAGTAAGAGATTACCTGAATCAGGTGGGGATTTTCACCCATGGTTCAGAACTTAGGGAAAAATTAGTCACTAACTCCAAGTAGAGAGTTGTGATGAATGTTTGTAACACCAGGCGGAGTGAATGCAGACATATATTGTAGAAGTTATTAAGGTTAAATAAAAATCTGTGGCTCCGGGTAGAGAGCTTAACAGATGGGTATATTTTGAGCTAAAGTCCTGGTTTGATAAGTTGCTTATTGGTATTAGAATTGATAGAAGGTGTTTAGTTTGTTTTATGAATTACCCCACTAAAGACCACATGGCTTGTTGATGCTGGCTAGTGAGGGTTTGTGGTTACTTTTGATATTTACCACAACAGGAAGCTCAGATTCTCTTAACATGGGCTCCACAGGAATTTTGGGTTGATTTCCTGATATCACAGAGTACAAAAGCCTATCGGCTCATTGTTTAGCTTACTTCCTTTTTAAAATTGTTTAATCTTCATAATGGGTGTGACTGAGTTTTTTGGTTATATTATTACTCTGGGAGAGAGTGCAAGATACAAGTTTTTCTGGTTACAGACTAAGATTTTGGCTTTGTGTTTTTAAAAAGTATGATTAGGCTCTGGAAACCAGAGTCATACTGATAAGATTTGATAGAGGTAGACTGCCTAAAAAAATTGATTCAGGAGAATCAAACAAAAAATATCTCGATTCTAAACTTTTGTCTTGAGAGTTGTATTTTACAGAATGTGCCTACTTGGATTCCTGGTCTCAAGAGCTTTCAGCTGGGTTCAGTCAGGACACATCAGCTACAGCATTTGCTTCATTCTTTCTACCCCCTACCTCCTACCCCCTACCCCCAAGGATATCTCAACACCCATGTACATCTTGAAGAAGTTATAGAGGAGTCGTCGTCCCAAGTCCCTGGACTTTTAGGGGGATGAAAGAGGTTATTCCAAAGTTGTTGTTATGAGGAATTTAAAGTTGGTTGTAATTTAACAGGGAGGAATTAGCTAGTCTGAGTTGTATAGTCATAATCTCATTTGGTAACTAAGCTAAAATCATATCTTTGCTTTGGTGTAGAATTTATTTGTCAAAAAAGTTTAAAAGTACAAGGTTCAGAGCCACTCCTTCTATTGATGTTATTACAAACTTCTGAGTTGATTACTACACATGTGAATTAAGGGCCAAATAGCAAATTCATGACTCTGACTCTGTGAGAGTACTTTCAAGATAATATTAAGATATAAAGACAACAGTCAAGATTGTCTTCTATAGTTATATGGTTTTCAAAAACGTCAGAAATCCACAAAATTTGAGATTTAAAGTTATTTATCTTTTGTTAAAACATATTTGTTCCTAACAGTTACCCTTGGCAGATTTCATGAAGAATTTGAACATCTCTACCTCCAGGTGAGGCAATACTTTGTGGCTAAGCAGCCACTGGACAAAGCTGCCTGTTTCATCTGCAGACTAATACTGTCCAGAAAAGGACAAATTATGCAGAATAGTTGACTGATAAACTCTGCCAAGACAGGGTGATCAGCCCTTCAAAATCTGCATTTCAACAGTCTGTCAGTTGATTTTGGGCCAGAAGGCTGAAGACTTCCCTCACATGTTGCTAACAGGGGGCTGTGCTAGTGGAGAGTGTTCTCTACAACCTCTCAGTTCTGGAAGCCGAGTTAGGCTTCCTATGTGTGTAGTTATTTGGTCATTCAAAGATTTCTGACGTGTTTGAAGCCTGTTAGTCTCATAAACAACCCAAGCTGTTTGAAGAAAGATAGTAAATTTGAAAGGGTGGTCTTTCAGATGGCGTATGATCTGTATAGAATTATAGTCTTTTAGGATAGGTGACAAGGTGCGTTAGGTAATGGGCAAAAATGATGGACTGGGTGTTGAGTGTATCTTATGTTTTAAAAATTGTAGAATGGTAATAATTGTATTCAATTTATATATAAGTGAAAAGACCTTTTAACTGGACAAAAAGGGGGAAATGTTGTAGTTTGCCCTTAAGTTATCTGTATTTTAATGCGAATTCCACTGCCCCAAGGACAGTCAGGTACTCAGGACTTAAATCAGGACTTAAGTGACTTCACCAGAAACTTCTCTCCTTTGAATTTGTAAAATACAGGTGAGAGGCAGGTACAAGATAGGAGGCCTGTCATTGGAGGAGAAAGGATGGGTGGGAGAGAAGTTTGAAGGAAGAGGAGGAGATTGAACAGAAAAGAGGAGAGAGACAGGAAGAGAAGCCATGGCAGGTGACGTTAAGATTCCACTCTGTGTATTTATTAATGTTCTATTAATGTTGCTATTAATGTTCTTAAGGGATGGATGGTACTGGGCTTTGTATGTTTAGGTGGGCAATTATATCTTATCAATTGGGTCAAAAAAAAATAAATTAATTAAAAATTTTAAAGACCAAAATACCAGAGATAATAACCTCATCTACCACCATGAGTTCAAAGTCTCACAAAAAAAACCTCTCACAAAAAAAAGCCTTCCTTGTTATTCACTTTAACACTCCTTAGAATATCCAAAGAATAATTCTATTATCCTAAAAGCATGTTAAAAGTACCTTTCGAGTCAAACATGCTATAGAAACTTCTCTATCATTCATGTCACCAGAAAAGGCCCCATACAAATAATCTAATTTTCATGAGAAAAAATTCTGAATTTCATGTAAAAGTCCAGTAGAATTTAATTAATTTTAAGATCATGATTACTAAACTTTTGTTGGCTTGTTAATGCCAGTTTTATTATAAAGTATTAACAAGCATTCCTTCTCTTTGTTACTAATGAGTTATAGCATATATTAGCATAGGGCTCCAACAACGTGGTTTCTAATCCTTTTTTTAAAGATTTGTTTCGTATCAATTTTGTATATAGGTGCTCTGCCAAGGAAACCAGAAGAGAACACTGGATCTTTTGGAACTGGAGTTACAAATGGTAGTGAATCACCATGTGATCCCCAGCTCCCTCCAATATTCTCTTTAACAGAAGAACAACCATATTTATCTAAGGTTTCTTGTACTCTCACTTTTAACATTTGCAATTTTACATTATATAATCATTTATAACTAAAAGATAAAAGTCATCACTCACCATGGTTTCCTATGGTATTTTAGCTTCTTTTTACGATCCTTTTCTCTCTTTCTTGTCGTCTTCACTAGACACTGTTTTGTGTAACAGTACCTCCTCATATGCCTGAATCCCCTGACTGCTCAATGTCAAATATAAGCAAAGATGTTTGAAAATTGCTCTCTGGAAAGCACCTACAAAAAAAATAAAAGAAAAACAAATGTTCAAATTGTGTACAGTTAGTTTCAAATCTAAATATGGAACCCATAAATATGATCCATGTTGACTTAAATTTAAAAAAAAACTTTACAGAGAAAATCACTTTATCTCTTCTTTTTTTTTTTTTAAACTTGGATTTGTGTGTGTGTGTGTGTGTGTGTGTGTGTGTGTGCGCGCGCGCGCGCGCGCGTGGGCTTATGTGGGTACTCAAGGAAGCCAGAAGATAGAGCTGGGGTTATAAGTAGTTCCAAATTATGTAGATGATAGGAACTGAACATATTTCCTCTGGAAAAACAGTACTTGTTCTTAGCCACTAAGTCATCTCTTAAGCCCCTTTACTTTTTTTTTTTTTTTTTTAAAGTAATTACATTTATTGCAAACAAAATTTGGCCTAGGACTAAAAGTCAAAGTGATACCGGCAGAAAAGCAACTCTCCTGGAAGTTACAGTGTGGCAACTAGATTCCTTAGTTCTCCTTGACAAATGTATTTCTTACAAGGGAAAACCATCTGAAAGGCAATACTGCTACTGATGGTAACAATGCTTCAACTAACCTTAATCAAATTTACATAATTAAATATCGGTACTTTGTCTGACCACATGAAAAAATTCATGCATAAAGTGGCGGCAATACCACTGATTTACCATGATGCTTTTCCATAATACTGTCATTAGACTGACAGTTCATGTTAGCATATATGTTTACCCTTTGTTTTTAGAATTAAAATTAGGACTGGCTTTCTAACTCTGTCCCCTTAACTCCATAAAAATCCTTAAGCATGCCCTTTACCTGTATTATTATTCATGTCCCAGACTTTAAAATTCAGACAGACAGACAGACAGACAGACAGACAGACACACACACACACACACACACACACACACGGCAGACACAAAGATACACACATACAAAAAAACAGAATCCTGACCACAGACTTGCCAGTTAACCTGCACAAAGAACAACTCCTCTGCATGCACGAGAACCTCTGAGAATTTCACGTATGACAACGTAACACAGTAACTCAGAATAAAAGCATTATCTATAAGATCATATTGGGGGGGCATAAAATGAACTTACAAATCTCACTCAACTTCAGTTTACAAATGAAATAAAATATAAAACTGAAGTCACATAACTAACCAGGTACAAGGCACCATTTTACAGGCATGTCTACATGGGTAACATACAGCCTGTGATAGCTACAATTGAAGCCCAACAAATAGCCATGAACTTCCTTTAAAACATTAAAATTTAGTGAATTTTTTTCATGACTCCAATAGTATGGTTTCATTTTCAAGCATAAACTGTGTAAATCAGAACATGTCACAATGTCAAAAGATTGGGTGCATTTGATAGAATCTCCAAGGTTTTTTTTTTTTTTTTGCCTCACTTTATCAGTATGATTTTAAGGGGAAAATGGCATTAGGAGAGACAAGATAGATTAACAGATAAGGGCACTGGCTACCTTTCCAAAGAATCTGGGTTCAATTCCCAGCACCCGTATAGTAGCTCACAACCATCTACAACTCTACTTCCAGAGGATCCAATGCACTTTTCTGGCCTCCATTAGCACCATACATGATCATGATACACAGACATACTCTCAGGCAAAACACCCATACACATAAATATTTTTTATATAAAGTCAAATTATATTTAGTACACTGAGACAGAAAAAAAAAATCATGTAACTAACATTCTTTAGCATTTCTCTTTTTTAAAAAATAATTTAGTTATTAATATTCTGGCCTTGAAATTTAAAAACTGCAAGCCAGTGAAGTAGTGCATTCCATTAACCTAGCACTGAGGAAACTGGTGGAAAAGGCTCACAATCTTAACATATTGACATATTGTCCATGTTGGCTTTTGCATGTTGTTTTGTTTTGTTCCTGACCTGGAAGTCACTGACTTAAGTTAGGCTGGCTGGCCAGCATTGAGTTCAATCTCCAGGACTTACAGAGTGAAAAGGAAGAGAACTAATTCCTCCAAACTATGAATATATGAACACATGGAATAAACAAATAAATAAATGTTAAAAGTTGGGGGTGGTGGAGAATGCCTTTAATTCCAGCATTGGGGAGGCTGAAGGCAACCTGGTATACAGAGTTCAAGGACAGCCAGGACTACACAGAGAAACCCTGTCTCATTGACTAATTAAAAGTATCAATTTAGGGTTGGGGATTTAACTCGGTGGTAGAGCGCTTGCCTAGAAAGCGCAAGGCCCTGAGTTCAGTCCTCAGCTCAGAAACAAAAAAAAAAAAAAAAGAAGAAAGAAAGAAAGAAAGAAAAAGTATCAATTTATATAAGACTCATGTTTATTGATTAATTTGTACTTGGTATGTTGTTATGTTTGGTAGAAAATACAAAAATGAATCAACTCAGAACACCAAATAAAATAAGAGCAAATACGCACAAATTTATTATCAAACCTCTTAAAAAATTAAAATTTTCTAGACAGAAACATTAAATTTCTGTATGATATTAGTGTACAGAGGATACAAATATCAGTAATTTTCCTCCTTAAAGGCATGATTAAGAATAAACACTTTTTTAAAATCTGTAAGTTATAGCTCAATACAGAACATGACAAGGTACAAGCAGACCTAGCCCTTCCCCCATTCTCTCTGCCTTGCTAAACAGATTACATTCCTAAAACCTAGTCTACCTAGGTCTATTCCTCTATTTGGCCACTCCCCTTCCTTAGTCCTAAGGCTATCAAGGTCCAGCTATCAAAGTGTTAAGTCTGGTCCCACTTTGGCTCATCTAATTAATATGCCCAACCAAAACAAACCAGCTATTCCTAACACGTTGTTTCCCTTTTTTTCTTTATAAACTTTCATTTGCCTATGAACCATGTCTGTGTCCTCTCCATCCAGAAATAGTCTTTTGCATTCCTTAGAGCAAATATAAATATCCCTTATCCCCTTCTTTCTCCCTTATCCCTTTTCTCTCCTCTCCCTTGTCTCCTAGCCCGTCTTCATCTCTCTGGGGCAAAAAGAAAAATAAAATAAAAAATAAAAATCCCCTTGTGTTGAGAACTTAGTCTTGGCGTGTCCTGTGCAAACTCTGGTTCTTTCACTTACTTATTTTTAAAAATCCAGCTGCATTCTCCACCAAACAGACAAAACAAAACTTTTCCTCTAATGATATGAAGGCTTAATTCCATTACAACACTGGACAGAAGCCTAAAGGTCCTTTCTGAATTAACAATATGAACAAAGTACAGCAAAGGCTGCCATGCTAATCTGAAATACACCATACAAGCCAATGAACCAATGAGCAAAACAGATAAAGATCTTCACCTCACAAAAGAGGTCAAGAAAGTATATTCCTTCCCTAAAATAGTCTCTCGCCTTTTCCAATACTTGCACACCTTTCTACATTTGACTGAACAACTTTCAGCCAGTGATATATTTTGCTTTAAGGAAGCATCAACATGTCAATAAATTTCAACAAATATTTATGGATCATCTATAATAACCCAAGCACTCTCCTGAGAATTTAGAAACATGTCAAAAAAGACAAAACAAACCAGTTGTTGCCCATGTTCCAAGTTCAAAGGAAGAAAACAGAAAATGACAAATATAAAAATAAGTAATTAAAGCAGAATGCTAGAAAGTGTAGAAACTCAGAAAAGACTGAACAAGCAGGAACATTCAGAAACACAAAACACAACCATCAGGCTGCACAAAAAAGGCAGCACCAAACAAGGTTTTCAGGGATTATGTAGGTAGTCACAGTTGGAACATACAGGACAAAAGTTAGCAAATATGTTTAAAAGAGTTAACATTTTATGATTTTCAGACTAATTTTTCAGCTACTCAACTCTACATAGTACAAGTGGAAGTACAGAAAACATGAATCAATAACTGTATTCCAATTAGATTTTATGAACACTGAAATTTCTAAATAATTTTCACATCACAAAATATCAAGTTTTGTCAGGCAGTGGTGGCACATGCCTTTAAATCACAGTACTTGAGACAGAGGCAAGTGGATCCTATGTAGACCTGGTCTACAGAATGAGTTCTAGGATAGCCAGAGATACAGAGAAACCCTGTCTTGAAAAAAAAAAAAAAAAAGCTTTTAAAAACTCAGTGTACTGGTCATATAAAAGTACAATGTGACAGCCAGGTCCCAACAATCAGGAGACAGATCCAAGAAGATCATCCATGAGTTTAAATTAAGGCCAGCCTAGTCTACATAGCAAATTTCAGCCAGGGTTATACAGCAAAATCCTGCCCACTCCCCTCCAAAAGAGGCATCAAATAAAGACAGCTGGGTATGGTAGTATAAACATAAAAACTTATAATCCTGACACTCAGGTTTGACACAGAGAGTTCAGGGACACCTGAGCTACATAGTAGGACCTTGTCTTTAAAAAAATAGAAACCATCACCAAGTATATGGCAAATCTGAGTCATGATCAGTCTGTCCTAATAGAGAGTCCTCTCCAAAGACTCTGTGTGTGTGTGTGTGTGTGTGTGTGTGTGTGTGTGTGTGTGTGTGTGTGTGTGTGTGTGTGTGTGTAGTATAGAGTTTTAAGCATGAGAAATGACAAGCTATGATTCCTGTTATAAAAAGCTCTTTGATGTCTGGACAGATGGCTCAGAAGTTCACCCTGGATTTGGTTCCCAGAATCCACAGCAGTTGGCTCACAACCATCTGTAATTCCAGTTTCAGGAGATCTGATATCCTCTGGCCTCCAGGGGATCCTGCAAATATGTAATACACATAAATACAAAGGCACAATACATACATGCACATAGCTTTTTTTTTTTTTTTTTAATAATCTTGTGGAGGACAGAAAATGGGAAGAGAAGACCACTTCAGAGACTTATTGATCAGTCTAGCAGTACAGTGACTTCTCAGTAGTTTTAGGGAATTGCTTCCAGGAAACATTCCCTTAATAACAAACTCCACAGACATTAGAGTCCCAAGGATAAAGTGATATAGGGTATAAATGACCTATACACAGCACTCATATACTTTAAATCACTTCTAGATCATTTCAATATCTAATAGAGATGCCTTATAAACCTTTATTATACTGTATTGTTTAGGAAATAATGACAAGGAAACACTCTGGACATGTTAAGCCTAACTTTTTTTCTTCAACTTCAAAGGCTGACCTGGGGTTGTTTAGCTCAGTGGTAGGCGCTTGCCTAGGGCACATAAGGCCCTGGGTTCGGTCCCCAGCTCGAAAAAAAAGAAAAAAAAAAAAAAAAAAAAAGCTTGCACACCTGTAATGTGCAAGAAGCATAGAATTTAGGGTAAAATCGGAAATATAATTTTGGACATACTTTGGGATATTTATTATATATCCAAAGTAAGCAAGCTGGATATGGACACAGATTTAAGAAGTCAAAATTAGTAAACGTGGCAGTTTTCAGTGAAACCAGAAGGTTCCACAAAAGTGGGTATACTAATGAGTGGGAGAGAAAAGGAGACAAGATAGAATTATGGGGGTGGGAGTGGGGGTGAACTGAGAAGTAGAAAGGAAAAATGTGAACTGTACTGCTCAGAAAATCAAGTAAAGAAAACATAGAACACTCAAGATCTAAAAGGAAGACAATGAATGCAGCAGATGAATGGAATTCCTGAAGTATGTGGATAAGTGTGGTCTCCTTATACAGTTTCCTGGTCCTGGTCCAGGTCTTTGGTTCTCCTGCCTCAGCATACCAAGTACAAAGATTACAAAGTGTACACAAAAACACATGGCTTAAACCCAAATTTTAGTCTGTTTCCAACTATGGATGTCTATCAATTCAAAGATAACTCTTTGGAAGCCCTATATACTATCAAATAAAGTAGTTTTACCATAAACAGGAATTCAGTCTTCTATACTACTCAATTCCAACACTTCAGTCCATGCTTGGAAAACCTCAGGTGTCTCTTCAAAACTTCAATGACTTTTCATTTCCTAAGTAACTGGGATCCACTCAGTAAGAATGGCATCTAACCAAGGTTTTTTATGATGGAACGCTTACAAAATTCTCTACCCACCACTTCTCATACTGCTGTAGTTCCAGGCCATACAGGGAACAGATAAATTCAGATTTACATCAAATCTGCTTTTCCATAAATTTAAGTAATTCCTGACAATATAAGGTGTTTCTTCCAAAAACCTTTTAAATTCTTTTATGACACTTCTATTGCTGGATTTTAACTAAAATTGCTTGCACCTCTATCTTCATAATACCTAGGTACATCTTATACTTGGGGGACTCCTAAGATCCTAGTTATCTTTCCTTAGAGAATGCTACAATCATTCAGAGGATGAATTTGAAGGACAGCATTACCCATAGTGCCTTCAGTAAACTTTTGACCCTTCCTCCATCAGTACAAATCACATTGTTTGACTTAGGTAAGTTCTCTGAAACCTCTTCTCGCTGCCCCAGGATAATATTTAGTGATTCATTGATACATATTCAGCTCTATTCTTGTCACAAATCTCGGAACTTAAAAAACACAAAGATGGCCCTTCTAAAAGTCTACCCTGTTATTCTAAAATCCTGTCCTCATTTTCTTTCCTATTTTACATAACTACTCCTCACTAAGCCAGGACGTATAATCTAACATGGCTACCATTTTTTTTCCACAGTTCTTCCTCCCTTTTCATACCCTCACTCCTAACCTTACCCAATTCAATTTTTATAATCATCATTTGAAACTCACATCAGCAATTCCTTTCCTCGCCTGACAAAATAGCAAGCCTGGTTAAATCCAACCCTCTAAGCTGTCAGTAACCTTAGGCAGCTAAAAATGGGAAGAACAGGAGTCTCACCAGCAAGCTAGTAAGAAATGCATGTGCCACCACTGTCTGGCTACTAGTGGGTGTTTTAACAATAAGTTTTAACTTTCAAAGACTCAATAAGAAAAATTCCCCTCAAACAGGTGGTGCTATACCCCAGGGGGTATTTAAAAAGCTAAATCTGTGGCTGGAGAAATGGCTCCAAGCACTGGCTCTTCTTAAAGTAAGACTGAGGAATCAGGTCCCGGTACCCACATCCGGCAGCTTACCCACAAGTAACTCCAGCTCCAGAGAATTCCATGCCCTCTTCTGGCCTTCATGGGTACACACATCTATGTACATGTGTACATACATGGGCACACACACACACATACACACACACATACACACACACACACACACACAGAGATATACACACAGAGACAGAAATATAATTTTGGACTTTTTATATTTATTATATATCCAAAGTAAGCAAGCTGGATATGGACACAGATTTAAGAAGTCAAAATTAGTAAACAAAACAGTTTTCAGTGAAACCAGAAGGTTCCACAAAAGTGGATATACTAATGAGTTGTTTTTTGTTTTTTGTTTTTTTTTAAATAAAATGCTAAGTTTCCTATTGTACTATCCTGGTATTAGGAAAAACAAGATCTTTGGTGGTTACCAGCAACCTGGGGCTCTAAGATATGCTCCAGTGTTCAAGGACTTCCCCCAGCTAATTGGCAAACAAGAATCTTACTGAAAAAAGCTAAATGATCAACTTTTTCACTTGTTATTTTTATTAATTTTTATTTTGTGTAAAGGGGAAAGGAAAGTGTACACATCCCACAGCACACGTCGGAAAGCCAAAGCTGAGTCTCTCCTTCTACTATATGGGTTTTGGATAGCTGAACTTTCTCACTCTTAACGGTTTCTTCATCTCTTCTCTTGAACATAGAAACCTCTTCCTACCATCCTGCATTCAACACGTTACCCTGCTTCCTATTTCATTCCACATGCCCAGAAGCAGTACTTTTTAAACCATGTATTTTCCCTTTCTTCCTAGTGTTATGAACTGCCTCCACTCCTAATACAACCTTCTGAACTTCAACCCTACTAGTTGCCATCCTTTTGTGTCTACAAAATGAGCCTAACACTCCCGTCATTTTCTCTATTTTCTATTGGACCACCTTCTATCAGCAATTCCACATCATAATGGCACCCATCTTTATAATGAAAATTTCACAAATCTTGCCCTCTTGCATGGTTATAGCTACAAACCAATTTTTCTCTTCCCCTTTTAAGGGCCCAATTTTTTGAGCTTATACTTTTAACTGACTTTTTCCTTCTTTCATGTTCCTCTAAAATCCACCCCAATCAACTTGTAGCCACAGTACTTCTACAAACAGGTCTGGCCATGATCCCCTAGAATTTGCGTAATGTTCAGTGCTATAAATGATTTAATTCTCTTGGTTGACATTTCAGCAACAGGTGACGGAATAGACTGTCCCTTACTTGTCTTACTTTTCATCCCTTAGCATCATCCTTCCATCCAAGATACCAGTCAGTCACTCTATTTTTCTCCCAACTTTATAAACTATTCTGTCTTATCTTTAAAACCTTTGAGTCAATGGTTCTCAACTTTCCTAATGCTTCCGCCCTTTAATACAATTCCTTATTTTGTGGTGTCCCAACCATAAAATTATTTTGTTGCTACTTGGTAAATGTAATTTTGCTACTGTAATGAATCATGTAAATATTTGATATGCAGGATATCTGATATGCTTCTCCCAACAGAGTAATGACCCAGCAGGTGTCTCAGAACCCAGCGGCTAGAGTCCTGTAAATGCCATTTGTACACTAAAGCCTCCAAAATTTCTATCAACCCAAGTTTTAGACTCCAAGACAAGCACATAAACAGAGAAGTCTGGATGCCTAGTAAACAGTTTAGTGTCCCAAACAACTCTACAAACACAACAGAGTCCATTTCTCCTATCTTAGGCTTCAACAATTCCTCCTCCTCCTCCTCCTCCTCCTCCTCTTCTTCCTCCTCTTCCTCCTCCTCCTCCTCTTCCTCCTCCTCCTCCTCCCTCTTTCTCTTGTCACTTCTTGATGACAGCTACTCAACAACTCCATCCCTCTAACTGCTCAGGATAAAAACAAAGAAATAATCCTTAACTCTTCTCTTCCTTCCACATTCCACATCTGATTCATCAACAAATCCTTTCATCTTTACCTTCTGGCTCTCTAAAATCCTAGAAATCGCATCTTCCACCACCAAAATCCTTTATCTGAACTATACTATTGGTTCCAACCTGTCTTAAGTTCCCACATAGTATTTGTTCTGAGCACAAAGTTGCTTCTTTTAAAATCTCAAATTAAGCTATGGCATGGCTCTGCTTAAAACTTTCTAACAGCTGCTTCATATATCAGAGTAAACACTTGTTAATAATTAAAGCTATCAATCTCCAGTAGTCTGACTCCCCATTTTTGCCTCCTGTCACTATCCTCACTTGCTGTGTTATATCCACAGTGCAATCTCTGCTAATGGTTCCTACCCTCAGACAGGTATCTTTGCTAGTAGTTTATCCTTTGTAACCATGTAATTCCATCCCCCATTGTCTCAGCAATTTGCTCAAAAGCACATTATCATAAGCTCAACTCCTTAACTACAGACAATAAAATCACCCTTCAACATACATCTGCTGTATTAGTCTCAAACAGATATATCATTGGTACATGAAAGCTTTATTGTTTACTTGTTTTCTACCACTATAATAGTTCCTGGCACAAAGGAAAAATTAGAATTTATCAAAGTATTTTCTTATATGGCACTGTATTTAATGCCCACAAAAGTACTGAAAAGTAGTGGGAAAAAATAAATAGCATAAGTGTATTTTATACTATGAAAGCACAGATACACAAACATTTTCAATGGCCTTTCTACAACCACAATGTGGTGCTGGCAGAGCTATCCCTGCAACTGATGTCTCTAGAATCCTGAGTTCATATCAAATGTTTCCAGAAGTATATGAAAGAACAAGTGTGCATTTAATTTTGCATAAGAATCTTTAAAAGCTCAACTTGACATCTTTTCCTTTAAACTATGCCTGAGCATGAAACAGCAACTTAACTGTGTAAGCCACAGCACCTGTTTCTTCTCAGGTGCTGGGATATAGGTCATGAGATTGCCTTTAGAATTTACAAGATTCTGTGAAAATTCTGACCAAAAGAAAAAGAATATGTGTCGACAAACAGTTCAGTGCTACAGTATTAACTGTCCCCTGCACCTGATGCATCACACTTATCCCAGAAGGGTAAACCAACATCTTGGTAAACAAGCCAACAGTATTAATTCTCAAAAAATCTTCTGCTGGCATTCTGCAGAACAGCATGACAAACTATCTGAAGATGAAATAAACACAAATATCTCTCTTAATTAGGCAGCTTTGCAAAAATGACTCAAGAACTACAATAAGGCTAAATTAGCAATTTAAAAGAAAGAATTATTTTGTTTACACCTTGACAAAAAAAGGTTTCATTTATACAAAAGTGCTAAATATTAAGAAATGTTATTAGACCATTCAATAATACAACTTAACTTCCAGCTCTTGTCAGCAATCACTCCCCTTGCCAGCACTGCTCATCAGGTTAAAAGCTGTGAATCTGGGTCAGAAAAGACAGAGACCTTTTCAGGACAACTCAGTCTATCTCCAGCTCATGTGTCAGTATGATACCCCAGCCTTTCCCCAAGCCCCTTTTAAAATGAATTATGACATAAATCACAAGGTTAGCACTACTAGGAACCCATGAAAAGCCACAAGAGAGGGAAAAAAAAGTTGAATACTGTCAGATATTATAAGCAAAAGAAAAATATGACCGACTATATAATTAATGTAAAAGCAACAGATTTGTAGTGAGGTTTCATTCTAGCTACAGTTGAGGAATGAGCTAGTAGTTCTAAACAAAACCCAACTTCTTGGAGTCTCAATTTCTTCATTCATAAAATTATAGAGTGAGATTATACGATGGCTCAGCAGGTAAAGGTGTTTGCAGACAGCCTGACAACCTGAATCCATCTTTGGAACCCACATGGTGGAAGGAGACCAACAACTCCCAAAAGCTATCTTCCACAGATATGACCTAATATATACATGTACATGCATAAACATATACAATAAATAAATGTGATATTTTTTAAAGTTAGACTATACTAAAATTTCTAAATTTTAATGGAGGAATTCCTTACATTTATAGTTCTCTCTCCAAATCCATGTGTGCATGAATATTCCATTCAAAAGTTTCCGGCAAAGAGTACATAGCTCAGTTAAACAGCTTGCCCATCCCAAAGATTCCCTGGCAACATAAAGATAAGTAGAGTGAAAAAGGCCCGTAGAGAGGGAAGAGGGAGACCAAAGAAGAAAGGGAGAAAAAAAGGCAGGCAAAGCAAGAAGGAGGGAAGGAGATCTTTGTGTTCAGAACTGAGATGAGTTGTTTTAGGCCTGGAAAGGCAGGTGACACCTATCAAAAGGATAGTATCAAGGCAGCAGATGATGATAATGGTGACAGAACAAGTTGGTTTTGTATCAGTATCTGTCTTTTCTCTTAAAAACAATGATGAAGGCTCACTGAACATATAATATATTCTATATTAAATGGGTGCAGTTTCTGACAGTACTTCTAAGTCATATGTGCCAGTCAGAAGCTATCTAGATTTTTATGAAGAGAACCTGATTGGTGAAGGAATTGCAAATGAGGCAACATATAAAGATCATGACACATAGATGTCAGCTACAAATGGAGCGGCTAAAGAAAAAGTTTACAAAGTTGGACTTAAACTGAGAAACAGTCTCTTACCATTTCAAAAGTTGTCCAAGTGTGAATAAACCGTAAGGGTGAAGAAATAATCTTTAACCAAGTGCTTCTTGTGTGCTAAGCAAATACTCTACTACTACACTGTATCATTAGTCCCAGTCACTTTTCCATACTGGTACCATAAGTTTTAAAATATAAAATATCAAGATCAATTAACACTGAAAAAAGGCCAAGCAGTAGTGGAGCACAACTAACACTCGGGAGGCAAAGGCAGGCAGATCTCTGAGTTTGAAGTGAACCTAGTCTAGAGTGGGTTCCAGGACAACTAGGGCTACACAGAAAAAACATTGTATTGAAAAAAGAAAAAGAGAAAATCATCTGTTTTAAGATAATAATCCACTACATGCATGTGACCACATAAGATCACTAAGGATTAACATGGGATGTTTTCTTTATTATTATCTCCAAAATAATTAACTGAAATGTGAGCTAGAAATGATATATAGTATGCAATTTTAAAATGCCAATGGAACTAGAAAGATAGCTCAGAGGTTAAGAGTACTGGCTGCTATTGCAAAAGACCTGGATTCAATTCCCAGTACCTACATAACAGCTCACAAATGTCTATAACTCCAGATCTAGGGAATATGACACCCTCACACAGACATACAGGCAGGCAAAACACCAATGCCTATAAAATAATAATAAATTATTTTTTAAAAGAGATGCCAATGTAGTATGGAAAGACTCTAAGTGGTCATTTACAATTACATCACTATTTACAGTTAATCCAATTACATGGTATTACACTCCACATTAGGTACAAAGATGAAAATAAAATTTGGTTAAAAATATGTATCCTTTATACATTCTACTAGTGACTAGATTTGTGATCCCCCATGTTGTAGGCAATGGAATGAATTAATGAGCACTTAATTACAATAATAATAACACATTAAGTAGAATACTATTGGTTTACTATGTACTTGGCATTATTGTAAACAGACTGAACACATTAATCTTCACAAAATTAAGAGGACTTTTAATTTTCACAGACCCAAACTCAGAGATTTTTATAATAATAATGGGGTTTAAAGAGATGGCCCAGTGGTTTTAAGAGTACTAACTGCTCTTTCAGAGGACTTAAAATTCAGTTCCCATAATCCTATAAGGCAACTAGCTCACCTATAATTCCAGCTCCAGAGGATCTGGTGCCCTTCTGGTTCCATAGGCACCAGTTTACTAACAAAACACACACACACACACACACACACACACACACACAAACTAAACTAAAACTAAAAGGAGGGAGAGGTAACAGGAGGAGAGAGAAGACAAGACAAGACAAGACAAGACAAGACAAGACAAGACAAGACAAGACAAAATTATCCACAACAGCCAAGTATGGTGGAAAACCAGGTATCATCCCAAAATGTGTGAGGCTGAGACAAGGTTGCTATTTCTTAACTAGTCAAAACTCCCAAATAAGTTAAAAAAAAAAAAAAAGTAATTACCCACAATATAAGTAAGAAAGTGGCAAAGTCATAATTTGAAAGTTCTATTGGAAAGAATTCAGCATTTAAAGAGAGCCTCCTACTCTTGCAAAGGACCTAAATTCAGTTCCCAGCACCCATGTTGGATAGCTCACAATGCTTTATAATTTTAACTCCAGGGGAATCCAATGCCTCTTCTTGTTTCCATGAGCATCCATCCACATGCCACATTTGTTCACAAATATACTTACAGAGATTCACATTTTTAAAAAAAACTTTGAAAATTTTTAGAATTTTATTAATTATGTGTATGTGAGGAGAAAAAGTATATGCATTTAAATGCAAACACATGCAAAGGCCAGAGACATCAAATCCCTCTGGATCTGGAGTTACAGGTTGTTAGCCATTTAGCCTGATTGATGTTAAGAAACAAGAATAACACTAACTCTTAACAGAAATATCACTCTGAATAGGTCATCTCTGCAGCCCCCTAAATTAACCTATTTTTAAAAATCTTTGTTAAGCTGAGTGGTGGTGGGAGGCAGAGGCAGGCAGATCTTAAGACCAGCATGGTGTACCGAGCAAGTGTCAGAGGACATGAATTCAGTTCTCAGCACCAACACCAACAGTTCACAACTGCCTATAAATCCAATTTCAGAGGATCTAACTTTTGGCCTCCACAGGCACTTACATACATATGGTCCATATACAAAAAAGCAGGCAAACATACATATACACAGTTAATACACGCCCTTAATCCCAGCACTGGGGAGGCACAGGTAGGCAGATCTGAGTTCAAGGCCAGCCTAGTCTACGGAGCAATTTCCAAACAGCCAGAGTTGCACAGAAAAAGTCTCCAAAAAACGATTTTTTAATATATATTTTTATATATGCATATATTAATGTAATGTGAATAAATGTAATGTGAATAATGTAATGTGAATAAATAATGTAAAAAGGAAAGCAGCAAGGTGCGGTAGCTTTCTTGAATCAGAAGGAATCAGAAGGTCAAGATAAACCTAAACTGGGGTTGGGGATTTAGCTCAGTGGTAGAGTGCTTGCCCAGCAAGCGCAAGGCCCTGGGTTCGGTCCCCAGCTCCGAAAAAAAGAAAAAAAAAAAAGATAAACCTAAACTAACTACATATTTAGTTGAGGAAAGCCTGGGTTATAGGATACTTTCTCAAAAAAGTCAAAAACAGAAAAAAGAAAAAAGAAACAGGTGGGGAGTGGACGGGGGCACCTCAGGAATTCAGACAAAAAAATTAAAGGAGCTAAGAACTGCTATATTTCTGAATAAATTCAAATATTAAGTTTTAACATTACTGCATATCTAATATTTAAACTTTTCTTTGTTAAATATTGAATATATAATCAATTATACAACTAAAATAGGCTATAAATTATGAAGAGGGCAAATCACTACATAAATAATCTATATACTGTCCAAATTTTAAAGGGCACGTCATACCAACTAATATTCTAATAAAGTCAGAGATGTAAAACTTTTTTTTTTCTTTTGGAAAATAACCTTAAAAACTTCCAAAGAAACTAAGAAGAAACCACATCTCCCTGGGTGAGGTGGGGTGGAAGGGTGTTACAATGTCTATACTTTCAAACTCAGAAGTTGTAACTTTTAAAGTTCAAAAGGTCAAAATTTAGTAGGATTAAGTGCCTAATCCAAGTTTTGCAGCTAGTAAATAAGGTCAAAATGTGAAATCAGGTCTTCTTAGTTCTAAAATGTAGATTTCAATGATATCAAGTTCATTCTTGGAGAAAAATAATCAAGTGACAAAAAAAATTAAAAAATAGAATGATGATGAGTATTTAGGTTAGAGGAAGAAAAAGACATCAAAAGGAGTTAAACTAAGCAACATCTTGGGTCTTCAGTCTGTCCTCTTGCCTCTTTCAGGTCAGATCATCTCCTCCCATGTGGACTGTGTAGCTATGACCTACATAAAATGTGCCACAGTGAGAGGTGTCTCCTTCTACAATTCCAATGAGTTCCTCTTCCCTGAATCCATCTCTATCCCTTTGCCTGTGTCCTATATACTGCCACTATATACTAAGTCTCCATGGGTAAGTGAAAATAGTAACATGTTACGCCCTCAGTAATCATTTGTGTATAACAAGTTTCATCTCCATAGACCTTGGCTTCCCCATATATAAAATGAGAAGTTGAATTAAATAACTTTCAAAGATAGTTCATATCCATGTTTTTTAAACAGATTTTCTCCAATTTAAATTTATTTTCAATTTTTCAATCTTTCAGAAAAATGTAAATACATTACCATCTGTACACATTTCACTTAGCTTCACTAGGAGCTATTTCAATATTTGTCTGTAGCAACCTTTATAAATGAGCTCCTGTATCCCTCAGACCACAAACCACTAGTAGCTCCTTTGTTTTTGACAAAGAGATAAATAACACTATTACTGGTCACAATCCACAAAACACACTCCTAAAACCATATGCAAATGCCTTAATCCAAATGCTGAATTCTCATAACACTAAAATCTGATGTTTAAAATCCTAGAAATCATAATGGCAAAGTAACAAATGACCTCTACACACACACACACACACACACACACACACACACACACACACACACACACTTTTTACTGGTGGAGATAAGCAGAAAAAACTTAGTATGACTTTTAGATATTATTGAATTTATTTAAAGATCAATGAGATGACCTAGGGCCTAAATTCTATGCCTGGGATCCCTTAGGTCGAAAAAGAGGATTGAATCCTGCCAGTGGTCCCCTGACTTCCACATGTGGGTTGTGGCATATGTATCAGATCAGTATGTGCTCTCTGTCACGCAAATGAAATACAAAAAAAAAAAAAAATACAATGTTAGCAAAATGTTAAACATACTTTACAAAAGACAGGTTAGAAAGAGGATAGTAAACTAGCTAAATTGGAAGCACCTAGTAAATTAAGAGATTATTGCCACTAGTCACAACTGCCTCTACAATTTGTGGTGAACACTCTATCATTTCTTTGGGTAGTCATATCTGAAATCCAATCTTAATGAGGCAGAGCCAAATTTAGATGGTGATTTAAACGCTAGTTCAAGTACAGCATAGTAGCCCAGGGCTGAGGAGGTAGGAAGAGAAGTTGTTCATGCCTAGCCTGGACGGCATAGCAAAGCATGATTTTAGAAAATAAATAAGCTGGTGGGATGGCTCAGCAAGGACTGTTACAATTTAGCAAACATTTTGAAGGTAAGACCACAGGATTTTCTAGAAGACTGGATATAGGAAGTGAGAAGAATGGTTATTGAAATGAACAACTAGTGGATTCCATTGCCTTTCTCACAAATGAAAAGACCCATGAGTACAGTATATTTTTAATGGAAATCTGAACCAGAAAGGTCACGCATTGCCTATGAGACTATAAAATTATACAGTCATTTTTTGGAAAAGACTGATTTGCAACCATGTTCCACTCTAAATGTTTATTAGACATCCTAGTGATTAGGCAGTTGAATACACGACTTTGAATAAACATTCTCCAATTGAAGTATCTCAGCAAGAGATACTAACTTATAAGCCAAGGTAAATGCAGTTTTTGAAGATAATATTTGAAGACATACAAGTCTAGATGTCCACAATAAGCTTTGAAGTTTTAAAATGAAAAAAGAAACATGTGAAACAACAAAGGAAAAAGAAACTGATAAGGATTTGTCAATAAATTAAGAAGTAGGAAGACAGAAAGTAGCCAAGAGTACTTAAGGAGGTATGAGAGTATTCAACTGCCAACTGTTGTTTTTAGATCAAACGAAATGACTGAAAACTGACTAATAAATTTAAGCATGCTTGTGTTACACATGACCTTGTCTAGGACACTTTCAGTTGAAAAGCAGAAAAGCCCTGATACAAATGGGCTTGAGAACATGATGGAGAAACTCTGAAGTAGTCATAGGAACTATAAAAGGCCACTGGAACTATAAAATCCTGCAATCATTTCTGCAAAACAGATTAAATAAAGTTCTTCAAAACATCAAATATAATTTATGTGACTGCTCAATTATATTGCTAAGTATAGATTCATACACATTTTTAAAATATGATCCAAAAAATGTTGGGTGGTAGTATATGCCTTTAATCCAAACACTGAGGAGACAAAGGTGGGTGGATCCAAACTAAAGAACAGCATGGTATAGAGAATGAGTTCTCAGACAGCCAGGGCTACACAGAGAAATCCTGTCTCAAAAAACCAAGAAAATTAAAACTTAAAATAATAAAATTAAACATAATAGTCTTCATAATAATCAAAGCATGGAAATAAGTCTAATATTATCAACTAAAGAACAATTAAGCAAAATGTGGTATATGTATATAATGGAATATTATTACCTGGTCATAAAAAGTAACAAAGGATTGATAACATGTAATATGAATGAGTCTGAAAACCTCTAAAGTTTCAATATAAAATGTCCTTCATAAGATCACAGTTTGCAGGCTGCAGAGATGGCTCAGTGGTTAAGAGCACTGACTGCTCTGTCAGAGATCCTGAGTTCAAATCCCAGCAACCACATGGTGGCTCACAACCATCCGTAATGGGATCTGATGCCCTCTTCTGGTGTGTCTGAAGACAACAATAAATCTTTTAAAAAAAAAATCACAGTTTGAACACTTGGTCACCAGCTGATGGCTTTGCTTGGGAAGATTTTGGAACCTTCAGGACGTCTTGCTGGAAGAAATGAATCACTGGAGGCAAGGCCTTAAGGTTTTATGATCTGGTCTCACTTTCTGTTTTTTCTCCTTCCTGAGTATGGACACAACATGTGAGACCTGCCAATTTCCTACTTCCCTGCCTTCTGTTCTGTCTTCTCTACTGTGATGGACTATACCAACATGAAACTGTATGCCAAAACCAATCCTTTCCTTCTTTAGTACAAGAATATTAAACAAAAACAAAATTAGGCAAAGAAATCAGACAAAGACCATGTATTACATGATCCCATTTATTTAAAATGTCCAGAACAGGTAAATCCTATAGATGTGGCAAGTTGATTAGAGTCTTGAGAGGAAAACAGACAGAAAATGCCCAGGGCTTTTATAATAAAAATAATATAATAAAAATGTTCTAGAATCAGAGGTAATGGATGTACAAGGATGAAATACACTAAAGCACAGAATCATACCCTTGAATTTTATATACGGTGTCTTAAGTGTTCTATTGCTGTGAAAAGACACAATAACCACAATGCAAGGAACGCATTTAACTGGCACTTGCTTACAGTCTCAAAGGTCCATTATCCTCATGGTAGAGAGCATGGCAGCAAGCAAGCAGACAAGGTAGCTAAGAGTTCTACATACTGATCCTTGGGTAGTAGGAAAAGTAACCCTAGGCTTGCCTTGAGCTTTTGAAACCCCAAAGCCCACCTCCAGTGCCCTCTTTTATTACGAAAGAAGCAGAGAAGGCAAATGTCTTGACTTCAGGCCAGCCCAGGCTACATAGTGAGACCCTGTCTTGAAAGAAAGAGAGAAAAGAGAAATGGAAGGAGACAAAGAAAGAAAATGACAGAAAATGGTTGCTTAAATGTCAGTTAAAGTGAGGTCAATTGTGGGGGTTTTTTCTTTGTTTTGATTTTTAAGAATTATTTATTTACTTTAGGTATATGAGTACACTGCTGCTGTCTTCAGACACAATGGAAGAGGGCATCAGTTCCCATTACAGAGGGTTGTGAGCCACCATATAGTTACTGAGAATTGAACTCAGGACCTCTGGAAGAGCAGTCAGTGCTCTTAACCCCTGAGCCATCTCTCCAGCCTTAGAGGTCAATTGTTTTAACATAAGATAAATTATCCATTTTATGGAGAAACCCTGTCTAGAGAAAAGAACAAAACAAAATAGGGTGATACAAGAAAACTGAGTAAGGGGATTCCTACACCACTATCCTAAGTAGCTAGAAAGGGGATAACAGGTAGTACATAAGAGCTTGATTTGATAAAAGCCCACGTAGTTCTACAGTTAAGAGGAATGAGGGTGGGGATGGTAAGATAACTTAGAGGTTAAGAACACTGGCTGTTTCTTCCAGAGGTCCTGAGTTCAACCATCTATAAAGGGTTCTGCCCTTCTTCTGGCATGTAGGTGTCCAGGCAGACAGAGCACTTCTACATTAAAAGAAAAAGAAAAAGAAAAAGAAAAGAAAAAGAAAAAGAAAAGGAAAAAGAAAAAGAAAAGCATCAGTACATAGTACTTCATTGTCTTTAGTAAAGTAGGAACAAGTTTAACAGGTGAATGGAAGTGAGGGTGTTACTGGTTTAAAAAGAAAGAAAAACAAGTCCATTTGTAGTGTATAGCTTTTCCCTATAAAATAAAGAGAGAAGAGGCAAGATGATCTTAAACTAAAGGTCAGCTTGAGTTATGCAATCTGGATTGTATGTAAGGCAGAGAAAGAGAATCTTGCAACCCAATTATCTAGGAGAGTGATAATGTGGACTGAGAGTTGACTGACTGGCAGCATTAAAGGCCCACCGAGATTTTTAATCTCAAGAATTTGAAAATATGGTCAGTCAGCACAGTTAAGTTGTCTATATGTGTTTCCAGCTATTTTCCAATGCATGGTGCTAGGAACCAAACCTGAGTCCTTTGCAAAAGTAACAAGTGCTATTAACTACGAACAATCTCTCCAGCCCTCTCCTACTTCGTGTGTACGTGTGTTTGGGGGTTGGGGGTTGATTTCCAAAACAGTGTTTCTCTGTGTAGCCCTGATTGCCCTGCAACTAACTCTGTAGACCAGGATGCCCTAAGAATTCAGACCTGAGATCTGTTCTGATAGGATTAAAGGCATGCAACAACACCACCCAGTTCTCCTATATTTCATTCCAATTCAGAGTCAGAAGTCAGAAGACCAGGAAGTATAATCTTAAGATTCTATCCACTCCCAACATCAAATACAATACTAAGTACTGAATATTTAATATACAGAGCTTTCTCCTCTTTTTCACAAGGCCTTTTCCACCAATGCAATGCTCTCAAAATATGTGCCTATCCTATTTGCCTCTAGAAGTGAATACAATGAAATGATCTGTTTACTTTTTGTAGATCAAATTGGCCTAGAAATCCACCTGCCTAAGCCTCCTGAATTCTGAGATTAAATTCTGAGCACAACTTAAAAATGATCCTTTCTCAAAAGAAAACAAACCTGTCACCTTTCCTAGGCTAGGGCTCCGCACGAATTAGCCCAATCTCGCTGTTTCTCTGCACTCTACCAAAACCATCCTGACAAATGTCTCTTGCAAGTATACAGGCTTGCTTACATTTTTAAGTTACCGGAACAAAGCACACCATTCTCCTCCTTTCTTCTGTTGTGCTTCTATGGGGCACATAGCTCCTTCACACTGCTGCACTTGATTTTCGTCTTTCAAAAACCCAATTCAGCTACCCATTTTTCCAGGAAGTTATTAACCTACTCCAACCTAAATAGTGATTCATCTTCTTCCCTTCTATGCTATTCCTATACCCTGGTCTTATCTAGAAAATTATCACACATGTAACTAGAAATGGTTTTCAATGTCTAGCGAGCTTAAAGAAGACCATACACAGATACCTATTCTGGAATAGTCTCTTTTACCCTTCCCCAACCCAAAGACACCTCAGAACAACCACAAAATCCAAGCTTCCATCAGGAGCTACTGAGGAAGGACTGAGCCAATCAGGATCTACCTCACAGAAATAGACATTAAATTAAAATAGAAAGTTGGTATATTTGTGTGGCTGAGAAATGTTAAGACAAAAATAAAGGCTGTGAGAACAGTCACAGGTTTTTACTGGAAAGAAAAGGCAAGCAGGTCCTCAAAAAAAAAAAAATCCCATCATGAGTGGGCAGAGTGAAATGGTTTAATAAGAAAACACAGTATTAAAGGCCTTTGGACTGTTGCTTTAGTCCCACCTAAGCCTCTCCAAATTCCTGCCAATGCCATCTGTAAGCAAGACCCCTATTTCTATTATTCACAGCTAAACGTTCCAAATGGTATTTTACTGAACTTTCTTTCCTATCTCTCTTTCCTACTAGCAACATGAAGGCAAGCAGTGTCTTATTCATGTCTTCATCTACAGGACTACCAGACCCTTAAAAACATCAGGTGCTCAATGACCATCATTAAGAACTACTAAGACATCCTAAAAACTGTGTATTTTACATATAAATTTTATCAAAAATGTTCTTTAATTAAAAGAATGATGAGATGAGGAGCTGGAGAGGTGGCTCAGTGTAAGAGCACTCACCACTCTTGCAGAGGACCCAGGTTTGATTTCTGGGACTCACATGGTCATTCACAACCACAGGCAACTCCAGTTTTCAGGGATCTACCACATTCTTCTAACTCCATAAGCACCAGGGACATGTGTAACACATATACGTACATTCAGGCAAAACAGTCATAGACATAATATAAATCTAAAACAGAAAACAAGAATAATGAAATGCTATAAGAAAAATTGTTTTGTTTTTCAAAACAGGGTTTCTCTGGATAGTCCTGGATGTCCTCAAACTAGCTCTGGAGACCAGGCTGGCCTAAAACTCAGAGATCCACCTGCCTTTGCCTCCTGAGTCCTAAGAATAAAGGCATTCACAATGCCAGTCAAAATTAATTTTTAAATTAATCTAAATAGATGAATATAAAATTAGACTATAAATAGAATATAAAATAGAATGTAAAAAGAAATAAAGGTAGCACACACCTTTAATTCTAACACTCAGGAGGCAGAGAGACAGGCAAATTTCAGTGAGTTTGGGGATAGCCTGGTATACAAAGAAAGTCCAGGATAGTCAGGGAAACCCTGTCTCAAAAAAAAAGAAAATGAAAAAAAGAAAAAAATTGATAGAAAATGTGAGAAATAAAAAGGCAGGCAGTGCGGGGTTGGGGATTTAGCTCAGTGGTAGAGCGCTTGCCTAGAAAAGCACAAGGCCCTGGGTTCGGGTCCCCAGCTCCAAAAAAAAAAAAAAAAAAAAAAAAAAAAAAGGCAGGCAGTATCTTATTCATTCACTTAGATTTGATAATTGATATATATTGATTGTAGAATATATACATAATTATTTCAGTTTTTTGAATATCTAAGATTTTTATAACAAATTCTGAGAGAATTATAATAATAATAAATTGCATTGACTTATACAGAAACAACTTACATATGAATATACACTCTGTATAATAGATTATATATGTGGCCCTCATCCTTACAATGAAAATTCAAAAGAAACTCAACTAGTATAGTTGGCGGTAGGTTTTCAAAGTGCTGACTCCACTTTCTCATCTAGTTGTTTCTTTTTTTTTTTTTTTTTTTTTTTTTGAGTTGGGGATTGAACCCAGGGCCTCTCGCTGCTAGGCAAGCTCCACCACTGAGCCAAATCCCCAACCCCTAGTTGTTTCTTTTTTAAGAGTGACACCATGAGGGCTGGGGACTTAGCTCAGTGGTAGAGCCCTTACCTAGGAAGCGCAAGGCCCTGGGTTCGGTCCCCAGCTCCAAAAAAAAAAAGAACCAAAAAGAGTGACACCATGAGGTTGTTTCTCTGATCTACTCCATTAATAGCAATAACTAAGCCTAAAAGGTACTTTATTATAACAATAAAAAATAATGATTCTATTAAAATTCAGCTACACTAAAGTCATCTTTTCTGAAATAAATTAAAAAATCTCTAACAAGATAGGGTTCCAAGAAAAATAATCAAAAACGTTTAAAAGAAAAAAAATAAAGCTTGCAAAGTTTAGTATGTTAAAATGGAATATACAGACATGATGGCAACTTTAATCCTAGCACTCGGGAGGCAGAGGCAGGCAGAGGCAGGCAGAGGCAGGCAGAGGCAGGCAGATCTCTGTGGGTTTAGGGACTGCCTGATCTACTTACATATAGCGAGTTCCAGGCCATGGCTACACAGTAAGGACTTGTCTCAAAAAGGAGTAAGGGACACCCTGAAGTTCCCATGTTATTTTCTGATTAATAATCCACCTGTACACATACTTAACATTCTGCAACAGCCCAGGATTTCTAATACCTAATATTCTGCAACAGCCCAGGATTTCTAATACCTAATATTCAAATTACCAAAAAGTCTGGACTGAAAAATATACTCTCCACAATACTTTAATAGTGAGGAAAACTCTGGATGTGGGGGCACATGTTACCTAAGCACCCAAAAGGCTGAGGCAGGAGGATCACTACTAGTTCAAAGCCAACCTGGACTACATAGCAAAGACACTGTCTCAGACATTAAAGAGCTGTGTTAGCTAGCCCGCACTTTTAACTGTAGCATTTGAAGGCATAGGTAGGTATATCTCTGCAGGCTTGAAGCCAGCCAAACCTACAGAGCCAAACTCTGCCTCAAAATAAACACTACTTCACAGGAAATACATTTACTAAGAACCAATGGCTCATGTCTGTAAATCAGAACTTGAGAAGATCATCTAAAGTTCAAAGACAGCCTGGGCTACGTTGTGGGTTCCAGGTCAGCATTTAATAGGGGACATTTAATTGGGACTAGCTTACAGGTTTCGAGGAGGTTCAGTCCATTATCATCAAGACGGGACCATGGCAGCATCCAGGCAGGCATGGTGCAGGAGAAGCTTAAGAATTCTACATGTTCATCTGGAGGCTGCTAGCAGAATAGTGGCTCCCAGACAGCTAGGAGCCCACACCCACAAGACCACACTTACTCCAACAAGGCCACACCTACCAATAGTGCCACTCCCTGAGCCTAGTGTACACAAACCATCACATTCCACTCCCTAGCCCCCAAAGGCTTTGTTCAAACCTAAGTCTGTGGGAGGCCATTCCTAAACATAGCATCATGCAAAATACATTTAGTCCAGCTTCAAAAGCCCCCACAGTCTGTAGCAGTCTCAACAATGTTAAAAGTTCAAAGTATCTCCTGAGATTCATCCAATCATTTAACTGTAATCCCCAAAGCAAAACAGGAAACCAGCTGGGCCAACTCCAAACTCTGCATCTCCATGTAGGTCAAAGCCTCCTTTTTCATCATTGTTAATTGCAACAAACTTCTTTCTCCTGGGCTGGTCCCACTCCCTGGTAGCAGCAAATAGCCCTTTCTGGCATCTCAAAATCTTGGAGTCTCCAAGGAAACTTCTATTTTACAGTTTCTTGTTTTAGTGTCTGGGATCCACAATGATCAGAAGATCATTCAAAGGGCTAGTGACACTTCTCCAGCTCTGCCCTCTGTAGCACTCTAAGCTCAGGTTGACTCTACTCCACTGCTGTACTTGGTGATCATCCCATGGTACTGGCATCTCCATTACATTGGGGCCTTCCACTGCAGCTAGGCCTCACCAATAACCTCTCATAGGTTCTCTTCATGGTGCCAAGCCTCAAATCCTCAGGACCCCTTCACGTATGGACCTAAATTTAGCTGGGTGGGATCTTACCCCAAGATCACCACTCCCTTAATTCTATTTAATATCTTTGAACTCAGGATTCAACTCCATTTCACTTCCTGATTTCCTTTCTAACTTTACTATGCTTATTCAAAATGCTCTGGAGATTTAACCAGAGAACAAAGTCTATGATGGGCGTTTCCAAGACTTCCTTTGTCAGTGCAATTAATCTGAGTCTCTTCACCTTAGCCTCAATCAGACTCTTCAGACAAGGGCAAAAAAATAGACATGTTCTTCACCAAACTACAAAACAGTCTCTAGCTAGGCCACACTGAAATCTCCACTAAACAGTCCTGGGCCAGGTCTACATAGTTCAAATCACTCGCACCAACAAAGTCTTCCATATTCCTACTAGGATAGCCCATTAAGCCCCACTTAAAACATTCCATGGCTTTCCAAATCCACATTCTTCCAAGTGAAAACATGGTCAGACCTATCACAGCAATAACCCAGTCCCTGATTTCAACAACATCTTAGTTAGGGTTTTACTGCTGTGAACAGACACCATGGCCAAGGCAACTCTTTTTTTTTTTTTTGGTTCTTTTTTTTCGAGCTGGGGACCGAACCCAGGCCTTGCGCTTCCTAGGCAAGCGCTCTACCACTGAGCTAAATCCCCAACCCCAGCCAAGGCAACTCTTATAAGGACAACATTTAATTGGGGCTGGCTTACAGGTTTTGAGGTTCAGTCCATTATCATCAAAGTAGGGAGCATGGCAGCATCCAGGCAGGCATGGGGCTGGAGGAGCTAAGAGTTTTCCACCTTCATCTGGAGGCTGCTAGCAGAATACTCTAAAGTGTAATTTCTTTTTTTCTTTTTTTTTTTTTTTTTTTTTTTTTTTTGGTTCTTTTTTTTGGAGCTGGGGACCCGAACCCAGGGCCTTGTGCTTCCTAGGCAAGCGCTCTACCACTGAGCTAAATCCCCAACCCCTAAAGTGTAATTTCTAAGGAGTTCAAGTATTCCATTAGTTGATATATCTAAAGAATTGTCTCATTTATGAATGTAATGATGATTATAAGGCAATGCAAATTCCTAAAATACTTCCTGAGTCTTTAAAATAAGACCAATAAATAAGTCATATTTTTTCTGCCGCCCCCCCAAAAAAAAAGAAAGAAAAAGAAAAATCACAAAGATGTTATATATACTGTTTTGGCTTTGCAACTTCCCAGCTAGTTTCCTGTTTTATGTCTGAATCTCAGTTGTCTTGTGTGCAGTAAGAATACTACCACCTACTTTATCTACTTACTTGACTGAAAGAACTATAACAAGAATCAAGAGTTCAATGTGTATAAAAATACTTTACAAAGTGAGCAGAACTGTTCTAGCATTTGTTTGGTTTAGTTGCTGGTGTTTTTAAGATAGGATTTCTTTGTGTAGTCCTGGCTGTCCTGGAATTCACTCTGAAACCAGGCTGGCCTTGAATTCACAGCAATATACCTGCCTCTTTCTCCCTGGTGCTGGGATTAAAAGTGTACACTACCACCAACTCTATTCTAGCATTTTTACTGAAACTATTATAGCTTTTCTATAGACTGCCACCTTTACACCAAATTCTGCTCTCTATTACTTCTCAATGAAACCTGCAAAAAGAGCTCTTTCTTACATTAAGATCCTATAAGTGAATTATACTAAGTGCTAAGAAATGGAGTTATCGGAGCTGGAGAGATGGCTCAGCGGTTAAGAGCACTGACTGCTCTTCCAGAGGTCCTGAGTTCAAATCCCAGCAACCATATGGTGACTTACAACCATCTATATAATGGGATCCGATGCCCTCTTCTGGTGTGCCATTTTTATAAATAAAATACATTTCTAAGAAAGAAAAATGGAGTTATAAATGATCCTATGCAATGTTCACCTCACATGCTTCTAAGAAAATTTCTTGTCCCACATTTCCAATAAGAAAAACCATGGGGAATGCAATGAAGATAGAATCCCCAATTCGCTTAGGTCCCTAAATGCCTTTATAAAGGACAGTCATGTGCTAATGTGAAATACCTGTCCTAGGCTATTTAATTCATTGAAATCAGGGACTTTACTCACTGTATTTTCAGGACTATTTAATAAAGCAGGTAACTAACATACTGTGTAAGAAGAGTACAACTATAGAATCCCAAACAGAAGCAGGTTTCTAACATCCTCATACAGAAACTTATAAAAGATACCTATGCTGACAGTTTTCCAAACAAGTATTATTTGAGGATAGAGTAAAGGATAGATAGTAAGAAAGTAAACAGGCTCTGAAGCCAAAATAACTCAGGTTCAAATTCCTACTTCACCATTGCTAACTGTGTGACTTTATAATGGAAATTCAACCTCTCTTATCACTGGTAAGGATATTGCACCAAAAGTAGGAATGAATACAAGCAGTATTAACACGTCACCAAGCTACTGTGTTTAAATTTAAACACATGATTTAAAGCTGCACGGCACCCAGCATTTAGTAAATATGAAGAAGTTCTTATTAAAAGCATAGTCTACCATGATCCTGCAGAGTTTCACAAAGCCAATCATGTATCAGTGAAGCACTAAAATATTACCAAAGATCACCCTTGACATAGTGTGATATGATGTGTTCTAGGAAACAAACAAATGTAGATTCCCCTACAGACAAACTAAAAGCCATCTAATTGCCAGCAACAAAAGCAGAGAGCTACTTAAAAGATGCACTTCATAGGTTCGGGCTATTTAATCAAATCATCATAGCAACAAGCAGAATTGTGCAGAAAAGCCCAATTTTAACATAGACTGTCTTAACCTCTGATAGAACTGGTTTTCAAGACAAAAATGTATCCTAGCATCACACATATGCACATGGATTTGTAAAAGAGCTAATATTCAATTAATCCAAAGATGTGAAAGGAAACTACCAAAGAAATTTTCAGAAATTTTTACACTGCCTCTAACAATAAATCATAATGCATAAAAATCAAAAGAACTTCATTAATTTACACATATACAACAGGAAAGCCACAAGAGCCACGTCTGTCATAAAAACTCAAAAAAAAAAAAAATCTGCCCTAGCTTCATTTCTTTTGCTGTAATAAAACAGTTTACAAGTCCAAGTTATAGTCCGGTAGCAGGGGTCTTAAGCAGCCAGTTTTATCACATAATAGTTAAGAGCGGGGAGAAATGAACATATGTTAATTTCTCACTTACTTGGGCTCAGCTCAATTTCTCTACTGGAACAGTATAGTACCCATTTGCCTAGGGAATGGTGCCAATATGATGAATCATATCAGTTAACAATTAAGGCAATCTCAAACAAACCCACAGGCCAACCCAAGGAAGACAAATCTCCAAGTGTATCTTCACAGGTGAGTCCACCTTGTGTCAAGTTGATAATTAAAATTAACCAGAAGGAGGAGGGGGGCAGAGAAGGAAAATAGGAAAAGAGCACTGACTGCTCCTCTATACGACCTGCATTCAATTCCCTGCACCCACATAGCAGTTCACAAACACCTTTAACTCTAGTTCCAGGAGACTGGACTCCCTCTTCTAGCTTCCTTGGGCACCAGGCATCCAAGTAGTACATAGATATACGTGCAGGCCAAACTCTCATACACAAAAGTAATTTTTCTAAATTTAAACAAAAGTCTAGTGTGGTGGCAGGCACCTCTGATCTAGCATTGGAAAGGCAGAGAAAGGCACCTCTGAGTTCTAGGCCAGCTGAGGCTACATAAAAAGACCTTGTCTCGGGGTTGGGGATTTAGCTCAGCCTAGGGAGCGCAAGGCCCTGGGTTCGGTCCCCAGCTCCGGAGGGGAAAAAAAAAAAAAAGAAGAAGGAAAAAGACCTTGTCTCAATAGATTGATGGATGGATACATTGATGAATGGATAGATGGATGGATGGATGGATGGATGGATGGATGGATGGATGATGGATGTTTAGATGGATGGATAGATAACATGTCTGCAGCAGAGGCAGTCATATTTATGCTTTTTTCACCTCTAAAAACAGTATGGAATGTTTTCTTAGTATGAAGCCATCTATTGTGGTTTTCCTAGATTACATTTATTCTCACTGATAACATTAAGTATTCTGACTTGTATTCATACCACAAATGGAGGGCCAATAGCCCACATTTTACTTTTTATAACAGCATATGTCTTGTGAATATGGCTTAAAGACGGAGAGAAGAGCAATGACATTTTTCTGATATAACATTCTTTTAAGAGTAAAGTAATATATCTCCTACAATGAACTAGGAACCATGTACAATTTAAGTCATCAAAATGTGATTTATTATTAAATATCTGAATTATTAAATATTTTAGTAAAGTATCCAAAGCTCTCTTCTAGACTTTTTTTTTTTTTTTTCCTTTTTTTTCGGAGCTGAGGACCGAACCCAGGGCCTTGCACTTGCTAGGCAAGCGCTCTACCACTGAGCTAAATCCCCAACCCCTCTTCTAGACTTTTCAAGACACCAGGCACTCATATGGTTGAATATATATACACCTAGGCAAAATATTCATACATATAAAAAATAAATCTTTTCTAAAAATAAAGAAAAGCATCAAAGGACTCTAAGGGACATCTAAGGTCATAGAACTAGTAAACGACTGTCCTCACTCAAAACCAGATCTTCTACACAGTATTCTCCTGCTCAGATTGGCTCAAGTCTTCAAGTTCTGCTCACTCTTCAAACCTTCCTCCACAAAATCCTCTCCAATTATTCTTTTGGGCTTTTCTTCACACAGAAGTTAAGTCCATAAAAGCATAAGGTCTATTCAGAAGCTGAGAAAAGGTCTTATAAACCCCAGTTGCCCTTACACCAAATTCAACAGTATACTAGACCCATTATACTAGACTAGAGCATTTTGATGCTCTTTTTTAAAATCAAAAGGACTTATTCTCATAAACTTAACACATGAACCATTAAGTACATAAGGAAGCATTTTTTTCTTTTTTTTTTTAAGTTTTATATATATGAGCACTCTATCTGCATGTACACCTTCGAACCAGAAGAGGGCATCAGATCCCATTTTAGAGGGTTGTGAGTAACCCACATGACTGGAGGGAATTGAACTCAAGGCCTCTGGAAGAGCAGTCAGTACTCTCTTCACCTCTTAGGGGCCGACTCTTCAGCCCCTAAAATTATGTTTTTCATGAATATCAAGTATGTATTTCAGGTGCAGTGCTCTTTTCCATCTGCATGGAGAAAACAGTGACAGCAGCAGAACAAAAACAGTTGGGCAGAGTTAGTACAATGCCTTGCCAGGCAGGAGGCCAGCCTGGGGGGGGTTCTCGTTTCTCTCTCTCTCTCTCTCTCTCTCTCTCACACACACACACACACACACACACACACGTCTTGAAAAAAAAAGAGACAGAGAGACAGATATTAAAATGTACAGAACACTGAACAAACCCAAGCAAACCACATACCACAACTTAATTCAACACATCCAGGAAGCAGTGGGTAAGTAATGAAATCTCAGGGATTCTACAAGGATTTTATCAAGTAACATAGACACACCTTTCTTTTTGTCTTTAACTGTGCCTGTGACTTTACTGAAAGTGTTTTTGATTTTTAAGACTGTTGGGAATGGGGGATAGAGGGATCTAATCATACTACATAAATTATTGACTTAAAAGAGATTGTCAGCCCAGGAAATAAAATGCTATAATGTAACAAATATCTGACAGTTACATGTCACTTAAATAATAAAGTAATAAGGTCATTCTTAAATATGTGTACTCTTTTTACAAGTTCAGAACAACCACAAATTATGGGGCTACAAACCACCAGTTTTTCTAAGGAAAATTGTAGCCTATAAAATACTGGCTGCCAGTACAAATGAGTTTTTTCCTCAAGCTTTGTAAACCACAATAGTCTTTCAAATGTGACTATAACCATATTATTCAATCAAGAGGCAAAGCTTCTAGATGGCAATGCTTGGCCTAAAAAACATTTGTATAACCCTACAAACTGCTCCATGCTGTCACTTTTGAAAAGAGATCTCAAATTTTTTAACATTACTATTTTACCACGATTTTCTTAGGTAATTAAGTGCTTTTATAACTTTTTTGAAGTCAGTGTTAGAGGCCAATGAGATGGCTCAGTGGATGTATGTACAAGCAAACACGACAACCTAAGTTCAATCACTGAGACCAACATAGTAGAAGGAGAGAACTACCAAAAGTTGTTCTCTGACTTCCACAAGTGCATCTATAAACAAGCAGAGATGTAGAGATGGATGGATGGATGATGGATGGATGGATGGATAATATAAAGAAAACCAGCTTTGGAACTCAGTTATCAATTGCTATTTTTTTAAAAGAGAGAAAAATCACTCCATCCAACATGTCCCCACATACAGCTATCCCTCAAAAACTGCAAAAATTCCATTACAATCCAAAAAATATTTCCTTCAATTTATTGCCTAAGTAAAAAAAGTAAAAGATGATCCTGATAAAAGAGCAGAATAGATTTAATTCCCAGTTCTACTTCTGCTGTTCTCTCTCTGAACTTGGACAGAAAACTAACCATTCCTCAGTGTGATCATTTATTAAAAAGAAATACTTTTGTTACTTCATGGTGAGGTTTATGTCATAAATATGCAATATACATAAAGAAGATTGGCATAGTACCCTAAGTATATCCAAAATATTAAGAAGCCTACATGTCTTGTGTAAATAGTGTATCAGAGATAATACTGATCTCGGGGGAAAAAAAAAAAAAAAAAAGACTGTAAGCCCGAGTGTCTTCTAATGCTAGCTATTGTATAATAGTTTCCTCCAACCTTAGGAGAAGCTCTTTAAACAGAGAAAGTAAAACGACTCAAAATAGCCTCAGGAAGTCCCTGAAACTGACCAGAATCACTAGGCCCCTCCCTGCCAGATTAAGCAATAAAAACTTGAAAGTCCCTCTTACACAAGAAGCTGGGCTGCAAAGCAGACTCTTTGAGAAGCTGAACTGCAAAGACTCTTGAGACCAGACAGCTGACTCAAAAGAGCAGAAACCAGCTGAGCTGCCTAGACAAAGTTTAGACAAGAGATACTTGGAAAGGACACTAACCTATTGAGTTATCTATAGGCTGTGAAATGTGCTCCAGGTTCCCAGATTTTGTGAACTGACATCTGTGCTGAGATGGGCTCTGATGACAGAGCTATCATTGAGTCATTTCTGTTCCTGTAAGTAACCCCAATAAAGCCCATTGGTTCACCAAACTGGATTTTGATGGTATCCGTACTTTGATCTGTTTTGCATTCCCTATAAGGGTAAATAGATATGTGTGTTGTGTCCTCCCCAGAAAAAGTTTTGTTACAAAATAGGCTCTTTACATTTTTTTAATCCTTTTAATGATTCAGTAAGAAAACATGTAAGCACAAGGTGTTTGTGCAAAAGGCACCTTACAATGCATTGTAAGTTATTTCTACAATGGAAAATGTTTGCATGGAAATGTTTATTCTAGATATGTGTTTCTTTCCAAAGAAACATATACATATATATATACTTATATATATATGTGTGTGTGTATATATATACACAAATATACATATACATATATATATGATCCATGTGATCTTAATCTTGCTCTCCAATATATGAAACAGCTATGATATATGCTGATTTAAGTTTTTGAAAGGACAAACAAAACTTCTAAAAATAGTAGAAATAAGGCAGGTGTGGTGGTACATTCCTTTAACCTCAACAGTTGGGACACAGAGGCAGAAGGATCTCTGTGAGTCTGAGGCCAGCCTGGTCTATATGAAAATTCCAGACCAGCTAGAGTAACTTCTTTAAGCTATACTAAAAATAAACTATACCAATCCACTTTTTTTAAATAAGATGACAGTAAAACTATAAATTACGACTTAACTTTATAGATTTTTCTTTTTTTTTTTTTTTCGGAGCTGGGGACTGAACCCAGGGCCTTGTGCTTGCTAGGCAAACACTCTACCACTGAGCTAAATCCCCAACCCCAACTTTATAGATTTTAATATACCCAAATGTGGACAAGTCATTGGCCCACTATTCATATATGATTTCCAATTCAATTAAAAAAAACTTAATGCCAGGGGCTGGAGAGATGGCTCAGTGGTTAAGAGTCTTTATTGCTCTTCCAGAGGTCCTAAATTCAACTCCCAGCAACCACGTGGTGGCTCACAACCATCTGTAATGGCAGCTACATCAGGCAGCTTTACTACTACTTGTAACTCCACCACAGCCCAGCTGTTTTTGTTCTGTCACTGCTGCCTTTTCCCCATGCAGATAAAAAAGAACACTACACCTGAAATGCTTCTTTATGTACTTTATTGTAATGGTTTGTTTAATTTGTGAGAATAAGTCCTTTTGATTTTAGGCTAACCTTAGACACATGCACATATACACACATATATACATGTAAATAAATAATATAAAACCCTAATGCCTGGGCTCAGCTGTGAAGATCATTGACCATTACAGAGGACCTAAGTTCAGTTCCCAATACCAACATGTTGGTTCACAACTGCCTATTAACTCCAGTTCCAGGGGATCCAATGCCCTCTTGTGGCTTCTGTGGACATATACATGTACACGGTGGACATGATCCTGAAGGGTCATATACGTACATTTTTTTAAATAAATATTAAAAGCCTACTATCTGTCAAATACTAGATAGTATTAAAATATCTAAGAATCATCTGAGAAACTACCCTTTTCTAGCTACCAATCTGCGTGAGGTAAATTGTTCATTTTCACATACTTCAACCAAAATAGAATAAACACAGAGATCTTCTATTAAGCTATACTAAATTAAAATGTAAAAATCAATAGCTACTTTTCTCACTCAATTTTCTTCTAGGTTGTCTTTTTTTTTTTTTTTTTTTTTGCAGTCCCCTCAGCTCTTTCCACCCCCCCCCGTTGGCTTTTTTTAAATTAGTAAAACAAAAGAGCTCAGTAATTTAGAGTGTTCACTGCAACTATGAGGACCTAAATTTGGATCCCAGTACTCTTATCACGATGCTCACAACTTTAGTTATTGGGGATTCAACAGCCTCCACAGACATATTAGTACATGCAAGCACTAAGCACACACAATTTTTTCAATTATTCATTTAATAAAATGAAAATAATTTCCAGTATATACTTTCTAGATATCAATAAATAGTAACACATAAAAACAAAAGATGTGTAAGATCCTCAACTTTTTAAGAGTATAAAAGGGTCCAAAAAAAGTGTGAATCCAGACATGGTAGTACATGAGAAGAATCAGATCTCTATAAGTTCAAGGCCAGCTTGGTCTACATATCAAGTTCCAGGACAGTTATACAGTAACTCTGTCTCCAAAAATATAAATAAAATAATTTAAAATAAATTAAATTTTTAAATACACACACACAAAATGACTATGTCAGCCAGGTAGTAATGATGCACAACTTTAATCCCAGCACTTTGGAGGCAGATCTCTGTGGGTTTGAGGCCAGCCTGGTCTACAGAGCTAGTTCTAGGACACTAGCACAGCAAAAGCTATTCAGAGAAACCGTATCCAAAAAAAAAACTTAAGGAAGGAAGACAGACAGACAGATATGTTGACACCATACAATTTGTGAGCAAGTGATAAATATTTCTGACCATTTTTCAGTGTCCTCCTCCAACAACTTCAATTTTCAGTGAAGGGCTTTGACATAAAAGCATTGTCATTGATCCTATTTCATAAAGATAACAATCACTTAGCCATATGACCTGTTCTAAGTAATCAAAACACACACACACGGGGTTGGGGATTTAGCTCAGTGGTAGAGCGCTTGCCTAGCAAGCGCAAGGCCCTGGGTTCAGTCCCCAGCTCCAAAAAAAAAAAAAAAAAAAAAAAAAACACACACACACACACACACACACACACACACACACACACACACACACACACAGACCAGAAAGCATTGACTGAGTTCTGATCAAATGCCTGCCTGGCACTGTGCTATATTTACATTATCCCTTCATTTTCAGGACCCCACGAAGTAGCACAGAGCAGGAAACAGACTCAGATTTACTTGCCAAAGGCCACAGGGAATAAGCAGTGAAATCTGGACTTAAAATCCAGTCTGTGTGACACTAGACTTCAGGGCTCTCTACTTTTACCAGTTACCTTCATTGTACTAAAATCAGTACAGATTCTAGAAATCAGACCTTCACTTACTATGTCCTTGACCAACCCACAACTTCTGAGCCAGCTTTCTCATCAACAAGATAAGAGGGTTAGTCCTGTTATCTCCCAAGTTCCCTCCACAGCTAAAATTCTTAAGAGTGATTCCTCATAACCTCAACCACAGTTATAAAACAACCTTTGGTATGTTTTGCTGAACTAAATAAATAAAAACTTATAAAAATATTAATGAGAAAATTAATAGACTAGGATATAGCTTTCCATGGTTTATCATTAGTCATTATCATAAAATAGATAAGCATGAAGTATACACTTTTCATTCATTCCAAACAGCCAAACTTTCCTTCTTTTACATAAGATTGGGTATCCTTGGAGCTGGAGAGATGGCTCAACTGTTAAAATCACTAACTATGGAGAGATGGCTCAGTGGTTAAGAGCAAAGACTACTCTTCCAGAGGTCCAGAGTTCAAGTCCCAGCAACCACATGGTGGCTCACAACCTGGTGCCCACTTCTGGTGTGTCTGAAGAGACCAACAGTGTACTCACATAAAGTAAATAAATCTTTTTAAAATTAAAAAAAAAAAAATCACTAGCTATTCTTACAGACATCCAGGGTTAGGAGCAAACAATTGTATGTAACTCCAGTTCCAGGGGTCTTGACACCCTCTTCAGGCCTCTGTACACACAAACATGGTATATATAAATACATTCAGGAAAAACATAAAATGAAACAAATTATTTCAAAAAAGGAGAGGTGGGGGTCTGGGCATCCGTACAGCTGACATCTCTACGGATGATAAACACCATCAGCATGATACAGTTATCTACCTATATACAGGATTTGTTCTAAGGGGCAAATGCCTCCTCATTAGCTTGTTTAACACCACTTACCCTTTGAAGTAAATGTACAATTATCAGTGTAGACATGGAGACATTTGCCAAGCATTTCTGAGAAAAGGAGGGTAAGCTGCAGGAAACTGTGAAACAGGCACAATGACACTTCCATAACAACAACAAAAAAGAGGGGGAAAAGGGAGGGAAGGAGGACGAAGACACTGTACAGGTAAAGTTTTACTAGTTTATGCAATATTGATCTTGTCTAAACTACCAAAATTGAGGCTTCTGCCTCTAACAGCTGCAGATTTCTCCATTTAAGGTCAGCCTGTCTGTAGAGAGTTCTAGAACAGCCAAGACTACACAGTGAAACCCTGGTCCTGGGGGGATTGGTGAAAGGTCAAAGCTGGGCATAGCAACTAACATCTGTAATCCTAGAACTACAGTAGATGAGGCAGGGGAATCACCACAATTCTAAGACCAATCTTGACCCTGCCTCAAAAATCCAATTTACAATTTGGCATAGTGGATTACACCTTTAATTCCAACACTTAGGTGGATCTCTCTGAGTTCAAGGCTAACATGACCATACAGCAAGTTACAGACCAATCAGGGAAACATAGTGAGACACTAAGAAACATACCATTTAAATAAGCAAATAAACAAAAAGAATGTTACAAAGCTACTGTTAAGAAAAGAGGGCTGGAGAGATGGCTCAGTGGTTAAGAGCACCGACTGCTCTTCCAGAGGACCTGATAAATCTCTTAATTCTATCTGAGGCTGTCTGTCCTCCAGCCTACCCACATGTAAATAAATAATCTTAAATCTGAAAACAAGTTCCAATGCTAGTACATCTACTCTAAGCAATCTGTCTATAAATTCATTTGTTTATAATTTAAATAAGAGTCACATAAATGGGGCAAGGTGGAGAATGTCTGCAAACAAACGTCAGACACTACACTACAAATTTCTTATTTCTATATTAATGACCAATAAGAGTTCCAACAGCTGTTTCCTATATTGTTTTCCCTCCTGGACTGAGAAGCTCCTAAGGCAAATACACCATTTTACTAAGACACTACTTAATCCCCCATACAAGATGACTCCTCCCTTTTTTCGGTTTTGCCATCTCACTCCCAAATTTAGTAAAGAGATTCAACTTTTTGAAGCAAATTCATATGGATTTGAATTATAAAATTAAATCAATCAGGAGTTATTGAAGCTTTACTTTTCTCCTCTGGGAAACAGCAATCATTCTGAAAGAGTAAAGACTGAGAAATGCACAATGCTTATCTGCTACCAGTATTAATATAACTGACTTCTATAAAAAAATTTTTACAATAATACATTCACTATTAAGTGGCAAATAGAAGATTTTCTTTACTCCTTAAAAGCATCAGACATTAGCAGTAAAGCACCAAAAATGGGTCATCTCTAATACAAAACAATACAACAGTCACCTTTACTTTGCAAGATTTGTTTGTTTACTTCCTTGGTTTTGTTTCATGTTTGAAATAGGATCTCATTATGTAGCCCTAGCTAGCCTGAGCATACTATACAGTCCAGATTAACCTTGAACTCAAGAAGTCCACCTGCATCTGCCTGCAATGTGCTGGGATTTACAAACCCAGCTTTTTTTTCTTTCTTTTTTTTTTTCTTTTTTTTTTTTTTTTTTTTGAATAAGTCTAATGGTTTAAACTATTTAATGTTTTCTTACCTTAAAATGATAGACATGTTTTCATGTTTTCAAACTACATTACATAAAGTGTGCTTGGCCTTGAATACACTAGATATGTGTCAACTTTAAATGACTTTTCATGAAAACTATTTATTGCTTTTCAACATTATTGGTGCTAATGAACTAATCATTGAGGATTTTCTATTCCAAATGTCTTTGTTTCCAACTTTTTTCTTTTTTAAAACAAAGAAAATAGACTAAATAAAAGTAAAAACTCCTGAAAGTAGGAGAGGTTTCAAGAAAAGAACACTCCTGGGTTGTATTTGTAAATCAGAAGCTTGAGCAAGGTAAGCCTGGAGCATGCTTAACTGAAGACCAAGAAATCCATTGCCTATGTGAGCCACACCTGTAATCCTACCTAGCATTTGGAAAAAAAGGCCTCCAGAGTATCATAAATTTGAGACCAACCATGACTGCATAAGTGAAACCCTGGGGAAGGAGGAAAAAAAACGGAAGGAAGGAAGAGCACAATAGGACAATCTACATCTTGCCTCTATTCTGCCATTAGCTTGGTATTTGACTTTGGAAGAGTTATCTTAACCTCTATCAAACAAAGAAGGCTTTAAAAGTTCTCACAAAGAAAAAGGTTTAAGAGAGAAATGAATCATGCAATAAGATCAAGGTCACCCCTCTGATGCAAGTGTTCAACTAATAAACTCAATAATGCCTTTTTCCTATTTAAAAATGCATTAACTAGAAGGCACCATTTAGCTTATATATTTTAAGTGTACTTATTAGTCTATATTCTTTTGCAAAACAAATCCATTTTTATAAACATTTCCTGCTACAAAACTCAAATAAACAGAAGTCTAAAAGAATCTTACTCTGTTCTTAAATGTATTTAAAGCAAAAGCTAAATCCTGATATCTTCCTGTGTGTTTTAAGTATAGTTCTAGAAATGTTTTGGCAACTAACACCCTAACTACCATTAATTAGGTTAGATGGCCTAATCTCTCCCAGTGTGATTCTAAGTCCTAAGGGATTTTAAAAGGGGAGATTGCTCAGCACATAAAAGTATTGCCACCAAGCCTGAAGACCTAAGTTCCTGCGCTCCATCCCCAGGACCTACATAGTAGAAGCAAAGAATAGATCAGTATGTCCTCCAGCTTCTATATGCACACCATACTTAAGAGTACCCATACGTATGCACGCGTACATAAATAAGTGTAAATTTTTAATTTTTTTTTAGTTTAAAAGAAAAACAGCCTATCATTTAAACCTTTTAATTTAAATAGGCAGTACCTTCATATTGACAAAGTAGTCAAGGATTCTCATCATCTGATTTCAATTCAGATAGACACTACTTAGATATCTATACCCAGTGAAGCAGTAGTAAATAAAGGAGAGTTCAGAGTTATATCCAGCCACTGAAAATATATGACCTATTTTTTACCCTATGGAGCAAGTTTGGTGAAACAAGTTGAACCACTGACCACTTGGGTAACTAGACACTTTCAAAATCAATTAGCTAGACTTACAGCCTATTAATACATTTTAAAAAGATTGGGCAAGGGGGTTGGGGATTTAGCTCAGCGGTAGAGCGCTTGCCTTGCATGCGCAAGGCCCTGGGTTCGGTCCCCAGCTCCGAAAAAAAAAGAAAAAAAAAGATTGGGCAAAAGTTGAAAATTTGGTCTGAGAAAAATTCACTTTAAGATGTCAATAAAGCATAAGTAAGCAGTGGTAGGACATTCTCTTTATTCCCAGCACTCTTGATCTCTGTGAGTTCCAGTTCCAGGAAAGTCAGGGCTACACAGAGAAACCCTGTCTGGAAGAAGAGGAGAAAAAAAAAAGGCATGTAAGTGAGAAATATCACATTGACAGTGAGCTTATAAGCCCAGCGTTCCAAGCTAAAGAAAAGTTCAGCATTTAAAACCATGAGATAAGAAAGAGGCTAAAGAGATGGTTCAATGGTTAAGAGCGCTCACTGGCTTCTCTCAGAGGATGCTGGTTCAATTCCAAAGCCTCTTCCATAGGCAAGGTATCAACCATGGCAAATGCTGCTACTAGGTAAAATAAAAATTAAACTTGGAGGTTGGAGAGACAGCTCAGTAGTTAGTGGCTTGCTACTCTTCCAGAGGCCCCCAGTTTGCTTCTCAGACCTTAACTCATATTGTGCCTAATTTTTCCTTTAAAAGCAAACATTAGGGGTTGGGGATTTAGCTCAGTGGTAGAGCGCTTGCCTAGGAAGCACAAGGCCCTGGGTTCAGTCCCCAGCTCCGAAAAAAAGAACCAAAAAAAAATAAATAAATAAATAAAAGCAAACATTATAGCCAGATGGTGGTAGCACTCACCTTTAATCCCAGCACTTGGGGCAAAGGCAGGCAAATCTCTAAATCTGAGGCCAGGCTAGTTGGTCTAAATAGTGAGTTCATAATAATATAATAACTGAGTCAGTTACATAATAAAACCCTGTCTTGAAAAAAAACTAAAAACATTGTATGTTTCTTAACTTGTAATAATTTTTTTTGATTTTTAGACTTTATTTTTATTTTATGTGTCTTGGCGTTTTTCCTACATGTATATATGTTCCACATGTGTGCCCAGTGTCCTCAGAGTGTGCCTAAGCTGTTCAAAAAACAGCTTACTGGATTCCCCAGGAACTAGCATTTCAGATGGCAACCATCACTTGGGTGCTGGGAACCAAGCCTGGATCCTCTCTCTGCAGAACAACTACTCTTAAAAGTTGAGCTTTCTCTCCCATCCCAACAAGTATCTTCTTTAATCTCCACTCTAGCTGTAAACTAGAGGATGTTTTCCAATTTTTGATATGAAATCTATAACATAGCTGATTTTGTATAATTCTGTTTATCAAAAAGCTAGCAAATAAAACACCATTTTAGAGCCTTCATTAATACATGTGATATCCACTCATCCATGCTAACCTTGACCTCACAGTTCACAAAAGCTGGAAATGCACACTGATGACTTACACTGTTTATTCTCCCTAGTGCTAGCTTACACAAAAGTTACACCATCTTTCCCTTTAGTTCACTAGCTTTGCAAACTGAAAATTAGTTACCCAGAGATATTCAAGAGCTATTCATTATCTAAAACCTCAAAAGGCTAAAATGTGGATGGACTAAGCTGCACAAAAAGCCAGTAAGTCAGTGCAATGATTGATGAGCTTCAAAATTATTTGAACTACAGACACAAGTTCAAATGAACACCTGCTAGCAGGGAAGGTAGCAAGCCTGCACTACTACAATGACTTCTTGAGAAGCTGAGGCAGGAGAAACCAGCTTCAAGGTCAGCCTAAAAGCAAGACTCTGGGGGTTGGGGATTTAGCTCAGTGGTAGAGCCCTTGCCTAGGAAGCGCAAGGCCCTGGGTTAGGTCCCAGCTCGAAAAGAGAACCAAAAAAAAAAAAAAAAAAAAAAAAAAAAAAAGCAAGACTCTGTCCCCTCAAAATCAAAAACTTAGATTCGATAGTTCAATTCCTATAAATCTAGCACTCAGGAGGTTGAGGCAGGATTATTCAAGGCTACCCTGAATTATCAAGGTTACACAGTGAGGTCCAGATTTGCTAGAATGTAGACCTTGTCTCCCCAAATTAAAAAAAAAAAAAAAAAATGGCTAGGGAGATGGTTCATCAGGTAAAGGGTCCTCCTTGCCTCCAGATGTCCTGAAAGCCTCAGCCTCAGCATGGTAGGAAAAAAAAGAAACCCCCACAAGCTGTCAGTCCTCTGATCTCAACACACCACTGTAGTACAAACACACACCATACACATACACATGCACACACACACACACACACACACACACACACACACACACACACACACACACTAACCTTTTTTAAATGACTGCCTCCACTTTAACTTTCAGAAATAAACCACTTACTGTAAGGCCTTACTATCTTAAAATGAACTTTTTCAGTAAAACATAACCAAAGTGACAAGCTATAGTTAGTGTTTTGTTTTGTTTTTTATTTTGTGGGGGTTTTTTTGGGGGGTGAACCCCCCCCTTTTTTTGTTTTTGTTTTTTTGAGACAGAATTTCTCTGTGTAGCCCTGGCTGTCCTGGAACTTGCTCTGTAGACCAGGCTACCCTCAAACTCAGAGATTCCCCTGCATCAGCCTCCAAAGGCAAGCACCACCACAGCCCAATTCATAAGCTATAGTTTTCACAACCAATCTATGTAGGAAAATATAGTATTCTTCGCTCAACATAGTATTATTGAGTCCTAAGAAATTTTAGGTCTGGCACAAAACATGCTTTAGAACCTACATGCTTTCTGAATCAAACCAGGAAAGAAAGCTTAATAACAGCATTCTAAAACAGCCACTGGGGGGCAGGGAGGAATGCTCCTCCTTTAGGACAATAACTAGTTAGCATGTCAAAAGGACTAGGTTGGTTAAATTCGTAAACAAATTTCTGATTTGCCCAACTGCACTGTGCAAAGCTTAGCTTCTGGGAAACGCAAACAAGAAGTTCTGAAGGTGCTGTAACAAACTACACCCTATCCATGACCCCAACCACCTCAGAAATTATACAACTTGCTGTAGAATTCTCATTTTTCATATGAAAATGAATGACAAAAATCACACAATGCTGTGATAAAATCAACTGTACCCTTTCAAGTTGTGCTAAAGTTAACTAGAGAAAGCAGGTGTATACGGTTTTTGTTATGTTAAAAATAAGAGAACTTGAATACCAAGTAATGAAAATTTAGAGCTTCTTCCTTCATACAGCTGCACATATATAGTCTTCTTTAGAGCATGAATTGGACTTCCTAAATACAGTGTGCCTAAAGAACTTGTACGGCAATAATTCAAATTAGGGATGAAAATGACTAGTCAGATTTTTTGGTCAGGTTAAAACTAAAAATCAGATTAAAATTAACAGGCTTTGGGCATAAACCATTTATTTAATTGTTATATCACTATTAATCTGATTTCATTATGTAAATTTAATTTATATGTATAAATACATCTAAATAAAGTTTCATAAAATTAAAGTATAAAGTTAATCATATGTACCTGTCAAAAAAGTCTTTCAATAGCTAAACTAATTTTAAAAAGCCAATCTTTCAAAACACAAATGAAAACAGAAGAACAGTAAGATAGGTAATAAGTCCCACATCAGACAGTAAACCAATGAACAGATCAGCTAGTACAGTAAACCTACTATTAAAGACAGATGTTACCACAATCAAAGCAAATTAATATCTAATAAAGCAATTCACTATCTGCATGTTTGCTGTGGCAGTCCTGAGTAGGCTCTTTATAAACCAAGGACAATATTCAAAAGGCTTTAAATTTTTACAAATTGCTCCCTTTTAAGCAGAACATACACTGTCCATCAATAAATGGAGCTAGAGATGGCTCAACAGGTAAGATAAACACATACTGCTCCTTCAACAGACCCAACTTCACTTGCCAGCACCCACTCCGTCATAACTATGCAACTCCAACTCCAGTGGATTCAGAACTCTCCTCCCCTCTGTACAACCTACACTCAGTCAGGCAGACACAGACACACACACTTACTTAAAATTAATAAAGACAAAATACTTTTTTAAAAAAGAAAAAGTGGGGCTGGAGAGATAGCTCAGCGGCTAAGAGCACTGATTGCTCTTCCAGAGGTCCTGAGTTAAATCCCAGCAACCACATGGTGGCTCACAACCATCTATGATGATGTCTGATGCCCTCTTCTGGTGTCTGAAGACAGCTACAGCATACTTACATATAATAAATAAATAAATCTTTAAAAAGAAAAAAAAAGAAAAAGTGGGCTGGAGAGATGACTCAGTGGTTAAGAGCACTGACTGCTCTTCCAGAGGTCTTGAGTTCAAGTCCCAGCATCCACAAGGTGGCTAACAACACTCTGTAACAGGATCTGATGCCCTCTTCTGGTGTGTGTCTGAAGACATCAACAGTATACTCATATATAATAAATAAAAAAAGGGGCTGGAGAGATGGCTCAGTGGTTAAGAGCACTGACTGCTCTTCCAGAGGACCTGAGTTCAATACCCAGCAACCACATGGTGGCTCCCAACCATCTGTAAAGAGATCCGATGCCCTCTTCTGGTGTATCTGAAGACAGCTACGGTGTATTTATATATAATAAATGAATAAATCTTTAAAAAATAAATAAATAAATAAATGTTTAAAAAAGAGAAAGCTCTAAAACTGGCAAAGTACTGCTTCTAAAAACCATGCTAGAACTCAGTGTCTGCAGCATGCTTCAATTTCAGCAGAATTCATATAAACAGTAAATTCAATTGCAAAAGTAATGGAGGAAAGGTAACTACACAGTAGAACAACAATGACAAAAATTAATTAAAAAACATCCTTGATATGCATGGAATTCTCACCTCCAAGTTCCTCAGAACAAACTTATCTAATGACAAGAAAATTTGAGACAGGGTAGTTATCCTAGAACTCAGTATGTAGCTAGATCAAGCTAGTCTCTAACACAGAGATCTGCCTCCCAAGTGCAGGGAGTAAAGGAATGTGCCACCTCACCTGGCTAATGACCAATCTAAATATTTAACCAATCTAAAGACCACATGGGTAAAAGAAAAAAGGAGCCAGTCAGTGGCAGGGCACACTTTAATCCCAAGAGGCAGAGGCAGGCAGATGTCTGTGAGTTCAAGCTCAGCCTGGGCTACAAAATGAGTCCCAGAACAGCCAGGGCTACATAGAGAAACCCAATCTCAAAACACCAGGAAGGAAGGAAGGAAGGAAGAAAGGAAGGAAGGAAGGAAGGAAGGAAGGAAGGAAGGAAGGAAGGAAGGAACCTATCTTCATATTAACAGCAGTCTAGTCTTCCAAAAATAGACTTAAACTTGTGACACAAGCCATATATTATCTCTCAGCACCCAGGAGGCAGAAGCAAGTGTATGTATCTCTGTGAGATGGAGGCCAGCCAGGTCTATGTACTAAGTTTCAGGATAGCCAGGACTACACAGGGAGTCTTTTTTAAAAAATAAAAACAAACAAACAAAACTTGTTTTCTATAAACAGAACAATACTATTGGGAGGTAGAAAAGGAGTCAGATTTCTGGAAGAAAAACAAGTACGAAAAGGATTAAGTGTCTTGTCCAGCAAGTCATCAGTGAACATAAAACCAGAATTCAATTATTTAGTCTGCAAAATATAAATAACCTCTCTTTAAAGTACCTACAAGTTATCACAAGATGCAGATTTTTTACCCAATAATACATTTCATCAAAATACTATTTCAGAATTGAGTATTATGAGCAAGGAAATATTGCTTACCGTCCCCCCCCAAACCAATAAAATGAACAGGGTGGACTTTAAAACGTATTCATAAGGTGGCATGTGTGATGGCTCATGTCTGTAACCTAGCGGGCAGGAGGGTGTTTCTGGAGTTTGAGGCCAGCCTCGGTGACATAAGGATTTCAAGGCTATCCTGGGCTATAAAAAAGAATGAGTCACTAGCTCTAAAAAAAGGTGAAGGGGACAAAAGAAAAAAGCAGTGGCCATATTAGAATTTTTTCAAAGGTTACTCTACTTATCTCATATCCTACTATACAAATTTCCTGCAAAGGAGCAATGGAAGGGCAGATATGCTCACTATAATTATATTCTATACATACAGCAAATCTCAAGAGTTTCGATCAAAGGCATATTAAAATACACTTCCCTCCAAAAATAAAATCTTGTAACAATGCCTTCTGAAAATTACTCCCTATGTTAAACACTTCAAATCTGGATTTTAAAGCGATTAACAACAACTACTACTACTACTACTACTACTACCACCACCACCACCACCACCACCACCACCACCACCACCACCACCACCACCACCACCACTACTACTTCTTTAAAATTTGGTGCGCTGTTCCTCTCCTGTTACGTTTAGGCAAGCTTCCCACTCACCCTTAAACTTGTTATTTGGAAGTACAATGCCTACATGAAGATATTTTCCAACTGACAAAAGGATCAACCCAGAAAGTGTCCAAAGCAGACCTTTTCTTTGAAATCATAGTAATACTATATACTATAGCAATTCAAGGTACTTCATGACCAGATAAAATTTACTTTTTTGCAAAATCTAAAGGCAGAAATTTCAACTGTCAAAAGGGAATTCACTTTCCAGGATTCTAGGAAACAGAGCTTACTATAAAAGTCTCTATGGGGTTGGGGATTTAGCTCAGTGGTAGAGCGCTTGCCTAGGAAGCGCAAGGCCCTGGGTTCGGTCCCCAGCTCCGAAAAAAAGAACCAAAAAAAAAAAAAAGTCTCTAGGAAGTTTGCTTAATCTTCCCAATCAATGAATCAATCAGTTTCTCTCTCCCACCCTGTAACACATTCTCTGTCTCTCTCTCTCTGTCTCTGTCTCTCTCTCACATACATACATACACACACACACACACACACACACACACACACACACAAATTCTAACATAAGCCACAGATCACTAAAGGAGACACTGAAGTGTCTGTGTTCAAGAGCCTAAAGTTTAGTTCCCATGTACCTGAGAAGTTGATGGTGGCCTTACATCCACCCAACTCAAGAAGTGTCTTCTCTCATTTAAAACTAGTATTACATATACCATCAAAGCAAACTAAAATACATAAGAACCTAAAGGCTTCAGCTGAAATTTACTTGAATTACTGGGTAAAAAGGCTGACAATCCAGTGTCAGTTATTAACATTTTAAAGGTTAGAATCTAAAGGCTCTATTTCTGCCACTTTTAGCTTACATTATTTTTGTCAGCCTGTAGCATGAGACTCGGATATTACATCATCCAATGCCTGAATACTGTCCCACTATCCAGAAAGCTTCTGGGTACCCGAGACACTGCATACCAAGGTATCTCTTTCTATCTGAGCTCTTGATGTTACTGGCCTCTGGGACTTGCTCTCAGGCAGCTTCACAATTCCATTTCCTTTTACCTTTTGGGTGTATTCTTCATGATGTATAGCCTACCTGTCTATTCAGTCCCCAAAGCTAAGTGAATACACACCACATACCACCCAACTAGAAAGTGGGTGGTCAGCTCTCTTAGTCCTTTTCCATTCACTTGTTGTGGAACTAAAAGCAGGGTTTCACCATCTCTTTGATGCTAAAAGAATTAACTTATAATATTGTATGAAATTGATGTCCTCTATTCTCTGTTAATATCAGTCTAGGATCCATATCCTATGTCCATTGTCCCAAATTTCTAGTTCCTCTAAGCCTGAAAGTAATCCTCTCTAGTTTTTTCTCCTCCCATTGGACATCTGCACTCTATCCTTTATTATCTCTCAGTAACCTAATAATTTTGGACCCTTTACTGTCTTTTGGGAATTTTTGTTTGTTTGCTTGCTTGCTTGCCTTTTTCGTTGCTGTTTTTGTTTTTGTTTTTCAATACAGTGTTTCTCTGTGTGGCCCTGGTTGTCCTAGAACTCACAAGGTTGGCTTCTAACTCAGACCTCTACCTGCCTCTGCCTCTCAAGCACTGGAACTAAAGGCCTGCAGCACACCACTGCCTGGCCCTTTTAATATCTCAAAACTAAAAAATTCAATCTTTCCTCACATTTCCACACCTTGAATCTTCCAAACTCTGAGGTAACACATTCTGAACCCTCCCTGACAGTCATTTCCTGCTGTAAACATAGTCATCCTACCTACTTCACTCACCACACCAACTCCATACAATTGTCCCTTCTAGTTACAGCCATGAATCCATGAATCCCTACACCTCATCTGTCCTTTCCTTCAGTATTCATTCCTTTACAGTCTCTACTACAAAATACCCTTTCTTCCCTTCCTTCTGTCCCCTGCCTACTCCCTTCACTTCCTCTACACCCTACTACTGATTTCCCTTCAAACACACCCCACTTCCATCTTCCTCATTCCCAACTTCTCTCCACACCTCCTTCCCTGGGAATATTTCCATTTTTTCCTACACCTTACCTACCATTCCCAGAAACATTGTCCTCTCCCTCCCTTCTGCCTACCATTCCACTCTCTATCTTGCCACACACCCCATCCCTTTCCAGGGTGCTCGCAACCGCAAGATTCCCTCGTCTGCTGTTGCCCACTAGTATTTTTCACACAAACACCCTCCATTTCACTCACTCCTGCTGCCCTTTACTGCTACACCTCCTGCCTTGACACCTCTCTCCACCCAACCTAATACCTCCACCTAACCTCCTTGTCCCCATTTCTCTCCCAAACCCCTCAAACTCAGACCCTGTGTCAACCACTCCTCCCTCCCCTTAGCTCCATCCTGCTCGCCCCTGAATACAGGACAAATACCAAGGCTTTTCCCCCTAGCTTGTCAACCCCTTCTTGTCTCCCTCCATACCTCCCAGCCAGATACTCACTAGGGAACTCCTGGAGTCCTGGGCATACACACAGACATCTCCTGCCTGAATACCCTCAATTTCACCCGCCACCATTTGAGAGAACCCCCTCCCCACTCCTTCCCTCTCTCTTTTGGGGCTCAGCCTGCCCGCCACACTCCCAGCTACGGACCCCTCCTCCGCCATTTCCCTTCAGGCGTCCGGTGGCTTCCCGCTGCCTGCCCCATTCCCTGCCCCTCACACGCAGCGCTAACCAGGGCATCTGCTCCTTCCATTTCTGCCTAGAGGTGCCCATCTTGTCCCTCCCTCCACCACCTCTATTGCCCCTACCCGCCCCAAATCCCCCAACACACTCGTCCGAACCCCAAAACGGAACGTCCTCCTTCCCTCTCGAGCCCGACCTAGGCCCCCATGGGTCCCCCAGGCCTGCCCTTGAGGCCCTGGTCACCGTGGGGCCGGGTCCCTCAACGTTCCCTTCTCCCCCAAATCTGCCCACACCCTGTGCCCGCCCCCCGAGCCTCTCCTAGGCTCTTGCCCGCAACGTCCTCCAGCACCTGCCCGGAGCCTGGAACCCTCCCACCTCCCCAGAGCTCGCGCCCCGCAAGCTGCCCACGCCCTTGGGAGGTTCAGGGCCGGGACCCGCGACCCCGACCCCGAAAGCAAGCAAGGCAGCCCACAGTCCTGAACCGGCCGGGTACCGCGGCAGCGGCCACAATACTCAAGCCGCGGGGCTGGGATTGCGCCGCGCTCCTCGCCTCAGCAGCCGCCACCGCTGCTAAGGACGCACAACAAACAATGCGGGGCCCGGGCAGGCTTCGCCAACTGCCTCAACCGCCGCCTCAACCGCCACCCGCCCGGGACGGCTCGCCGCGCAGGCGCCGGCCCCTCCGCAGCCTACCCGCGCCGCCGCGCTCCGCCCGCGTCCGCTCCCCGCTCCCGCTCCGCCGCCGCCGCCACCTCGTCCGCCCGCGTCTCCGGCTCCTCAGCACAGCGGCGGCGGCTGCGGCGGCTGCTGCCTTGGTGGCGCTCGCGGATCCGAGCTCAGCTTCGGCAGCGACCGCGGTGGCGGCGGCGGCGGCGGCGGCGAACACGTGACGCCGCCGAGTACTCCCATTGGCCGATCCAGGGGGCGGGCCCCGCGGCTGCTGAGGAACGGAAAGCCCGCCCTATCGCCCTCCGCGCGCCCCCTGCACGCGCGCTCTGCCGCACCTGAGAGCTCCGGCCAGCGCCCGCCACCGCCGCGCCGCGCTGCTGCCTACGTCAACTGCGCACCTGGGAGCGCGCAGGGCGCTCAGGCCTAAGGCCGCTGCCTGCACCTGCGAGGCCGCTTACGTAAACTGCGTCCCACCCACCTCGCGGCGTCTAGCTCGGGCCGCAACCGCACCTGAGCCCTGCTGTGCCCGCGGCGTAGCGTTGCTGGGCGGAGGCCAACTGCTGAGAAGAGCTAAGAGTGCAGAAACTTCGTAACTGCGGGTTCTAAGAGCCGCTCGGGGCCGCAAAGATAGCCGGCCTCCCCAGGTTCTGCGCCCCGGTGCGGGATGCTTCCCCAGCCCCAGCCTTTACGCTAACGGAGTAAGCGCCGCAATGCCTCCCGGGTGGAGGAGGGGCAGGCAGTACCTTGTCTGAGTCAGAGACTCGGATCCCTCCTTGATTCGCTTCCCCTCCACTTGCTTGTTGTGTGACCTTGGCCAAGTTACCGAACCGCTCGAGCTTCAGTTTCCACTTCACAGAAACTAAAACAGTAATTCCTATTTAAGAGCCGTTAAGCAGATGGCATAAAACAATAGATATGAATTTTCCTGGCACATAGCAAACACTGAACAGAAATCAAAATCTCCTCTCCCTACTACGCCCTTAATGGCCCGAGAAATCCTTTCCCTCCTTATTTCCCTTCTTAAAACTGGGGGTAGACTGGCTAAATACTTGCCCACTTTGTTCTGGCAGTGGTACTAGAGAAGAAATAAAGGTTCAAGTTTTATTTTACAGCTCTTGGTTGGCATGTTCTTAGTGCCTAGCATTCTCCCAGCCAGTTCAGCCCCTACAGCATATGTGTTGCATGCCCCACACTGTGCAGGGTGCTAGAATACACTAAAAAAAATAAATAAATAAGTCAAGGCCCTTAGCCTAAAGCAAATTCCTAGCGCAGAAACTGATCATTTAATTTGAGCACACAGTGGGAGCCTGACCTCCCACACTCACCCTGGAATGTCCACTTCTCATCTTGCTCCTGTAGCAGACTCAAATAACAGCTCTGGACTGGGAATGATGTTCAGTGATACTTACCTGACATGGACAGGGTTCAGGGTTGCATCCACAGCACCTCCAAAAAAATATGACCTCTATATTTCATTCACAGAATAATATGTTAATACTTAGAGTTAAAAAGCTTTGACAGTATGGCCTTCAACTTCACAGCATACACACTTCCCTTTGCCCCTCCTTCAGGCCAACTTGACCCTTAGGTAACATCAGAAACCATCCTTTCCTAGGTCTGTAACACCTTCTAAGCTTCCTGAAGTCAATGGTAAACCTCAGATCACTATGTCTGAATGGCACCTTATTCTAACCTTCTGGAAACCTGGTTGTTCTATCAGTCCAAATACTCTGTCTGGAGTTCCTTGGCTGCCCTCAGACACAGGTCTAGACTCTCCCTGCTTGTGCATCACCCAGTTCAACAATGCATTGTTATGTCGCTGAGCTATAATTTAGCCCAGTCTCTTCCCTAGATTGTAAGCATCTTGAGGATAGGTTCATCCCTCTGCTGGAGTAAGTTAGGAAAGACCACATATATAGGGGATGAGATCATTATAGCTGGGTTTTACAGTATAAAAAAGGAAGTCTGCCAAGGGAGACAAGATGCTGCAGTGCAAGATCCAGGTTTGCTGCGCACTGGCTGTGTGACCTTGGCAGATTGAGGTCTTAGTGCCCTCATCTGTCAAATCAAACATAATTTTGCATATCTCAGTACTGTTACAAGGAGTCAGTGAGACAACATTTAATATAGGTGGCCCTTTGAAATCTAACACTTATAAATTGTATTACTTTTTTTTTAAGAAGGAAAAGTACATGGTATTAAAGATTCAATAGTATCTCCTGTTTTTTATTAGACTTATAACTCCAAACACTCAGGACAAAAACGGACAAGTGAAGGTAGGCTAGATGTCGAAGCAGTTATAGGTGTTGCTGCCCAGCCTCACAAATCTGAGTTAAAATCCCGGAAGCCACCTGGTATAAGGAAAGACCTCACAAGTTAACCTCTAACCTACTTCCACAGGAGTGATAAGCACATGTGTGTCAACATTCATACATGCACAGCATAAAAATAAAAATAAAAAAAATAAGTAAAACATTGAAGAACAAGTAAACAATGCAAAAGAAAGGATAAGGTAAAAGTTCACATTTAAATGACCTTCACATCCTCTGTCCCTGATCCGCTCCATCTGCTATTTGCAGAGAAATTTTTGTCATGTCTTATTACTTGTCCGGAGAAAGATGAAAGTTGTAACCAGACGTGGTGATGCCCTAACATTTGGAATCCTAACTTGCAATCCTAACATTTGGAAAGCCAACAAGGAAGGATCAGAACCTCAGAGCCAGCCTGTGTAATGTAAAACTGTCTCGGGGTGAGATGTGGCTCAGCTGTAGAGTGCCTGCTTGCCTAGCACATGCATGAAGTCCTGGGATTCATCCACAGGACTGCATGAAGTAAACCTGTGATCCTAGCAAATGACAGGTAGCGATAGGAAGATCAGGACTTCAATGTCATCCACAGGTATTTAGCAAGATCAGAGACTGAAGCCAGCTGTACTACATGAGGCCTGGGTGATGGTGGTGGTGGTAGTTTTGTTGTCCTTACATTGTTTCCTTGGTTTGGTATTATGTCTTGGGTTTGTTTTGTTTTGTTTCGTTTTCTAAAACAGGGTTTCTCTGTACAGTCCTGGCTGTCCTGGAACTCTCTCTGTAGACAAGACTGACCTCAGAGATTCTCCTGCCTCTGCCTCCCAGGTTTTATATTTTTTTAAGGAAAGAAGGAAAACGGTTATGAACAGCTCATGTGCCTCTTATATGTATGTTATATTTGCATAGATAAAACAACCAAAAGTATTAAACATCAATTACTACTGATTTTGCCTAGAAAGTAGAATTGGACATAAAGGCAGAGAACTTCCATATCCTTAAATTTTTAAATTATATGTATGTATACAGAAATTTGTGTGGGTAATGTGCACATGAGTGGAGGTGCACAGAGAGACTAAAAGTGTCAGAACCCTTGGAGTTGGAGTTACAAGCAGTTGCAAGCCACCCGCTGTGGTTGCTGGAAACCAAATTCAGGTCCTCTGCAAGAGCAGCACCCGCTCTTAACCACTGACCATATCTCTCTAGCTCCTGCTTTAAAATTATTTTTCTGCTTTAAACACTTAAGAATACAAACAGTCAGGCGTTGGTGGTACACACTTTACTCCCAGCACTTGGGAGGCAGAGGCAGGTGGATCTCTTGAGTTTGAGGCCACCTGCTCTACAGAGAGACTTCCAGGACAGCCAGTACACAAAAAAAGGGGAGATTATTGTATTCTGTCTGCTTGGGTGTTTTCCATACAAGGTGTAACTATGTAACTCTAGCTGGCCTGAACTCACAGAGAGCCACCTGCCTTTGCCTTTGAGTGCTGAGATGAGGGGCATGTATTGCCACACCTGACTGAATGCATCCTTTTGTTTGTGCATTCTTCTTTGGTACTTTTCTGCATAGTGTTGTATCTTAAGGATCATTTAATTAAACTACACTCCCTATAGTGGGTATTATGTTCTTCCTAGTATTTCCATTATTATAAACAGTGGAAAGATAATGTGTGTTGTAACGTCCTAAAGCTTAGACTCATCAGAGGCAAGAAAGACACAAATAAATGTATTTTTACATTTTTTTTCTTTTTTTTTCTTTTTTTTTTTTTCAGAGCTAGGGACTGAACCTAGGGCCTTGCGCTTTCTAGGCAAGCGCTCTACCACTGAGCTAAATCCCCAACCCCTATTTTTACATTTTTTAAAGGAGGAGTGGATGGACTCTAGTCTAACTTCCAGACACATACTTGATTCAAAAGACACTGAAAGATGGCCAAGGAAAAAAATGTCCTCAGCAATGCAATCCAAGAGATGTGGATATTTAAATTTAACATATATAAAAGCAAATAAAACACTGGTCTAGGGGATGTTATATCTCAGTTACATAGCATACAGAAAGTCCTGGGTTCAATCCCCACCTCTGCATAAAACCAAGCAGTATATAACCTATGCCTGTAATCCCAGAGTTGGGGAGGTAGAGGCAGAAGGATCAAGAAAGGAAGGTGGAGGAGAGGAAGAAAGTTTAAACTAGAAAAGCACTAGGCACAGTTAAAGTTCTCCACAAGCAGGTCAGCACTGACCCAAGGGCTCGATAACAACTTAGCAATGACAGCAACAGCCACACCTCACTTGTTTTAGACCTTCCAAAGCCCTTGTCCTGGCAAACCAAGGTAGGTCTAGACATCTCTATTCTTCTCTCCTCACCACTCCTGTCTTCCTTCTCTTCTTTTACAAAATCAGATACTGAACAACAGCCAGGCCTCTCTCTGGCGCCTGGATGCCCCCTTTTCTACTCTCTAAGGGACATCACTCCATAGCTTGTCCCTCTTTGATGTGGCCAGTCTCTCGCTACTGGATTCTTTCCATTATTAAACAGTCCCTTTCATTGTTTTTTGTTTTTTTAAATGAAACAGGATCTCCAGGTCATTCATGTGGGTGCTACAGCCTGAGAAGCACTGTCCCAAATGCAACAAGGACAGATACAGATCAAATGAGGCCTCCAGTGCCTAGGTGCAATTGCCATTGCTGACAAGACACTCCAAAATGGTAAATAACCCCTGGTACAGTCCAAACATAACCAGGCACAACCTTCACTCACTTTGCATCGAGTTCACCTCCCTGGAATAGTAAATCATGCTGGAATGGACTTTGTTCGTTTAGAAACTGGAATGAGTTGTTAGCCTTAGATAATTACACAGTAAACTTTTCCCTACATAAGAATTCGAAAGTCATGCAATGTTATGCACACCCACTGTAGGACACCAAGCGTCTTTGGCTTCCTTCCACTTTAATAAATGTCGCTGTGACTACCCAGCTTCATTACAATGTTTGTAAACTAAAATCAAGAATCCAGAGCTCCTGGCTGTCACCCATTGGCTACCTGAGACCTCTCTGGATGTCTGCTATGCTTCTGTCTATTGTTCCTAACTACTGAATTTTTCCCCTAAACCCAAGCCCAAGTCAGTTCCCTAACAGAGGTCATGTTAACCGCTGAGCTTGAATAAGGAATAGACTGTAGGCCCTATGTGAACAGAATTCATTCTTCTCTTTCCATATTCCATTAGAGACACGTCCTACATTATCCACATAACAAATACCTGTTGGGCTAATGAGTTATAAAAATTACCTATTTATTAATTGATTTTTTCAAGATAGGATTTTTCTTTGTAGTCCTGGCTATCCTGGAATTCCAAATTCTGCCTCCTAAATGTTGGAATTAAAGGTATGCATTACCACACAAGTGCATTCTTTTTTTTTTTTATGACAAACTGATTCCAAGAGAGAAGAATCTACAAGAATAATCCAGGGACTCGAGGTCAGGAAGCCTCTAGTTCTTCCACAGTTGGTTCTAGCAATCTGAATGCATCTATTGGAGCCAGGCATGTGGTTCCTGCTTATAACCCCAGCACGTGGGAGACTGAGGCAGGAAGATTGCCACAAATTCAAAGGTAGCCTGGGCTACATACTGAGTTCAAGGTGACCCTGAGCTAAATCCGCAGACCCCTTATAAAGGATTTCTAAAAATCAATTTACAGTGATTCTGCTGGACCCAGGTGATTATCTAGACTTTAGATTCTAAATAATGTGAAATAATGAGTTTCTCCAAATCCCTCTCTCTGTTTTGCTGTCCCTCCTTTCCTTTATTTCCTTTCTTCCTTTCTTCCTCTCTTTCTTTCTTTCTTTCTTTTTTTGCTTTTTCTTTTTTAAACGGTCTCACTGTGTAGGCCTAGTTGGTATGGAACTCCCTATTCAGACCAGACTGGCCTCAGACTCGCAGAGATCTATCTTTCTTGGCCTCCCAAGTGACACTAGAGGTGTGCACACTATATTCAGCATCTCCCTTTCAGTATTGTTTATCTATTGTTGGTTATAACACTTCATGTTAATCAGGTAGACGCTAGCCAAGCTGCTACCCTGAGTAAGACAGCACTCTGTAATCTTCTGGACTAAAAGGCAAATGGTCAAACTTCAAGATGGCTTCTGAGGAATGGTAGATTTCTGGACCCATTTCCAGAGCATCCCCCTGAATCTTACCTCAGTCCCTTTGTCACTGTGCCACAGTGTCCTCCTTTCAGTAAGGACTTCTACCAAAAAAAGTGGGGGTGAGTCACACAGAAACTTCTAAAGGGTCTTTGCTCTTGCTGAAAGAACCACTCTAAGGCTTGTAGGATGTGTAAAAACCCCCATCAGCCAAGACACTTTGTTTTTTGTGAGAGTTTTAATTAAGATCAGCCTACTAAGGGTTTGTTTGTTTGTTTTAAGAGAGGTTTTTCTGTTGGGAGGAAAAAAATTGGAAATAAGGCTATCTTTTTTAAAGATTTATTTATTTATTATTTATGAGTACACTGTTGCTGTCTTCAGACACACCAGAAGAGGGCATTAGATCCCATTACAGATGGTTGTGAGCCACTATGTAGTTGCTGGGATTTGAACTCAGGACCTCTGGAAGAACAGTCAGTGCTCTTAACCACTGAGCCATCTCTCCAGCCCATAAGGCTTCTTTCAGTGAAACTTGTACGGCAGCTTTGATTTTGAGATCAAATAAATGATTAATGCAAATATTTAAATCACTAAATCTTATAAATTTTAAATAATCCCTAAGCCAAACACAGACCCAAACATGAATAAAAAGTTATATGAGGTTCATAACATGTCCACAATAAGGAAGTCTTTACATGTAATTTTATACAAAACTGGACCAGGCCCCTTTGGAGCAATGATCATTCCACCAACATAAGCAGAATCAGTTTAAAGGGTCTCTCACCTGACAAAAACCAGACAATGAGGTCATGAGGAAGAAAAACTATAACACATAATATATATAGACTTTGAATATAGACAGAGCCACATGTTTATAATGGTACTATTGTTTTTAAACCAGCAACAAAGAAACAAAACAGTTCACTGCATTGAATGTTTCTAAGGCTACAATTTGTTATGCAAAAATTTATCATTCCATTTATGGTGAGCATTTAAGGGGCTGGGGGTGAGTGACTCAGTGCTAGAGTCCTTATCTAGCAAGTTTAAAGATCTGGGTTTCATCCACACACTGCAAAAATAAGTTCAGGGGATGGGGGCAGAGGGGCAGTAACTCAGGACTAGTCAGACAGGATGAGGGGATGGGGCATTTAAGTTTTTATGGGAGAAGAATTCTAACAATAACAATGGCCTTTCATTCAATGCCCTGTAGTTTACAGAGCATTTTCCTGTACCGTATCCCACTACTGCCTGTATTCAGACATTCTCAGATTCTCTGAGAAATACAGCATCTTCTCCTTGGTCAACAAGGGGAGGAGTGCCACTAAATGGTGAAATTAACAAAAACTGGAAAGGTTTGCCAGGTTTGTATTGGTTTATTGTGTGTCTGGACATACATCTGAAAGTCAAAGGACAACATTTAGGGGAGTTAGCGCTCTCCCTCAACCACGTGGGTCCTGAGACCCAATCTCAGGTCATCTGGCTTGCCCACAGACACCTTTACCCACGGAGCTATTTTGCTAGTCCCTTAAAGATTTTTTCTTTTTTTAAAAGAAAAGAAAGTAAGTTGAATACTTTCTATTAAAGTTTTCATTAAAAACTACATTTTTTTTTCTTTTCTTTTTTTCGGAGCTGGGGACCGAACCCAGGGCCTACCACTGAGCTAAGTCCCCAACCCCTTAAAAACTACATTTTGAGTCAGGCAGTAGTGGTTCATGCCTTTGACCCAGTGCTTAGGAAGCAGATGCAGGCAGATCTCTTGTGAATATGAGACCAGGCTCGTCTACAGAGTAAGTTCTAGGACAGCCAGAACTACACAGAGAAACTCTGTCTCAAAAAACAAAACAAAACAAAACAAAAAACAAACAAACAAAAAAAACCCAACAAAAAAAACCAAAAACAAAAACAAAAAACAGAACAACAAAAATCCCTACGTTTCAAGGGACTGGAAAATGACTCTGTGGTTAAGAGCACTTACTGTTCCTGTCATGTCCTGCTCATCTGGGTTCAGGTCCCAGATCCCGCTTGACTAGATACAACTGTAACTCCAGTTCCAGGGCTTTCTTCTAGCCTCTGTGCATTCACGTGTACATTCCCACACTCACACATAGAAATAAAAAGCAAAATAAACCTTAGAAAAAGAGAGCTATGTTTCAAGGGAATCCAACTGAAACTGCATGACTTTCACCCGACCCTTCCCTGATGTCTGAGGCTTCTCACAGCAAAACATACTGAATACTATTTTTAAAAGGACAAAAAGCAAAACAAAACAACAACGAGGACTGACCCTGCATCTCTTTTATGCTCAGTTGGTCCCAGTAGTCACCAGCTAGCCCGGATTCAAAGGGGTGAATGATAGAACTCAGATTTGGGGGCTACGATGATACCCAGGAGTTAATTACCAGGCAGGAAGGAGACAAGATCCACAGACAGGCAAAAGAAATGAAAGATACTTTTCCTCCGTGACTTACTGTATTCCCCCTGCCTCCCACGTCAGAACTAGGGACGCTAGGAAAGTGCTGAACCACTGAGCTGCAGGCCCAACACTAGGTATGTCTCTTAAATCCTCTCTTTCTCTCCAACTCCATCTCATCCTGGTACCCCACCCCACCCCCACCCACCCCCACTCCCACCCCACTGCAGCCCCGGAGAGAGTATGCTCTCAGCACCCTTCCTTCTGATACTGGTTTCCTTCTGATACTGGTTAATTGTTGCGCACTCCCTTGGAGTTTTCCGGAAGACCAGACAGGCAAGATCAAATGAGCGACTTAGAAAGGTGAAGCCGCTCTGTGACTTACTGAAACATTTAAGGGAACGCATTGCCAGGTTCTCTGGTCATGCAACCCGTATCACTACACTCCTTTGCGCGGCTCACTTCTTCAAAGGGGGTCACAGAAATTGCCCTTGCTGAGTTCCAAAGAGTTTGAGTTTCTTTAAAAATAGCTCACTCTTCAAGTGCAAAAAAATAACATCTGAGACATTTGTTTAAGTGTGAAACACACCTTTGTCATGACTCAGTACATGCTGAACGGAAGTTTATTAAACTTTCCAAAAGGGAAAAAAAAAATTCCCTTGAACTAAGGGAGCATGAGAGATGACAGCTTGGGAAAAGGAAAGAAGGGAGCCGAAAGAAAAAAGACAGGTGGAGACAAGAGCAAAGCAGCCAGGAATCTTCTCATCTCTGAGGTGTTCACATGCTCTGGATGCGTCCACCTTGGATGACCTTCCTCCTCTAGCAAATGGTGTGGGCTGGCTGCCTGAGGCCTCATTCCAATGTCACCTCTGTGCAGCCTTCTCTGACCCTCCGGGCAGTTACTCATGCTCTCTCTCCTCTCAAAGCACTTCTACTCACATTTGTGATTAGCGCATTGTACTGAAATTGTCAGCTTACAGATCTGTCTCTTGAACAGTCGGAGACACTAGGTGAGTCATCTGTGAACCTCTCTGCCTGGCACGGAGCAGGTGCTAAGGGAACATGTGATAAGAGATGTGTCTGGATGCTTTAAATCTTGAAATGACTGCATTCATCCTGAGTTTGGCCTCCATTTACAGACAATGGGAGCGCTGTCCCCCACTGCTACCTAAGGCAGGCTGCTTCCCTGTAAGAGTCCAGGCCCATAATTCTTGCGGTTATCCCTTTTCATCCAGTGTCATAGGTAATTGTCTCTTTATTTCTTTTTATTTTTCTTTTATTTATTTATTTTTGGTGTCGGGGTGGTACTAAAGATTAAACCTAGGCAAGAACTCTACCAAGTAAGCTGTAATCCATAACTTTCTATTTCTAGTGGACTATTTCCACAAATGTACAAGTACTCTTTTTAATTCCCTCCTTCATTCCTTCCTTTTATTTATTTTTTTTTCGAGACAGGGTCTCATGTATCCTAAACTGGCCTCCTTGTCTCCTAAATGCTGAGATTATAAGAGTCTGCTGCTGCACCCAGGTTTTTGCAGTGCTACAATTCAACCCAGGGGTCATCATGCACGCAAGGCAAGCACCCAACCAGCTGAGCTTCATCCCAACCCAAACCTTTCTATGCTCTGTAGGCAAAAATACTTACAGACTCATATCTGTGCAATTATCCTGTTCTCACAGCCCCATCTTCTCGGCTTCGTGTCTGTAGCACGTGATCCACACTGCTATCTTGAAATGGTCAGATCTGCCTCTGCCTCAGTTTACCTGGCCCCTCAGCAGTATTCAAACCATCTATCTCACTTGTTCTCTTTGGAAACTCTTACTTCCAGGACTCAGTAAACCGCCCCCCTCCCCAAACTTTCCATCTTGCAGGGCCTTAGCTTGGACCAGATCTTCTCCCATTCCTTGCTCTGCATATTGAAGTGACCCAAAGAAAAGGCTTGGGGTATGTTTTTTTTTCTTCTAAAGTCGTCTAATCTCTCTAAGACTTGATAAAAATTGTTGATTACACTCAATTTTTTTGTTCTTTTTTTTTATTCTTCAAGAGGTTTCTTTGTGTAGCCTTGGCTGTTCTAGAACTCACTCTGTAGACTAGGCTGGCTTCAAACTCACAAACTTCACCTCAAACTCACCTGCTTCTGCTTCCCAGGGCTGGGACTAAAGGCGTGCACCAGCACTGCTGACTCAAATTTCCTTTTCATTGAAAATCTTATTTTGGGCTGGAGAGATGGCTCAGTGGTGAAGAGCACTGACTGCTCTTCCAGAGGTCCTGAGTTCAAATCCCAGCAACCACATGGTGGCTCACAACCATCTGTAATGGGATCCTATGCCCTCTTCCGGTGTGTCTGAAGACAGCTACAGTATAGTTATATATTATAAATAAATAAATCTTTAAAAATTATTTATAAAAATTGTTTTATGTCTATAGATGCTTTGCCAGCATATATATCTGAACACCCTTAACATGAAATTTCTGCAGTGGCCAGTAAGGGGTGTTGTATCTTCCGAAATCAGAGTTATAGATAACTGTGAACTGCCAGGTAGGTGCTGGGAACCCTGGTCCTTTGTTAGAGTAACAAGTGTTCTTTTTTTTTTTTTTTTTTTTTTTTTTCTCCATCTTTATTAAATTGGGCATTTCTTATTTACATTTCGATTGTTATTCCCTTTCCCGGTTTCCAGGCCAACATCCCCCTAGCCCCTCCCCCTCCCCTTCCCTATGGGTGTTCCCTTCCCCTTCCTCCCCCCCATTACCCCCTCCCCCCAATAATCACATTCATTGGGAGTTCAGTCTTGGCAGGACTGAGGGCTTCCCCTTCCACTGGTGCCCTTACTAAGCTATTCATTGCTACCTATGAGGTTGGAGCCCAGGGTCAGTCTTTGGGTAGTGGCTTAGTCCCTGGAAGCTCTGGTTGCTTGGCATTGTTGTTCATATGGGGTCTCAAGCCCCTTCAGCTCTTTCAGTCTTTTCTCTGATTCCTTCAATAGGGGTCCCATTCTCGTTCTCAGCTCAGTGGTTTGCTGCTGGCATTCGCCTATGTATTTGCCGTATTCTGGCTGTGTCTCTCAGGAGAGATCTACATCCGGTTCTGTAACAAGTGCTCTTAACCACTGAACCATCTCTCCAGCCACTCAACTTTCATTTTTATAATTTACTTTATCACTTTTAATTATGTATACACACACGTATGTGCCCATGAGTGAGGATCAGCATGGTGAGTGCAGTGCCCACAGAGGCCAGAAGCATCTGGTCCTCCTGGAGCTAGAGTAACACGTTGTGAACTGCCCAGTGTGGGTGATGGGAATTGAACTTGGGTCCTCTACAAGAGCAGTATTCAATTTTTACCTCTAGGTCAGTTCTCCGGGCCAACACTCACATTTCTATCCACACGCCCAGCCTAACTCCTACTCCATGGCCTGCTACTTCCTTCACTGGGACATTAACAGGTATTTCCCATTTACTATGTTCAAAGCCAAACTCTGGCGCCTCACTACTTATCTACCCCTAACTGCCACCATTTGAATCTCAGTAAAAAGAAGCACACTTCATCTAGGTGCTACCTTTTCAGCTCACCTCCGTCTCTCCATCTCCATACAGCACACACAGCAGTTCAGGAAGTTTCGTTCCCTCTGCCCTCAGAGTACACCCAGAACCTGACCTTTGTTCCCCACTTCCCCTGCCACAAATGCATTGTATCCAAGCAACAACCTTATCGTTGGTCCTCCAGCTTTCGGTCTTTATCATCCCAGCATCTAGAATGACGCTTAGAAACACAAGATCAAGGTCAGACCTGCACGTGACCTGCCAATAACTTCTGTCTGTACACTTGAAATAAAACTCAGACTCACTATTATGGTTTGCAAAGTCCACACACTGCCTCACGCCCCTCCCGCCTCATCATCTTTTACTTTCTCCCTCCTCTGTGGGTGACCCTTGCTAGTTCTCAAACAGATGATGGCTCATACTTCTGCTTCTGCCTGGAACACTTTCCTTGCCGCCTCCAAACATGCTTGCCTCACTCCCTCACTTCATTCAGACGTCTGCTCTCATTTTTATTTATTCAGAGCCCTCCTTTGAGTATAAATGCCAAACCGGAAACACTCCCTGACGCGTTATTCGGCTTCCTGTTTCTTCGTAAGTACTTACGAATTGCACTTTCTGGATATATTGCTTTGCTCTTACTCCTTGCTTCTACAGACACCTAGACCTATTAGCTCCACGAGAGTCCTACAGCGTAGCCGTCGATCATGGCTTTCCCCGCAGTGCCTAGAAGAGCGTCTTCTAGGTAGGACTAGCAATAGCCACTTGTTGAATGAATAACCTCACTGATGGGCTGAGTGAATACAGCAGAATGAGATACAAATGGCTATTCTGTGACTTCCGAGTGTAGGCCTTGCAGATTGTTACCCCTGCTCCCGTGGAACACTGCCCTGAGACTATCGTGCTAAACAATAGACTACTGCCCCCAGGCGACATGCCAGAGCTAGTGGAGGGAGCACAGGAAAGCCTGCAGAACAGAACTTCCCTGCCAACACACAGAATCCCAAGACACAATAAAGCATGTCTTTAATCTCCTAGACCTGAGGGCTCTTTTGTTACACAGCAAATGCAACTGATACAATTTGGCCTCCACCATAGGTTCTGCTGCTCCGATTTGACCAACTCCAGTTCAACTCCGAAGATCACCAGGACAGTCATCAAGTGCGAGCTCCCACTGGAGCTAGGACTTCATTCAAAGCCTTCGGAACTTCCCGCTTTCTAAGATGATGTCAGGTTCCTGTTCTGTGCCTTACCATGCTTTCTGTGACCTCACCTCTGAATGCATGTGGTACCCCCTGAAGGTTAGTCCCCTGCTAAGAGGCGTGGTTCTCAAACAGTCTCTGAAACTGAATCACCCAGGGAGTTTCAAAAATTCCAGCGGCTGGGCTCCTCCCCCAGAGACTTAGATTTAATTGGCTGAAATGGGACCCAGGCAACAGCATTTGTAAAAAGCTCCCAAGTGAATGCTAATGCGTAGACGGGGTGGAGAACCGTAAGGCTAGAGATCCAAAAGTGTATTTCGAAATTGCTGACCTTGCCATCAAGGAAATTCTAAAGCTTCAAGGAAATATCAAATTATCCTCTGTGCCCGCTTAGCATTAAGTAAGCGATATTGTGTTCTAAGTTTTGGGAAATTGGTAATAGACTGTAGGGGAATGTTTCTTAATTATTTGAAACAGTAAATTATCAATATTTTATATCCTCAATTTTAAGGCTCATCCTTCTTCTGTCCTTGGTGTTTTTGGAGCAGGCTTTATCTTATCACAAATGCGTACATCTAACATCTCTTACGTCCATAAACAGTGGTAGTGTAAGTGCAGGCTAGCCTTATCACTGCCAGTGATCACCACCAGAAAACCATCTATGAGATGCAGCTTCTTTTTTCTGTGTGAAAAGTGCTATGGCCTCCCTGATGCCCATCAATTGTCCCTCGGTCTGCAAGGCTGAGCTTTTAAATCTCATCTTATATGTAACTGCTACAACTTACTGGGCATTTACCAGTATCCTAGGGACTTTGCAAATATCTCATTTAAGTCCCACAATAACCTAGAATGTGCCCAGGCTTTATGCACAGGAAAGCTGGAGCCCAGAGATGTTAGCTACGTAGCTAGGAGGCTTGGGAGGAGGTTATCACCCTTGTTTCTCCAAATCAAGTACAGATCCCTTACTATGGCATCTGATGCCCCTTTTCAGACTTTCCAAACCTGTAAGGCAAAGGTCACACACATCTAAAGCTGCTGGCATAGGAAACTGGGAACTGGAACCGCAATCTCTGTGCACTTACTTTATGAACACAGCATATCTGAGCCTCCCTGAAACCCACAATGCGAGCATTTGCAGCAGCACGGGCTGATTTTACTGCTAAGCACTCTTCAACTTCCTTCTGGATTTTCCTTTGGGTATCATCACTCATTCCTCTACATCTGTAGTCTTGGCAAGACCGTCAATCAAGATTTTCCCCATCCTCCCCTGTGAAGGAGTGGTCCAGAGACACTAACCAGGCCCTTCACACCCCATAGGATTTGAAACTTGATTTTGGATTGTTGGCTTGTTTGACTTTTTTTTTTTTTTTTTTTTTAGAGACAGGATCTCATACAACCAAAGCTGACTTCAAACTCAACAGGCAAGGCCGACCTTAACTTCTGATCCTTCTGCCTGTCTCTATGTCCCAAGTACTAGGATTGCAAGTCTGTGCCATCACGCTAGATTTATGTGGTGTAAGGAATGTAGCCTATGGCTGCGAGCATGCTGGACAAGTGTCTACCAACTAAGTTACATCCCCACCCGTGTGTGTGTGTGTGTGTGTGTGTGTGTGTGTGTGTGTGCACTTGATCCCTTTTGTGTGTGTGTGTGTGTCCCTTGACCCTTGTGTGTGTGTGTGTGTGTGTGATCCCTTTTGTGTGTGTGTGTGTGTGTGTGTGTGTGTGTGTGTGTGTGTGTCTGGTTGGGGTCTTTTGAAGAAAGGATCTCACCCTCACAGCTTTCCCAGGCTGATATGAAACTATGTAACTCAAACTGTTTTCAGACTGTTGTCAATCCTTCTGCCTCTGCCTCCCAAGTGTTCAATTTGCAGACACAAGCTATCATGCTTAGGTTACTTTGTTTGTTTGTTTGTTTTTCCAGATAGAGTTTCTCAGTGTAGCCCTGCTGACCTCAAACTCAGAGATCTGCCTGCCTCTGCCTCCAGGGTGCTGGTGTTGAAGGCATGCACCATCACTGCCCGGCTCAACCTTACATTCTTTATATATTTTTTAATTAACTAATTTGCTTTTGTGTGTATGTGTTTGTGTGTGTGTACATGTCCGTATGTGTGTACATGTTTCTCTGGGTATGAGTACATGTGTGTGTGAGTACATCTGTGCTCTCGGTAACCCTGGAACTTACTGATTCAGCTAATTTTGCCTGGCCCCAGGGATCCTTCTATCTCTGCCTCCCCAACACTGGGATTACAAGCGTGTGTCCCTGAGTGCAGCCTTTTACTAAGTGCTGGTAAATTCAAGTCTTCATGCTTGAGGAGCTTGAGGAGTATTTCATGATGACACAGTCTCCCCAGCCCCTCCCCTTCTTTACTGAGGTAAACTATATAAAGTATTTATCAGTTTAATTATTTATAAATATATAATTCAGTAGCATTAAATAACTCATAATGTCATCTGATGATCACTAATATCTATAGCTTGTCATCTCTCCACTGCTCTAATGAAATACTGAAAATAATAGACCATGGACTTGCAGGGGGAAAGTTGGTCGTGTTACAGTTTTTGGAGGTCCTGGTTCATGATCTGCTGGAGATGGTAGTAAGGCATCATAGCAGAGTATTTGACTAATTACGTCATGAGCCAGGGGACAAAGAGAAAGGAGTAATGCCAGAGTCCCACATCTTCTCGATGACCTAAGGACCTTCCAAAAGATCCCTCCCCCTAAAGATCCACAGTATCTTCCAATAGCACCACACACGCACCTATGCTGTGCCCCTTTGTTGTTGTTGTTTTGTTTGTTTTTATTTCCAAACAGGGTCTTACTATGTAGCTCTGCCTGTCCTAGAACTTACTATGTAGACCAGGCGGGCTTGGAACTCACAGAGTTTCTCTCTGCCTCTCTCTGGCCCCTGAGTGCTGGAATTAAAGGCAGTGTGCACCATCAACAACCAACTCTATACGTGCTTTTAGCCTGTGGGCATGTGGGGGACAGTTACTCAAACCACAGCAATACCTAAAAATTTTTTAAAGTCTCCAATATTAATTCTGTGCTAATTTACAGCAATTCCTTATTCTTTCTTTCCCCTGCCCTTGGTAACCTCCATTTTCCATTTCTATGAAGTTGCCTGTTCTTCATCAAGTGGAGTCATGTATCCAATTTACACCTGCCTTTATTCTCCCTTAGCAGAATGTTCTCTGCGCTCCTTTGTGTGGTACCGGGTATCAATATGGTCCTTCCATATTCCACAGCCACATTTTGTTTCTCCATTAATCTGTTAATAGACACTTGGAGCTTTTCTACCTTTCGGCTCTTACAAATACCACTGCTATGAACAATAGCTCAGCCCCTGATTCTAGTTCTTCTGGAGTCCCTGGGTCGAATGGTAGCTCCAGGTAATTTCTTGGATCTGTCACCACAGTTGTTCACAGTGGTCTGGTCATTTTGTTTCCATCAGCACCTCCTGGGGGCTCTGTAGTCATCATAACTGGTCTTTTCTCATTAGAACTTTAAAATTAAACTTTTATTTATTTTGTGTGTATATGGGGGCACATGTATGGAAGTCAGAGGAAAACTGTTGGGAGCCGGTTCTTTCCTTCCACCATATAGGTAAATATATTTATCTCATTTTATGTGGGTATAAGTATTTTGCCTTCAAGGATATATATATATATAACACACACACACACACACACACACACACACACACACACACACACACACACACCTTGTGCATGCCTGATGCCCATGAAGGTCAGAAGAAAACACTGGATCCCCTAGAAGCAAAGTCATGAGGGTGGTAAGTCACCATATAGAGTCTGGGAACCAAACCTGGGTCCTCTGCAAGTGCAACAAATGCTCTTAACCCCTGAGGTCTCTCTCCAATCCCAATCTCTCCAATCTATTCTTCATACTGACATCCCAGAATATATGCAGCAGTGTCTCCCAGTGCCTTTTGTAATACTTGGTTCCTTTTATGACTAGATAATATTCTATTATATGAATAGTCTACATTTTTTTCAATCATTCATCAACTGGGAGAGGCTTAGACTGCTCCTGCTGTGGGGCCATTGTGAACAATTCTGCAGAGATTTCAATGCAAGTTCTCATGTGGCCAGCCAGTGTTTATGTGGCTTTCAGTTCTCCTGGATGTATGCCTGTGAGTGGAGTTGCTCAGTCATACAGTAATTCCGTGGTTGTCTTTTGAAGAACTAAGGCAATGCTTACCCTCTATAATAGATAAGGAAATGAGACCCTATGAAGTAGGTCTCTTAAAGCCACACGGCTAAAATATATGGCTAGGTTTTGAGACTGGTCTGGCTTCCTTAAGTAACTGATAATATATATCACTGTCTTCTCTGGAGACAGCATTCCTTGTTCTAAAAGCAATCACTCTGCCTGTATCTCAGTTGCCAGAGGACTTGCCTAGCACGCCAAAAGATTCAGCCCCTGCACTACACCAACCAAGCATGGCAACACACACCTGATCTGAGCACTTGAGACGGGGAAATAGGAGGATCAGAAGTTCAAGGTTATCCTCAGCTACTTGAGTTCAAGTCCAGCCTAGGCTACACAAAACCCTGTCTCAAAGAACCCAAATAAACAAACACATAAGTAAATAATTACTAAAAGTATGTGACTTACCAGCAATTTTGGTATCTGATAAATTAATATCACCCACAAGTGTCAACAAACATGTTCATCCTTATTAACCTATTATTAATAACTACCATTCTCTGAGCTTTAAGGCTGGAAGGCTAAGCTGGAGAGATTGTTCAGCAGTTAAGAGACCTTGCTGATCTTCCGGAAGCCCCTTGTTTGATTCTCAGTACCCACCTCAGACAGCTCACACCTAACTCCAGTTACAGGGGATCTGATACTTCCAGCCTTGTGGGTACTTGCACTCACCTGCACACTCCTCCTCAACACACATAATTAAAAAAATTTTAAACATTTAAAAGGCTCATACATGTAAAATAAATAATTAGGTCATGTGGTGGTGATGCATGCCTTCAATCCCAGATTGAGATTGGGAGGCAGAAGCAGGAGGAGCTCTAGGAGTTTGAGACCAGCCTGGTCTACAGAGTGAGTTTCAGAACAGCCAAACCCTGTCTCAAAATAATAATAATGATAATTAAAAAATGAAAACAAAACAAACCCTACAAGGTTCTGTGAAAGCTTTGGCATTGGTGTCCAGGTTTGTATTTGGCTCTATTTCTGAGTTTTTTGTTTTGTTTTGTTTTTTGTTTTTGTTTTTCGCTTTTGTTTATTTAAAAATCTATTTACTTATTTTATGCATATGAGTACACTGTAACTGTCTTCAGACACACCACAAGAGGGCATCGGATCCCTCTGGCATCAAAGATGGTTGTGAGCCACCATGTGGTTGCTGGGAATTGAACTCAGGACCTCTGAAAGAGCAGTCAGCACTCTTTTTTTTTTTTTTTCTTTTTTCTTTTTTTCGGAGCTGGGGACCGAACCCAGGGCCTTGCATTTGCTAGGCAAGCGCTCTACCACTGAGCTAAATCCCCAACCCCTGCAGTCAGCACTCTTAACCACTGAGTCATCTCTCCAGCCCCCTGGTTTTTGTTTTTTTGGTGTTTTTATTTTATTTTAATTAATTTACTTTTCATTTATTTATCATCATCATCATCATCATCATCATCATTATTACTATTATTGGTTTTTCAAGAGAGAGTTTCTCTGTGTAGCCCCGGCTGTCTCACTATGTCTCACTATGTAGGCCAGGCTGGCCTTGAACTCACAGAGAACCACCTACCTCTGCCTCTGCCTCTGCCTCTGCTTCTGCCTCTGCCTCTGCCTCTGCCTCTGCCTCTCCAGTGCTGGGATGCACCACCACTGCCAGGCTTTAGCTGTTTCTAAGCAATGTGACCATCTCTGAGCCTCAGTTCACTATAAAATAGGGATGGTATTGGGAAACATCTTACAGAATCATCACAAGCTAGCATTAGTTAAGTGTGTAATAGATCAACAAATATCAGTTTAAATGAACTTGTTCAGCCAGGCGGTGATGGTACATGCCTTTGATCCCAACACTGAGAGGCAGGGGCAGGTGGATGGATCTCTGTGAGTTTGAGGCCAACCTAATCTATACAGTGAGTTCCAGGATAGCTAGAGCTGTGTAGAGACCCTGTCCAGAAAATCAAAACACAAAAACTAACAAACAAAGAAAACATTGTGATACATTTTACAGATTAGGAAATTTAGGCTTAATGTTGATGCGATCTAGCTGCGGTTCTGCATAGTGTTAGCATAAATAAGATTTTCCTTCTAGGCTGGAGAGATGGCTCAGCAGTTAAGAGCACTGGCTGCTCTTCCAGAGGTCCTGAGTTCAATTCCCAGCAACCACATGGCGGCTCATCTGTAAAGGAATCCAACGCCCTCTTCTGATGTGTCTGAAGACAGCAACAGTACTCATATACATAAAATAAATACTTTTTTTTTGTTGTTGTTGTTTCTTTTTTTTTTTCGGAGCTGGGGACCGAACCCAGGGCCTTGCGCTCTCTAGGCAAGCGCTCTACCGCTGAGCTAAATCCCCAACCCCTACGTTTTTGTTTTTTTTTTTTAAAAAAGCGACTTTTTGGGGTTGGGGTTTGGCTCAGCAGAGCGCTGCCTAGCAAGCCAAGGCCCTGGGTTGATCCCAGCTCCAAAAAAAAAAAAAAAAAAAAAAAAAAAAAACAACGACTTTCCTTCTCCGCTCTTAGGACCACGTGGACACCTGGAACTTTTCAGTCTTGTGAACCCCAAGTGTGCTCTGGAGACCCCACTGACTCCCACCTTACACCCCCTTTCCTCCCATATCAAATTGCTTGCATTTGCCATGATCTCTCTTCCCTCACTCACTGCTGACCGCCACAGTTCTGGCTAACTTCTCAGTGCATGCGTCCGTGCATGCTCCGGGAGTACGGTGGGATAAGGGTGTGAGAGCACAGGTTCAGCATTCACAGTTCAGTCGTCAATGCATCACTGAGATAAATGCCTTTATCCCCCGATTCTTAATTTCTCCAAACTTCAACCTGCCATACTTTGCACGATTCATGAAGACTTGAAAGTGCATGTAAGATGTCTGCTATGGCTGCCTTGTATACCAAGCATTCACGGTAAATGCTCAGATCTCCCTGGTGCTGTTAGCCTTGTAAGCTGGCAGAAAGAGGCCGAGGCTCCTCCTACAAGACAAAGCTCAAAGGTGGAGTCTAGTGGGCTGGGAAGCAGCTTGGCAGCTGGGGTGAGAGTAAAGAGGACTCAGGGGTGACAGAGATCAAAGGCTAAATTATGTAGATTATTCCTTTGTTCCTTGTAGTTTGTACTTGCCTTGGTGCCTCCTGGGGCACAAGGGGGCAAACTCACTCCATAAGCACACTAATGCACAAATGCATACACATGCATTTGGCTGCCACCCTAGATGCACAAGTATACCTTGCTACACCACAAACACACACACAACCATGGGTATATATGCTTGTTAACATGTGTTCATGGACACATGAAACACAAACTCAGCTTAGTGCATGGGCAGTCATGCAGACAATCGTATGCACAGGAACAAATGTAAGCATACAACGATACGGGTTTTGCAAGCGCACATGTGCACATGTGTGTGCACAACCGCAGACACCCATGAATGTGTACACAAATGCTTGCCCCACATGTACAGGCACACCCCTTTAAAATCCTTAGCTCTAAATGGAAGCAGAAGCAGAAGCATGTGTGCCTCTCTGTCTTCAGGCGACAGGAGGTTTCAGAAAGACAGCCTTGCAAAAGAATGCAGCGAAATTGGCAGGGGTTCTGAGCACTGCAGGAAAGATTAAGGAATAGATGGCCTCTTTGTGGGGTTTGCAGGAGATAAGATGCTGTCTCTTAGGAAGGAAGGACAACCCTGAACCCACTAATCACACACCCGAATCCACATTCAGCAAAGGTTTATATCAGCCCCTCTCCGCCATGGCTAGTCAGCACCAGATAAGCTTCAGTTTAAATAGTGAACAGAACACCTCTAACAGGCTAGGCCTTGTTCTAAACCTCCTAGTTTAACTTCCAGCAATACAGCAGATATTATTTTATCATTATTACTACTTAGTCTGATGAAACCCAGAGTCCTTACCCTCTCCAAAATGATGGGACCCTCAGAATTCAGCTTGACCTTCACCTGGATTCACTCTGGTGCTACCACCAGATTCCCCTCTGACGGTCTCTCTTCTCTTTACAGACTCTGCCCCTCTCTCTTTGCCTGTCTCTGACTTAGGGGTTCTTTCCCTCATCCACAGGCTGCCACCCTCTTCTTGTGAAATGTTGGCTCAGACTCATGGTTTATGCTAGAGAACGTTAAAAGGGTTCAGATGGACGGAGGTCAAGTTTAAGACCTGTCTCACTGGGAAAGCACTTTGTCCTTTGGCTCTGCTGAAGTACAGTTAACACTTGACAAAGCCCACATGGAACAAAATGGGCCAGACTGGAGGCGGAGTGCGGAGAGGGAAGGCTGAGTTAGGGAGAAGATACCCTCCAGCTCAGGCTCTGGAGTAAAAAAAAAAGCAGCTTTCAAACGAGAAGCTCTTCCATTTTAATTTTTAGAATTACTCATTTTACTTCATGTTATAAATGTCCTGCTTGCATGCACTGGTGTGTGCCAAGTGTATGCCTGTTGGATCCTACCCCAGGACTGGGATGATAGATAGTTGTGAACCATTACACGTGTGCTGGGAATCGAACCCAGGTTATCTGCAAAAAAACGAATTCCCTTAACCACTCCCCTGCCTCCCAAATGAGGAGGTCAAAATGGCAAAAATGCAATTTGGGGAAGTTAGAAAGAAAAGGTCATTCCCAGGGTTAAGTTTATGGCCAGCCTGCTCTGGGCCCAGCCTCTAGGCTCAAGCCAGGCCTCTTGTCTCCTAGCCTCCTTTCCTGCTGGACTCTGGGAGGCAGGCTAGGGAAACATTCTTCATAGAGCAGCAGAACCAAGAGAGCAGAACTCTGTCCCCCAGCAGCTTCCTCGAGCCCATTTATACCTCAGGCTCTTTCTCCACACTCAGAGCCTCTAGCTAACTGACTGGTTTCCCACCTCACCCCTCCCTCCCCTCCACCAAGACAAGGTTCACTGTGCAGCCCTGGCTACCCTGAGACACGGTTTGTAGATCAGGCTGGCTGAAAACTCAGAGATACACCCACCTCTGCCTCTGACTAAAGGCGCATGCCGCCACAGACCGCTACGGTATTCTTTAAACAATTCCTTGCTGTTGTTTCCTTTCCTTTTAAAACAATTTTTTAGTTTAGTTTATGTTTTTAGGGTTTTTGCCCACGTGCCTGTCTATGCATCATTTGTGTGCCTCATACATAGACCAGAATTGGCCTCCAGATCCTGAAACTGGAGTTACAGACAATTGTGAACCACCACATGGGTGCTAGGAATCGTCTGCAAGAACAGCAAGTGCTCTTAGCTGTTGAGCCATCTCTCTAGTCCTCTGGGGTTTGTTTGTTTGTTTGTTTGTTTTCTGTTTTTTTTTTTTCTCTCAAGGCAGGTAGCCCTGACTGAGTAACTCACCTTGTAGCCCTGACTATATAACTTATCATGCAGCTCTGGCTGGTTAACTCACCATGCAGCACCAACTAGTTAACTTACCATGTAGCCCTGACAGGATTACTCACTATGGATCCCTGACTGGCTAGCTCACCATGCAGCCCTGACTAGCTAACTCACTACGTAGACCAGGCTGGCCTCCAACTTGTCCTGGGTCATCCTGCCTCTGCCTCATTAGTGCTGTACCTACAGGCATTGGTTAGTAGGTCCACCTTAAACAATTTTTTACTTCTGTATTTAACAGAAAAAACAAAGTGCTGTGAGAGGCTCTCCCCTTCACCTGTATACAATTCCTTAATTTCCTTAAGATATTTGAAGAGCAGGAACATGGATCTTTACCTCGACTTTATTGATAAGTCGCATATTTTAAAGGGTTTTGACATCTAGCCAAAGAGCTCTTCAGAAAGACCAGACACAATCGACCTCAAATGTGCAGTCTACAGTGCTTCTCAAGCCACATTGCTGTCAGGACATACTGTTCACTAGCAGATTTTCTTCTTCTAAAGTTTAAAGGCTAAAATAGAGCATCGCACGCTGCTTTAATTTGCATTTTAATAATTAGCAAGTGTGTGCGTTTGCATGCTTATTAGTCATTTGGATTATTTCTACTTTCACGGATTTCTTCACCTTTTCAACAGACATTTTAAAATTATTTCTTTTACGTAGTCTCTTGCTATATGCTCACTGCAGAAAATTCAGATCACACCATGAAGAAGATAAATCCAGCTTGATCGCCACGTCGGACTGTGGTATGTTTCTTTTTAGCTAGCAAAGGTAGAGACAGAGATTACAGAGAAAGTTGGACTCAGAGATTGCACATACAGTATAGAAAAGCAAACAGATCCTTGCTGGTGCACCTCATAGACGGCCTTTGAATTATAAAAACAGCAGACTGTGGATGTGCTTACTAATTTGTTCATTTGTTTTCTTTTTGGTTCTCTCTTTTTCCTTTTTTAGGTGCATGTAGCCCAGGCTTGTCTTAACCTTAATACATAGCTAAGGATGTCCTCATCCTCCACTTCCTAAGTGCTGGGCTCTCAGGCCTGTGGCACCACACCCAGCTTAGCCTCTGGATATAGAGCATTTGCAGCCCTCTCAGAACCTGTAAGCAAAAATAAATGAACCAATAGCAGTAATCTTCTTGTTATTGGGCATTCTTATATAAACATAATTTTAATATATGCACAAATGTATGTAAGTACAGGCTTAAATTATTTTTATTTTATGTGAGTGTTTTGCCTGCATGTGTATGTGTGAACCACATAAATGCCCAGTGCAGATGAAATTCAGAAGTAGATGTCAGATCCCCTGGAACTGGAGGTGCGGATGGTTGTGAGCCACCATGTGAGTGCTGGGAACCAAACCTGGATCCTTTGCAAAAGCAGCAAGCGCTCTTAACCACTGAGTCATCCCTCCAGTCCCTGTAAGGACATATCTAATCATTGGCCTAATTGGGACAATTAGTTCCCTTCTGATTTTCGCTCTCATTAGTAGCAGAGTGATAAGCGTCTTTATCATCATTTTTTACTATTGCTCTAGACATCGATTCCTAGACTGGTACCTAACCAGGAGCGAGAATCTGATAAACATTTGAGGTTGCAGAGCCAGGATGAACTGATACCGACATGTTCAATTAATCAGCGTGTGCTCTGACACAAAAGCTGTCACTGAAGATGTACAAATTAGGAACACAAAATTTCTCATCGGAATGTCTCCCAGGAGTGGCTGGGTCAGAGCAGTTGGGTAGCTGCTAAGGTGTTTAATAAAGCCCCAGTTAATTAACAAGAGAAAGATTCCTCGGTGGTTTGCTTCACGGTAGAGGGCAACGAGAAGTGTGCTAGAGACAGAGCCAGACTTGACTGCAGGTTTCTTTCGGAAGCTTGAGAGTTAAGAGTCAGAGGATGACCAGCTGGTTCTGACCCCGGCTGGGCTACTGAAGAACAGCCAGAGATCCCAGTCTGGAATCCCCAGCCCTCCACATGCTCCAGAGTTGAGAACATATTGGCCTTTGCTCTTTAGTGAGTCCACTTTCACCTACCACTCTGCTACATGAGATCCAACAGATCTTGCTCAAGAGTGCAAGGAAAAAGAGGTGGATTTGAGTTCCCCATTCAGGGGAAAGAATAGATTCAGACAGACCTTACAAAGAATTAGGTGGTGCTGTTTAAGATGAAAATAAAATCCTATGTGATTTTCCATTTATCAAAACAACACAGGATGTGAAGGTAGCCTCACAGGTGTGAGGACCTGGGTTAGGTGGAAGCCAGGACCAACACCAAAGGTTATTCTCTGACTTCCATGTATGAACTGTGGACCCGTGTGCCCATGCTTTCACACATGAACACACATATACATGCACGCTGGCAACAAAATGAAGTAGGTTGGAGCTGGAGAGACTGTTTATCAAGAAGTTTGCGGTGCAATCATGGTATCCAGTTTGGATACCAGCATCCGTGCGATAAGTCTGGTAACTTGCACACACATATAACCCCTGCTCTCAGGGAGATGATGGCAGGAGTGTGGTGGTTTGAATATGTTTGGCCCATAGGAAGCAGCACTATTAGGAGGAGAGGCCTTGTTAGAGTGGGTGTGGCCTTGTGGGTGTGGCCTTGTTGGAGTAGGTGTGGCCTTGTTGGAGTAGGTGTGGCCTTATTGGAGGAAGTTCATCACTGTGGGGTTGGGTTTGGGCTATACTCAAGCTCTGCCTAGTGCTGAAGACAGACTCCTTCTATTGCCTATGGATCAAGATGTAGAACTCAGGGCTCCTCCAGAACCACCTGTACACGGCCATGCTTCCCATCATGACGATAATGGACTGAACCTCTGAAACTGTAAGCCAACCCCTATTAAATGTTGTCCTTTATAAGAGTTGCATTGGGTTGGAGAGATGGCTCAGAGGTTGAAAGCACAGACTGCTCTTCTAGAGGGTCTGAGTTTAATTCCCAGCAATCACATGGCGACTCACAACCATCTGTAATGGAATCTGATGCTCTCTTCTGGTGTGTCTGAGGACAGCAACAGTGAACTCACACACATAAAATAAATAAATAATTCTTAAAAAAAAAAAAAAAAAAAAGAGAAACATTAATCATGGTGTCTCTGCACAACAACGCAACCCAGACTAAGACAAGGAGGATCACTGGGACTTGCCAGGCTAGCTGGGAAAACAAGAGCCTGAGATCAGAGATAGACCCTGCCTCAAAGAAGTTGAGGAGGCCCTTTTCCGGTGGCGGCGCTGCGCGGTGAGGAGCTCGTGTTCATACTTGTAGCTATGCGATCCAAGGGTCCGCTGAAGTCCGTGCAAGTCTTCGGATGCAAGAAAACAGCCACAGCTGTGGCCCACTGCAAACGAGGAAATGGGCTCATCAAGGTGAATGGACGTCCCCTGGAGATGATCGAGCCGCTCACGCTGCAGTACAAGTTACTGGAGCCTGTTTTGCTTCTGGGCAAGGAGAGATTTGCTGGTATGGATATCCGGGTCAGTGTGAAGGGTGGTGGTCATGTGGCCCAAATTTATGCTATCGGGCAGTCCATCTCAAAAGCTCTGGTGGCTTATTACCAAAAATATGTGGATGAAGCCTCTAAGAAGGAGATCAAAGATATCCTCATTTAGTATGATCGGACCCTACTTGTAGCTGACCCCCGTCGCTGCGAATCCAAAAACTTTGGCGGTCCTGGTGCCCATCCCCAGTACCAGAAATCCTACCAATAAGCCAATCTCAAGGATCAAGGTTTACCTTTGTAATAAACATCCTAGGACTTTAAAAAAGAAGAAGAAGGGTTGGGGATTTAGGCTCAGTGGTTAGGAGCGCTTGGAGGAGGAAGGAGGGGATCCCCAGCTCAAAAAAAAAAAAAAAAGAACCAAAAAAAAAAAAGAAGAAGAAGGAGGAGGAGGAGGAGGAGGAGGAGGAGGAGGAAGAAGAGGAAGGGAAGAAGAGGAAGGAGGGAAGAGGGGGGGAGGGGAAGGGAGGGGAGGGGAGGGGGAGGGGAGGGGAGGGGAAGTGGAGGGGGAAGAGGAAGAAGAAGTAGTTGAGGAGGGCATCTGACACTCTTTTCTAGCATTTATATGCACACACTAACGCTGACACACACACAAATAAACAAATCTTTAAAAATCATATGAGTGGGGGCTGGAGAGATGGCTCAGTGGTTAAGAGCACTGACTGCTCTTCCAGAGGTCCTGAGTTCAATTCCCAGCCACCACATGGTGGTTCACAACCATCTGTAATGAGATCTGATGCCCTCTTCGGGTGTGTCTGAAGATAGTTACAGTGTACTTACATATAAATAAGTAAATCTTTAAAAAAAATCATATGAGTGAATGTATATGCACACAGAGGCATACCCATACACATCCACATGACCGCACCCACACAGAGTTTGTAAACATATAGGAGACAATCTAGCTGAAAACACATCTTACCACAGGGGAGAGAGCTGTGAAGGAGGCAAAGGAGTGATTCCACTTTTTACCATCAGACCCGTGGGTCATCTCAACTTTTACAAATAAGTCACTAATACTGTGCTTAAGGGGGAAAATAAAGCCCTTTGTTTAGCTGGCTCCCCCTCTGCATTTGATTCACAAGCTTCCTGATGGTAAACTGTGTTTTCTTTTCTTTCTAAGCACATCACAACATTATGTGGCTTGAGTGCCACAGCAGACCTGTGAAAAGAGCCCCTTGTTATCATGTCCATCTCACCGGTCTGATTTGTGAATTCAAGTCTTTGTTAAATTCACAAAGGAAAAAAAGCATAACCAATGTTAATAAAAATGCTAGAAAATAGGCAACTCATATTTTGCTACTAACAGCATAAATCTGTATAAGCCTTCTGGGGAGCAATTTGACAATATGTATCAAAATTCTTTAGACTCTGTATAGTCTTTATTCTAGTGATTCTTTTGCTACAAATGTATCCCAAGGACACAATTAGGATGTGCACAGAGTTTCAGCTGCTAGGATAATCATTTGGAAGATGCTCATGATACTGAAAAATTAGAAACCACTTAAATATACAAGAATAGAAAATTACTTAAATAAATTATGTTCCATTCAGTAAATGGTGGCAAAGAAGCTCATTTAATGATGAGAAGCACAGTTCATGATACATTCTAAAAAGTAGGTCACTGGCAGTTTGTATTACAGGAGTCCATTTTTGCTTTAAAAAAAAAAAAAAAGGCAAGCATCAGTAGCAGCATGCATAGAAAACAGGTGAGGCAAGCACTCAGGGTGTGAGCGCTATCTCTCCCAGGGGGAGAGGCTGAGAGAGGTCCTTTAAGCTCTCCTTTTAAATTGTGTTTTCAGCATCAGCCTTCTCTTCACCCCCAGCTAAATTTCTTGCAGTAAAAGTGCATCTGTTGGAATAAGAAAAAATGTCAACAACCCGGATTGTTTTCTAGTAACTCCTTCAAAAATTATTGGGGAGGGAGCAGGAGAGGAGGAGAGGGAGAGAGGAGAGAGAGAGAGAGAGAGAGAGAGAGAGAGAGAGAGAGAGAGAGCACATGAATGCACATACCCATTAATGTGTACATTCCACAGTCTACATGTGGAGGTCAGGAGGCACATTTTTAGAGAAATTTTTCTCCTTGTACCTTTCCCTGGGTTCTGAGGTTCAAACTTGGTCTCAGTCTCTAGGCCTAGGTAGCAAGTCTTCACTTACAGAGCCGTCTTGCCAAGCCATCTCTCGCCTGTATTATTATTATTGCTGCTATTATTATTATTATTACTATTATTATTATTATTATTATTATTATTTTTGAGACAAGGTTTCTCTGTGTAGCCCTGGCTGTCCTGGAACTTGCTCTGTAGACCAGGCTGCCCTCAAACTCACAGAGACCTGCCTGCCTCTGCCTCCCAAGTGCTGGGATTAAAAACTTGCAACACGGGGTTGGGGATTTAGCTCAGTGGTAGAGCGCTTGCCTAGCAAGCGCAAGGCCCTGTGTTCGGTCCCCAGCTCCGAAAAAAAGAAAAAAGAAAAAAAAAAGACTTGCAACACTATGACCCACATAAATTTTAAAGATTCATCTCTTCTTCCTAAAACAACTTTTTGTGACCTAACCTTTGTGCTTCCCTCCCTCTCTCCTAGACTGATGCTCCCTACAATCTACGCTGGCCACCTCCCGAGGCCAGCTTTTCCAAGAAGCCTGCTCTCATCTGGACTTGCTTCTGGTTCCCGGACCCATGGCTCACAGTGAGCTTGCTGTCCATGGTCATGAGACTCTTGCTTCCAAAGTCAGTTCATTTCTCAGGGTGTCTCCAAAGTGGCTGCTTGGTCGGTCTCTGGATCTTTAAATAGATCTGGCTGCTTACACAGCAGGTATTTGGGTGCCTGAAACCCCAGCAGCTCTCAGAGGCTCCTCCCAGTGGCCTTCATGCAAAGCTTTCCTACTTCGGGATCTCACTCAGTTCCTGCTTGGCTTGCTATTCCCTCGGCTCTGTCCCACCCTGTGCTTTGCCTGTGTCCCACCCAGTTAGGAGTATCTTTTGCTCGTATCAATGCTCTGGGTCATAACCATGGCCACCCTTTCTCAGGCCTTCAACCTTGTATGAATCAGTAGTCAAGCAAAGGCCAAGGCTGATGAAAACCATGGTTCTTGGGTGCTACCCAGACTACATGCTAGACACACAGCATCGATGTGCATTCGTTTTAAGTCTGTAAAGGCAGTCATAACCATGGCTACCCCTTTTCTGCATTGTTCTCTACAAGCCCCAATAGCACTTCACTCCGCACGCACCTCCATTCCCCAGAGTGTTACAGAGAGGCTCAGAAAGGTAACGCAAGCTTCCAAGGTGGCAGAGCTGGTGAAGAAGCAGGAGTCTCATTTCACACCAGCCCTTGTGTGACTGCCAACTTCACGGCCCAGCCACCACCCACTGCTTCTCTTACAGCCACAGACAGTATTTCCAGTGAGCTCCACCAAGATGAAATGGTTCAAGGTCATTTCACCAGAATGCAGAAGTGCCTGGAATCTTGGCCATGGTCACGTGAGGTGCAGGCAGGAAAGCAGATGTATAGGATGTGAGTGAAGACGGAGCCCCTCCAGGAAGGAAGACCTGTAAGAGAAATACAGGCTAGGAGCGATCTTTCCAGGATCCCCTCTGTGCCAGAAACTCTAGATCATACCTGCCCCTGCCCCTGTCCCTTTGGCCTAAGGTTGAAGGACCATACCAAGTTGTGTCTGCTGAGATAGGCAGAAGAAGGATTGTCACTGTCCAACTGCTTGTCCTGTGATGTCATGGGCAGAAGGAACAGTGCCTCTCGTGCTTCAGAGATATAATAAAAACCTCATCTGCCAGGAGTTAAGAGGGCCTGTTGCTCTTGCAAAGGACCCGGGTTCGGTTCCCAGCACCCACATCAGGGGGCTACCAACTGCCTGTAATTCCAAAGCTCTGTCATGTGACACTGTATGGCCTCCACATACACCTACACATATGCAGAACACGTAAAGTCATAAAGATTCGCACCTATAAACAAAACTAACAAATAAAAAATAAAATAAAAGCTGGGCCGTGGTGACCCACACTTTCATCCCAGCTCTGGGAAGGAAGCAGAAACGGATGGGTCTCTGTGAATTTGAAGCCCACCTGGTCTACAGGGCAAGAGCTAGTTCTAGGATAGCCAAGGCTACACAGAAAACCCCTGTCTCAAAAACCCCAACTCAACAAAAAACGTCACCTACCTGAGGCTGCAAAGTGGACCTAGGCCTGGAGTTGTTGGCCGAGGTCCTGGAACTGTCTCTATCTGCTCTCCTAGGGCTGTCACGACTCCCCTAGGGGCTGTAGGGTAATGCAGTGTAGAAAACTGGAGAACTAAGAGTCAAGAAAAACCCAGGGCTGAGGTTCTAGAAACCAGTCTGGCAGTTCCCCCAGAAGTTAAACATAGCAGCCCCATATAAACCACGGTAGCCACCCAAGAGGAGGAAAATCATCTGCGCACATGAATGCTAGCAGCTCTGTGCACAATAGTCAAGAAGTGGAGATAACCTAAATATCTATTAACTGTTAAAGAGAGAAACTGTTAGATTTCAAGCCTGGGACAGATGGCTGAGGTGCCTGTTTAACATATCAAGGCAGACAGGGCCGCCAGGTTCTCCCAGCATCCCTCAGTCCCTACCTGTTACCCACCCTCTGGCCGGCACAACCCACCCCCTACCCTGAACTCTGTAGCCCAGGAAGCTGATCTGTTCTTCCCTCGATAATCCAACCATTTTGGCATCCCACCCACTGCCTTCTTTATACCTTTGGGCCTCCTTGGCTCTCTCCCCTCTCCTTCCCCCACCCCACCTCCTTTCCTCACATGACTCAGATTAATCTGCTCACATCCATTCTGGACTTTCCCAGATGTCCCAGCTTCTGGCTATGCTGTCCTGCACATCTAATATCTAATAAATTTTCTCCTCCACCATACCTAGGAGCAGTCATGTTCCTTTCTTTTTTATTTCTTTTTTCATTCACAAACAAAATGTGCATATCTACACAATAGAATATTACTCTGCCATAAAAAAACCAAACCAAACCAAACCAAACCAAAACAAACAAACAAAAAACCAGAAGGACTAACCTGTGCTACAAAAAGAATGAACCTTGAAAAAAACCAGACACAAATGTATCAACCACATTCCATTATAGGAAGGGTTAAGGCCAACTATAGAGACTTCTAGAAAACGGAGTGTGGCTGTTTTGAGCAGGGAAGTTGAAGCAGTGACTGCTGGTAGGTATAAAGTGCCTTTCTGAGTTCTGAAAATATTTTTGGGGGCCTGAAGAGATGGCTCAGCAGGTAAATGTACTTCCTGACAAGCCTATGTTTTGTCCCTGGAACACACAAAGTAGAAGAAAAGAAATGACAATCAAAAGTTGTCCTCCTACTCCACGGGGACATCCTGACATGTACATGTGAAACACACATACCACACACACACACACACACACAGAGAGAGAGAGAGAGAGAGAGAGAGAGAGAGAGATTGAAAGAGAGAAGTTGAGAGAGATTTGGAAATGCTGAATGATTATGGGTTTCCGACTTTACTGATATGCTGAAACACTGAATTGTACACTTCTTTTTTTTTTTTTTTTGAGGTTTTTTTTCTTCCCATCTTTATTAACTTGAGTATTTCTTATTTACATTTAGATTGTTATTCCTTTCCGGTTTCGGGGCCAACATCCCCTAGCCCTCTCCCCCCTTCTATATGGGTGTTCCCCTCCCCATCCTCCCCAACAATCCCATTCACTGGGGGTTCAGTCTTAGCAGGACCCAGGGCTTCCCCTTCCACTGGTGATCTTACTAGGATATTCATTGCTACCTATGAGGTTGGAGCCCAGGGTCAGTCCATGTATAGTCTTTGGGTAGTGGCTTAGTCCCTGGAAGCTCTGGTTGGTTGGCATTGTTGTTCATATGGGGTCTCGAGCCCTTCAAGCTCTTCCAGTCCTTTCTCTGATTCCTTCAACGGGGGTCCCGTTCTGAGTTCAATGGTTTGCTGCTGGCATTTGCCTATGTATTTGCTGTATTCTGGCTGTGTCTCTCAGGAGAGATCTACATCCGGTTCCTGTCAGCCTGCACTTCTTTGCTTCATCCATCTTATCTAATTGGGTGGCTGTATATGTATGGGCCACATGTGGGGCAGGCTCTGAATGGGTGTTCCCTCTGCCTCTGTTCTAAACTTTGAGGACATTAAGTTGTGCTTTGCTGTTCGGTGGGTGCTGGGACTGAGCCCCTCAGGGCCTCACAAATACAAGCTAAGTGCTCCCCCACTGAGCTACCAGCTGACCTCAAACTGAGTAGGTAACTGAGAATGACCTTGAACTGATCCTCTTGCCCCATCTCTGGAGTGCAGAGATTAGAGGCCTAGACCACCACTCTTTTTAATTTGCTCTTGGGGATCGACTCAGAACCTCTGGAGGTGCAATCAGGCCCCCCTACCAGCCTAGGGATGCTCTCACACATCCCTCCGGTGCTTATTCCTGGGGGGTCTGTGTGTGTCTCTTCCTGTGTTCCCTCTTAGTGAATCCTCGCAACAGCCCTCTAAGGAAAGACCCTTTATTGCCTGGATTTCATATGTAAGGAAACCAAGGGAGGAGGTTTTAGGAACTTGCCCGAGCTCAACAATTCCGTAGCACTAGACTCCGGATTTCTCCCCTCTCAGACCTGGGGGTCTCCCTGAGATACGCTGTCTTTTTCTGTCTCCTGTCTTTCTGACTCAGCTTTTGCTGACGGGTTGCAGCCTTGTGCTGTCTTCGCCCTCTTGTCTGGCTTGCAGAGGCATTGACTTTTCACAAAAGCGCAGCATCTGCGGCGGCGAAATCTTCAGGCTGCCAGATGCTGCTTCACACCCTCCCTGAGGTTGCCCAGATGAGAGGCAAGAACCGCCTCAAATCGAGACAAAATGCATTTGTGGTTTTGAAGGAAAGTCGTTAGAGACAAGACTCTTGTCCAAGGCCAAGGTTGCTTCAATTCTGTTTACTTAAAGTAGAAAGAAGACAATCCCTGCTCCAGCGTGTGGTTCTGAGCCAGCTTGCAGGAGGAGGGGGGTTGTGTTGTGCTGTTTTGTTTTCTTTCCGCTGAGTATCCACAGCGGAGAGCAGGTGAGAGACAGAAGGAGACACTGCAAGCATCTTGAAGGCAGAAATAATGGGAGAAGGTAGGAGGGGTGAGAATAGGTTTGGAGGCCAAGCTGGAAGCAGGGCTGAAAGGAAGGGTGGGAAGGCAGGCGGGGCTTGTGAGAGGGGATCTTCAGAGCCCGGTTGGGGGTTGGGAGTGTGCATTAGGGGGGGAGGCTGCGTGGGTAGCCTAGGAGAGCCCAGCAGCTAAGACTAAGCTGGGCTCACAACTCCCCCCATAGTCTCTTCCTAGGCCCCCTGCCTCCAACCTCTCCCTTCCTCATCTTCCTCTACTTGAACCGGGTTTCTATTCCTTCCTCACAACACTTACATGGCTCCTAGGACAGAGAATAGAGAGGCATCCAGGAGAGGCGTTTCAGACTTCTGTGGGCTCAAAGTGCTAAATGCCAGGCTGAACTTTGGTTTGGTTTGTTTTTTCTCCATACAGAGGTATTGAACCCAGGACCTTGCTAATTGCAGGAAAGCCTACTTGTATAGTGAGGTACATTCTCAGGACCAGACACCAACCTTCCCTAAATGAACTCTGCCTTCCCCCTTCTAAATGTTCTCCTTTTCACAGATATGTGTTGACACTTCCTCAAATAGTACATTCTTTTTTAAAATTTGTATCTATTTTTAATCGACTCTTTTTTTTTTTTTTTTTTCTTTTTTTTCTTCAAGACAGGGTTTCTCTGTAAAGCCATTGGCTGTCCTGGAATTCACTCTGTAGACCAGGCTGGCCTGGAAATCAGAGATCTGCCTGCCTTGTTTTTGTTTTTAAAGAGCAATTCTTGCTCTGTAGCCCAGGCTGGTCTTCAAACTATCCCTCTTGCCTCAGCCTCTTGGATGCTAGAATTACAGGTGTTTCACACGGTGCCTTGTAAGATGGTTTCTTTTTACTTATACAGTAAGGCAAGTCTGTTGAAATATGAAAGGCACATCTGAGAATGGTGACACATGTCCATAATCCCAGGATCTGAGAGGTAGAGGCAGCAGGTGCTGGTTAAAAGTTGTGCTTGGTTATGCAGTGAATTGGAAGCCAGCCTGTGCTCCAGGAGACCATGGCTCAAAGGACGACAGCAAAGGACCTTTTGAAAAAGATAGATATTCTATTTTTTTATCTCTGTGTCTGTATATATGGAAACACGTGCTTTGGGAGGCCAGAAGAGGATGTCAAATCCCCTGTAGTTGGCATTAAGGCAGTTGTGAGCTGTGTATTGTGGGTGCTGGGACCTGAACCTGGGTCCTCTGTAAGGTCAGCAAGCACTTTTAACTGCTGAGACATGTTTTCAATCTCTTGTTTATTTGCTCCTCAGTAGCCTGGAGCTCATCAACTAGACCAGGCTGGCTGGCCAAGCAAGCCCCAGGGATCCTGTCTCTGCTTTCACAACCGTGGGATTACAGGTGCATGCCAATATGCCTGGCTTAAACCACAACACAACACAACACAACAACAACAAAAACCTGTGTGTGTTGGGGGGGGGGAGCCACCAGGATTACAGAGAATGACTCTGTGAAGTCGGCTCTCTCCTCCCACCCGTACATAGGTTTCAGCTTGTGAAGCAAGTGCTCTTGTCTGCTCAACAACCTCACCAGCCCATCCCTAGGTTTTTATGTGCATTCTGGGGAGGAATTCTAGGAACTCAGGTCCATGCTCCAGTTGCATCATCTGACTGACTGAGGCATCCTCCACCCTAGTTCCAGCCCCATCCGGCTTCTATACATCTCTTTCCCATGATTCCACTGTTCTTCACGTTACTCCAACTCCAGTAGCACAAGATGTTGCAGGGTGGACCGTCTACGGAGGAGCTCAGAACTGAACTCGGGGTTCAGACCAGCTGTAAGGGAACCTGGTACCCATACCACTCCTTCTTTATTCTCACTCTAGCCATGATGGACTCCCCTCCCCCACCAGACCTTGCTGGCCTCATGGGAAGGGACAACCAAAAGTTGTGTCAGATAAGTCTCATTTCATTCTTGTCACAGCTTATGTGAAAAGGATCATTATACCATCTTAGAGAGGGTGAAACCGAGGCCCAGATGGATTAAGGAACTCAGTCAAGAACACACAGCAAGTCAGTGGTACGGCAGGATGAAGGATTGAGGTCAGGTCCCAAAGCACTAGAGTACAGCATACAGACAGGGGAGGGCAATAGAGTAAATCACAGTAATCTTAGGATTCACCAAGTTGAATTTACCAGCTATACTATTCATCTACAACAACCTGCTCACCTGGATGTACTAACACACGCGCACACACACACACACACACACACACACACACACACACACAGAGAGAGAGAGAGAGAGAGAGAGAGAGAGAGAGAGAGAGAGAGAGAGAGAGAGAGAGGCCCTGCAGACCAATCCAATTATAGGCTGAAGAATCCACAAGACAGCTCTTCACATATTGGCTACCCAAAGTCACAATCAGGAGGACACCCTTTGCTTCTTATGATTATTAGTGGTGGAGCAGGGACGTGGTTATCTATTCCAGAGCTAGGTACTGGGGCTCTGTCAACTCCTCCTTGTGTCTTAGGCATTAGTAGAGATGCATGGTAGCAGCTCAAGGAACAGGAAAGGATTTTGTCAGTCCTGGCAATGCCATAAAATTTTATTTGGCCTCTGAGGAAAGTCACATCTCCACCCTAACCCTACCCCTCAGGATAGACAAACATTTTGCAGGAAGCCTGGGGAGGCTCAAGGGACTATGTTTTCCTAAGTAACAAAAAAGTGAACTTCAGCTGCTGGTAGTGGTTTCTAGGTAGAGCTGGAGCCTCCTTATTGCAGGAGGAAAGTTTGGACTGAACAGCTTCGCCATGTAGCCGGTGGGACGCACACGGCAAATGCAAAAGATTTTTGAGAAACTAAAGACCCGAGACTACAACATTTTTGCCTTTGCTGATTTTTTTCAGACTTATTTGCTCCTATGGGTATCACAGGTTCTGCCTGGTCCTGCTGTGGTAAGAGTGTGGCAAGCATTGCACCTAAAATAACAGCTTTGAGAAGGTGTAATTCACAGACCATGCAGTTCACCCTTCTAAAGGGCACGGTTGGTAGGATTTTAGTGTATTCTCAGACTTGTTCTGATTCAGAACATTTTCAAAAATAAACTCTGTATCCATGAACAGTTGTTCCCAATTCCTTCTTTCTACCAGCCTCTGGCAACCACGGATCTATTTTCTGTCTTCCTGGATTTACCTATTTGGGACACTTTATACAAAGAGAATCATATAATGTGTGATTTTATAGAACGTCATACTCTGAAGTCCTAACTCTAGAAGCTCAGAATATGATCTTCTTTGAAAATAAGGTCCTAGGAGATAGAAGAGTTTAAGATGAAGTCAGTAGAATGAGCCTTAATCCAATATGACTGATATTTGTCCCCAAAGAGGAAAACTAGATACAGAGGTAGAGAGAACGGTGTGTGGGGATGAAGGTTCAGAGCACCAGAGACTGACAGCAACTGATAGAAGCTACAGGGTTGAGGATTTAGCTCAGTGGTAGAGTGCTTGCTTAGCAATTGCAAGGCCCTGGGTTCGGTCCTCAGCTCCGAGAGGGAAAAAAAAAAAGAAAAGAAGCTACATAAGAAAAAAGTGTGGGAACATACTTTTAGTATAATAGCTTAAGCCACCCAGTTTGCGGTTCTGTCCTATGGCAGCTCCAAGACACTAATAGACATGTTGTTTGTGTCTGGCCTTTTTTCACTGAGCATAATGTTCTTAGAGTTTAACCATATTGGAGCATGAATCAGTACTTTTCTTTTTTATGGCTGAGTAATATTCTACTATGTGGATATACCACATTCATTTAGCCACTTACCAATTAACCAAATTTTGAATAGTTTCCAATTTGATGGCTGTTATATAATAAATGCTGCCATATACATTCACGTAAGTTTGTGTATGAATGTTTACCGAGTTCCCAGACGTGACTAAAATACCAGCTAGAACTTGAAAGAACTGTCCCTCTCATGAAAGTGTTTGATTTTAAACTCAGAGACTTTGGTCTCAAGTCTCACCCACACCCATTCAAGTAACACCCACACCCATGGGGACATGGGCTCATATACATTAATTCACACACACTATGACAGTTAATCTCCATTGTCATCTTGCTGATCTTTAGAGTCACCCATGGAAACAGACTTCTGAGGCTCTCTGTGAGGAAGATTCTAGATTAGGTTAATTGAGATGTGGATGGCATCATCCCATGGGCTGGGATCCTGCTCTGAATGAATAGGAGAAAAAGAAGGAAGGAAGGAAGGAAGGAAGGAAGGAAGGAAGGAAGGAAGGAAGGAAGGAAGGAAGGAAGGTAGGTAAGAAGGCAGGCAGGCAGGCAGGAAGGAAGCTGAGCCCAATGTTCATCTCTCTCTCCTTCCCACTGAGGTTGCCATGTGACCAGCCAGCTGCCTCAAGTTCTTGCTGCCACGCCCTTTCTGACTGACATGATGGACTGTGGATTCAAATAACCCCCTTCCCTCTTTAAGCTGGGTTTGTCAGGCATTTTGTCAGAGAAATAAATAAATAATTAATTCACACACACACACACACACACACACACACACACACACACGTGTCATATCACCACAGCAAATACTCCTTTGAGGCCCTTTGCTCTTCCAGAATGTGGCAGTTCAACAGAGAATCAGACAGAAGTCCCATGACACTGAGGGAGATGAAATTCCCAAAGAATACAAAATTTGAATATCATTGAGAACAAAAACCAAAAATATTCAAAGGAGTACAAATGGGCCAACACGGTTTCTATTGATTGCCACAGGATTTCTGGAAAGGCACGGCTTTACCAGCACACAAGTTAAAGATGTACACGTGAGGAAAAGCACATTTGACATCTATGCAGGGCTCAACTGGTGCAAAGACTGGCTGCCTGGCTCCTCCGGAGGACCTGGACGCTTACATAAGCAAAACTGCTTAGATCAGGGCGAGCACAAGAAGATTCGATTTCACTGTCTGTGAGCGAGCAGGATCAGAAGCTATTCTGAGCAGCCACAGAGGGAAAGCGCCAGAAACCATAGCTACAGCAGTCAAGCCCGACCAGCGGCCAGATCAAATGTGACATTCCCAAAGAACGTGTGAACAGGGCATCTTTGAAGCCGCCGATACTCAAAGAAGAAAAAAAGAAAAGAAGAAGGCAGAAAGCACCTTGGTGCAGGCAACTGTGAAGGCCGTAGGAGTGAAGGCTTGATCCCAGACTACGCAGTCAGGATGAGACAGAAGAACACCAGCTGGAAAGGTGCGGGTCTGAGCCGCCCATTGAGCAAATATTGATTCTGGACACCGTCTCTGCCGATCATTTGTACGCGCTGTTCTTTGGCCCCTCGCCCTTCATTTTGTTCATCCTCCTGTTCCTTCCGTTCTTACTGCTCCCTGGATGTGCCGTGCTCCTGGCTGGGGTGCCAACTTCTGCAGGGCAGAAGCCTGCCCTAGCTCATTTACCTCACTTCCAGAGGACAGGGCAGCTCCTCCTCCCTGGTTACCTCCCTGCTTCTCCTCCAAGCCATTCCTATCCATTCTGTTGCCTGGGGGAAAAACTAGAAGAGAACTGCCTAGGCGTCCTAGTCCTGACTCCTGCACAGTATAGAAGGAGGCGCTTCCAATACCCTCTTGCTCAAGACGTTTCACTCAGCTCCAGGTGACTCCCAGTAACAAAAAGAGCCATGTTAAGTCTTTAAGTACCTGCCATCAAGCTGGCTGGCTCTCCCCACCTCTGCTGCCTCCAAGGCAGTAGGATTCAGGCCTAGGTCTCCAGTAAGTCATCTCCGTTCCCAAGCATGGCTAACATGCTAAAGTGTGGACAGTGCTCAACGTACCTGCTGGCATTGTGAGGAGCCGAAGACTAGCGTGTGTGTGTGTGTGTGTGTGTGTGTGTGTGTGTGTGTGTGTGTGTGTTGAAAAACAGCTTCTCATGTAGTCTAGGATGCTCTTGAACACACTAGATAGCTGAAGTTGACCTTGAACTTTGACCTTTCTGATTCCAACTCGTGTGTAGTTGACATTAGAGGTGTGCACCTCTGTGCCTGATTTAATCATGCTGAGGATTGAACTTAGGATTTTCTTCACGATAAGCAAACTCTTTACCAACTGAGCTATATCCCTAAACCCTTAAATGCTGTCTTTATTGAAACTGTCATCCATGCAGCCCACAGTGGTGGTACATGGCTTTAATCCCAGCACTCAGAGGCAGAGGCAGGCGGATCTCTTGAGTTTGAGACCAGCCTGGTTGCAGAGTTGCCCTACAGCCAGGGCTACACAGGAACCATAATCCATGTACCACAAAATTCATGCTTTTAAATAAATATAATCCAATGGCATATTCAGAGTTGTATAACCATTACCTCTATTTCCAGACTATGCTCCCTTCCTGTTTGCCCTAGCAATGACTTTTTTAAAAATTCTTTATTTGCCTATTCTGAACAAGTGGATCATACAGATCGTACTCATTGGTGCCTGGCTGTTTTTCCAGGGTTTAATTTTGTTTGTTTTGTTGAAACAGCCTCTCTGTGTACTGAATTTAATGTTTTTAAGGCTCATCAATGTTGTACTATATTCTGTTTAATAGTCAAATAATATTCCTTTATGTAGATATACCACATTTTGTATATCCACCCATCAGTGATCAACATTTTAGTTCTTTCTACTTTTTAACTGTTATGAAAATGCTTCTGTGAGGGGGTTGGGGATTTAGCTCAGTGGTAGAGCGCTTGCCTAGCAAGTGCAAGGCCCTGGGTTCGGTCCCCAGCTCCGGAAAAAAAAAAAAAGACAAAAAGAAAATGCTTCTGTGAACATTCATGTATAAGTTTTCATGTGGGTACATGTTACCACATGTTACCACATTTCACTTTGTAAGTAGGTCCTTTACCAGCTTTGTTTTAATTTGATCTGTGTCTTCCTTGTCTTGTTGCAATGATAAAAAGCAACTTATGGAAGAAAGCATTTGCTTTATCTCATAGTTCAAAGAAGTTTGAGAAGACTTCCTCGTCGTGGGGAGGCCACTGCAGCGGGAGGACGAAGCAGCTGGTCACATCCTGTAATCAGGAGTCAAGAGACTGGCGAATTCTTGTGCTCAGCTCATGCCACATCTTTATGAAGTCCTGGAGAACAAGCGTTTCTTCCAGCTAAGCAAGCAGTCTACCAACTGTACTAACGCCCCCAGACTTATCTCCCTCATGCTCCACTTGCTGTTACTGGCTTCTCTTCCTGCCTCTTGGCTTCTGCCCTTGCAGAGACAGAGCTTCTGTCCTCTCCGAGGCTCATTCTCAAACCCCGAGAGAGGTGTCTGAGCATTTGGGATCTGGCTGTCCAGAGGCACATCAGAGCATACCTTAACTCACTGTCCAGGAAGTGGGTCAGATGGGCCAGACAGGCAGTTTCGGTCTAGCGAGGGCTGTGGGCGTGGCAGCTCTTAGAATAATCCACCATCTTGCAGTATAGATGGAGAAGTAACAAATGAGGCTGTGGAGGTGAATTTGGCTTGAAAAGCACAGAGGACCGCCTTGGCACAGAATATCATTAATTATTGATAGCGTTAACAAGACCATTATTGTTCAACCAGGGGAAGTTCTGCTTTCCCGGAACCCGGGGCCCAAACCTTCCTATCAGGTAGGTTTCCCAACACACTCAACCTCTCTCTACTTTCTCCCAGGGGTGGGATTTGCTTCTTCTGGATTCCTCTGAACCTCTTCCTTGTCCTCACCAGAGCCGCTAGGCACATAGCACTCCCTGACCCTACTCCTACACATGCAAAGCCCAGACCAGATCGCCCTTAGGTTCCTCAGGGTTCCCCAGGCACTTTCACTTTAGGATTACTTTCACTGGAGACACAGTGTGCCAGGAAGAATCTTGTTCTCTCCTCAGCACTACCCACAACCCAGCTCATATGTGCCAGGCCCATGGAGAAAAAAAACTCTTCCTCTGTTCCAGTCCAAATCCATGGGTACAGCCTGGGTCATAAGCTATACTAGAACAATGACCCCAGGGCCACATCGCGCTGGCTGACAGGAGCCTACCTCTGAGTGGGTAGAGGTTGAAAGGGATCACTGAAAACCTCACAGACAACCCCAGTGATGTCCTTGGCACCCAAGAAAGTGAAAGCAACTAGGAGTTGGAAAGAGAACAGGGGCTGTGTGACCAGCTTTCCTTGTCCCTGATGGCCTTTCCCACAGTGATTCCATGAAATGGGACACTGAGAACTCAAATGATACTATGAAGGGTTGTGTGCTGGGCTTAGTCAGATCCAGCCCCTTCTGATACGTCTGATTCAGACGGTATTAAAGAAGATCCAGGGGAGATGGCTATGGTAAAGTCCTTGCCACGCAAGCATGAGGATTTGAGTTCGAATGCCCAGTGCTCACATAAAGGCCTGGCAATAACAAATGAGGGTCCAAGCTCACATACACATGCACGATTTAACAAGACGACCACCTCTCAGAGCTCTGGTACGGGTGATGGAACCCCTGAGTTGTGCTCCTTTTGATGAGTGTCTGACTGAGATTCATCAGGGCTGGCTTGGGTGTAAAACAGAAATTCCCTGAGTTGCACAGGTCATCATGTATGTGTTTTATCTCTCTAATACTCACTTCCCATGGCCTTAGAGACAGTGTCTGTTATGTCCAACTGCACTCTTCACCTCTTAGTTTCAGTGGTTCAGTACCTGAGTCCAGTCCTCTGAGTCAGAGGTAAGTATTAAACAACAACAGTAGCAGCAAACGCACTTGAGCCAGCAGGTGTGTGAGCATTCATGTGCAGATCCTTCTACCTCCAATTCCCTAGCACGGAGATCACAAGTGTATGCCTCTCTGTTTGGCATTGTGTGTGTCTGTGTTCTCGGGTGTGTGGATACATGTGGGTCTGAACCAATGTATGCGTGCATGTTTATGGAGACGGACATCAAGTGTCTTCCTCTACCAATGTACATTTAATTTACTTAGGCAGAATCTCTCTGAGCTGAGCTTGCCACTTAGTTAGCCAGGTTGCCCTAGTGACCCGTTTCTGCTCCTTGAGTGCTGTGGTTACAGGTGAGCTGCCATGCCTTCCCAGATTTTGTTTTAAGTTCACGGACAATTTTATTGGGGTTTTGAGGGCAGGTAAGCTATAAATCTTGGCAGCTGCCTGGGGAAGGGAGATGGAGAAAAGAAAAAAAGCCATGTCTTTTGCAGTGGAAACTGGCAAGTGGCCCCATGGCAGAAAGGGAAGGAGGCCTCAGAGAGTGACAGAGAAAGCATGCTTAGGGTGCCCAGCCACAGTTCTGAATCCAGATGCCGCCTAGTCCCAGGCTATTTGTTCTGGTGCAAATGACTGTATCAGGGCGTGTGGTCAGGCACAGACATGGGGAGCGAGCGCTTACTGAGAAAAGCACTCCTTTGGGGCTGGAGAGATGGCTCAGCAGTAAGATGACTGGCTGCTCTTCAAGAGGACCCGGGTTCAATTCCCAGCACTCGCATGGCAACTCACGGCTGTCTGTAACTCCAAGGTCTGACACCCTCACACAGACATACATGTAAGCAAAACACCAATGCAAATACAATTTAAAAATTTAATTTTAAAAAGTAAGCATGAGAGAGGGGGCAGGAGAGAGGCACTCCCAAGGAAAGTGGGCTTGCAAGCAGAGGGAAGAGTGCCCCAAAGGAAAGAGCCCCAAAGTCGCACCCAGCTTTTTTATGACGGACAAGGATCAGTCAAGGGCTTTATTCAATGCGTAAACTCCCAGCCTATGCTTGGCATCTTTATGTGAGTCCTAGGAATAGAGCTCAGGACCTTGTGGTTTGAGGGGGTGAGGGAGAAGGTGAGGTTTGAGACAGAATTCCTCTGTGTAACAATGCTGGCCGTCCTGGAACTTGCTCTGTACACCATGTTGGCTTTTACCTCACAGAGATCTGCCTGTCTCTGACACCCAAGTGCACCATCATGCCTGTCTGGTCCCCATGCTTTCAAGGGAAGCATTTTACCAACTGAGGCCTTTTCCCCCAGCCCTTGAGCTGAGTTTCAGTTGACTGTTATGAAATCCTTACCACAGGGCCCTCATCTTTTAAAAAAAGCCATTGTGGAGCTGGGCATGGTGGTACACTCTTTTTACCCCATCACTTGGAAGGTAGAGGCAGGCAGATCTCTGAGTTTGAGGCCAGCCTAGTATACAGAGTTCCAAGACAGCCAGGACCACACAGAAAAACCCTGTCTTGAAAAACAAAATAAATAGTTTTGTATGTGTGTACTGTTGGGGGGAGGGGTCTTGTATGCCACAACACATGTGTGGTGGTCCAAGGACAGAGAGACAGCCTTGGGTGTCAGACTTTATACCCTGCCTTGTTTGAGAGAAGTCCATGGTAGTTTGAATAAGAATGAGCCCAATACATATTTGAAGGCTTAGTCACCAAGGCATAGATCTGTCTGAAAGGATTAGAAGGATTAAGAGGTGTGGCCTTGTTGGAGGAAGCATTTCACCCAGAATGGGTTTTCAGATTTCAAAAGCCCATGCCAGCTCTCTCTCTCTCTCTCTCTCTCTCTCTCTCTCTCTCTCTCTCTCTCTCTCTCTCTCTCTCACTGTTTTGCTACTTCTCCCGCCCTGTCACTCCCTATATGCTGCCATGCATCCTGGCATAAAGACAATGGGCTAAGCTTTTGAAAATGTAAGCCAGCCCCCAGTTAAATGCATTCTTCTTTAAGGGTTGCCATAGTCATGGTGTCCTGTCACAGCAATAGAAGAGGGGCTAAGACACTGTTCTTTGTTGCTGGCCACTGTACACCAGGCTATCTGGCCCAGGACCTCAAGGGCTGTCCTGTCTCTGTCTCCCATCTCACCATAGGACCATTGGGATGACAGACACGTCCTGATATGTTGAATTTCAATTTCTGGGTATTCAAACTGAGGTCCTTATGTTTGTTTGGCAATCACTTTATCCTCTAAGCCGTACCTCCAGCCCACTATCTCTATTTCTATAATATGTATCTATTATTTGTATCTTTATGTCTAGTTTGCAGCTAAAATTGAGGTCCAGAGAGGCTAGGTAACTCTCCTCAGACCACGCCACTGGTAAGATGCAGGGTGAGGCTCACAGAACATCTGGGCCAAGCCCTGGAGGGTTTGCTTCTCAAGGCAGAAAGGTGCAAAAAGGAAGATGAAGGAGAGACAGAAGGAGCTGGAGAACCATGGTGCCTGTGAGATAAAGGGACTCGTGAGAGCTTCCCAGGGGTGGGTTGTCAAAGGAACCTTTTAAAGCAGGATAGTCCAAGGCCCCTTTGAAGTTGTGTGAATTTATCTCCTAAAAGAAGTATCCCTAGGACTTGTCTGAGTCTGCTTCTGCTGCCTCTTGCACAAATACCTTTTGCAGTTGGTTTGGGAGCAGACAGAAGAGGGTGTTGGCCAAGTTCCAGGTCTCAGTTAGAGCTCAGGAGGAATGAAACACCAAGCCCAGGTCAGCCGCCAACCCAGACACTAAATGAATTTAACAGCTTCAGTGCAAAGGGGAGGAGGGGTGTGAAAGTGCAGGCTATTCCAGAACTCTCCAAAATTCTCAGGCTAAGCTTTTTCCTTCCATGGTGTATGAAATGTAGATTTGAGTACATGTATTTGAACTGGGAAGGGGAGGAAGGCCAATCTGTTAAACGAACTGAGGTTTAGAGAACCTCTCCTATCCAAAAAAAAAAAAAAAAAAAATCCTCCGAGTGCCTGAAACTCCAACTGGGGCTGGAATTTGAGGACTAAAACTGTGAGGTGGGTTAATGACATTTCTAAGAAAGAGCTGAGGGAGGAGGGGCTTGGAATCCACAGGCACCGAACAGGCACAGGCCTTGGGTCACAACTGGATGTGACAGTCAGTCCGATGAACTCCGGGGGCCTGGATGTGGCTCTCTGATTATGTCTTTGCTTAGGTGGAAAGGGCCCCGGGCTTGCCTAGCTTCATTTGCAGACGGGCCTCCGAGCCTCTAAGAGTAGAGGGCAGGGAGCCAGGAAGGACTTGGCAAGAGCCTGGGAAGAAGGAAGCCGAGTAGCCTGGTAAAACGATGAGGAAAAGGCTGGAGTGGGAGGGCAGCCCAGGCCTTCGGGCCTGCAGGATGGATAAGGCTGTCCGGAGCATCAGCCAAGGCCAGAAGGAGAGGATAAAGGAAACAGGGAGGTAAACTTGATCTGCTGCCCACCTGGGCAGTCTCAGAGGCATCAGGTTCCCCTGGTCAGCTGCCTGAGGAGGGCCTGGTCCTAAACAGGCCTGGGTCTGGCAACTGTGGGGCTCCTCCCCCAGTTCCCACACTTCATTTCCTTAGGACAGCTTCCCCAAGACTCCAAGAGTTCCTGAGGCCTCTCTTCCCTGTACTGTGTCTGTGCCCCCATCACTCACTCCCTTGGACTCAATTCCCACCCAGGCGTCTCTCTGCAGAGCCCCAGACCTGGGCTCGTTCGCCTGGAGCGGATTGCTCATACACAGAGGACTCCCAGACAGAACTACTCTCTGCAGCTTCTGCTGCAGGGTGCGGTCTTAGAAGTGTTCCCTTCTCCCGAATCCGGGGAGGATGGTCCTCAGGGTTCCAAGCTTGCTGACACATTCCCAGGAATCCTCAGGCACTTCACCATGAGCTGCCGTGATTCTGAGACCCTGCTTCCTTCACAGCTACATGTGCTGGGAGGGGGTAGTCAGCCCTGGGCACAGGGCTTGCAGACTGCCCCCTCTACCAGAACAGCAACACTTCCAGCTCACTTACAGGCATGGGTTCTAAGAGTTAAGTTTTCTCTTGGAAAAGCCTCCATGTAACTCAAACAACATCCAGAGGTCCTGGCACGGAGCTGAGCCCCAAACCAACCAACCTAACAGTGACTCATGTTGCCCGTGGGACTTATGTCCTGTAGCTACGGCTCTCTAGACCTTGTAGGCAAGAGCACACCGGGAGGCAATGCCAGATTATTCACATACCACACCATGCAGCCTCTCTCTGTTTTATTTCTAGCAGTCACCTCCTAGCTGATCCTAGTGTTCTGTGTTCCTGTGGTGAAGAACTTATAGATCGGTTCCTCACATGACTTCTAATAGTCACTCTATTAGTCAGGGTTCTCTGGAGTCTCAGAATGTATGGAATGTATCTATTAAGGGGATTTATTGCAATGATTTACAGCCTGTAGTCCAACTAACCCAACAATGGGCAGCTGTGGATGGAAATCCAAGAGTCCAGTGGTTGCTCAGTCCCACAAGGGTAGCCGTTTCAGCTGGTCTTCTGTATACACTGGAATCCTGAAGAAGTAGGTTCCGGCAGATAAGCTGGCAGGTATGAGCGAGAAAGCAGGGTCTTCCTTCTTCCATTGTCCCTAGGAGGCCTCCAGTAAAAGGTTAATCTGAGGCGGCTCAGATTAGAGGTGTTTGCCACCACACCCAGATATGAAGCCTGCTTTGTCACAGGCTGGCCTTGAACTCAGAGATCTGTCTCCTGGGCTTGTACTAACTTGCCTGGTCCTAACTTTTTTATGGCCTCAAGATCTTCATGTCAAGGTTTGGTTAGAAGCCCGTGTCTTCCAGCCTCAATGGATGCTGTGCCTCCTCCATTGCTGGATTGTAGTTCATTCTGGATGTAATTGAGTTGACAACCAGGAATAGCCACCACAGGCACCAAGTGGACTTTGTCTCTGCTCCAGGCACCATGAGCCTCTGCTGATACCTTTGTCCACTTTAAAACTTTCGGATTAAAACACTTGTTTTAGCCATTGTTTTAGCCATTGGGGAGTGGTGACTCGTGCCTTTAATCCCGGTACCCAGGAGATAGAATCAGGCAGAGCTCTGTGAGTTCAAGGCCAGCCTGGTTTGCAGAGAGAGTTCGAAGACAGCCACAGTCACACAGAGAAACCCTGTCTAGAAAAAAAAAATTAAATAATAAAATAAATAAATTGCTTTGCTTTATGTGTGGTGTTGTAAACCTTTATGTGTGGTACCCCATCTATACCCACAGCCCTCCCGCACCTCCCACACAGACACAGCCCCCATACCAGCAACACACACATGTACATTCACACAGGAGCATGCACTTGTACATGCTTGCACTTGTGCACACTTGCCTACCTCCTGGAATCAGAGCAGAAGGAAACCTCTTTCCCTCTGACACCTGTCCGGAAGGTGCTGGTTTCCCTAGAAGAAGTAGGTAGGGGCTTCCTCGGGTCACCAGGATTCTTCTCCGGGCCAGCAACACCTTTCTTCTAGTTAATCCTCTACTAGCCCTTCAGCAACTTCCTTCAGCTCCAAGACAGGGAGCCTTCAAGCCTAAAGTTTTCTAGCTCATCTGCCCTCCAAAGCCCCTACTCCCCATCTCTGTGCCTCCTGGGGGCCAGCACCTAAGGGACTCTCACCAGCACTGCCTCACTGTGACCCACTTCTGGTGACTCTGGGACACATGGCAGCCCACAATTGAATAGACATCTCACCAGGGAATGAATGACATATTAGTGTCCTCCTCTTGAGGTCACCTCGTAAACTACTAAGAGCTCAGTAGCATCCTGGGCCCCTTTTCTTTACGTCTTAGTTTGGGGAGGAACCCTACCCTCTTTTGCAGAGGCCTGAGAGAGGAGAAGGTTAATTTCCTCTGCAGACTTTTCCAGGCTTTCAGCTGTGCTGGTCAATCCCACCAAACCGGTTTGACCTGTCTTCCTTTGAGGGCATAGTCTCATACCCAGGATGAAGGCTCCTATCAGTATATCCTGTGTATGATGCTTGCCTAGCTGAAGGCCCTTCCCAGAACCCAGCTGCGAAACCCAAAAACCGGGATGGGGTTATAGCTCAATTGGTAGGGTGCATCTCTAACATTCACAAGATATGGGCTTGATCCTCAGCAACTTATAAACTTGGTGTGGTGGTGCACACCTGTAATCCCAGCACTTGGGATGTGGAGACAGGAGGATCAGGAGTTCAAGGTCAGCCTGGGTTACATGAGATCCTGTCTCAGAAAAACAAAATAAAGCAGAACAAAGCAAAAATAAATAAATAAATAAATAAATAAATAAATAAAAACAAAAACAGATCAAAAACCAAATGGACAATCAAAACCCAGAAACTGCAAGTCATCCTTGCTGTGTTCTCCTCTTTGCCCACACTTTGGTCTTCTGACCACTTGGCATTTAGACACAGGAGTGATCCTCACTGATTTCTCTGCTCCAGTTCCTACCCTGCCCTTTCCTAACAGTTGGTTCACCATCCCTTCACATCCTCCAGTGGCTTCCTATTACCCAGAGAAGAGCACATAGATCATTCCTTTCAAATCCCAGGCTCTAGAGTCTGGGAAAATAGCTCAGCAGATAAAGTAAGTATGTGCCACACAAACTTGAGGACCTGAGTTTGATCCCTAGAGTCCATGTAGGAAGCTAGGAATGGTGAAGTGCTTGTAATCCCAACACTATGGAGATGATCCTGGGGGCTTGCTAGCCAGCCATCTAAACACACCACACACACACACACACACACACACACACACACACACACACACACAAATATTTCTGAAAAATTCTAGGCTTCTAACCACAAGGGGAAGTTAGTCTACCTTGAGTTTATATCCTAACCCCCAATTACAGATTGATAATACTAGTGAGTCCTAAATTCCAGAGCATAATATTGAGGGCTGTGAGTCTGAATCAAGGTTGAGTGGGAATGAGGGACCTGCGATCCATTAGTAATGCCTGTCATGAACACAGCAATGGCAAAACTGCAAGGCTTTTGCTTCCCTGTTCTAGTTGTTTCAAATCATCCACACTTCTGCTGGGATTCCCCGACTCCTCTTAGTTCAGGATTGGGACATTGGAATCCATAATCTAGGCACCACAGGTTCTACAGTCTTCCCTAACCTTGCTGTCAGATTCACCACAATTCTACTTGCCATCAAGTTGTCAAGACTGCCCATTTTTCCATCCTTCTGATGAATTGGAATGACCATGACTGTGGCTGGCTGGCCTTGCACTATGCCGCTGGCAGACTTAACAATTCACAATTAGTAGTAGCACCCTTTCGCATTCACATTTGTATTGTGAATCATAAACACTTTACCTATAAATCCAGCATTGGTGACACTGAAAGTCCTTGTGTCATGGTTAGATATCTCAGGAATTGCTAGGGTGCAGTGGATTCAAACTGTTGGGAGGAAGAAGACAGGAGGGGGGCTGAGGTAGGATTTCTGGTGCTGTAGAATGTAGATCCCTTGTGATCAGAGGAAAGAGAACCAGAGAAGAGACCTGGCTTTCAGTGGCCTGCAGTTCAGGTCATCAGGAGAAGGACCGTGACAGAGACAACCACAGGGGAGAATACGATCAACTCAACAAGAAGGCTCAGACACTGCCTGCCTACCTATTGGCTTTGGAAACTAAGATCTAAAAGGAGCAACAAAGAGGAAGTGTGCATCCAGGCTCACCCCTACCAGATCCCCTTTCAAGCTCAGAATAGACTTTGGGCCTCCTTTTCCAGAACACTATGACCTTCTAGAAGGTCTTCTCTGTCACTCTCCCATGATTCATCTTGGATAGACTCGTCCCTCTGTTAAAGTCTCTCTAGTGTCCCCTCCACAGCCTTGCCCTTAGATGACCTAATGTCCACCCACCTCCATCTCATGACTCTAAACAGAAGTTGGCAATAGGCACTTGAAGTCCCTTCATTTGCACAGGATGTGTGGTGGGCGCATTTTCATAGCTCTCGGTGGTGCCTCATCTGTAAGTCTTCCTTGGCTGAATGAAAGAGACCATCTGCAGCCTCCTCAATGGGTGTTAGAATGTGTGAGGAGACACGTGGAGGTTAGAACTGTGCTCAACTCACCATCCCTTCTGTTACCAGTGTTCAGTTAGGATTTACTCAAGGGCAGAGATCAGCCTTCTCTTTGCACCTTGAGGTGAACACAGGCACACAGTGAACAGCTATTGCATAAATGCACCTTCACTCTCAGGCACCTCATTCCAAATAAGACCTGAGGCACAAGGTGGCCTATGCTATCAGCTTTGTCAGTCAAGGGGACTGACGTCTCTGTGGTGTGACCCTTCTTTCTGCCCATGGTCTCATGGTTCCCAGTATCTGCTCGTCTCTAGTGATAAGAAAAGCCTGTGACTATTGGAATAGAACTGAAACTTGATTCAGGTGACTTCAGAAACCTGTCCTGTCCTTGGGACTCAGCCTCCTGGCTTGTGAAGGCCTTGAGGTATTCAAGAACCATATGTGAACTGATTTCTGGGTGCCCCACCCCCAGGCATGTGTGCTCATGGTTATCCGGGGAGGTGCTCTGGGTCCTGGGTGCTGGCTGTCCACCCTGCCCAGGCCTCTGAGGGAAGGGCAAAGGAGCCATGTTTTACTTAAGCTGTCTATGCTCTCCATGCAATCCCTGGGAGCCTGAATAATTGACGGTGTGGTCAGCAGCTGACCACTGACTTCCAAGAGTGGTGTGAATCAATCTGGTCAACATTTACCGCCCAGTCCCAGTAGGCCCAGAGGTCAGAGGTGAGAAGCGGTGCTCCCTCCTGGGTCTTAATCGCACAGTGACACCTGAGAGTCAGTAGAGTTGCTCACTTCTGCCCTACTCAGAATTATCCATAATTAAAAAGAAAAAAAAATCTCCTGTATCCTAAGCTGGCCACTGATTCACCATTAAATGACCTTGAACTTTTGATTCTCCTGCTTCGGGCAAGTGCCAAAAGCTTTAGGCACTTTAGGGACCAAACCCAGGGTTTCTCAAAGGTTAGACCAGAACTCTGTCAACTGAGTTACAATCTCAGCCCCTTCTTTATTTATACCTATGAGGAAGCTGGATTCAGTTCCTCATGGGGAACTGCACAGGACTGCACTATGTCAACATTGTATGGGTGTCCAAGGTGGGTTGTGGGGGGAAATGAAGTCTGACTTGAGGGTGTCTCCAGGACTGAGGTGCACATGGGGAGCTCTGAGAAAATTCAGCAGTTGAACAATTGAGTCAGGAGTGATAGAAAGTGGAAACTGGGGGACCCCAGCTCTAAGTGGTCCCCAAAGGCATAGGAAAGGATTGGGTTTTTTTTTTTTTAGGATGGACAATGATTAAGGAGAGAATGAGAAACAGACACTAGGAAGCCACCACCTTCTCCGGGATGGGCACAAGGAGAGGAGACCTTAAGGACAAAGAAGGAGCTGGTCAATGCCAGAACAGAGAAGGGGACACGGAGGTCAGGGGGAGTCAGGGCTACGAAAAGCCAGATCTAACAAGTGAGCTGATGGGTGGCCTCATAAAAGCAGTGTGTTGGATACAGAGGGAGAACCTGATTTCCTTCCTGGGAGGTGTCTTGAGATAGCTCGAGCCAGGGTTGATGGGGGTGGAGCTCAGGCTCCCACATACGGACTTCCACGGTGATACCTGCCCAAGGTTCTGGCCACGATCAGGAGGACCCCAGCTTTGACTTACAACAATCATTTATGGGGCCATTATGGCAGATAAGCCTCTTTTAGTGTAGTTCCTGCTGGAACTAGTGTAGTCTCAGCCACCACCACCGCCTCTGGCTTCCCACTGTTGGCATACAGAAACGCCTACTTTGGATGCCACCTCTCACCCCAGACAGTGGCTTACGTGTCCACAGAGAACAATCCTCCTCCTCTCTGTGTCTGTGAGACTTTTCTTGGTTTGTCCACGTTTACACATTCACTTATTCACAGCTGCCCACCTCGGCTAGCACCTATCTCTGTGGGATTTGGGTAGGAGTGGGATAGAGGAGGTCATGAGGAACCCTGTTGCCTGAGGATGGGGTCACATGTGGACCATGTAGCCAGCCCTCCCTACCCTCCCCCAGATTGGTTTCTTCTGTCCTGTGGGGCGCAGCCTTGGTGCAGCGTTCACTGGAGACAACACCTGCTTTCTCTGGCTTACGGAAGAGTCCCCTTAATTAGACAGGTGGAGGAGGAAAGCCTGGAAGAACAGGACTACTCCTGTGGGACCACCCACTTAGAAGGAGCTCAGGGGTGCTGGTGTCTAGAAGAAGGGAGGGGGTGGATTTGTCCTCAAACCAACAGGGACCTTGAAAAGCAAGGCTTGCATACAGTCAGAGAGGGAGACCTGCTCCAAAGCCAGGAGGCCACAGTCTAAGGTGATGACGCTTACCTTTCCGGCAACCCAGACCCCTTCAGACATCAAGTGAAGCCTATAGATCCTTTCTCAGAATGGTGCTTCTTTTTTTTTTTTTTTTTTTTTTTTTTTTCGGAGCTGGGGACCGAACCCAGGGCCTTGCGCTAGGCAAGTGCTCTACCACTGAGCTAAATCCCCAACCCCAGAATGGTGCTTCTTAAATGCATAAAATCAAATGCACAGGATGCCAGAGAGCAGCAGTTACGTTGATTCTGCCCATGCTCCCCTTGACCTTGAATGTTGAAGAATGTAAAAAGACAGGATGGATATTTACTCCAAACTCTCCTGCAGAGACCTTGCAATTAAATAGAGCAAAAGGCATAAGACTCACGTGGGGTGCAAGCTGGTAGGAAAGGGGTTCCTGATGAGAATCACTTGAGACCTGAGGTGTGCCATGGTCCAAGGCTAGCTTCTGTGGGGGCTTGCTGCCTGGGGAGGACTGGCCCCAGTGTTCCAGGAGGAACCTTTTGGAAGATGATCAGGTGGCCCCTGACAGAGAAACTGGAGAAACAGGCTTGATGGGGACTCAAAGTGCTAAGCCTGCCAAGGTGACTGTGGGAGGCCAATGCCTGCCAGCTGGTCCCTAAGGCCCCTGCTGGTACCTACAGCCACAGAGATGACACATCACAGTCCACTGTTGGAGCAGTTTTTAAATGTCCAATGGACTCTGGGCCCTGGTGCCACTAAAGAACCAAGCCCATGGGAGGGTATGCACACTTAGCCACCCAGCCCAGAGTTCCTAGTCCCTCAAGCAGATGCTTGCTAATTGGGGTGGTAAAATGTTGTAACAGCTGGTGTGTGTGTATACATGCATGTGCCTCAGTGTGTGTGTGAGTGTGTGTGTGTATGTACATGCATGTACCTCAGTGTGTGTGTGTATGTGTACATGCATGTGCCTCAGTGTGTGTATGAGTGTGTGTGTGTATGTACATGCATGTGCCTCAGTGTGTGTGAGAGTGTGTATGTGTACATGCATGTGCCTCTGTGTGTGTGTGAGTGTGTGTGTATGGATGTGCTTGTGCTCAAGCAGTGTGTGTGGGGGGGTGTATGCGCCTGTGTACAGATTGAACTCAGCGTTTTTCTCTTCTATGCCATCTGCTAGGACCTAAGGCCTACAGCTGTTGCATTTACTGACACCGACATCTGATAAAACATGGGATGAGGACTTATTCTAACTTCAGCTAGGGACATTGGTTCCCTATCTCCTGCCAGAGTGGATCCGTACCATATCTGTCAACTTTACCCTGGCACCTTGAGACCAAACACAAAGACACATCGGAGAGTCCATCCATCTGTGTTCTCCTCCTGGGATCGAAGCTAGGTTCACGTTGCATATGGCTGGCAGATGGAGCATGGATAAAGGTGACCTGTGTCACTTCTGGGCTCACAGAACCTACCACCTGCCATTACCATGATACAGTCCTCCAAATCCTCCTCTGATGGACTGTTCCGGGGCTCTGGGAGGTATGCCCACAGAAAGAGGGAGTATGCATCCAAGAACCAGGCTCGACCAATCCCCGGAGGGGATGGCCACCCATCAGAACCATTCGTGGTGCCACTGAGAAGGAGCCGTCCCACAGTCCCTCCAAAAATGGCTGCTCGGCAATCTATTCTCCACCCCACCTAGCCTCAGTTTCCTTAGCCACATGAAGAGGCTAGCCAGGGGCTGTCCAGACACCCTTACAGCTGGGAGGACAAAGGATAGCGTGGTCGAAGGGATAAAGTGATATGCACGAACACACGTGAGCCCTGTCCTGAGGCTGTGTCTACACGGACAAGCCTTTCTGGATACCTTTTCTCACAAACACCTAAACACGGACAGTGGTCAGATCCTTGCTTTTGATCATCATCGGTGGAACAAACACCCACACTACAGACCAATAAAGTACACTGGCCAAGTCCACTGAAAAAATATGCTTGCTTTTGTGTGTTTTACCATTTCCTGGGTAATCAAAGGGGCCACCTTTGAGCCCATGCTCTGGGAAGCCACTGGGCAGCACTCCTTCCAACCCTGTAGGCACAGCAGAGGCTAAAAATTTGGCATTTGGGGTCCTTGGAACCAAAGGCAGTCGAGTTGATTCTTCTAGTTCAGTTGAGGCTGATAAGTGGGAGAGCCCATGAGGAAGGGGAAAGCAGGGAATCTCAGAGCTGTCTTCAAGGACAGTTTTTGTTTGTTTTCTCATTCTAGAGACAGAGTTAGCCTCACAGAGGCTAGAGGGACAGGTAGGAGCCTGTCAGTCATGACACTGAGGTTACAAAGGTGTGTTTGTACTGTTCTGAATTCTGTGCAGTTGTGAACACCTTCAAAACTCATGACAACCTCGAGAAGGTTCCCATTTCACAGAGGTGGTCAAAAATGTGTTCAATATGACACACCAGGCGCAGCCTGGTTTGGTGTTGTCCATCAGCTGCTTTGGTTCTGTAAGCACCGCTCTAGACTAAGAGGAGTGCAGTGTCGTCGTCCCCCCTCCCCCGCCCTCCAGGTGTGCAGTTGCCCCTCCCCCGTTATTTTTAGCACCATTAATTATTGTAGTTGGCATACAAAACAATGAGCTTCCTTATGACATTTTCATATGTGCGTGTCACTGTATTTTACTCAGTCACTGTGGTAATCACACACAACACGTAGGCTGGTCTCCCACCACAAACTGTGGTCCAGCCCTGTTTGGGCAACAGTAACGAGACAAAGCCTGCACAAAGGAAGAACCTGAAAAATGGCGGCAACTATACAACTTGGTCTTGCCCTGCCCTGTCTCACTCCACCCCCAGGCCCTGTCACGGATGTTTGACAGAGAGGCTCTTTGCAGGGAACCAGGAAGAGCTCTTCACCAATCCCCGGCTTGGTCCAGGCTTTGCCCAAGTCTTCAGCTCCTCTAATTACTTATTTAAAGACTATCGATTCCTTGGGCTGCTGCTGGGAGGCCTGGCGGAATCGCATGTCTCGTAAATAGCAAGAGAGCCGTGGCCCAATGACTGGAGCTGCGGCCTGACATAACCAGGCAGGGGGTTATTTTCGCCCGGGATGCTTGTGAAATATTCATGTGCTGATTTAAATACCGACGATGTCAGAGTCGGAAAGGGCCAGTGAATCACATCGGCAAAGCCTGCTGGCATCCAGGAGGTGCAGTTGAGACCCTGGGGGCACAGAAGAGTGCCCAGATGGGGTAGGCGCAAGTTCAACATGATACAGATGCACAGAAAAATGTGCAACCTGGAGAGAAAACCTAGGGGACTTTCTAGGCCTCATAAGGACAGACAGGAGCTAGGAGGCTGAAATGAGGTGGCCATCATTCCGCACACAGTAGGCCTGCAAAACTGAATTGCTTGAGAATCAGCATGTCTATCTCTAGAGATCCATAGATCTGGCAAGTTTTAGGGTGATGGCCGACAAATTTTATGTACGTTTTACCAGCATGGAGGATTTTTGTTTGTTTTGTTTTTGTTAATTTTTGAACTTGGTCTCTTATGGCCCAAGCCGTTTTAAAACTCATTTAAGTACTCAGAGATAACCTTGAACTTTTGATCTTCCTCCACCCCCTAGGAGCTGGGATTGTAAACCCTGTGGAGCCTCCAGGCTCCAAGGTCATTTTAGGCAGTGCTGGGAATTGTACCCATGCACTCTACCAACCGAACTACATTCCCAGCCAACTAGCATGTGCTAACTTTTACTGAGTGCAAACTGCTTAAACAGGCAATAGGTGCTTAAACACCCACGGCAAAAGGTATCATTACCTGAGGCTAGAGATGCGCTGGAAGATGACAGGTAGGGCCTTTTCCTTTCTCACATTTGCTGATGACCTTGCTGTAACCTGCTGTGGTGGAATTACTCATAAGGCATCAGGGATGCAGAGCTGAGAAGAGAATGTGCACACCCATCTTACAGATGCGGAAACTGAGGATCAGATTGCAGAGAGTATATGTCTTGGCTCAGAGAGTTGGCCTAACCAGGTGTTCAGGGAAATTCCAAAGCTTCAGCAGGGAATGATCTTCCTGTTGAACACTTCGTATAAGTCAGTGGTGGAACATGCTTGTCCTCTCCCCTCCCCCAAAATTGTTGCTGAAGGTCACCAGAGCCACACCTGTCCTAAGCTGTGCTCTGTGCTGGGCAACTCCACAACGTTCTCTTACTGATTTCTCCCAGACGACCGACCTGGGAGGTGGGAACTCCAACTGCAAATCTGAGAAGCAGATGGGAGGATTTCAGAGCTTCTGGGATTGGGATTAAATCCAGATCTATGTGGCTGTGGCATCTATGCAGGTCCGTCGCCACCAAATGGCCTGGCCCTTACGTGCTAGTGGACAGCTCAGTCCATGGAGGGCATGTGTGGCAGCCCATGGACATGCAGATGCATGCACTTAAAACCCAGGTCTCTCTCTGCCTCCCTGATGGGTATTTAATCACCCAGGATACCTCACAAAATAAATCCACAGGCCTCACACCAGACCGCTTCACTCAGAATCTCCAGGGACAAGGTGACATCTGAGTGGCTCTGGTGTTCACAGCTTTCCACAAGGCTCTGCTGTGCAGATGACTCCTGTGTTTTGATAACTCTTGGTGGGAGCTGCTGACTGTAAGGTGTCAGACGGAGGGCAAAGCGTCAATTTGTAAGTAATAACCTCGGTGTGACTCTGACAGACGAGCTCCCCAGGGCTTCTTCCTGGACCCGAAAAGGTCGTACATTGACGTCAGTTGCTGTTACATTCGGGGTGCTGGATACATGTGTCCCCAAAGAGCCCCACTGTTGGAAACTGAGGCACAGTTGAGGTGGCGTGGGCTTTAAGAGGTGAGGCCTCATTACTAGAAATTCCACTGTCAGAAGATACTAAAGGAGAGGTGGTTTTTACATGGTACTTGTGGGAAGCAGCAAAGAGCTCACCCGCACTAACTGCTCTTCCAAGGGCCCTGTTTGGTTCCCAGAATACGTACGGTCCTCAGTTAAATGCTTCCTTCTCTTAAGAGTGGACGTGGTCAGTGTCTCTTCGCAGTAATACAACAGTTGTAAGACACTCTCCATGTGTCTGAGAGTAGCTTTGGTGCTACACGCTGTGGATGCAACCACCGAAAGATCGCCGACCACCCCAGGGTATAGACTAGCGACTGTGACGGTGGAGCAAGTGGATGGCTCAGAGCATGGACACACAGCTGCCAGGATGCTGCCAGTGCCCATTTAACCCATCGTGGGGCTGCAGCAGGTAGAACCCACTGCCAAGGGCAGGTCCCTCCTGAGTGTTGGGGGATACAAAGAGGAGCCCAAAGGCACATGGGATGTAGGAATTAGGATGGTCTGTGGCAAAGAGGGGGTGGGGATACAAAAGCTCTACAGATGTGGGGTTCATCTAGTTCTTAAAGATGGGGGCGGCGCGTTGGGGAAGTACCCAGAATCATGAAGTTCAGCTTGCAGATCTGAATGACGGCTTGTCGAGCACGCTGCTGTGCTGTGCTTTGCAGTTCATGTACTGTAAGATCCCCTGGTTGTCGCATTAACTTGTTTATTGTGTATATATGAGCAGCGCCGTAAGTGTCAGAGGACAACTTCCCGAAGCCGGTTTTCTCCTTGCACCATGTTGGTGCCTGGGGTTAAACTGAGGTCATCGGATATGACAGCAGGGCCTTCTAGATGACCCACCTGACTCCTGGGATTGTATGTCTATATACTTGCACATTTGGGGGTCCCCCTTCTCCCCTTTTTTTGGGGAGGTGCTGGTGATTAAACCTAAGGGGGTGCCGGTGATTAAACCTATAACTTTGTGCACACCAGACAAATGCTGTACCATTGAGCTGTACTCCTAGGCCTGTTTCGAGCTTTTCTGTGAGGTAGAGGCCATTATTACATCCATTTACAGCAGAGAAAATAGATACTCAGAGAGATAATGTGACTTGCCTGAAGAAACACATATGTCACAAAGGTAAAATTAGAAACTGAGTCTTCTTTTCCTTTATTGATTTTTTTTTTTTTTTGTGGATTTCACATCATGCACCTCAATGATGAGTGGATCATCTCCCTTTCCTTCCATATCCACCCTTCGCCCTTGCAACCTTCCCCCAAAAGCAAGCAAACAGAAATCTCACCGAGGAAGCTGCAGGGTGTCTGGGCTTTTCACACAGGACACCCTTTTATCCAAATAGCTTTTTTTTGCAAATGATCTTTGCAGTGAATCATTGGTCTGGTTTTAGGCCTCTGGCTTCGGCTGTGCTATCAGTCCTGGATTCTCACTGGGACTCCTCCTGGATATCTTAAACCCTAGATCATGGAGATCCCCCAGCTTTAAATCTGCAGGACGGCCCTTCCACAGCTCCAGCTCATTCACAGACAGGGTAGATGTAGGAGTGGGTCAACTTCCAACCCTGGATTTGAGCAGAAGCTGAATGGGTGAGCCTGACAACTCTCTCACACTCATGCCACCAGGGCCAGCTCTATTGTCTGCCCAGATGAGGTTCCAGGTCCGGGTGGGGGTGGCATTGTCCTGAGTGCAGCAGCAGGTAAGTAGTGGGGCCATCTCTGCACAACCATCAAACATCAACATGGCCCCTGGCAGCAGATCATAGCCTTTGATGGTGACAGACCCCTGCTGCTGTAGGGCCACAGACTTGGCCCACAGGGAAGCATGGCCAGGACCTCCCCATGTCCTCAGGTGGCATCACCTGCCCCTCTCACCAGGCTGTTCATCCTGTTCTCCAGTTTCATCTCCATTGTGCACAAAATGTTTTGCTTCTCCTTCTCTTCCATTTCTCCATCACTGACCTGCTCATCTCAGTGGTACCCAGGGACTCTGGATGTCTGGGGTCGTTTCAGGAGTGCTATGATAGGTGGCACTGGGTACAGGCTGTCCTCCTGGGCTGCATGGTGCCAGGTGAGGGTCGTCTTGTTCTGAAAAGCCATTCTTAGGAAAGCCACCAACTTTGGTGGAGATCACCTTTAATCCCGGCACTTAGGAGGCAGAGGCAGGTGGAGTGTGAGGCCAGCCTGGGCTACAGGGTGAGTTCCAGACAGAGAGACACACAGACACACAGAGAGAGAGAGAGAGAGAGAGAGAGAGAGAGAGAGAGAGAGAGAACACGAACACACACACACACACACACAGAGAGAGAGACAGACAGACAGACAGACAGACAGACAGACAGAACAGCAAGGCAAAGCCATGCTTATTTAGCACCTGTTTAACCCTTGTCAGAAGGCGCCAAGCCTGGAGTTAGAGGAGGAGACAGAACTTGACTGTGCACCAGGCCGTGCAGTCACATAGGCATAAAGTATTATTAACTACTGAGGAATGCGAGCTTGGAGGAGGCTCCTGACCAGGGTTATAGACGAGAAGGTGGCAGATCTGAGATTAGGCCTAGGAGCTTCCTCACTCAGGGAATTCTTTTCACCCTTGGTGCTTCAGAGGAAGACACCCAGGGCATGAACTTCGACTGCCCTTGGCTTTGATGCATGGGATCTACAGGGCAGGTCCTACCCAACAGCCTGGGTGTTCACGTCTCCCATGGCCAAGAAGGCAATCTTGAAACGGAGTCAGGTCATTGTCTTTATTTAGACAGCAGAAGGGAGAAAATTCTAAGGTGAAGGGAATGGTTGGTTCCTGCTGGCCACACACACACACACACACACACACACACACACACACACACACACACGTTTGGCTGAGTCAGCATGCAGACTTCCCTGGCCTCAGCACAGGATCAGCAGACATGACAGCAATGGTGGAGGGCAAGTGCCTGGTTTGGTTGTTTTGTTTTGTTTTGGAGACAGGCTCTCTCTGTGTAGCCCTGGCTGTCCTAGCGCTAGCGCCGTAGACCAGGCTGATCTCAAACTCGGTGATCTGCCTGCCTCTGCCTCCCAAGTGCTGGGGTCAAAGGTGTGCGCCATCCCCACGAGGCAAACACGCTCTGGGGTCGTCTTCCCTTCCCACCTCACATTGCTTACTGCCCTTGTAATTAACAGAACTTTTCTTACATCTACCTGAGTTGTGTGCACGTGTGTAGATGTGGATAGGGGTGTACATGTGGAGATCCGAGGACAGCTTGCAGAAGTCGGGTTTTCCTTCTGCTGTGTGGCCTCCAGCCAGTGGAGTCCGGTCATGAGGCCTGGCAGCGCCTGTACCTGCTGAGCCAAACCTCAGCTCCCCTCCCTGCTCAGTTTTAAAAAGATATACAGGGTCTCGCACGTCCCAGGCTGACCGAAGACGCACTCTGTAGTGCAGGAGGGCCTTGGATTTCTGATCCTCCTGCCTTTGCCTTCTGAATGCTGGAGCTGCAGGCTTGCACTACAACTCCTGGCTTACCCAGCACTGTGCATGGAACCCAGGACTCTGAGTATGCCGGACTAGCACTCCACCCACAAAGATACACCTTCAGTCCCTGTCCATGCTTGGAAAGGCCACTTGTCTGACTCGTACAGCGCTCAACAGTTTAGAAAGCACTCCAAGGAACTCTGTGGTCCCAAAGCGATTTATGATTCTAAAGTGCTTTGGGGATTATAAAAAGCTAATCCACAAGAGCCTCCCCACTGTGTCGACATTGACCAAAGGCTTTGAAAGAACAACACAGTCGGTACTTTTGGAAGTCCCGTGCAGCCTTCAAGAGAGGCCTTCCAAGTCCTCCGGCTGCGAGCACTGCTTCATGGGCATGCTGGCTCATCACATTGGCTCCACAATCCTGAGGTAGTTCTGAGCCCTATTTAAACAAAGACATTGAGTCACAGTTGAGCAAAGCATTGTTGAGCTGGTTAGCAGAGTTTGTGTTTGAGGCACTGACCCCTTGATAAGATCTGTATCCATTTGAACAGAGGATCAGGACAATGGCCCCTTCTGCCCTGCTTCCTGGGAGACCACACTCTGGTTTTCCTTCTCTCTCTCTGCTGAATCTTAAGGACGACTTGTCCCTGTTCTAACTCTGATGTGGGGGTGGGGAAACAGAGCTCTGAACGAGGTAATGGTCCCTTGATAGGTCAGCAAGGCCATATGTGGGTCAGCCAAGAGAAGTGGCCTCTGGGGTGGGCAGAAGCAAAAAGACAGGCACTTAAAGGTGATGCTAAGAAATAAGTTCTTCATATGGAAGGGATTTAAGGAGACATAGAAGGCGTGTGGATTGAAAAATGCCTAGAGTCTCAAGCTATCTCTGGCACTGGACAAGGACTGAGAGAGGAAGGGCTGGACTCTGGCTCTCTCCACAGTTTGCCCATGGAGGGAGGGCTCCTCTGTTCCTTGGCTGTGTGACCTTCACCAGATAACCTACCTCTCTGATCTTAGGCTTCCTTATCTGTACCATTGGCATAGCAGGAGTGATTGGTTGAGAGTGTGTGGGGAAACTGTGATATCACCCTTTCAATGCACTCGGCACAGTGTGGGTCTAAGCACTGGTCATTCCGTTCCTGCGTTCCTGCGTTCCTGCGTTCCTGCGTTCCTGCGTTCCTGCGTTCCTGCGTTCCTGCGTTCCTGCGTTCCTGCGTTCCTGCTCCTTCCTGAGAGCCCCTTCACCTGTCAGAGAAGCCGGGCCCCAGGCAGCAGGCAGCCAGCCCGAGGAGTGCGCTTCCGCACCACGGAGTATTTATAGCTGTGTGCTGTGAGCCGTTGTTGTTTTTCGGTTGCATATATATTTTTACATTCTCCACCGCGTCGCACATGGTTCCTCGCAGTGGCTGAGAAGCAGCGGGGGTGGAGGGTGGGGTGAATCGATGCAGAGCTCCGCAAGTGTAGGAGGTGGCGACAGATGGCCCAGGACAGTACCCAGAGACCTGCGAACTCAGCCTGGGTCACTTCTCTCCCAGCTCAGACATGGCTCCCCAGGGCCCTGCCTAGAGTTCAGACTCCTTCACTGTGGTTTCAGGCCCACACCAGCCTCCTTACCACCATGGTTGGTTCTCTTTCCTCCCGACCGACCACGGAAGTCACTTTCTTTTCTGAACGTTAAGGCTGCATGAGGAAAGCCAGTTGGACTTAGCTCTACAAGTCCCTGGTCTTCAGAGTAAAACCCTAGGTAGATCCCTTGCCTTCTCTGAACTATGAGATCTCTAATTCCAACCATGTAATTATGGGAGAGATTATGTGTAAATTCACCCAGCTTCCTGGAATATCCTTCCAATCCCCTCTCTACCTCCACCCAGAGGAGTCAGTCAGGGACCATCTTACCAGAGAGCCCCCAAGCTCAGCTTTCAATTACTGGTCACTGACCATCTCCTGAAGGCCTTGGGAGAGCTTTTGGTCCATATGAGGACAGCTCTTCCCTCAAGACCGAGCCTTGATTGTTGACTGGTCCTCATCTGTTCCTCAGGGACATGGGCATTGTCCCCCACGTCTACAGCAATGAAACCAGCCCAGGAGGAGACTCAGCTTCTTTCAGATAGACGCAGAGCCATGACTTCAGAGTAAGTCCTTTGGTCTCATGCCTGTGCACACAACCCCTCCCGAGTGTCTTCTGACCGTGCTCCACCCTTCCTGCTCACAAAGCCCTGAGCTCCCAGACTCCAACTGCATCCCGGCCAGCCCCTGGTATCTGAGACCCAGGGTCCCGTTCCCCTTCCTGCCTGGAATCAGGCCCTCAGAGCTGGCTGTATAACCCTGGTCCTGACTGACCGCAGTGGGTGGGGCTAGTCAGTCAGGGCACTGTTGCTAGGCAACAGCCTGGCAAAGAATTTGGAAGTCTCCTTGAGGGGAGACAAGGGGGCTTTTCCCAGGGAGCTAGAAATGGAGGGAGGGAGGGGAAAGGGCAGTCTCATCTGGTCTCATAGTCCTCCCTCCATGCCCTCACTTTTCACCCGCTCTTCCACCAGGACCCCATTATCTGTATTCTATTGCTATCCCCATTTGTTTCTGTCTTGAGGTACAGGTGTGCCTCTCCCCGAGACATCTCAGGTTTCCTATCCTGGCATGGTGTGCTCAGCACCTGGTCTTTGCTCTCGTGGTGCTGACTTGTTTGCAGGGCTTCCTCGATCTCATTCGTCCTGTGGGGACAGAGCCCACGAGCTCTTGGGCTGTCAGGAAGGCCAAACGAAATCTCAAGGAGCCAGCTCAGATTCGCCTCGATCCATGTCTGATCACTTCACAGGCCTGACAAGGGAATGACCGAGGGTGGACTGTGGAACCGAGCACCACGAGTTCATGTTCTGGTCCTCCATTTAATGCTGCCTCCCCCGGCAACGGAATTATCGTCTGACCTCACTTTTACAGTCTGTATAATGGGGTCATGCAAAAGTGACTTTCCTGGATGGGATACTATGTGGCTCCTTCTAGGCACATGGTGGGCTAGTGACCCAGGAATCTATTGTTGTGACCAGGGTAGGGTGGGAACTGAGCCCCCACCCCCCTCCAGAGCCCTGAAATCCCCATGCACCCACCTGCATCTCCCCCCTTTTCTCTTCTACTCTTCCTTCCTGGTCTGCCTGCTGTTCCCTCCTCCAGCCGTCTGCTCCTGCTGTCGCTCCTCCGGAAATAACTGCATTCTTTATTTCTCCTGGAGGCTTCAGGAGCCGGCTGGCTGGCTCCCAAACAGGGCTCTCCAGGGGCAGACTTTCAAGGACCCCCCTCCTACTTAACCCCTGCTCCAGCCACACACCCATGGACCCAACTCCTTGCAAAGGTCACCATGGGCTGCATGCAGCTGCAGCAAGTCGAAGGAGCCTCTGTCCCTGGAGGCCAAGCCCATGGGCTGCCTCTGCAGTGTTTCTGCTCAAAATGCCTTGGGGCCCAGAGAGCACCCCCAGGGGAGACAATCTTGGTTATGCTGAAGACATCCGACTGCCTCTCCCGGCACTTACACACACTGCATTCAGTTTTGTGGGCATGTTTGTTTAACGACTGACTCCCTTGATTGTCCCAACACAACTCTGCCTCCACAATCGCAGGCCCGTGGTGGGCAGGTAGATGGGTGGATAAGCGGACGTGCGGATTGATGGGTGGATGGATGAGCATCTGGGGGAGATGATCTTTGTTCTTCCACTGAGGTGGACAGATCCTGGAGGCAAATAGCTAGAGTTCTAGAAACAAGTAGGACCCTCTTTCTAGGCCTCAGGGTCTAGGCCTCTGTGCTTACAGTAGCCATGCTTGGTGACAGCCAGGCGATCTCACCCAGGCATTCCTGGAGAAACCGTGAGCTGCCTGAGGCTGAGGTTGGCCACTTCTACAGACTAGACGGGTACCTGCCTCTCTTCTTTGTCTCCCCTGCTACTCAGGACCTGCTCCGGAGCATGGCCTCTGGAGACCCGCCACAGCCCGGGTCATGGGGAAGAGCCCAGGAAGAGAGCTGATTGGCTGGTGCTGAAGTGAAAGATGAATTATCTGCCCCTAATGATGTCCTCACCTGAAGATGTCGGGGCAGATGCCAGGGGCTCTCCTGACAGGCAGCAGGGTCTCATGCCAGGACTTAGTGCACAGTGTGACAGCAGTGTGACAGAAGATTCTGCAGGCTGCTCTCGGCTCTCGATCGGGTGGTTCTCCCAGCTACGCAACCCACTGAGGTATTTCTGGAAAAGTCATTTGAGTGCCCTGAGGTTCTGAAACTTACTTCCTGACTGGCTGCTGGTTTGTCTGCTCCAGTTCTGACTCAGCCAGGCTCCGCCTTCCCTTCCCCCAAGTTACCACCTCTGCTCTGCAGTGGCCTCAGCATCTCACGGATCTGGGCTCTATGTGAACAGGATCGGGATCAGGGCTCAGGCCATCTGGGAGGAGAATCAGGCTCTGTTTGAACCAGGATTAGGGATCAGGATTAGGGTCTATTTTGAATCAAGAAAAGGCATGGTTTCAATGTGGCCTATGCCCTCAGAAGAGGACCTGAAAGGAAGGGACAAAGTAGGCAGAAAATACTGGTCAACCTTACAAGGGTCCTGAGAGCTGTGCCTTGCTGGGGCGGTGGGGGTGGGGGTTGTGGGGCAGACTGGGCATCCTTGCTCTGTATTGGTTATTCACTGGCCGCCAGCTGTCTCTAGAATAATCCCAACCCCACTGGGCAGTGCTGGTCAGGATTTCCAGCAACTCCTTCTTAAACACCGGTTTAGTTCTCCTGTGTTCCTCCATCCCCTCCAGGGCTCAGGGCATCCTGACTGGACAGAACCCCGGTCTCCAGTGTCTAGCAAGGGTTTTGGCCAGGCGACATAAGCCCCAAAAGAAGAGAAAAACCTGGAGAAGGCTGGACATTCCACCTTCCTCAGAAGCCCAGAGAGGGCAGGCCACCTGCCTGGGTTCACACAGCTACAGGCCGACCCAGATGGCAACCCCTGACTGGTTCAATCCTGAATCCTGTGCACTCTTAACAGCAGGCAACCAGCTTATTAGAAAGCAAAGGCCTGAGGGGAGGAAAGTCCCTCCCTCCCCCAGTTCCCAGAGCACAGGGCCCTGGCACCCACCAACTTTAGCCTCTCCGGCCAGCCCACCAGGCATGCTGCCCAGGAGAGGCAGCGGTATGTTGCGGGCAGGCAACCCTTCTTGGGTAATGAGGCCCAGCCTGTGGTTTGCAGGCCTTACAATGTGAATAATTCATTTGCAACCAAGTCTGGGAATTAGAAACCCATCCTAGATGATTTATTTAACAGGGGCCCGCTTCTAGGGAGAGAGGAGGAGGACTTTGAACTATAAAAGGGACGCACAAGTCTCCTAGCTGGATTTAAAGAGACAGACAGGCCTGGTTCCCAAACCCCAGCTCTGCCGCCCTCCATCTGTGTGACCTTGGGTGCATGGCTGGACTCTGTGCCTCAGTTTGTGTGAATGTAAAATGGGGGCATCTGCAACTATTGTAAGTTTGTTGAGTGCATAAAGGAACTTATATATGATGTGACTTGACTTAACCAAGCATATACTTTGTGGCCTGCCCCATGCTAAGAGATTAGAGTGTTCCAAATTAGGAGACTGAGGCTCAGACAAGGATCCAGTGCTCCAAGCCTAATGGCGGCAGATGGACATTAGGATCCTCTGAGGCAGGTAAAGGCAAACTAACTGGGCAGAGTTTTCAGCCCAGACAGACAACAGACTTTACATCTCGCCCAACTCCCCAGCTCTCTAAAACCACACACTGTGGGCTGGCTCTTGAGGGACAGGCAGTGATAGCCCAGCCTTGAGCTGAGAGAAATGGCACCTCCTGGGCCTCTGAGGTGGCAGGCACTTGCTAATAACTAGCCCTGGGGCTTTCCATGGGGCTCGTGGCCTTGGCCTGGTACAGGAGGCCACTGTTCACTGTTGGGAACTCCCAGGCTCTCGGAGGGGCGAGGCAGGGCCAAACTTGTCACCCCGACTCAGAGCTTGGGGGGCGGGGGCGGTGCAGCTATGTTCTGATGGGATTGCACACGGCTCTGTGATCTGCTATGTACATGTATATACATGTGTGCTGTGTGTGTGAGGTTGCACGTGTGCGTTTGAGTGTTTCTGAATGCATGGTGAGGGGGAGGGTATGCCTATGGCTGTGTCAAGGTTGAGTCTGTAGATGTGACCTGAGGACATTTCTGGATCTCATAGGTGTGTCACATCATGTGTGCCCTGTCTCTAGAAGTGCTGGACATACTCTGTTAGGGTAACTACATGTTCTATGAGCATTTAGATGTGCGGTGAGATAAGATATATGTACATGTTTTGGCTCATAGGTATGTGACTATGATTAGGTTCGTCACTAGGGCACTCAGGGGTCAGCGTGTGGATGGATAGCTCTGCCGGCCAGGTGAGCCTACGTCTGTGTGAGGAATGTGTGTGGCTTGTGGGATCTTGAATTACACGTGTGCAGGTGTTTGCGTGCCTGAGTTTGGAGAGTATTTCCTGTGTGTGTGTGTGTGTGTGTGTGTGTGTGTGTGTGTGTGTGTGTGTGTGTGTGGTATGATGTAGGAGGAGAGATGTGAATGGTACGGTGTGTTTGTGGTTGTGGTTGTGGTGTGTCATGTGTGTACGGGAAGGCATGTAGGCCTCCATAAATTGTGAAGAGAGGGCCTAGAAAACTTGACAGTCCAGAGTCTTCCCTTTCAGGCTGCTCTACAATGGGGTGTGGGTTCTGGGCCCCCTCAGTTTTCCTGAGAAACAGGACCTGTGCTGATTGGGTGGAGCTGGTGCATTTGTTCAGTTCAGCTGAAGAGACAGGCCTGCTGGCCTGAGGACAGCTCTTTCCAGGTTAGTGAAAACCGGCTGGAATTATTTTCAGCTTACAGTGTTGCTCCAGTCAGATTGAATAAAAAAGGGTTTCCTATTTCAGCGACTCCATTTGTTACTTGTTTTTTTTTTTTTTTCATAAAAAATTGAAAAGATTGCTCCGTTTGTTTAGATGCAAGTAAAGATGTCAGTCATTCTCCCAAAAGATTCCTCTGCCGCTCACTCCTCTCCCTTAGCTGGCACCGTCCTTTCAGACCATAACCTCCACACCATCTCATAGGGACATTTTGCACCCTCCTGTGTGCTGTTGGCATCTGGATCTCAGAATGGCTCCTCCCTCCCTTGTCCCGACTGCAGGTGCGCTACCATGTGTGTTTTGTTCCAGCTACACTACCTTAGGTCCTTTCCCTGAACGTCTGTGGCCTTATTTTACCAGAGGCCACCTCAGCTCTGGCGCTGGGTTCTCATGTCTATCCCTCAGGTGAACAGCTTCTGATCCACCTGTCCGACAGGACGCACTGCATTCTAGCAATTCTCCGTCCATCACCTGCCGCTGCAGGCCTGAAAGCTGGTTCTCTTGCGGGTGGTCGGCACACAGGAACATTTGATGTTAAACTGCAAGCGCAGGGCTCAGAATCACAAATGGGATATAATTTCCAGCTTATACTGCTGGGTTACTGGATTACTGAATCCTGTACTGAGTCTGGATCTGAGACACTTAACTGAGACTCCAAACGCAGTCTGAGCTTACCACTCAAGGCTCTTTCACCGGACTGAGCTAGGAGAGTTAGTATCTTCACTTTCCCAAATACTTTACCCAGCTCCAAACAGCCACCACTCCCAGACCCGGAATACTGAGAGGTGGGGGCAGGGTCTACAAAGCGGCTCTGGGAAACGCCCACCTATGCTTTTTCCGGAACTCGCCGGGAGAGCCCATTCCTCTAGTCTAAACGATGTGGGGCGCCGCAGTCCCTTTCTTCTCCGACAGGAGCGGCGGGACTGCTTGGATTTGACCCTGAGGATTTTGACCCTTGGTGAGTCACTCCACACCGAGCAGGGCAGAAAGGGAAGCTGTAAACTTGCCTGTAATTCTCGACCTCTGCTTCCTCCACCGCCTCCCCCACAAGCAAATCCCACTGCAGAATAATGAGTCTATTGAAGGCACCTTGGGGAGGAGTGTAGCCTGTGCTGTCTTGGAGCGCCCTCTGGTGGCTAAACAGGGACCTGCAGTTTGTCCTTTATCTTGGTCATCTTCCTCAAGTCAAGGCGCTAGTCCTCGCCCTGCCTGCCCTTACCCCCATCATCATGATTTACCTAGCAGAAACCTTGGTTCTGCTCCTACCGTCTCCATCTTCCCAGCCCCCGCAGGCACCCAATGTCTCAACCTAGACGTTTCCCAGTTTCTCTTGGTCCTACCGTGCAACACGTCTTCCACAATCTGTGCACAGCAATTGACCACGCCATTTCCAGTTTTATCCTTTACCCTGGCTCCCCCTAGCGGCCCTAAGGCCAAATTTAACTTCTTTGATACCTTCAGGCTCTGCACCAACAGCCCCACTCTTGCCCCCAATCTTACCTTACTCTGCTTCCTGGCACTGCTGTTGGCCTCAGACTCGGTCGTTACTGACATTCGCCTCTGGGTTTTAGCCAGGTGTAGATAGCTGCTGCTTCTTCACTCCTATTCATACTTCATGGTTCCAACTCACATGGAAAATTGCCCCCAGAGAATCCGTCTCTATCTGGGACTCCATGGGCTCTCAGCCAGTACCTTTCTGCTCGGTATGCCTTCTTCACCAGATGACTGGTCACTTCGAGAGTGACTACGGAGTGGCTCTCACGGAGTGACTCTCACGGGAGTCTTGATAGGTCTCTACACTGGTGACTGCAGTCCATGCAAGGCCTGTGGAAGCTCTGACCAAGTATGGTTGGGGATCTGAGCTCTTCCCTGGGGTAGTGACTCTAGAACCCGGCAGTAAAGCATCAGCAGGGTGTCAACAGTTCTTCATGATGACATATCATTTGAGGTGGGGTGCACTCCTGGAAGCAACCCCTACATCTTTGTCACACTCACTGGGGGAGAAAGGAGAGGCGTGAAGTAGGGCAGGGGACTACTGGTACAGCTTGGCTTTGGCTAACCATGGCTCAGGGCCTAGGCCACAGACATAATTCCCAGTTGAGAAAACCCCTCAGGCTGCTTGCCCAGAACCCATTAACCTCACCTTGTGCTAGTGGGGAATTTTTGTAGTCTTGAATATCTAATCCTCCTGCCTCTACCTCAGAAGTGCTGGGATCACAGGTGTGCATCACCACACCCTGCTTTTGTGCTAGACGTAGAAGCTATGGCTTCAAGCTTGCTAGGTAAGTCCTCTTCCAAGCATGGCCTTTGCTGGGTCTTTTGATGATTGTGAGACAGGACATGCCTCTGGTGGTTAGTGGGTCTTGGATTCAGGGTGATGTATTTGTACGACAGCTTAGGAATTTCCCACGGACCTTTCATATGAAGTGCCATTTAAGATAATAATTAAAATTATGTTTATGAATATTTTTCTTGCGTCAATGTCTGTGCACCACGTGGAAGCCAGAGGAAACTGCTGGATCCTTTAGAACTGGATTTCTAAACCATTAGTTGTCAGCTGCCATTTGTATGCTGGGAATCAATCCCAAATCCTCTGGAAGAACAGTCAGTGCTCCTAACCACTGAGCCGTCTCTTCTGCCCCCGGAGTGTTATTTTTTTTTTAATTTATTTTATTTATATGAGTACATTGTAGCTGTTTTTGGACACACCAGAAGAGGGCACCAGACCTGATGGTTGTGAGCCACCATGTGGTTGTTGGGAATTGAACTCAGGACCTCTGGAAGAGCAGTAGGTGCTCTTAACCACTGAGCCACCTCTCCAGCCCTGGAGTGTTATTTTTGATGGGCAGTGCCCAAAGCACCAAGTGGCTTGCCAAGGAATAGGGAGTGTTACCTGGGCAGTGGTGGCGCACGCCTTTAACCCCAGCACTTGGGAGGCAGAGGCAGGCAGATCTCTGTGAGTTCAAGGCCAGCCTGGTCTATAGAGTAAGTTCTAGGACATCCAGGGCTACACAGAGAAACCCTGTCTCGAAAAACAAAACAAACAAAAGAATAAGAAGCATTTTCCATAGTTGTGACTACACATAGAACGTGCTAGAAATCCAGCCACCACACAAATTGCAGCACAATGGCTCCTTGTCTCTTTTGGAAGCATACTGAATTCTTTGGGGAAATTATATATGTATATATATATACATGACATAAGCACTTAGGCATATGAATTGTGACAGGACACACTCCTTACCTCTTGTCCTCGAAAAGTGGCTGTCACATTCCAGGATTCTATGGGTAAAAGCAAATTTCTGATTTCATTCCGTTCTCCAGTGTAGCCAATACATTATTTCCAATTTGAAATAAGTATAGCTTAAAATGACTTTCTCATTTTTTTAAATATTTATTTTATGTATGTGAGTACACTGTCACTGTCTTCAGACACACCAGAAGAGGGCATTGGATCCCATTACAGATGGTTGTGAGCCACCATGTGGTTGTTGCTGGGATTTGAACTCAGGACCTCTGGAAGCGAAGTCAGTGCTCTTAACCGCTGAGCCATCTCTCCAGCCCTGACTTTCTCATTTTTAATTTAACTAGCACTTGCTTGACTGTTTCAAACACTTTAATCCTTAAACACAGTTTATCCATAATATAGTTCTACCTAGCGAGGGCTATTTCTCCTCCTCCTCCTCCTCCTTCAACTTGGAAGTTAATGAGGCTTAGGGACACTAAGTAACTTAGTCACAAGAGCTGGAGAGTGGGTGCTGGGGATTTGAACTGGTATCTATGCTCTCACCCCTGTACTCCTCTCTGATGTGTTAGTTCTACTAGGTCAGCCACTAGCAGCCAGCTCTTGTTCTCAGATGTGTCCCTGAACGCCTTGGCCTCTTATGACAACCCATGCTCCAGGCTCGCTCTGTCCACTGCATTCTGCACAGGACCACTAGGTGGCAGCTTCAGGATTAGTGCTGGAGTGGGGTGGGCTCCTGGGTGAACCAGTCCCAGTCTGCTGCCTGCCTGACTCCTCTTCACAGCCCACTCCCCTATCTCCCACCCCTATCGCCACCCCCAGGCCCTGCTAATTAACATTCTTGGCGCCATTCAGATCTTCAGATCCATGGAGCAAAGTACAAGTACCCGGTAAATTCTCACGAGGCTGGAGCTGTTACTCCTATTTGACAGAGGACACAATAGACTCAGAGCGAGTAACCACGTGTCATGGGGGGGGGTGTTAGGTGCCGATTTGTTTAGCTGTGCTTCCCTAAGAGTGGAGTGTGATTTCCTCAAGACGAGTGATAAGAGTCCCAGGTCAATAGACGGCGGCTGGGGTGGGTGTCCCAGAAAACAGGGCAGGCCTCTCGTCCTGAAGAGAAGGCTGCAGGGTCAGGATGGCCTGGCCAGCCAGGCCCACGGGTTTTAGCGTCTTCCTGAGCTCTGGGGACCCAGGGGAACCGGCAGTCCTCGGCTGACACCTGGTGACTACTGGGTACCAATACTCTGTGATGCTCATTGTCCCACCTGATGTTTCACCAAGGACATGTCATTGTCCCAATCGTTGCTTTGCCAGACACAGCAGAGTCCAGGGCCTTCAGGGACAGAATCCACCATCACTGACCTGGGCCAGAGGGTGCCCTCGATCCCTTTAAAAGGAGATGCTGCCCCAGTTGGAGCAGCGGACCATGGAAGAAGAGGTGCTTTTTTTTTTTTTTTTTTTTTTTTTTTTTTTTTTTCGGAGCTGGGGACCAACCCAGGGCCTTGTGCTTGCTAGGCAAGTGCTCTACCACTGAACTAAATCCCCAACCCCAAAGAGGTGCTTTTTAATGTGCCAGTGTATTTTGAGATGATGAGAACTCCTGGCTCCACCCAGTGCAGCATGTGCCTGTGAGGTTAGACAAAGAGAAGGACTTTTCAGGAAGGAGGGTGGGAACAGCATCGGAGCACTGTTTTCGGTAGAGCAGACACTCAGCGCCTTGGACAGCAGGGACATTTCTAAAGTTGCAAACTTCAGAGACAAGGATCAAGGGCAAATGGGGGGATGAAAAGGCTCCGATTGGCTGCTGAGGGTGTGGGAAGGGTAGAAGGGGGTCAGGGGGGCACCTGGTCCGGGGCCCAGTGACTACCTTACTGATAGCCTCAAGGACAGGATCTGTGTGGTAGGGTGGGACCCAGGAGGGCAGCAGGGACAGGAACCCCTGTGAGAGGAGGGGAGGGGCCTTGATATCTCAGGTGTGGAAGGAGCAGGTTAAGTAAGGACAGATGGGAGCGCTGAACTAGGAGCACCGAACTGAGGCCAGGCGGGAGGACCAAGGCCTGAAACTGCCGGATAGCTGAGCTCTTGCGGGAAATCGGACTAGCCCCAGGCATCCTGGCCCGCCCCATGGACCGGACTGCCTGGCAAGAGGGCTTGTGCACTGAGACCCAGGGTCAGGCCCAGGGCCTTGTCTGGAGCTGAGGCCTCCGAAGGGGCTGGAATCTGTGAAGTGCGGTGGGTCAGACCCTCCGCGAGGATCCTGCTCCGGGAGGAGCAGTGGGAGGCGGGGCGGAGGGGGAGGGCTGGAGGAGGGGCCGGGCCTCTGTCCACCTCGTCAGTGCTGGTTGGAGGGACGAAGGGGCGCGGAGCCCGCCGAGCAGAGGGTTCCCACAGGCAGGCAGAGCCGGCTGCCATGGCGCTGGTGGGGCCTGTGATCTGGGGCTTTAGACGAGATGTCTACCTCCTGTTGCTTCTACTGCTGCTGTTGCTGCCGCCCTGGGTCCCGGCTGGTAAGTGAGGCTGGGCCTGGGGGTGAGTGTGGCTGGACTGGCCTGAGAGAGTGCTGGTGCTAGAGGGAAGAGTGTCCTGGGCCCTAGTACATGTGGGGACGGTGAGGGTGTTTAGAACTCACTTGGAGACCACGGGGTGTTCTGGTAGCTTCATACTGAGGAGTCTATGCAGTGGGGCCAGGAGGGTGAGGGCTGGTGCGGTCTGTGGAAGCCGGTCTGGGAGACCTGGCGTGGTGTGGTGTAGTGTGTTGAGGAAAAAGCTGGGAATCTTGGTGTGAGATGCCGGGCTAGATGGAAATGTGTGAATTGGAGAAGTTTCAGAAAACTCAGGCACTCGCCATAGAGTCTGCCGGAGTCATGTGTTGACCTGGGGTGCAGGTGCCGTGGAAAGTTGCCAGACGGCTGGAAGTTCTGTCTGAGGGGATTGAGTGTAGAGAGCTGTGTCCTCGCTGAACTGGCTGTAAGTTGTCCGGCATGTTCAACTCGCCTTTCCTGGCAACAGGAGGTGTGGGTGGGGGGTGGGGCCAGATTAGAATACGGGAGGGGGAAGAGAACCAGGATTGGGGAAAACCTTACCCACAACGCTCCCTTCTACGGGTCCTCTGCCAGCACTTGAGGGGCAACCAGTAGAGCTGTTCTGGGTCTTTGGGATGGCTAGGGATTCGGGATCGTATGTGTGTGCCCCCTGTAGCAGGTCTCTGGCATTCCTCAACTATGCTGGAAGGGCTCCCTGAAGCCAGCCCAGGCAGCCAGTGTGTTGGCTTTGTCCGAGTGCATTCAGCACTGAGCCTGGAATTCCTACTGGGGGGTCTGGAGGACGCTTTGGCTTGGTCGCTATAGTTACAAGGGCAGTGGGGAGGGCCCGGTTACTCCTGCAATCGGTGAACCCCACCAATGGCATCCCCCCTGCTTGCCTACCCAAGCATTTATTGCCTATTTCTCCGGGGAAAGAGGGTGGATGAGGACCCTCAGCACAGTGAGGACCCTGTGTTTTAGGGAGGAGGCTGATACCTGAGGTAAATGAGGGTGGCGGAACCAGGCAGTTCCAGGGTGTCTGTACAGTAAGGCATGAGGTTCTGGGCTGTGCAGTTTGGATCTGTTCCACGCACAGTACACAGATGCCCGTGACAGCTGCACAGATGTGTGGCGTGGACTAGGATACACATTACAACAGGGCAAGTGTCCACAGGCACATGCCAGGTCTCCCCTGGGAACTCACTGATAAACTTGCTAATGAACTACTGTGTATCACCACATACATAGCACATGCCTGCATGCACCAGTTGTGTACACACCAGCAGGCCTGCCTTGACTTTTATGCACTTACACGCAGGATTGTTCACACACATGGACCGTGAGGTGGGCAAACAGAACCCCAACAGCCTCTCTGGGGATCCCTGAAATGGGAGCTCTACAGACACTAGTACCCAGAGCTGACTGAGTTAATGGAGGTGCTGGGGACTTTGTGACTAATTTCCATCCCAGAGGAGATGAAAATTCTGGAGCCTCTGGACCAGACCCGATGCCCATCCCTGCCAGGCTCTGAACTGGGCCCCTCCATCCCAGCCACTCCACAGCAGAGGATTGCTGGTTGCTATGGAGAGGATGAGGCATCTTGGACTACAATGGAACCGCGTTGGGTTCTTCCCACCCCCACCCCTTCCCTGAACACCCAGGGAGCACAGTGCACAAAGGGGCAGCCAGTCTTCTCCAAACCTGGCCCCTCCTCCAACTTAAGGGGTGGGGCTGTAGGAGAGAAACAGGGAGGCTCCGGGGTTCCTGGGAAGGTTTGCTGATGCGTGATCGCACCAGCCGCTGTGTGGAGCAATTTTAACCCTCCCGGAAACCCCGGGGGAAGCTAGCTTTCTACCTCTCTGTTTACAGAACAGGTGGGCAAAGCCAATAGAAGGTCCCAACTTGTTTAGGGTCACAAGAGCAGTGCGCAGCGGCAGGGCTAGGATCGCAGCAGGAAGTGGTACTCTGGGTGGTTGGTTACAGTTCTTTGTACTTCTGTTAAGTTGGGCCATCATTCCTCCCGAGGATTGTTTCCGGACTGGATGCACTGATGCAGCGAATCTGTAGTGTAGAGGATGGGCAGGACTCTCTCAACACCAAGAGGACTGTATTATTGTGTATTATTACTATTATTATTATTATTATTTGTGCGTACATGTGTGAGTGTGTGTGAGCATGCCCACACACACAAATCCAAATTTGGAGGTCAGAGGGCAACTGTGGAACTGGTTCTCACCTGCCACCTTTACGTGGGTTCTGAGGGTCGGACTGAGGTCATCAGCTCTCCACGGCGAGTGCCAACAGCTGAAGAGACATCTCATTAGTCCTCAAGAAAACTTTAGACAGGAGCACATTAATAGTCACTAGGGAAACTGTTCACAGTACAAGTGGCAGGTTTCAACCCTCCCTGCAGGTCTTCCCTTCACTCAGATCTCTGAGACAGGGGACTAGCAACCCCAGTGTGTACCACGCTGGGCTCTGCATGGGAGCACTTATGTTCGCCATCACTGTTATTAAACTATGCCCAATGGCCTCAGGGGTGAGCATCTCTAAAAGTCTGTCTAGGCTTCTCTGCCCTCTGGGGTGTCTTTCCCTTTTCTAGATGAGTAGGAGTGTGTGTTGAGTGTCCCTTTGCTGCACTGTACCCCGTGGGTTTTATGTCAACTTGACACAAGCTAGAGTCATCAGAGGGAAGGTGCCTCTGAGACTCTGAGAAAATGGTTCTGTCAGATTGGGCTGTAGGCAGACTGCGGAGCACTTTCCTCATTAGTGATTGGTGGGGGCGGGGCCCAGCCCGTTGCCAGTGGTGTCACTCCTGGGCTGGTGGTCCTGAGTTCTATTAGAAAGCAGACTGAGCAAGCCATGGGAAGCAAGCCAGTAAGCAGCACCCTCCATGGCTTCTGCATCAGATTCCTGCCCTGTTTGAATTCCTGCCCCGACTTCTTCCAGTGATGAACAGTCATGTGGAAATATGAGCCAAATATACCCTTTCCTCCCCAGTTTGCTTTTCGTTGTGGCGCTTCATGGCGGCGGCAGCAGCAGCCCTGAGGCTGCTGAGGAACAGAGAAAGTGAGTAAACTCAGGTACTAACTAACTCAGGTAGAGTAGAGTTCCTAACCTGGGACTGGTGCTGCTAGGCTCAGGGTAGGCAGGGTGCTGCTCTCCCAGTATACCTTATATCTCATGCTTCCCAGGGTGCAACCCAGGGCCTCCTCATAAGCTAGGTAAGTGCTGTACCAGGAAGCCACACACCATTCCCTAGACCTCTAAGACGTTTCTGGTGAGGGGAGGAAGGGGCTGGGACATATTAGGTTGACAATTCTTTGACACACAATTTCACATGCTTCTGAAGATGCACATTTTCAGGATCTTTATGGTGGAAAGCAGTTTTTTTTTTTTTTTTTTTTTTAAAGTCCTCCCTTTCTAGCGTGAACCAAACCTTACCAAGATGGCAAAAGATGCCTGGCCCTAGTACACAGCACTCACGAGGTGAAGGTGACTTCAGGCAATGACTGCGTGTGTTATTTTCCCGCCTGAGAACAGGGTGGGGCAGGGCGCAGGTCGAAGGAAAGGGCCAGCATTCTGTGTCGGTGTCTGTTAATCTCTCCTCTGCCAGGTCAGCCCAGACAGTCTGAGAGGTCAGGAGGGATTTGTAAAGATAAGCAGTGGCCCCTTGTTGCCCTGGCGACAAAGCCCCGCCCCTCCAGCTAGTCCCTAGGGAGAACTCCTCCCCTCCCCTGCCCAATCTGCCTCCTGGGCTCACTGTGGGCTCTTCCGGCCACCCTGGAGTGCGGTGGGACTAGAAGTGAAGAGTCTCTGAGTTGTAAAACAGCAGATAAAACTGCGGACGTGACAGGTATCTGGGCAGTGAATGAAGGTCCTGGATTACGCAGTCTCTGTGCCTGTTTGTTCCCTCTCGCTTTGCTCACTCTAGAGGCGCCTTTCAAACCGTGGGCGGGGCTCTGTCTTGCTGGGATTCCTCACAGTAACAGCCCTCTGCTGGGCTCTGGGAGGACCCTTAGAGGAGCAAAGCCTTCTTCCCCCGATGCTGTGGCTACTAATATAGTAGGCTCAGAGCTAGGGGCCAAGCTCCAGGTTGTGGTAAGGGATTCCTTGGGCCACAGAGATAAGAATCCGTACTTTGACGGGATTACAATGGGAGCTGTTGGCATGGGGCCAGTAGTCAGGCGCTTTATAAAAGGAGTTAAAACCACTCTCCTCTTGGGGCCTTTTGGGCCAAGTGCCTCTGACCATCATGGCCACTGGCTCCCTGGATGTCAAGGCACCATATACATCATTTTGGGGCCCTTCACTATACTGAATCTGTCGGATGCTTCAAACCCTGCTTTTTCCTGATGGCGTTCCACCCACTTCCCGCAGCGGGTCCGGACCATCTTCCCATCTCCCAACAAATTGTCTTCTTATCCTCATAGGGCATCTATCCTGGGACACCCAGACTTCCCATTCTATCCAGTCACAGAAGCAGAAGGCCCCACCCACGGCAGGCCCCCTTTCCCATATGTTCAGGCTTGGCAGAGGGTTGTGAGCCCAGGGGCCTCTTAGCCAGAAAGTATCTCAGACTCCAGAACCTGACCTCCTATTTGGCTCTGGTAGATGCTAGGCCCCAGTGTGGAAGGAAGAACCCTGGACACTTGCGATGGCACTGCAGGGCCATGTCTCCCTGGGTCCACTATCCCCATGGCTTGCTGTCCTCCATCTTGCTTGAACCGCTGAGAAGCTCGGGGATCTGGCCGGCAGATGCCCTGCCCCGTGGAATGTGGATGACGCCTGAGAGGCTGCCAACCTTATCTGGAGGGAGGGGTCTTCACGGTCTGGGGGAAGGGAAGGTGCGGGGGTGGGGGTGGGGGTAGGGGGGCTGATGTTGCTCACTGCTCAGGTCTGGTTAGTGTCCGAATGACAACACGGAGGGGGGGGGAGGGTAGGTCCTGGAACTCCAGGTGGTGGGTAGAAGGGCTCCTCTCTCTCACATTTGTGTCTGGCACCTGAGGCTTTGAATCCTTCTTTTACTCAAAAGGAGGAGGGTGTTCAGTAGAAGCCTCTGACCCAAGGTCTCACAGGTCACTGTTCTCAGAGCTAGGTTTGGACTCAGGCCTGATAGTGACAAGGCTCTCAGGCTGGGCTGAAAGGAAGGAACTAGACTCACGGAATTTGTCTTCTAAGTCAACACCAAGTGCTCCAGGTGTGTAGACCCTGGTCAGGTACCAGTGTGTAGGTCCACTATACCTGCTTTGTCTCGGGTATTTGCTTGTGGGGGATGGTATGAGTGCTAGAGACCCTTTGGAAGTCCACATGCAAGCTGGCGAGAAGGCGGGACCAGGAGGGAGAAAGGCTGGGCCAGGTCCTGCCTTTGAAGTTGCCCATTCTTTCCCTGGGGCTGAGATGGGAGTCTCAGGTTTCAGTGAGGGATGGAGTTTCCAGACCCCCAGCGGGGGGTTGAGGTGGGTAGGAGCTGTTCCCTCTTTTGACTCCTCCACCACACTTCAGGCTGCTGAGGGGACACAGGCCTGCCGAATGGAGAGGCCTGGTGAGCTCCTCCCTGGTGTGGCTGGAACAACCTGGCATTGCCATCTATTCCTTGCTCATTTATCATGTGACCCCAGCAAGTCTTTACTTCTGTGAGCCTCTCCTGCTTGTCTGTAAAGAGAGCACAGGACCGTCTGCGCCTCCTAAGGGTGCTGTAGGGGGTTTGCTTGGGCAATATCTGTTGTTCCACCCACTATCCCTGCTCTGTAGACACAACTAAAACCTTCCGCAGGGCCGCAGGCTGTAGCTCGGATCAGAGAATGGCTGCCTTTCACCAAGGAAGCCCTGGGTTTGATTCCCCAGCACTCAGTAAACCTGGATCGGTAGTGTATGCCTGTAATCCCAGCACTTGGGAGGGGAGGCAGGAGGATCAGAAGTTTAAGGTCATCCTTGGATATATAGCAAGTCCCAGATCAGCTTGGATTACAAGGCAGCCCTTCTCGAAAATAAGCACAAAACAAGTCAATGGAACCGCCTCACTTGCAGGGGTAGATGTCTCCATTTGTGCTCAGCTTGTAGATGCCCTTGGTATGCACACGGGTTCTTGAACGTGGGCAGACCTGTGTTACTGTTAGGCTTGTGACTAACAGTTGGGGAAGAGTGTATCATGCAGAGCCTGCCTATATTGCCAAATTGTTTTCTTTTTTAACAGGGCTGGTTCCTTCAGAGACCCCAAGTGTCTGTGCCTCAGACCCATGTGCTCCAGGGACCAGGTGCCAGGCTACAGAAAGTGGTGGCTTTACCTGTGAGCCCTTAGAGCTTGGAGGCTGTGCTGCTCAACCGTGCCACCATGGTGCACTGTGTGTGCCCCAGGGCCCAGATCCTAACGGCTTCCGTTGCTACTGTGTGCCTGGATTCCAGGGACCCCACTGTGAACTGGACATCGATGAGTGTGCCTCCCGGCCTTGCCACCACGGGGGCACCTGCCGAAATCTGGCAGATCACTATGAGTGCCACTGCCCCCTCGGCTATGCAGGTAATAGTATAGTAGTGGTCACCTTGGAGGGCTGGACCGCGAGTGGGCGTGGGGCCCATCAGCATGGATGATTGATGCATTCCCGTTAAGCTGTGGCTCAAGTCTGGAGATGCCTCAGGCCAGCTGGCAGCTTTGTTAACCACTCTCAGGTTGGCCGCACGACTGTTGTTTCTTGGTTAACCTGGCAGGTGGGATCAGTGCCTGTACGTTTGAGTGTCAATGTGGGGCATCAGTTACTTGACAAATACTGCTCTTTGTCCCTGCCACAGAACCGAGTGTGGTCCCCACTTGGAGATGGGGAATGAGCCTCAAGCATCCCTTGCAGGGCACACCTGTCTGGTTTGGCTCTTACGAGGATGCTCAGATGGTTATCTCCAGCATTTCTTCAGTCTAGACCTGTGTCAAGCTGCTGTGTAGACCCTGTATGGCTCACCCGATGGGCCCTGGTATGGCTCAGGCTCAGGAGACCTCAGTCCTCTAGACATCCTGAATTCTGGCCCAGGATCCACTGGGATCCTTTCCTGTTTGCCATGGGGATGAGTCTGTAGCCATGCCTGTTCCCTAGAGAGGAACAGTGTAGACACGCGTGCTCAGAACCATGACCCACATGGACACGCATGGCTCTCCCAGGGAACACCTCACCCCAGTCCCTTCTATTTCTACATCTGCTTTCTAGGGCTGCCTAATGTGAGGAGGGAGGGGACAGCTGGGGACAGGTCCTCAAAGGATGTTCAATTCAGTGTAGTCTGGAGTCTGCAATGTAGATATACTGGGTTCTCCATCAACCCTTAATTTAGACATTGTGCTCAGACTGTGAGGCAGTTTGAAGTCCCCTCTGACTGGGGGCCAAGCTGCAGGAAGGACATGGAGGGATGAGATGGCACCATGGTGAGAGTTGATTAGGACCCTGGTCCCCGTGTCTTTCCTCCCTCAGGGACTGTAAGTCCCAGCCATTTGCATGTGTAGGGTAGCTCTAGGCGTGCTCTGACCACCTTGCTTATGTCTTCATCCGTGTGTCTGTCAGCAGGCATGAGAGCACGGTCTGTGCAGGATTCCGGCGAATGTGATGTGAGCAGGCAGCGTTGTGTGACTCATTTCCCTCCTGCTCACAGCAGGGTGGGGGAGTTGGATTCCAGGCCGCCTGGGCCTGGCTCTCCCTGGCACCGAGGATAGGAGTGGGACTGGAGGGTCACAGGAAGGAGGAGTCCTGAGGCTGGCCGGACCCGGGAAGCAGGGAGGGCTCCAGCTGGGGTCAGCTGGCTCCTGAGCCCCTGTGACAAAACCTACTTAGGTGGCAGGGGAAAGGCCATGGGCATCTACACCAACAGGATCTGTCTCATAAATCCGCACACCTGGAGATTCTCCATCCCCCTCTGTCTCCACCCGTATCCAGGGGAGGGCCAGTGTGGTCTCAGGGTTTCCCCAGAGGCATGGGGACAATTCCTAGGTAGAACGAGAGACTAATAGTTTTAAAGTCAAGTCAGCATAGGCATTGCTGACCCTACTCCAGTGTGTGCTGTCCAGAGTGGCCCTCTTCTATAAGGTCCCTTCCTCACATCAGCACAAAGCTACCAATGGGGCTTGGAGCCGCAGTGCTGAGCTGCAGTGTTGGTTACTCTTCCCATGGCTGTGGTTAACTATTAACGAGGAGCAAGAGAAGCAAGGAAAGGGATATTTGGACTGAAGAGATGGCTCAGTGGTTAAGAGCACTGGCTGCTCTTCCAGAGGTCCTGAGTTCAATTCCCAGCAACCACGTGGTGGCTCACAACCCTCTGTAATGAGATCTGATGCCCTCTTCTGGTGTGTTTGAAGACAACTACAGTGTACTTACATAATAAATAAATAAATAAATAAATAAATAAATAAATAAATAAATAAATAAAAGGAAAGGGATATTTGTGGGGATGCCGTCCAGCATGGCATGGACCACACAGCAGAAGGAACATGAGTCACCGTTACACTGTATCTTCTGATGCTGGTGCTCTGATTGCTTTCTTCCTTTTGTTTGTCTCTCCGCCGCCATTTCTATTCAATCCAGGATCCCAGTCCCGGGGAGGGTGCTCCCCAGACTCAGGGTGGATCTTCCTTCATTTGAACCCTCCTGTAAACTCCCTTACAGATAGAGCCGGAGCTGTGTCCCTTAGAGGATTCCAAATCTGGTCAAGGTGACTGACCACAAAGATCGACTATTATTATCCAACCAACAACTTATTATTATTATGTATTAAAGATTTATGTATTTTATGTATACAAGTATGCTGTCCCTGTCTTCAGACACACCAGAAGAGGGCACTGGATCCCATTACAGATGGTTATGAGCCACCATGTGGTGGCTGGGAACTGAACTCAGGACCTCTGAAAGAGCAGTCAGTGCTCTTAACCGCTGAGCCATCTCTCCAGCCCTAATTTTTTTTTCCAAGATTTTAATTATGTTATGTGTATGCAAGAGGGACCCTGGTGAGGGGATGGTAGGGATCCCATCTGAACATCTTCATGAAAGCTAAACGAAGTGCTCGCTTCGGCAGCACATATACTAATATTGGAACGATACAGAGAAGATTAGCATGGCCCCTGCGCAAAGAGGACACGCAAATTCATGAAGCGTTCCATATTTAAAAAGAAAGAAAGAAAGAAAGAAAGAAAGAAGGAAAGAAAGAAAGGAAAGAAGCAAGCTAAACGAAGCAGGTCTGCTCTTAGGGCAGGTGTGAACTGCGTAAAGTAGGTGCCAGGAACAGAACTCGGGTCCTCTGGAAGAGCAGGAAGCTCTCTTTATGGCTGAGCCTGACCTCTCCTGATGAGCAGGAGTCTGATCCGGCTCTAGTACCTGATGCCCTCATGCCTTTCTTCCCCACTCTCCCAGGTTCTGTCTTTTCTCCATCTTTCCCCCAGGGCATTCTGCCTCTGCCTCAAGACCGGTGCCACCAACTGTCATGATTGGCTTTATCTCAGTTTCCAAAAAGCTGTTCCTGAGGTAGCCTCTGCTCCACCCATTCCCAGCTCTCTAGAACAGACCCTGGCTCCTGTCCTCAGAGGATCCAGTTGTATCTCTTATGGAGGTCACATTATTAAATAGTAGCCCTTTTCGGGTCCACCCGCGGCGAGGCTCTCAGGGCAAGGGGAGTCTTCTTGTTTCTACCCGGCTGCCTGGGTCTATGAGCAGCACTTCCTCTGAAAGAGCGAGGCATATGGGTAACTGGAACAGATTGGGGCTGGTGGTTGGGCTCCTTTTGCCCCTCTAGATGTGGTCTCCGTGTCTCTTGTCTCTGTCCAGGCGTGACCTGTGAGGCCGAGGTGGACGAGTGCTCATCAGCGCCCTGCCTGCACGGAGGCTCGTGCCTGGACGGTGTGGGCTCCTACCGCTGTGTGTGCGCACCGGGATACGCCGGCGCGAGCTGTCAGCTGGACGTGGACGAGTGCCAGAGCCAGCCGTGCGAGCACGGTGGCGTGTGTCACGACCTGGTCAACGGGTGAGCCCTTGGCGGGGTTCCCTGGCTGAGGGGAGGTGGGCTGCGGGATGGGCACCCGCTCAGCTCCCGCCCGCCCACGCCAGTTTCCGGTGCGACTGTGCGGACACGGGTTACGAAGGCGCGCGCTGTGAGCAGGAGGTGCTGGAGTGCGCCTCTGCGCCCTGCGTGCACAACGCATCCTGCCTCGACGGCTTCCGGAGCTTCCGCTGCCTCTGCTGGCCAGGTGTGTGTGTGCGCCTGCCCTCCCCCACTGTGTTTTGTGTGTGTGTGTGTGTGTGTGTGTGTGTGTGTGTGTGTGTGTGTGTGTGTGTGTGTGTGTGGGGGGGTGTGAGAGAGGGAGGGCGGGAGGGAGAGGGAGGGGGAGGGAGGGAGGGAGAGAGAGAGGACAGTTTGGCCCCTCTGAGACCTGCACGTGCAACCTACTTGTGTGAGTCACAGTTTCCTGATCTGCAAACAGGGTTGCTAACAGCACCTGCCCCTTGGGTTGTACCAATTGGGAGCTAGCTATTACTAGTCCCTATCGTCCCTCTGTCAATATTCGCATCCTGATGTCTCTGTTGGGCCCTGGGTTGGCTTGGGTCATGGAGGGGAACTGCTTAGACACTTGTGTTTCCTGACATATTTTCTTCATGTGTGCCCCAGGCTTCAGCGGAGAGCGGTGCGAAGTGGATGAGGATGAGTGTGCATCGGATCCCTGTCATAATGGGGGCCGGTGCTTGCAGCGCTCTGACCCGACCTTGTATGGGGGTGTTCAGGCCATCTTCCCCGGAGCCTTCAGCTTCAGCCAAGCCGCTGGCTTCCTTTGCAGCTGTCGTCCGGGCTTTGCTGGTGAGTTACCTGCTGGAGAGCAGGGTCTAGAGCCCCAAGGATGGATCCAGCCTGGCCAATACCCTCCTCTCTCTTTCTCTCTGGGTTTCAATCTCCCTCGTTGTAAAACGGACCCTTTCGGATCTGGTCTGGCTCTGAGGGTACAGGCAGCAGTCACAGCTGAGCCTTCTTAACAGGGGATGACTGCAGCGTGGACGTGAATGAGTGTGCCTCAGAGCCATGTCTCAACGGAGGTAGCTGCCAGGACCTGCCCAATGGTTTCCAGTGCTACTGCCAGGATGGATACACAGGTGCTCAGCTGGGGTGGCTCTGGCACGGAGGTGATGCATACGGGAAATGAGGCTAAAGGTGGCCGTGGTGGCACAGGTGACAGCTGAAGGGTGTGTGTGTGTGTGTGTGTGTGTGTGTGTGTGTGTGTGTGTGTGTGTGAATGCTGAGCTAGAATCCCACCTGAGGGGGAGAAACCGGTCAGTTTGAGTACAGTCAGGAGGGAAGCGTGGAGTGGGTGGTACTGAGGCTGCCCGGTGATCCTCTGCCCCTGGGGAATGTTGGCTGGTGACTTCCGCCCTGTAAGTCCTGAATGTCTGTGAAGCCAGAGCCAGCTGTGGGGACAAGGGACTAACCCGAGAGGCCTGGACTGGAGTTGGAACTGAGGCTCATATATGGATGTATGGTGGCTAGGGCCCTGAACCCTGCTATTAACTCAAAGAGGGACAGAGCCTCAGTTTAAGACAGGAGGAGGCAACACTGTGTGCAGGTGCATGGCTTCAGAAGGGCTTGCTTTGGCTCTGGGGAGCTGTCAGAGGCTGGAGTGTGAAAGTTCTCTCTGCTAAAACACCCGGGAACTGCGCACAGACTTTCCCTCTCTGGGGTCCCTGCCCCCACTGGAATGTAGGTAGCACTCCCCCACATGCCGACATTCCTGCCGGGCACACATGGTCTCTTTTCCCTGCAGGTTTCTGGAGGCAGGCGAGTTCCTTTGCTTGAGGAAGGGACTGGAGATACATTCCCTTCCTCCTGTCTGGGCCACTCAAACATATTGGGTATCAAAGCCCCCCATGTTGGGAGGCCCATGTCCTATTCACTGTTCCTATTGCTTGAGTCCCTTCCTTACACGTCCTCCCACAATGGCCGGCTCCTCCATAGTCTCACAAGAAAGGGTTTACCATCCCCACCATGGACATGGTAGTGAAGCCTGGAGAGGGTGTCATGAACAGTGTCTAGATCTAGTGGGAGCCTAGATCCTTTCCAGTTACACAGTTAGTCACAGGGAGGGAGAGCTCTGAGTTCAGAGTCCTGGAGGAGAGATCCTAGCTGAGAGCCCAGCCTCCCTTGAGACACCAGAAGGCTGTGGACCGGAAGGTCAACCTGGCATTCCTGAGTTGGCTCAGAAGGACTCAGGCAGGCCAGACTGGGAGCCCTGTTCCTAAGCCTTGCTGCATCTGTAGGTGACCATGGGGCTGTGGGTGCTGGGACCTTTTCTGGGGAGCCTGTGGCTCCTAGCAGGTAGGAGGATTGGGGCCTCTCAAAGGAAGAGTTGGCAGTGGGTGCCCGATGGTTGTGAGGAGGAAGGTAGAGGTGTGTGGTCTGACCTGGCCTAATGGACTCCTGGGCCTGTGTCTCTACAGCTGAGGCATGGGGTGAGGATGGCCTCGGCTGTGTTGTGGAGGCTCTGGCTGAACTGGGGTTGCTTTTTGGCCTTTTGATCATGAAAGGGAAGATGGGGTGACACCTTCCCAGGCAGTGTCCTTGGACAGAAGGCAGGGTAGAGGGACTGAGGAGTGAGCCCTGGGGTGCTCAGTGAGTTCCAGGTGAATCCCTGTGGTTGGTCCACGTCTACAAGGACTCTGCCAGGCCCTTTCACTGGGTACCAAGGACAGATTCAGGCTCCAGAGGGAAACCATAGCTGAGTAAACATATGCTCAATAAAGGTTTCTAGGGAGCCCTGTCTGGGTGATGGCGGGTTTGGGTCTTTGAGCTGATCAAGCCCTGAACTTGCTATTATTCCAAGTATTTCCTGGAAAGTCATACCTCAGCTTCTCTTACTATTTTCAAACTCCTCCTCATCCTGCATAGCCCCCAGAGGGCTCCAACTTTATACTGTAAGGGGTTTGCAGGTGAGTGGCTGGGTCATATGCAGCAGAGGTGTATAGCCAGGTGACACCTTGGAAAGAGACCTCTGGTTACTCTGGAGATGGATGGGGAGAAATTTCTGAAGGCAGCTGACCTGGAGGCAAAGCAAGAGGCACGGCGTGGAGCCAGGCAGTGCTTCCCTGAGTCAGACCCACGTGGCATGGAGACTTTTCAGACATGGTCAGGGAAGGGAACCCCGGGGGACCTGGTGTGTAGGTGCCGAGGTCAGCAGCACCATGAGACATGTGAGTTCTGGTTGGAGACTGTGGCTCTGGCATGGTGTACTGACCCTTGCTTGGCTGATCTCTCCCCTTTAGGACTGACATGTCAGGAGGATACGGACGAGTGCCAGTCGGAACCGTGCCTGCACGGTGGGACCTGCAGCGACACTGTAGCAGGCTACATCTGCCAGTGCCCCGAGGCCTGGGGTGGACATGACTGTTCTGTGCAGCTCACAGGCTGCCAGGGCCACGCCTGCCCACTGGCTGCCACCTGCATCCCCACCTTCAAGTCTGGTTTCCACAGTTACATCTGCCGTTGCCTGCCTGGGACCTATGGGTCTTTCTGTGACCAGAATACCACTTTCTCGGTTGTGTCTGGGAGTTCCGTGTGGGGAATGGTGCCAGCTGGTGCCTCCCTGGCTTTTGCACTGAGATTTCGTACCACCCTGCTTGCTGGAGCCCTGGCTACTCTTAAGGACACACGGGACAGCTTGGAGCTGGTTCTGGTGGGGGCCATGCTCCAAGCCACACTCTGGAGACGTGGCACTGCTGACCTTGTCCTTACACTGCCAGACCTAGCCTTGAATGACGGGCATTGGCACCAGGTGGAAGTGACACTCCGCCTGGGAACCCTGGAGCTGCGGCTCTGGCATGAGGGCTGCCCTGGCCAGCTCTGTGTGGCCTCTGGCACTGTGGCTACAGATCCTACAGCCTCGGTGGCTTCTGGGTCTCCGGAGCCCCACTCCATCCATTTGGGCGGCAGGGCCTTTGCAGGCTGCTTCCAGGATGTGCGTGTGGAAGGGCACCTTCTGCTGCCTGAGGAGCTCAAGGGAAGTGTGCTCCTGGGTTGTGAGCGCACAGAGCCTTGCCAACCTCTGCCCTGTGCCAATGGAGGGGCCTGTGTGGACCTGTGGACTGACTTCCGCTGCGACTGCCCGAGACCTTACCATGGGTCCAAGTGCACTGATGGTGAGGGGTTATGGGGTGGGGAGGTGGCATTAATGCTGAGCCCCTAAGCCTGCTGGCCTCACCTCATTGCCGTTTCTCCCTGCAGAGGTTCCTGCTGCCACCTTTGGCTTGGGCGGTGTCATGAGCTCAGCCACCTTCCTGCTCCACCAGATGCTAGGCCCAAACCTCACCGTGTCGTTTTTCCTCCGCACCCGTGAGCCCGCCGGCCTGTTGCTCCAGTTTGCCAATGACTCAGTTGCTAGCCTAACTGTGTCCCTGAGTGAGGGCCAGATCCGGGCTGAGGTGCTGGGTCACCCTGCTGTGATCCTCCCTGGGCGCCGGGATGATGGACTCCGTCACCAAGTGACGCTCAGCTTTGGGCCTGACCAGCTCCAGGACCTGGGCCAGTGGCTGTATGTGGGTGGGAGGCGCTACCCTGACGATACCCAGCCCTGGGGTGGGCCCTTCCGAGGCTGTCTCCAGGACCTACAACTCAACGGCATCCACCTCCCCTTCTTCCCTTCTCCCATGGAGAACTCAAGTTGGCCCAGTGAGCTGGAAGCTGGTCAGTCCTCCAACCTCACCCAGGGCTGTGTCTCTGAGGACACGTGCAATGTGAGTGCCTGCGAGAGGGTCCCAAGCTGGGATCTGTGCTAAGACATAGGGCGAGCTGAGGCGCAAGACAGCCACACGAGCCGCTCACATTCCTGTCACCAGAGTGGCAGCACAGGAGTACCCCATCTCCTCCCTGTCCAGTTGCTTTTCCTTCCTAAGGTCCCCTTTGTGTCAGTCTCAGGTGACATCCTGACCTAGACAGAGGATGTGCCCCGGCCTTTTCTCAGCTGCCACTTAGAGGAAAGAGGCAAGGAGGCGCATCAGCTGCGATAACCTAGTACAAACTAGGCTAGCGCTTCAGTGGCCGGGCCCTCAGGCGAGTGGCTTCACCTCTGTGGGCCTACCATCTCGTCTGCGATGTAGGGGCAATGACCACTTTCCCTCGACTCTGTGATGAGGTCTTGGGGGTGGGGTGCTGCTTTACGAGTGCTCATTGGTGTCCTGACTCTTCCACAGCCCAATCCCTGTTTCAATGGTGGAACATGCCACATCACCTGGAATGACTTCTACTGCACTTGCCCTGACAACTTCACGGGGCCCACCTGTGCCCAGCAGCGATGGTGCCCCAGGCAGCCATGCCTGCCGCCTGCCACCTGTGAGGAGGTTCCAGATGGCTTTGTGTGTGAGTTTGTGTCCTGGGTTCTGGGTACTGTAGATGGTTAGAGATCCCTTAGGGTTTACAGGATGTTGGGTGGTGGATCAGTAATGCCACCATCCCCAATATGGAGGGCCACTGCATTCTGAGAAACATGGGAGGGGTGCGGGGTGGGGGGCTGAGCATATGCTGGGGTTTCCAAGGCAACTTCAAGGAAGCCACAGGAGAGGCAGGTTAGAAGGAGTGTGTGGCATGCAGGAGGTTTTAAAGTTCTTAGGACAGCTGAAACACAGATCATGGGAAGTGCACGCAGGAGAAGATGGTGGGGGTTTTGAAGCCCTTCAAGCAGCTCAGAGACCAAGGGGCTCACGCTGCTTAGGCTAGCCGTGAACTCACCATGTAGCATGAACTTGCCATGATTTGAACTTGTGCTTCTCCTGCCTTAACTTCCCCAGTTCAGGGACTACAGATATAGGCCCCTATGCCCAATTTGCTGGGTGCTAGGAGTGGAACCCAAAGCCTCCCACATGCTAGGTAGTCTACCAGCAGAGCTACACTGCCAGCCTTACAGAGGGCAAGGGGGAGAAGGATGTGTGTGACTGGACCTGCACCTGTATGCAGTGAAGAGCGAGCCTCCTTCAGGGAGGAAAGGAACAGGCTAGATTTGTGAGGGGTTAATATTAATATGTCTAGGGCCTTCAGGGTAGCAGGTATTGTGGTCCCCTTAGGACCACCCCGGAACTGATTCCCTCCAGGTGGAGAATGCATAAGGGGTGGAAGAGGGAGCTGCAGTTTCTGAGATCAGGTGACAGGTGGGTGCCTGCTCTGGTCAACAGTTGTGGATCAAGGACCCTACCACCTGCACGCTTGGTGTAGAGGTCTGGCAGGTCATTTCCCAGTGGCTCTCTCTCTCTGCAGGTGTGGCCGAAGCCACGTTCCGCGAGGGCCCTCCTGCTGTGTTCACAGGCCACAACGTGTCCTCATCGCGCGCGCTCAGCGGGCTCACCCTGGCCTTCCGCACACGCGACCTGGAGGCTGGGCTGCTGCGCGCTGCCTCCGCCGCGGGCGCCCACTCCAATATCTGGCTGGCGGTGCGCAATGGCTCGCTGGCAGTAGATGTGGCGGGCTCGGTGCTGCCGGCGCCCGGGCCGCGCGTGGCTGACGGTGCCTGGCATCGCGTGCGCCTAGCCCGGGAGTTTCCACAGGCCGCCGCCTCACGCTGGCTGCTGTGGCTGGACGGCGCGGCGACACCCGTGGCTTTGCACGGCTTGGGCGGCGACCTGGGTTTCCTTCAGGGCCCGGGTGCCGTGCCTCTGCTACTGGCCGAGAACTTCACCGGCTGCCTGGGCCGCGTGGCGCTCGGCGACCTCCCCTTACCCTTGGCGCCACCGCGGTCCGGCGCGATGTCTGGGGCACGCGAGCACTTCATGGCTTGGCCTGGGTCTCCGCCGGCCGTGAGCCTCGGCTGCCGGGGCGGGCCAGTATGCACGCCCTCGCCCTGCCTGCACGGCGGTGCCTGCCTCGACCTCTTCGACGTCTTTGCTTGTTCCTGCGGCCCCGCCTGGGAAGGACCCCGCTGCGAGATCCACGCTGATCCATGTCGCTCATCGCCCTGTGTCCGGGGCCAATGCAACACGCGCCCAGACGGCCGCTTCGAGTGTCGGTGCCCTCCGGGCTTCTCCGGCCCGCGCTGCAGGTGCGGCAGGCAAGGGGACTTGACCTGTGGATAGCTGTGGCAGTGGGTACTGCTGACTGCTGATTTATCATGGGTAGTTTGGAGGGAATAAGTTCTCCGTAGCTAGTTCAGTTTGGTGCCCATAAAGATAAACTACTATGGGTTAAAATTTGAATTTCAGGACAACATTATGGTTTGGGGAGAATTAGGACAGAACTAGTCAGGGAGCATGATTTTGGAGCCTTGCAACAAGCTACCTTAATGATGTTGCTTTTGCAACTCCCCCATTTCCTTCTGGTCCAGAGCTGTCTAGCCCTGGTCTATCTCTCCTCCCTCCTCCAGTTTAGGAACTGTTTTGCACTGCCCTTTAATGTCAGCACTTATCAAAGGCCTCAGCTTTTGTGGGGTTGTGGGGCGGGGGGATAGCAGAATGACAGCCCTGTATTCCTTTGCTTCCTGGGGAAGGCTGCTGCACGATGGCCAGCTCCCAGCACCTCACCGGCCTTTCATTTCTCTGCAGGTTGCCTACCTTGCCTCAGGGATGTAGCCTCAACTCCACCTGCAAGGATGGTGCCCCTTGTGGGGGTGGCCCCTTAGGCACTAACTGCAGTTGCCAGGAAGGCCTTGCTGGCCTCAGGTGGGTCTGGAGACCAGGGCCTGGGCTGTTGATTTGGAGCTTGCCCCTGGGATTCCCAGCCTGGGCCAGGGCAATGAGGTCCTCCTTGTCTTGTTCCTCATTGACTTCAGTGCCAGATGATCCACCAGTGTCTTTGGTTCTGCGACTTCCAAGAAAGACCATTATCTGTTGGGCAGTAGTTTTCTTTTTTTTTCTTCCTCTTTTTGTTTTTTGTCTGTTTGTTTTTGAGGCAGGGTTTCACTATGTAGCTGGCTGTCCCTGGAGCTTACTCTGTAGACTAGGCTGGCCTCAAACTCAGAGATCCATCTTCCTCCACCTCCCAAGTCCTGGAATTGAAGGCATGCACCATGGCTGCCAGCGCCCACCCAGTTTCTTAAAGCCCTTTCTTTAGTCCTCAATGGACATGGACAAAATGCAACTTCTGGGCCCCTAGGAGGTGCAGTTGGCATCCCTGTTCTGCAGCATCACCCCCTCCCACCTTCTCCCCTCCCCCCACTTATCATGGAGTAGGAGCCTTCTCAGCTGTGAACACTGGGCCCAGCTGAGTGGGTAGGTGATGGAAATCACCTTCAGCTCTGGTCACCTGGCAAGGCCAAGCCAAGCTGGATAAACTTTGATGCTGGAGGGGGAACAACGGCTAGGGGAATGGGAGGCAGCTGTGGGTGGGAGGACTTTGCCTTCTCAGCCACTGTCTCTTCCAGATGTCAGAGTCTTGACCAACCCTGTGAAGCCAGTCCTTGCTTGAATGGGGGCACCTGCCGGGTGGCCAGTGGCATATTTGAATGTACTTGCAGTGCAGGATTCTCTGGCCAGTTCTGTGAAGTGGTGGTGAGTGGTACCCAGGGCTGGGCGGCTAGGCTTCTTTCGACAGTGGGCAGGGAGGGCATGGCCCCTGTGGACTTAACAGTGGATAAGCTTTGTTGAGGGTGGGGAGAGGATACTTAGGCCCCTTCTAGTACCCCATGTAAGAGTTATTTTCATCTCAGGGAGAGCTTAGGGAGCCCCCATCCACCACACACAGTCTGGAGCTTCCCAATGGTATCCAGGGTAGTGGCAGTGGGGACAGGTTGGGATCTTCCAAGTGTACTCTGGGACTGGCTTCCAAGACTAAAAGAACATGGAGTGTGTAGTCAGTGTCCTTGGGTTCCAGAAGCACATCAGTCTTGGGCACTGTAGGTATCCCTCACCCCAAGGAGGCTCAGCACAGAGCTTTAGAGAGGCTGTGAGCCCATGGTGGGGGTTGTGAAAGGACAACCCTGGCAGGGTGGCTGTAAGCAAGGAGTCCCCTTTGCTTCTGGGAAGAGCTCCTGGCAAGGTGAACCTGTAGGCTTTGCCTCCTCACCTGCCCACTATCACCTTATAGCTTTGGGGCCCCCTTCTTCAGGGCTGAATGCCAAGATTGGGTAAGCAAGTGGCAGACAGTAGTAGCAGAAAAGCCCAATACGTAGGGAAAAGCCTGGTGAATGGGAGACCCTGATGTTTGGATTGCTGGGGTTCTCAGTCTGGGACTTGGAACCTTTAATGGGACACCCTGGGACTTTGTGACTGGAAATGGAGAAAAGCTGCCCTTACCCCCAAACCAGGCTGTCAGAACAGCAGGCAGGCAGGCAGGCAGGCAGGCAGGACATAGTGAATTCGGTCTTTCCTTATCATTAGTGGGCTCAGTTCACTCCAGCTCTGCTCTCTGTTCCTGCTTTACTTCAGCTGACTGTTGTTGACTTCTTGTGACAACCCTCACAGGAACTCCTGGAATGTCCACTGTTTACCCCCCTAGCCAGGGCTATGCCACACTCCCTAGCATTGGCTGGGACAGGTGGCTTCTTAGCTTCTTTGCTTGGACATCTCAGGGGCTGACTCACTAACTCTGGGAGACTTCCCTGAGTTTTCTTGTCTCCCATCTATTGCAGAAAACCCTGCCTCTGCCTCTGCCATTCCCACTGCTGGAGGTAGCAGTGCCTGCAGCCTGTGCCTGCCTCCTCCTCCTCCTCCTGGGCCTCCTCTCAGGAATTCTGGCTGCCAGAAAGCGCCGCCAGTCTGAGGGCACTTACAGCCCAAGTCAGCAGGAGGTAGCTGGGGCTCGCCTGGAGATGGACAGTGTCCTTAAGGTGCCACCAGAGGAGAGACTTATCTAGGCTTGCCTGGCTGCTGTGTCCTGAAGGCCCTACAGGGTCACCGCAGAACTTCTACCTGGAGACCCAAGGAGACTGTTTCCAGAGATGGGACATCCACAGGATGTGCCCCCGTGGCTGGCAGCCCTTGCCCTGTCCATCCATGGACTCAGGAAGTGGGGAACAACTCAGGGACGCAGAGAAGGCTGTGAGGATGCACCTCTCTGACCTGCTGGGCTGTATACAGGGCACACGTGGGTGCCCATGGTATGACAGGGTGTGTGCGTGTGTGTGTGCATCTTTCTGTTTGGGGAAGAAAGGAGAGGAAGAAAGAGAATATACATGGGGATGTAATGTGTTATGACTGTGGTAAGAGCTTCATGTCTGGGAACAACCCAGATGGATACCTCTGAGACAGGGGCAGCCCAAGGCTGCACGTTCTCTCGCACTGAACTGGCCACAGCTTACCCAAGCACCCAGACTTTGGTCTTGACATCTTGTTCTCCAAGGACAGCCCTTATCCTGGAGAAGCTGGGAAATAGAGGAGTATCCTTGGTTTCCAGAACAAAAGCCCTTTGGGGTAGATCTGACTTGACAGTGCTATGGCCATGGCTGTAGGGCAGGTCTGCAGGAACCATGGAGCAGCTGCCCTGGGCTGTCCTGCCTGCTGTGGGCACTTGCTGGAGTGGAGCAACCTGTCTGCCTACCTCACGAGGCTATTCTGAGGATCCGAGAGACAAACAGGCAGAAAACTTCAGAAGTCATTAAAATTCCAGTCTGATGGAAAGAACTGGTGCCCTTTTGGGTGTTGGAAAGTGGCTCACCTGCCTAGAGTTGAAAGGGCTTCTTGGGACCTTGGAAAAGAGGCCAGAGGGGCAGAAGGATGGAGATGTCCTTCTCCCCTGTCCCTGGCCCCTGCAGACTCACCACCTTGTGGTTCTCCAGTGCAGGCTACCCCTTTGCCTGCAGTTCTGTTGCCAAGGAAGACCTCCGTTGTGTGCCTAACAGCAGTACCCGGCAGATGGACCGCAGGCAGCTTCTGCACTGGTGCTCGTCCTGTGACTACTCAGTGTGCTTGACTTCTGATACCCCCTGCCCCAGGCACTGGCCTGCAGCTTTAGCCTCCCTTGAACCTCCCAGAACCCTCTGACTTGGAGAGTTGTCCTTTGTCTTCCTTGTTTACCAGGAGTTCCATGTGCAAATGCCAAGTGACTTTTACACATGGAAGCTGGCTGTTTCGAGGTTTCAGCCGCCTCAGAAGGCAGACTTGGGCTTTGATATGAGACCCTGGATGCTAAGCTAGGAGGCCTGCTTGGTTCTTACCCTGTAGTGGTGGGACCACTTCGCCATCAGCTGTCTCCATGTCCCTTGGGAGAGGGAAGAGGAAACAGGCTCCTGGGTGAACTGTTGCAGTTGCCAGCTCCCAAGATGTTTCCTGTGGAATGCCAACTCGATGAAACATTCCAGTTCCACGTCAGTGTCACCAATGTGGCCTACACAAGCACTCACTTGGGGTAGATGCTGTTCTTGCTGATATGGGGGAGGGGTGGAACTTGTTTCTTCGTGTAGTCCTGCTCCCTGCTCATCTATAATCCCTCACTGGGAGGGATGGTGGCTCAGAGCCTCAGGTATGCATAGGCTGGAGTGCAGTGGCCTCTACTTCTGCAGGATGGCTGGTGGAGATGAGTACCTGCTCAGGCTCCCATGCCCAGAACTCCTCTGCCCAGTTTCAGTGACCACATCTAGAGGTCATCGTTGGGACAGCAGCTTCTACCCGGTGAGATGGACAGGTGATAACAAACATGTGCAGTGGGCCACAGGTGTCTGCTGCTTCCTGGGCTGCCCCACGCCTCGTCACCTTACTGCCCACTGCCTCATCCTGTGTGGAGCCCAGAGTTTGCGGGGGTGGAGGAAGTGGAGCTGAGACCCGTCCTGGAACACCAGGACGCCAGGCTTCCCATGACCCAGGAGAGACTGCTCTCTAGTGGCTGAGCACACCAAGACAGAGCCCTGGGCGGGATGGGGGGTCTCTGGCCTAGGCCTCAGGGACCCATAAACAACCTCTCAGACACAGAGAGGGTCCCTAAAGTGACAGGGACCTCTGATGACTCCACCCCCGTGTTCCCAACCCCCAGAAACCCTGGGGTAGGCTGTCTGACCATTTACACATAGGAAATGAGAAATCAGGTCAAATGTGCACAATTTCCTGCATGTCTCTGTGGATGTTTTCTTAAATGGTTAGTCTGTGTTTTACCTTGGTTTATTGAAAGGAATCAATTTTCAAGATTCATCAAATCAATAAGGTAAAAAGGAAAAGCAAGATCAAAGAAACAATAACAAACATTTCATTATAACTTTGGTGACTTGGACTCAGGAATTTCTGCGCTGGCGAGAGGCTGGAGACAGCGGGGAGGGCCGGGCCCCACCCACCCCAGGCTCAGAGGCCACATGTATATTCACTCCACGGGGCCCCTGGGGGCCTGGGGCCCCACCTGATCTTGACCCAGGAGCTCAAGCAGCTGTCCTCCCTTTTGCCGGTGGCAGGAAGCTTGTCCTTTGAGCTGGACTCCGTCACTGGTGCCCATAAGCTCCAGGGGCAGGAGGCTGAGCCTGAGCTTTGATTGACAGGAAAGCCCAGAGGTATGGAGGTGGCAGAGCTGAAGGCAGCTCCTTCGACTTAGGTTTGGGGGTCGTCATATAAATTAGAGTTGCTGGTGTTCCCGAGCCCTGGAAGGGCTGGCTGGGGCTGGGCTTGTTGACCATTAGGTCTCCAGACCGCTGGCCCTTTAGGAACAACTCGAGTTTGGTGGTTAGGTGAAGACTCAGCAAAGAGTGTATTGCTTAGTGAGGTTTGGAGATGACCACCAGGGAGAAATGCCAGCCCAGGAGTGGTCCTCATTTCAGCCCCCCAAACACCTATGTCCCCCAAAGATGTGCTTACACAGTGCGTTACTGACATCTGCCCTGTGGGGTAGGGCCCAGCAAAGGAGGAGAGCTGGGCTTGAGAGCAGCCTCGAGCTTCTTGACTCCTCTTGGACTATGGGAGGGAAGGTGGTGGGACACAGCTGGCCCAGCTGACATATAGTGCAAAACCCACACAGGTGCTGAGGGTGGTGGCAGGCAGCTCTCTCCTCTGGGATGAGCTCCCAGGGCCAGGCCTCAGAGATGGGCTATGGAGGAGAGGGGCAGAGAGTCCCTTTGCCCCAGTGAAGCCTGGTCACGAACGGGACACTGGGGAGGCACGGTACTGGACAGTGGCATAGGCATGGTCACTCAAAGGTCTCCCACTGCCTGCGGAGCTGCTCCACAGAGGTGGAGGCTGAGGCTGGGGCTGGGGCTGGGGCTGGGCTTGGGCTCACATCTTGCTTGGTTTTCTGTAGCAAATCCTCAAAGGGGTCTCTGGCCTGTGTAGGAGCAGAGGGCTGCAGGGTTGGCTGTAGATTCTGTGGTGGTCTAGGAGGCAGCAGTGGGGATTCACCTGGCCTCAGGGCCAACCCCTGCTTGGCCTCAGCAGCCCTGGCACTCGAGCGGGGCAGAGGCAATGTTCGGATCCTGGAGGGGGCAACGGCTGGGGGGCCAAGTGGCTGCAGGGGACTAGTGTGGGCACCCATTGGGATCTGGCCAAAGAGGTTGGGCATAGAGAGAGCAGAGAGGTTGGGCTGAGACCTGTGAGGGGCATAGAAGCTAGAACCAGACAATAGAATGCTAGGTGCATATGCTGGCCCTAGGGATGCTGGAGGCGTCCCAAAAGGTCTGGCTGGTGTAGAGCCTAGGGACATGGTGGGTGGTACTACTGGCACAGAGGGGACAAAGGGATTGAGTGGTGTCTGTGCAAAAGGGGAGGGCGTCACTGTTGAGGGGAAGCTGAGCTGGGGGGTGAATGGGGTGGCTACACTGGGGGTAGTAGGATAGGATGGGATGGTGCTGCCTGTCCAGGCTGTGTTAAGTGGGTCCAGGAGAGCAAGCAGGGCATCGCTGCCTGTGCCTGCAGCTCCTGGGGCTGGGCTGGGTGACTGCACAAGTTCTGTGGGGCCTTGGGGGCCAGCTCTCGGGAGCAGCCCTGACAAGAGGGCTGGACTCAGAGCAGCTTGTCCTTCCAGGTCCATCTGTGGTGGCTCTGAAGAGAAGTCACCTAGTGGGCCACCAGCACCCTGGAGCTTGGCTGGCCGGGCAGTGGGTGGTGGAGGCACAATGCCAAGCTCAGGGGTCTTTCTGCCTTGTGGCCTGGGAATGGTGATGCTGCCTGGAGCTGGCACGGGAGTCTCCTCCTTGATGCTGGGGCTCAGGATGCCCTCCTGGTTCTGGGGTCTGACAGGCAGTGCTGGCAAAGTACCAAGCAGAGCTGAGGGCTTCTCAGGGGAGGTCATGGAGGGCTTGCTGGGGATGGCCATGTCGTCTTGTCCGAGACTCCAGAGCTGAGTATATGGATGAGCAAACTTCAAGGCTGCAGCCATGCTAAGGCCCCTCTCACTTCTGCATAGGTCCAGCCTCTGTGGGGAAGGAGGGAGGAGGTGATGACCACTGGTTGGCCCAGGCAAGGGTAGAAGGTACCCCACCCTTCCTGTTTACCGAGCACATGGCTCCTGGGACTAGGAGGAACTGCAGGTACCTGGGACACCTGCAGAGACCCAAGCCTATCTGGACTCCAAGCCCCATCAGCTACTGTCCCACTCCCACCACACCTGGTAATCAAAGCTGCCTGACTGTTCCCGCAGGTCTCTGGGGACCCGGAGATCCTCCAGGCTCTTGGCTTGGCCCAGCGGCTGCAGTGGTGCCTCCACATCTAGGCTGCTGAAGACATCTTCTAGAAGGTCAATGCTGGCAGCTCGGTCAGGTGGAGCAGGGGTAGGCCCCCAGGGCTCCCGAGTTGGCTGCTCTGGACTCTCGGTCTCATCACCTTCCGCGCTGTCTGATTCTTTCAAAGTCCTGTATGGCTGTGGCCTAGGAGGAGACAAAGCCAGATGGATTTTCCTCTAGGGAATCTGTGGGAACAGCAAGTGGCCCCAGCCCGAGACACCAAGCCCCAGGACCAATGTTTTGTGGCTCTCCTGGGGCTGGATTGGGTTCTTTAGTGTGACTGGTGCCTTGGGTGGGATGCTGTGACTCTCACTTGCTCTGATGGAATGCTGAAGTGCCCTTGGCCCCAAGGTCTTTGTATGTAGCACATACAAACCACACAGGAGTGGAGGGGCATTGCAGGCAGATACATGCATTTCTTTGTCCCACCTGCTTCCTGTATAGTGATCAACCTTAGCTTCAGAGTCGGGGGCAGAGCATGGCTAACCAGGAGCCCTAGCATCTCTAGGGAAGCTTGTAGGCCTCAGCTTGTATGACTTATGTTTGAGCCCTGGTTCCATCCCTTGCTGGGGGGAACCTGGGCAAGTCAGTGAACCTTTGAGATCTCAGCTGCTCAAGTGGTGGTGCATTCCACGAACAAGCAGAGAGGGCATGCAGAGACTCATGCAACCGACGGCACACATGGCTACAACCCCTCTGTGAGTTCTGTGAATCCACACATCACTACTTTTTGGGAGAGCTGGGTGTAACAGCTAGCTACTTTTGCTTTCCCGCTGAGCCTGAGGACACCACTGAACTGTGGGGAGGTAGTACCAGCCCTGACCTCTGTAAAGGCTGCCCAGTGCAATGAATGCCTCCCTTCTAGGGTCAGGCTGGCTATGCACATGGTGCTGGTGACGTGGGTTGAGGGCGCCACCTGCTGGTCACAAGCAGGCTGACACCAAAGGCCCATTGAAAGATCAGGAGAAGTCCCAATTCTATTCATTCATCAGACTTTTCTGTCTGGGACTTAACACCCTACCTTACAGATGAGGACATGGAAACCCAGAGAAGTTAAGTAAAACAATTCTGTGCGTCACAGAACCTAGAAAGGGGTAGAATGGAAGCGAAGTTCGAGGCTCTCCTAAGTCCTTTCCTCACTCTGAACAAGGAATTCAAGAGCCTTTAATCTAATCTGAGCACACAGGAAGGGGTAAGGAAGAGTCCTTACTTCCTAAACACAAGGAGACAGTTGTTTTTAACCCTTTGTGTCGTGAATTAGGATGGAATGGCTCCCTTTTAAACACACAGGAAACCCTGAACTGGCTCTGGGTACAGGCTAAGGAAATTAATTTTAATCATTGCTTAAATAACAAGACACTGGGGGTCTCCTGTGTCTCAGTGGTAGAATGTTCAGCATGTGAGGTCCTGGGTTCCGTTCCTAACATCATAAAACTGGGGAAAAATGTCAGTCAATCATTTAATTCAGAGGCCTGATGGGGTAAGGCCTAGGGCAGAGTCAGTTAGGAAAAGCCGAGCGGGTTGCTTTTCCTGCAGGGGAGTTGAGGTTGCCACTCAGATGAGTATATATTGTTTCAATTTCTCTTTCCTTTCTAAGTAGTAAGAGCTACATCCGCGGACACATTAAACCTGTGATAGCACAGACATTCCTGCTGAGGAAAAGCTGATTCTTCAAACATTTAAAAGAAAAAGATAAAAGAGAGAATGAGATTACTGAAAAGGTATGTGTAAAGCTCAGGGACCGTGGACTAACAGGGATGAAACACTGCTATTGTCCCAGTGAGCTGGCAGCAGGGAGTGAACAGAGGCAGAGCAGCCTTGACTTAGAAGGTTTAGGATGAAGCCACAGGGAAGATCTGATGCTGGGAACTTGCTAAGGTTAGGGGTCAAAGAGCTGGGAGGGGCTTAGGGGTAGGGATAGTAGAAGGAGACAAGGGCCCCTGACTGTGAAGTAGCCAGTAGCTGGCACTCTGGTAGGTTGTGGGCACATTTCTGAGGTTCCTGGGAAGTTCATTTGTATGTAAAGTAAGCCTTCTTTTCCTTGAAAAAAAAAAAGCTGTTTGAAAACTGTATGTAGCTTAGGTTATAAAATAATATAACTAAGATGAAATTAGTTTTAAGAAACCCAGGTAGGGCAGGGTGGTGGTGGCACAAGCCTTTAAACCCAGCACTCGGGAGGCAGAGGCAGGTGGATCTCTGAGTGTGAGTTCCAGGACAGCCAGGGTTACACAGAGAAACTCTGTCTCAGGAAGGAAAAAACCCAGGTATACCATAACATGTGTGTGTATGCATATATATGTATATACACATATGTACATACATACATACATACATACATACATACATACATACATACATACATACATTTAGAAAGGATCATGTAAATAGCTCAGAGTGGCCTGGAACTTGATATGCAGCCCAGGCTATCCTCGAACTCACAGTCTTTCTACCTCAGCTGAGATTACAGATGTGCATCACCACACATGGCTGATACACATGGAACACATGTTTCATGGCCTTTTACTTAACCTCTGCCTTCCTATCTAAGATGCACTGAGTAAAGTAGGGTCAGGAGTCAGGCTTACTGTGGTCAGCAGTTCCACTGATGGTCATTTCCCCTTGTAAGGAATGGGGACCAGTCTCACAGCCCTGTGGGCTGGTACAATAGGAGCCTGAGAGAAGGCCTGTCTCCATGGCATCCACCCTGCAAGTTGGCACCCAGAAACTTTTCTCCCCATGGCAGCAAGCAGCCCTAGTCCCCCATGCTCCCCTCTGCACCCAAAGAGTCACCAGGCCCAAGGAGCTGGAAAGAGAAGAGAGACCATTCAAAGGGAGCAGAGAAGAAAAGGCTTTCAGTGAAGCCAGTGCTGGGGGGCTCGTCCCGTCGGCATTCCTCATCAGAGGAGTCTTCAGAGAGGAAGACAGCATAGTGTCGCAAGGGCTTTACCAGGCTGGACAAGAGAGAAAAGAAGAGGCAGTTAGGGTACCATGAGAGCAGGGGGTGAGAGGAAAGTCCAAGGGCATCCATTGGGAGGAGGCTGCCTTGTGTGCTGAGGGCTTTGAACTCTCACCCAGAGTGTCTGACAGGGCTGCACACTTCCAGCAGGCTAACCCTAACTAACAGTGAATGTTCACTGCTTTCCGTTTACAGTACTAAGTACTTCCAGCAACAGAGCTGGGTGCTGCTGGCTGAAAGCTGTCTTCCCATTGCTTATCACGCTAATGAAGAGGATTTCAAAGCATGACGCGGTTACTATTTTTATGACTGTGCTCCCCACACCTGTAGGCTCAGGCTCTACCGATCCAATCAGCTGTGAGTTGAAAATAAGTGGAGTGGTGGTGCAGGCCTTTAATCCCAGCACTGGTAGGCAGAGGCAGGTGGATCTCTGTGAGTTTAAGACCAGCCTGGTCTACAGAGTGAGTTCCAGAACAGCCAGAGCTACACGGAGAAACCCTGTCTTGAAAAACTAAACAAAGAAAATGCTTGGAAAACCTGCCCCTGTACTGAGCATGTGCAGCGTGTACGTCATCATGTTCTTCCGTAACACAGCCCAACAGCGTCCACGCAGCATGCACAGTGGATTAGTGTAACAATGTAACCAGAGATGGTTTACAGCGTACAAGAGGGTGTGTAGGGCTCTTTGCAAACACCACAGCACTTCATAGAACAGCCTGGGCATCCTGGATTTTGGCATCCAGACCTGGTTCCCTGAGGATACTACGCCCCTCATCTACTTGTGGGAAACTGCACAGGAGAACGGCAAGAAAAGCAAATGCTTACATTCCAGCAATGGCTAGTGGGATGGTGGGAGACTCCACCTTCTGTTTCTGCTTCTTTCTCTACTGCAGTAATCAAGGGGGAAAAGTTAAGGGAAAAGTGAGCTTTGTGGAAGCAGCCCCCGAGAAGACCCTTTTCTGATTAGCTGCCCTCTCTGGAGTCTCCCTCGGATGCTTCTTCAGAGAGTCTTTTTTATCTGTGATGTGGAAATTAAATATTCATTGTTATAAAAATATATCTCCCTTGTCAGCCACCTGTGTGCTCTAGTTCTATAAACAAACACACACACAGCCCAGACAGTCCACACCTGACTCCTATCAATTATATACTGACCAGCAGTGCCCACAAGAGGTCAACAGGCCCAGGAGAGGAGAGCCCCAATAGTGGCAGGTTCAAATCCTGGCTTCACCATGGATGCTGTTGTAACTAACACCTCTGCCTCTGTCAATGGCTGGGCTCACTGTGAGAAGACCCGAGAGGGAAGAGGGAAGTTTTGAGGAGACAGTGAGAGACACAGGGGGTCAGGCAGGGCCACCTGTTCTCAGGAGCAGCCTTCCTGCACTTTCCCTGTTGGAATTTCTTTCAGGTTTTATTTAGGGAAGGGCAACACATTCTAAACAAGTATATACCAGTCTGAACAGGAGGCTGGAGAGGGCCTTGGGGTGGCCAGCGTTGTGATCTCCATTCCTAGAGCTAAGCTGTTATTACTGAAGTAGCTCCCAGAGCCATCCACAGTCTCAGCACTTCCAGCCACACACCCCCATTTTCTTTGCTGTCCCTGCAGGTTATGGAGCCTCAAACTGCAGTGGAGGTTGTGCCCAGGGTCATGCACTGGGAGGTGGCAGGTGCAGGGCCCTGAGAGCCTCCCCTTGAAAAGTGTCTCATCTGCTCCAGCACAGAACTAGGACCCTACTGCGCTCACAGCCAATGAGGCTAAGTAGAAGGGACAAGTTAATCCACTGCAGAACAGACAGAACAGGTGAGGAGAAGTACTCAGATGCTGGCGTAACCTGCTACTCCGGCCCCCATTGCCTCTGCATTCTAGCATGGGGCAGCTTCTAGCTGGTGTGGGGCAGGAAGCCCAGTGTTCTCACTGCACTCTGGGCAGCTTGAGGCACATGCTGGGCACTGAGGCCCCTTTCCCATCCATCGCCTGACAGACATCCTCTGCCACTCAGCTCTTGCGCCTGTCTATCCTCAGCACACTGACTGCTCTTAAAGACCTGACCTAAATATCACCCCCTAGGAAGGACCTGGCTTCCCCAGCTCTCCCTGGCTGGGGGTCTGGGTGCCTTGTGGATCCCGGTTGAATTCTGTTCTTGACTGAGCTGAAGGCCTGGGGCTTGACCATTTTTGCTTTTCTCCCTCCTGGGGCCCACATTAGTGGTTGAAGGAATGAGGGCTGGGGTGCCGGGGATCCCCTCCTCTTCCCCCTGGAGCACCTAACACATCACACACTTTCCATTACTGCAAGGCTCTGATAGACGCACCTCCTTTTGGATTCTCTGCCTGCCTCCTGAGATGCTCAGACACAGGTTATCCAGAACCGAGAGCAGAAGTCGCAAGGCAGAGCTCAGGTCAACAGCAAAAGCACTGGGAGGGCCCTGGGGTGGGCAGTGCTGTTACCACAGGCTCTGCAGCACAGCAACCCAACATGCAAGACCATCATACTAACTTGACGGAGTCCACCTGTCCAGTCGTCTCCCCATTTGTCTGAGCACCCACCTACTCCAGGAACACTTCTCGCCTGTGTTTAAGCAGATCTAGTGCTAGCTGGGCACTGGGGACTATTGATGTGAGCAGATAACCAAGTCAGGAAGCAACTAGCGCCACCCTAGCTCAGGTTGTCCTGAGGATCACAACACTGACCGTGGGTATACACAAGAGAATATAAGCCCCTATCTGGGTCCCTTGGAGTCAAGTGCTTGGTGACTCTGAAAGCCTCTCTGACCCCCACATACAGCATGGGTTCCCTTCCCTGGTAGCTCACATGGTGACTGACAGTCACTAAGTCTGTCACATTCCCAGAGAGCTTTGTGCTGGAAGAACTTTGGTGTCATTAAAGTCCCATTTGGCTCCCAGGGCCTCCCACCCACATGCTGTGAGTGCAGGAAGCAGGAGGAGCAGGAACTCTACTTCTCATTCTACAAGCTGGCCTCCTCTAGCTGACTGTTGGCCAGGTCGGGCCGGGCTTGGGTGTTCATGGCACATTATTACTTCATGGGTGACAGGACAGTGGAATGAAGCAAGCCATGTTTTTAGTCACCCAGAGTGTTGTCACCCAGAGTGTTGTCATGTCCAGTCCATGGGATGGTAATGACTCAGACAAGAACTCACATGCTGTCCATACAATTTCTCACTAATTCTTCATGACAAAGAGGCCAAAGCTCAGAGAGGTGGAGTACCTTGCCTGGGGTCACACAGCCCTGAGGGTGGTGCTGGAATGGGTCCTGCCACCTGTTTCCTGGAGCTGCAATGATGGAATGAGAGGTAGGGGGTTTCCCCTTCCACTTTTAATGAAAGGTGAGGTTTCAACATAAACTTATTTAAATTCAGCAGCTCATGCTCTCCCATGAAAGATACAGTCAGATATTTGTCAGGGATAAAGGATGAACCATCGAAAACGTCCAGGTTTAAATTTTTTATTAGCTTAAGGCAGAATGTAAAAAATTGTACCTCTTCCCTCATTAACCCAATTCAGCTACTACCCTGCAGTCTGCCCCCCACCATTTGCCTGGATTTTATTACACACAAAGGGGCTGTCTGGGAAAAGGCAGGCCTCGCTGAACTTGGCTACCCAGCAAGGGCTGTGATGTCACAGCAAGAGAGAAAGGCTCTGTCCATCATGGCTTGGGCCTCTCATCCCGTTGCCCTTGCCTTGTCCACCTGCAGTGGAGTTCCCTGCGGATGATCTGGGCCCTTTCTAATGTTTGGTTTAACGTGTCGCTGGTTAGCGTGCATATGTGACAGTGGTGACAGGCGAGGCTGTTCCTTTTTAAATACCATGTCAGAGCCACGGCGTCAGGAAGCCGGGATGTGCTCTGTGCTCTGTGCTGCGCCAGGATCGCACTGGCTTATTTTTTAATGAGGAAGATCTACATCTCGAGAGTTTTTTATGTGTCACATCGCATGGACAAATCAGCTGCACGTCACGCTGGCCCGAAACGAAGTGCTGACAAATGTAGATGTTTCAAATTTAATTGACATTTAAATGCACTTGAGATAAAGTGGGAGGAATCATCCAGGCCTTGGTCTCCTGAGGTAATGAAGGGACACCGTGACCATTCTAGAAGAATCATTTCACCCTGGCACATGGGGTCTTCACTTTGTAAATGCTCTGGTTACCTTGTGTTCCTTGGTGACACAGCCCTCATGGGGTAATGTGTATAGAAAGGCACTGGACAAGGCCTACTGTCCACTCTCTACCTCCTTTCCCTTGGCAAAGTCCTTGGACCTTTGGTTCTCTGAAAACATGGGTGCTGTCGTCTTTCAGAAAGTCTGAGCAAAAAAGTGAAATATTCACCCAGGCCTTTGCCTGGTGCCTACCAAGTACTGAACCCTCTGCTGCTGTCCCATGCTGCCTCATAGGATGATGTGGGCATCTCTATCCTGGTCAGGATGAAGAAGTGGTCCTACGCTGGCTGTATCTCAGCACATGGGTGTCATCCAGTCAGCCTGACTTACAGTTTCCAAAGCTCTTCAACCCATGATATAGGGCCAGTCCCCCAACCACAAGGTTGGCAGCAGTTGAAAAGGCAGAAGGGGCTTTGAAGCAAGGCTAAGTACTTCTGGAAGTCGGACCTGGAGCTGCTCCTGAAAGCCTGAGTAATGGCTGCTGTGCTGACAGAGAACTAGGTACACAGGGATCTTTGTACTCAGTTTCATGGATATCTGAGGAGGATCGAAGGTCACTGCCATCACCGGTCACTATCAGAACAAGGGTGATAATTCCTACTGTCACCAGCAAGAATCCAGGCCCTTCCACTCCCTTGGTGACTGGCTCTGCTCAAAGACAGTGGGGATCAGGGGTATCCATGGATCAGACTCTCAGGCTCCCTGGACAATGGTGTAGACTCCATCTTTGATCCTGAGCAGAGTGAGTGTGGTTTGATGGCCAGAGTGCCTCTAAGAGGATCAAGGATGGGAGTGTTCAGAAGAGGGAGGACCTGGGGTTGGGGACCTCAGAATAGTATAAGGATGGATGGCTTGGGTAGGCTGAGGTGATGTGGCCAGGTGGCTGGGCTGCTATCAGGAACAGGAGACTTCTTTAGTCTCCACCAATGCAACCACTGTGGCCATCCTTTCTTCCAACAGAATTCTCTGGTGCCCACATGGCATTAGACTCGTCGTCTGAGCATGGCCTGAGACAGTCCTTGCCAAGTTACCAGGAGGACACACACAGGAATAAGGCACTATTACTCTCAGGGGTCTGTGTTGGAGGGAAGGTGGAGATCGGGAGAGCAGAGACACCTATCTCAGCCCTTTGCCCTTAGGACAACCATGTCTGCCTGAGGACCATGGAGATGGGGCTGCTAGGTATGTGACTCAGCCTCAGGGCAACTTGTTCCACTTGCTAGAGGGCTGGCTCCTGTGTGTTTGAGAGGGGGGTCACATTGTCCTGGCTGGGCTCAGGATGGTTAGCCAAGATACACAAGGGGGCTGGGAATATAACAAGATATTGAGCCAGGCTGGCAGGGAATGTGTAAGAGGCTGGGGGCTCAGCTAAGTGGTAATGCCTTTCAGAGGTGACTGAAAGGCTGACTCCTAGAGGCTTTCCCTGTAGTGACAGCAGATGGGAACCGGCCTCCCTGTATGTGGGTACAGCATGTGAGTACAGCTTTCCTTGACTGGACCTTTGCAGTCAGTCACGTAAGTAGCCACTGAAATAAATGGGCTACTGCTGTCTCCAGTCAACATTAACCATTGTATGTGTGTGTGTGTGTGTGGGGGTAGAGGTGGGAGTGGCAATGCCGCCAGCTTAGATACTCTTGGATGAGGGCTCCTGTTGGTTCTTGCTTTTCTAGTCCTGGTTCCAGTGCCTCGTCTGGCTTCAGGCTTCTCTTTGTCTCTACTACCCAGAATCCACTGGGGAGGGCAGTGAGTCAGGTCAGGGGCCTCTCGCTCTGCTAATTGGGTCTGTGACCTTCTGTGAGGGTGTTTGGACTTCTGGTTGCTCAGGCAGTGGGTATTGGCAGCCTGCCAGGGGTAGCACCAAGACAGCTGCCCCTGCTCCCTGGGGCCCAGGCCCAGCTGGCATCCTGGAGACTTGCTGCTGGGCTGGTGGCAGCTCCTAGCTCTTGCAGGGTCAGAGGAGGCGAGGTGCTAGCAGCTTCACAGTCAGTTCACGCACACCTGGCATACAGTGAGTGTTCATTGGGAGTTTGTGGTTGTTTACTTGCACCTGGTTGATCTCCAGGCTAGTGGACTGTGAGTGGCAGGCAGCTGTCTTCCCCAATTCCTACATTCCTCCATTCAGGAGACACCTTTGAGCAGAAGTCTGGGTAAACACTGGTTTGGCAGCCAGTGTCAAGGTTGAAGTACATAACTTCTCCCTGGAGAAGCTCAGAGTATGGGTATGTGCATGTGCATGTGTGCACAAGTGTGTGTATGTCTGTTCACGCTGGGGGCTGGAGCACAGGAAGGAAATGTGGTCCTATGTGACCATCCAGGTATTGGAGGACTGAGACTGGCCATTGCTGAAGAGGTGAGGAGGAATGGGAGGTCATATGCTCCAATTTAGGATGTAACTGTGGCGTCTCCGGATATCCTGGTTGTGGGCTGGCATGCCACCTTGAACATGGGCAAGTCCATCCATGCACTGGTCTCTGTCCAAATGACTAACTCAGCATGGGGGTAGCTCTGGGCTGTATAGGAGGGAAAGGGCTCCAGTGAGATCTGACACCAAGGAAGGGGAGGCATATCCAGAGTGCGAGGGTAGCTTGTCTTCTGCAGTGAAGGACAGCGGCACGAGAGGAAGTGTTCTGAGATGCAGACTTTGGTCATGGTTCTCACCAAACGCTTCTGGCAATGGCTTCTGATCTTATTTTGCCTTCTGAGGCCTTGGTGCAGGGGCCATGGAGAACATCTGAGACAAATGCAATTGCACACTGCTGTCCCTCAGCAGTGTGGGCTCCACTTGGTGCAGACAGTCTGTACAGCCAGCACACCTGCAGCTGTCTCCATCTAGAGACTTTCCAGGGCTGCTGGCTGCCCAGAGCCCAAGGGATGAGACAGTGTGGTTCCTGTTCACCGAGTTGGACAGGACAGACATCCTCCTCCAGCACTAGCCTAGTCATCAAGAGGCAGAATCGAAGCCCAGCTCTGCTACTAACTAGCTGTGTAACCAGTCCTGCTACTAACTAACTAGCTGTGTGACCAAGGGCAGGATCAAACTCTTGAACTTTCAGCCATTACCATAAAACAGAGCTCAAGTCCCCTACCTTCCAGTTTCTCATGAAGATGTAATGAAATGTCATGTGTGGAGTGTGCCTAGCACACAGTCTGCAGTGAACGGCAGTATTGGTTCCATATCTTATAGTGACACAAAATGAGAGAACACTCAGTAAGCAGGGTATTACCCTAGCATCTTTCTTCCTTTTCTTTTCTTTTTCTTTTTTAAAAGATTTATTTTATGTATGAGTTCCCTATCTGCATGTATACCTGCATGCCAGAAGGGGGCATCAGATCCCAGTATAGATGATTGTGGGCTACCATGTGCTTGCTATAAATTGAACTCAGGACCTCTGGAAGAGCAGCCAGTGCTCTTAACTGCAGAGCCATCTCTTAGCTCCCAACATTTTTCTAATGAATGAACCCTTGGGAACAAAAGCTAAAGGTATAGCATAGGGGCAGGATTAAGAAGGAATAGCCTTTCACCCATATGCCTATAAGTCACAAATGACATAAATTATCAAGATACAAGAGACAAGCCCATACAATTGGATATCACAGATCGAGGAGCTCCACAACCATAACTAGGCAAAGCCTGGACAGCCTCTACACGAATACTTATGTGTAGCTGAGTCAAAGTCGTGGGGTTCAGAGTGAACGTGCTTCCTTCCTGACCTTCAGGCTGTCTCTAAGGCCACTGTACTGTTCTGAGAAGCAACATTGCTTAAAAAGAGACCTGCTGGGAGAGGTGAGCAGCCTTACAGTTCCCTGGTTGGTTGAATCTGGGCTCCTCTTTGGTATGAGGGAACTTAACTAATAGGTTGTGGCCAGCAGAATCTGCATCTGCATGTGACTGGAGAAACAAGCCATGTAGTCTAGAGAGCCTGGAGGGTAGGCGATCGGAACAGGGCATTTCAGGTCCACTGCCATCTGCAGGGATCTAATCTCGGGACCCATAGTTGGCCCCACTGCTGCACCAGGAAGGGACTAAACACAGATGATGTCCCTCTATATTCTCTGCCACTCAGTGAGGACTGCTGCTCCTGATCCCGCTGCAGCCTTCCAGTAGGGAATATGAGGGGATACCTGGAGATTAATGTGGGCACTAGGCCCTTGCCTTGGTCGTCCATGTGTGGAGGCCAGAGGCTAACATCAGATGTCAAGGTAGATGCTCTCTACCATTCTGAGATGGTCTCTCACTGAGCCCACAGCTCACTGGTTGGCTAGACTGGCTGGCCAGTCCTCCCAGTGCTACAGTCAGACATGTGCTCTTTGCACCCAGCTTCTGTGAGGGTCCGGAGGACCTACCTGAGCTCGGGTCCTTATGCTGACTCAGCTATCTCCCCAGCCCTTAACCCCATGTTAATCAGTGAATGGTGACTGAAAACCAGACTTTTCCTCCCAGAAATCTTTTGAAGGGCTTATCCAAGTGCTAAGAAATGGTCCAAAGGGGCTAGAAAACCTTAATTCAGGAAGGAAATGTCATTTTGGGTAAATACAAGTCAAGAGATGAGTCAGCATGGAGACTCCCTCTGAGGGCATCGTCTGTGTGCCTAGCAGGTTCTTAGAGATGTCTCCTGAATGAATGCACATCTGAACGCACATATGGAGCAATGGACAGAAATGTGTCAGCAGGGAAGGAGAAACGGGCCTCAGCCGAGAGCTGCTGGCTACTGCTGGAGCTTGGTGGACCTCAGAATGTTCAGCTCCTAAAAGCCTCCGGCTTGTTGAATCAAGATATCTATTGAATATGGTGGAAGTGAGGGACAGGCAGGAAGGTAAGAGGATGGAGTCACCCCTTCAGCTGCAGCCCAAATCCTCTAAGAGTCCAGCACACTTTGATATCCCCAGAAAAGATAAAGAACTAGGACTCAAGACAAGTCACAGTGAGTCCATGTGTGCCACCAGGAACCACCCTCCACAAAGACCACTAGACTGGCTCCTGCCTCCCAGCCCCTCTCCCCAACATGAAGCTGACAGATTGGTGGCGCTGTTTTCCTTCCCTTCCAGAACAATATTTGAGGAGTCTGTTTTATTAAAATATTTCCCGCTGGATGCTTCCCGTGTTTCACGAATGTGGTCTTGCCAGCTGGGGTTGGTGACAGCTGAGAGAAACACATCCAAGTGCTGTTGTGACATGGCATTTGGAAGTGGAGGAGCATGGGGGCGGGAGGGGGGTTAGGGGATGGCAGCAGGGAAGAGATGCAGGGAAACACCCGGGTGGCACCAGAAATGTCACTGGCATGATGAGACTCAACCTCGCCTCTTCCTCATTAAGACATGTGAAGAGAGGCCCTAGCAATGACGTCTTAGAACATCCCCTGCTGCCCGTTGGCCAGCCTGAGCTGCAGTGGGGTGCCTTTTGATTCCTGTCACTGTTTGCCAGCCCTCTGAACCAGCCCCCACACTCTTGCCCAGTTCATCTCAACCTGATGATTTCTGGAAGGAAATCTACGACAATTGGATAGGCACATTACACGAAAATACTGAAGTGATGCTGACCCGGCTAAGGCAATTACCGGGAGGAGCTACCTTCTTGACACAGCCGGCTTTTTGCACACACTAAAGCATTATTCCTGTCACTGGGCTTGGAACAGGAACAGCATAAATAAATGTGCTTGGTGAGTCCAATCTCTAATCAGGAGTGCAAAGTGGGGAATGTGTTTCCATAGGATGTGAACTGCTGCCAGTCTTTGTGTGTGTGTGTGTGTGTGTGTGTGTGTGTGTGTGTGTGTGTGTGTGTGTGTGTGTGTGTGTTGTTATGGGAGGGGTGTCTTTAGTTTATAACTCAATATCTACAGGCTTGTGGCCTCTATCCTAGGACACTTAGATCAGCTATGAAGAGGTGGCTAATTCCATTCCCTTCAGGAGAAATCTTTAAGGCAAGAGGAAACCCAGAACCATGCAGCATTCTCACCACAAGGGGGCAGTCATAATCCGTGGCAAAGACAATGTCCCTCAGTGTTCCCACCACATCAATGTGTAGGCCCAAGTTGAACCTGCCCTAACTTCAGGTATCCCCTCTTCAAATCCTCACATATCCAAGCACCTCTAGAAACACACACACACTCTCCTACTCTGGTGTTCTCCCTTAATGATAAAGACCATTCATGAAGGCTGGGAGAAATGAAGTGAACTGAGCTAGGCCATAGCCTGACATTTTGGAATTATTTCCCTATTTGGTATCAGTTCTTTGTAAAGAGAGGCATTTTCCCCTTCCACACAAAAGATAGCCCCCCATTCAGTCCTCAAACAACCCTAGGCCAAGATGGGTCTGTGATATTTAAGGTATTTCTGAAGCTGTCCAAGGAAGCTGGTGAGTAGCTGAGTCTGGGGCTATGCACACTGGGACAAGGAGAAACAGTGTCTCTCCAGGGGGCTCTGGAGTTGGAACCATCTGTAGCTTTGACTCTGCAGGCTCTGTCTCTATCTATCTAACAGCCACTCAGGATGTCACCGAAGCTGGCTCTAGGCTGGGTCTCAGGGTGCCCGGATGTACTCTGGCTCAGGGGGACTTAGAAGCAAGGAGCTATGGCTGAGGAGAGACCAAGGGTAAGGATGTCTTCTGGATAAGCTCAAGCCACGGAGACTCTGAGCAGCAGCAGGCTACAATGGGCGTTGGCCTTGCCGGGCAGGGAGCCTCTTTGGCAAGGTAGCTTACTCTCACCTTCAGTGTGAGAGGCCTGGGGCCTTCTTTGGAATGTGGCTGAGTGCCTTTGGGCTGCACCACTCAAAGCACAGCCCAGGTTCCTGATGTGACAACGGAGGCTCAGACTCTGACCAAGCTCTGTTCCCTGTCTGGCCTCCTTATGTAACACCTGCTCAGGATTTCAAGGGAGCCTCCAAGAGGAAGGCTGGAGCTACAGGCTTGGTCACCACAAACCCTGGCTCATTGGGTTTCTGTACTCACTGCTCGGGGCTTGAGATGGACGTCCTCCGGCCTTCCACAGCCATGTTGCTCTTGGGTCTCTTGATGACATGCGGACGAGGCGGTCGTACCTAAGGATGAGCATGGGGAAATCCCCAAGAAGGAGTGAGTTATAAAGGCCCCTCAGGCCCACTGTGAACATTTGGATGGACTGCCCCAGGAGGCCTGGTTACAGGTTGTCTAGGTCTGGGCTACCATGGTCTCACAGAAGCACCACCACTTACCATACAGCATATGGATACGCTCTCTGGAGTTTAAGCCAGAAAGGCTCTCTGCTCTCCTCATCTGCAGACCCAGTGGCCTCTCACTGCTGACTGAGGTGTGAACAACATGGGAGGCAGAACAACAACACCCTATTCATGGAATTCAGAAATCTGTGTGTGGAACAAAGAGGTTCCACTCATATTTGTTTAGGGTGGGGACACACACACACACACACACACACACACACACACACTCAAAATACTCTTTTACAGCTGAATTACAGGATACTTGTTTTCCTCTCTAAAGGGAAGGGGCAGCAACTGACAGCTCCACAGAGTACCCAGCTAAGTTAACCTGCTTCTCAGGGCACTGTATGCCTGTCTTCCAGTAGGGCTCAACTGGACACTGCACAAAACACAACGTAGGGGTGGCAGTCGGCACACAGGGCATCAGGCACTTCCTACACTCCCTTCCTACTACACCGTGGGTAGATGGATCGTTCTGAGCTGCCACCTCTGAATACCACAGTGACGCCACAGAGCCTGTGGTGGATGTTAGGCTGTGAGATGCTGGTACTCCTAGAATGAGTGTCATTTGGTCTAATCAGTATTATGTGGATTTACGTGTGGTACCATCACCTCGACCACTTCTAATGTCACAGAGATCTGGGGAGAGAGCTGAGAATGTTTCTCTGTGGCTCTTGTCGCTCATGCAGACAAGCCAGCATTGGAGACTGCATAGGGAGCGTGCATTCTCTTCAGCTGCAATGAGACACTGGCTGACAGGACGGGAAAGACAGTGCACACTCCATTACCTACTGCCCTTCTTCAGAACGACCCTACCCCGGCCCCAATCCTATCCCCAGCAACTGGTGGGGGATACAGAACAATGGCTTAGGAACAAGATTACAGAAGTTGGCTACATACAAGACCAGTCTTGATAGAGTATCATGGAGCCCTCAGGTCTGCACATGTCTGACCAAACCAAAGATTTTCCTGTGGAGCGGCCAGTCTGAGCTCAGACTTCTTTGGCAAATCAGAGATGAGGTAAAGGCCAAGAACATTCCACAAAACATGCTGTCTTCTTCCACGGAGCTATTGTTAAGACTTAACCACAGGGTGTGGGTAACACACTGGTGTGAACATGGCACAGAGTAGGCTCCAGAAATGCTTGCTGCTTCTTTGTGATCGAGAAGCCCCCTTTTATCAATAGCAAAAGGAAGGGAAGGAGGTGCCTGTAAGAAGGTAGACTGCCGATATAGTCTTAGTCCTTTCAGGCATCCGGTGAGGTGCCTGGTACATAGTGGGGCCTCAGCAAGATTTGCAGACAGGTCAGTGTTTGGAATCTAACAGCGCCACACACTGCTGTGGTTGTCACTGTTACTAGAAAGGTACCTGCTACTCAACAGACATTTGGTCAGCATTTGCCAAATAAATACATGGCTATATCTGTGCCCATGCTTATACGGGGGACTTGGGTTCCTGAGACTCTGCCTGCAAAGGAGGAGAAGACAGTTGGGTGGAAGGGCTCTCCTGCCCTTGCCAGGGACTGAGTTCAGGAGGGTCAGACATTATGGCCTGTCAGCTTGTCCCACACAGGGCTGCTCCTTACTACAATGAAGACAGGTTAAGAATGTGAACTTGCTACTGAAATGGGGGGATTAAGTTTGTGGCAACTTCAACTGAACTTGCAACGTGGTGAAACATGGGGAAAAAGAACAACAGAGCTAATTAGACGAGCTGAGCTGTCAGAGTGCTGCTGAATGGCTCAGCGCCAACAAACAAAAGGAATGGGCTGGCAATCAGCAGGATCGATGGAGGAGACTGCTTCATTAGGGATGATAAAACAGACAGAGGAGGGAGAGGAGCGAGGGGTGAGGGAGGGTGGGAAAGACACAACAGACCAGAGACAGTCACCCCTGTGGTTACAGACCCACCCAGAGTCACACGTTCCTCAGTGGTGTGGGATTATCATTAAAGGCAAACCCCAAATGCACCAGGCTTGGAGACTGCAGTGTATATACAGTCTCACAACCAGACATCCACAAAGGCATGCGTAAGAGGCTCTCTCTCTGTCTCTGGGTCTCTCTGTTTCTCTGTCTCTCCCTGTCTCTCTCATGCACACACACACACACACACACACACACACACACACACACACACACACACACACCATGTAGTGGCAGGCCACAACCAGGCCTAGACACACACAGGCAACTGGTTTAATCAGAGACAATGCAGACAAACCCTGGTGTATTTTAGCAGTACCATCCCTCTTCTGGAGTGCTTAGGAAGGGTGAAGTCTGGGCGGAGGGGAAAAACCACTCTCATACACAACAGGGGCTGGCCCACCATTGCTAAGATCTCAGCAGCACCAGGGGAGAGAATGCTAAACAGGGCTTTCCAGATCTGTTCAGGGGGACTAGAGGGGAAAGTTGGGAAGCCAGCCAATTCCCCACCGGATTCAAAACCTGAGAAATCTAAGTCGGCAGGGTTAAGTGTGTATTGAATACAAAAGCACCAAGTACATTTGATTTTAATGGTGAGCAAGAAATAATAAATACAGAGCTTATAAAGTGTTTCATATGTGGGCCTACAGCAGGAGGCCTCTCCCTTCTCCCTGGTGGCTCCAGCCACTGCCCTTCATCCAGGGGACACCAGCATGATTTTCTTTCACTCTTTCCTTCGCCTTATTAAGATCCTCTGGTCCTAGTTGAGCTTCAGCCACAGGTGCCGGGCTACACAATCCCTCATCAAGGCCGAGTGCCTACCATCCCATGGCTTTGTACCCAGGTCAGCAGCTGCTGTGCTTAGCCATGTTTACAGCCAGTGACCTGGCAAATCCTGACATGGAATCATGTCAGGCTGTCCTCTCCATGGCCCTTAGGAGTTCTCGAGTGTCTTTCCACCCAGTGTAGACTAGTGTCTATGGGACATGTTGGCATGAATGCGTCCAGAATAAGTAAGAGTCCCTGTGGCCTGGGGACCCTTCACCCTATGCCATTGTATCTTCTAGCTTCCTAGTCTGTCTCTCAGTGGTTATGCTTGCAGAAGAGGGGGGGCCCAAGAACACAGCCAGTGAGCACCTCACCCTGGCTAAGGGCAGAGGCAGATGCTACCCAGTCTTCTTTGGGGATATCATTGCTTCCTCAATGATGCTTGGGCACCCGACAGTTTACTCAATCCCCACAATAGTAAGACTAAAGTCCACAAGAGCTGTCTCTAGTACTTGAGTTTTTCTCAGAGAGCTACCATGCCTTGAATCACATTGAGCCCCTGGCTTTCCTGGAGCCCAGGCCTCCAAGGCTGCCCGGAGCTCCCCACCAGCTACCTATGGCTGTCAAAACTCCAGAGGTAGCTCTGGTCTCAAAGGCCAGCTGGTTTCTTACTACCTCTGTAGTCCTGACTATGAACTAGGGATGTCTGACATGACGTCTGCCTTCTGTGGGCTGAAAAAGAATAGATGACGGGGTAGGTGCTCAGTCCTGGGCACATTCAAGGGTGCTTATACTTCCCAACTCTTCTCCCTGCCATGACAGAACACAGCCCAGAGACCTCACAGGAAGCCCATCTGGCCAGAGCTCAGTTAATATTTTCCAACTGAAATCTCTGTCCCAGTCCTGTGTGCTGAGATCATCTCATTTCCATGAGACAGACAGAGGTTTAGGGAACTGGGAATACCAGAAGGAACTACATTTCTACAGTTTGGTGATCCTTGGTAAGGGTTAAGCTACCAAACGACTTTTCTGAAACAGGCGACCACAATACTTAGTACATGGCACTACTGTGAGTCTCAGGTGGGATGAGGTCCGCCAAATGGCTCATAAATGCCAAATGCCTATAAAATCCTAGGTAAACAATGGCTTTTGATAAACTGGGCCATTATTTAGAAATAAGTGGTAAGGTGGAAAACCTGTTAGAGAAAATGCCTTTCAAATAGTACCCATGTTCACCTTTACAGAAGGCCATTGTGAATGAGGGCCTGGTATAAAAAAGAGGGTGGATCAAATAGCTTCAGTCCTTGCCCAGTGTCATATGCCCTGAGCATTCAAGTCCAGTTCTGATGAATCCCTAATCCACACGGCTAAGGCTTGTACCGACACATTTGCTACATTATATGAGGTTTGCCCAGAAGTGTTTCCTGTCCTCCAAAGTGTGTCTTTTTGCTGCCCACTCCTTCCTTCCTACGGATGACAGGGAGTAGAAAATTCCAACCCGTTGGCAGCCATGCCTCTTGGGGTTTGTGTTGGTCACATTTTCATAGGGCACTGAATGGTTCTACCACCTCATATTGTTAGATGGCAGATTCCCAGCTTATAGGTGGGGCCATTTAAATTCCTTCTGTAACCCAAACCTTTGACTTCTGCACTCAATGGTGAAGAGGAAGAAACAGAACCACAGGACATCTGACATTTACCCAGACAGCAGCTAGCCAATAGATGCTGTATATATACACCATGTCAAACAGACATCTGGCTTAGGCTGACCCTGGCATAGCATGGTCTTTGTGTCTTCATAAGACGGCTCTGGAGGGATGCCCTGGGAAGGGTCTCCACACTAGTGGTTGACGTTTCTGACTATAGCCGACTGACCCCTGTGCCTGGGCATGGCTCTCTTGGACAATAGACTGATAATCCTTCCTTTTGGAAGTAACCCCCACTGAAACATCCTAGTAGGTTTCTCACTCTGATGAAGTTAAGCCCCAGCATGGTCATGGTCTGTGTACATGGGAAAAGACGCTCACTGATGCTTAGCACTGATGCTAGAAGTCAAACCAAGGATCCTGGTCACGCTAGGCCAGCATTCAGTTGCTGGGCCAGGTCTCCAGCCAAGGCATTTCTCTTTAAGACACATGGGCTTTTCTCCATGTCCTACCCTGTTCACAGGTGTCGGTTGTCTGGTACTGTACTTTGTTCTGTGTTCTAAGCCTTACTTAGTACTTTTCGTGAGCAGGATCTCTTCTCATGTCTTAGCAGGGGACAGTACCTGTATCCATTTAACAGGGCACTATGTTTTCTGCTCTTGGGAAGATACAGCAAAAGATATTTTCCAACCAAGACCTAGGGGGAATAAGACCCCTGCTGTCAGACTGCGGCTTCCTCTGTGAGGAAGAGGCATTTGCAGTGAGCCATTAAAGCTCAGTGGCTAGAAATACAGCTCTCCCTGGGAGATTCGCTTAAATGATGCGAAGCTGCACACAGCAGCCTGGCTACCCATGGCTACAGCCTGCAAGTCACTGAGCTGATTCAGAAAAAGGAGAGAGAAGCCCAGAAAATGCAAATTCCAGTTCAGTTCATGCCATGTAGTAAGGGAAGCTGAAAAACCCATTTCCCAGTTTCCTTGTGCCAGGCAGGAGAGTCCACACTCTTGAGGTTTAGTGAGGCTAGGGAGTGGGGACAGGCAGTGTTAGATGGGGAGAGCACACCACCGGCTGCTACTCACGGGCCTTGAGCGCTGGATCTTGGGAGGCGGCGGCCGAGTGGGATGGAGTCTTTGTTGCTGCATTAAAGTGGAAACTTAAAACATCAGTTCACATTGAGATGGCCCTATGCATCTCTACACATGGCCTGGGAAAGTCTTGAGGTAGCCATACTAGAGCTGGAGTCCGTGGGGCACCTTGCTCCTCACCCACACTGTCCTGGCCTCCCCTCTGGCCTGGATCATCATGACTGTCTCTCAGCAGGATTCCTGGCTCTGATCTTCATTTTTTTTCCCTCAGGTCAGGGAGACTTTATAAACTGCAGCATGACACCACACCACACCACACCACACCACACCACACCACACCACACCACACCACACGCGCTGTCGGGACTGTCAGTGGACACTCCTGCCCTTAGCTGACAATGCCTAGATTCCACTTGCAGCACTATGTAGACCTTTCCCAAAGTTCAACTCATGCCCAACGTGGGAAGACCTTAAAGTGGCACTGGGCTCTGATGCCTCATTTCCTATCTGTCCCTAGAGGAGGAGTGACCTCCCTATTCTGATTGGCCTGGCAAATGTAGTCTTGACCCTCAAGGCCCAGTGCAGGTCAGATGCTGTCTCCAGTCCTGTAAGTGAACAGGGCCTCTGTGGACACGTGATTGGCTTATGGTAGAGCATCTGGCCCCAGGCTCGTGCTCTCATTTTACACAGTCTTATTTCTTGGAGGGATCTATTGCTGTGCTTGCAGGAGGCTGAACGGAACTTGGGGAGGGAGGAGCCTGCTCTGCTGAACAAATATAATTTGAAGAACATGCTTGACTTTGGCAGTCAGGATGTGGATCAACAGTGGGCTAACTTCCTAGCTTTCCTCATGAAACTTTATCTTAACAGCCTGATGACATATCTTCTTGAACACAAGTAGGAAAAGGCAGGCAGAGCAAGGGTCAGAAAAGATCTAAGTTCAAGACTGAGGACCTCTAGTTGGCTCTCATCCACTCAGTCACTTAATTCACAAAGATATGCCACCATTTGAATAATGACTATGCCAGCAATGGACAGCACAGGAGCCAATGTCCACATGTGGATATTAGCACCAAGATGTGCTGAAAGTGTGGAATATACACTAGAGTTCAGAGACTTAGAAAAGAATGTAAAACATCTCATTACTAATTTTATACTGATTTCATGTTGAAATGGTAACACTTTGGGAACTTTGGGTGAAACATGTTATTAAAATCGACCCCACGTGCTCCTTTTACACTTTACATGCCTTACTCAGAATTCCCCATGTGATTCAGAGGTGTGGCTTACATTACATGTTTTCTCAGTCAGTGCCGACTGGGGCCTCACTTGGTACGGTCTCTGCACCTGACAACTAGAGGGGTGGGCCTAGTGGCAGGCATCCCTGTGACCTGAGGGTCTTGGTAGAGCAGTACTCAGGGAGCAGGTGTGGGTGAAAGAGGAACTGTGGTTTCCTAGATCTTCGGTCATTAGCTGGATGAGGGCTAAGCTACCTGGTGTCCCTGAAGTTGGGAATGTTGCCTAGGCAGATGGGCATGGCTGCCATGTTTTTTCCTCTTCATGGCTTACAGGACGTATGTAGGACAGAAGGACAGAAGCTCGCAGAGCTTCTAAGTCACTTCTAAGGAAGAAGAGGAGGAAGAGGGCGTATGGGTTCTCTCTTCTCTCTGGCCAGGTAACTTACTGTTCTGACCCTGCCACCTCTCCTGCTTCTTTCAGGCTTGGAGGTTTTTGTTTTTTTTTATTTTTTTTAAAGATTTATTTATTGTATGTGAGTACACTGTAGCTGTCTTCAGACACACCAGAAGAGGGCACCAGATCTCATTACAGATGGTTGTGAGCCAGCATGTGGTTGCTGGGAATTGAACTCAGGACCTCCGGAAGAGCAGTCAGTGCTCTTAACCACTCCAGCCCAGGTTTGGAGTTCTACTGCTGCAAAACCACCTTGCCTTCCTTTTCCCACTGTCCTCGTCTTGTGCTACCTTTAGCCTGTGTTATTTCTATCCCTGCAGGTGGCAGAGGGCTCAGCAGGCAGCCTCTGGGGTTAGACAGAACCCCAGCTACCTGCTTACTCCCCATGGGCCATGACATGACTATTTCAAGCTTCCCTGCTCCCATATAAGCAGCATGGGCATACACATCTCTACCCTAGAGGTTCTGTTGGAAAGGGTTAGTGAGATCTTGCACATGCCTGGCTGTGGATACCAGTAGCTGCCACCGTTATCAGGTTTCCCCAACTTCCAGCCTCCCCTCTCCCAGCCCATCTTCTGTGCCTAAAGAAAAAAAAAAAAAAAAAAGCGTGTCCAATCACTCTGCTTGCCATCTTAAGTCATCCCAGGGGAAGGTGGCTCTCTCTCAAGGAGTCTCCTAAGAAACTGGCCCCGTGAGGTGCATTGCCCAAATGGGAGTTGTCATACTCTGGCCATGCGGGAAATGCTGTGCACTGTCTGGTCTCTCCTGGAGACTTACGGTGTTTGTCAGCACAGCCAGCTGCTGCGTTGTTCAAACAAACACTCAACACCAACCCAGAGAAGGTTTCTTTGTGTGGTTTTGGCTGTCCTGGAACTCACAAAGATCCACCTGCCTCTGCCTCCCGAGTGCTGCAATTAAAGGCATGCAACACTACCACCTGGCTCATCCTAAATTCTTTAGAACAGACTCTCCTTCCACACACTGGTTCTCTTACAGCTGAACTGATAAGGGGGTGGGACAGCAGCTTGGTAGCCACACCCAGCCTAGAAGCTGGCAGGACCGAGTAGGAATTTAAAGATGCCAAGAAGGGATAATGCAATACAGCTGTCAATGACATGACCAAATCGAAAGACTGCTCAACACAAAGCCCAACCTAAGCAACCAAGGACAGGCCTCCCTGCTGCCCCTCGGAAATCAGTTTTCCCTGCAGGTTTTCATCACTGAGGACAGCACTCCAGGGGAGCTACAAGCAAGAGGCAGTTGTACACACCAATCTAAAGCACAGCTGTGGGAGCCCAGGCTGGGGCCACTTTCCCAGGGTGGCTGCCAGGAGAGAATGAAGTGCTCTCAGGGCTGTGCATTAAAGTCCCCTGGGGCTAAGGGAGAAGGAAGGGGTGGTAGCACCAACTATGGGGACACCCTGCCACCATGTGTATGGGACTCTGGGGACCAGTGGGAAGCAAGCAGGCATCTGGAGGACTGACAGAAGACAATGGTGAGCAGGCTTTCTTGGGCTTCCAACTCGATTTGTGCAGTGCTCTCCTGATTCTCCCACAGAGGCTAGGCTCCATCCAGGCTAGCTCGGTGAACCTTGGGCCTTAGTGTTCTCATCTATGAGTACAAGCAAGGCAGGGCTGGAGAAGGCTTCTGCCTCCTGGGGGAAGAAGTGGCAGGGCTCCTGGGCTACAGTGGCTGCAGTTTCCCAAATGTCCCCAGATGGATGCCCCAGAGGACAAAGATGGGCATGGGGAAGAGCTGAGAACAGGCTGTAAGGGTTGCAGTTCAGGTAGGAAGAGGGGACAAAGAAAACCAGGAAAAGATGAATGTAGAAAACCACATTGCTTTCCAGAAGTCAGCTTTAGTGGGAGGCCAAACCTCCCACTGAGGAACTGAGGAACCTGGCTCAAGAGCAGCATGTGTCGGGCCCAAGGAGACTAGGCAGGGTTAGTGGCAGCCATTACCATGAGCTGGGAGCTCTCGGAACCCCTGCTCCACCCACTGTGGCTCCCTGTAAGCAGCTCATGGGACAGAGCCACAGTGGGACCTGCTCACAAGGAACAGAAGTGAGAGGCAGAGATCCACTGAGTGCCCCCACTGGTATGGAACATGATTCTGAGGCAGTTTGGGCTCAGGCCTCTTAATTTCAAGTTCTCATTGTCATGGTCACAATGGAAGGCCAGAGAGACTGTAACACAGAGCAGAGCAGGGCCAGAAGAAGAGTGGGGGCTGGAGGTCCTGGAGGTCAGCATAGCAGACCTGCCTTCTCAGAGCACGCATTGGAAGGGCTCTTCCCCTGGATGCTGACGGAACAGCTATGCAGGTCTAAGGCTCATGGAGGAACAAGACAGCACATTCCCTCCAGCAGTGGATACTCCAGTGAGATCTGACTTTCATCAGGGAAGAAGTCTTGGTGGACCAAAATAGTCTTTGGGTTAGAGGACTCTTCACAGCTCTGCTTCTGGGCAATCAGAACTGGGCTCTGTGCATGGGTGTCTGTTAGGTCTCAGCTGACCACTCTGGAGCTGCAAGCAACTCCTTTGTCAGACCACTGTTGTGTGCTCTCCAAGAGCACAATTAGAGCCATGAGAGGCTCAGAGTGGAGTCTTGAGGATGAGACTGAGCCACCAATTGTACATTCCTGTCATATTCTCAGGTCTTTCTGGAAAAATCCTGGGGACACAAGGATCTTGGTTTTCCAAGGTATGGACTGACAGCTAGGCAGGCTCTGCTGAGGGACACTGGACTTCAGACATAAAGAATTTCTACCTTGTTTCTGTCTTTTGAGCCCCCTAGCTCCTGGTGAAGCAAGGTAGGGGTTTATTTCTAGTTGAGAGACAGGAATCAGAAGCTCAGAGAGGTTATATTACTGGTATGAGGTCACATGGCAGTAAGAATCAAGGCAGGCATTCTTAGTCCAATGACTTCTATTCTTGTCCAATTGAATTTCCCAAGTCATCTGGAACCCCCTTGTCCCATCTGTGTTAGGGATGTGTGCCTTAAAAGAAAACATTGACAACAGGTGACTTTTTCCCCTTCTTTTCTATTCATCAGATAGCGGAGCCTATGCTGTACTGGTTGCAGGATCCATGGGAGGATGGGCCTAGAGTAGAGAGGTCAATCACAAGGCAGGGGAAACAGAGGGAGGCCATGGTCAGCACAGGTGCAGAGGAACCACTCTTTTTACCAATGTGGGTGGTCGAGACTTTGGGTGCATGATACAGGGGAGCCACAGTGCTCCAGGAAGAGGAGAGTGAGGCTGGATATGCAGATGTGGCAGGCTTAGACTTGGAGGGACTTGTAGGAGACAAGTACAAGAGAGCCTTGAAAGTTGGGCTAAGAAGGGTGGCTTTTCTTCCAATCTAGTGGGAGGGATGCAGTCAGAACACAAGAAACCTTAGTGCTCGTGGAGCATAAAATGGATAGGAAGCCAAATGCTCCTCTTTAGGCATGGAGGTCTGCCCAACTTCCAGTCCTGGACCTCTGGAAGATGTGAGCACCAGAGTAGGGAGGTCTGAACGTGTGATTGGCACAGAGGTCCCGGAAAAGAGCAGGACTCTGTGGCCTTTGTCAGTCTTGGCCTGGCCCTGGGTATTTTTCTGTCAGTTGTGTGGGCCAGGTAAGTCTGCTCATTGGATATGAAATCCACATTTACAAGGACAGCATCTGATTTGCAGTTAATTTGTTGATGCAGCAAAACACATTGTTTCTAAAGGTCAGGGGGGAAGTGGCGTTGGAATAGCAACTTAATTACCTGGGTGGCACGGATGAGCGGGCACCCCGCACAGATGAGTGGGCATCCTGTGCATGGCTATGGGATGGAAAATGTTCATCCGCTGGGCACTGACTTGGGCAGGGGGCAGACAGCTTAGTGTACATGAGAAAGGAGGGGACATCTCGGATGTCTGGGAAGCAGCTTGTATGTGTCATGGGCATTGCCTGTCCGTCTGGCACATTTGCTACCACAGAGTCTCCTCTATAGGGAGTGAGGGCGGCTGCTTTGGATTACATAGTTCAAGTCTGGCTTAGGGATACACAGAGACACAGGAGACAGGCCTGCAGAGGAGGGTCATCATCTTAAGACAATTTCTGGCTGCTTGTGGAGGGGGAGTTCTATGATGTCTGTATTGGAATAGGGGGCTGCTTAGGAATGGACACGAGGGGTTGGAGATTTAGCTCAGTGGTAGAGCGCTTGCCTAGCAAGCTCAAGGCCCTGGGTTCGGTCCTCAGCTCTGGAAAAAAAAAAAGGAATGGACACGAAATCCCTCCATCCTTAATGGATGACCATTCTAGGACTAACCCTTCAATGTCCTTAGGAGGTAAAAGTCACATTTCACTGTGGAGAAAAAAGGAACGCAAAAGGATATAAAATGTTAGTTAGTAGGTGGGGTAGTCATTGAGGTCAAGGAGGACAAACGCTTGATGAAATCCAAGGGCTGTGCATGCCAAGCTTGGGGTATGCAAGGGGGAAGAGAGAAGAAACAACTTTCCTTGGGAGGGTATTTGGAGAGGAAGTTCTGCCAGAAAAGGTGGGCATGACTAACGGGGCAGTTGCCTGTGAGAACTGGTCTCCAAGGCTGGTCCTAAAGATGACCTCAATTATTTCTGTGCCATTCATGATCTGCATCGTTCCCTCCCCACAGACCTCATGTGGCTCCACCGAGGAGGCTGAGAGGAAGCTGGATGGGGCCTGGATTTCTCAGTTTGTCCTGGGAATGTGCTGGGAACAGAGCAGGCGTGAAAGAATTCACAATTACACTCTGTTGCTATTTAATGAGGGAAGAGTTCACCTGGTTAATTTTCCTGGCTAGTATTCACATCAATACTCTGACCTGTGTGTGAAGCGGACCCTGTTGGGAGGGGAAGACAAAGCTTTCTATGGCTTTACAAAGGGTCTCTGGGCCAGGAGCAAGGCTCTGCTACTCTTTGGGACTGGAAATCTGCTATTATGCAAGGTATGGAAATAAAAGAGGGCTTCTTTTGATATGCCTCCAAAGGGGAGTGTATTGAAGTGATATTTTTGTGGAGTGTTTCCTTTGAAATGCCCAGCCAGTCTCCGAGGCACGGCTCTCTTCTGTCCCCCAACTCCTGTCATTATTTCCAGTTCTCTTTACCCAGCCACGACTGAGCTGATCCTGCTTGCTGGGGAGGATCAAATGCTTGTCTCTGCTTCAGAGTTTCAGCCAGGCCAGCTGGAGCATACCAGGCCCTGGGGATATGTTCTGGACCTGAGTGGCTCAGCAGGACACGAGAAAGAAGTGGGGGATCCTTGGTCCCAAAGCATTTGCAGAGGTAACAAGCTCTTGTCTGGTGGATATTCTTGCAAAAATGCTGAACAGGAAGGATCCTGACCTCCTGACTGAGGATAGAGTGGCCATCTGCTTGCTGAGAGCCCACCCACACAACATGGTAGGAAGGGGCTCTCTGCAGAAGAAAAGTAGGGGGTTAGGAGCTCCCTTGAAGGGCTGGGGCACCCAGAACATGCCGGTCGTGTGGAACAGTCTGGGCTGAAGGCTCTGCCATGGTGGTACTGCATAGGCAGGGAGACAGAAGTCTCTCATCTTCCTTCACAGCGTCTGGAAGACAGACACCTGAGTGCACGTCAGCCTCTGCCTGCTTGCTGCCTACAGGGTATTTTCATATTCATATGCCCACTCTTGCTGTTCTGAGGTGCCACCTGTGTGAGAGCTGAGAGGGCATCTGGGACTAAAGGTGGTCCTGAAGGATAGGTGCAGTTCTTGCAGAGGAGTCTGGGCAAGTGGTCTCCTGAGAGGCTGGGCTCAAGATCCAGGGCTCTCTGCCATACCGTGCCTTCCACGCGTGCGTGCGTGCTGTGCTGAAAGCCTCTCAGGCCGCTCTGAATAGCTGCGCACTCTTTCCAATGTTGACAGGAGTAGTATTTTGTAGTGGTGCTGGTTAATTTGTAGTGGCATTTGTGGTTTGAAGCCTTGTCAAGATTCCTGATTACTTCCCGTGCAAGGAGCTCTGCTGACGGGGAAGTTCACATGCTGAACAAAAGCAGCCAGGCAGCTGGGAGGGAAGGCTGCATGGTGGCTGGGTGACCCAGCCAGCTTGGGGGACAGTGGCAGGGGAGGGAGGAGGCCCAGACATGGGCCAGGGGGAGGGGAGCCTTTTGTTTTTAGTTGGTGCAGGTGCAGGGCCTGAATAGGTGGCATCCCATTGGCTGTTGGAGGTCGGGTACCAGATGCGGCTGGTGGCTGGGCAGGGGCAGGGGGCTCTGCTGACTGTACTATTCTTCACCCAAACAGAAGCAGGAGGCAGGTGCCTTTCTGCTCCCTCTACTTGATGGCCATCTGGGATGCCATCGAGGGTGTCTGGGTGACATTGTCCAGGAGTCCCTGGTGGAGAGGTGAGAGGAAAGACCTTCAGATGTTCTTTGATACCAAGAGGGGCTTGGTATCAACCTGGGACAGGTTGTGTACCAGGTCTATGCTAGGAGCTCAAGCTCAGCAGATAACTGGTTTCAAGAATGCTACAGAGAAGGCAACATTGCTTTAAAAGGCAGAAACAGTGAGGCTCAGTGACGCCTCTAGACCAAGCCTCACAGCTAACAGGTGGCACAGACACAATTTAAGCCCAGGTATGCCCACAAGTGCACACACTTTCCCTGATACACAACACACATAGAGCAGTGGCAGGCAGATAGTGATATATGCTCTGTGAGCTCAGGGCACTGCTCCCCCAACCCCCATGATGCTGTTCCCTGACATCCTGGAGCTCTCTAATCTGTGAAGTCTGCTCAACCCCACGGGAAGGTCTGTCTGAAAGGCAGCCTGCATTTCTCTAGGCCTGTGCCCTGCTTGGAGAGTTTGCTCAGTACATTAAGGGCCAGGGCCAGCTCAGCAAAAGCAAGACTCATTTATCATCTCTGGAATGGTGTCCACTCCAAACAGTACAGCAGTAGGAAATAAAAATAAAAGCTTCCACCTAATTTTGCAGTGGTACAGATAAGAAAACTCCATGACCTCTCACTTCCCAGCCCAAGAGAACTGGTCAAATTCCTATGCTCAGCAAGCTGTCAAGACCCAGGCCTTGTCCCCCATGGCCTCGCCTCAGCCTATCGCAAGTGGCCCTCTTTTGCCATCCCTCAGAGCAGCTGCTCTACCTCACTTGTGCCTATGTCCTTCTCAACACACTGGTTACACTTCTCACTCACCCACCTGATGGAGTCTTGCCCCTCAGGGCTGCTTTCCCTGAGGGTTCTCCATTCTCCCCACTCCTAAGAGCGGGGAGCATCTTGCCTCCTGTCTTCCCTAAGAGGGGCTGTCTTTGGTGGTGGTGAGGAAAGTTGGGGGTTCACACAGAGACTTCTGGTTTCTGGTACAGGCCCGCCTATGGTAACAACAGTACAATGCTCACCCATGAGTACCTAGCATCAGGTCCTTTCAGGCCTTTACCGAGCACTTGCACCAACAGATTATCCTCATCACTTGGGCTACTTTGTCCTTAGCACCAGTCACATTCCTAGTTTGCTTTTCATCAGGAACCCCTCCCCACCTCTTTCTGAGATAGAAAGGTAGAACTCTGTAGATCAGGCTGGCCTCAAACTCACAGAGATCCAGCTGCCTCTGCCTCCTGAGTGTTGGGATTAAAGGAGTGTGCCATCACCATCAAGCTAGGAAAAACCTTAACCTAGAGGTATTTTAACTTACCAGGCTGAGCTCTAGGGCTATTTCCCAAAGCAAGAGCCTTTCTCTCTCTCTCTCTCTCTCTCTCTCTCTCTCTCTCTCTCTCTTTCCTTCTTTCCATCTTTTTCTTTTAGTGGAATGCTGGTGTGGAAGCATTAGAAAGCTTAGATATGAAATATCCCTAAATTTCCCCAGTGTGTCAGTTAAAGAAAGACAGTTGGGTTTGCTAGACAGGGGAGTGGATTATTTTATTTTATTTTATTTTTTTCCGTGTCTAGGAACCAATGGATGGAGAACTTGGTTTCAAATTCCTGGACCCTGGAATACATTCCTATCTGTGTCAGAGTCTACCATCCAGAGCCTCAGCAGAGTTTAAAATCCCAGCTAATAGGTTAACAACTGTTTTTCTTCAGCTTCAAATGAAGAATATCAGAAGGCTGGGGGAATATGCAGCTTTCCAATTTGTACGGACTGCACACAGCTCCCTGCAATGTGTGTTTGACAGGACTGACATTTTGTACCGCTGTGAGATGGGAAAACGTGTGACATTTTTATTCATGGTGGCGTACGCCCTTGTAATGATCAGCTCTGGTCGGTGTGCTTACCGCAGCAGCCCCGAGCCCTCGGAGAACAAACAGGAGCCCAAGGTGCCAGCAGTTCCACTGCCTTATTAAACACTGCCAGGATCCTAACGAAGACCAACTGCTGGAAAATCTCACTGTCAAATCCTCAAGGACACTGTCAGCGCACAGCTAACTGCATATATTTTTCATTTAAAATACTGAAATCCAGCATTGTGCCATTACAACCAAGGGGAGGGGTGCCCACTCCAGCCATTCTGTCAGCTACTTCTCCTGAGCTCCAGATGTTGGAGCCAGATGCCCAGTGGGATTCAGGGCTCAGAGAGGGGTTGAAGAGATGGACACAGGCTCTGTGAAAACGCAGCCCTACTTTCATGGTGGGGGGCTGAAAGTTATAGGGTTCCCAGAAGAGTCACTTAGGAAGTCTACTCACTAGCAAGCCAAAGTGAATCTGCATAATTAGAAAATTCTTTTGGCCCAGCCAGCCATCTTCCTGGAGGTGCAACCCATTACTTCCTGCAACTTGGTGCTAATCAGCCTTCTGCTCGGTAGCAGACCTCAAGACATCTGCAGGAACACACAGCCACAGTAGGTGTCACACCTTGGCAGAAAGGCTGTGTGTCAGGGTACCCACCTGCAATCTCACCAGTTGCCTCAAACCAGAGGTCTCAAGGTTAGCAGGCAGGAGGACTCTCTCTCCCTTCTGGTGGTCATTTCTAACGCTGATGCATGCTGATGGATGGAAGCCAGCTCACCTAGGTGATTTGTTTATGGCTGTATGCTAATAATATATTGATGTACTTATTTTGTAAATATGCATTATTTATACAGTGCTTCTATATCCATACTCCAGCCCATATGCACTAAGATACAGCACTATTTACTTATGGGATCCCTGGTGTAAAAGGCCTAACAAGCTTCCCTGTGTGGTTCCTATGGGTTTGCAAAAATGGCCAGTGGCTGGCTTGAAACGACCCATGTTCTCTACCCAGCAAGACACAGGCTTACATTTTTAAAGCCATGTCTATAAGTTGGTTTAGCAGAACATCGTGGGATAGTGAAGAGCTGACCATTTGGGGAGGGAGATCACAAGAGCCTGGGATAGAAGGAGGAAGCCATGAGGAGTAAAAAGACACATGGGTGGGAGAAGAAACTGGGCTGTAAGGACAGGAGGGCTGCGCCCATTTCATTGAAGGAAGCACTGGAGCTCTCAGCTGGCCTGTGCCGTGAGTGCAGTCCCTCTCTCACAGGCTGTGCTGCAAACCTCAGCTGAGTATGTCGAGGACACATATAAACCAGTTCTAGCTTTGTGTTGCTCTGCCTCAAACTCCAAACTGCCCTGTGGAGGGCACTTAGCTGACTGCTGACTGCTCTGTTCTGCCCGGGAGTCTCCACTCATGAAATCAGCACCCTTGGTTGAGCTCCCCAAGCTCACCTGAAATATTAGGGATGTCTTTAGTGGTCTTTCTAACTTACCTATTCTGTCCCAGTAATTCAGGTCCCAGTTGTCAGTCCCTTGAACACAACCTGTTCCTGGCTTGAAGTCATGCTTGGGGTATAATTTAAGCTCCCCCAAAGCTTGGCTACTGCCCAGATCTTACCTGCTGGCCTCTGGTGACCATGTTGGCCTCTATTTCCCTGGAGTTCATTCTCTTGTCTGGAATGCTCACTCCCACTCTGGCTCTATCCAATACATGATGAGTATTATGGAGAGCTTCTCTAGATCCAGTTGGAATGCTCCCTCCTATAGATGGCTGCTCTGTTCTCTACTCCCAGACTTGTGCCCATTTCATTTCATTTCCTCTTTGTAGCATTTGTGGACTGCTTCTCCCAACCACTGAGCCATGAAGGCAGACAACATCGAATTTTCTGTGACCCAGGGGCCTTTGCACCTGCCATGCCTCAAGCATGTCAGATGAGTGAAGGGGTAAATCCTGAAGGATTACTGTTGTGTTGGCAGAAAGACCAAGTCCTCGGATTGTTGCTCATAAGATGGTAGTAATGGCAGAAGGCTGGCATGCAGCCTTCGATAGAGAAAACTGCTGCTACCCCCCAGCTCTGCCAGGTGGGGAAGAGGAAATGAGAACACCCATGTCTCTGCTGTGCACATTGCTAGATACTTGGTGGGCATTCAGAAAATGCCTGTGTTAAAGCAACTGGTGTTGGGACAACGTAAAGTTCAAAGTACAGGCAGAATGCATGAGTCTTAGACAGGAAAAAGAGAAATGCATCAAATTGACCTTGATCTAGTCAACCAAATGCCCAGGGAAGCAGGCAGAGTTGATGAAGAGGGCTTGGTGGAAGGTGAGGAGAGCCCAGGCTTTGGCACTGGATGGGTATGCCTAGCTTGAACTCTTGCCTTGATCAGGTTGCTTGACCTCTCTAGGAAAAACACTTGCATCCACTGTGTACAGCTCTTGAAAGATTAAGTAACATGAGGCTTGGAGAGCGGTCCGTCCCAGCACAGCAGGTCCACACTATTATGAGAACCTCCTCAGTGCATCTGATCCCTTCTTATACTGTATCTCTTGGTTGGTCCCTGTGACTCCCTTCTCAAGGGCATCTGTAGGTTAATAATTCCCCTGCATAGGCAGTGTCCAGATCACTACTGGATGCAAGATATGTGATAGGTAGCTCCTGGCATGCATAATGGCCACTGAGCAGAACTTTCTGCCTAGCCAAGGACACTGAGAGCCAGGCAGTGGTGGTGTACACCTTTAATCCTAGTACCTGGGGAGTAGAGGCAGCAGACCTTTGAGTTTGAGGTCAGCCTGGTCTACAGAGGGAGTTCCAGAACAACCAGAGCTGTATAAAACCCTGTCTTGAAAAGCCAAAAAAGAAAAGAAAATTAGACTAGTGACATTAGGAGATGCCATAATAAAAGTGGTGCTAGAAACTGCAGGCACATCAGCCCTGGGGCTCTCCACCAGGTGATGCTTGAAGTCAGCACCTTGGAAAGGAGGACAGGATACAGTTCCCAGGCACAAAGCCCATTCAGACTTTCTTCCTGCTTAGAACAAGAATTTCAATTGGTCAGGCCACTCAGATTCTATTCCTTGGTAGTTTTAGTCGGACCTTTCTTGAGGTCATACCTTGGGCTAATACAACCACTTAAAAGGTAAGCATTCTCTAATTAAGCACTGGACAAAGCGAGTGCTGGCTAACCAGGGTAGTTTAGGACTAGGAAGTGTAATTTCTCCGGCTTGGAGTCTTCCCCATGTAACTAGGACATGGCTGGAAGAAGCTGCTCCCACTGGTGTTAGGTTAAAGATTGTAGTCTAGCTACTGAGCAATGCAGCTAGCTGTAGTGACGTGCTCAAGTTGACACTGAGGAAGTGGTAGGTCCCTATGGGATGGGTAGGAAAACAAGACTGAGACCAAAACAATTGGGGTTTAAATTTGAATGGCAGAACAAGGCCTTGGGGATGCCTCTTAGCTTGCTGACTTTGAATCGGGGAGCTACAGGACTAGGGGTTCTGTGAAATAAGAAGTCCAGTGACCGCAATGCCTATTTTTATAGAGTGGCACAGTCCTGGCTATGATTCACTCCTTCACTCCTTTTACCTGGGATCCTCAGTTCTAATCTCCCTGGCTGGTACACACTGACGTGCCTGCATGCTTATTCTCTTCCCTCTGTTCTACCCCATGGTTTTCCTTTCCTTCTCTCTCTCTCTCTCTCTCTCTCTCTCTCTCTCTCTCTCTCTCTCTCTCTCTCTCTGAGACAGGCTTTCTCTGTGTAGACCTGGCTATCCTGGAACTAACTCTGTAAGATGGCCTTGAACTCAGAGATCCACCTGCCTCTGCCTCCTGAGTGATGGGATTAAAGGCGTTCACCACCACGGCCTGGTACTTTTTTTTTTTTTTAAATCTGGCGTTCTGCTTGATGTCTGCCCTTGACTCTGCATGCTCTTGTAATCATAGGTTCCCCTCAGCTCTGGATAAGAACTTTTCTCTGGAACAGGATAAGAGGCAAGGACACTTTCCTGTTGGATCTCCTGCACACTGTTTGATTGAGTCCTCCTCTCTTTGAAAACCACCTTCCAGCTCCTTTGCAGGAATTACTCCTTTATCTCTGAGGTGTGTGCATTCAGGGGATGTGTCCCCTGGTACAGGAGACCTTTAGCCATGGTGACTGGCTGGGAGATGGGCTCAGTCAGTCACGGCCATATCTTGTGTGGAAGTTACTTCTTTTCATCTTCATCTTCTAGTTAGAAGGATGTGTTCTGCAGTGGTAAGTCATGTGATCACTGCATAGGAGAGTGTTAAGAGTGGCACTTGAAAAAGTGGGAGAAAGGCCTGGCTTACTCGATTTGGTACCAGAATTAGACCATAATCATGGCTCATACAAACAAACAATTTCTTTTTGGAAACTGAATTTGGAAATATGTCTTGAGAGCCCACATACCCCAAACAATATAAATTTCTAATATAAGCCCTTCCTTGGTCTTCAGAGCTGGACTGGTACCTGACCTAGCCAATACCAGTCAACTCCTACACATGCCCACACACTTCTCCTGTATTCACCACCTTCACACACAGCAGGACATTACCCAGCATGCTTTTGAGATTAATGGTAGATTTGGCTTATGGTATCTCCACCAGGTGCAGAATACCAGTATACTTGTCTTGGCACCAACTGAGACACAGAAATGTTAAGGAGGGCCTAAGGTCTGGAAGGTAACCAGAAACAAAGCCTTGTTGTGGTTCCATATCCTGAGATCCTGGGCCACTGGCTCAGCTTCTGCATCAGATTAACAGTATGCATCCATCAAGGAATCACCATGTTCTCAGCAGAGCTGGGGAAGATCCAAGCTTCAGGTCAGAACATGGCCTGAAATGAACTCCGACTTCTGAGCCACACACTCTGGAAGAAGTCCTTATTATCTTCATGCCTATCCTGTTCTCAGAAGGAGGGGGATAAGCCTTGAGACCCATCCCCAACAAGATGGCCTGGTGGGTCACACGGCTTGGTCCACTGCAATGGCAGCAGCAACTGTGGCATCTGCTAGAACAGAGACCTCAGGTTTTAGCACAGCACCTGGCAGGAAGTGAGAAACTCAGTATTACCCTCTCCCTCAGCTGCTCTTAAGAATGGCCAAATGCCCGGTATGTAAGATAGTGCCCTTAGGTCCCAAGAGGAGCTGGTGGCAGCAGAGATGGACTGTCACCTTGACTTCCACATCCATCCTTCACCTGGGCTGAGTGTGGGTGGAGCTGGTGCAGTTTGACAGGTGCTATTCTGAGGCAGGGTTCTGAAGGCTGCTTCCACACTACATCAGGAGCTCTGCCCACATTGCTGAGTTCTCTAGTACTGATAGCTCCCCAAAATGAGAGGAGCACTTCTTAAGGAGACCATGCTGCATGTTGCAACAGAAATCTCCTGACTTTCCACCTCAGCCTCTGAGTTTCCATCATCTGAGCTCTCTTATTATTATGACTGTCAGACTCATTGGCAAGTACATGTAGAGTGCATGTGCATGCATGTGTGGAGGTGTGGACACCTACTTGCCTGTGCATATGTGAAGCCAGATGTCAATGGCTGGTGTCTTCCTCAACTACTCCCCACCTTGTGTTTTGAGACAAAGTCTCTCGGTGAGCCTGGAGTTTGAAGTGTTGGCTAGACTGGCTGGCCAGTAAGTCCATAGAATCTGCCTGAATAGGCCCACCGAGCCCTTGGGGTAGTGATACATACATGCCTCTAACTTTTTACATGTGTATCAGGGATCAAATTCCAATCATGTTTGCATGGCACTTTGCAACCAAGCTACTCTCCAGCCCTCTAATATGTGGTTTTTCAGACAGAGTCTTCCCCATGTGACCTAGACTGGCTTCATACTTATGGCAATCTTTCTGTCTCAGCCTCTGAAGTTCTGGGATTGCAGGCCTGATGTCTGCAATTTATATTCTATGTAACTCAGAGACAAGGGCCTCTTCTTCTGACAGCTCTTCCCTCCCCCTCTTGAATAGGTCCAGGTGACTTTGGGGTATAGAAGAGTGTCTTAGTCCTCTGACTTGTCCTTCACTTTCCCATGGGGCATTTATGATTGACCGTAGGACCTCATAAAGACACAATACAGTACAATGTGACAGGATCCAAGTTCTTAACACTCAAAGCTGCCTCAACTTGTAAATGGATCCTTATTTATGGAAAGGGAATTTGCAAGTAGTGTTTGAGCACTAATAGATTATCCAATTTTCTCCCCAAATGAACAGAAAAGCAACTGAGACGAAACCAAATAACTTGAGGTACACATATGGAGAAGTCAAACAATAGTTAATTAGTTACAGTCCAATTTAATCATCTATGGTAATAATAAAACCAATGTGTGTTTACAGACTGCTAGCTTCATGCCAGGTCCTGTTGAAGACTGTGAACCTCTAAGAGGTTTATGTAATCATGGGGGAAGATGGGTACTAAAGAAATGATCACAAGACTCTGTGAGAGATTGGTGTGTGCAGAGTCCTGGGGTAGGGTACAGAGAAGGACCTAGAGGTTCCTACAGGAGCCAGGAGGCTTACAAGGGGACATGCTCTGAGTCTGGACACAGAGGTAAAGGACCTCCTGGGTTAGGTCAAGGGGAAGATGGAATCATTAAGGGAGACTAGGAACATGGTGGTGAGATGGCAGTCTTCAAAGGCCATGGGGTACTGCAGTGGGAGTGTCGGTCAGGAGGCACAGTGCACGTGATGGTCATTTGGCCTGCTATCCAGGCTGTTAGAGAAGTAATGGAGAGGGGAGGACTGGTGTTCAGGGTTGGTGTGAGTGAGGTTCTGAGGTGGGAGCTGAGGATATGGAAGGAATCTGGCAGGGACTGTATGCTCCAGTTTGGGGGGGTGGTGGTCTGTGTTTGAGGTGTCATGAGAATGCAGGACACCTCTGGAGGTGTGAGTGAGGAACTTCTCAGGATACTCAGAGTCAAAGGTTTTGAGGACATTTGTTGTCTTGGTAGCATTTCGGTGTAGCATAAGACTGGTAGTAAAGGACAGGCTCATGCTTTCGGCTGTGTTTCCAGAGCTGGTCTTTGGATGGTGCTCAAACCTGTCACAGCTCACCAGAGAGCTACCATGTTATTTGATTAGGATACTGGTTTAAACATACATGGTGGTGTATGCCTTAATCCCAGTTGGAGGGAGGAAGATCAGGCAAGTTGAAGGCACCAGTCTGATCTACACAGCAAGCAAGCTCTAGGATAGCAGGACTTTGCTTCAACAAAACAAAACAAACTTTTAAATTATTTTATACGAATGGGTATTTTACTTGTATGCATGTCTATGCCCCATGTGTATGACTGGTGCCCATGGAGGCCAGAAATGGATGTTAGATCTTTTGAAACTGGAGGCACAGATGGTTGTGAGCCTCTATGTGGGAGCTGGGAATTAAGCTCAAGTCCCTTGGAGGAGCAGCCAGTGCTTTAAACCATTGAGACAACAATCTAGCCTCTAAACAGCTTTTGAAACTTTACATTAAAGTTCATATTCCCTTGTTCAAACAGAAGGAGTAGAGGTACATTTCAAGATGTGTGTTTTGGAATCTGTACATTGGAAAACAAGCAATTACTCATTTTGCAGATCAGTGAATTGTGGGAAATGAAGCAAGTCTGGAAGGTCTGAGAACTGGTCCTCCCATCTCTTTCTCAGTGAGCCTTGGCAGCCTGCACTCAGGGCTAGCAGCAAGCATCCCTGGACTTCAGCATTCGTCCAGTTCTCTAGCAGGGAGGGAGGGTTGCACTCAGCCAAGAGGAGCAGAGGAGTTGTGCTGGTTCAAGAGTAGACATGAGTGAACCGTGCCAGCACAGCCAAGCTGTTTCCTTACCAGCTTATGACACATTTCAATAAGCACAGATATTCAAAGTCCTTGGTAGCCTGGCCATTTGACTAGATGCAGAGAACAACTTCTATAGAAAGTGCTGCCACCTCTGCTGACTTCTGCCAGGGGAGAAGGGCCAAAAGATCATGTTGTTCCTGTGGGTGCTCCCACTGCTGGGGAGGTCCCTGCTTCCTTACCCTTCTAAAGCCAGGGACAGGAAGTCAGTCCCAGTCCCCATCTCAGAAGAGTGAAACGTGGGATTTGAATCTCTAGCCTCTTTTCTCTTTCTTTTACTTCTACCTGGAGAGAAGAGCTTCTCTGGGGGTCTGGGAAGGAATCGGACATGCCCTATCCTCCCTTCCATAGATCCCTCTAAGTAGGTGTTTTAGAACAGCTGTGCCACTGTTTACTGATCCTGTGAGGAGTAACTTAGTCCTTTAAATCCTGAAGCAATGACTTAGCAACCATTCGGCCTTAGGATTTATGTAGTATTCTCCTTTTACTCATTATTTCTTTTGAGTCAGCATCCTATGTAGCCCAGGTTGGATTTGAACTCTGATCTTCCTGCCTCCATCCCCCATCAAGTGCTAGGATTACAGGGGTGTAACATTCAGCCTAGCTTTAGCCTTTATTTAAAAGGTATGCATTTTAGTGGCTGGCAAGATGGTTCAGTGGGTAGAGGTGCTTGCTGTCCATTCTGACTACAGGATTCACACGGTGTAAAGAACTGATTTCTGCAAGTTGTCCTCTTTTCTTCTTCTCTCCTCTCCTCTCCTCTCCTCTCCTCTCCTCTCCTCTCTTCTCCCCCCCTCTCTCCCTCTCTCCCTCTCTCTCTCTCTCTCTGTTCATTTGTAGGCCAATTTCTCCATCATTATGCCCTACACGGGTGGAGACTGGGTGCTTACTTATCTTACGGTATGTAGATGGAACAGTATATATACAAACAGAGGCCCAGTCCCAGCCTTGAGGAGAGCAGCGGGTAAGAAACTATCTTTTTCCCCTAGCAGTGGTTTCTCTTGGCATTGAGATCCCCTCTTGTCGGCTACTCCCATACTGCTGAGGACTCTGCAGAAGGCCTTTTTCTGTCACCCTGTAGGATGTGTCCACTGGGGCTGTCTTGTCTAGGCACCAGCACCAGGGTTGTAATGTAGAAGGGTTAATGTCGCTATTACAACAGCCCTGGTTTTTACAGTTCAGAGAAGTGAACTTTTTGTTTGTTTTATTTTGTTTCATCTTATTTCTTACTTTTGAGACACAATGTCACGTGTATCCCAGACTGGCTTCAAACTTATGTTGTTCCTGCCTTAGTTTCCTAAGGCCTAAGATTATAGACATGTATTACTAAACCCAACTTTAGTTAAGCAAGTGGGTTTGAAAAAATCCATAGGAATGTAAGCCCAGAGTGAGAATGTCGAGAGGGTTAGCAGGTACGATCTGACTGGGGTTTGAGTGGCCAGACTGACGATGTGGGTCTGAGCAGGTCCCTTCAGGTCTTTCATCTCTTGACCCATAAAATAAGGTCAATAGTCCCTGCCTTCATATAGGATATTGTGAGGCCTGTTCCTCCACCTGCAAGGAGAGGATTTACATACTAGGGTTATATGAGTAGCACTGATGAATCATAAGTGAACATTTAGACTTTATTATAGATTAGAAAAAAAAACTGGACAGGTATGCTAAATCTGTGACGTTAGAGATATCATAAGAGGAAGCTACAGTCTGGACGCAAACCAGGTTCAAACAGTTTAGAGAGCAATGTGCAAGTAAGGAAAACGCAGAAGGATGTAGCACATAATTTTTAACTGTTAGAACTCTTAAATCTCAGACTGGCCAGAAGGACTGTACCCCTGCCATCAATGGCCCATCAGAGAAGGTCCTAGGGAAGGACTGAAGGACAACCCACCAAGGGGCAAAGCTGGAAAGAATTAAAAAAAAAAAGGGTGTCTGTGGTTTCTCCATCCCCCTCCTCCCTGCTAATCTGTCACCTAATAAGAAGGGGCCCAGCTCAAGTGAGCTAGCTGGTGGTTCACTTACAGCAAACTGATTAAGAATGTTCAACCAACAGCAGACTGTAGACCTTTCCAGAGAAAATAAATAGAGTGTAGACTGTATGCAAATGTGTTTGTCACTTTGACAGCACGTCTCAATTAAGGCATCTTGCGGCTGTGGGTAGGCTCTGTGGCTGCAGCTGGAAGGGAGAGCCCGCTGCATGGCTGATACTAGGGGCTTGACCTTAATCCGTATGCATGCATTAAAAAAAAATTCCTGCCTTCCTGTACACTTGCATAATGCTGGCAGCCACGTGAGGGAAGTGACAAACGGGGGGTGGGTGAGCCACTTTCATCCTCTCCAGTTTGCAGACCTGTGAAGGCACAGACAGCTCTTATTTCAACAGAGTTTGGGGTGGCTTTTTAATTGTTTATCCCCCACCCGTGTGAGCACACACACTCTTATTCTGCATTTAGCTGGGAATGACATTAAAGCATTTCTCTATTTCTTGCTGAAATGGAAAGAAGGTCTCTCTATTTCACATAGGGCCTCCTTTTTTGTGTGTTTTGAAAAATGGAATGTTTAACACCATGAATCCCCCCAACCCCCACCACCTCCTCTTTCTCTGTAATGGGCTCCCAACTCCAGTGAGGGATCCTTTCATGGGCAGGTTTGAATGTTCAGGAATGAGGACAAAGGAAAGCAGGAAGCTGACTCTGGAATGCCATGCTGGTGACAACAAGGCTGTGCTTTCAGCAAACATGGCCAGGAACTGGGGTGTGGATTGTTCCAACGGGGCCTAAGCCCCTAAGGAGACAGGTCCTCAGGGTGCAGACACTGGTGTGCTTTGAAGAGAACTGCTAGTTAGTCAGTGCTTCTGCTTTACGGGATGTCCTGGGTCCTATGACATCCCTTTAAGTATAAAATTAGAAGAGGGGCAGATTTCCCAAATTGATGAGGTACGGACATAATTATCCGAAAAGACTGATTAGAAGATAGTGGTTTCATGTGCCAGTTCATGCTTTGCAATGAGAAACCACAATGGCTGTTTTGCTAATTATTTTTCCTTTTACACTTTTATTTCTCTTGCATGTGTGTTAGCTTATGTATGTGGTGTGTGTGTGTGTGTGTGTGTGTGTGTGTGTGTGTGTGTGTGTGTGTGTGTGTGTGTGTGTGTGTCCAGGCCCAAATGTGGAAGTCAGAGGACAAACTGGGAGAGTTGGTTTTCTCCTTCTATCACACAGTAGCTGGGGACTGAACTCACATTGTCGGGTTTGGTCATGGGCATCTTTACCTGCTGAGCCACCTCAAGGGCCTGGTTCTCTTTAATTTTAAATAGTTCAATACTTGATATATAATGGCTCCTGATGAATGTCTCTTAACATAAGAAATATTTTGAATGAAGGATTCTTGGCTCCTTTTGAGGTGAAATAGCAATCCTACTAACAGTAAATACAAGTTATACAGACAGGTCCCTGCACATATGTAGTAGACATGTAGCTTGGTCTTCATGCTGGTCTTCCAACACCTAGTTATCCCTGACTTGGGTGCCTGCCTATGGATCCTGCTCCCCTAACTGGGCTGTCTTGTCTGGCCTCAGTGGGACAGGATGTATCTAGTCCTGCAGTGACTTGAGGTGCCCAGGTGGGTTGGTACGGGGGGGTGAGGGGGGACACCGCTCCATTCTCAGAAATGAAGGGGAGGGCAGAATGGGGGAGGAGTCATGTGAGGGGTGGACTGGGAAAAGGGGGGGCTGCGATTGGGATGTAAAGTGAATAAATAAGTAAATTAATAGGTAACAATAAAATAAAAATAAACACAGAAAGTAAAATCTAAAAATACACCTCATACAGACTAGCTTTATCATACTTCATCTAGGGAATGGCTAAAGAATCAGATGACGTAAGCTCAGTAGTACAACATAGCTTGTGGTCCTTGGTTAGAGCCCTAGGACCAGAAAAACAATGACGACTACAACAGGAAACCTTGCGGACTCTTGTTATAACCATACCTAACGGAGCCATGTTTCAGATACCAAATCAAACCAAAAGCACCAAACTGCACACACTACACACACACATTTATATTTGATAAATTAGAACAGTCAATTGAAGAGAAGTAGGGAAGGCTACATAATCCTTTTAATTGAAAAATATAGCCACAGGTAGGAAATGGATGAAAATTTCAATTTCTCTAAAGAGTACAATGTATTAGTTAAGAGGAAAGAAATAAAATCAAATGAACAGACAATTTTTTTAAGCACTCAGGTCCTTGCAAGCAGTTGGGTAAAGAGTTGTATTTCTAGAACCACAGCAAGGGTGTTTACTCAGAGAAACACAACCCCCAATATTGATTTTCAGGGAGTACATTAATAAAGAACTCCTAATTGACTTCTTTTTATAAAGCTTTTGCTTGTTGCCTTTTATTTGAAGGTGCAAAGAAGGGCCTGGGATGCCCAAGTGTTCTAATGAGATGCTTAGCTAACACACACGTTAAATGCAGTACCTAGGAGTGGAGGGGAAGACAGCAGGTACATTTAATGACCCCATCTAACAGTGGAGCTAGTAATGTCCAATGCCAAGTTGTTTCCACCCACATTTTTGAAAATTTATCTTCAAAAAATGTTTACGTCAAACACTTGATGGTGTGAAGAGCATGGAGCTGCTTTGCTGGAGAGCTTGGTGCAAACCTGTGACCTGCTCACACTCCAGCTCTGACACAAACAAAACCATGAAAGCCAAACGGCCCTGTGAATGGGCAGAGCACATACCTGCCCAAAGTGGACTGTGATTGGTCTCCGGTCTTCTCGAAGTTTGGGGTCCTTGGCCTCGGCCAGTGGGGATGGTATGGTCTTTGGCAGTGGGTCTTCTGCAGAGGACGCACAGCCATTCTCGGTGATGTCCTGTGGGAAGAAGGGAGGTCTAGGCTTGCACTGGGGTCCTGGTCCTTTGCCCTCTTGCTTCATTCCCAGAAGCCAAGGGGTCTGCTAAGAACTACCCCCAGGCTGTCTAAGTCCGCCCCCCTGGGAGAGGCGGAGGAAGAGAAGCTAATTTGGCCTTCTGACACTGATGTACCAAAGAAGCCAAAACTATCCACGTGAAATTATAAACATAATTTTCAGTGAAAAACCTATTTCATTCTGTATTCTTCTATGGCTATTTTCATTTTCACACATTCACTTTGTCTATATGCAGACATTTAAAAATTACTTGTAATCACAGCTCATGCATAATTTTATATCCTGTTTTTCTCCAATATAAGCATCACCATGGTGCCACACAGTCATTATAATAATAATTTTAATGGATGCATAATATTTTCATTTTGCAGACATCTAATGATTTAATAACTCATCCCATCACTGGTGGGTGTGTTTTTTTTCTTTCTAAATGCTAGCAATACATGTCACATTTTTCTTCCCTTTTGTAGTATTGCCTTTGTAGAAATTCCTAAGAATGAAAGCATGAGGTCAAACAAACACTTTCTAAGGCTTTTTATTCATTCTACCAAATTGCTTCCCAATTTACACCAACTATCTGCAATGGGTGTGTTATCAGTTTCACGGTACTTGTTAGCCTTATCATTTTAAAAATGTATTGCTAATTTAATAGGTGAAAAATTAGACCTCATTGTTGTTTTAATTTGCATTACTTTGATTACTTGTGAGTGTGGCTTTTTTTCTGTCTGCTTACTGGGGGCACTACAGATCACTTTCCTGGCCCTTTCTTCTCTTCCTTGTGTTTCTGAAAGGGCCTAAGGGTTTCCCTGACCTGCAGAGTATCTACAGGATGAAGAAAATCTGTTAAAACCTAAACATTTACATTTCATGTGTGTGTCTGGTGAATGAAACTAAGAAAACTCCCCATGTGTAAGGGGTAGTCCATGGCTTCTTTGGCTGTGCTTGTCAGCTGAGCATTGGTGTAGACTAGTGAAAACATGGACATGTTCCCCTTTTGCAATAAGCATTATACGTTTTATTGAGGTCAAGCAAGTGCTTAGGACTAGTCAGAGAATAAAGATACAAATAAATAACATTTAAGTAATCATTTTTTTAACCACAAAAATAACCCATGCTCTGAATTAAACAATATAACATCCAACTTTTCCCATTATAAAAACAATTATACATTTCGGTCAAGGAAGAAGCTTCTGATCATTGGCTACCCTTTCTCAACTGAGAGAATCATGAGAAAGAAAGAAAGTGGTTACTTAGGAAGTAATTATGTACTAAGGAGACATAGGTAAGACCGCTGAGCCTCAGTTTCCCTATCAGTAAGTGGGGACATGGAGCTGGGGATGAAAGGAGATAGATAATGTAACGTAAGTGTCTAGAGTATCGTCAGCTACCCAATAAACCACTGGAATGAAAAGAGAGCTTTATCCATGCATATGTGTACATCTGTATGTGTGTGCATGTTAAGTGTGTGCCTGTGTGTGAGTGAGTGTACAATGTTACATGCCCAGCTGCCTACCTCCTGGCTTCCTTTCCTAAGGAATCAGCTGCTGTACAAGCCAACCTAGAAGTCTCTGCTTGGTCAATGATACAGGAAGGTGATGACCTTTTGGCCTTACAAACAGGGCTTGGGCATGTGGCCCACTTTGGATTGGCCAGTCTAAGCTAAGCTAAGGCTCAGTGATGAAAGGGGCTGCTGACAGCCAATTAGAAATGGATTGTTTGGAAAGGGGCTGCCCTAAGGTGCCTGGGTCAAATGGAACAAAGTAGAGGAGGGGCTCCTTCCGTGTCAGAGAGCAACTAAAGGGCAAAAGGGGCACTTCGGGTGTGTGTGGGTGCATCTAGAGGATTAACACAGGTGAATGAGGCCAAACCTTAATAAATTCAATTTTGGTCCAGGAAAATATCCTTCTACCATGTGTGCGCAGCAGGAAAATATATTAACTAGGAAACTACTAAATAATTATTTTAAAAAGAAAACATGATAGTTTTGGGGAAAAGTGCCTTAGCTTAAGCTTTAAGTAAAAAGTGCAGTCTTTTAGCCTTATCTGTTCCTTCAACTAGCTGCCTGGTCTTTTAGACTCATCCACCCTCTGCAACGGTTTCTTTGTTTTTACAACAGGGAGATTCCCAGTTGTTTGGCAAAGGTCCATTGAGAATGGTTTAAATGGGATGAGCTGTGAGGAGGCTTGATAGAGTCCAGTACAGTGCAAACAGAAGGGTGTGTGTGTCGGGGGCACCTACTCCTGGTGGCTATTCTTCCAGATTCTAGATTTTCATTCTCATACTTAGTGCTCAGGATGATCATGAGATGAATAGGATTATACTTAGAGATGAGACAACAGGATTCAGACAGGGTAACCTATTTGAGACCACAGAGCTACAAAGTAGAAGAACCTAAGATAAGGAGCAGTGACATCTAAATCCTATCAACTCCTAACTAAAGCCCAAGTGAAGGTATCTTGGCCTGAGAGGGTGGGTACACGCTATGCTGGGCCATTAGTAATGGCTTCCTCTCCTTCCTTCGCAGCCCTTCTTGCTAAACTGGTCACAGGCTGCCATACCTTGGCCATCTATTGTAAAGCTCTCCAGGCTATATGCTCCTTGGGATCCACGTTTTCTTGAGTCTAGCACAGCTTTCTCATAAATCTCCATTAAGCTGAACCAGACATTTGGAAGGCAAATGCGACTGGGTGTCTAAGAGCCACATCTTGTTTAGTTAGAATATTCAGACACCCCAAAATTTCTGTACTTTCTTATGGCTCCCCCACTGAGTGTTTGGCTTCTTCACTATTTCCTTCATCTGGGGAAGGACGACTGCTTCCTTGAGGATACCACAAGCAGCGGAGGGGGAGGAGTTCCAGTCAAGAGAGCAATGAGAGCAGTGATCTTTTTTTCTGTCTACCTGCAGACATATTGCATAAGTAGGAACTAAGGGAGCAACTCTGCATTCCTTGATTAAAGAAACGGTGGCTCAAGAACTGACTGATTTATCAGCTAAGGGAGAGGGAGATGGGTCCTCTGACACCTTCCTTGGAGGAAGGCAAACTAGAAGAAGTTTATATAAAATGCTGCAAGATGCAAATGTCCTATGGCTCACTAATTACATTTCTAGAAATGTTTTCTTTTCTTTTTTTTTTTTTCTTTTTTCTTTTTTTCGGAGCTGGGGACCGAACCCAGGGCCTTGCACTTTCTAGGCAAGCGCTCTACCACTGAGCTAAATCCCCAACCCCTAGAAATGTTTTCAAATGAAGAAACCTAGAAGTAATTCAGGTGTCCAACAGAATTGGTTAAGGTGTGTGTGTGTGTGTATGTGCATGCACGCCTATGTGTAGTATGTGTCTACATATGCCAATCTAATAAACTTTATGAGCTATTTAAAACAAGGACACATGGAAGAAACATTTTTAGAAGGCTGAGACATGTTCAGGGCATACCATATGAAAATGCAGATGAAAACAGATATTTTTCTTTTGCTGAATTTCCTAATATACATGTGATTTGTTGGCAAACAGGAAACAAACAAACAAACAAACCAACCTCCCCCCCCCAAACCCTTGACCTTCTAAATGCTGTTTTTAAAAAGCAAAACAAGGGGCTGCAGGGAGGGGTGGGCCAATCCTTCCTGAAGGGTCACATAGGAGGAAGAAAGACCTACAACTCAAGAAGTCAACTCAAATGATCTTAGGAGGAGCTGGGGACAGGCTTCCTACTGTAAGAAGCAAGGCCACAGGAGGCACTCACAACTGGAGTTGGGAGTAGGGCCAGCATTCCAAGAACATTCCACTTTTTGCTGAGTAGGCTGAGGTCAGCAAGGATTTGTGCTGTACCTGTCTTTTCCCAGCCTACTTCCCATAACAGCAAATGTAAATTAAAGTATGAATATTGATACCAAACTTGTAGCCAAAATTGGAGTCTTGGTGATTGAGGCTGAAGCATATTTTAATGTGTCTAAAGACAGGGAGCTGACAGCTGTGTGATACAGTGTGAAAATGTCTGTTCTGTGAGAGTCTACCTGCCTTCCCTGCCCCCCACATGCTTGCTCACGCCCTTCATTACAATTGCAAGCGTTTGGCTAGAAAGTCAAGCCAACTGTGAATTTGCTCCTTTCAATCACACACACTAATCAAGCTCAACTTGTCGTTTAAAGAACGGTGATTTAGAAACTCTCCAAATGGCTATGAAATGGGCCCATTTGGTTAGAGCATTTTGATACTAAAGAAAAAAATTCAGGGATTCCTTAAGGAACATAAATACACACACAATAATCATACAATTTGTTGGCAAATGGGGGTGGGGAGGGCATGGGCAATTTGCCCTAAATATCATTTTTAAAAAGCAAAACAAGGGGCTTCAGGGAGGGATGGGCCAATCCTTACTGAAGGGTCACACAGGAGGAAGAAAATAGAACTACAACTCAAGAGGCCATCATAGGGCAGCAAATTTTTAGTGCCCCCTACAGGTGAAGAGGAAGAGTGTGCAGCTACTGGATTTAAAGTGCATTCTCCAGACAGCCTGAAAGCAGAGTGCAATTTGGTGAAACTCTTCTGCAGGTCAAGCCTGGTGAGGACATACTCCCAGAGAAGTGCCACTGTCTGTTCGGAAGCCATGGCTGGAATCCCTGTCATTTTTGTCTTCTTCCTAACTCTGAGCAAGTTGAATTTCAAAGGAAGCTAGGCTACAACAGAACTTGGCCCCTTTGTTCCATTTATCCAGAGAAATATGTTCTCCATCTTTCTTTTTTGTTCCAGGGATGAAGCAGAGCAGGCATGGAATAAAGCCACACTATAGGATCTATGAACAATCACTTGCCAATGGTCACAGATACCCTGAAAGCTGTTTTCAGAGGCTTTGAAAAATCTATTGCACAGATGAACAAGGGATAGAAAAGGGGCCCTGTTCAGTCACATTAGAGATGGACCCTCCAAACACCTTAGTGGTGACCTCTTCATAGGTCGGCCCCACATTCTCTATTTGCAATTCAAACCCAAGGCAAGAGCAAAGAGGGCAAGACTAGGTTCTTGATTATGTGTGCAAGGTCACCATTGCTATGCAGAGTTAGAGGAGGCCAGGTGGCAACCCAGCGCATTGGAAAATTGGGTCTTTGCTGGCAACTGCCTCAATTTCATAGCAGAAACCAACTTGCGATGTTTGTGTTAGGTGTATCGGGGAGCCATAGAGACAGGTTCCACGTTGCACGAAGGGGGAGGAGGAAGGGGGAGAAAAAAGCCCAGGAAATATTTTCCACTACAGTGAGATAGGTCGGTAGAAGCTAAATCCTAAATTAGCTCAAGAAAGAGAGCTGGAGAGCACCAGAGACCAGGGGCCTGTATGTACTGAACAATGCTGGGGTTTCAATTACAAAACAGCTCTTCCAAGAACAACTGCGAAATATCAAGTCTGTGGAAATCTGTAAGAGCCAAGGGGGGAAAAGTGAAAATTGAAAAGGGTGCACTAATAGATCTGTCAACAGTCCAGTGGTGACAAGCCACATTTCTATAAAATGCCTTCACCGTTTGTGTCACCTGAGATGCACTGACTCTCTGTAGAACATTATCTCCTGAAGCTATTCTTGAAAAGACTGGTGTGGGCTGGTGAGGGAGCAGGGGAGGGCGGAAATGGCTTTAAAGTCTATGAAGGAAGGAAAGGTGGAGTGTGTGGAGGGAACACGATCTAGATTGTGTAAATGAGCCTTTGGGTAAACACAGGGAAAAAAAGCTGAGCTTTGCTAACCGCTGCAGAGAGACTGTGTGGTGGGAAGGAACTCTTTGAAGGGCAGTCTCTGTCTTCATGGTCAGCATGAGCAAGGAGACCCTTTTGTCTGGCACCTGAGGAGGGACCCCAGCACTGCTTATTTCAGGCGATATACAAAACAACCATACCCCACACTCTAGACACTGGTGGGGGAGCCCCCTCCTGGACACATGTAATTCATCTCCATGTGACTGGGACGGGATGAAAAGGTATGATTAGTGACTCAGATAATATCTATGTAAAGAGTCCCACCTGCCATTGTCTGCCAGGGTGAACAGACTGCCATGCAGTCTGTGTGGATTGTGTTACAAGGTTTGTATCACAGGATGAGAACCTCAGCTGTTAAGAATTCATTGTCAGCCAAAGCTAGGAATTTAAATGCTTAGTAAGAGCAAATTATTTTCCAATTAAAAGAAAGGAATCAATTCCTTCGACCCATTTCAAGTTAATGAGGATTTTTTTCAACTTCATAAAGTTGAAACTGCTTTCAATTAAAAACAGAACTGACACAAATTGCCTAGATAGTGGTACATTTAGGGGTGTGGGGAAAACGACCCCAGATATCTTTTGCAAAAGAAAACACTGTTTGGGGAAAGCAGTGGGCAGTACAGAGTGGAAGTATTCTGACAGTGGAGGTCAACAGATCTGAAATCTAATCCTGTCTTTGCTAGGCTCACGCGCTGTGGCCTTGAGCGAATTACCTCACCTGTGAACCAGTCTCTTCACTCACAGCTTTGCTCTATGGATTTGGGGTGACAGCTTCTACTCTGGCTCATCTTGAAAAGGAGTGGCAGTCTCACAGATTGGAGGACATGCTGCAATACTATTCCATACACACCCCTGCCCCACTCTGGTTACATTGCTGTACTCCCCAGGGACTCAGGTTGGGGAAATTTTAGCCACAGCAACTACACACAATTTTTCTGATGGACCATAGAGACAATCAGTCTCTGTGTGCATGTACCCTAGGCATAGGCTAGGCTACTCTTGCTCTGTGCAGTGTGGGGGGAGACCCATGGTATTCCCTTCCTGCTCACTCTTTGTGTGTATCTGCAAGAAAAAGGGGGCCTTTCTCTGGGTATGCTCCCGGGGCAGAGGGTGGCAGCAGGATGGAGTGACACCAGGGTGGTGGCGGTTATGGTTGAGAGAGCCAAGGCTGCTGGAACCTGCAAACCCCAGGCCTGGCGGGGCAGGCTGGGAGACAGTGGTAACTCTGAACTCACTCGCCTTTGTGGGTTTAAGCCCACAAAGAGTCTTAATGTTATTTGAAGACAATTTTTTTGTCTGTGAATATTTATAACAGTGTGAAACTCCCGGACAGCTGGTAATGCATTTTGAAGTGTGCTAACAACACTGTATCAAACAGCCTTCTATTGATCACATCCTACTTTTTTGTGGCCACGCATTTCATACACGGTGCTTATACATTTTGAATAAGAACTTCAAGTACCTTTTGCTTCAAGCGGTTTTTCACCTCTTTTATTCCCATTTTTGCATGATCTTTTGCCTGCATGAAAAATTAATTTAAGTTAAGATTCCCTTTCTGTTTCCAGCCGGGTCTATGCTTGATTTCAGTCCACCATGAATCACCTTCTCTGATTACTAGAAAAACGAAGAAAAAATGGGATCATCAAGTTGAAAAATATAATGGCTGTGAAAACAAATACAAAGGTAAAAGGTTAAAAAAAGCCCTAAAAGGAGCTGCAGAGATTTGATTTTCTGCATTTTGATGGCAGAGACTTTTTTCTCCTTTTCCTTCCCAGGCCTTTCTTCTGCTGGCTATAATTATTTACCTCAGCAGCCTGGTGACAGCTACCAGTAAAAGAACAGCAGCTTTACCTGTCACGAGACTCAGAGCCCGACTATACTTCACCAGGGCTGGGCTGGGCCGGGCCGGCCAGGCCTTAGGGTCCATCTCCTTTCCAGGTTGAAGGGTTGAAACAAAGCAGTTGCTAGGTTTTTATAGTACTGTTTCCTAAATTTCATTTTATAAGACACCCTGGCTTCTACTTTGTGTCAGTTTTGACCTGTGCATCTCTGCTGGTAGCCGCCCATCCAGTATAGAAACTAGAGCACAATTAAAAATGAAAATAAAGTAAAACCACCCCATGTATGTGGCTCAGGGTCAAAACAAGCAAGTAGAAAAAAGCACAAGAATAAATGCTTGAGGCTTGGGAGAGATGGAGCCTGGAACTCGTGCGTCTCCTGCAGCAGGGTCTTATAACACCCTTCCTATAGGACAATGGTAAGAGAGAGGATGAAGAATTTGGGACAGAACTGAGGGTGGTCTCTTCACTGTGCCCATGGTTATAAAACGGCAGGCTTCCCAAGGCCTCTACACTACCTGTATGTAACCATACATATAACCTGCCATGGGGAAGTTAAAAATGAGGGGTCATCTCCACACCATGCACTCAGTCCTGGTTACAAAGTAGCAATCCCAAGCAATTCTCAGAACACTGAGACTGCTAAGAAATGACATGGCCACCCTGAAGTCACTTCTGCAACCCAAGCATTGATACGCTTGAGAGTCAGTTTCTATGAGGCATCGTGGTATAGATCTTTAATCCCTGCACTTGGGAGGAAGTGGCAGAGGAATCTCTGTGAGTTCAAGGCCAGCCTGGTCTACATAGTGAGTTCCAGGAAAGCCAAGGGTACATAGTGAGACCTTGTGTTACAAACAACAACAACAAAACAAAACATCAAGCCAAACAACAACAAAAAACCCCCAACCAAACCACCACCTCCTCATCTTCCTCCTCCACCACCACAACCACTACCACCTCCTCCTCCTCCTCCACCACCACCATCATCACCACTTCCTCCTCCTCCTCCACCCCCGCACTCCCAACAAAACCCCAAACAAACCAAACAAAACCAAACAAAAAGAGTCTGGTTTCATGAAGGAACCCACCCATGGCTTCCAGATTTTGACCAGTACTTACAAACTTGTAGACAGTCTTCATGGCTGGGTTAGCTTTTGTTTTTACAGTATTCAGAATCGCTCCACTTCCTTTCTGTAATAAAAATGTCAATCAGCAATGTGGGCTGGAGGGAGAGTGGGCCAGCACCAACAAAAAGGGTTTCTCTTTAAGTAAGCCAGACAACATTTCCAGAGCATGTGATATGAGAAGAGAAGCAGGCCCAGGTGGTTACTGGGGTTAGTTAGGGCTATGGCAGACTCTGACTCTGTCTCTCTGTCTCTCTCTCCCCCATTCCTTCCTCCTCCCCCGTGCATACACAGGCACACACGTGTGTGGGGACTGGGGAAGAGGCATGTGATAACTAGTCAAGGGGAGACAGTAGACTCAATGTTTTGCTCAGTACCTGCCCCTGTCCAGGCTATCTGAGGCATGAGTTTCCTTTTGATCATCAGAAGCTCTTTAAAACACTTCTACTTACCATAGTGTTCTGTCATATTTCCTAACTGTGAACCACCTAGCTAACTCCACTCTAGGGAAGAAAACAGGGTCCTGACCAACCAGAACCCCTGGCAACATGGTTTGTCACTTTCCCTGGGGAGCATGGGAGGCAGACATGGATGAAGGCTTTCCACAGCTTAGGAGGCAGCCAGGTGAAGCACACAGGTCATTTGTAGTTGTACCTACAGCATGTTACAAGGCTGAAGGGCTCTGAGCCAAGGGAGGGTTTCTCTGAAGACCACCAGGCTTTGTGTGTATGGGCAAGGGACACAGAAGGGCAAATGCCACATTTGGGTGGTGAGAGCTGCATTGGTTACATGCAGGAAGTTTGGAGAACAGAAGACTGGGGAGGGTCTCAGAGCAGAAAACATTTGACCTAGACCATGGAGGATGAGTGCAGATTGATATGGGACATAGCAGGATATGAATATTCTCGGAGTATGAAACAGTACATTAAAAAGTGCAAAAGTTGGGAGCTATGGGCGTGCTCTTGGGACAAACAGGGGTTCTTGACCCAAGGTGGAAATGAGGCTGGCAGGCCAGATGGGGTGGCACGAACAGAACCTGGAATGCTGGGTCCAGGGTATCATCATGCTCTGGAGGACATGTCATATAAGGGATGACAGTAAGTATTGACTTTAACTTTCAGCGCAACTTTTGGCAACTGTTTGCCTTAAAGATTTTGAGTTTTAATGAAAGACAACACAGTTTGACCTAGAAAGCATTCTATGTTTTAGGACAATAGGAAAATTCTATCCACTCATCTATTCCGTTCTGGCTTCCAAAATTACTCAGACGCTGTTTAAAGGGTCCTTTGGAGTACTGAAACTCCCTTTATCAATCAATCAGCAGGTCCTTATTGCTCGCCTCTGATGTGCCAAGTGCTGTGTTTGGCCGTCCAAGAACAAAGGCAGTCTTTCATGGGGTAGCTGCTTACTCTGGCCAACTGCAGCCACTTTCACGGGACCTGCCTTGGCAGCAGCTGTGGTTGGCCTGGAGCAGGAGAGAACACTTATCACATTATGCTGGAGCGTCTGTTTACGTACCTGCCTCCCTAACAAGATGGGGAGCTCCCCCAGGGCAGGACCTGCCCCCTCTGGATTTCCCGGGGCCAGTTGTCCCTGGCACACAGTAGGCCTTGAGAACATACTCATTAGAAAGCCATAGAAAAGTCAGGAAAACTTTGAACTCCTTAGAGGCCACAGGCGCCCTGAGCACCTGGCTCCCAATTCAACAAGACGTTGTTCACAATTGCAGTAAGGAATGAAGAAAAGTGTCCCAGAGGAGCCCTTGAAGTGAAAGACACTGCAGTGTAGCAAGGGAGATGGGTCTTTGGCTTTGCTGGGATCACAACTGCCTGGTAAAGGAAGGAGATGTTCTAGAACAATACTTCACTTCACTGGCCTTGGCTGGCCTGGAGGAGGGAGCCTCTCCAGCTTCATTTTCCCCATTAAGGGAGACCGTTTCTTTTCAGTCCATCCCACAGGAGAGTGGTCTGGCATTAAGACAAAAGCATCTTCAGCTGAGAGAAGGGACAAGGAAAGCTGCCTTGAGGCAGCTTTGTCGGTGGCTTCGGAGAGGAGCTGCCAGGGCCATATAGGAAACCAGGTAGCTCTGAATGGGGCACACTTACCCGGACTGTGGACAGCCACTGATGGTACAGTTTATCACTGCCTAGGGGAAGAGAGTGAGAGACGCTGTCATTTAAAGGTGTCTTTAACTTGCCTTCATGTGGCTGGAAAGCTCACAATGCAGAGAAAGGCCAGGAGGTCTGTGTGTCTTACTCTCTGAGGTGTGAGGTGTGAGTCAAGTCACGGTTTGCATTCTCTGGTAGGTTTTGTATAAATGCCCACAGCTCCCACATCTCCCTCCTGTGCTTCATCAGCACTGCCTGCAACCCTGACTGCAGGGAGCTACCTTGGGCTCCTGAGCAAACAATCTGTCCATCTTCAAGACAGTAAAAAATGTGCTTCCCTTCTCTGGCCACCGTTCCTTGCCGTCTGTGAACTGAAAAGACAGCTAATATGTTACATCCTCTGGAACCCTCTTCTCTTCTTTCACTTAATCTTTTCGGGTGTGTGTGTGAGAAACAGTGTTATGTAGTTCACATTGGCTTTGGCTTTCTGTTTTTAAAGATGACCTTGAACTCCTGATCCTTCTGGCACAATGCAAGTTTATGAGGTAGGGTTTGGCCAAGGATTATTAGGGAAGCACTTTACTATCTTCAGCCTTCTTCTTCCTTAAGAACAGCTCAGCCTCTGGTTCAGGCCACATCTGTATTCTTTGATGCACCAGAGCTGAATGCCCCAGTGTAGGAACCCTGTGGACATGAGCTACCAGGTAGTTACCTGCCCGATGACAGATGTGAGTGAGCCCTGTTCACTGCGTCCTGAGGGGCAAGGAGGTCTCAACATGAGGTTTTATTTAGCAACATATAGAGCCGATCTCCTAGAACTGCTCTCCCATGGTCAGAACTTGACTCATGAGTCTGCTCCTTCATTAGTTCGAGTGGTGCAGGGAGAATAACAGAGCACTGTTCCAACCACCCACAACTCAAGTCTTCTTCCTCCTGCACTGGCTTCATTTGTGTTTGTCTTAGTCATGAATCTTTTTTCCCAAGGATCAAAGCTGGCGCTCACACTGCTTAGCTCTGACTTTAGTGTTCAGGGAATGCTTGTCAACAGTCTGCCGTGACTGGCCACAAACTGCACTGGTTTTAACAATTGTGGTGTGGGCTGGCTGGGCCTGTATCATCAACAGGTGGATGTGAAGCTGCCTCTGCAAGCTTGTCCTGCTCCCAAGGTCATCAGCACAGCCCAGACTAAGGGCTCAGTAGTAAGAGGGTGTCATTATTCTAACTCCAAAGACTGAAACTACATGTATTCTTATCTCTGCCATCGAAGAACAAACCAATGGCTAGACTGGGACTCAGGTGGTGCTCATTACTGACACCGCCCAATACCCTACATGCTTTCCCTGAAAATTAAAAGGATGATACTTTTGAGACCGGCCACCCAGAAACGATGCTCATATCTTGTTTACTTATTTGTTTGAGAAAGGGTCTCACTGTACCGTGCAGGCTGGTTCCAAATCCTGGGCTCGAGTGATCACCTGCCTCAGCCTCCCAGTGGCTGTGACTATATATCACTGTGTCTGACTTAATGCTGTCTCACACTGCACAGAAACATGTGTTGAGCTTGACCCTAGAGCAGGGATTGTTTTGGGGTAGTGCAGAACACGTCCTAATGACTCACTTTCTCGATACAGAAGCCCTGTGAAGTAGTCTGTGGCACCATCAGTGACTTGTCCCAGGTGTCACAGCCAGCAATGAGTAGAGACCCCATTTGAGTTCAGCTCCCCTACTTTAGAATCTGGTAAGTGTCCCTTGTATCATGCTGGTCATGACACTCTGCCAGACTTTTCTACTCAGGAGAAGCAACTGCTCTGAGATGAGAGGCTTCACTTGGGCTAAGCTATGGGCATCCTATCACAAAACAATGAATTTCCCAACTCTTCCCAGGCCAAGGTTGAAGTCAGTCTCCTCCCTACCTCTACTGAAAAGGAAAACAAACCCCTCTGTGCCAGGAGGGCCACGGGCAGCTTCTTACCGGCATATTCTCCCATGCTGATCTCCTCCTCAAAGACATCACTGAAACCTTCACCGGAATTGAGAAGGTCTAGTCGGCCATCGATAAACTGGATGGACAAAAAGCAAATATACCACTTCTTGTCTATGGACAAGGGAATCATTCAATTGGGCACTGTGGTACATGCCTAAAACCAACCAAGAAGCAAGGAAGGGCCTGTCTGGCACCGAAGCCTTTTCTTTTTCTTTTTTCAGAGCTGGGGACCGAACCCAGGACCTTGCAGTTGCTAGGCAAGTGCCACCGAAGCCTTTTCTACAAAAACCCTTTCCCACCAGCCCTCTCTAGGCCTGTCCCTCCTCAGCCTTCATTCTTAGTGCCTAAGGTAGAAACCATTGAGGAAATGCCCACTAGGGACCTGACACAGGCCCTGAGGGAGGCTGGGCACCTGCTTGAAGAGCTGCAACTGTGTGGCATTCTGTAGGAACTGTCTCATGGCTCCAGAGCGGTAGTGGGACACGAAGGCCTCCTCACTGAAAGTGATGGGTTCTTCCTGGGAATGAAGAAGGGACATGAGGTCAGAGCAGGAAGCCCCCTTCTGCAGGATTCCACATCTTCTGCTCCTTTACTCCTTCCTACACAAGTGTGGTCATCATCAACTGCTCTAGTCTATGGTGGGGAGGCTGTCTCTGGGAGGAAGAACCACATACAGTACACCAGATCAGAGAGTCTGGTTGGCAGAGCCGACAGCCAAGATCAGCTATGCATTCACCCCTGTGACCAACAACCACAACCTATAGCAAGTTAGTGCTGTGCCAGCCAGTATGATTTCCAATCTCTTCCTCCTGTATGTAGAGGTAGAACATGATGTCAGTCAACAGCTCATGTTGAAGGGACCCTACTAAGGCAGAGCTGCACCTTCAGAGCTGGGGCAGGGAGCAGCACTGGGTTTTCCTTATTGGAGGCCTTTTCATAGATACCAACTGTGGAAAGTGGTTTTAAACTAATAATCATTTACAAAATGATTATTTTACTTATTTGCTTTTGAGACAGAATCTTGCTATATAATTCAAGCTGGTCTTGAACTTGTGAGAGTCCTACCTCAACCTTCTAAATGTTGGGATTACGGGTGTGTACCGCCATGCCTGGCTGACACTAGCTTGACCTATAGCAAGTTATAATTTACAAAATACTGACTGATTAAAAATAAAATAAAATTTACTACCTATACAAGTTTGTGTTTAAGTTGTTTGATGAATAAATTTTTGTCCCGAAAGTACATCGAGTCAAGAAAATGATACCTCAAATTTTAAAACAAACAAACAAACAAACAAACAAACAAACAACCAGGCCCTATGTAGTTAGCGCTTTACTTTCTTTGGACTCATTTGCAGTACTTGTCTATGCAGACATGCCTTTAATTTTGTTTTGCATTCCTGGTTCTGAAAGATCTGAGTTTTACATCTTGAGCTGTGTTAAGGGCACCCCCTCCTTTCTTGGACTTGGTGGAAAACACAAAGATGTTTGAAGCTCTGCTTTTATCCTGTTTTAATGAGTTACGTGTTAAATTTACTGTCTGGCTCCTACAAGTTCCAGGAACTCCTTACACTTCAATCTAGCTAATATTAACTCAGCAACTGGGCAGCTCCACTCCTCAGGCTGGAGGGGTGGCCCAGAAACATAACAATGGAGGCAATGCACTTTTATACAGTTCACCCCTCCCTGATTTTACAAAGGATCTGAGGCTCTTTATGCAAGCACCTATGACAACAAATAAGAAAAGTGATTGCTGAGAAATACACATCGTGAGATGGTTTAGAAACAGTTCTGGACGAGTTGCTTCTCTGCTCCTCAACTTGAGTTACAGAATCATTTGGAGCTTCCCAGCTGATGAGGCAGGAGAATGCTGCAGACTGTGCTGTGAACAAGCAGAGTAAGCCTCTCATCCAGGGAAGGACGTGCAGCTGCTCACATTACTTTGGCAAGGATTGCCCCTTCTCTGCCAAACCAAGTCCAGGTAGACCTCACCCTCTGCAAGTCTTTCACCTTACTACTGGGGCCATGTCAGGGGACACTGTGGGGTCAACACAGCAGGGCAATATTCTCTCTAGGTGACTTTACACATACTGATGACTTTTGACACATCTCACTAGCCTAAAACCTTACTAGACCACATCAGGCACCTAAGCCTCACTGTCTGCACTCAATTACAGATCCATTATCTGCATTCAAATCAGTGCCTCCTTTTCTTGGCTGTCAGAGCTTCACTGATCCACAGTTGACCGGTCAGATTTCCAATGCCCTTCTCATCCAGCCTGGGAGGCATATCCCACATTCACTCACTGCTTGCCATCCATGACCTTGGCACGGGACCAGACTGCAATGGTAGGGTGCACCTTCATGCTCTGTCCTATCTCATTCATCCTGGTCCATATCAGTTTTGGTCAAAGTTCAACCACATCACCATCCTACTCAAGATTCCTGGTTCCCTAGGTGCTGCCTTCATGTGATGACTGGATTTGTGTTCTTTCTGCTGTGTTTCATGTGAGCAGACAAACTTGTTTGCATCACAATGTGTGTGACACACAAGGGTCTTGTATGGAAGAGGATGGGAAAACATTGGGAATGAGCTTTGATTTGTGTGTGAGGCTAGCCCGAGGCAGGGTTTAGCCGCAGGAGATCGGAATCTCACCTTCTAGGAGACATGAATATTTTGGGTTTTTTATCCACTCATTGGAGGTAACATCCCCCTGGATCAGATATCCATGTTATAAAAACTGACAAAAGGACATGGGCATGGATAGGAAACCCACAGGGAAATGTGACAACAGGGGCTTTTTCTGAAAAGGCCTTAAAAACATCAGTGGTGTCAAGCAGACACTGCTAGAAGGCAACTGCACTGTCGCCCAGAGCCTGTCCCCGGAGTGACTCTCCTTCCAAGATACCAACAATGGTCACACTTCACTGGTGGGCTCTTGTAGATGTCCCATAAATATGTCTCAGATGGACAACACAAAAGGTCAAACCTTCAGGATGCAGAGCTCCAGCCCTTCAAACATAAGCCCTTCTGGGAGACAAGCAGGACCCAGTGAAGGCTCCTGCCACAGGACCTGGGCAAGCAAATGAAGCTCACCCCTCTGCTTTACACACCAGTGTCTTATAGCTGTCATGGCTACCCCCACTCCAGTCTTTAACAGACCACAGAAGATAGATATCTTGCTATTCTCTCTTTTACAAAAATTGTAGGAATTGCTGGTTTAGTTCTCTTATTTGATTGATTAAACTCTTTGTCTTCTTAGGTGACACTGTAGGTGCTGAAGCAACCTGCTGATGGCAACGTTAATTCTGGGGAGTCAGGCCGTGAGCATTTGCGCTTGGATGGCATTAGTAGAGAGTTTTCCATCTATGACCCCAAGGACAGTAAAACACAGCTGCTCAACCCCATCAAGGACTCTGTTACAAAAAGACAAGTTTTCCCTCTTGGGTTATCTTCTTGACATATGGAATCAATCGAAAACTCCATCACTAATGAGTTGAATCTTTGTTAGCAGGTGAAGCCTGTGACTCCAAAGGTTTGAGTCTTCCAGAAATAATGGCTTCATACACACAGCATCTTCGGTGCTGGTGTGAAAATACAACCCCCACCAGTTTCTTCAAACAACTTCCTTTGTCCTGCTGACTTCTCTGTTCCTTAACAAATTTAATTGTTATCAAAATCCTATTTTTACTATATGATTTTAAGACAAAAACAGGAATCTCCTCTTTATAGACTGTTTAAATTTAAAAACCCATTATTTTTTGGAAGATTCATCTATATATTCTAACATTTAAAAAATAGCTCTTATAAGCCAGATTTTGTATAAGAAAAATAAAAATATAAAATATGGGTCTTAAAAATACTAGGTACAGGTTGGGAAGTATAGACTATATAAGAGTGAGAGAATATTCTGACTGTGGCAACATTATTTGTGTGCGTGCATGTGTGTGTGTGTGTGTGTGTGTGTATACGTGTGTGTGTGTGTACACATAAGCGTGCTATATGGGTATATGAGCCTATTCTTCTGGGTATATGGAGGCATAGAAGGTTGATGACATCAGGCATCTCCCTCAATGACTCTCTACCTTATTTTTAAAATAAAAAAATATATATTTGTATATGTGTACAGGAGGAGTGAGTATGTGCAGTAGTGTGCATAGATCAGTGGATAACCTGTGGGAGTTGTTTCTCTCCTTCCACTATGTGGGTCCTGGGTTCTGAAATCAGGTAAACAGCCTTGGTGGCAAGTGCCTTTACCTGTTTAACCATCTTGCTGGCCCCTCTCTACTTTCTGAGATACTGTCTCTCATCAAACCAGTACTGTGCTGTTTCAGTTTGACTGGGAGTCCAGCAAGCTCTGAGATCCTGATATCTGCCTTTCATTGCTGAGATTAAAAGAAGGCCACTTTTACGTGGTTGCTAGGGACCCAAACTTGGGTCCTCATGCTTGTGTAGCGGGTGCTTTACTTGTTGAGCCAAAAAGTAATGTTTTTATATACATTACACATGCCTTAAAAAGGAACCTGACATGTTTCAGCATGGATGTATTACAGATATTATGTTAAGAGAAATAAGACTGTTAAAAAGACTGGTAATTGTGAACGATCAAATTCATCAAGAGAGAAAGAGAATGGTAGCTTCTGGGGCATGGGGGTAGTTGAGGAGCTGTTTAATGGGTGGAGGTTTAAGATTTAGAAGGGTTGGGGATTTAGCTCAGTGGTAGAGCGCTTGCCTAGCAAGCGCAAGGCCCTGGGTTCAGTCCCTAGCTCCGAAAAAAAGAAAAGAAAAAAAAAAAGATTTAGAAGATGACGAAGTTTGAGAGATGGATATGGCTTCATGCCAGTGTGAGTGTACTGAAGGGCATGGCACTGCATGTATGAAATAGTTAAAAGGGGAAATTTTATAATAAAATTTCTTAATTACAATTTTAATAAAATCTATTAGTTTAAAAATTTTTTATTAATTTTTAAAATATGAGTACACTGTAGCTGTCCTCAGACACACCAGAAGAGGGCACCAGATCCCATTACAGATGGTTGTGAGCCACCATGTGGTTGCTGGGAATTGAACTCAGGACCTCTGGAAGAGCAGCCAGTGCTCTTAACCGCTGAGCCATCTCTCCAGTCCCTCTTAATTACAATTTTAAAAGATCAACAGAGTATGTCAGGGTAGAAGGTAAGATTGTTCATTTGGTATGAATATTTGGCCTGAATTTTTCTATAATAGAAAGTTAGCTGTTTCATTCAAAGGAATCTTATCAAGTTCAGGGGACAGACAAGTACAGTGTGGAGGGGCATCTGGCACACCAGAGGGCTGGGATTGCTTTTGCTAAAGGAACCATTACAAAAACTTGAAACTCTGGATTTAGTCTCCATAACGAAACTCAACATGGTAAAGAGTGAATGCGTCCTGGAATCAAAAGGCCTGTCCTGATCCCTCACAGAACTGTCAGCCCTGCAATCTCCAGCAACTCAACCTGTCTTTCACGATTGGTGATAACAGTGCCAACGCAATGCCACAGTATCACGGACCAAAGAGAGATGGCTCCACAATGGATTTCTCACAAATCAGGGTCCTCCATGAGGGCAGAGACTGGTCTTGTCATGGCTGGTAGCATGACAAACATGGCCCATTCTAGAAAAAAAATGCTGCTAAAATCTAACCTTTCTCCCTACCTTTTCCTGCCCCTATTTCTTTCTTTAAAAATCTATCAAAGTGTTTGTTTGTATATTATTTACTCACATTCCAAGAAAAGAAGAAAATCAATGTTAAGTTATTAGCATAACTTTTGCTGTTCAATTTTACATCATGTGATAACGGTTGTAAAAATACTAACTTGAATGGGCATCATATTTCATAGCTGGAACATGAACCTGTGTTTTTGATTCTGTGTGTGTACAAGACTGTGGGTGTTGGGAACTGAACTCTGGTTCTTTGGAAAGACATTACATTGCTCTTAACCACTGGGCAATCTCTCCAGTTCCTGTGTTCTTAATTTTACTTCTTCATACAGCTACAGTTCATACATTCTTAACTTAGTGATCAGAAAGAAAGAGGGGCCATGATTGCTTTGTCTCTTTCCTTTTATGTCATTTTCATAGTTGGTCTAAGTACAGTGCATGACAGCTCCTGTATCAGACCCTATGATGCTTCTATCATCAAGGAACCACAGTTCTGCTGTGCTTGAAGCAAGTTCTGGTTTGAACCAGAGTGTGGTCATGGGCTGATGGTCCCACTCACTCCACCGAAGACTCACTTGTCAGACGTGCTATGTAGGCATGGTGATGCTCTAGGACTGAGAATGGCCAGGCTTAGCGCGTTTGCTGGTATTCATCCCCACTGCCCCACAGGACTTCATAGAAAGCATAAGTTTACAGGGCAAGTTTTTTTTTTTAAAGATTTATTTATTTATTATATATAAGTACACTGTAGCTGTCTTCAGACACAGCAGAAGAGGGCATCAGATCTCTTTACAGATGGTTGTGAGCCACCATGTGGTTGCTGGGAATTGAACTCAGGACCTCTGGAAGAGTAGTCAGGTGCTCTTAACCGTTGAGCCATGTCTCCAGCCCACAGGGCAAGTTTTAAGTATTATGATACAATGGCAGATTATCAAAGTAAGCACAGATCTTGATTGACTGCATAAAGGACAGGCTACCGAGACCAATTTGGGGGGTCATTCCCACACCCTACTCCATCCTCTCTCTTCTAGGTTAAGTGCTCAGCAGGTGGGTCTGTAGCTGACTATCTGCCTCTCTGACTTAGGATCTTAGCTGGGTTTTGGGGTTTCTGGACTCCTGAACACAACACTCAAGGTTCTTGGGTCTTCCATAGCTGCCTTGTTAGTGGAATCTAATCTGCCTCTCTTACACTCACATATCCTCTTCCAGAGCCTCTGGGCTTTTGTCTTGTCATTTTCCTCAGAAAACTTTGCTAGGGGACTCAGCTTGTGAGAGGGCTCCAGCTCATCCACAGTGTCTCTATAAACACTACCCTTGGGCAGACAGGCTTTCCCAGAGCACTGCAAGTTCCTAGGGGACATGACAGACTGCTTATTTGCTCCAGATAGGTGGATGAGAGAGACACACACAGATGCTTCCTGAGCCAGCTGTGTTTTTTTGCCCCCATGTCCCATACCTAGCCATCATCTTAGCATAGGCATAACTACCTGCCTTATGGGATTGCTGACAACCGGGCTGGGATAGACAGAGTGCTCTAGGTCAATCAGTCTCAACCTTGGCAATTACCTGAGGTGCTTCTAACTTCTCAATCCTACAACCTTACAAACTAACTGCAGTGTAGAAGCTGAAAGCCACTGGCAGAGCTAAGAGCAACCAGCCTAGGCCAATCCTAAGAAAGCTGGAGACACTGGCAGCATTCATCACAAGCAGTGCCCATCTTGGTTGCATTTTACTGAAATACTTCCAAATTCCCTGTTGGGGCTTCAGTAGCCCTCTTTAGGTAGAAATACAGGCTGTGCTAATCTGAAGGCTGCCCTTCACAGGTCAGCTGGGCAGCTGCCCAAGTGAATTCCCTTGTGTTGTGGAGTGGGGGGGGGAGTGAGCTCCCTTGCTATAACATTAGCAGTAGGAACATGGGAAGAGGGAGCCTGTCAGTGGAGAACTCATTCTGTGACAGCCAGCATGTCCCACCCACCCTTGCCAAGGCCTTCACTTATCATCCCTGTCTTATGAGAGAGGAACACCCACATGGAGAAGCCCGTAGCCCGAGTCTCAGAGGTCTCCAGTCTAATGACTCTCAAGTCTAAGCACAGAACACACTGGGGTCTTGAGATGGATGTAGGAAGAAGGATCACCCCACAGCCAATCAGATAACCCTGACAGGGCTGGGCCAGGCCACTCTTGGAATGACAGGATCAAAAGAGCTTTCTGTAGCAAGTGTGGAGTAGCTGAGGCATGCTGGGGGCTGACTCCCTGTAACAAGCCCTAAATAAAGAATCAATGTCTCCTTGTGAAGTCTCCTTGCTATTCGGATGATTTTAAGTTAGGGCAAATGTGGGCGCCCACCTAGAGCTCCTCAGATGATTTGTGGGCCAGAGATGGCCGGGCTGCTGGTATTTGCCCATTCTGGCCACAGCTCCAGTATTGACAGGCCCCCTGCACATTCTCGCTAGATTATAGTAAAGACATTCGAATCACAGGCGCGCCAGCCCACGCCTCAGCTCATCTGTGCCAAGAGCCCCTTTCTTCAGCATTAACGGAGACAAACAGGGAGAAGTCAGGAAATTCTGATTAGCACAGGAACACAGATGAGCGGGGAGGCCTGTGAAGGCAAGGAGACACAATGAAGTTGGTCTTCATGCATACTAGCTCAAGATTTTCCTCCCCTAAGACATGCAGATGGGAATCAGCTCTTGGAAGAAAGCAGGTGCAGGGATTAAAACCAACTACCTCTTGCTGAGCACTCAGAGAGTGTTGGCTGGTTTTACATGCATTATCCTGCTTATTCTCTATGGCAACCTGGGAGATAGGTTTTATGATGACCTCCATTTCACAGACAAGGAAATCGAGGCTCCTCCAGGTGGGGTTACCTGCCTGAGGTCACTGAGTTGGGCAGAGGCCTGGCCAGTGTTTGGAGGCAAAGTCTTCCTGGTTCCGGTATATATAATAGGATATTATTTGTTTTGCATTAAGAGATGTAATCACAGGATTATATTTGTGACCTTGCTGGCAGCCGGAGCTGCTCTAGAGGCAACTCAAAGAGATGGATTATAGGGCAGTGACACTGACTAGGCTGTGGTTCCACTATGCCTGAGGTAGCTGTTCACCTCTTGGAGCCTCACTGATACAACACAGAGCCAATCTTTCTCCCTGGTGCTCTGAGTGGTGGACTCACTATGTGGAGTAAGGTCCATGGAGCAGTGGTGGCTCATTCCTGCAGTACACTGATAGCTCTCTCTCTCTCTCAGGGCGGAAACCAAATGCTACACACAGAGCTATCAGGATCAAGCAGCTGGTGGCTGTGACACCTAGGCAGTGTCAGAGTCAACTCAGCACTACTGGGGGCCAGATCTGGTATAACACAGTGATTCATTTAATTTTAATGCTTCCTTACACAGGATAGAGATGAGGGTCTGTGTACTGGCAGCAGAGGAGTAGGGGAATGTAGTTTGGGAAAGCCTACAGGAGAGGGGATAGGTTTAAGGGTTTCATGGAGCCCCAGCCAGTGCTGGTTGTGGCTATGCAAACCTGCAGCTCACATATGTAAAGACAAAGAGACATGGTGAATAAAACAGAGAAGCCCTACCTCCTGAGTCAGGCAAGGAGCAGTCAGCTACTAGTCCCTTGGTGGCATGACCCTTGGAGGAGCTGTCACAGCAGTGCCCACATACTGAACTATATGGCTAGCCTGTTGACTCCTGGCTCCTCTTTTCATATCACCCTCTCTCATGTGCCCTGTCTAGTGCTGCATCTCCTGTACCTGGCACTGGCCTGGTGCCTGGGAAGCAGGAAGCTTCTAGCTGTGAACAGCAGCACTGTGAAGTGTAAAGAGCATGGGATCAACACTTGACGTGGCTTTGCTTCCTTTCCTTCCTAGGCCTCAGCTCAGTTGAGTGGTTGTAAAATCTTCAGGGAAGTTTCAAATGCTTACATGTTCTGTTTCTACACATAGTGGGTGGCTCTCTGTGAGATCTTTTCTAGGTTTATAGAGAAACAGACCACCACATCAGCACTCCATGCAGATGCAGGAAAGGAAGAAACTGGAGGGTCCACCACCTACAGGGTTTGGAACTCAGGGCAGGCCCCAAGTCCTCTGAGATGGTTTCTCATGGTGAGATGGGAGACACTGCTCTCCAGCTGTGTGGGGAATCACAGTGATTTATGCAAAGTGCTTTGCTGAGGGCATAACACCTAACTTCTGGTAGTTCTCTGTCTGCTGCACACATTGATTCTGCTGCATGCAGCCCTGAGACCATGCATAGATTGTACATATGTACAATCTACACCCAACATATCATGGATTCTGGAAGCAAGACTAAACAAGGAGCCACAGGAGCTTCACAAAAGCTGTCTGGGGTGCAGCCCCGCTTGGGGCCTCATGATGATTCTTGTTGAAAATTGGCTTCCTGTGACAGCCCTATGGAGAAAGGCCCTTTATCCCTCTCCTTCAGAGAGAGGAGATATTCCTGGCCCAGTTATATAGACTAGGAGGAACCACAGGCCTGGATTTCTCCCATGGCACTGCAAAACCCCCAGAACAGGCTCACTTGCCCAGACAGGGCTTTGCTGTGGATTTCTGGAGAATTCAAGTGACTGCCAATAATCTTCCAATGCAGGCGGCTTCTCTGTACGGTATGGCCACTACCTAGTTCAGAGTCCAGTGTCTCTGGGTGCTGAGTTTAGATGACCCTGGGCCTCAGCCTCAGAAGGGCTCAGTGCATCCCAGAACTCCAGAAGAAAAGCAAGAGAGCCTCTCTAAGCCTGTTTCCTCAGGTGTACAAGGGAGAGTTCCTTCACTTCATATTGGAGGTCTTAAATCACATGTCTTATCAAGGAGCTTCTACCTGTAAGAACATCTAAAAGGCCAGTAATGCCCTTCCTGGCTCTTTTTAGATGTCTTTTGAGGTTCATATGACATCTGAGGTGGCAACACCAGCACCCTCCCTTCAACAAATACCTATGGTCAAGGTGATCCTGTCCAGACAAGGTAGGGAGAGGCCACATAGGGAGGGGTGATGCAAAAGAAAAGCACCCACGAGGGGCAGGGGTGGGCTAAATGGAGTGGGAAGAAAGGATCTGAGCAGAGAGTGGGCTCGGCAGAAAGCAGACAGGAGCTGCTGTCTTGGGTATACAAGCACATCATACAGGGTGAGTGAGGAAGATGCTCCTTCCTCATTGGTTGCATTTTCCTGAGAGCTAGTGATTCAAGAAATGGTGGGTGCTGGCTCTGCAGAAGACACAAAAGTTCACTTCTCAGCACATTCTGACTACACTTTCCCAAGCATTTCCCACCCAGCAACGAAAGAGTCCTCCTAGGTAGAATTTGCAGCACAGTCCTGAGGAGACTTTGTTTACCCAGAGCCTCAGCCCACAACAGTACCATTTACTGGCTCCTAGCGCCTGTAGAACCAAGTAAAGTTCAGAGGTGGAGAGAAGTCTGATGGCCAAACACAGCTTCTCATTCCCCAAATACCTCGTGTTCCAGTAACCAGTTCTCCAGAAGGTCCCATTGACCTCTGCTTTTTCATGTGCCACATCTTCTCCTGGGGAATTATTCATGCCTTATAAAACCTAACTCGAAGATTCAGCAGAACGTGTCATGGTCTTTGTTGAACCTCCTGTGAGTCTTGAGACCCAAGCTCTCCACTGCAAGAGCATTTGTGGCTAGTCATGGTCTTGCCTAGTCGCCTGTCAGTTCCTACCCCAGAGGTGTCTTTCTCAGGGACAGAGGTGTCTGGAGCTCCCTGCACAGTGCCAGGATAACAGGGATGCTTGAAGAAAAGGCAAACAGTGCACAGGCAGTCAGAGGATGTGAGGAAGGCTAGGAGAGGAGGGAGGCAGGGAAAAGAGAAGGTAGTATATGCAGGGAGGGGTGAGGGGCGGAGGAGGCAGGGAACCCCGGCTAATTAGACCACATGTGCAGAGCAGCATCTGGCTCCAAGTACAGCAGTTTCCAGCGCTCCTGGAGTTGTCGTGGAGACGACCACATGACCCGCCCGGAGCTGAGGCTCTGGGGCAGCAATCCAGATGCACTCCTAACATATTCTGACAGAGAGCAGATGGGCAGCGATTTGCTGGGCCAAAAAATGCCAGCTCCACTCCTCTCCAGACCCTATATGCCCTCACTGATCATTTTCATTGTGTAAAGTCACTTTTTAAAATTTACCTCAATTTTTCTATTGTATGTATGTATGTACGTATGTATGTATGTGTGTTTTTTTCTTGCATGGATGTCTGTACCCACAGAGTCTAGAAGAGGATGTCAGATCTTCTGCAATTGGAGTTATAGAGAGTAGTGAGCCACCACGTGTATGCTGGAAATGGAACCAGGGTCTTCTGAAGAGCAGCCAGTGCTCTTATCTGATAAGCATCTCTCTAGTCCCAGTGTAAAGTCACTCTTAATGGACCCCATCCACCAGTTCTCCCACAGATCAGTGTGGGCACCACTACCTGGTCCTGTGGCCTAAGTGAAGAGATATCACTACTTTTAATAAAGGGGCTCTTGAAGCCAGGTTTGTGTTGCAAAACTGCTCCAACCTCTCCATTTAAAGTGTATAAATCTCCTAACTCTGTGGTCTTACCTAACAGAGTAGGCAATCCTTTGTAATGTGTGGGTACTTGACCTTCAGTGGCTGAGCTCCTATTCTACCTGCACTGGCCTTGGACATGCTGCCAGCTACTCTAAATTCAGTTTAATGCTCTGAAGTGGGGTTTGTAACATCTACTTTCACATACTTGTTTTAAAGGAGTCACTGCATCAATAATGGAAGAACCCTGAAATTATAAATTTCTGAATAAATGTTAAGCTATTGTTATAATGGTTAATTTTGACTTGGATAAAAAAATTAAAACTTAAAGATTCTTTTTGAAATATAGCCTCAAGTCTTTCACGTATACACATATATCACTGAAAATGGGTCTCACTACATATTCCTGGTTGGCTGTGCAGACTAGGCTGGTCATGAACTTGAAGAACTTTGCTTGCTTTTTTTATTTTTTTTCCTGAGACAGGGTTTCTCTGTGTATGTAGCCCTGGCTGTTCTAGAACTCGATCTGTAGACCGGGCTGGCCTTGAACTCACAGAGATCCTCCTGCCTCTGCCTCCCACTTGCCACCATACCTGACCTAGTATTTTTCTTTTAAATGTTGACTGTGTGTATGGTGTGCTTGGGTATGTGTGCAGGTCAGAAGCCACTTATAGGACTTGCTTCTCTGTTTCTATCACTTGAGTCCTGGGCATGGAACTCAGGTCATCAGGCTTGGTAGCAAGAGCCTTTACCTGTAGAGCCAAACCTAAAAACTGTCAAGCAGATCACTCACATCAGCTGAGAAGGGAAATAACAAGATCTTAGGGTTGACATTACTGACTGTGTGCATGGCAAATCTCTCTCAAGGTCACTGGTAAGGTGGGAAAATGTTTCCTGTTGAAGAACCAGGAGGCAGGGTAATTTTGTTTCTGGTGCTTATGAGCCAGACAATTTAACTCTAGATCTTCATTTTACCCATATGTATAAGGGGAGAAATCGCATATTCCTGTTGTAAATTGCCCAGCACCTGGGAGCATTCATTTTCATCCTCCCTGTTATTTGATGGGATCAATTACAACTGAGGCTGGGTAGGACAGTGGAAAGCACAGGCTCAGCCAGATGGGACTTAGTTTCCTCTTCTGAAATAGCAAGGGAGTGAGAGGAGCTGACTTGCCAAGATGTTGCATAGTTTAAAGGAAACAGTGAATATGGAAGGTTTAATATCTACTCACGGCTGTCCTAACAACCCTCCTTTTCCTTACTGGATGAATCTTACATGGTCCAGGAAAAGCCAAGCTTTTTCTGTGGGTGTGGTCTGGGCACTGATGCAACATTGACTAAAGGGAAATGTGCTTTGTTTGTGATGTCTAAGAAGTAAAGGGAAGGAAGGATGCCACTGGTGAAGGGGGTGGGGGCTGTCCGAGGTCCCAGCCGGTTGCCTGAGTGGCGTGCAGCATGGCTTGTCCAGGTACGGGCTTGTTTATGAAGCACTGTGGGGCTCCTGCTGCCACACAGTTGCCTGCCAACTGCAGGTGTGGGGAAGGCCTGGCTAAAAATACTGCGAACATGGGTTTAATGTCACCCAGCAGAGACTAATGATTGTTTTAAGTAAATATTAATTATGAGTTACCCAGACAGTGCCAGAGTGGCATGCATACTTCTGTGTCTACATATGTAGGTAAAGCAGTCATTTAGGGAAAGGGCTTCTTATATCACAACTCTGGTAAGTTCAAGAGCTTGTAGGCTCTGATTATGTTCCCGGTTAAAATAATTGGCGGTGTCTTGATAAGCATCAAGCAGGAATTTCTTTTTGTAACAGATGATATCTCCTGGACCAAATAGCTGGTTCAGCTCTATTGAACCAAAATTTCCATGAGCACACTGTAGGAAACCCAGATTTGGTTTAAGGTCCAGTATGCTGCATGCATATCTTGGCCCCAAGAACCTACTCATATTATCTGCAATGATATTCTAGGATACCGTGCCCTCATGGCCATGTTTTCTATCCCGCACTTTTCACCTGGGGTGGGAAGCTAACACTTGCTGATCACTTTGAGAAGGTTGTTTGTATCTCATAGCTCCATGAATTTTTACCCAGGGAAGTTTTGTTCACTCTCTCTTGGACAATAGCACGGCCTCCCACAGCTGCTTATATAATTTTGAGGTACTGTCACCTGGGTAAAAAGTAGGGTGGTGGCTGTGGTGGTGATATGTGTTGACAAGGATAATGGGTACTCTTCAGTTTCCTGTGCTAGAGCCTTTCTGGGTGTTTCCTCCATCTGTACTCAATTATTTAATACTCACAGCAACCCCATGAAACAGATATCACTGGTGCCTCATTTTACAGTTTGGGAAGAATGCAGGCATATTCAATGATTCCTGTTCCACATGACTACGCTCTAGGCCCAGGTGGTGTAGAAGGAATCTTCCTACCCAAGGCTAAAGCCTGCGTTGGGTAGCCCTAGGTTCTGATTTTCTAGACCCTGTCTTTGAATTCCTAAGTCTTGTTACCATGTGCCATTCCCGTCAGAGATGGTCCTGAGAGAGGAGGGAACGCTGCATTTGACCCTTTCAGATCTGGGATGGACCAAAGTGGACCACATGCTTCAGAGACTGTATGGTCACATTACTGAGCCTTCAAAAGGCATTTAGGAATGGTCAGGAGGATAAGCACTTAGGGAATGGAGTGAAAGTCTGTGCCTGGGATATATGGGGGTCGGACTTCTGGCCATTTGCCTGTTGAGGTTAACACATGGAGTAAGGAATAAAGGGAAGGGCAGCCCTTCTTACCATGTGGCTAACCTTTGGAAATACGGAATCACTACAACCATTATGTATTCCTAATAATGATGATGACAATGATGATGATGACAGGCTTCTGAGAGCCAGCTCTTCATATTCCAACTGTATTTACTCTAGTTATCAGTAGATATGCTGAAAGCTTTGGGGGGAAGATCTCGATGTCTCCGTACTCTGGAATGCATAAAGATGTAGTGCATTCATACATGCATAATACAAGCTTGCTTTTCTTCAGCTCTGAGCTTTGAGCCCAGGGCTCCTTGCATACTAGGTGAAGGATCTACTGCCACATTTTCAACAAAGCCTGTGACAAAGCGTATGTACACAAATGGGATGGGAAACCTACATGGCAGCACGTAGTTTTCACTGTAACATTATAGCCTGTGTGTTGTGTCTGTGTTTTCTAATTTTCATTATGAAATTCTTGGGGAAAAAAGCCAGCAGGGGAATCATGGTAGCAGGATGGGTATGTACAAGTGGATGGGAGGCCACACATGGCAAACTTCTAATCTAGTATATTTAATGTTAATGCAGTGATGGGGTGGTAGTAAAAGTGATTTAGTTATAGGGTCAGTAAGATGGCTCAGTGGGTTAAGTCACTTACTGTCAAGTCTGATGATCTGATTTTAACCCTGAGACCCACATGGTGGAAACAGAAAACTGACTGCTGTAAGCTGGCCTTTGACCTCCACCTATGTGAGAGAGGTGTGACCCTAAAGCACATGCACTTTTTAAAAAGTGAGTTAGAAACTATTGTTTATCTGCTATGAGTCATGCATTGTGTAAGAGCTGCAATGGTAATGACAAAGCCAGTCTAAGTCCCTTTCTCGTAGAATGTGGGGAGCCACACAAGTAAACAGTGTTTGTGACAGGCATGAGAAGGTGCCTGGAGACCTGGAAATAAACCCAAAAGGTCTGCTGACTTTGCTCAAGTCCCTGGTGGTGGGGGTGGGTTCCCAATCATGCAAGTCTGAATCTTTCCTCAGTTATCTGCCACCCTTCAAAAGGTCACCAACATCAGTAGCTCTCATTTGCTCTTAAGAGGAGCAGCTAGGCAAACTGATGCCTGCAATCACTTTCCAATCACATCCTAGTCATTCTTCTTAATCCTCCCCATTGTTAGTCGCAACCCAGAACATTGTCAAAAGCAGTGGCTGTGAGCTCGGCTCTTTTGATGACACCTTCACCTTTAAGGTGGTTGCTTCATTGATTGCACACAGCTCTGGAAGGACACTGGAATTCCGGAGGATTGCAGTCCCCTTGTTCAGAAAGATGGGAGCTCAGGGGTGGGAGATAAGGCCGAGTTCCTTACTTCCCCCACTTCTGGCCTTGGTTAGTTTGGAAGAAAGGAAAGAAAAGGTGCTAAGGAGTATGCAGATGGATGCCAGTGTTTGGGTTGGGTGGCTCTATGACCTCCCTTTAGAAGCTGCCACACGGTAACTGGCGGGTTGGCAAGGAACTGTCAAAGACCGTCCCAAAAAAGCCTGGAAAGAGCTGTATTTACAAGTGATGATTGGAGAAGGTAGAAAGTCAGCTACATTAATTTTACTGGCCATATATTGCCTGGTTTCAGGATAGAGTCTCCTTAGGCTCCAAGTAGAAGCTGTTAATTGGGTTTATGAGCAGTGAACATGTTTGCTTTAGAAGAGACACAAGGTAACAACTACTCCTGCAGATGGGTTATCTCGCATGCCAAGGTTTTTATCCCGAGGCTCTCCAGACTTCTCCCAGCTTCCTCTTCTGTCCCAACAAGCACAGGTGTCTCCTCTCTGGGATGCTGCTTCAGGCTTGCTTCACCTCCTCCTGCTGTCTCACCTGAAAGGGGCTTTGAACATCACTTTAGCTTCTGTCTACCCTGCCTCTGTGAGAAGCTCTAAGGCTCTTTCTGGGGAATGCCAACCCTCAATGTCCCTCCAGCTACAGCCCCTGCATACCAGAAGTTTCTTTCCTGCCAGCTGCTCCCAGCTTCCTGCAAGCTGTACCCAGGCCGTGCGTTAGTTCCTTCAGCTCATGCCATTCTTTTTGTCTGGAATCTTTCCGTATCACCCTCTTTTCTGTATCAGGTTAACAACTCCTCATCCTACAGGTAAAGTTTAGCATCATGACCTTCACAAAATTGCTCTTTTTCATATACTTTTGGGTCTTCCTCTCTGTCATGCCAAAGATCAGGTACCCGTCTATTCCTGTTTTCACTCGAGGACATGAGCTCTTCAGCTACAGGGGTAAACTGTCTTACTGGGTCCAGCGCTCCCTCACTCAGCACATGACTTGGTGTAGGAAATAGGACTAAACATAGGGTGTGTTGAATGAACTGTCCTTGCTCTTTTATGGGAGGGAGTCTCATGAAATGAAGTGGCTTTCAGTAAAGCGAAAGAACACCAACGGAGCTTACAAGAGACCCACATGGTCCCTGAATTCTTCCTATAGCAGACAGTGCCCCAGCAAGGCTGCAATTATAGACTCGAACGCACACACATGCACACATCATTTAAAAAAATTCACAGAATGCACTTAACTCGGATTTTTTTTTCTTATTGGAAACCTGTTTACAATCTTGTCCACTGTCAGTCTTAAATGTCACTCTCCAGAAAGATGGCTGCTGCCAGGAGGAATTTATTTTCAAATTGAATCACAGCATGTTCATGCAGGGAAGCGCCTCTTTTGAATCTCCAAATTGGAGGGAATTCAGGGAAGAAGAAAAAGTGAGGTGATTAGAATCTGCAGAGGCTGATTCAGAAGGAAAAATTATGAGGCTAAAATATGTGAGGGTGAGCTAAACAGCAGCTATTAGTGATGGAGAAGGAGGGGGTGGGGTGGCAACCACCTACCACCTAGAAACCTACCAGAGTGATGAGCAGGCACAGCAAGGGTGGGGACAAGAGACAGGGCCCAGAGAGCAAAGTGGCAGGGAAAGCTGAGGCCACAGGAAGCACGTGGACACTGTTTTGCTCTCCTCCCTGGGCAGGGGAGCTGGGTGCTATGGCTCTGTCCAGCCTCTGCCCAGCAGCCACCATTATCTCTGCTCTAAAGGGATTCAACTGTGATTCTGTGAGACTAGGAAATCCAAACAGGGAATAGTGGGTCAGGCTCCTTTTGTCAGTCACCCAGCCACTAAGTGGTCAGTCACTCAGGAGAGGTTTGTAATAAGCATTCCTGTTCTTACTAGTTAGAGGGGAAGTGGTCAGTGAAGGAGCCTTGCAGATGGAGCACTTGTGTGTGTGTGTGTGTGTGTGTGTGTGTGTGTGTGTGTGTGTGTGTGGTGGCAGCTTAGGAATAGATCATCAGCTTTTATGACACATGGAACGCAGTATAGACATCAACAGGGTCTCAACTTGTAGTTCAGGCTGACCTGTAACTCACTATGTAGCTCAAGTCTGGCCTTGAACTCCTGGCAATTCTCCTGCCTTAGCTTTCCAAGTGGTGGTATTATGGGTGTGAGTTACAATGCTTGGTTCATTTTAAAACACAATATTTTAGACTGTGCCCAGTTTAGGCTCCTTGTCTCTTATCCTCTTAGCCTGGCAAGCACGTACTCAGGTTCCACAGCCTAGCTTTTGGGAAGCCTACTGCATGTCTACAAAGCAGGAGAGACTTCATAGTTTCCCCCCACTATGTTAATAGGTAGATGCACAGAGCCTATCTGAACTAGCATGGGTCTAGAGAAGGCCAATTTATCTTACGGACAGGTACAGAGTTACAATGCAGCAGGGTGCCATGGGCAGGTCTGGGGGCGCTGCAAAAACCTCCTGGGGAAAATGACATGTGTCTAGAAGTGGAGAGTAAGCTGAGTGGGATGGAGGGACAGAAAGGACATGAGACGGCTAAGTGGCTAAGACACAGAGAGCGGGGTATTGATACAGGTCACAGGGCAAGAAGGAACTGCCATTATCCTAAGGCACCAGGGACCATGAAAAGCTTGGGTGGCCAGGGAGAAGGTAGGTGTATAGATGGCCACAGTCTGGAAGGATCCCCTGGCCTCTGCTCTTCTGAGGAGACAGGGTAGAAGCAGGCTCCTGTTCCACAAGCTGCCTAGGGAACCTGGCAAGGGGGCGGGGGGAAGCTAGGGAGGAAGCAATGGGAGTAAGGGTGATTTTAGGTGTGAGTTGATAGACACCACAGCCTAGATCTAGCAGACTGACCATCTCATTGTTAGGCAAGAGCCCTGGAGAGGCAAGTAGGAACATGGGATTCACTGGGTGCTGGCTCCTTCCTGAGTCCAGCTGAGGCCTGGGATGGGGTTATGTTTGGGACATGGAGGAATCCCCAAGAGTAGGGCCTGGCACTCAGAAGTGCTCCATGGGGCAGGAGGGTCACATCTGAGCTCCTTTTTCCACTGCCTGGAGACCTCCAGGTTGTTCCAGAACACAGAAATGTTCACTCAAGCAGACTGGACATCACAGACTATCTCTGCTTAAAAAACATAGGGTCCCAGATGGGCCTCAGGGCTACACACATAGCTCTGCCGGGTGACCCATCTGTTGGGACTGATGTTCCCATGAGGTGGGTATGGTATGGGGCAATGCAGGTATGATATGGGCTGGGCTGAGGCTCCTGGCTCTGTCACTTACTATTTGTGTGATTGGGAGAGTCAGGAGTTCTCCAAGCCTCAGTTTGCCTTGTGTGAAATGGGCTGATGCAAACCCATCTCCCAGGGCTGCAGGGAAGGTCAGGTGACTTTATATGAAGTGTCTGATTCTGGACAAGACATGCCACAGAGACCTTAAGGTTGGTAGTTGTTGTCTTTCTTTGAAACACATTTTTCTTTAAAAAAAAAAAAAAGCTTAGTTTCTTAGGATTAAATACCAAACTGGCTAGTTCTCCTAGTATTTGTTGCTGCATTCAATAAGTGCTATTAAACAATATATTTACTCATTTTACAATGTGACTAAATCTGGTCAGAGTCGCTTGTTTCTGTCTGAGTTGGCATCTCTGGTCTCTGGGAAGTCTGTTTTTCTATCCTAAAAGTTTCACATCCAAGGAGCCCATGCCAGGAAACTCTAGTCTTTGTGTTCCAAGGCATTTAGTGAGCCACTATCTATCAAGCCATGAGGTAAAGAGGAAAGAGAGATAGATCTGGATTGCAATCCCACCCTCTGGCAACTGGACAGCCTAGGGTGAACCCACAAACCTCTCTGTGGGGATGGAGGACTCTGCCCTTGCATGAGTAATTGTGGATATCAGAACTTGTGCATGGGCACCATCCAGGATCCCTCCTGGAAGTTGTCTGATTCTTTCCCTGCCTTCATGGAGGCTGCCCTCTAGTCACCAATACTTACTGAGCACCTTCTCTGTACTGTGTGCTGCACTATGTACTAGAAAGTTACAGTAGGACAGATGGACAAAGTCTTGACTTCATGTGAGGATCTGCCTGTTCAAGCCCTGCCCACTCCACCCTGCTTTCCCCCTCTCACCTTGCACGTTCCAGCTGTATAGCATTTGTGGTATGTGACTGACAGGGCAGGCTCTACGTCATCACTGAACCTCTTCTGCTCATATTTTGTCTATGAGGTGGTCATGGCTCATTTGCTTGCCCCCTGTGAATCCTGCCCCCTCTCTATGTGACAGCATCTTGCACTAGTCTCAGTGTGTGTTATGGACAGGAGACCAGAGGAAGAGGTGGCAGAGGCTCCAGACCTGTCTTACTTTCTCTACCTTCTCCTCAGCGTTGGTACCTGGGGCAGGTGATGCTCCCATCCCTGTGTTCTTCCACCTCTTTTGAAATATAGAGCTGGGCATGCCCTCAGAAAAGTTGCATTTTGAAGCCAACCGACAACATAAATCAGTGTGAGGTAATGGTGGCTGTAATGATCTGCAGTTTCTTGCCTGGGAGTGGCAACTCCTCTGGCCAGGAACTGTTCTCTTGCTTCTCAGGCTCCTCAGCGTGAGGAGAGGGCTCTGCAGCCTTGAGATGAGCAAGAGTCAACTGCTGGGAAAACTGTGCCCCTCAGAATGAAACTATCTGGTGCTGAAAGAGTTAAGCTGTGCTCAGATTGTAAGCAAGCTCCATTTCTGCTCAGCACTATCACTGGGTGTGAGTCACAAGGCTTAGCAGGTGTGGGCAATAATTAAAGGCTTCAGCAATCTACCTGGGCAAGGTATTTTTGCCTCTTATTCCAAAGAGGAAACTCTCTCTATGGAGAGCAGAGGAGCTCATTAATGAGACTAATTAGGTGGAAAGGGGGTAGAGGCTGGCATCAGCTGCAGCTCCGAGGAGCGAATCATTAAGCTCTGTAATCTCCTCTGTGGAGCAGAGGCAGACCAGGCTCAGGATGTGTAGGGGCTCCCGCACCTGAGAACCCAAGCACATGCTTTAGAGGGCTGAGGGGCCTCACCCAGCCCCTGCCATGTTCTGCTGGGAGACCTTGCCCTCCCTACCAATGTACACACATACATTCTCTCTCTCTCTCTCTCTCTCTCTCTCTCTCTCTCTCTCTCTCTCACACACACACACACACACACACACACACACACACACACACACACACACACGGGGTGGGGTGGGGGCATGGGTTCAACCAAAGACTCTTCTTCGGGCTCCTTACTCTGTTGAGCATGTGCTGCTTTACAGCAAGGCTCCATGAACATAAGGAACAGAACAAGAATCTTAGCTTCCACATGTGGAGGATAGACTCTAATGTCTGGGTGTCCAAAATTTTCCAGCCACTGCCACTGTTAAGCCAGTCCAGGGGGCTGATTTTATTTATGACTCTCCTCTCTGGTCTGGGCACAGAGGCTGACACCCCTATCACATTCCAGGTACCACCAGTTCTGGCTGTGATGGGTACATGGGGAACTAATGGATGGGTGGGAATGATCAGAATGGGCAGATTTGGGTGGGCGCTGCCTCTTTTCCTGTTTGACTTAGAGGTTCACCCTTGAACCTATAAAGTTCTCACTTGTTAGAGGACTAGAAGGTGGTGGAGTGTGTAAGAGAGAAGCATCTAAAAAAAGGGCTTGCTGTCAGTCACTGTGAGCTTGTGTAGTTCAGCACCAGGGACATGGGTAAGCAATTCCAAAGTCCCCACACATGGGGCTTGGGCCAGCCAAAGCATGGTGTCTTTGGTAAGGCCTGTGAAACACTAAGCTCTGTGAAGGCTGGCACCATGGGGGCATCTAAGTTGTTCATATAGTATGTCATTCTGGCTTTAGGCTATGCCACTTCCCCTACTTGAGAGGCGAGGAAGGAAGCAACTGGACATCACTCAAAGCATCTTGTCACCTGAAACTGCACCCACAGCTCACAGGAACCTCTCAGCAAGTTGGTGCCAATGAACCTCTATGTGTACAGCCAGCTGGCTATGAGCATCAGCTTGTGGGAGTCATCCTCTTGAGGCCCTAGTGCTCAATGAGCCACTTGGTGAAGCCTTCCAACTCCTCATTCCGCTTGCTCCATTAGTACCTATCCTCTGTGGCCCTCAACCTGCTGACTACTACTGTTCACAACCTGCATCCATTTAGATCCACTCTGGGATGGGTTCTGACTGTGATTCCAGTGTGAAACGTCCCCTACGTCTCATGTGTCTGCACACTAGGTTTCCACCGGCTGTGGCTGTTTTAGAAGGTTATGAGCCTTCAGAGGGGCCTTGCTGAAGGAACTGGGTTCTGGAGGCGGTGCCCTACAGCTGACAGCTGGTTCCACCTCTGTCTGCTCTGGGCTCTCTGCTTATGCACTCTCACACTCTTGCAGCCATGGCTTCCCTCCCACAATGGACGGTATCCCCTCAAACTGTAGCCAAAGTAAACCCTCCTGTCAGCTGCTTCAGGTACCTGGGCACAGAAGAGGAAGGAAACGAATGCAGCAATGAAACTTACTTTTCCCGGGGGGTGGTACTGTTAGACCCCACCTAGGCAGAAAGGTGGTAGTTTTTGACTTTGGGGGCCAGCCAGGGCACTCCATCCTCTGATCACAGTAACTGGTCCAGTGTCACTCATGTTTGACTACACAGGCCCACCATATCTTGTGTAAACTGATGCATGATACAGAGGCAAGACTCACTTCAAGCTAAAGGACTGCAAAAGATTCTTCTACCTTAATTGAAAAGCAAGATGTTTCAAAACAAAACAAAACAAAACAAAACAAAACAAAACAAACGGGTAAAGGAAAGCAAAACAATGGGCCAGCAATGAGAGGCTAGACAGCACTGTTGGAACTCTTAGATCAGCCATGTTGGGAGCAGGAGACAGCCTGGACTTCTCAAGCAGAAGCAGAGGACCTCTCCCAACCCCTTTTTGTCAGTTTCAGTGAACCTTCTACCATCTATAATCATAAAAGGAAGGATGCCAACCAAGGGTTCAACTAAGCCTGAGGCCCCTCCAGTCAACCTATAGCCTTGTTTATTTCTAACCAGTATTATGGCTGTTTCTACCTATCTTGAAGTATTTCTCTTTCTTGTGATTCTCAGTTAGAACCCAAGGCACAGTTCTCGGCTGTCTTCACTGATCCACAGGGCAGGACTCAAGGCCGCTCTCTGACCTCATAATGAACACAACTGGCTTTCCTGGATGAAAATGATCTTTGGACCCTTTTTTTGGGGGGATGTTCCTAAATTTACCCCCTGGTTTTGAACCATCAAAATATAAACACATATATATCTTACATAAGTTTATGTTAAAATGATTCAAGAAAAGGGTTAGGGGATCAAAAGATCTCCTTAAGATTATGCAAACACCAGGTCCAATGAAGAGAGCTTGATTCTGGACACCTTTAGCCTTATGTTTTACACATATTTTACCACCTGTATTGTAGGCTCAGAGAGGATCAAGGAAGCTGCTTTCACCATACAGTTTGACAAACATCTCTTCATCCTCCAAAGATCAGCTCAACTTCTTCATGGGACATGCCTGCCTTCCAGAGTCCCCAGCCCACAGACAGCCCGTGTTTCCACATGTCATATAGCTGGCCAGAGGGTGAAGCAACTAGTAGGTGGGATATCAAGGCATGTGCTAACACTAACACTCCATGTTTCATGCTCTTGTGGTCTGAAAACACTACACAGAAGATCCAGGAATAAACAATCCATAAGTTTTAGATTGTGTGTTGTTCTGAGTTGCAGGAGAAAATCATGTGCTCATCCCATTCTATTTTACCCTCGATGTGAATCACCTTTGTCCAATGTGTCCATACTGTACAAGCTCCTGCCTATTAGTCACTCAGTAGCTGTTTCTTGAACTCCTGCCATGGTGTGGCAGAGCTTGTGGCCAGACACTTAACACACATCACTTCATCTCACCACGCAGGCATGCCAACTCACATCCCCAGAGGGTGGTGAGTGGAGAAGCACAGCCATCACAGAGCCTTTAGTATAGTCTCAGATATATCTGTTGTACATTATTACCAGTTTTTGTTAATTTCTTCTGTGTCTAATTTACAGACTAGGCTTTGTCACTGGGTTATATGTAGAGGTAAAAAAAAGTCTATATGTGGGATTCATGCTGCCTTGTATGACCTAAGGGTGCTGGACTAGAGAGAGAATGCTGAATTTCTCATTCAGTCCAGATCCCACCTGCTGGCACAGCGATTGGCTCAGGGCAGAGTTGTGGATGTACACTCATGATTCAAACTGCTTCTACAGCGAACCTTATTGTGCTCCCCCTCCCACTGCCTCCGTGACTGCTGGCACCTCTGAGCCCCATGCTCTCCCCAGAGGGGGCCAGGTTGGGTAGCAGCAGTGGTTACAAGACCAGAGGGAGCCTGGACAATCGTAATAAATATGTAAAATCCAGAATTCATTATCTCTAGCTAATTCTAAATGCAACAGACGCCATGTCCTCCGAGACAGAGTCCAGCAGAGCCAGGATTATAGCAGACAATTTAGAAAATGGGCCCAAATGTTCAGTCCAACTCACAAAATCACCCTTTTCTTGGTGGCAAGATACCCACAAAGCTCACAGCTGTCTATTTATTCTGTGACCAAGGGGCCAGCCCTAGGCCACCTCTGTGGCAAATTCACAAGGTACATTTCTGAGGTCCTCAAATGGCATTGGGTGTGACCTTTTAGTCACAAATCTGAAACCAGGGAGAGAAAAGGCTATGGTTCTCTTAAAGACACAGTTAACAGGACCTATTACTATACAGTAAAACGTCCTTGGGGGATGGAGGGAGATACTCCACAAGCCAGAGTTGAAGTGAGCATCCTTCATGCTTGAAAACAGACCCCTTCATGTGGCACCTGCCTTCATCTATCATCCCCAAAGAAAGAGAGGGCCTGCGGAGCCACACGGGGGAAGTGGTTAATGCTTACAATTGGCCAGGCAGGAGGCCTGCGGAGGCTCCCCTGTAACCCTCCCATGCTAGAAACAGCTCCTATGGTGAAGGCTTCAAAGGTAGAGAAGTGAAAAGAGATTTCCCCTCTGCCCTGTGCCTGTGGAGAGAATGTCTTTCTGTTCCCTGTCTCACACATGCTCATATATGTGCACCCACACAATCCCCTGCAGGAGAGACCCAAGGGCTGGAAAGAAGGGATTGTGTTGAGAGCACAGATGAAGGTCACACATTCGATCTGATGTTACAGGTCTGGATCTGTCACTCAAATTACTACGATTAAAGGAGACAGAGGACAGAAAGAGGTACAGGATGAGGACCCTTTGCATAGCAGGGGCATACACACGACAGAAAACCTGCTGTGAATGCTAACCGTCACCAGGTGATATGGGTAGGTTCTCCACCAGCCTCAGAAACAACCAGAGAAATGGCTTCAAAGGCACTCGACAAGGCCCCTGGTCTTCTTTACCTAAGTTCCTCAGTTTCTCCTCTATTGGCTTTACCCTAGTTTATGAGCTCCAAATATAGTTCTTTTCCATGTGGTACTGAAAGGTCCAGCTAAGTCTTGTCCTTGTTAATATAAGTGGGAAGATTATTATCAGTCACTAACACTTTAATAAAAATTAGTTCATTTGTAGTCTAAAAGCAGTGAAGAACAGTAGACATACCAAATTCTGTGTTTCTTTTTCTATTCTCTCCTCCCTTTTCCTTTTTGAGGCAGTACCTTATGACATAAAGCAGTTTGTCCTCAAAGAACTTGAGCTCTTTTTTTTTTTTGAGACTTTATCATATTTATGTATCACCTGCATATATGTCTGTGCCTTCAGAGACCAGAAGCGGGCAACAGAGCTTCTAGGAAGAGGATTATAGACAGTTGTAAGATGCTACGTGAGTGCTGAGAATTGAACACAACAGATGCTCTTAAACACTGAACCATCTCCCCAGCCCTGGATTTGAACTCTTGGTCCTCCTGCCTCAGCTTCCTTAGTTCTAGGATTATAGCTATTTGCCACCACACATGTCTTTGCTTCTCTCTCCTTGGTGGTGTTGGAGATTAAACCAGGGCCTTATGATTATATACTAAACATACTCTACCCCGGTGCTGCACACATCACCAGACCTTGTCTTCCTTTTTCTAGTGCTAGGTAGTGTGGGGGTAAAGCTTAGGCTGAGAAGGGGTCTACCGCAAATACAGCTAAGTGCCAGTAAGGTGACAGAAAACAGTCTCCTATGGGCTGAACGACCACAGCTGACAGGTGGGTGAGAAGCAGCAGTCAGCATGGTAGGTGAGGGGCTTTGAATGTAGTTGAATACTACCTGTTTCCATCCCAGCCACCGTCTTGAACAGTGACTGGAATTTAGTAGCAGGAAGGTTACAACATTCTCAGGAGATTGGAATAACTGTCTGAAACTAACAAGTGGACATGTATTTGGGACAAATAGAAATTCCTATATTTTGATTTTAAAAAAAAATCAACTTCAGAAGTTCCCAGTGAAGGCCAACCTGTATCAAAGTACTTTATTTGCTGAGGGTAAGAGGAAGAATTTCATGTTCAATGCATTCTCAACAATGGTCAGTATGTAATATGCTTCAAGAAGAGTAATACAAGACAACCACTGTATTAATGAGGACAGAAAACCTTGGCAACATCCTGGTACAGAAAAGTCTAATAGAAATATGTAAATAGCCAGACAGTGGTAGAACACACCGTTGATCTCAGTACTTGGGAGGCAGAGGCAGGCAGATCTTTTTGAGTTCAAGACCAGCCTGATCTACAAAATGAGTTCCAGAATAGCCAGGGCTATTACACAGAGAAATGTTGTCTTGAAAAAACAAAACCAAAACCAAAAAAGAGAAAGAAGTATGTAAATAGTAAATATAGAAGGCTCAGTGATTAAAAGCCCCTGCTGCTCTTGCAGAGGACCTGGGTTTGTTCCCAGCATTCACATGGCAGGTCACAAGTGCCTATAATGCCAGTTCCAGGGAATCTGATGCCCTCTTCTGTCTCCATATGCACCTGCACTTAGAGTGCACACATACATAAACAGGCAGACATATATGCACATATTAAACCTTAGAAAACCGGTGTACATATTACCCCAAAAGCCATCCCTATCTGGACTAAGCACACTTTAAGATCTCCGTCACCACAGAGGGGCCTAGAAGGCTAGAGGAGAAATTGGACTAAATCTAACAAGCTTGCTCTGGAGATCTCTTTTGTAATATATGGTATCTGAAGGAGGGATAGGGCTCGACTAGAGCCTACTAAGTCCTGATGGTGAGGACTGCCCTCCCCCGACACTGCTGGGACAATCAAAGCAAATGACATTGGTACTGTGGGACTGTAGAACATCATACAAGGGCTAGATGACAAAAGTGTACTGCTTTAGAGTGAGTCTTTCTGATACTGAACAGTGTATACACTGTATAGAGATTGTGTATAAGCAGCAGCCAGAGAATAAATATGCTGACAGGAAATGGATGTCCTCTGAGGTCCCTATTAACTAAAGATTAATAGAAGGGCTCAAGACTTTCAAATACTAAGTGCAGCTATTAAGTAAAAATGTTGAGTCTAGTCAGGAAACCAGAACAATCCCATATGGTGATACCTTTCAGACATTTTTGGACTGGAGGTACCTGTGGAGTTCCATTGTCAGATGCAACATGGACACTGCACTTTGCAGTTCATGCCTTTGAGGAGCTGGCAAATGAATATGCTGAATAAATTGTGTTACTTTGCCACCTCAGTCCTGAGGAAAAGTCCTCTGACACCTGTCTATGTGAAGCCCTGTGTGTGGGCTCCTCTCCTATCTCATGGAGAAAGGATTCTTAAAACTGCATGTTAATCTGCAGCCAGAGCGGCTGGCTCAATAAAGTTCCAGGGAAACCTAGACCTCTCCAACACTCTCTGTGACTGTCTCCTCTTTCCTCCAATATGCATAGCTGGTTCCATATCAACAAGTCTCCTATCCTCCCTGAAACCTGTTCCCATATAACTCAGGGTTTGGGTGAGGTCACTATTGAGCAGTGACTGGGCTACTGACCCCAGGGGCTGGCTTTTTCTACCTGCAGAAGAGGGTCACATAAAACAGGGCTTGTTCAAGAACTGTCTCGGAGCAAGAGATGGTAGTGCTCCTACCTGGACAGGCCCTTCATACAGCTTCCTTTTCCCCTTTATAGTACCCAGGTTAGGTGGGCATACCCAGAACATCGTCATGCTTGTCACAGTGGGGCTGTTGGCTTCCTGGGAGAGCCTGAGATATAGAAAGGGCTCACTGGGTAGAAAGACTCACCAAAGAGACAGGTAATTCCCCCTGGTTTACTCAGGACAGAGACTAGGGAGGGGTGGTTTTGGCAGCCTGGTAAGCTAATTTAAAAGGATACTCTAGACAAAAAGAGAACATGTTGACTAGCTCAGGGTGCTCCCGTGCCAGAGGTTTTGGGGTGATGGGAGGAGAATATGAAGGGAATAAAGAGAAGGGGGTTCGGCTCCTGGATGATGCCAGGTAGAGAACTGAGACCCTGTCTCATAAGCACTGGATACACAGGTAACTTTTAGTGTAAGATCTGTCAGGAGTAATTGTGTATTTTTTAAATATGTATTTTTTTTTTTTTTGTTCAGCCTTCATTTTAGTAAAACGAAGCATTGTGGAGCTGGCAAATCATCTCTGCATCCCAAAGCCTGTGCGACATGTGATAATGACTGTGAAGCACAGCTAAGCCTGTTAGCAGGAATGACCAGGAAGCAGGAGCAGGATTGATGCATTACCCTCCGCCATGGGCTCTTTGCTTGAGGATCATTAGGAGAGGAGCCATTAGAACTGTGCTAGCCGGGTGGTGGGAGGGAATAGGTTGGGGAGCGCTGTGGTACCCATGGAGAGATTAGTAAATGGAATTCAGAGAAGAAAGCAGGGCTCTGCTTACACTATGAGACTCCTGGGGAATAATGGTGACACCTGTGGCTCCTGCTTCAGAAATGGTAGATGCAGCCACAGCCTTGCCAACGCTCAGTTGAAGGCTTCAGGTAAGCACAGAGCCTGGGTGGGGTGCTACGGGGAGGTTCACACTGTCTGACATAGGGTCTGAGGGAGGTAGGGCAGCTCTCACCATTCTCCATGTCCTGACTGTGGGCAATAGCAGAGAGTGGGAACTCTACTTCCTTGGCATTATTTCCCACTGTTTTGCTTAGTCTCTCCTCCCAGTAAGCACTCAGACTTCTGAGGGGTTAGTGGTGGTGAGGACCTGTCAACCGACATGGGATACCTAGAGAGTGGTACCATCATCCCGAGATTCCCCACTTGCTGATTCTCATACGTGTCTGACTCCTTTGTCTTATAATGACATAAAATGCCCATTCCAGGCAGCCCACGTCTTACGCTTGGTTCAAGCCTGGTACTTCTCAAGCAGATGTGTATCTTGAAGTAGCTTAGCAGGGGTCACAGATCTGATCTGGGAGTTGGAGTTGGACACTTTAACCAGTGGTCCCTTAAGAGTGGCTTGAGAAGCCCTGGAGGCTAAGACAGCATGTGAAGGAACAGAGGGGAAAGTCAGGCAAGGTACCAGTGGGCCTGAGCTGTCTCACCATCACTTTCGTAGTGGCTTCCAGTTCTTCCTCCTGATGGCTGTGTGAGAACAGCAGACTTCTTGGGGGGAAGGTGGATGATCTGTCTCTGGAATCTACAACATGCTGCTAGGGTCTCTGGGACCTCCTCCCAGGCACTCATTCTTAGAAAACAGGGATGTGGGTTGGCAGATAGAGAGGCTCGATGTGCCCTAGAATATAGGATACACGCTCTACCAGGGCCTGAGGGACCCTTCATGACAGTTGCTTGCTTCAGTGCTAAGAATCTACATGATCTTGTATTGTTACTGATCAAATTGGATCTATCTATCAAGTTGGCAGGGTATATGTGGGGAGGGGGATATCTTTCAGCTGTACAGATAAGAAAATTGAGGTCACATGACCTTGGGAGATTTCCAAGAAGGCAGGTCTAGGGCTGGAATCTAAGACTCCTGAGAGGGAATTTCAAAGCTTCTTGGGGAGCTTTGGCCAAACATGGCTCAATGTAACAGACTATGTCTTCATGGTGCAGCCCAAGAATGGCCTCAGCCAGAGCAGTCAGCCAATTGAGAATATGGCCTGGCAGTCACTGCCAGTCTCTGCACCACTGGCCTGTCAGGAGCCCTACTCTATCTTTGTAGGTATTCAGAGAACTCCTACTTACCCCGCAGCACCCATTCGTCTCCTCTGATAAGCCCTTGGCCTTCCTTGCTTTGTATTTTTCTTGTCCACCTATTAGTCCTATATTGTCTCAATCTGTTTTAAAATTTATTTTTTATTTATTTTTTTCATGTCTGTTTCTCTAGCAGGGCTTGAGGATCTCAGGGACAAGGGGCTGTGGTCTTTTTTTCTTTTTTTTAAATAGTCAGGAATGAACAGCACCGATCCTACACTGGGTACCAAAAGAATGCCTGGTGTTAGTAAGGTCAGGGCTTGGGGGAACAAATAGTTCCAGGAGAGTTAGCTCCCTAAGGCATCTCTTCCCTCCATGCAGCTGTCTCAGCACCAAAGGACCAAGGCACCCTTTTCTCCTATAACATAATAATAATAATAATAATAATAATAATAATAATAATAATAATAATATGGGATGGATGCAGTGCTTGCCTGAAGCCCAACCCAGGCACAGTGATGCATGCCTGAAATCCCAGTGTGTGTGTATGGCTGGAGGCAGGAAGCTCAGGAGTTCAAGGCCATAGTCATAGGAGTTTAAATCATATGAGACCCTGTTCAAAATAAAGTAAAAATAAAAAAAAAATAACAACTCATGAGGGCTCCAAGTCGCCATTCTCTTCTATTGTGGGAGGAGCTGGAAGCAAAAAGGAGTGGGGAAATTACCAGGTTTATATGATCTGAGACCACAAAAGCCCACACATAAATAGCTGGACAACAGGATGACTCCAGCATTTTTAGAGATGGTCAGGAACCCTGCTATTAGAGACTTTGGCCCACCTCATTCTTCCAACTTCTCATACTGAGCTATCTTCATGACCTGTGACACATATGGAAAGTAACTATCTGAGGATCTTAAAGCGCTATTTTTCTATTGTTTTAATGGCTCCAATAAGGGCACCATTGTTCCTGAGTGGTATACACACTTCATTCTAGTAATTAGCTGTCAGAGAGGACCCGACAGCAGCCTAATGTTGTCCGCTCCAATCATATTAATGAAATGCAATCCACTCAGATGTCCTGAATGCATATCTGTAATTGCATTAAGCAGAGAGACTGGGGACATCAGGATCAAACTTCAGTCTCTGAGCAGAGCGTTACGATCAAGCACATTAATCCATTACTTCTTCAGAATCTGACAGCCAATTAATATACCAGGCCTTCATACACCAGGCGAAGGATTGATGTCCCTGTCATGATTTAAAAAAAAAAAAAACATTAAAATGACTGTTTGTACTCAGGGATGTCAAAGTAAATGCTGGGTGTAATGTTTCTAATCAAAATCAATTGTTCAAAGGTGGAAAGGTAAGAAGGAAACTTTGGGGAGCACTATCATCACTTCCAAAAAAGGAGATTTAAGTCTGAAAAGTCACATGGCTTATCTTGGTATTTTAACAACAAAAAAAAATAGCTAAAATTAGGTACAAGTCAGCATTCAAGTAACTCAACCATATTGAGTGATTTCTGAACAGGACATGCTGGGGGTGGATTTTTCCCTTTAATACAAACAGGCCTTGATTTTAAGGCTATCACCAGTATTTACAATGAAGCTTAAAGATATTCTGAGCTAGAGTCTCATCCTGCGTTCTTACCTACCTCAGAGCGCATGCTTTGTTTATTACTAAAGCCGCTTTCTGCAAATGAGAACTTCTGCAGGCCCAGGAAGGCAAAGTTGAGCATGCACACGTCTTCAGGTGTGTGGAGCTGTACACGTGCCCTACGAGTCAGATCCACTTGGAGGAGTGCTCAGGTTAGTGGTGCCTTCTTTTATGGAATCCAGGTTAATTAGATACTGCTATCAGGATGCTGTCAACCATGGGCTGAGGCACACAGAGGGAGAGCTTTGGGAGCCCACTCTGCCCAGAGCACTGTCTACCTGCAGCTCATGCATGCTGAGTTTACACTGCTTTGGTTGTCTGGGATTAAGGACCTGAACAATGCCTGTTTGGATTTCACCCATATGACCGGGGCCCATATGTTTCTGTGCTCTCTCATTTCCACTAACATGGTGCCACCTAGCTAGCACTGCTACTCACGTTTGTGAATGGCCTTTCCACAGAGGTGAGTGACAACACTCATCGTGAGGTATCATGTCCTGCACAGAGAACTGGGTTTGGCCTGTCTTCTGCAGGCGGTCTATGTTCCTTTGTAATAGCTCTTACCCTGCAGTGTGGGAGCTGTCTGACTTCCTGTAGTGATGTGTGGAGCTCAGAATCATCTACCACACTTGGTAGTGACTCTAGAATGCTTCCTAAAACTAATAAGGGATATGTAAGTCCTTTGCCGTGAATTACGAAGCAGCAGTTTATATGAGCAGTGTCTGAGAGTCCTGTGCGGTCATTTAAGTTGTGAAAAGTGAGAATGAAGTCTATCTTATGAGGCAAACTAAGGAAACATTGCCTATTTTTAGTTTTGTTTCCATAGTCTCATCTCCCTTTTACCTCAAAACAACATAGACTCTTACAAAGAAGTCCTGCAGCTGTTTTGCAGCTCAACAGGGAAAGTGCTTGTTAAGAAAGCCTGATGGTTTGAATCCAGTCCCTCAAAGCCATGGTAGAAGAACCAACTTCCAAAGTTATCCTCTGAACGCACGCCCTACACTCATATCATGTGCACACGATAAGTAAAATAAAACACAAAGCTGCAGTTATCACCTAGAACCCATGTCAACAGAGAGAAAGGGTGTGACCACTACACAGGAGCCAGCGAGGCCACTTGGGGAAGTGTTCAGGTACAGGGCTCTTGGTAGAAGGATGCTTGTTGTGGAATCCCAATGTTGCTGACTAAGATACAGCATGATTCGTAAAGGCCTGAGTGAAGAACTGCTGGGGAATTCTGACTACAAAGAGGAGCTGGTATGCAAGGATGAAGGGAAACTTGAGTTCCTACTGTGAGCCCTTGAAATATGCTAGCTTCATGTACATCCTTTAGCCTTTGTCACCATCCTTATGAGGTAGCAAATTTGATCTTTGCTTTACTGGGGAGCTTAAAAAGGTAAAATAATTCTGTGACGATCATGAGCAGAGTTCACCTAAGTTACCAATTGCTCAAGTATAGCCTGAATCCAAATCTGGGTCCTGAAGCTCATCCTGTGTCCAATACCATATGTTCCTACTATAGGGAAACATTTTCCTCTTTACAGACAGTTTTAACTCCTACCGAAGGAAGGCATGACTCATAGTATTTGAAAGCTTGGGCACAGAAGGGGCCACGAAGCAGAATGGTGTTATAGGAGGGGCCAGAGCTCTGGAGACTACCAGGTCAGGGTTTGGGGTTTGGGGTTTGGGCACTTGATAGATGAATGGATTTTGGCAAATTATTTAACCCTTCTCATTCTTGTCTGCTCACCTGAATCATTGGGCCTAGTCATATAATATGAAGAGAATGAGCTCAGATGCTTAAACTTCGAGTCTGTTCTGTGGCCATGACTGCTCCCTTCTTCCTGGCTCTTCTGGAGTACAAGGAGGTATGTCCATCTCTTTGTAGGTATTAACTCAATTAATACGCATAGTAAACCCAACAGATATTATTTTTCCATTGCTGGGTTTTATAGCTGAGGACATGTAGCATAGAGAAATGGAAGCCTTACCATAGCTACTTGAAGCTGCTATTCAGACCCTGCCCATGTGCTTAACTACCACTTTCTTTCTCAGGGCTGATCACAGTGGCAATCACAGATAGGGATGTGCTAATTTCTCTTTCATGACTCACCAGTCCCTCTTCAGGGAAGTAGCGTTAAGCAGCATTTAAATATCTTTGTTTTTCTCTCTTGAGAAAGGTCTCACTATGTTGCCCAGGCTGTTCTTGAACTCTTGAGCTCACAGCGTCCTTCTACCTCAGCTTCTTGAGTGTTCAGACTATAAATCTATATCATGATTCCCAGTTCACACTAATTGCCTTGACTAGGTTTCCCCTGTTTATGCTGAGCACACAGCATCCTGCAACTACCAGGTGAACTGACGTCTGAGGGAGTTCCCATTCATTCTAGCCACTCAGACATATGAAGGGAATGCCATCCAAAAGCTTACTCAGTTTCACAGGTTTCATCATTTCAACTATCTTGTTTCATTTTGTTTTCAGACAGATTTCACTGCATAGACCAAGCTATCCTTGAACTCAGGACCTTTCTGCCCCAACCTACCCAATGCTGGAGTGCAGGTACACACTATCACATCTAGCTATAATTCTGTATAGGTCAACAGGCTGACAGAGTGTTTTCCTCAACTGTTCTTCAAGGCATTATTTTGGGATTGGGACTTTTTGTTTTTTGAACCCAGAGCTCATAGATTGGGCTAGGCTGCCTGGCCAGCAAGCTCCAGGGATCCACCTGTCTCCATCTCCCAGCACTGAGATTATAGCCACTGGCTACCGTGTCCAGCTCTTGACATGAGTGCTGGGAATCCAAACTCAAATCCTCGTGTATGTGCAGCAAGTACTTTTTAACAACTGAACCATATCCTTAGTCTTTCACTGAAACAAATTTTAAATTATTATTTTATAATTTGTGTGTGTGTGTGTGTGTGTGTGTGTGTGTGTGTGTGTGTGTACGCATGTATGTATGCAGGTGCATGCTGTCCACATTGTATGTGGAGGTCACTGGACAACTTTTGAAGTTATTTCTATTCTCTCACCATGGGTTCTAGAGATCAGCAAGCACTTTTACCTGCTGGTTCTACAAGCATTGTTTTGTTTTCTTACATTTCCCTTTATTTTTGTTTTATATGTTTGATATTTTGTCTGCATGTATGTCTGTGTACCATGTGCATGCAGGGCCCATGGAAATCATAAGAGGATGTTGGAGCCCTGGCACTAGGAGTTGAATTCAGGTCCTCTGGAGGAGCAGCACGTGTTCTTTACTAACAAGCCATCTCTTTAGGCCACTGCAACACTGTTAAATGTGCAATTCAAGGTGTTAGCTCACCACCATACATCTCCATCAGTCCTTTTCCCTTTTTTTAAAAACTGAAATGATTTGCTGGTTCCTGCCACAAACCAGCTCCAAAGGCTTATGGCACACCACATGGGCCTCCCTCAGTTATTGCTAATCCCTAATTTACTGTCTGTGTCTGTAATCTTGTCTTGTCTTTTTGTGACTGGCTAATGTCATGTGGTAAAATGCCCCCATGTTCACCCACACTGCTGCCATAAACTGCGTCCTCAAGCTGTATAATGTTGCTGTATACACACATACTACATTTTGCTTATCACTCATCAGCTCTGGGACACCTGGGTTACATTCAGATTTCACAACTATGAGTGATGCTGCTAAGAATGCAAGGGTACAAATACCCCTTCAATAACTTACTTTCAGCTCTTCTGGGCATGCATCCAGAAGCAGACTTGCTGGGCATATATGTCAGTCTATCAAACTGTTTTCTTTTTTTCTTTTATAGCAACCATACCTTCTTACATACCTGCCAATAGTGAATAAAAAGTTCAAATTTTGGGGGCTGGAGAGATGACTCAGCTATTAAGAGTACACGCTGTTCTTACAGAGGACCTCAACTCAGTTTCCAGGATCCAATGTCAGGTGACTCACAGACTGCCTGTAGCTCTGGCCTCCATAAACATCTGCAAATGCATGCACAAACACACACAAACCCAACTCCTCTACGCTGTCAATAACACTTCTTTTCTGGGGTTTAGTTCTAACCATCTGGATGAGTACTGTAGCTATAGTTGTGATTTGTATTTACCTAATGATCACTGAGGCCGGGCTGGTTTTCATGTGCTTATTCTCTTGGGAGAGAATCAAGTACTTTTCCATTGTTGAATTGGGAGGGTTTTGTTGTTGAATTTTAGGAGTTCTTTATATATTCTGGATATTAATCCCTTATTAGGTTTATGGTTCATAAAAATTTCCTCTATAATCTAGGCTTCCTTTTTATATTGTTGATAATTTTTTTGACACAAAGTCAAATTTGTTTGTTTTATTTTTGTTGTTGTTGTCTATGTATTTGGTGTTACATACAAGAAGCTTTGGATAAGTCTAGTCCATGAAGTTCTTACCTTCTGCTTTCTTCTAAATGCTTTATAATTTTAAGTATTACAATTAGGCTCTTTGGTCTATTTTGAGCTTCCAACATGATAATAGAAAAAGAGGTCTGAGCACTGGGGACAAACTTCCTTGGGTTCCTTAGGGGACAGTGAGCTTCTGTTTGTTCACTGATCACCTCCTAAGGCTGCTGTGCAGAGTGTATTCTCAGATTCTCAGGACTTTTAAATGAGGGTTAAGACCTTGGGTTTAAGCTCTGCTTATTAGCCATGATGTGGATCACCTACCCTCTTTGGTTCTATCTCATTACTCACCAAAGTAGGACAATAGCACTACCTCTTTAGAGGGCTTCAAGGAACAGTCAGGAACGTACATTAAAGAACCTAGACAGTCCTTTGTGCACAGGAGACATTTAGCAAAGGGCTTCAAGAGGCCACGAAATCCATGATGATCTTTGGGATCTTAAGGGATTCTTTGTTAGTTTGTTTTGGTTTTTTTGAAACAGGGTCTCTATGTAGACTAGGCTGGCTTTGAACTCAGGTATCCACCTGCCTTGCTGTCCATGTACTGGGATTAAAGACACATGCCACCACTACCCAGTTGCTTATGAGATTCTTTAGTATCTGTTTTCATCTTCTGTATCAGTCACCATGTAATTTGTTATGGTTTCAATTAGAAATGTTCCCGATAAGCTCATATGTTTGAATACTTGGTCCCTAGCTGGTGGTTATTTTGGAGGAGTTTGGGGAACCCTTGAATATGAGGCTTAGCTGGCAGAGACAGGACTATAAAGTGGTGTTTACAGTTCATAGTCCAGCCCCAGGCAGGCCTTCACCCTCTGCTGACATGATATAAGTAGCTGCCTCATGTTTCTGCTGTCATAGACATGCGCCGTTCTCACAACCACATTTCCATTGTCATGCTGGACCATGTACTTTCAAATTATGAACCAAATTAAACTCTCCTCCCCTTTTGGTGCTTCTGTCAGGTGTTCTGTCACTGATGGATCTATGACTTCTGGAAAGGCTGCTGGCAGGTGACTTTCATTACCAACACCTGGTCCATCTTGCCCTTGTGGGACCAGTAGAAAGCCCCCTTAACAACAGCACAGATAAGGAACAGATTCTCTTCAGAGCAGGTTCCATGGGGTAGATCTTGGGCAACTGCAAGTGTAATTAGATATCTGGCTTTCTGATACTGGCCACAATTATTCTGCTACTCCCATCTAGTTCCAATGTTTCACAGGTCAGGAAGATAGTTCTAAAATGCATATGGAATTCTCTCCCCATCTTTAATAGATCTTCTGCTTTAAAACAGTTCATGGTCAGTAAGTTTGAGACATGTGGGTTTAAGTTCAATATAGTCAGACTCCACATAACAACAGGATATGTGCTGAGAAACACATTGTATGTGATTCTATGTGGAACATCATGCATGGATGATACAGCCCATACTGTGCATACTGTGGTGATTTAAATAAAAAATGTCCTTCATAGGCAGTATTTGACTCCAGGTTAGTGGTGCTGTTTGGGCATGCTGTGGAGCCCTTAAGAAAGTCCATCACTGGGGGCAGGATTTGATCTGTCACGTCCTGTCCCACTTCCAGTTTGCTCTTCCTGCTTTGTGATCTCTTAGCTTCCTGCTACAGCCATCTACTGCCATGCCTTGTGCATCATCATGAGCATTCCCTCTGAAAATGAAAGCCCAAATGAACTCTACTGTCCATAACTTGCTTTTCTTTTCTTTTCTTTCTTTTTTTTTCCAGAGCTGAGGACCGAACCCAGGGCCTTGTGCTTGCTAGGCAAGCACTGTACCACTGAGCTAAATTCCCAACCCCCATAACTTGCTTTTCTTTGTGGTGTTTTAATCACAGCAGCAAAGGCCAAACCCTACACAATTTTGGTACATGCAGTGTGTGTCATGGTACAAAAAAACACTAATCTAAATGAAACACAAGAAAAAATAAGACAATCAAGAGAGGGAGTAGGAGATGGTGAAATGACTCAAGTGGGTAAAGGCACTTGCTGCACAAGCCTGGTAGTCTGAGTTCACTCTCTGGAACCCACTTAAAGGTGGAAAGGGAGAGCAGTAAAGTTGTTTTCTGACCTCCACACACATACTGTGCCATGTGCTTCTCCCTTCATGCACATGCACAGACATTCACTAATAATAGTCTTTAAAGGGATAAGGTAAAAGTGAGATGCAGGGGGCTGCTGCCAGTGTACCACAGCAGAATGCTTTATAGTGAACTTTTTCAACAGTAAAAGGGACAACTCTAAAATGGTAATTAAAGCATAATAAGTGGATGCTGTCCAACCACAGCTGCTGCTACCCAGCATTGTAGGCAGTACTTGACTGGACATGGTATACTTTTGTGTGACTGGCAGTAGAGGTTTGTTCACACCAGCATCACAACACGATAGCAATGTGCTGCACGATGACATTACAATAGCCACAACAGCATGAAGGGCAGGATTTCTTTCAACACTATTATAATCTTCAGGAGACATCAGCATGTATGCAGTCTCCGATTGACTGAAATGCTGCTATGCAGTACCTGCCTGTACTATAATTGCTGTACAGATTACATATTTTCAAGGGGGTAACTGAGCCAAATGACTTCCCAAGGTCCCTTGACCCTTCTGATTCAAAGACAGTCATTGGCCCAGTGGGACAGGACATCTTGACTGTAGGAATGCTCACAGACTCTCCTTCCCAGGCTCCTCCTCCATTTGCATCTCTCATATCTCTTGCAGCCCACTTCTGTGGCAACAGTGTGGGACTCATTCTTTCACTTACTCGGCTGCATTCTTAATTCCTGTCTGTCTCTGATAGACACAAGCTCCCTTTCACCATCTGGCAAAATTGTACTCAAATGTCAGGGTCCAACAAAATATCCTCCATTGTGCCCCTTGGTCCACCTACTCTCTCCTCCTAGGTGCACTGTATGGGTCCCTTTTAGGATGGCATCTTGACTTGCTTTTCAAACCTACTGAGAGGAAGCTTGTGGAAGGCAGGCTATGAGTCTCTCTTCACCTCCTGCAAGGCCTGCAGAGACAGGACACTCACTCAGGGGTGCAAAATAAATGCTCAGAAGGAGTCACTAGAAAGGAACGGAAATTTAAAAAAATGTTTAAAATGTCTCAGGCTTTATAGACTTAAAGACCGTTTGTTTCTCAGAACATAAATCCCAAGCAGCTGACCGTAAATTCTTTGTGGACTTAAAAACATCATGTACTTTCTGCTCTACTGAGTACAGAATCTGAGAGCGGCTGAGCCAGTGGGCCCTGAGAGGCCTGCTGACCCTGCTCTGGCATGTCCAGATAATGAGAGGAGGGGCTCACCTGGGGCCAGCCCTTCTATATCCAGACCAGCTTTTTGTCCCTGCACCTCAGTGGACCACTGAGGCAATTCCTCAGGGGCTTGTAGGTGATCCATCACAAACCAAAAGTCTCTCTTGCCCCACTGAGCTAGAGCAAACTTCGCTACCATGCCTCCAAAGGTTCTGCTTAGTGTCTGTGGTCCCACTTGCCATGATAGGCCACAGCATGTACACTGAAAAGGCTACAAGAAAGCAGTAACAATTCGACACAAGACCCCCGCCCCAGCCTGCCTTGCAAAAACAGCCTGGCAAAAGCAGTTTACTCTTCATATGAAATGATGAAGTCTTCAGACAGCTACATATTTCTTCAAGATAACTGAAGGAACTCCGTGATAATTGGCATCAATATCCAACTTATGTTACCTAACATATTTTAGCAGCTACAACTCTCTGCGTGATACATTCTATATGGACAGCTCTATAGTGATTGGTAAATTACAATATGGATGAGTACAAATGCTTGTAGGAAACGGCCTTTATGAAAATATGTGTTGTTTCACACAGAACCCACATGACTTGCACAGGCTGTTGGGACTGAGCTGTACACAGATCTACCTTGGAGGAAATAATGTTTGCCTTGTGTGACACAGGCTGACTTTGTCTTCAAACAGTGGACTTTTGAGTGGGGAGTCTCAAGCATGTCCTGGACATCTTGAGACAGAGTCAAGGCAGCTTAAAAAGCGTTAACACATCCTTACCAGAAGCCCTAAACAAATTGAGTCTTATTTAATTAGATATTGTATTTGGGTGTGTGGCAGGGGGTGGGGTTGGGGGAGGGGGAATAAAACAAAATTCTTTCATTAACTAAACCAAACTCCCTTAAAGGCAACAATATGTTCCTCCCTGTCAGGATGGAACGGAATGAAGTCTGTATTTTAATTGGGGTCAGATGAGGAGCCATTTGGCTTTGGATGCTTTGTTTATCAGCCTCATGGCTGAACCGGAACGTGAAATATCCCATTGCACAACCATTTCACTTAAAAGCCTACTTTCTCACATGTTAAATGCTGTAAATGTAGCCCCAACTAGCTTTGAATTAGAAATGGATATTTAAAGACCCAGCAGTGACATGATGTTCCGGCATGGCTGTGGGTCACTGATACTGCTCATTCTGTCCGGCACCAAGACTACCATAGACAAAGGCCTCAGGATGGGGGAGAGCAGGTCAGAATGGTGTCCACTGGTTGGTGCTCGGAGCGAGGGAGGGAGGGTGCCCCCCCACCACCATGCACCTGAGCTGAAAACCTCCAGGAACAACAAACTTTACTCTGGCTTCTGCGAAGAGCAAAGAAGGCTGTGTTAACGTTATAATCCCATCCTAGCACTTGCAAGTGTTGTGAGGCTGGGCAAGGCAAGGGCCTCTCTACGCTTGGGATACTTACCTCACCCACACAAGAGAAAACAACACCTGACGGGGCTGCTGCAGTGACTGAATGACAGAAGGCGCTTTGAGCAGTGCCGACACGAAGTAAGCACAACTTTTGAGTTGCTGTTATGATTATTCATTCATATTTCCTCATTTATGCTCATAGCTTGTTGAAATTAGGGTAAAATAATTTCATTTCACAAATGAGGAAATTGTCTCAGGAGGATAAGTTACATATCCAGGAGTCACACAGCCAGAAACTCACATGGGTGGGATCTGAACTGAGTCTTATCACGAGTCTTTCTACTAACTCAAACTTCAGAACCTGGAGACAGTTCAAAACTTCTGATTCTGTGTGCCTTTTAAAAAAGGAAACACATTACACACACACACACACACACACACACACACACACACACACACACACACACACACACACACACACAGCATGCTGGGTTAGTATTCTATCCTTGAGCCTCATCTCCAGCATGAATTACATAGGGTATTTTCATATAGTAATCCGGCTTAGGCGAACAAGTGACCAGTGCTCTTTTGGCCATGAGGCCCTCAACTCCTTCCCAAGAGGAAATTCCAAACAGCCCTTACAGCCTACAGAAAGATGACCCATGATCTGTGCAGCAAGGGACTCTGATGTAAAAGGTTACGTCTTCATCATCACCACCACAGATAACAACCACAACTCAATATATTAACTGGCTCATTGTGTGTTTATATGCAAAGTTCTAGGCTGGGAGCCATTTGATTTGATTACATGAGATTTTTACTTGTTCCTCCCAAATGAATTCAAGCAGAAAAAATTAATATAGAAAAGTTATTTTTTTTTAAAGTAACCAGTGGGGGAATGAGGGAGGGAGGGAGGGAGGGAAAGATGGGGGAAGAGAGAGACAGAGAGAGATTGATTGATTTCTATCCCCACCCTCAAACTTTATTTATCCATTTTCCCCTAAAACATATTTATTCTGAAAAAAAAAAGTCTTTTTATCTTTCAAGTTCTTGCATCAAAATCCATCTAGAATCTCAGGATTCATTTTCTAACATACTGGCAATGGGTTAATGATGACATTATGTGACAGCTCTGGAATACTACAGGCAAGAGGAGAGGAGTCTACTCAAGGAAACACCACCATGGTGACTCCAGAAAAGGCTAGAGCCAGGGCTCTTACTCAGGGTTCCGGAAGGTATTGTAGGGAAAGCAGCAGCAGTTGTGGGAGGAAGCACATTTATATTTTAAACTTTCATTTTCAGTGGTGGTGGTGGAGTTGCACTTTCTACTCCTGACTAGAGAGGCTCAAATGCCAGCATGTCTTTGAAATCAGTGTTTGTGCACTTACAGAAAATATGACTGCTGTAACTGAAATGCATTATTCATGGTTCATGAATTCCAAGCTGACATGCACTAGGCTCTCTCTGTTCCCCATCTCCTGAGGAACGCTCTGCTCTGGAAACTGCCTGGATGAGCTTTGGCCACAAGGTCACAGCAGGTTCTTGATTGGATGGTAACTGCTTTTCTTTACAGTTTTCATGTAACTGTGTCAAGATCTTTTGACAAATTAAAAACAAAAATTCAAATAGACATCTACATGTATGTAATTTGTAATTGTGCAACTCCATTGAAACAAAAAAACCAAACCCGTTTTAAAAGTTATTGATTCTCATTTAAAGCAAAGATAGCATGAACGTCTAAATAATTATCAAAGAAGCATCAAAGATAACCAAGAAGGGACTAGTGAAGTGTGAAGTGTTAATTGTATCTAAAAAAGTAGAAAAGAACAGAGAAGAAAGATTGATACACTGATCTTCCAATTATCATCATGTTATTTCTAACACATTTTTAAAACTTGGAAAAAACCCACCTAGAAGCCACTTCAGAGCAAAGCTCCATGTCCTTTAAACAGCTCACATCTGTAATGCATACTGTTTATTAAAACAGACTAGAAGTAAAACTAAAATGTACAGCTTTGACCAAGCACAGTGAAGGACCAGAGAACGAGGCTGTTTGTGCCTGCTTGGCAAGGACATGGGTTCTGAGCAGAGGGTACTCTCTGGAGATCCTTGTTAAGACACTTGTATGTAGGGGATGTGGAAGTTAACTTTCTGAAGAAAAAAATGGGATGGAGCCACAGGTTGCTATGACTCCTTGAAGGGTCCCAATCCCCATGGTACAATACTTTAGATCTAAGACGACTCCAGGAAGAGACAGCAAAAAGGAACTGAGGCTAGGGTAGTGGCTGTCCCACTCCCCATCCATATCTTCACAGAAATCTTAACAGGTGATGATGCCCCTCCCACACCCGATCCTTCTGAATAACCTTATCAGTCAGAGCTTTCATGGGGGCATGGTGATGGTGTGGCAAGATACAATTGGCTAAGGATTTAGAGGCTTGGGATTGGCTCACACACTATATGAGCCTATGGAGTCTGATTCCAGGAATTGTTGTGTGACTTTGTCATTTCCCATAACCCCTCCTCAGTGTTATTCCCCACAATGTAGTACAACCAGAGAGCTGAAAAAGTACATGATTGGGCTCTGTCTCCTATCACCAACAGAAAGGCCAATCAAAGAGGACTTAACTATATTGAGGAGGATCATGTATGCCTAGGAAACACCTGGGTGGCAAGTGAAAGGACACTGGTCAGGCGACACATCTGCCTAGGTAGCATATGAGTTGCAGGGTCACCTAGGTCTATCTTCTAAGCTCCCATTAGAGTCTTCACATGTAAAATGAGAACAGGAATCTTGGAAAGGGCAATTGAGGAGGGTTTGATCATGAAGCAGTTTTGATCCTTTACTATGTCACTGCTGTGCTATTTCTCTTCATGATCCAGCTTCCTAGCCTGCTCTGGTCCCACACAGGGGATGCTGCAGAGTTCAGAACGGTTCTTATTTCCATACTTCTCTGACAGCCAGGGACCTTACTTCTCGGCCATGATGCCACGGTTCTGGAAGACATCCACTTTATTTTCCCTTTGTTTCACTCATTGTTTGAGAGCTCTCAGAGTCTGTGCTCACAGCATTGGTACTGACTGCTGCCCAGGTAAATGGGACAGGTCTTACTGATCCCAATTGTGTAGATTTTATGTACAGACAGAAACTCAACCAACAGAAGGATATATAGGTTGTAGCACTGTTCCTGTAATTAGGTAGAATGGCTTTTTTTGGGTGTGTGTGTGAAAAAGAGCCACACAGGATGGGTACAGTAGGGACTGTCATTCACTCCTGTTTAAAGGTGAGACAGTGTAGGTTCAGAGAGGGAAAACTAACTGTATGACAGCACAAAGTAAAAGTGGGCCAGGAAGAGGAAACCCCGGCTTTTTGGACTCCATCCCCAGATACTGTCACTCTGCACAAACAGAAATAGTGTAGCTTCATTGCTGCCAAGGCCAGAGTGATTGGGACAGATGGAGAGTCCCACTGAGTAAGATGAGACCCCTCACAGTAAGCATTTTTTTTTTCTTTTTTTTTCGGAGCTGGGGACTGAACCCAGGGCCTTGCGCTTGCTAGGCAAGTGCTCTACCACTGAGCTAAATCCCCAACCCCACAGTAAGCATTTTTAAAGGAGGAATTCGTTGCTTCAAAGGGACAGGCTCCCTGGTACTTGGGTCTTATGAGATGCTGGAGAGCTTCAAGGAGATGCCACAAGAGAGAATCAAGAGCATCCCTGTGGGCTTGGGAACCTCAAAGGCAAATGCTGTTTAGGGCATGGTCATCTTAGAACAGGCTAGAAGGTAGGCTATGCAAAAACCCACTGCCCTCTCTCCTCTGGCTCTCCTCATCATGCCAGGCCCCATTCAGCCCCCACATCTTCTATCCCATCACAAAGCCGTCCCAGAGCCTTTCTCTGCATGGATCCCTTCACTATGACCCAATCACCATGTGTATGAGGCTCTCTAGTTAACAGTCCAGGTAGCTAAGGCAGTGACATTAGGGTTCATCCTCCTTTGACCCTGGAAGGTGCCTTAGTTGGGGTTTTACGTCTGTGAACAGACACCATGACCAAGGAAGTCATATAAAGTACATCATTTAATTGTGGCTGGCTTACAGGTTCAGAGGTTCAGTTCATTATCATCAAGGTGGGAATGTGGCAGCACACATTCAGGCATGGTGCAGGAGGAGCTGGGAGTTCTACATCCTCATCTGAAGGCTGCTAGCAGAATACTGGTCTCCAGGCAGCTAGAATAAGGGTCTTAAAGCCCACACCCACAGTGGTACACCTAATCCAACAGGGCCACACCTACTAGTAGTGCCACTCCCTGGGCCAAGAATATATAAACCATGACAGAAGGGGCCTTGGGAAACTTCTTCACTATGCTAAGATTGAACTACCTCCATCCCAGGCTAAAGAGAGTGAAGTGTTCTGCATTGCTGACAGAAGAGAGATGAAGCCTAGTCAGTGGACAACTCTCATGGCAGAATAACAGTCACCCTCAGGGCACACTTGGTTCTACTGCTGTCTGGAGCACTCAAGAATCTGAACACTGGAAAACTGGCCTCAAGTGCCCAGCATTTGGTTTCCTCTTGAGAAACGTAGTTGATGTTAATATTTGTGCATGTGCACTTATAGCTGCTGTGAGTATTACACTTGACAATTTGACTCCTTGGATACCAAGCCCATATCTGCTTGTAGTAGAGTGAGGCTGGAATAGGGTTGGCAGAGCAGAGGACTGCAGCCTAGCCCGGGAGGGGTTGGGGCTGAGGGCTGTGGTCCCTAAACAAAGCCCAGGAGTTATCAAGGCCTGGTGACTTGAGGTCTCCACTTTGCTTGTATGTGGAAGCAGTGTGCGGTCAATCACGCGGGAAACCAGAATCAGAGAGAAAAGCGACAAAGGGAAAGAGGGAGAAGAATATAGCGAATCCAGTAGGTCAAAGTGTTCCTGGAAAATAAAAGCTCCAAACAAGAAGCAGCAGAATGGCAAAAAGGCAAACAGACGATCAAAAGCAAGAGAACAAAATGCAGGCCAGGAAGTCAGTGCCAGAGAATTGATTAGTCAAACATATGAATCTCTCACGCTGAAGCAGAAATATCACAGCCTGGCGCCTCACTGTGGAGCCCTCTCCTCATAATGGGAGATATGAAGAGGCTAGGGAATAAAGCAACTTTCATTTTTCTTCCATGAACACAGAGGGCCAGGCCCCTTGAGGACCTCGCCTTGTGCTGGCTTCGAGGGGAAGCATGGCCCCTAGCCACGGGGGTGGGGTGCGAGTGAATGGGTTGGCACTTGGCGCACTTCACTTGAAAGCTCAGAGGCTGCCACAGATGCCGATCTCAGGCAGGAACAGCATCCTGGGACTAGGATTCAAATGAGGAAAGGTGAGTGTCCTTCTCAGCATCGTGGGGACTCAAGTTCCTTGTCTCTTTTCAAACAAGCTCCTTCCTTGCTGCATGGCTACTGGCTAGTCTAGCAGTCAGCAGCATGGGAGCATCACAGACCTCCCTCAATAGAGTGGGAATCTGAAGCTTAGCAGAAATGCCTAACAGCACTGTGTGGGGTGGCTCTGAAAGCTGGCACAGGCTTGTTGGCAAGGGTCAGGGGTAGGTCTTCTAGAAACTGCAGAAAATGCATGTTGCCATATTTTGAAACACCTGGTCTCCTGGACTCGAGACATGAGTTATAGTGACCTGTAGGAATGTGGATCATCCTAAGTCATTAGGACTGAAATGTTACCTGTGACCCACTTGTCTCAGTGTCTGGGTGGCAAGGTACACTCTTCTGCTGACCTCATTCCAGTGTACCATCCCTCTCCTCTACAGGGAGGCGGGCTTGGTCTGGAGTCAAGGATTCAACTTGGAAGCTCAAATCCCCCACCAACTCACTGTGGTCAAGACCTACTTTTATGTTCCCCTACACTGTCCATGTGTTACTAGGAAATTCAGGTAGAAAACACATTGCTTTATAAAGGTGGGCGCCAATGGACATGTGAGATGAGAGAGACTGGAGGCAACTAGTGGACTCTCAACAGATTGTGGTGTTATGCTGGGATCTCACCCCTTTCCTTGGCTGTTAAGAAGGCCAATGAGGGCTTATGGGCTGAGGGCAGCAGAGGTGGAGAGCCTCTGGATTTTATTCATCTTGTCTCTTTTACTGTTGGAAAAACAAATGAGGCAATTTGTTTCCAGTGCTTTGGAAGCACTGCTTTGGCTTGGTGCTGTTCCTAGCTCAACATAATGAGCCCTACTCTGGGCCCACATAGAAAGAGCTAGCTGGCTGCCTCAGAGACAGCATGCTGGGTTCACCATGACTTGAAGGTAGAGCATAGCGACAAAGCCTTGCTTATACAGCTTACTATGGTGCCTCCATCTTAAGAAAGAACATTTCCATCTTCAGTGCAGCCTTGTTCAACATCTGCATCCAAGGTGTTAGTGACCAGGTTAGTTCCAGAAGAAACTTTTAAAAACAGAATTCCTACCTTAAGCCCTGTAGTTACTGGGAAAGTTAGGCTATGTAAGCTGTGTGCACGCGTGCATGCATGTGCATACTTTCCAACTCTGACCACTGAAGGCCTGTGGTAGGCTGTGTATGTGGTACTTGATCTGACCACTGAAGGACAGTGGTGGCTTTTGTCTGTGGTACTTGATGGCTCTGACCACTGAAGGTCTGGCATCAGCAATCCCAAGGAGCAGCGAGCATAGCACAGATGGCTCCCAGACCTGGCTTGTGACTAGCACTCTTCAGGAAAGGAAATCCTGACTCCTTCAGGACTTGGGTTGGAAGTACACACAACAAACCTGAGGCTGCTAGAACAGTTACAAGTCAGCAGTTAGATCATCTATCTACCTTGTACAGGACACAGATGAGGCAGCTAGCTTGGGCTCTTCAAAAGTGCCAATGTTAGAAAGACCAAGATAAAATATCCTGGCTGGCTCCAGGATAAAGGAAGCTAAGAAGATACCATAAGCAAATGTAATGTGTGATTCTTTCTCAGTCTATTTACCTCCCTACCATCCATCCATCCATCCATCCATCCATCCATCCATCCATCCATCCATCCATCCACCCATCCATCCATCCATCCATCCAATTTTTGAGACAGGGTCCTACTATGTATGTCTGGCTGGCTTGGAACTTACTATGTAGACTAGGACGGTATCAAACTCACAAAAAATCCACCTACCTCAGCTTTTCAAATGCTTGGATTAAGGGTGTGTACCACCATGCTCAGCTTCAGCCCAGGTCTTTTTTTTTTTTAAAGAGGTTTGTTGTGAAAGATATTTTGGAGTCCTCTTGTAGGACTGAATTGTGCACTATTTACTTACAACATACAGTCTTCTATCAACAAAATAGTTTCTGTGAGTGGAAATAGCCTTATGATTGTAGAAGGGAGAAAGAGAGGGAGAGGGGAAGAGAGGAAGAGAGAGGGAGAATCAAGAATCACAAATCACAAATGAAGAGTAAATAGGTATTCAATATATATTGTTTTCAACCTCCCATAGCTTTGGATTTTTAAATAAACAGATAAAGAAAAATGTTAAAATTCTATTTTAAAGAGCTGTTTACTTATTATAATTTATGAATAAAATATCTGGAACTGCCTTAATATACGGAACTTTTGTATTTGAGGAAAAATGTCTGAGTCTAGAAAACTGTTATATATACTTGTGTTATATATACCTAAAAGAACAAGGTTAATGTGGGTAGTATATGGAAAAACCCGGGTAAATAAGAATTTAAAACAGTAGGAAATGAAACAAAATAAAATCAAGAGGACAGTGAATCAGTGAACACAGGGCAATATTCATGGTAGAAAAACAGATACTTGCCTAACAGTCTGAGGAAAAATTGAACAAAAATAAAATTTATAAAGGAGAATTAAAACAAAATTCTTTTTTTGCATGTATTCAGGTGAGTAAGGAATCAGCAACAAGGAAAATTTAAATTTATATCAAGTGGGGAGCAGGTAACCAAATTCAACAAAGGAATCACAATTGGTGTCTGACTAAGGATAATGTCTTGGGTGTGAGAAAATATGTATGACAAAGATTATATAAAAGAAGAAAAGTATTGTATTGGCCACGTAAGTTTAATTATATAAGGCATGAAATGAGTTGGAAAGAAATGTGCTAACCCTGATGCAGATTGCCTGGGGTGGGGTTGGTCACTGAGTGATCTTTCACCTCCTTATGCTTTTCTGTCTTTCACAAATGTTTCACAATGAAAGTATATTACTTTTATCATCAGATAAAACCAACAATACACATTGTTATTTTTAGATGCTGTCTCAACTTGGCCTTTGGCCCTGGTACACATTCTTATGATTGCTCCTGTCATCATGACAAGAAGAGAAACTTCACAAGTGACTGCATAGTCCCGAGTGGCATTAGGGATTCACCTACGTGGGATGGGTTTTAACTAGCACAAAGGACCCTGTAAGTAGGAACATTCAAAGGCAATTAGTTGGTAACAATATTATAAATAGAAAAGGAGCCAAATAAATGTTTCCTGGATATCATTAATTTAGTTGTAAAATAGATTCAGAGTTACTCTGATAACCCCACATAAAGAAGGCACTCATTATAAAGACAGCCATGTGTTAAACAAGAAAATGTAGACACAGAGATGGCTCTGCTGTATATAACCAATATATTCCCACAGAGATGGCAGTTCTCAAGATATCACCCTCAAAACCAAAAGCTGCAGCTAGGAAAATAACCCCAACACAATACTAATCAAGTTGATCCTGTCTACTCATCCCCACATCCAGAATCCAGCGCCTCTTGCTCTGGCTCTGTTGACACCTCACTGTAGGCTCCTTCTGAGAAGAGTGGCCATGGTGATGCTTCACAGGAACAATGAGTGCCTAGACCCACAGAGAACACAGAGGAGGGGCCATAGCAATGCCCTAGGAATCTTCTCTCTTGCTTTTAAGAACAGAACACTCCAGTCTGTCACCTCTGTTAGCTTCCCTGGAGTGAAAGCTCTGGGGTGTGCTCGAGTGCTCACACACATCTGGGATCACTTTACCCAAGACTCTAACCTGTCTCTAACAGGCGCATACAATCCTGGCCTCTCCTTCAAGGACAAGTGTTCCAGTCTCATTTCCCGGGCCAGTTCCAGTGGTCTCACCTCTGAGAAGTCACCTGGAGAACTGCTAGGTAAACAAGGTCACATTGCAACTGGAAACAGTGAGGCTGTGAAGCCTGTGACACAGCCTCCTTGAGTCCTGGTAGTATGGCTGACAGGGTGGGCTGAAGACCCGAGGGCAGACTGGAGCTCTTGATGTCACCAGCAAGGTGTTGACAATTAGTTAAGAACTGATTTGACAACCACCACTGGCTGTGTCAGGACTGCTCACAGCATTACAGTGGAAACCTCTGTACATTTCTCTGTCCCTCTGCCACTCAATAAAACTAGTTTGAATCAATGATTCAGACTGGTTAATGTGGACTATTAAGAATTAAAATAACGATCTTGCTGCTAGTGTTCTCATTGCAGAGAGAACAGGCCACAATTAATTCACCTTCTGCCCTTTATTATACAAACTACTTTTTTTTTTAAAAGCAGAAAATAAAGAAAATTTCAAATGTGATTCTCCCACCCTAATGCAGATCAAGCCTTCCCTATCCCTGGGATAGCTAACAGAGATATAAGCCCTACTGCCTACATGCCACCCTGAGCTTTGGGGGAAGTACATTGTAGATTCAAACTAATTTTACAAATACCCCAAGAATAGGAAGGAAATGGTTACATTGGATATCACGCTTCCTGGAATATTGACAGGCAAGTTTTCATATGGAATATTCACTTTTAAGTAGAAGACAGCCTTGTGGTAAAAGGGCTTTAGAGTCTAACTTGTCTCTCAACCCTGGCTCTAATACCCACACTATAATCATTGTGGGCTAGAATAAAAATTTAGTTTTAGAAAAGATTAAGAAAGGGCCACATGACACTTTAGTGCTTAAAATTTTCCTTCAAGAGGTTCCTTGGCTCTTGTAGGGACTGAGGCCAGCCTGCATTACAAATTGTAGTGAGCCCTTATCTCAAATAAAAACAACAGAAATACATAGAAACAGATCACCAAAACCTGGTCTCCTTACTGGGAGACAGTGTCAGTTGAAAGGGCACAGGTTTAGAATCAATCAGGCTAGTGCCTAGTTAAGTCATACATGCACAAGCTACAAAGGTTCACGATAAATATCTGTGTTTCAGTTTCCTCACTAGTAATGGTTCTGAACTACTGGCTCCCTTATCTCCACCCCATGAACAACGTACTGGTGAACTAAGTGATCCATGGGAAATACCCAGCTCATTGCCTGACACACTGGAAGGCACCAAAGCTACCAGTGTCCCCTCCCCCAAGCTGGTTCTCCCCAGTCCTGCTGAGGGTAAAGCCAGAAGTTCTTACTACACAATGCAAAGGGTCCTCATGGCAGGAGGCCACAGGAATGGTACAGCTGGATGTAAAAAGATGACTAAATTATCCAACAATGGCAAATACATATAATAAACCTATCCCATGAGTGTTTTATTTGGTTTTAAAGCCCTGCTGAGCCCACATCCTGCTATCCCCTTAAACTTGGGGTCTGCATGGCTTCTCACGCAGGGAAAATTGGTGGTGCCCTCTCTCCCACTCAGACTTGCTTCTTGTGCCCTCTGCCCAAGGATGACAATGTCACAAGGGCAAGGGAGCTGCACAATGGCCACAGATTTATGAAAATGCGCATGAGAAAGAGGGAGTGCTGTGTGGAGCGTGTCATGTGGGCAGGCCTGGTGCATGGGAGCAATTAGAGCCAGTTTGCAACAACTCAGTGCTGCTCTATTCAATTGCTTAAAGAATTGCCATGGCAACAGCAGCCACACATAGTAAAGTGGCAGCAAGATGGAGCAAACACTTGAAAAAGACTCTCTCGTTAACCCTCCTCCCTTCCCCAAAACGAATAAAGGGCCATTTTGCTTCTCTGAAATGGCCTTCCTATCAATGTCCACACTTCATACCAAAGTGGGCGACCAATGCCCATCCTCATTTTTTCCTTCTTGCTTTTATTTTATTTTATTTTTTGGCATTAATGATGACAACGGCATCCTTTTAATGAGCTCCTACTATGTCCTAGGCCCTGGGCTGGTGAAAATAACATTTAATGATTCCACCAACTGGCATGTCCTGAGTGTACACTGAATCTGCACTGGGGACACTCGAAGTCCTGGACACCATCCCTGAAGGCTAGAGAGATGGAGTCGCAGCAAAGTTATTGAGAGGGACACCTTTGGAGTTGAGCCTTAAACCAGTATATCATAAACCCAAACGTGTGTTAGAGACACAGATGATTAGGAAGTTCTTTCCCTCAGAAAGTTCAACATCTAGTGGAGGAGACAAACACTAAGGCAGGACGTCCATGAGGAGGATACCACCTCCTACCAGCTGATGGCTAATCTGTTCGCTCTGTAGTCATACAAGTGATAGCACAAGGAACTGAGTGCTTAGACTGAGCCCCAGCAACATGCCCTGTGCTTTGTGGATCATTTTACATTCTTGTCAAGGCCACCTCTCAAGACCATGGAAGGCAGTACTTATTCATGGGAGGACTAAGATGTGGAATCAAACCTCAAACAACTGTGGCTTTCCTGAATCCAAGTCACTCTGATTTAGACGCCTGCAGTGTTTACTCTGCTGTAGCTCCCAGCAGAAGGGCTGCAGTTTAGGTACATAGCTTGTTTCTGGAACAGGACATTTGAAGCCAAGAGGCCCTTTGTCATCATAAAATTAGCCATGAAAATGGCCAGTGAAATCTGAGTGGCTGTTGTTGAAGCACTCTGAGCAAAGGGCTTTGTTTCCCTCATCCCCTCAGTGTGTGACAGGTGCAGGGGCCATTCTAGTGTGATCCACAGAACTGACATCACAGTGAATAGTGACTTTTCTCTCAGGCTAGAGGTCTAAGCTCTTCAGAGATGACCACAGTTGAGTCATGAGACTCCATGAATGAGAAAACTCGAGCAGTCAGCTCTTTGTGCTTGAGGAAGCAGCAAGATACAAGTTGGGGACTAGAAGATGCCGTGAGGGAAAAGGAGAATGAAGGATCCAGAGGTGTTATGTGGGTGGAATCATACAGCCATAAAGGGCTGCCTTGCCACTGACTGACTGGTGTCTGTCTGAAGAATGCTGCTCATGTCAGACTTGTCATGGGGCCTCTGACATAGCTGCATGTAGTAGGAATTCAAAAAACGGTATTTGGATAAATAGGCAAAACCCTCAAAAAAAGTATTTGAAACACAAGGAAAGGAACCCAAATCTATTTCAGTTTTGCCTGTGGGCTTGATGGCTTGGCTTGCTCTGGGGATAAAGCCAGTATGCACCTAGAGATAAAGGTTGAAGGTCCACAGCAAATATAAACAAGCAAAGGGACTGAGGTGTAAGGCAATAAATAGTGGAAAGTACAGGCTAGATATGCTCTGTCTTCAAGTGTTTGGAGGCCACCAATCACACGTTAACAATACACCGCTTGACAGACCAAGCACATTACATGCAGACTTTGCAATGTGTCACCCATGGGTGAATAGTTAGCCTTCTGACAGAGGAGTGGATGAACCTTCTGTCCTGCTTCTACAAAAACCACCTCAGACTGATGGAGGGCAGGCAGGTGGCTGCGATGGTTGTCAGCATCTGCTGTGGAAACTGAGGAACAGAACCAAATGTGTGCCTCTAACATAATTACCTTGCAAGAGAAAGCTAGTGATTTCAGCTACTGAGAACGATCCTGTAACTGGAACTGGGGAAGGATGGACACTCACTACCACGTAGCTCGTATTGCTTAGCCTTAGATGCTGGTTTCAGAGAAGGACAGACTTACTTGTTTCATAGATAATAAATCTGCTCCTCAGAAGGAACACGTGTGCCCGGGTCATACTTTTCAGGGCAGCAGAACAAGGATCTGAAGCCAGACAAGCCTCCCACCTACCCATATGTATCACTCAGAGTGGTACCAAGGGTAACCCTGAGCTTCCAGGCTCACCCTACTAGTGCTGCTGCCATTCTTTGACTCTTGTCTCTCTTTGCTCCAACTATTGCCCAACACATGCACATACACCCCTCCCTACCTGGATATCACACAGAAAATGGAAACTGCCAGATTGGGAATTCCCTCCTGTGCCCGTCTTTACCTAGACAGCCATCCTTGTTGGCCTCTGTACTGGCTAGTTTTGTGTGTCAACTTGACACAAGCTGGAGTTACCACAGAAAAAGGAGCCTCAGTTGTGGAAATGCCTTCATGAGACCCAGCTGTAAGGCATTTTCTCAACTAGTGATCAAGGGGGGAGGACCCAGCCCATTGTGGGTGGTGCCATCCCTGGGCTGGTGGTCTTGGGTTCTATAAGAGAGCAAGCTGAGCAAGCCAGGGGAAGCAAGCCAGTAAGTAACATCCCTCCATGGCCTCTGCATCAGCTCCTGCTCCCTGACCTGCTTGAGTTCTAGTCCTGACTTCTTTTGGTGATGAACAGCAATGTGGAAGTAAACTGAATAAAGTCTTTCTTCCCCAACTTGCTTCTTGGTCATGATGTTTGTGCTGGAATAGAAGCCCTGACTAAGACAGCCTCTTTTGCCACTGACACCTTTTTATTACTTCTCTCTCTCTCTCTCTCTCTCTCTCTCTCTCTCTCTCTCTCTCTCTCTCTCTCTCTCTGTGTGTGTGTGTGTGTGTGTGTGTGTGTGTGTGTGTGTCTGTCTATCTGTCTGTATTGCACACATAAGAGGACAGCCTTGGGTATTCATCCTCAGGTATTGTCTACCTTTTTGTTTGAGGCAGTCTCTCATTGATTTGGAATCCTGTCATGTAGGCTGAGCTAGCTGACTTGTGAGCTCCTAAAGATTCATCTCTCTCTTTTTTTCTCTGTTTTCCATCTTACCATTGCTGTGTGTGTGTGTGTGTGTGTGTGTGTGTATGTGTGTGTGTGTGTGTGTATGTGTGTGTGTGTCTGTGCACATGCACACACACACAGCAACCAGTTATTTTTAAGTAATTTGTTATTTAATTTTATTTTATGTATATTAGTTTCTGCTAATATGTATGTCTGTGTGAGGGTGTCAGATGCCCTGAAGCTGGAATTACAGACAGTTGTGAGTGGACACGTGGTGCTGGGAACTGAACCCTCATCCTTTGGAAGGACAGCCAGAGCTCTTAACTATTGAACCATCTCTCCAGCCCCTACTTTCAGCTTTTTATGTGGGTTCTAAGCATCTGAACTTCGGTCTTCATGGCTTGTAAGGCAGTGATTTATAGACTAAGACATCTTTCTAGCCCAAGTTGTTGCTTAAATACTCTTTCTCATGGGCTGAGGTGTTTTCTGGGTTTTCTTCTCACTCCTCTGGATATAGCTTGCTGGCTTCCTTGCCAATTCCTCTTTGCTAGTTCTTTGTGTGCTTTTCCTTCTTGCTTCATGCACTCTCTCTGGTGAATTAGTATACAGATGTTAGACACCTCTTACACCTAATCCCCACCGCAGACACACACTTAAAGCTGATAAAGTGAAAGCTCTTGGTTACCAACTGATGGGTCAGGCTCAACACATCTTTCCTCTTTCACCTGTGTGGATGGGAAAGCCCCACCCAGTCATTGGGGTGGGCCTTGCTTTGCTTTTCTCACTTGCTTCACTATTACTGATTCTTGACTCTGCAGCTGGCATGCTCTGTCTGGGATGTCAGAGCCTCTTCTGTAATACCAAGGCTACCACCTATCTTTCAGGTTGCCATGGGTATTGAAGGAGAAGACCCATAAATGTGCCTGCCACTCTGCCTGGTGCATAATAGGTATAGAAAATGCCTCAAAATTAAGTGAAAACACATAATTATTCAGAAAGCACATTCTAAGGAGCAGGAGCGGTGCTGGCTGTCAGGACACGTGACCACGCTCCACCTGCAGTGATGAAAGGGAGTCATGAACTCAGTATCAAAGCCATTCCCTGCAAAGGAGAGGATTCCACCAAAGATGTTAAATTAGGGAACTAAGTTCCCCATGTTATTCTCATTATGTTCCTAACAAGCCACCAAGATGACGGGACCATTCTTTTCCTAGGCAGCCTCTCTAGTTCACTGTTCTTCAGGAAAACCAATATTGTTTATTTTCCTCAGGATGCTCTGACAGAAATAGATAAAAAAGAAATAACTGCCATACATTTATGGTTGGAACAACAATAGAATTTTTCTACAGGCTCCCAGGTAACCAGAGCTCCTAGAATGTAGAAGTCATCCTCAGCTACTCCCTGACTGTCCTTGTCACCCCACTCCTAAATTCGCTTCCTCTATGGACTCTGCCTCTTTGCTACTATTGAGACAGTATGTAGTTATGTAGCTATGTCGTTCAGGCTGACCTGGACTCAAGGCCCTCCTTGCCCAGTGTTTGCGGCCGTAGAGGCATGTGCCACCATATGGCAAGGCCTCCATCTCTCCAGCCTGCCTTCAGTCCGACCTCTGTGTTTCACTGCCGTCATGGAATCAAATCTTCCCAGGACTGGGGAACAGTTTATCTTCCTGTTGTCCTCTACCTAGGACTCATCTCATTCCAGACAGCGTCCATGGCATTCTTGAGGTGAAAATGTTCACTAATTTAATTCGTAGAGTGGGCCCTGAGTTTTCTGTAAGGCATAGAAGGGATTCTTGCTGTTATCTTTTAGAAATACACGATACTCACAGCCCAGTACAACACCTCAGGCTTAAAAGGGAACCTTTCACTGATCAAAAGACTCCTTTTCCTGGCCCACTTCAGCTGACCAGTTCTTCCTCTGGGAAGCTGCCTTTGACCTAGCCACACAAAATGGACCCCATCCTCTGCACCAGTCTCTTAGCCAGCACTTCTAGTGCAGTCTCCTCTAACAGCACACGACAACTCTATGCATGCTTGCTTTCCTTTGAGCATTTACTGCCAAGTTACAGACGATCACTATTTCCAAACCAATAGAGATACAGCAATATGCACATCAACCTCATCCATGGCTCTAATGCCCAAGGAAGGTCTCTTTCTCTAAACATTACAGAACTCCTGAAGACAAATACCAGATATCTTTTTTAGGATAAAAAAATCCAAAAAACTATGAGGGCCACTTTGCACAGCAACAGTCTGTGAGCCCTGACCCTTCTCTCCCCCCACCCTCTATGGTGCAACTGAGAAATGCAGTCTGTGGGTGCTTAACACATGTTGAATAGTAACAATGGACTTTTTATATTCACAGAATATTGTTGTAAACATTTCATCACTCCTCTCTTGCTGAAAAATTCTAAGTTTAACAACATCTGCCTGATAAAACTAAACAAAAATTCTGCTATTGGAAAGAGACAAGTGGGACACAAACAAATTTTGGTGAATAGTGCACTTAGCCAAAAGAATGGGGAAGATGGGACTTTTGTACACCATGAAAAGGAAGATAAAACTGAAGCTCTCTCTTAGAAACAACAGAATGAAATGACCAAATACAGTTCCTGACACTTCTCACACGGTACCTTCAGTCTAGGGCTGACGTCATCCATCCTCCCAATTACATCCACCCGCATGACAGAAGAGCACTGTGGTCTGAAGCTATTTCATTGTTCTAGGGGTTTAGTTTTTGGGTCACACTCATGAATTCACAAAAGGTGAACCACGTCATGAGAAAGCAGTCATGGATTCAGATTCAGATTATTGATCTTACTAACTGTTAACTAGAGCTGCCACACATCGTACCCTTGCCATGTAAATTTTTAAAAACGATAGCAGCTAGGAACATGAATGACAAACTGGAGAATGCCCACGAGTCTATGTAGGAATTTCTAGGATCAGAAGACACACCCATCACCACTGTCACACAAAGTAGGGATAGACATAAAGTTAGTATTTGAGGGGAAAAATGACCAAGAATATTCCAGAATTTAAAAAGTCATAAGCACCATGACCAAGAAGGTATTAAATACGAAGCAAGATAAAAATGCTTTTACATATTACAGTAAAACTGTAGAGATCAAGTGAGAAGCTCAGAAAAAAGGTAAGTTTTTATAAAATGACAAATGGATTGATAAAAGACTGTTCCTCAATAAAAACATGAAAGAAAATAAGTCTTTAAAGTATAAAAGAAAAAAATTGGTAATATATAATTTCATAACCAGATAAACTATCCTCTAAGCATAAGAATTTCAGACACAGGGAGATCAAAAGAGTTTGCAGATCTTCTAGAAAGAAATAGCAAGAAGTAATTTAACAAGAAAAGGAAAAAAGCCCACAGGGAAATTATAGTTTGTACAGAGGTTGATCAATTATAAAATAACTGGTGAACTTCTGTTGGTATTTTGTTGTTTTTTTTTTAAAGTGAAATTAAATAGTAACACTAAGATTAGGCTATCGGGTATGCAATGAGTATAATGTTAAAGCCTTTGCCTTATTCCACAGAACACTAAATTTTAAAATAGTTTATTTATATGAGTTTTCATACATGTATTTTTTTGTTACTATTCTGTGATATTCTCTTCTAAAAAAAATGTATTCTCCTAAAAAGTTTTTGTAGTGGGCCAAAATGTGTCTTTCTCCTGTTTTATAGATGTGGTGTGCTGTAACATTTATAAACAGCTTGCACTAAGCTAAACTCACGTTCTTATCTATTCTGAAGAAGTCTTGGGTTGTGCTTTGGTCACTTTCTCATCTGAATTGTTTTTCTTTCCTTTGTTTCCCTTCCTCATTTGACTTTTGATTTTTAAGAATACTTCTCTGATACAATTACATATTTACAGAAGAAATGCAAGAATAGAAGGAAAAGTTATCCTTCACCTTTTACCCAAATTGCCTGGCTCTGTGACATGACACAAAGGTGCATCAACTCCCCTGTCAGAAATGTGAGAGAACACCTTAGAAAGAGCAGCAATTCTTGTCACGTAAGTGAATAAGACACATGGACAATAACACTACGTGGACATGCCACTTTACCCTCAAGACTGGCTTGTCTATGGGGCTGGTTGGCAGAACAGAATAGCTTCTGAATTTGTCATGCAATGATGAAGGAGGGTGAGACTGTAAGACTGGGATGGCAAGGTGGCATGTGAGCAGTGGGGCTTGTCGGCAAGCCTGGGACCCACAGGGTAGAGGCACAAGTCCTTAGTCCTGTATACACACGCTGTGGCACAGTTCTCAGATAAATAAATCCCCCAGGAGGTGGACACAATGGGTATATCCTAATGCATGGTGAATGGAGTTAACTGGCAGATATTCCAGGACCATGTGTGTTTTCATGAATGAAATTCTATATATTCTAATAAACCGAGTCAAATGAAATTCATGTTATACACAAATTATTCTCTGACACTAATTCTACTGGAACAGTCTCACATCATCAAGACAAGTGTTACAGTGCGTTGGTATATTTTCTTAAGAATGATCGCTTACATAACTGGAGTGCAAAGATCAAAAGCAGAAAATCACCATGAGATGAAAATCTCATCTCAGATCTGATCTGATTCAGAATTCGCCAACTGTCCCCAAATGTCTTCTTATACCAAAGAAAATGCTGGCTCCCACATTCCATCCTGCCTCTCCTGTGTGCTTTAATCTGAAATAGTTCTTGAGCCTTCCTTTGTTGTGAGACATTAACCTTTTGAAGAGTACAGGCCTGCTATCTGGTAGAACGTCCCTCACTTCAGGTCAAATCTTCTGCTCATCTCTCAATCTGCCACTGTTGCTAACATGCCATTAATGACAGAAACCTTCCTGAATGTGATTCAAGGGTGGAGGTAGGTCTTGTCTTTTATGACTGTATCCTTTGGAAAAAAAAATCAAGTGAAATCTACATTGGGAAATCTAGAAAATGGAACTTACCCAACTGCCCTGAAAAAGTTCCTACTTTTATGAGAATTAGAAACTACAAGGTTATCAGAAAACTCATCCACCATTGAAAGAAATTGGCTTTACATATCTCTCCACATCATAGGACCGACGTACTCCCCACTCATCTTTAGAGGTCTGGGTATATCTTCTAAGAACTTCAATGTATATTAATCAACAGAAAAAGGAGCTGCGAAGACTGCAGCCTAAGGCACAGCATGCATCAAAGATGCTGCATCTTAGACGTGGATAAATAATGCAGACTGTCGGCTTCCCACACTCAGAAACAGCCATCGTGCGCATAGCACATCTAGGATGCCTCATGGTGGAGGCTCACAGTTACAAGCTAATGTGTGACAGAACCATCTCATTTTTGGCTTCCTTAAGACTCTGTGGCGATGTGGAATTGTTTTACCAGCGAAAGGAAACACAGCAGCCCCTGTGCGGGGTGAGTGCTGCCAGGCCTCAGCTCAGCTGTATCCTGGTATTTTCTACGGCACCAAGTCCCATGTCTGAGTTGTAATTCTTCTACTCATTGCTGTTGGCTGTCAGGAGCCTAGCTCTGTGTCCAGTATACAGCAGGGGTGAAAGATGAGTTTCAGAAAATATTTGAAAAATGCTTTTATTCATCATAGTTGTAGAATTCCTTCACCCATCTGAACTTTACTGATTAAAATGAAAATGGTGAGATGGGTGTGGTGGCTCACACTGTAATCCTAGTACTAAAGAAGCCAAGAAAGGCAGATCACCAGGAGTTCAAGGCCAAACTGGGTTAGTAAGTGAGTCTAGGCCAGACAGAGCTATATATAGTTCAAGATGCTGTTTCATAAGTAACAACCAACACTGCCATCCAAAAAAAAAAAAAAAAAGTGATGGAAAGATAGTAAGTACACCCCATCCCAAGGCTGTGGAACTCACAGTAATATTCCAGGACCATTGTGAGGTTTAGAGCACAGCAGGTGGGGTGGAGTGGCACTGGGCCTGGCTTTCTTAGGTTCCAGGGATGACCAGTTGTCAGCTGTACTGTCTGTGACTTCAGCAAGATGGGTCCTTAGAGAGGGGGTGCAGACTTGAGATGAGTTGTGTGCGCCCGTCTTGTGGGGCGTCTCAGGGAGGGAGAAGCACTCCAGCAAAGTTTGGAGCTACTGGGATAGAGCACTTGATACTTTACTGCAGAGGGACCACCACAACATCCTAAGACTTTTCAAAGCTGTTTGTCCTAAAGAGGCCTGCAATTCTGTCTTTGAAAAACCCATTAGGTAGAGGTTGGGGATTTAGCTCAGTGGTAGAGTGCTTACCTAGCAAGCGCAAGGCCCTGGGTTCGGTCCCCAGCTCCGGAAAAAAAAAAAAAAAAAACCCATTAGGTAAGGATCTAGGTCTGAGAGTAATGACTCAAAACAGTGAAGAATGGTAACTCAGAGTCAAGTTGAGTCACTCTATCATGTCCATAGCCACCTAACAATCCTAAAATTCAACATATTAAGGTCAACATTTTGGGGTCCTTGTGAAGTCTGAAGCAGCTAAAATTGGAGAGTAGTGGAAACTAATTTAGGTTTTAAGTATAATACTACATATTTCATACAATGTGAAAGTTAATGCACCATCTATTTTATAATGTCATTCAGTTTGACATAATTTATCATACTTATGATATTTATTGATTGATGACAGACTATATGTAACTAAGTTATGTAGCCTAGCAAGATGGATGCCTGTGAGATTTGTACCTAAAGAAATAGCCACCGTCGCCTGCCACTCCTCCCATACCCCAGCAACTCATGGTCTCTAAGATTCTGTTTGATTTATGTATCTGCATATGCATTTTGTATGTGTACTCTATGTGGGGGCTTGCATGCCTGTGGAGGCAGAAGGCACCAGCTCTCCTAGTTGGAGAGTTGGGTGCTTGTGAGCTGCCTGACATGGGTGTTGGGAGCCAAACTCAAGTCTTCCACAAGAGCAGCAGTGCTCTTAGCTGCTGAGCTCTGGTTCCAGTCCCACCCACCCACTCTTTCACTAGTTTAGTTCCTCACTCCTTAAAGTTCCTCAGCACACATTTTATCACTGCAGAGTCTTAGAGTCACTATCACAGAACACGCGTAGGAACCATGCATGTTAGATCTGGAACACTCTAATTACCCCACCCATGTACTATAACACACAAAGACACTACCATGTAGTGGATATTTGGATTATTCTCAAATTTTGAAGACTAACAACATTTTCATGTCTCTTAGCCCAAATAAGCAAGAATTTCAACTTTATAAGATAACGCCAAACTATTTATTTTCCAAAATCGTGGTTTAATTTACGTTTCGACTAGCAAGAGCGCTTATCATTCCGTACCCATCAATGTAAAGTACTGACCTCACAATCTCTGCTGATCTAATGATCACAAAATGTATCACTGCCTTGGTCTAGTTTTCCTTGTCACTGAAAAGCTGGGCATATCTTTCTCAGTTTATGAATCATCCATGCTGCTTCCCCTGTGAAATGTCTATTCAAATCTCCTAATTAAAAAACCTGCAGTGGCAAGAAGATTAAGGGGCTGGCATAGTCTTATCCTGGCCGCCCCAAGAGACCTCTGGCTTCTCAGGGGAAAGCTTCAGGGCTCCTTTCCAGGAGTGAGAGCTCTCCTTGGGGGAGTTTACCAAGCAGCACACAGGCCAGAGAGAAGGGAGAAGTTCTAGATCAAAACAGGGAGATTGCCTGGAAAACAGCAGAGGGCTGCTTCTGATCCTCACAGCACCACCAGAACTGCCAGCTCGGATATTCAAAATGGCTTTCTTGAATTTCATTTCATTTCATATGACAAATAATGAGAAAACACTGAGGTCAAACCTTATATAAAACTATTATGGGGGAAAAAAAGAGGGCAGAATAATATCCCTATGTATCATGAAAGTTTGTTGAAAAGATATGACCATAAAATGTATTAAAACTCTATCCTGGTCCTGGAAAGATGGCTCAGGGGTTTAGAGCATGTACTGCTTTTTACCCGAGTTCTGTTCCTGGCATGCATGCCAGGAGGTTCATGATCATCTATAATCCCAGCTCTAGGGATCAGATGCCTCTGGTTTCTAAGCTTATGTGCACATATCCCCACACAAACACACACATAATCATAATTTTAAAATAATAAAGATATGAGGCTGGAGAGACGGCTCAGTGGTTAAGAACACTGGATATTCTTCTAGAGATCTGGTTCAGTTCCCAGCACCCACATGGCAATTCACAATTGTCTACAACTTAAGTTTCTAGTTTCAGTGCCCTCTCCTGTCCTCTATGGGTACTGCATGCACATGGTACATATACATACAGGCAAAATATTCATACCTACAAAATAAAAATAAAATAACAATAAAAAACTAATATACCATGTTAAAACTATCTTATATCAAGGAACAAAAGAACTACATATATCTGAACCATAAAAACTTAGAAATCTAAGAAGAAAAAGGATTTTGAAATTAGAGAAAAATCCATTTATCAAAGAATGCCTTAAGGAAATGATTAGTAATTTAAATAATAATATGAAATACTAAAAAGAAAAAATAAGGATCTTAAAGAAACTAAGACAGATTGAAGACAGGCAAAGAAGACTAAAAACATGGCTAGTTAGACTCTGTGGTGGGAAAAAAGAAAAATGCTTTCTTAAAAAAGATTTTATATATATTGTCAGTGTGTACTCTGCATACCAGAAGAGAGCATTGGATGCCATGGGACTACAGTTATAGATGGCCGTGAGCTACCATGTAGGTGCCAAAAACTGAACCCAGATCTTCTAGAAGAGCAGCCAGTGTTCTTTTTTTTTTTTTTTTTTCTTTTTCTTTTTTTCGGAGCTGGGGACCCAGGGCCTTGCGCTTGCTAGGCAAGCGCTCTACCACTGAGCTAAATCCCCAACCCGCAGCCAGTGTTCTTAACCACTGAGCTGTCTTTCAGCCTAGAAATTTTTCTTGAAATAAGGAAAAGATATACAATAATGCATGTTTGCCACATAACTAAAACATTTCAAATACCTTGTGGGACTAGGTAGCATACACGAGACTACAGACCTGAATGACTACTCTAGACTGTCTAGGCAATCTGCTAGGCCAGAGAATGGGGGAGAGAATGAAGAGAGAAACAATAAACCCATGGGCACCTAGTGAGAAAGAACACACGCCCAACTGAAGAAAGAAAATTGATTCCCTTAGAACTTTAACACATTTGCCAGATTTAGAGACACGTAGACAATACTCAAGGAAGTATAAGCCACAGTTTCTAGCTGGAAAAACGACAAAAAATGACTCCTACATAAAAGGGCACAGAAGGGGTTGGGGATTTGGCTCAGTGGTAGAGCACTTGCCTAGCAAGTGCAAGGCCCTGGGTTCGGTCCCCAGCTCTGAAAAAAAAAAAAAAAAAAAGGGCACAGAAACGTTCAGTACTAGCATTTAGCCTCTGTGCTGATTGATTTTTGTCAACTTGACACAAACCTAGACATATGTGAAAAGAGGAACTCTCAACTGAGGGACTGCTTCCACCAGCCTGGCCTACTACCATGTCTGTGGGGCATCTTCTTGATCACTGGTTGATGTGGGAGGTCCCAGCCCATCGTGGGTAGGGCTGCCCTGAGCAGGTGGTCTTGGGTATATAAGAAAGTAGGTGAGGCAAGGCATGGTGAGCAAGCCAGTCAGCAGCCTTCTTCCATGGCTCCTGTTCTTGCTTGAGTCTCTGCCCTGACCTCTCTCAATAATCAATTATGATTGGGATAAATAAACCCTTTTGTCACTAAGGTGCTTTTAGTCATGCATTTAGTACAGCAATAGAAAGCAAACTAGAACAGCCTGTGTTTTTGAAATTTATGTCTATGACTTTGGTCACAAGACATGGAGAAATCAAGCTGGTACTGTTCAGGAAGCTTCTTCCCTGCTGGCTTTTATAATGCCAGAAGGTAACTTACGTAGGATGTTGGGGGAAATGTCATCAACATCTTACCCAGCTGGGAACTCTGTGAACTACAATAATGCTTGGCATTGCAAGATATGGCCATGGGTGCAACAGTGACACAAATGGAAAGGGAACCAGTCACTTTCCAAGTGATTGATTGAAGGCTTACTCCACAGGAGGAAATAAATGCCATGCTATGGAAACTAACACCAAGATCAATGAGAAGCAGACACAACAGTGTAGACAGGCTAGGCCCCAGTTTCTCTCCAGCCCCTACCTCATCATCTGGGAATTTTGGCCAGTCCCATACTTCATTTGCTTGTTTTTTGGTACATCTTGCCATTTGAAACACACTTTCATTGCTCCTAACTATTCCTTCCTACAATAGATAAGTTTTGAGGGCTGGATGTAATTTAATTTATTTTGGGTGTGTGTAGGGTCGCTGTTATATTATCCAGGCTGGCCTTGAATTCCTGAGCTTAAGGGATGCACCCATCTCAGCCTCTGGCATACCTTCAACTATAGATGTGCATACCTAGCTCAGGGACTTTATTTTGCTCACTGTTGTATGTCCAAGCATCAAGAAGAGGGTGTGTAGAGGAAAGCCTGGGAAAACAGTTGCTCCCACTCGCTTAAGTGATTTCAACACTTCATGCTTCAGGTTTTATATCTGGCATATCAGGAATAACACTGCATGTTTACTCAAGAAAATATAAACAAAGGAAAAACAGTAGAAACCCATAAACATCAGTTGCCTTTCTCTCATGCTACTTTTGTTTGACACTTGTCCATGAAGGGTAACACCAGTCACCTCAGTATAAAAGTTCCCTTCAGAGACTAGATGATGATGACCCTTTTAAGTTGGCAGCTGACTTGTCTGGGACAACCTCAAACCTTCCATGCCATTGTTAATGCTGTAAAGATGAGTGTAAAAATGCCGTGCAGTAGGAGAACGGGCGAAGGGAGGCTAAGCAAGGGCATGTGCATAATACCAGTGAGCTGTGACCGGTAGAAAAGGGGCTGAGTGAAGACCTGCCAGGTCACATCACTAGCAGGGACCAGCAAACCAAACATAAAATAATCTCCAGCTAAGGGCTTTTTACACTCCTGCCACGCCTCCATGGAATGTGACTGCTGCTAATGTGGGCACTGCTGGATAAAAGACTTCTTGTAGCAGGCAGGGAAGAACATGTACTGGGACTTTACATCTGCTATTGCATTTGATTCTCAAAGTAATCTCATGACGGTGGCATTCTTAGCCCCACTCAGCAAATGAAAATCCTGTGGTTCAGGGGGAGGGTCCTCATGGCTTCACAGCTTTTTAATGCTGGCTCTCCTAGAATCCCATTTTTTTCTTTAACTTGTTCCAATGGAATCAATAATACATGTAGAGTACTTCTCTAACATTGGGATTACCCAGAGCATGTTTTACAAGATTTCCTCACCTGCTAGCCTCTAAGAGGAGACCACATACAATAACAAATTGAACATTTACTTGCTGATCATTGCTAGGCAATACATGCCAGCAAATTCACTGAAGTTTGGGGGTAGTCAATCAACATGTGCAGGGTTCTGACAGTCTGTTTAGCACTGGGTCAGCCCCAGGAAGTATTAGATATCTCTTTGTTTCAGAACAAAGTAGGAACAAGCCAGACATAGATCATTGAGGCCACATGGAGGTACTTTTCCTTGATTTATAATTGAGAAAACAGGGTTCAGGAAGGTATGTTAACTTGTCTGAAGCAACACAGCTAGAAGAGGTAGAGCTCAGATTTGCATCAAGTCTACTGAAAACCCCAGGGGCTTCATTATGTTATTCATCACGTACTAACTGCTAAGGAAGAGGGGTCCATAAATAGCCAACTATCTGGCTGAGACTCGTCCCTACACTCCTGCCTTGCCTTGCACAGACATGGCTGACCTGCCATTTAACAGGGCCTGCTGCTCACCTGGTTTTGCTACTGAAGCATCAGTTGGACATGGAAGGGGATGCACAGGAAGGGGAAGCATGCATGCTGCCACTCTACTATTGCTACCAGTGTAGGTAGGCTGCCTAGCCATGGCTTGTCCTTGTATGATTCAGCACCCCCTGGCACCTACAACACTGTGCCAGCTTTCTCCTTGCTCCTGCAGGTGCTATATCCTAATCCTGCTTCTGGGGGTCCCATCTCAATCACACGCTTTAATCCAGTCAACTGATCCTCAGCCTTGGGGACGGCACCATAACCATTGCTGGTCTCTAGGTTCCCTCTGCCACTTTGAGTCTCAGATCCTCTGTAATGTGTTCAGCCATGTCCTTGTATTATTACCCTTTCTGTTGTCCTGGATAGAACCTGACATGCTGACTAAGTTACTGGACCTAGGGAACAAATGGCAACCTATGGCCCTAAGCTATAAAAGCCCAGTGTTGGTTGGGAACTGGGTCTCAATACTACCTGTTGGCTCAAACTCTGTCTGATCAGACAACAAACGCTTAGGGAAAAAAAAATGAGCTTGTCTTTTTCCGAGCTTCACAGTTAGAACTGGAGCAGGAAGAACACAACTAGTATCCTAATTCCACACTCTACATCAGCCACATCGTTTTCCCCCAAACTGCCATGAGGAGTAAGAGCCAGGCAGGATATTAACAGAGGTCTGGCGAGGGAAGGGTTTCTGAAAAGTACTGGCTAGGCAGAATTAACCTTTTATTGTTCTTTTCTAAGCTGCAGGGCTTCCGTAAGTACACTGTAAATACACAACAGTAGTTGTAGTAGGTGTCATGAACATTCCAAAGTCTGCGGGACTAAAAACCTACCAACCTCCAACTCTTCAAGGAGCACTGTGCTGGAAGTGCTAGGCCATGGACCATGTTCTTTCATGGCCTTCTCACAGGCGGGGAGCTAGCCACCATCTTCATCTCCGGTCACATTCCTTCCTGCCCATGCCTTGCTCCTTCGGGGCCCCTACTCTCTGACTGTCCTGCTTCCTTCCTGTTCCCAGAGATTCCCATCCAGGCTACCTTCTCTGGGAAGCTGCCCTTGTGCTCCTGTACCCAACAGTGATGAAGATCCCTGCTAGCTCCCATAATACTCCACTCCTCTAACTGTAGCTCTCTGCTCATTTCCTGCCTCCTCCCCTGCAGTGTCCTTAAGAATCGTGACTGAGTCTGAGCCTGCCAGCTAGTGTGTAGGACAGGGTGGGTAGCTGGTCAGGGTCATCAGAGGATCACACATTTCCAGATTTTCAAATGCCTATAGCATTTTCTACTATCAAGGTTTGATAATAGACTTAAAATTTTTCATTTACAAATTAAAATAAAAACTATTGTTACAGTTACCTTTAATCAACTTTTTATGAATGTAGTTACTTTTATTATGATGAGAATAATTGATTTAAAAAATCCTAAAATTAGCCGACCGTGAATGCTGCCGTGAGAAAGCTCACCACCACTAGGTGTCAGCCCAGGAATAGAGGAGAAAGCCTGAATTCAAACTCGTGTTTTACTTATTCATCCAATTATCACTATAAATATCAAATATTTAAACAACAAAATATTAGGCAATTAAAATTATTTATTAAGGGAATGTTTTTTAAAAGATATATAAAATTTTGACATTTCCCCTTTGCAGAATAGTTTATAAATGGTGTTATTTTAACCTGTATTTGTCAAGAAACATTTGCACAGATTAGAGGAACTAACTCCTAAGAGGAAAAGCAACTCGGTTTTCTTCTGAAAGGCCCCCAAACTGCATGTAACACAGACCATATGGTCATCCCCACTGTGGAGCATGTGCGGGGCAGAGTGCATGGCCCCCACAGTTAGGCAGATGGAGGGGTTGGATCCTGGTTCTGCCATTCTGAAAACAATGCGACGCCACTTTTCCCAGCCTCGGTTTCTTGTCAGTAAAATGGGGCTATCCAACTCTCTGTATGGGGACTGAAAAACAACAAAGGAACTGTAGTATGTAAAAAGCCCCAACAGAATAAATGCTCTAGTCTTTTCTTTTCCTCAAGACTTTAAGTCTTACAAAAAGTGAGATTATAAGAGCTAGGATCATTCATTCAAAGGAGAGCTGATGAGAATGTTCTACGTATTGAGAAAGTTCTGTGTCAGAGACACTTGTGCAAACATGACACTCCATGCCTTCCTGTCTGGGTCTCTAGTTCCTCCTGGGAGGTGGTGACAGACTGTGGTGTCATTATCTATTGCAGAATGTATCCAACGACCTCCCCTCCTAGAAAGTCAATGTGCTTGGAAGCCCAGCAGCAGGAAGGGAGAGGAAATCTACCATTTTATCCTCTATTTATAATTACCACAAACACCATAGAAGATGTTCCAGTCTTCTACTGTATGCAGGTGTAGGAAAGAATGGTGTGCTGTCCTGTTTATGAGAAGCTCATAGCCTGGCTATGTAGGCAGAGTCACAGGCAGCTCCAGAGTGTTAGGTATCATTGGAAATGAATCAGAAAGAGTTCCTTTTCAGGGACTCATTGAAAAGGCAAAAGGTCCTATAATGAAACTGTTTTGATTTAAGCACGGTAACTGTAACCACCTAAGGTTGCTTCTACTTCCAACAAAGATACATTTACTACTGCTACAGCCGATCCTGGAGCCAAGCTCTCTTACTGCACACATAACCTAGAAGAGAATAGAGACTGCATGATGACTTTACACATGATTCTTTCCAAATCCTAAATGACTCTGGTCAGCCTCCATGCAGCTGCCTGGCCAGGCCTTTTGTTTTATGTTGACATGCTCACTCTGTGTGTGTTAGCTAGTGTGTACATCCTCAGATGATGTTGTAGGTGACACTGTTTGTTTGTTTCAAGATAGAGTTTCTCTGTGTAGCCTTGGCTGTCCTGGAACTCAGTATGCAGTCCTTGATGGCCTCAAATTCAGAGAGCTGCCTGCCTCTGCCTCCTAAGTGCTTGGATGAAAGGCATGTGACACCACTACCTGGCTACATTTTTTAGAAAAATTAAGTGGCTACACTAAAACGTGCCCACCATTCCAAGCATAGAAAGCGGTATTAGCCATTTATCTGTTCACTAACAATCATTGGCTAAATGCTCTTTGAGGGGTAGCAGGCCTGTCAAACTCATTGTAAAAGAACAGCACGAGAGGAGGCAGGATTATCAAATAAAACAGTCAGGGCCTGTTCTGCTGAGACAACCTGTAATTTTACTTTTTCACATCTTCTTACACTTAAGGGCTTAATTTTTTCAACTGGGCAGTCTACTTCTCAAACAACAGCTCTCAGTTTATCATCTGGCACTTACTGTGTGAGTCTGAGGTACAAAGCCTCAAGAGCTGTACCAGTGTCTGTGCTGTGGCTGATTTGGTGAACCACAACCACTTTTCTCTATGGCAAAATCAATCAATCAATCAATCTCTCTCTCTCTCTCTCTCTCTCTCTCTCTCTCTCTCTCTCTCTCTCTTTCCCTCTGTCTCATTTCAATTATATTCTCCTTAATATATTTTAAAAATAGACTCTAATGAATGTCCTCATCTTGAACCACACCTACTGGGAGCAATGACACAGATAAACAAATAGCAAATGCTTATTAAGGAAATCATTTAAAGTGAGATTTCGTTTAATGCTAGCATATAGCATTTAAGATAAAAGATGTATTTCCTCTGCTAGCTCAAGAGTGAAGACAGAATGGCTGTAAGCTCTGTGCTCTGAATGGCTATAGGCGCCCTCTTGCACACAGATGCCAGTGTTCTAGAATGCAGCAGCCCCTTTCTCTCTTTTTCCCACTTTACTTCCCTGTCACCCAGGAAAGGCCGACTTTTAGCCAGTACCTTTATTAGCACGGCACTGTGTGGACGTTTTATATGCACAACATTTTTCTCAATAGTCATACAAAGTAGGTGCCATTTCCACTTATAGAGAGGAATTGTGAGACTCAAGAGTGGAAGGACTTTTAAATGCATCCACTAGTAGATGAGAGAGTCAGAGCCAGGTATCCACAGCCATGCTTCCCCTCATGCTGAGGCCTCCACGGCTCCCTAGAGTCACAGAGTTGCTGTGGTGGCTCCAAGAGCACAGTGCCAGAAGCGTCATTCCCTGCTCGATTCTCAGGACATGATCTTGAATTCAGATGACCAGTAGTTCGGATCGAGGCAAGGGAGAGGGAGGAGAGAGAGAGAGTGACTGTGCAGTCTGCTCTGAACTGTTCTCAGTGCACCTCCGTAGCTCAGGCTGGTGGTTCCGGCTGTAATTCCCAGACTGCTTGCCCACAAGTGGGAAAACAAGATAGCTTTTCATCAGACTTTCCTACAAATCTGGGCTTCACAGTTACTGCTAAGCATGTAACAAAAGCATGGGTTCTATGAAGAAAACAATTTAGTGGCTCCATGGGGTTAGGGTGTGGCTCAAGGAGTATCTGTATAAAGTCCATTTTAGCTCCTCAAAGCAAACAAAATGTTAAAACACTGCATTACCACAAGACCAGCACCTCCACCGCAGGCACGATGCCTGTGCACATGCTGCAGAATTAGTCACAGGAGCCGATAGGTGAGACATCTCACCTTTATGAAGCCAGAGTTTGTAAGAAAGATTGTGAATAGTCAACAGATAAAGGGAAAACACAGTGGGGTTTGTTCATATAGAGACTATTACTCAGTCTTGAAAAGGGATGGCATTTTGATATCTATTGCAACTTGGATGGACTTTGAATTTATGTCACATGAAATAAGCTAGACAAAGAAGGACAAACACAGTCCTACTCTACTTCAAAAAAAAGTGGGAGAACATAGACAGTAGATTAGAGGTTACCAAGTACTGCAGGAGACAGAGACAGGAAATTACTGGTAACAAACTTTCAGTTTGTCAACTTTCAGTTGACAGTGTTGGGAGATTATAAAAACTTTCAGGGGTGAGGGTTCTGTAGCCCTGTGAACGCAGCCATACTTGAACTGTGCAACTGGCAATGGTCAACAACCATGATGTGTAGAGTCACAGGGCCTATGCCTGGTCACAGGTACCCATTCCAGTCTCTTCATTTTCCTGTTTCTCATCTCTGTTAAGTGTAGTTAGTATCTTAAGGTTGCTCAAGTCCTTTTGGGCTCGAGATGGAAATATTGGCAATTAGTCGTTGCCCTATTAGAGCTCTAGGAATCTTTTGTACACCACAGCCCATCATGGGCCTTTGGTGTGTTCCACTCTGAGTCTCTCCTCATGCGAGTTAGCTGAAAATGTCCTTTTCCCCACACTGGGACAAGTAGACCCCCAAAGGCTCCTGCACACATCTGAATTTCTTTTACCTGGAAGGCTTAGGAATAAGAGCATCGCAAAGCTTCATTCACTGAGATGTTGGTAGAGTATTACCTAAAAGACTGAAAGGTGAGAACAACGTAACAGCCCAGCAGGGGAGTACGGCCAGAGCAACAATGGCTGCAGCTTACCCCGTGACACACAGTGTCAAATGTGTAAGATGCCACATTCAGTGTGGGACAAACACTTTAATCTGTTGAGCTCTGGATGCCCTTTGTATCATGGGAAACAAGTAAATGCAATGCATTCACAAAGTGCTCGCGTGTGTGCGCGCACGCACACACACACACACTCATATTTGGTGGAGTTGTGGTGATGTTTAATTTTTTAATTTAAGAGTAATTTCCTATTTCTCATCTCTCCAAGAGTAAACATAAACACGGGTTTCTCTCTGCAAGCCAAGGAATGAGAACAATGTGACTTAAGCAGAATGCTGATACGTGTAGTGCAGTGCTGACCTGCTGCAACACAGCCTGGTGCAATCATGCTTGAAAGCCAAGTATCAATCTGCCTTTATCCTAACTTCTGTGCCTTCGAGGGGTTTTAGGTGGATAAATATGACTCAGCAAAGTCATGTACAAAACCAAGGGATGTAAGGTGAACGACGTGAGTGTTCTTCGCCTGAACTGGAGTGGTCTGACTGAGATGGGTACCGAGTACTCAGACAGCTTGTTCTTAGCATTCACCCCAGCACTAAGGGCAGGGTCTGGGCTCCTGTCACCTCAGGGAAGGCAGGCCAGTGGGTTGGACCTGAGAGGGCCACGCTGGCTAACTAAATAAGAATACCTGTAATGTTCCACCAACCCGTGTTCCACAGCCACCACACAGAATAGGCCACTTCTCCAGGTGCTAACGTGCCCAGGTTCTTTGAGTAGACATTTCCAAGACCCATGTGGCCAGATACAGGAGATGTACCCTCATAAGCACTTACTCAAGGTGAGGAAGAGTTACGAGACTGCACAGAAGGAACAAATGAAAGCTTAAACTATTTTTTCAAGAGTTCGTCAAAACAGGTCAGTGCGTTTCAAAGGGGATAGATCAGTCTTGTTCAGATTTCCTGATGATATTATTTTAAACAAAGGAGGAAGGTAGACTATTCTTTTTCAAATGCCTGTCTTCGCCCTAGGAGAGATAAAGGAAACCATTCAAGACAAACTCAAAAATCACACCGTTACCCACACCCTGAGAAAGTTGTACTCCTCTACTGAGCAGATAATATGCCCTTGGCCTAGCAATTAACATCATTTGTCTTTTATCCCCTTCTTGCCAAAAAGGACCCCAGCCCTAACTAGTTAATCCCTAACACACACTGCTGCTCCCAGAGTTGCCTGGCAACTACCAGGAGGCGTGTCAGAGAGCAAGAAAGGCCTAAATAAATGAGCTGGAGCCTGTGCTGTGCTTGACATGGATAAAGAGGTTCTCCGAATGGGGCTTCCTGGCTGCTTGTGGTTCTGTCATTTAAGTGGGAAGAACAAGTTGGCTTGGGCAACACTGTTAAATGCCCTGGCCTTTGCCACTGATATTTTCCAGGTAACTGAAAAGTGGGTCATATGCCCCTGTGATTTGCAGATATCTCCCCTCTTCCAGGGAAAAGCTATCTCCAGAGCCTCCAGACAGGATAAGGAGCAATGCATGCACATGGAACACAGGCCTGGGCCAACCTCTGCCTCCCCAACTCCTCTGTCCCCTCATTTCTTACACCCATTCTTCTGCCCATTGGTCCAAAATATACCGGCTAACACCAACACTCTCAAGAAACAGGATTATTAGAATGAAACTTGTGAGAACTAGAACAAAGACGGCAGGGGAGTGCAGTGGGAGAAACCTTGTCTTGGAGTCTCCTCCTGGCTCTCCTACATTCTGGGAAGTCACTGCCAAGTAGAGCCTCTGCCCCATCTGTAAATGGACAAGACAAAGGTCCGGTAAATAGGAAAGACCATGTCTGGGAAGCCACTTGAAGGTGAATTATGCCCTGATTTATGGGAAGCCACTGAGGAGGGATGGACAGGGTTATTCTCTCACTTTTACTTTCTGACTATGGGAAGTCCCTTTGAAACATCTGGCCTTGAAAAGACCCACCTAGCCAAGGCTAGGCTCAGTACAGAGAAGCCTCAGCAAGAAGGCTTTTGACATGGATAAAACAAAGCTCAAAGGCACTCTGAATGTTCCAGTAAAGGAAAAACAAAAACAAAACAAACAAATAAAAAACCACAAAGGCTCTCAAGTGAGCTCTAAGTCATGGCAGGAGCCTTTCAGGCCAGATCTCTACCTAGGCAGGCAGGGAGCAACTGGCCCTGCAGGAGCTGCATCCTAATAAATGCTTCTGGTTGGAGAGGAATCCTAGCAAGGACAGGAGACAGGCTGCTGTTCCACGGCTGGCGGGCAGCCCTGGGCTGGGCTTATGCAAGTTTCACTACAATCCTGCAAGGGTCAGGCTCCACATGGAAAGAAACAGGCTCAGAAGTCTGAAGGAGCCCTAAGTCACAGCTGCCCAGGAGCAGAACAGACAGCAGCAGCTCGTGCTTTCAGAGCAATGCAATTGGTTACTCTGAGGTCACCAGTTTCCTACCACACAACACTGGTCTGGGTGGGAAGACACCATAGCCATTTGGACAGCAACACAGCACAAGGAGTAATGGCAAGTGTGGCAGAGGGATGGGCAGTGACTCCTAGGCTGCTCAGGGCCCTCCTCTCTATAGGTGCTCTCGGCTCTCAGCCTCCTGCTCCTTCCCCTCAGCCTCTCAGGTTCTGCTCTGCACACGGCCACCCATTTTTTTTTTCTCCCTCAGCACCAAAGCTTGAAATGTTCTTGGATCCTTTTACTTAGGCAAATCCGGGCTAGAGCAAGTGCTTAAGAAAAATCATTCAGGACACAGCAGGCCAAATCTTGCCCTCAATGGGCAGGATGCTGTAGAAGCCAGCAAGAAGGTAAGAAAAAGTAATGGGAGAGGAAGAAAAGCTTTGTGCATTATGAAGAGAGGAGAAAGTGGAGAGGCGAGGGTGGTGAAGAATAGTCTGATGTGAGTAGCCTGCACTGTCACCTGAAGCCAGGGTGAAATCCCAGTCTGCACTGCTGCTGAGGGCCATATCTGGGTCTATGGTCCTGAAACAGCAGGGGTCTGCTGTGCCCATGTCCATAGCCCACATTACCACCAATGGCCATGCAGACAGCTCTGGTCTGGGCTGCTTGAATGGGGCCATGTTGATTCTGAGGGTTGAATAGAGCTGGCCCTGCTCCTCAACTGTACAGTGTGGAGAGCTGGTCCCACTGCTCTCTGGTTATAGCACTCAGGAGAGTGACCCCCACACCTCACTGGGCAGCACAGTAGAGCTGGCCCTGGTAGAGGGTGCAGGTGAGCTAGCGGGAGGGCATGAGAACAGGAGAACATGACCTACATCATAGCTCTCAAGGACAGGAGACCTGGCCCCATTGATCACCTGGGCAAAGCAGGAGAGCTGGCCTTGGTGGTGAGGCTGGCAGGTGAAGGTGGTGGAGAGCTGCAGGCTGACCAACTCAGCTACCAACCAGGCTCAGACCTAGAGCTTTGAGTTAGCCCACCCCAACTTCTACTCCAGCCATGAGCTGCAGGAGCCTGTGAAGGGTCCAGTCCTACAGAACCAAAGCTGAAGGATCTCCACGACACAGGGCATCAACAGAATGTGTGAGAGGAATCTCAGCGAGGATCCAGTACTGACAGTGTAGCAGAAGCCAGAGACCTCAACTCAGACCAATAGCTCATTGCAAAGAATATTTGCAAGCAAAGAAATGTGGATAAGAGGGTATGTACTGTGTGGTATATGGCAGCTTCTGCTGCAAGATTTTTTTTTTTCTCTTTAGGCAGGGAGGTTGCAAGAGCCAAGGGCAGATATGGAGGAATGGAGGGGTGCATGAAACTGGGGTACGTGATGTGAAATTCACAAAGAATCAATAAAGAAGTTAAAAAATATTCTAAAAGAAAGAACTAAAAAAAGGAAAAAGAAAGAAAAATCAGTCAAACTACATATGAAGTTAGAATAAGATGTTCTCATTAGTGTGGCTTAAACTTGGGGAATGTTAGCAATGCCAGTAAGACCAGCATCAGAATAATGAGTGGGCTTTGGCCCTGATTTCAGATCACAGGTATTAGATAAAAACCTGTTAGTGGACTTACATATTTACCCTTTGGAAGCCTCCCAGGTTAACTGTGGTCCACACCAGGGCGTTCTCAGTGACACTTGATAAGAGATTTTATATGATGTGAAAGTACTTACTCATACTAATGGCAAAAACCGACTAGTAAGTGGGATGCTGGGTTGTTATGTCAAGGATAGCTCAACTGCCTAACAGAATAAAACAAAACAAAACAAAAATAAAACCTAAGACCCAAGCAAAATGAACCAAAAGCAAATCAAATCTATCATTGAGTGTATGTGAGTGTGTCTATGTGTTTGAATACTGTGGCTCATGGAGGCTAGAAGAAGGTATCAGTTCTTCTGGTGCTGGACTTACAGGTTGTTATGAGTCACCTAATGTGGGTACTGGGAACTGAACTCAGGTCCTCTGCAAGAACAGTATGTACTTTTAACTGCTGAGCCATCTTCTGAGCATTAATTAGTGCAGTTTTATAAGCAGACAACTAAAAGATGTATATCCTGGGGAAGTGTTCCCATCCACAGCACTGCCGGCCCCATGCCCAGATCATCACCCAACACGCCATTCACTCTCCCAGCCTTGCAGCCGCTTCTCATGCTCATGTGTGCTCTGCAGACATTGTAGACAATCTTGCACGAGGTATTGAACTACCCCATTTTTCAATGAGGAGAAACTGCTAGAATTAAATTTATGGTTTAAAAAATCACATAGGTAACACAGTGACCACTGTTCGTGCAATGTTTAATTGGGAAACTTCTGGCCTTCTGGTGTCCCTCCTTTACAGACAGAAGCCATCCTTGCACAGATGAATGTTAGTGCAGGTGTGACAAGCCTGCCATATCCTATGGATTCTAAGATGAGAACTTCTCCCCACCGAAACACGAACCATCTTATAATTGATGTGGTGCTCTCTTCTCCATAATACCCACAGCAAAGGTGTCTTCTATGACCAAATGACAATTTAGATTCAAGAAAACATGCTGCATCTATAACCAAACCTGTCGTTAGTTCCAGACAGTGTATATATGTATGCATCACATGGGGTTACTGAGATATATAGGCATCTCATGAGTACATACTGTGAACATTTATGGGAACTGTACCAATTGACTTCACCACAAATCCATACTACACCACCATGGCATCAAGCTTTCCCGTCTGTACCAGAGACGCCACCATCCTCTCTCAGCCTCCCAATCTCTGGAGCCACTTCGACATTGTATGCCATTTGTCTACTATCTTCATCTATTACTAGGGCAAGCCTCCTTTTCCACCATGGAACATTCTGGTGTAGCCCATCACTGTCTTAACACTCAACCCTGCCATCAGTGGTATCACATTTCCATGCCAAACAGAGTAAAGCGCTCATTCCCACACCAGCATCCAAGCCTCGGCCAGATCTGTTCAGCCCATCTCTCCTCCAGACCACAAAGCTTGGTTTGCTCAACAGCTCTTACTTGTGACAGGGCAGGGCACCTCTGTTCTGCTGTTCCAAGCCTTACTCATCAGGTCCCACCTTTCCTAAATACACTTCAGGGCTGTTTGACGCTAACAAGAACCAGAAGGGAGAAGCAAGGTATATCCACTTCTCCAGGTGAAGAAAGTAAAGTTTAACCACACAGGGTGACTTGTTCAAGTTTTATGCAGCCAAGACGCCCTGAGCCAGGTTTAAATCCCTAGGTTTCAGTGCTTTAACCCAGAGCCTGTCAGGCAAGGGCGACCAGAATTCTTCTGGAGGCACATGTGTCCAGCTCAGATCCAGTAATGTGTGCTGAATTCAATAAACTCTGGATTCTGGACATGCATGTGACAACTGTGAGGCAAGTATCAGGGTGAAAATGTGTCCAGCTTTGTGGATCCCACCAGGCTTGGGCCAGCTCTCCCACTCTGCTTTTAGTGGGGGTGAGTACAGTATTTTCATTTAATTATACTAATTTTGACTAACTTGACCTGTTTGTCTGGACCCAAGATTATGTCAGAGTTGGAGCCAGCTCCCTTCCAGACAAGCAGGACATGGGAACTTGTTTTAAACTGACAGGCATTAGAAAGACCTAGGAAGAACTAGAAACGGTTTGACTACAGTTGGTCTCTCACACAGTCTGCCAGGGCTATACAGGCCTCTGCTCAGCCAGAACACACAGGTAGGAGGGTAGGAGGACACCAGTGGAGGCTCCAAGTGGGAGCGGTCCGAAGTGGTGGAGCTGCCTTTCGTTTCGGGAAAGACCTGACCTCTGTGACTATTCAACATTACCTCACAGGGCAGGCAAGGGAGATGATGGTCAACTGGGCTCAGGGATGTGGAAGGGCTAGGCATGTAGGTAACACTATTACTCAGTCTTACTGTTGTGCTCATTTAAATCATGACTACATATAGGGAGCCACCAAAATGTGAATTTGTAGGATGAAGGGTCCTTAAAAAGACAAGGAGCAGTGAAGTGTAGGGCAAAATTATGAGCGTTGAGGCTGTTGGTAAATCATTTCTCTTCCCTGAAGCCTGGGTGTCCTCATCTGAAATGTGGAATTGACTGTCACTATCTCATAGTTGACCTGTGAGTCTTCATAAGAGCTGGACAACCATGAAGGGAGTGGCATAGCATTTAACACACAGGCACTGGGGTAACTTCATGTCTTCCCTTCATGGTAAGAGGGAGGGATTCAATGTAAAACTCCTTCACCCGAGACCCTCCATTACATGCATGTATGCATGCACGCACACACGCATGCACACCTCCTCAAGGTGAACCAAGGATTTGTCCTATCTGGAGGTGGCTTCTTGGTCCCTGATCAAACACAGATGCTGTTATGTGCCAAGAGGCTACTTACTGGCTCAATTTTCAGTGCATTCCGGTAGCTGCCAAAGAAAGCAGCCTGGGCCTTGAGGAAGGCTCTGGCCACCCCATCGCCTGTGGTTGTGGAGACCTTCTTCAGCCTGTTCTTCAGGGAGGAGATCTGGTGAAACATGAAAGAAGACAGTGTGAGAGCAGGTCATAGAGGACAGATGGCTGAGCCTGGCACCCAAAGAGTCTCTGATAGGGGCTGGGGATTTAGCTCAGTGGTAGAGCGCTTACTTAGGAAGCGCAAGGCCCTGGGTTCGGTCCCCAGCTCCGAAAAAAAGAACCAAAAAAAAAAAAAGAGTCTCTGATAATTCCAGGAGGGGGTCAGTTTGATGGAAAAATAGGTGTCCTCAGCATTAGGAATTGCTGTGGTATATTTCACAAATCTTTAAATGAGTTTGATGGTATAAATGTAAGATTGTTCAACAACTAAAACCATCCAATTCTATAACATTTCCACCACTTCCAGGAGAAACCTCATGTTCCCATCCTAGTCCTAGACAACCATGCATCTACCCAACCCCATCCTGTATTAGTCAAGTACATGGAACTACATGACCAGTAGGTATCTCACGTGACTAAATTCTTTCATGTATCACAATGCTCAGCTTATGGCAATATACATGAATTGTTCATTCCTTTCTGTGGTTGAACAATATTCTACTGCATACCACACCTTATTTACCAGTTTCTGCTTTGTGGTGATGAATCCTGGTAGCCATTATACAGATTCATGGTATGGAGACAGCAAAGGTTTGAAGGCAAGAACCTACCTGAGTAGCAAAAGTTGCTTGTGTAGTGAAGATTAGCTGAGAGGGCCTGTAACCAAGTACAGGGACTCTCCTGTGAAGTTGCTAGAGGGGAGGGTCAAGTGCCTGGGCTACATCAAGGTCAGAAGGGACAGGGACAAGCATACAGGGGTCAGCCACTCTACTTCTATAAAGTGAGGGGTGATAGAATACAGTCTTTGTCTGAAAGTAATTGGACATCTATCGTGTGTGTGTGTGTGTGTGTATGCGTGTGTTACACAAGCATGTAGTATTCCAACATGGAACCACAGACTCAAAGGCCATAGTCTGGGGGGTCCAGAGGAGTGATGCAGGCCCCTTGGGCCCTTGGCCTTCAGGAAGGTTCTGCCCTGGATTTTCAACTTGAGATAGAAGTATGAAAAAGAAATGCTCTACTAAAATGTTAAAAAAAAAATTACCTATTCCCAACCCCCCAAATAATAAAAACCCTGTCCCTCTTGAGGACTAGGGTGACATTTCCATCCTTTGAAATGGTGCCTGCCACTGTCACTCTTCTTTTGGCTCCTCAAAGGCCTTGGGCCACCTGTGCTGCGGATTATTCCGCACTTAACCTTCCCTGGCCTTTCCCTTTCATTCAGGAGGTGTTTAATTACCTTGGACTCACACGCTGCACTTCAGGTGAGCCTCTCCTAATGGCCTCATTACCATCTTGCACAAAGGAGGAGTCGCTGGTGTAACTGAGCAAACACAAGTGAGCTCCTTCCTGTCAGCCCCTGCTGGTCTGAAGCTAGCCAAGTGGTCCCGGGCTCCTGACACCCTGTGAGCACCTAGGCCAAGACTTCTGAAGACCTCACTCATCCTGCACCATGGAGAAGCTTTTGTCTTGACCTGCCAGCACTTCAAACTTTGAAACTGCAAGTCTATGTGTATCTAATGGCTCGGAATTGCATTCTGTCTCTTAAATAAAAGCAAAGGAAGAAAATGGAAGGCTTAAATAACCCGCCATCATACATCTAAAGCTGAACTTGCCCTGAGTGCTCCTGGGGTGCTGGTCATATCACTACATAGGGGCTTGTCAGGGGTAATTTGGGGTGGTAGAAGTGTCAGTGAGGATGGCTTCCTCCTTTAATCAGTTGTCACAGGAGGAAGACAGAAAACAAAGGGAAGAGGGCACAAGATTGCACTCAACAGTTCCTCTCTTCAGTAGCCTTCCTCCTCTTCGATCCACCTTGGGCACAGCAGTACCATCAAGCCAGTTCCTGGGCCCCCGGCCAGGCCAGACTCTGCCTCTTCATCCCTGCTCACAGCTACTCTGACAGCTCATCAGCACCACCCTGAACCTGCCCTCACCTTTCAGTGCACATGATCTTGGCCCTTCGAGGTGTAGCTCAATTCATTATCTGGGTGGGCTGTCTGCTTTTACCTTCTTCTCAATGCCACCTACTCACTGCTGTTCTGGTAATCTTGTAAATAACCAAATATAATGATTTTATCCCGGGGCAAATCCTCTGGCACCTGGGCCCTCCCCATTACCACCTTTGGAACGGCTGAGCTGCTTAGACCTGGTTGGACTGGCTGTCCTGCTTGACATTATACTAACTGATATGAAACCACGTCAGTCCAGAGCACACTCGCAGACTTGACTTTTGTCTGTGTCCGTCTTACTGTGACACCCATTCACCCTTTGAAAGACTGTGACCACAGCCTCAGGATACAGTGCTGGGTAGTTGGGAGTGGCAGAATTTTGAACCATCATGAAAAGATGTTCCCCAAACACTGTCAAATGTGGGGAGATGGGACTTAAATTGCAGAACAGTGTGTATAGCATGAATCATTTACTAACTCATGTAATACATATGTGTGCAGTAAAAGTCAGAAGTGTCTGCACCAACCATTAACTATGTAAGGGTACTTTCTGTTTTATAAAATTGATTGTTTTGATTATCCCTCATAAAAATGCATGTTATTTTCATTATAAAGAAGTAGAGTGAGGTATTTTTCTTTAATAGTCAAATTAGCCACTGCCTTGGGGTAAGGGAAAGAAGGTATACAGATGTTCCCCCATCTGTGATACCTCTCTTGACCACTAAGTTAGCCTGTGACCATGTAGGTGGTTCTGCCATGAGCTGCGGTCTACAAGCCCCAACTACAAGCCCCCAAGTACAGCACTTCCTATTGAAAAGTGAACAAGCTTGAAAAGACATTTACAATCGCATGAGCTAGGACCACATTCCTCAGGATTAGGAGCTGATTTCAACTGGAAAGGACCTGGGTTTGGGATGGGGCATAGGGAACAGAACTGGTACCTGACTTAGTTCAGTGGCAAGGCAAACAAGTAGCTGCATACTGAGTGAATGGGAGGGAATACAGACAGCAGTCACAGTAGGTAGAATGACACAGGTGGCATTGCCCTCCTTCAGCCTACTTCTGTGCTGTGCCTCTGTGCTGGGTCCTCAGTGTCTGACTCTCTCTCTCTCTCTCTCTCTCTCTCTCTCTCTCTCTCTCTCTCTCTCTTCTCTTCCTCTTCCTCTCCTCTCCCCTTCCCCTCCCTCTCTCTCTCTCTCTCTCTCTCTCTCTCTCTCTCTCTCTCTCTCTCTCTCTCTCTCTCTCTCTCTCTCACCAGCTCCTCCATTCCCTGACTGACTAGGGCTGCAGCACAGGGGTGCAATCTGCTCAGCTAAGGCCTAGGATTGGTGATCCGGCTTCCTGCTTTCTTCACTTGTTGAACTTCAGATCTTTTACTTCTATTACTAATATTTTTTATTGAAACCTATATCAAAATCCACAATAATAAATGTTTTCGAGCCTTCAAACTTGTGGGAGGCCCCCATCAAGTCCTGTTATCAGTCTCAGGGCTCATAAGCCTTTTCTCCGCTAATAACCAAGGCTGAAGTGTGCTGGGTTGGAGCTATACCATGAATGAATGCGGCAGGCACACAGAGCTCCTGGGCCTTTTAATCCAGTTCCTAGCAACCAGTAGAAATACGCTCACTACTGGTTTAAAAGGGAGTTCTACACCTTATAGAAAATCATCTACCATCTCATTATTTAGCTTTTCTTTTGTGTGTGTGTGGAAAGTGTCTTGTGTCTCTCTATGTAGCCCTGTCTGTCTTGTAACTAACTATACAGACCAGGTAGGTCTTGAACTCACAGAGATCTGCCCTTGCTCCCCCCACTCCACTCCAATGCTGGGATTAAAGACATGTGCTATCACTAACTTCCTTTAGCTCTTTATATAGCAGCAGATTGCATATCTTTATCTCACAAAAGAGGTGGATAAACCTTGCAACACCTAGCAGCACTCAATAACATATATACCTCCTCACTTTGTTGCAACTTGTGGCTTGGGGGTGGGAGATACTATGAAATGTCATATCCAAGATATTCTTAACCACCTTTTGCTACCAGTGCTGACACTTTACAATACTTGAAACATTTTGTTATTGCTCTGAGAAGTCCTAGCAAGGCCTGGACCTATGTCATTCAGATAAGGTTCCACCACCTCCATGGTTACTCACTGATCTCTAGTCTCACTGGCTATTTCCTATTTGGAGTGCTCTCACCTACCACTACCCTTTTAACTTACAGTTTAGAAGAGTTTAACAATGATGGGAATGATCTACATCTTGCCCGGTGCTATTCAAAAGCAGATTGCTCAGAGCACTTGAAATGTGGTCGGTATGACTGAGAAACTGAAGGTTGTATTTTATTTTATTCCATTTGAATTTAAATGGCCATCTGTGACTAGTGCATACCATATTGGATGGCACAGGGCCCTGTTCAAATGCTATATCCTCATTCTGATACCTCAGGCTAGACCAAGGTTCTCCTGCCATGGAGCTACTATACCTTCTCCACCACCACAGGGCCATGAGTAATGATGAGTTTGACAATAGCAATTCAGGCCTGTATTTTCTAACAGATCATCCAACAGGACCAAGGTCACCTGCAGGGTGGGCACATCACCTAACTAGAAACATAGTTCTCAAGTTCTCAAGTCTGGCTCAAGCCAATCTGTGCAGGAACTCTGCACAGAGTTGTACTAATTGCTGGGTGTGTGAATTGTTGAGTCCAGTGTTTGCTAATTTGACAAATTAAATATAAGAAGGGACAGAGGGTCATATTTCCCCTCAAGCAATTGGTTCTCTTCCTTTCTTGAATAAACTAGACATTAGACTTTGTTCCAAAATTCCTGGGGCATGGCTGGGTCCATAGGGCAAAGTGACTTATTTTTTCCTCTGCAGAGCTGGGAAAATACCAGCTCACGTTGTCCTCTTGCCACTAGCAGTAAAAAATGGTCTAGTCTATTTATGTATTGGTGAGTGCTCTTATTGATGGAGGTCAGAGACCAATGCCAGGTGCCCTTCTTTATCATCCTGTACCCCACCTTTGGTGTGCCTAGGTGAGGGTGTCTTCACCGATCACTTTCCACCTTATTCCTCAAAGTGAGGTCTCTTGCTGAATCTAGAACTCATGGATTTGGTTAGTCTTGCTAGCTAGCTTGCTTGGGGATCCCACCTCTATTACCTGCACCCTGAGATTACAAGTGGTCCACTAAATCCTCCTGGATTTTATGTGATCTTGTGGGATACGAACTCTGGTCCTTGTATTTGTGAAGCAAACTCTGTAATCTGCTGAACCATCTCCCTAACCCATACACCTTATGTTTGAACAGTCTCTTCTTGAACCTGTTTGACCCCTAAGACTTAGGGATCCTCCTGTTTCTGCCTCACCAGCTCTGAAATTCTTGGTATGCTGTCGTTCCTGGATTCTTTTAAGTGGTTGTTGGGTATCTCAACTCAGGCCCCTGGTTTGCATGGTAAACACTTTACCACTAAGCCATTTCCTCAGCCCCCCAGTTAATCTCTATGCCTTTGTTAGCTCTTGTCTCAAATTTGAAGCAGAAAGTCTTGGTATGTGATGGTAATTTCATAGCACTCTCTTTCCAGTGATAACTTCTGAAAGAACTATGGACTCCTCAAAAGAAAGAAACAGGAACTCCCTACTAGTTAGTTAACGATAGGGCAAGTGTTTCCATGTCCAGCATTGGATGAAGCCTTCAGAAACACTGGGTGAGGTAGGCACCATTATCCCTGCTACACAGATGAGGAAACTGAGACTCAAGGCAGAAACCAAAGTCAAGCCTGGGTCTGCTCCATTTCACAGCCTGTGCTAGCTAGTTAGCTTTCACTGCTGCCAGGGTTTCTTAGGAGAGCAAATTGCACCTGTCTACGACACTGGCTTACTTTCTTCCAGCCAACCTAATATATCTCCATTACTGCTTCCGCTCAGTCCCTGCTTTTCTATTTCTTTCTTGAGAACATGGTTGGACCTTGACCTCAGTTGGGTTTAATTGCTTCTTCTGCATCCCATTTTTTCCCCCCACAAAAACCTTGGTTCTCTGTGGGGGAGTGTAGGGCTATGCTTGTTATGCAGAGCTCTGTGCTGGTACAGGGGATGACCCTGGGGATCCTGATCTCTGTTCCTTCCTTCTCTCTTGACAACTCATGGGCTACATGTAAGTCAGAAAGTTAGAGGCAATGTACTAATTCTAACCAGCCTTTTGTCAGACAAAAGGATCAATTTTCATTATGTGAATGCTTACTCTACTATGCCACAATGGTTCTGGTTAGCATCCCACGATAAACTTTTAAATCCCTAGAAGGCTTTTCTTGGAGTAAAAAGTATAATTCAAAACCAAAACCAAAAGAGTCCTATTTTGCTAGTTAGTGCGCACTAACTAAGAAAGAAGATTCAGAAAGGGTCTATCATGCACTCACACACTCCAGCCCCTTGCCACTGAGAGAGACACATACAGAGGCTGAGGTGCTCACACTTTCCTACACTCCTGTAAGATCCACCTGCTCCAAGCCCCCTCTCCCTTTTTTTGGTTCAGAGTAAGTAAAATTGTCTTTGTTTTTTCTATAAAACAATTCAGCTTTAACATTAATTCAAGCATACACACAAGCACACACACACACACACACACACACACACACACACACACACACACACACACACTGCAGCTAGGAAATCCTATGATTACAGGATCTGAGCTCAAAGTGACATATATTTATATTAATAAGTAGCCATTCAAAAAAAAAAGATTATTTCTAACCAATATGTGCAAGCACATGCATGCTTTTGGGGGAATATTTCCAATGCAGGGCTCCCCCTAAAACTCCTGGCAGTCCAGGATTAAAGGTCAGATTTAAACCATCACCATGCTTCACAATGCAATCTGTGCAGTGCTGCGTAATGAAATGGTTCAGTAAAGGTGCTCATGGAAATTCTTTTAATTAGGTCCAAGGCTTTTCAGTTGTCAACATGAATAAACCAAGAAGATTTGCTTACAAACTGAACACACAAAATAAAAATGTAAGTAACCTTTGAAAAAAGCAGAGGTGCTTTCAAAAGGAAAGTTGGACACTTAAAAAAACAAAAAACAAAAACCCATAACCTCTATCACTTTCTAAAGTCATTCAAAAACACACAGCCTAGGAAACAAAGATATCTCATGATCCAGGATACTACTGCTGAGCCCTAAGGAAAAGTGATTAGAGGAAGGCTCAAGTTAATCATAATGAAAAATGTTTGTCCAAAGACTGAATAATTTCTTCAAAAGTAAAATTTGTCTTACAAGTTCACTGTAATGACTTCTCTATATAAGCCTTTCTCTGGCAGACCAGTGAATGTGCCACAGCAGTACCTGAAAACTAAGGGACACCTACTAAAAGCACACCCCAATTCACTCCCCGATTACTATCTGAGGCCCAAGGGTAGGCCTTGTATTGCAGGAGCATCCCTAAGGCATGCTTTTCAACGCTGTGTTGAGTTGACAAACCAAACCACACCCATCTGGGAATTTCTGTCATCAACTCACAGCAGATTCTAGAAATCAAATGTACAAAATAGCACCATGAGAACATGGTAGCTTGCTCTGAGAAACTGGGGTGCACTTGCACTGGGCTCTGAGAAAAAAAGGAAAATTCATTCCAATTACTACCATAGATTCTCATTTAGATGGACACAAAGATGTTCAGAAATGTCATTGGCCTTGAGACTTAATGTAGAATGGATAGTAGAAATGAACAATGTTAGTATGCAAACAAACAAACAAAAACCATAAGTCAGTGCGTTTAGGTGTAGGTGCATATCTTAGTTCTGGAACATAGGAGGCTGAGGTAGGAAAATGATTTTAATTCAAGAGTTAACAAGCAACTTGGGTAACATAGCAAGTTTAAGGCCAGCTTGTACTACACAGCAAGACTGTCTCAGAACAAACCAACCAAAAACCAATGCCTTGAATAGTCAACCAAATGTATGTTTAGTAAATATGTCAGTCTATTGATATACACTGTTGTTTAGACAGATGTGAGTTCAAATTCTGCCATGGCTGCTAGTTATTGCCTATAGGTGGGTGCCTAACCTTTTTTCTTTTTCTTTTTCTTTTTTTTTTTTTTTCCGGAGCTGGGGACCGAACCCAGGGCCTTGTACTTGCTAGGCAAGCGCTCTACCACTGAGCTAAATCCCCAACCCCTTCTTTTTTCTTTTAAATAACAAAGTGATAAAAGTACTTTTACTTTTTTTTTGATAGAATTTTTATACACATCAAATGTCAAGACTTTCAAAGCCCTTAGCACAGTGACAGGCACATATTAGGTGCCTAATAGATGGTGGCTTTCTTCTACATTAGCCCAACTCTATAGCATAAAAGTCATAGGTTCCCAATAAACATTTTCTAGGGCATCAATTACTGGTAGTTTCTGTCACTCATTATGCTGGGTTTAGAGGATTTATTTGTGACCCAAACTTGGTGTGTATTTGGGAGTTAATGAAGTGCTTGGTGTTTACCGAGATAAAAGGGGAGTCTGTCTCAGCAACAAGATTGGGCTAAAGGGCTATGGATTTCCATACTTAGGGAGGCAGCCAGGCCGGATCCATGGTGGATCACATGAGTATATCCACACGGACTGAGATATATCCCAAGGGGATCTGGGCATCTCCACCTCCTCAGGGGAGGGAAAAAAAAAACAAAACAAAACAGGAAGCAGGGTGGGGGGTGGGAAGTGTGTATAATAGATGTGTTTCACAGTGTCCCTGCTGTGATGAACAACTTGATCCACTTACAGTTCCAAACACATGATGCATAAAAGAGCTGACAGAAATTCAATTCTTGCAAAGAAAAGCATCTGCTCTCTAGTGGGAACGGCCAAATATTAAGCAGTTTTAAGGCAGGGCAAAGACCTGGAGGAGCACACTTCATTATCTAGATAGCGTGAGCAGGGAAACGCAGAGCATTACAAACCAAGCAGAGGAACCCACATTCCAAGCATTAATTACCCGGAGTAAAATGATTCAAGTTAAATCTTTGTTACAACAAATATTAAACCCAGCTGTGTTTATGTCGCAGTTGTGAAAAAGAAGGAAAAAAAAGAAATCCATGTACAATATCTGTGAGCTCTGCCAGTTAATTGAATTCGCTGGCAGCACTTCCTCCACGGCGAGCCAAACATCCTCAAAGATAAAATGTAGCTTTAAACAGACCTAGGGAGAACGGAATCAAGAAATTTCAACCAATAAAACACAACTCTTTACTGGTATAAAAGTGAAGTAAAATTCAGTAATGAAAGGAAGGAAGTCTCTTAAACATTTACTGCGTTCCAAAGCTCAGCGTTGTGGTTTACTGCTGAGGGCTCTTCTGATGTCCCACAGTGCTCCTGCCCCAGAATCTTTAATGAAGCCCCATAAAGTCCTCAATTGTTGACAAATCATACACACACACTCTGGCCAAGGTGCACTGGGTCAGGATGGCCCTTTGCTTCCTGCATGGAATGCACAAATGGAGTGGACACTGGTGGTAGGCAGCCCAGTGCAGAATGAAGACAATTCCTTAAGAGCAGACAGGGTGACACGGTTCATGAAACTGTCCCCCAAACTCAAGTCCTGTATTGGTAGATGTGGGACAGAGGGAAGGAAGCTGAGAAACAGTGAAAAGCAGATCCCCTTAGTTTGTGATACACTATGGCATGGGACTCAGCATGTCACTGGATTCTTAGTTCGTTTCCCACTCCCCCCTGGAAGTCAAATGTGTGCTTATGATCACACTACTCTGGTCCTTCCCACGTGGCTCCTCTGGCTGTAGTGGACTGTGACCCCCCTTTCCAAGCTCATCATGGTCACAGATAGCACCAGCACTCAGCCCCACCTTCTGCTGGCAGGACGGCTGCTTCTGATTTGGTTTTAGGTCCCTGTATCCCCAACACACTGAGCACACACTCAAAAGCCTTTGAACAAATAACGGATGAAAACGTTCACTTTTTAATTTAGCCACAGAACTACCTACTAGAGATGCTTTGACTGAGAGGTCTGGGACTCCATGGACAGAGGCAGAGCTGCTGGTACAAAATAAAGGTGGGCAGGAGGGTCACAAGAGACAAGATGCCCCAAGGCACTTTTTTTTCTTTTCTTTTCTTTTCTTTTTTTTCCGGAGCTGGGGACCGAACCCAGGGCCTTGCACTTGCTAGGCAAGCACTCTACCACTGAGCTAAATCCCCAACCCGCCCCAAGGCACTTTTACTCCATGTAGAGAAAAAGGGGACACCATGGTAGGACTGTGAATCACGGAGTGGTACTTGTGTGCTGGAGTATGCTATCATGGACAGCATGAGGGAGGGCTGTAACCAGAGAAACAGGGACAAAATAAGCCATCCTGCTATCCACTAGTTCATCTAACCAACCAGCCTGTGACCTCATGGAGAAAAGGGGTGTCCTAATCATAAAATCTGGACCCAGTGAATGCCCCCCCCCCCAAATCAGTCAATGGTCCATCAGACAGTACTAACACATGCAAACACACCTAAAGGATCAGATCTGGAGGAGACACTAGCAGAGTAGGAGGCATCAGCCAGCAGTGGCAGCGTCCCGCTCCCTCTTTATAAAAGGGTAGAAAAGCTAGCAGAGACAAGATCGCCAACTCATGAGTATGATCTGGGCAGCTACTGAAATCAAGAGCCGTCTTACTCCAAAGTTACCCACTGCCTATGTTCATAAATCACAAGAAATGAGCTGGCCCTAAAGCTCAGTACTGGCATTTCTAAGGCCTCTTCTTTTAACTTCATTAAATCAAAACTTAAGGTAGGAGAATGGATGTATTTTGGATGGGCAGTCTAATGTGTTTTGACATTCTATGCATCTCACTAAGATCACAGGACAGGTCGCTTCTTCACCCCACCAGCTGGCTCCTGGGGTGTTTTCTACAGTCATGCTCCCTCCTCCAGGCCCACTCTCTCTACAGCGTTCATAAATGGAATCTTATCTATCGTCTTGACTCTGGTTTCTTTTCACTCACTATAATTCATTTAGAGAGTCTCACATTGTCTTGTGAATCCTGACTTTGTTATATTTGTGACTTAACAATAAAGAAATAAAGGCTACAACAGTATATCTACATAAACCCACAGTTAGGCAGTTACAAGTTACTGTGTGTCATGAGCAGCACTGCCACTTACACTCATTGAAAAGCCTATTGGATGCTTGCTTTTCTTTTTCTTAGATAAACAGGAAGGAGTGGAGCTGACTGGCATTGTGGTAGACCCGTGTTAACTTTCTAGAAAACCAGCTGTTTTTTGTTTTTTTTTTTTTTTAAAGTGGCTATGCCATTTCCTACCCCCATGAGCTGTTGTAACAGCTCCAGGCAAGTCGTTTCATAACTCAGATGCTTCTGGTGCCGGGTCTAAGGAGATGGCCTAGTGGTTAAGAGCACTGGCTACTCTTGGAGAGGACCTATGTTTGATTTCTGGCATCTACATGGTGGCTCACACCTGTGTGTAACTTCAGTACTATGGGAATCAGCACTGTCTTCTGGCCTTTTAAGACACTATATGCATATGAGCATAGACATACATGCAGCTAAAGTATACAGATAAAAACAAATAAACCCAAAAATGATTAAAAAAAAAAATACTTGTGTTGGAGTTCCTGCTTGGATGGAAAAGTAACCTGGGACCCGGGAGCCCAGCAACCACACAGCTGAGAGGAAGCCTCCTCAGCAGAGGGGCTGCAGCCCCAGAGGGAGGACATTCCTGGCTGAGCTGGATGCTGCAGTGTGATGACTCTAGCTTTGCCGCTCTTCTTCAGTGTTGCAGCTCCCAGGGGAGGGTATCCCCAGCTGAGCTGAGGTGCTCAGGGTTTCTTGAGATCAGAGAGTCACACAGGGCAGAAAAAGCTCATAAAAGAGATTTATTGGGAGGGACGAATCCAGAATTGGCGGCTCTGCTCCTGGGTGAAAACAGCAAGGAACTAAAGAGTGGGCAAGGCTTATATAGGATTTCTTAGGGGGTGGAGCTTTGCAGGGCAGAGATTTCCAGGGTGAGAATTGGTGGGGCTTCAAGTCTTGAGTTTGGGGAGCTCAGGGATTGGTGGGTTTTCCTGTTATGAGATTAGCATAATCTGGAAATGGTCCTATCGAAGAGCCAGAGATATCACCTCTTTTGTGACAGAAAGGTTGGAAACTCATGTTACGACAGTTAGAGAAGTCCGAGGGCGGGGCCTATCTGCTGGAGCTCCTTAGGTGGAGGCCTGGCCACTTTCCTGCCTTAAAAGAGTTTACAAAGTTTACGAAGGGAGTCTACCAGTTGGTGTGACTAGTCAACAACATGTTGTGTCAATTCTTATAAAATTTTAAATTTATTGGTGTGTGTGTGTGTGTGTGTACACGCCGGTGCATACTTAGGGAGACAGAGTCTCACTGAGCAGCTCGGCTGGCCTGGAATTCACAGAGATCAGTCTGCACCACCACATCTGGACTATCTTGCTTTCTGAGATAGGATCTCTCTGGGACGTGGGACTTGCTGATCAGGCTATGCTGGCTGGGCAATGAGCCCTAGAGACCTCCCTCTATACCTCTTCATTGCTGGGATTCCAAGTATGAGCTGCTACATCTGTCTTTGATCCAACTAGGAGCTAGATTCCAGGTTCCGATGCTTGCGTAGCAAGTATTTACCAACTGAGATGGCTCCCCCAGCTCCTACAGTTTTTAAAGAAGCAAATACATGTTCACTATGACAATCAAGATTCAGAACAATGCCATTCTTTCACATTTCCTTTGGGCAACAAAGTCCTGAAAATCTCCTCATCTGATGTCTACCTTTAGCTGTGCTTATATCAGAATGTCTTATTAGATCCTTTCACAATCATAAAACACTGGTGATATCTACTTTGTTGGGTAAGAACCAGTTGCTTCTTTTTATTGATGGGTAGTATCCCATTTTATGAGCATGAACCTGCTTATGCGCTTGTCTGACGAAGGACATGTAGATCTTTGTAAAAAATCAGGGTAATTGTAAATAAAGCTGCTGAAAATATTCATGCACCCGTATGTGTATAAGAAGTTTTTATTTTCTACAGCAGATACCTAGTAGTGTGTTTGGTCATATAGTAAATGTATGCATAAGATGTAGGGTTATAAGTTTCTATTTTACCATACGCTGCTGTGGTATTGTTTTACTCTCCACCTAATGATGCTACTCATCTTTTCACGTGCTTGTTGGCTAAATGAACACTGTTGTGATGTTTTTCTGGAGTCCTTCGTACACCTTAGTTATTAAGCCTCTCATATTACTGGGCCTTAGTGTTTCTTTGCATCCTTTGGGCAGCACCTTTTCCTTTCTTTGAAATCTGAACTTACGTTTACTTACTTTGTGCGTGTGCTGTGGCAGAGGGTTGCACTTGTGTCACAATGTATGTGGAGGTTAGGGGATAACTTGCAGCAATCAGTTTCTTCTTCTCCCATGTGGGTCTCTGAACAAACCCAGCTTTTAGGCTTGGCAACAATCCCTTTGATCTATTGAGCAAACTCTCCTGCCCCAAAGCCGTTTTCTTTATTAACAGACTCTCCGGGATGTTTTCTATGTCTGTAGTATGTCTACTTTGTTAAGTGCCCATGTTTGTAGGAGATAAGCATTTGCCAACCCCAGGTCTACTTCACAACCTTTCCCTTTATGATGCATGTCTTGGTGACCTAACTGAGAGATCTTTGCCTACTTCATATTCATGAATATTCTCTCATGTTTTCTTCTACTAGTTTTGTAGTTTCATTTTCTATTTTTCTACACGTACTCTGTTTTGAGCTAATATTTGCATGAGGTAGAAGTCCAGGTTCCTCCATGATAACCAGTTGTTTTAGTGCATTTATTCTGGGGACAGAAAACTCAAACAAGACCAAGCCTGTACTCATGTGAAGGTTTAATTCTAATCTCTTCCTTTGAGTCTATGAGCTGGGTGTCCATCTCCACTGTCTTGGTTACTGTCACTGTGCCGTCCATCTTGCAGGCAGGTAATACAGTATTGCGCCTCTAGCTTTCCTTTTCAACACTGTCTTCCCTGCACTAGTTCTTTAGCATATATATATACACACATATATACATTTTAGAACTAGCTTGTCAAGCTTCCCCCAAAAAAGCCATCTGGAATTTGGGCTGGGATTATATTGAATCTATAGATCAATTTAGGCAAATTAACATCTTAAAAATATTGAGTAAAAAATATTGAGTCTTCCAATCCAAAACATGGAATATCTCTCCATTTATTTAGGTCTTTCAATTTTTTTCCTCAAATGTTATATAGCTTGCAGCATACAAATCTTACACTTTTTTTTTGTTAAATGTATTTTATTTTGTATGCTATTTTAAATGGCACTGTAAAAAAAATCTCATTTTCAATTGCTCATTTCAAGTATATAGGAATATATTTGAATTTTGTACAGTGACATTTTCCTGTATCCTTGCTAAAACCAGTTTTCAAACTCCTAAAGATTTTCCACATACAGGATCATGTTGTGTGAGCAATGGCCGTTTTACTTACTTCTTTGTGTATAAGTATTGGTCAACGGTTGATATCCAATGTCTTCCTCACTCTGGGTCTTACTTCTTTTAAGTCAGGGTCTCTCATTTGACTAGGCTGTGCAGCCAATGGGCTCCAGGAATCTGCTTGTCACTGGCTTTCCCCTCAGCTCTGGGTTAACAATGCACTCCATGACACCTGGGCTTTATAAACATGGGTACTTGGGATCAGCCTTAGGGCCGCATTCTTGCACAGCGGTACTTTGCTAATTGACTCCCTACCCCTACTTACTTTTCTAACCTTCAGAGATTTTATTCCTTTAATTTTTTCTTGTCCTAGTTAGTTAGCTGGTCTGGGATTCTAGTGCAGAATGGGAAAAGGAGACATCCATTTGGGTGTATACACTTCCGTTTCCCCACCAGGTATGATGTAAGTAGTATGTCCTTCCTAGGGGTCTCTTCTCTTACCATGAGAATTCTTACTTGCTAAGAGCTTTCATATGAATGGGCACAGAATTTTTCCTAAAATTATACGTTTTATGCAGCTCTCTTGATCTAGTTTCCTCTCCTAGTGTTTTCATTGAGCAGATCACTGAAACTGGTTTCCAATCTGTATTAACTTGATCACTGTGTCTTATCATCATCTTATTTTACTGGACTCAATTTGTTAATATTTTGTTTTAAAATTTCACATCTTTATAAGGCATGTCAGTATATAGAGTCTTTTTTTTTTTCTTTTTGGTTTGGTTTTATCTCAAGGTAATGCTGGCTTCATGAAATAAAATTGGGGGCTTTTTTTTTAACCTCAATGTTCAGAAAAACTATGTATTTACCTTCAAATGTTTTAATCACAAGTGCAATTTCTTTTAAAACAGAATAATGGCATTTACATTTTTTCTTTTCTTGAGTCACTTTACAATTTTGAGGGATTTTGTGCATTTCACCTAAATTGCCAAAATTATAGGCATAAAGATAGTCTTAATAACTTCATTCTTTTTTCTGTTTTAAAAATAAGCGTTTATTTTGGAATTTTGCAGATTACAGAAAGCTGTGAAGATAGTACAAAGAATACCCACATCTGTCTCACTCAGTTCTCCCCGTGATGTCTCTTGTATGGTCACTGGAAGTCAGTTCATTGAAGGAAGCCAGGGGTGCGGTGTTGGTGCACTGCTCTGAGTTAAGCTCTCAGCCCCACTGCGATTCCTCTGTTTTTTCCCCCTACTGTTCCTTTCCGTCTCAGGATCCACACTGTACTCTGCTGCCACACTTCTGTCTCCTCTGATATATTACTAGCTCCTCAGACTTTGTTTTTATCAGACTGACACACACTGATTAGCTATGTTGCAGAGTGTTCCAAAATTTGAGTATGTGTACTATTTTTCATAATTAGAATACATTTTAAAAACACCAGATATGAAGAATCTTTTCTATCATTGGGTTACAATGATAGCCACAAAACACCATTGTGATGTTAAACTGAACCCAAAACTTGGATGTTTATCCATGAAACTTATTATAGTTTTCTTTGCAAACCACATTTTGTTTAATTTTTATATTTGTATTAGCACAATGGGTTTCATGATGACATTTTTATAGTTCTTATCATTCCTACCTATGGCCCTCCCCATCCATCCATCTACATGGCCCCTCTTGCCGGACCTCCCTTTGCTTTCATATTCATTCATCTTATTACCCTCTGGGCAAACTTTTTTTTTTTTTTAAAAGCGGATTGCTCAAGCCTACATGTTAGTGTGAATGCCCTCCTGGAAAGAAGAGCACTCTCAGATATTTCTTGCCTTTTCTCTGTATGGAAGACTGGTTTCCTCTCCCCAACTCTCTTTTGATTAGTGACTACACAGTACATGTTTTTCCATTTGTTTACTTAAGACTTTTTATTTATTAATGTGGCATGTCTGTGGGAATGTATGTTTGTGAATGGGTACCCACAGTCCCTTGGAGCTGGAGTTTCAGGTGTTTATGAGCCACCTGATATGGGTGATGATGCTAAGGTCCAAACCTGATTCATGATTGAGCAGCAAGCTCTCTTAACTGCTAAATCAGCTCCGATTCTTTCACTTTTTAATCTTAATCTTTATATTTAAAGAGGAACTCATGGGGTTGGGGAAATGGCTCAATAAGCAAGCGTGATGACGTAAGTGTGGTGTAGTTCCAATCTGGAGTGTCATTTAGAGGCCTAGCCTACACATCTGACTCAAGGCATGCTGTTTTGCTTTTCCAGTCATTGTGAAGAGTAACCCTCTGAAACTGTGAACCAGAATAAGATTTTTTTTTTTTTTGGTTCTTTTTTTTTTTTTTCGGAGCTGGGGACCGAACCCAGGGCCTTGCCTTCCTAGGTAAGCACTCTACCACTGAGCTAAATCCCCAGCCCCAGAATAAGATTTAACTCCATTAAGTTGATTCTGTCAGGAATTTTGTCACAGTAACAAGAAAAATATTCATAAAAGGCATGTTTAATGTTACTGTCAATAGCAAGTGAAACCCACCATCCTATTAATGTTTCTGTTTGTGTGTGATTTTTTTTTTTGTTTTTTGGTTTTTTTTCTGAGTTTTTGAAAGGACTCTAGCCATCCTGAGCATGGCAGACATGGCTCTGGCAGGCCTTTCCATTCTCCCCCATCCCCCTGCCTTACTAAAAGACTACTAGATGGCATTCCTAAAGCTAGTCCCCCCAGGGTCTAGTCCCTTATTTGGCTACTTCTCTTGAGGCTGATTACCAAGTCCAGCTATCAAAGTACTGAAGTCCAGTGATCAAAAGCCCCTCTTTGACTGCTCTAATTAGTATGTCCAATGACAATTAAGTACCTCACTCTAACATGGGGTTTCCCTTTTTACCTTTATAAACTGCCATGTGCCTAGACCACAGCTGTCTCTTGTCTATCCAGAGGCAGCCCTTTGTCCCTCTAGGACAAACATCCTTTTCCCTCTCCCTTGTTCCCTTTCCCTTCTTCGTTATCCTCTAACTTCTGTCTTTGTCTCTTATTCCTTGCCCTTTGTCCCTCCGGGGCAAATAAATCTCCTCTGTGGTGAAAACTTAAGTCTTGGGGTGTCTTGTGCCAAACTGGTACCTTCAGCTTCTCCATGTAGCCTTGGCTGTCCTGGAACTTACTCTGTAGACCAGGCTGTCCTCTAATTCACAGAGAGCTGCCTGTCTTTGCTTCCTGAGTACTGAGATTAAAGGCATGTGCCACCCCCCGCCCCACCATGCTGATGTGCCTCTTTTATTTTTCCCTGGAAGTCACACTGTACACTCAGCACTGGTTTTATGAATCTGTCTTCTTTTTCCTCTGGTGGTTTATGAGTTCACAATATACATCTCTGACTTGATACCAGTCGCATACATACAACATCACAACAGTTTCTACAGAACATAAAAACCAGTGAAGCACACTCCCATGTTCTACTTTGTGAACCTGCTGTTGTGTACTTTACTTCTGTTTATGCAGTAACACACACTATATTTGCTATTATTTTTTTTTCCCTTCAGAGCTGAGGACCAAACCCAGGGTCTTGCGCTTGACTAGGCAAGTGCTCTACCACTGAGCTAAATCCCTAACCCCATTTGCTATTATTTTAACTTTTTTACTTGACATGTGTCTTACATTGACCTACACAGTTACTGTTTCTGGCAGTCTGCATTCCTCTGTCATATATGCTTCTTATTATGTTAGTACCCACCACCCAAGACCTTCCTTTGACATATCTTATAGCTCAGATCTGCTGACAAATATTTCAGTTTTTTTTAATCTGAAAAAATGCTTTAAAAAGTTTGCCTTTATCTTTGAGAGCACACTTTTAGTGGATGGAGAGTACTTAGATTGAAAACTTGTCTTTTGATGAGTGGTGGTGGCGGCACACAACTTTCATCCCAGCCCTGGGGAGGCAGAGGCAGGTGGCTCTCTGAATTTGAGGTCATCCTGGTCTACAGAGAGAGTTCCAGGACAGCCAGGGATACACAGAGAATCAACCCCTGTTTTTTTTGCTGTCATCAAACACCATGACAAAGGTAACCTGTAAATGACAGTTGGGCTGTGGTTCCGGAGAGTTAAGTCTATTGTGGAGGAGTGAAGGCATGGGGCAGGCGGCTGGACAAGCAGCTGGGAGTGCACATCTTGTTTCACAAGTAGAAGGCAGAGACAGCCAACATGAAATGGTGCCAGTTTTTTTGAAACCTGCCTCAAGTAACATACTTCCTCCAGTCACACCTAATCCTTCCTTCAGGTCACCTAATCCTCTCAAACAGCCACCTAGTGGGGACCATGTATTCAAAAGCTGAGACTTATGAGGGACATTCCATACAAACTATCCCTTTCACTGAGCTTCCCAGAGCTCTTTCTTGGCTTTTCACTTTCATCAGAACGGTTGAAAACTGACTATAAACTCTTTACACTTAGTTCTGTCTTCCCCGATTTTTCTCACTTTCCAGGACCCCAACTGCATGTATGTTAGTCCTCTTGAGACTCCCTAAAAGTTAATGTTTCACCTTTGCTTTTTGTTGTTGTTGTTAAATATCAGATGAATGTTTCTACGTCTGCCAATGCACTTTCCTGGCATTTCTCTTTCAAGGTAGGAAACTGAGGCTGAGAGGGGAAAATAATTTACTCATGTTACTTTCCATCTTCACAGCCCCCGTGTTTCATTAAAAAGGCACCTTGAGGTTTGCCATCTTCAGGAAGTCCTACAGTGTAAGAAAAATTGTTAACAGTGTCATTGAGCAGTGTCCACCACTGTTACCCTGATGCACACTAGGCCCTGAACCACACTGTCTCCCAGACCTAGAGTTACAACATGAGCACTCAAGAGTCAGAACTCACACATAGTACCTACCACATCATTTGGGAGGCTCTGAAGGTCATCAAAAGGGGTTTCCAGGGTGTTGGTGTCCACATTCAAGATCACAACATCATCTAGGGCCATGTTTCTGACCTTCTGCAAGTAAAGAAAATCCAGAATCACTGGAACTGTCACCAGGACACAGGTTACTCCCTCTTGGCCTTCTTTAGGGAAGAACAGCACTGCGGGATAAAGGCTTACTCTGACAGCCTCAGGGATACATGGCTTATCTTTGTTGTTCTTTTAACTGCCATAAAAATTCTCTGATTTGCATGATCACTGCCCCCTCCCCCCTCGACAAATCTCAGGCGTGAAAGCCATTTTACAGAGGCTAGGTAACATACCCTGAGTCAAACAGCTAGAAAAATTCTGCTGTCATTTTATATGTATGTATGTATGTATGTATGTATGTATGTATGTATGTATGTATGTATGTACACACACACACATATATGTATGTGCATGTATATATATGTGTATATATGAAAATTGTTGCTGACATTCTGATCCTAGCTTCTAGGCACCTAAATAAACATTTCAAGGATCTTCCTAGCAGGAGGATGGCTTATGCTTGTCAGAGACTTTTTAACAGTTCATAAAAAACATGTCATTGACACCTGATGAAAACAACAACAACAACAACAACAACAACAACAACAACAACAACATGTCAAGAAACTGAATCCTAGAATCTTTCCATGTAATGGCCAGTGTCTCTTAAGTCCTGCTATAGACGTTTCCAGGAGCCTGTGGATCATCTTGCAAGCGTCTACTAGGTACTTTCCATTGGTGGAGAACCAGAGAGGTTCAACAAGATGCTTGACTAATGTATTTCCTCTCTCTTCTGAAGCCCACCATTCTATTAACTGCTGCTTTACTTGCAGGGTGGGTGCAAATGAGAAGGTGTTAACAACAGCTGCCCAGCACTGTGTAGAGCTGTGACTTAGCGAGCACAAGCCCTGCTTGCAGAGGAGCACACTGAGACTCACTCCAGGACTGGGCAGCCTGATGCACCCCAGCAAGTTAAATCTTTGGGTTTATCATAAGGAAGTTACATGAAGGTCAACCACGATCAACTCTGCCGCTAAAGCCACACACATTTCAAAGCTCTGCTCCACTGGTGTTTTCTCTTCCATCAGGAGCTAGAAGGCGTGAAGTTACTACCCATTTCAGAGATAAGAAGGGGAGGCTTCACGAAGTGACGAAGCTTGTTTATGGGGGCACGTCTAACAGAATGGCTTTATTGGAAAAACCACTATTAGGGAATAGATGTGCCCCTCACTTCCCACTAGTCCCCTCTAGGCAAGTGGTTCTCAACTTTCCTAGCGCTGTGACTCTTTAATATAGTCCTTCATGTTGTGGTGACCCCAACCATTTTTGTTGCTAGTTCATAACTGTAATTTTGCTATTGTTATGAATCTTAATATATGTTTTAAAGACAGAAGTTTGCCAAGGTGGCCATGACTTCCCACAGGAAGGTTCCCACAGGAAGAGAACCACTGTTGTAGGCTGTTGGGAACTACAGAGGTCATCTCTGTTCTGGGCTGGGCACTCAGGTCTTAAACATGGCGGTTATTACCTTTTCATGTGTGTTGGCAGAGAGCTACAGCCTCTTGGTAGTGAAAGCGTGGCTCTTACTTTAAAAGGTGATGATTATCATCATAGGCAGGATCAGATAATAGATGAGAGACACCAGGCTGCAGGTACTGAGCTGGGGACCACTATACCCCAGCATCTCTTGCCTTGCCTCATCTGACCCTCCCAATAGCTCCAAACAGAAGGGATAGAAGGCAATGGCCACTGGAGAGCAGTCCTGGGGCTGAAAGGTTCTGTGAGTGGGTGTTGAGAGTGGATCGGAATTGGGCCTTGTTTCTGTGTTCCCAGAGCTGCCCTAGCAGCACAGACCAGCCCTTGTGGGCTCTCTGAGGCTGGGCTGGAACAGGCTTTTGATTTCCTTCCACTCCTGGCTGGAGGACTTGCCGGTTAAGCTGTGTGGAGTGTTTACTTTTTCAACAATAGCAGCAGGCTGAAGAAGAGGAAAAACCCTGGCCTCCTTTCTTGACTGAGCAGGCCAGGGTCCCCTTAGTAACCGGATTGTCCCCAGCACTGGGCTCCAGGCAGGAGCTGGGTTGGCAGTTTCCTCTCATGGGACAATGCTGCCCTGCCGGTGGCAAGGCCTCTTCTAAAGGAGCTGGCATGGGCTCAAGGGGCTTCCTGAAGCTCAGAGTTCCCAAGGAAAGAATCACAGGCAGCTTGGCTAGAGGGTGCTCTCCCCTGAAAGGCTGTGGGTGGGAGTGCTGGTGGAGAAGGATGGCTCCTGAGTGTTAGCTCACTTCTCTTCAACATCATGCTGGAGAGAGCCTATTATCTTCAAGGTTCAGAGACTAAGCAAATTGCCTGATGCCACATAGCTAGGGAGGGCAGCAGACCTGGGTGTGGAAAAGAGTCTAACTCTATCTGAAGAGACTAGATCCATGGATCCAGAATTCCAGGATTCATACTGAGCACCTCTGCAGGTGGTCAGTCACAGTTGACTCTCTCTGGGCCTTTCTTTCTCTTGTGCAAAACCAGACTTGCCTTTTGTAATATAAAAATTACATTTACCTACTATTCAGAAAGCCAAAGCTTACCATTTAGAGCCATTACTCTAAATTATTTCCTTTTGTGTTTCCTTCTTTCCTACCTCTGCTCTAAATCCTTTGCACTTCCCCCACCTCTTGGTTTTCCACATTGATTACAGCATAAGCAATGCTCCGCTTCATTAAAAGCTAAGTGACAATTACTAATTGCTCCAGAGCTCCAGAGTGTTCTGCTACATGGAAACAAACTCAACCAAGGCCACTTGGCTGAACATTACCTCCAGTGTTTAAGACATTAATATATATCACATGGTCATGAAGTCTGAAGGCTGGAAGCTCTGTGCTTCAGGACAGATTCCTAGAAGTGGATTTTAGTTCCCATTCCTTAAGAAGTGTCCCTGGTGAATTCAACTTGGAGAGATATCTTTTCTTCCAATTATTTTAAAGCCATTTTACCCACAGCTTGTGTTTCCTACTCTAAGTGAAGAAAAATCAGCAAAGACACGAGCAGATGTCAAAATAGTCCTCCAAAAATCCTTCCCAATTAGAACACTTACGAGTACCGCAGCACACCGAGACAGCTCTCCGGTAGCTTGTCCCACCAACACATTCCCTCTCTTTTTAGTTACAGCATATGCCAAGGCTCCTGCCAGCTGCAAACCCTTCCCCCACCAGACTCCATAGGCTTCTCCTCAGAACGGGAAGAAGGGGAAAAAAAACAACAAAAAAAAACCCCCCAAACAACATTGATATACATGTCCAAATGACATTTTTTTATCCAGAAATACAAAAACAGCAACACCCCATCAATATTATTCTTAAATAATAAAATAAAATATTAAGATTTCTTTCTTCTGTGCTTTTGTCACAGTCTTAGCTTGACCCAGGCAAGGGACAACTTAGAGTAGCTGAGAGGACACCAATTTTCTAAATGTCACCTCTAGCTGATCCAAACCATATGGGATATGTATCTTTAAGCACTGCACTGGATAGGACATCACGAATCCTCCAGGTTCCCAGTTGGGAAGAGAACAGGACAATACTAGCAGTGTCCTCATTGTGCTGTTCAGTTTTATGCCAACTTAACACAAGCTAGAGTCACTGAAGAGGAGGGAACCTTAATCAAGTAATGCTTTCTTGCTGGGTGACGGTAGTGGCAGTGACACACGACTTTAATCCCAGCACCCAGGAAGCAGAGACAGGTGGATCTCTGTGAGTTTGATACCAGCCTGGGCTGCAGAGCAAGTTCTAGGACAGCTAAGGCCATACAAAAAACCCTGTCTCTAAAACCTACCAACCAACCAACCAACCAACCCCAGAAACCAAACCAAACCAAACCAAACATGCCCTTTGTAAGATCAGGCTTCAGGCAAGCCTGTGGGTGTTTTCTTATTTAGTGCCTGATGGAGGAGGGCCCAGTCCATTGTGGGTGGTACCACTGCTGGGCTGCTCATCCTGAGTGCCATAAGAAAGCAGGCTGAGCAAGCCATGAGAAACAAGCCAGTAAGCACCACCCTTCCACAGCTTCTGCATCAGCTCCTGCCTCCAGGTTCCTGCCTTGCTTGAGTTCTTATCCTGACTTCTTCTAATAGTGGACTATGATCTAGAAATGTAAGCTGAATAAACTCTTCTTTATCCAACTTACTTTTTGGCCATGGTGTTTTGTTGCAGCAACAGAAATCTTGATTAAGAAACTCATTGTGGTATTTAGAGATGCTGATGTATGGTAGAGTTTCTTCACGATTTCCAGAACTTGATGGCTCTGGGCTCATGCACTCTGAGAGCCTGTTGCATAGTGTGGTTATTAGAACCCAGCTTCCCACAATCAGAACATCATGCAAACCCAGGCTTTCCTATAACAGTACTTACTCACTGATCCTCTGCCCTGTCTCTGGGTTTCCTATTTTAATTTCTACACCAATATTTGGCCCACAGCAGACAATTCTTAAATGGGTGAATGAATAAATGAGTGAAGGTGGGGGATGGGAGAGAGAGAAGGAACAGAACGCACAGGTGAGCAGTACGGATTCCACATCTAGCCTGTTGAGTTACACAGCTACATCAACCTAAGCAAGTCAGTCTTCCCTGGCCTGTTTTTCTTTCTTCTGGGTTCACATAAAGACACTATCCTATCAGCTTGCTATGAGTATTAAATGGGTTAACATTTAAAAAGTATTTAGTGGATGGCACACAAGAACTGCAAGGTAAGTGTTTGTTAAGTTAAAAACTAATGTTCTTTTTTGGGGCGATAGGAATGTGCCAAATCTTTATTGTGGTGGTGGCTTCAAAACTATTAAAATTAATTGAAACATTGCTTTAAATGGATGGGTTGTTGACATGAACTATACCTCAGTGTAGTTGGTAAACTCATCAGAATGATATTCAGAAGAGAGAATAAACTCACAGCAGACCTGGAAAGGCAGGGGTGGGTGTATGATTGTGAACGGGTACTCAGGACATGGAGGCACTTCCCAAGGCCACCCTGAGCCCTTTATGTCAATGTGAGAGCTTTAAAAAAACGTTTGCGTCTTGTGTTCTCTTAGGGCATGTCTAAATCCCTAATGCCTGGGGAGGGGACTGGGCAGCTGATGAAATGGCAGGACTCACAGCAAGGCCATATGGAATTAAGAGGAAATGATGACTCTTCACAGGATGGAGAGATGTAAAAGGTGGCATGTAGTAATGCTGGCATAGGAAGTCGACTGACCACAAGTTGAGTTGCAGGGCCCAGCTATAATCAAGTCAGTCTCTTCTGACTGACTGCGAAGAATGGAGTGTTCCTGCACCAGGATGGAGGTGTTGGGGGTCACTGTGGGGAATCTTTCCTGTTATTCTTATACCAGGACCTCCCCTGTGGCAGGACCCTACCTCATTGGTCTGCAGTGTCTAGCACAGAGTCCGACACAGGCACATATTCCTTAGCTGGGGAAAGAGCAGACAGCTGTGACTCACTCCACTCTACTGGGGGTCCAGACTTGCAGCAGATGTCAGTGCGAACCCACTGTAAGCAAACTGGAGTCTGCTCCAGGAAGTGCGATGGGAATAACAATGATGATGGCAATGATAACAACCATGTAAAATTACCATGATTAATTAGCACAGGATGAATTCACGCTGGACAAGGACAGCAGGCATTAATTCAGGAACAAAGATGGCAGGCCTTAGAATCGGACCACTTCATCCAAGCCTTGCCTTAGTTTTGTGACTTCCAGCAAGTTCTCCTGAGCTGCTGTTTTCTCGTCTACAAAGTGGCAATAAGGCTGCCCAGCTGTGTTGTGGCTAGTGCAGCAGTGTGTAAGGAGCTCAGCACCAAGTCTGACTGTACTAAGGGCTTCAGAAAGTCTCTACTTGTGATTCGACAGGATGCCAGTAAGGGGTTACAGTTCTGAGCAAACAGAGTTAAGCATATATTCTGAGGAAGGCAGACACTAGGCAGATTCTACTCTCATGATTTTATGCTATTAATATTAAGACTCCCAGCAGCCTGTTGTTTTCCTGGCTCTGGCTCATGTCTGAGGCTACACTGAATCTGAAGTCCAGTTCAGGTTCCATGCTGTGGGCAAGTTTCTTAGCCCTTGTATCTGCTGAACTGGCTGCTCAATGAAGAAGTAACAGCTAGGACAGTGGTTACCAGTAGACTGGAGGAGGCTGGGTAGAGCTGCATAGAAAGGGCTGCTGGCATTGTAATGCCATCCCTGCATCTGGATGGTGGGAACACGGTGTGTTCCCATTATAGACTCAGCTCACCATATACTTAGGACAGGTATACTTTGCCCTTGAAGTCTCATACATTAGCAAAAATCTCATATATCAGCTTATTTGAAAATTAAATGAGTAAATATGTATTACAATATTAAGGATAGTGACTGGTGTATAATTAGCACTACTTATAAAAACTATTCTTGCTATAAAAATAAAAAAATTCTATTAAAAATTTCATAGATAGTATACAATGCTGTCAGAAAACATGTAGGCAAAGACAGATACCTATAGGGTACAACTACTTCTTTAGGCTGTCCTGCCTTCCTTTAGAGATGCAAAGCAGAGACTGACTGGGGTTCCACTGAGACACTTTCATGTTCCCCAGACAGCCTGGCGGGAGGCAGCAGAAGGATGGAGGAGCAGCAGCAAGAACAAGAGAGGCTGGTCTGGATCTTAGGGGCCCAGGAGAAGCTTTTTGAAAATGGTTGAGTCCCATGTTTTTAATCTGTAACATAGATTCTTGCTACATATGACCATAAGAGCATTTTAAAAAGAACAAATATGTATTTTGTGCCTGTATAGTCAGTCATGAGCAGAGTCATTTTGGACATCTACTTTGCACAGGAACCCTATGGCAGCACCAAAGAGCCCAACATGGGATAACTGGGGGGTGGGGGAGGTGTGCAGGATGAAACTTGTTTTTTTCTTTTTTATCTTGTTTACTATTATTGTTGCTATTGTATGTATGCCATGGGTCAGCATATGGAGGCCAACCCTGGAGAGTTAGCTCTTTCCTTCTGCCATGTGGACTCCAGGGATTGAACTCAGAACCTCAGGCTTGCACAGAAGCATGGCGGGGTTCAGCTTTGAACACAGGTGAACTGCATTACCCCTATTTACTTTGACACAACTGTTTCTTCTGACAAATATAATAGATCTCAAGAGAATTTTCTCTGGAATATCATACCCACTTGATAGATGAGAAAACCAAGGGTAAAGAGATGAAATAGTATGCCTGTGTTGTTAGAACTGATGTGTGTCAGAGAAAGAACATGAACATGGTTGCAGTGTTCTTTGTACTACCCGGCACACATAAAATGTAGCCAAATGCATGCGCATACATATGAGCACATAACAAAGAACAGCTTGGGGAGCTGGTGGCCTCCTAGAAGGAAAGCAAAGACATAAGTATAGATGGGAAGAGGAGAGGCAAATGGAACCTGAGCTCTTTATTCTTCCTAAAATCTTGGGTACAAACAGAGGAAAAGTGACACTTTTCCTCCCTCTCTCTGCCCCAGAGGTCAACAAGCTGCCAAGCAGTTGATAAACGTGGTAGCTTTGCTTTGGAGCCCGGAGTCACTGATGGGCTCCTTCCTGCCCCACAAAATTAAAATCTAAGTCCACAGCTCAGAGAGCCTTAAGAACCCACTGCAATTTCCCAGCATGCTTTAAATAGAAACAGAAGCTTGGCAGGAGAGGGAAGTGGAGCACACACTCTCAGGTCAGGGCCACCCCACTCACAGGTTAGTGAGCACTGATGCTCATTAACACAGCTAGAGACCTCATCTCAGACCAGCAGAGGGGCTGCTCTCCAGTGGGGCCTCTTCTGAGTGGCCACTCACATTGGTTAGTCATTCAACAAGAGCTGTTGGGCTGTAAGGACCCAGGGACAATGATACCATGATCTCTGAACTCTAGGGGCTGCTGGCCTCCTTGTGCTGTGATGGATCCTAGGAAAACCCTGACATGCAGTAGACCTTGCCTCACTAGAATATCCACAAGTACCTGGAGCCTGTCTGGGTGGCTGGAAAGCCTCAAGGTTGGTGTTTCAGCTTTTCACCTGCGACCTCCAGGCAAGGCACACAGCTCTGGTTTCCCCTGTCTGTGGCCTGGGAATCAAGACTGGGGGGAATCATGGCCCAATGCACAGGTTCACTCCATAGAAAGCCAGTTCAATATTGACAGGCTTTCCCCTCTTTAAGCTGAGTTCTGCCATTTCTCCTTAAGTCACAGTCTTCAAGTCCATCCCAACTTAGCCTACATCCAATGGAGTGTAGGGTGAGACCTTCATATCCTTTACTCCACCACTGCTGGAAACTCCGTGTTTCCCTGTGTAAGAGTCAAGGAATTGATATTCTTTATTCTCTTTTTCTGTTGTTGGGACTGGGGAAGAGGGTATTTAGTGAGACAACCTGGCTCCTTCCAGCTTCCATATTACTCCCTGCTTTTCTAGGAACTCTTCCTATAACAAGGTATGGTCTCTAACTCCGCAGTCAAGTATAAGGGCCAATAGGTTCAAGGATACTTGTCATGGTGTTCTTCATGTGCTAGCCCCTTAAAATTATGCTTTTAGCCTACCTTTTCCATACAGACCTGTACCTAGAAAATGGCTTAAGAGCTTTATAGAGCCTGGGGCCCTTTATTAGGAAATGACACAGCTGGTGCTGAGCACACACTGAGGACAGGAGCTGGGTCATACATATCTTTTGTGGCCACCATAGATAGGTTGCTAAATAGTTAAGTGTACCTTAAATTAAGATTAGTATAATTTCTGCCTTTGCATGTTAAAACATTTCAGAGTAGTAACCTGGGTCAAATCCTTGTCTTTCACTGTGTGACTTTGGACAAGCTACACAACTCCTCTGTGCCTAAACTTTATCACCTGGAAAACAGAGCTATCATTACCAGAAAAGACTTGTTAGGAAAATGACATAGTTAGTTTGTAATGTATATATCTGCTATTTCATAACAGTACCTGTCCAATTTGAAACAATGAGGCATGGATTTAGGAGTTTCACCAGGAGTGTAAGAGGATATGAACCCCCTAATCCTAAAATGGTTTGGGGCCTCCCTCCCATAAAACAAGGCCTCACTCCTTCTACACAACTGCCACTGGCCATCATTCATTCATCACTAAGCACAGCAAACCCTAACTCCCATCTCCACCTGCCTTTTATTTGAAATGTCAATTTTTAAAGAGTGGAGAGGTTGGAGACCCAATTTAACAAGCATGCTGAAACATTGTTTATTGCCCCCATAAACATGGCTTAGTGAGAATTACGGACTTAATCAGAGGGAATTGATCTCCCATGAAAAGGAGCCCTTGGAATTTAAGAAACACCACCTTCATCATGAAAATCTCTTAACTTTGCAAACAAACTATAGGTGGCCTTAAATATGTGGGTAGTTAAGTGATGGCCAGTGCTGTGATCTGTCTTGTATAGGAGCCTCTGAACCCCGAAGGTCCACAGCACTTTGAAGATGTAAGAAAAATAGCTGGAAATCCATATCAGGAGACATGGCTCGAAAAATACAACAAAGTTCTGCTGGGTGGGAAGGAGGACTTCTCTGGATGTCAAGGGCTGACAAGAGAGGGTCCAGCACCATGACAAGGCTGTGTAATAGAGAGCTGGGCTGACTGAGGCCACCTCACCTCCTGAGGAAGTATGTGGCAAGAGAGAAGGTTTAGGGATCTGTTTTCTGGAGGAAAGGAACTCTGTAAAATCAAAAGGATGCTGCATGGCTTTTGTAGAGATTGTTTTCCCTATAAAACAACCAATTCCAAAGGATGAGGTTCTGGGAGCCCCAATTTCCTAGAATAAGAATTTATTAGTGCTGCTCTGATCACTAGGAAAGGTTTTCATAAGACATCCACCTTGTACAGAATGTATCAGTCTGGCTGCCAGAGGCAGGAAAGGCAGCAGATATAAAATTTTATTATTTCAATGCCCCAGTAGCAGCCAGGAGGACTTAATGAAATTGCCAAGATTTACAATCTGAAACAGCTATTGCACAGACAGATATGGTTAGGGGAGCTGTGCCCTCTGACCTTTCAACCCTTTGATCCTCTCACGGCAGGTGGCCTGAAGCCCCTCCTGGGCATCTCCGTCTCTTCCGACACTGTTGATCCTTGACATGCAATAAGCCTGAGTCTATACAGGTGACTCACGTGCTGATCACCAGCAGCTGCTGCTAATGGAGCACTCGCCCCAAGGTGGGAGAAGAGGTGGATAGGCAGGGTCCAGTTGTGCTGAAATCATGTCCCATGGTCACTGCTCAGCAATGGGTAATGACTATCATTTCCAGAAACTGTCCTTAAAAGTGAAACTCTGCCCTCCTGCAATCCCCCTACCCCCGAACACAACAACTCACCTATTAAACCATAAATCTAAAAACAGAAAGGAAAAAAAAAGGGGGAAAAAAACCCCCAAACCTTAAGTCCTAAATGTATCTCTTAGAACTTCCCCCAAAACCATGTGCAGCAAATTTATACCAACGAAAATCAAAACAATTTTTGGAAACCTAAAATTGACTGTTTTCAGTTCCATGAAATTTCATTTAAAAAACCCCATATGCCAAAATGTCCAAATTCTCTTATTTTTAAAAATTGGGATGACTTCCAAAAATCATAGCGTTTCTCTCCCTCTCTCTCTCTCCCTCTCTCTCTCCCCCCCCCTCTCTCTCTCTTTTCCTCCCTCCCTCCCTCTTTCCCTCCCTCTCCCTCTTTCCCTCCCTCCTCTTTAAAGCTAGGGATGGGTAGTGCAAGAATGCACTTATCAAGTTTCATAATTTAATTCATGTGGTCAGTACAAAATATTGTGAGGTACACACTGAAGAGGACCCTTCTCACCACTGGCTGCTGGGCACTGGGGTTTGGCATGACCTGGAGAAGCATCCACGAGGTTTGGTCTGGTCTTTTTAGTTTCTTTCAGGTACTGGTTTATGGAGCAAAACATTTTATCAGGAAATACTATGGCGGTGTTGGTGGTTTCCAACAAGACTTAATAGTACCACACTTAAGGTCTCAAGCTAATGCCCAGTTTTTGTACAAACACAAGGTGATGTCCAAAGCTTTTCCTGCCAAGGCCTATGCTTAGTTAAAGTATAGCCTAAGGAAGATCTGTTCATAGCCTAAACCTTTTTGTTCAACTTTAGACTAATCTTGAGCTTAACTGAGAACCAAACAATAGGGAAAAAGAGGTTTACGACTCCAGTTTTATTCACTGTATTTGTTTACCGCAGATAATGGTTTATGGAGAAAGTGGTTAGCAAGAAGTAGGTGAGATGTAGTTACTCATCACTGCTGGGCCACTTGGTACAAACTATTAAAATTACTCAATAATAGTATTTGCCATTGAGGGACAGCTTGCTCATGTACCCCAGAGTTAATGGTCACTCTTTGGGTACATGCCTGCATTAAGCTGATGTGGATCTGAAGGTGCACAACAGTATAAGTGACCTGTACCAGTTACAGAGACAGTATTGGACCTGGGACTCAAATATGACTCAACTACTGCTCCAAAAGCCACAGTCCATCCACATTATTCTCAACAAAAGCAAAACACAAGCCAAAGACACATAGTAATTTGTGCAGAAAATGCCAGATTTCAGCTTGCTTACACACTGCCCTGGCCCATTTAAATGCCTTCCGAATCAATTATTTTAGGTCATTAAGAGGAAGTTTAATTTGGTTGACAAACACCCCTACTGTGGTGACCTCACATATCAACAGTAAATGCCTGATGGTCACAAATTCGTACCATGAGCTGCTGAGCATGGTGTTAAACAGAACCACATGTGCCCAGATCCCAAGTGGGATTTGCCTAGGCCAAGGGAGTCTCTCTTCAATCATCACTGCCATCGAAACACTCCCATCAGGCTTTACCCCAATCACCCCAAGGATTTTATGAAAAGAAGTCCCCAGGCCCATGGGGCTGGCCTCAGTTAAAAGTCTCTAAGTGAATGTCAACTCAGGAAAGTTAATCACTGTAAAACAGAGGATAGAAAAGAGGGCAAAGATTGTCTTGGGGAAGATGAGTTCCTTAATTCTTTCAAGAAGGAATTCTAGTCCACGGCTAGGAAGTACTGGTAGTCATTTCCATTTGTTTTGCACCTATCATGTGCTAGATGTGGTGAGCATGCATTTTGCTATCTTAACACAGCCAGAGGCCCTTCTAAGGCAGTGACCAGGCAGCTGAAGCATGGTGCACATTAGTAGATTTAAACTTCGCCTATTTGTTTCCGAGAGGCAGCTCCAAAGAGGCCGGGATTAAAAGCATTTTCACTTAGGGGACAGACTGTGAGATGACTCATGCCTTTCCCCTGTTAATCTGATTCCTATTTTAAACAAGAACCTGGTTAGAAGGCTCTTGTCCTGGAAGAAAGTTGGACTCAGGTCTGCAGGGCTCTTTCCACTCTGTCCCAGGGCTCCTGCAGCCTACTTCTTATCTTCATCTGATGAGAATTTGATTCATTTAAGCATCTCTTTGGAAAGGGCTTATCAACTCAGAGTTTCCTCTGAAATCAATTTTAACATTGTTGAATGGCCTTGCTTATAATGGCAGGCTAAGAGAAGAAAGGAAAAAAAAATCTGGAAAACAAAAGCATTATCCACTGTGTTGCATGATTGTTCTGTTTCTCTACACTGTGACTGACACTCAACCACTGAGAATTAAATTGAGAATGGCAGAACTTTAGGAGACCCTTACCTTTGTCAGAAGTACTTGTTCCCTTTGATTACACAAAGTACCACGGGGTCTTTAAGCTGTTTTCTATGAACTGATCTCAACAGAGGCTAAGTGGTATATTAAAGGCAGATGCCACTGTGAAGAGGAGATAGCTTCCAGGGGGAAACCCACCCACTGAACCAGACCTCTTTAGATACCCTGATGAACAAAACCTGTGCACTTGTGTTCTTAATTCCTTATTCGATGGTGGTGCCGATGACATTTTAAAGAAATTTGGGCACCACCGTCCAATTACTTCTTTCTTTACAAAATCAACCAATCTCTAGGGTTTCAGTCATCTAACCTTTTGGCTCTTACATTTATACTATCCAACTATGAACACTTAATTGAATACTTAGAACAAGCACTTCACACTCATTAAACTAGTTAATTCTCACAAAGCTTTGAGATGCTATTGCATTTCTACAGATGAGACAAGGAGCCCTGGAGAGACAAGGAAGTAGGTGCCATCATCTGGAAATAGATCTTGTCTGAGGAGGTTGCTATACTGCCACAATGAGTCCTGTGATTTCCTCTCCCAGGACACCTAGAGTGAGGCACTAAGAGGAAAAAGGTCGACTTAAGTGTGGGGCAGGGCCAGGCCTAACCCACAGAGTCTTATGAGACATGGCTCAGAGAAGCAGCTGTGGGTGGACAGACCCATATTTTACAGGGAATCATTTTATTTAAAGTCTTTGTTCCTTCTTCTGCAAGGTGTATTTTGTAGAAGGGCTGAACCATGTTCCTAAGGGAAAGGAGCTATAGTCCCTAGTATGTCACCCATCCCCCATTGTGTAATAACTCACCCCTCCCCCAGCATGTAATAACTTACACCCCAGTGTATGATAACTCAAAGATTTGGAACATTCTAGCTGCTGCCAACCCCCTCTCTCTCCTGATCAAGTTCTCTTCATGAACCTGTTACCATATTCATCAAAGGAGATTGTTTTGTTATGCAAACTTTGCTTTCCTATTGCACCAACAACCAAACCCCACTGGTATTTTCTATGACTGTAAGGACACACACAAGCCACCATTTGTACTTGAACAAGGTTATGGCTCAGAGTTTTATAAACTACACTGTACCTCTGTTTACATGTGGAATCTTGGGAAGCAGCAGAATGCTTCAGCTTTACTCAGTACTGAATGATTTAAAAATAATAAATAAATACATACATAAATAAAAAACACCGAAGGATTAAAGATTTGCTATACCATGAAAAACATGAAAGAAAAAACTAGATAAAATACTGCCAACTTAAACAATAGACACCCAGGCTCTTTGTAAAGCAAAATAACCCAAAATGTCTATAAGAGAATCCTACAATTTTATGTCAAAGCCCAAGAGTGAACCAAGACCTTCACTGCAGACACAGACAATGTGGCCTCTGCATCCCACAGATCAAGACAAGCTTGGATCTGACAGTCTGATTCTCTCCTCAGAAAGATGCTTGGTGAGTTTGTAGAACCAGGCTCCTAGGGACCACTAGCCAAGCCTTCCAAGGGAAAGAGGTACGATTACTGTGTCCCAGCTGCATGCTCTGAGTAGCATCATATGCTTCTTGTAATAGTTAGTAAGGAAAGCTAGGGCTAGGTGTATACAGCTTGGTCCTGGATCTCGTGCTCCCCATTCCCATGCCCTAGAACTATCACTGAGGATATCATCTAAATTTGTAACTTCAAACTAGGGTGGAGCATGGATATTTGATGCATAAAAACACTTGAACACACAGAGGAAGTGAAGTACAGTGGCCCATACCTTTGATTTCAGAATGTGAGAGGCTGAGGCAGGAGGATTATTTCCAGCAAAGTAAAATAAAAGCCAATAACAGCCAGAGAGGAAAGAACAACATTGAGCAACAGTGGTGCTTAAATCCTTCAAGCAAACTATCATTCCAAACACCTCGGCTGTGGCCTGGTAGCAAGAAACCATTCAGAAGCACGGGTTAGGGATGCTAACACATCTGAATTTTATACATGGGGTTTTGGTGTGTAATTTCCTTAAGAATTACCTTGATCTTTACAAATATCAATTTACTTTATTAACAGTGTGAAGCAGTTTCCAAGCATTTTATATGGCAGGACTGGTTCTAATGACTTACAAGGAGAAGGCCTGACCATGTCCCTCCCCTATTTACACCCTTCAATGGCTCTCTGTTGCCCTATAAAGTTCAGACTCTTTAATGCAGCTTACAAGGCTGAGAATGGCTGGCCGCCCCTACCCCCTTCATGCTCCTGCTGCCGTGGAACTCTTCATGGTCCTGTGAAGCCCTGGTGATCCAGGCTCTGATGATGTGCTTGGCTCCCTGTGTTCTGGGCTTTCCTGAGCCTGGTCTACTTACTGTTGGGCTTCAGCTCCCATGTTTCTTGTCTGACAAGGGTGGCCTTCAGCCCCCTAGGCTAGGGTCAGTGACTCCTACCACAGCTGGTACCCACACAAATTCACTGTTTACTTCTACCTGTCTGCATCTGCTCCAGAAAAAACCCCAAGAAGGTAGAGACTAGGCACAGCCGCTATTATATACAGACCTGGGATATAAAAGCGCCTCAGCACCTTACCATGGAAAGGACCATGCTCATCATCTATAGAACTCTGCTATCCTAGATAAAGAAAGCAAGATCCAGAGGAACGAAATATCACAATTGCCACAATTGCCCCTGAGAGCTCTGACACAGAGCCATAATAGAGTGCCAGAACTTCTCAAGAAAAGAAAGACAAAAACAAACACAAGAGAAAAATGCAGGGATGTGGTCAGGCAGGGGTCTGAAAGGACACTGATTGAATCTTATGAAATGTTATTCTCAATCCTGGGACAATGCAAACCAGGGGACACTGGGCAGTTGCAACCCAATTTTGCTATGACTGTTCACATATTATGATTTTATAGCCACCAACTTAGCAATATAAATGACTTTAAGGCCACTGAAGGAGACAAGGCAGCCATGGATGCTGACTCCATGGAGTTCTTCACGTGCTGGGCTCCATACTGCTTCATCAGGTCTTCCCAATGATTCCATACAGGGAACTCAGCCCCTATCCTCAATGTGCAGGTGAGAAAAAACAAGAGGCTCCTCACTTGATATCCTTGCCTAAGGTCACCTGAGCAGGAAGTAGGAAAGTCAGACTCCAGGACCTACATCCCAAGCACTCTGCTTCTGCAGGTCTCAATTATGAGCTAGTTTTAGCCTTTATTGTGAAACAGGACTCTATAACCACCTTTCCCTCCACCTTCCTGGCCATTCTACCATAAAACACCTTCTAGCTGCACCCCTCCTCATCTCACTCTAAGATTTGCACAGAGCACTATTTTGAAGCCTGCAAGGAAGCTCTTCATTTACAAATAGGAAAAGCACCATCTACAAGACATGACCTGGCACCTGCTACCAGATATGGCACAGAAGGGGGACTGAATAAATGTGTCTTGAACTAAATTGAGATCAGTTGAATGAAAGGAAATAGTCAGTGTGTAATCTGGCCATGTTTTGGGATTTCCTAGCTGCCAACTAACATGATCATTCTCTCCAAGAAGCAGTTAGGCCCATGCCAATACCCTTGGCTATTCTGCTCATGTGCCACTAGCCTCCAATTGCTTAAGTGAGAGGAAGAATATCAAGAGGCAGAAGGAGGGAGGGAAAAGAAGAACAGCTATAAACTTGTCACTTAGGAAGAAAAGTGGACTCTTTATAGTGACAAGGTTACCATTTAGCAAACAGCAATGGCATCTTGCTCAAACTTGAAGACTAGAAGTAGGTCTTTCCTCAAAATAACCTTCCTTCCAATGAGAATACTAGGTTATAATTTATGTTCCTTTTTGTGCACAAATTTGAGTGTCATAAAAATGGTTAAAAAGTCTTCCTATGGTAGCTTTTTCTAAACTTTTATGAACATCTGCCACATTCATTTGAAGTTTAAAAAATCCTGGCACATATGCAAAGGCATAATAAGGTGCCTATAGCTTTCAAGAAAAAATAACAAGCCAGTCAAAAATAAGCCTTTTGCTGAATTGCCAGTAAGAAAACTAGTGTAGTGAGGAGCCGGGCCTCCCCATTCCCTTCCTTACAGAACTGCTTGGATGCCAGGCCACACCCCTCCCTTGGCATTGGAGACCTTCAAGAAAATCTCCGGACATGCTGAAGCACTGCAGGCCATGTAAGAGCTCTGTAAGTCCAGCAGGCACACAGACTTACACAGGACCTGAGCCTGAGCTAAAGTCCAGAAGATGCAGAGAAAGAAGTGTGGTGGGGATAAGGGAAACATTTTCTGTTGGGGTTTAGAAAGCTACCCTGAGGCTGGAACAACTTCCATTTTTGTTTTTCTTTTGGTTCAGCACAGCAGGGTCACTGCTTCCTGAATCTTCTCACCTAAAGCCCTTAAAGACTGGCCAGAACAGACTGGTACCTGTTCACCTACGTGTTCAAATCTTAGCATACCATGCATTGTATGATTCACTATATAAAAAGGCTTGTTCTGTATTAAAGTCAAATAAAGTTAAAAAAAACTTTTAAACCTCTCTTTTGAATGTGTGCATACATGTGCACAGAGGTATGAGGGCCTATGCCTATGTGTGGAACCCTGAGGAAGATGTCAGGTACCTGCTCTATCATTCTTAACACAAAGATGGAAACCAGCAAGCCACCTTGATCGTTGGGTCTCTGTGCCCAATAGCGCCGGGTTTATAGGTGCCAGTGGCCTGGCTTTCTGTGAGCAATGATGGCATCGGTGACCTGCAAGCACTGATGCCTGCTGGAAGGCTTTAAAGTGTGCTCAGTTACAGCTCCTCAAGAACTGACTGCACACATCTCAGAAGGCTGTGGCTTCAGACAATACCACCCGCTTGGCACCCTGCTGAAGAAGCTAAGACTACCATAGATGATGCTGCTGTCTTTGCTCCCATGGGGTTCACATCCCAGAGGACACACTGTGGGACTTGAAAATAAACAGCTATTGTTTAGAGTAAGAGAAGGAGATTCCACAGGTAAAAGATGAACATGATAGCATACTTTCGGGAATTGCCAAAGAAGGGCAGGACTTCTATGGGGATTATTTAGTACAAGCACTGGCTCATTCACATTCTTACAGTAATGGGGCAGAAGGCTTGACAGCAGTGGAGAAGCCATGGGGATGAGAATGGAAGGTGTGCCACAGTCATCACACCTGGCAATGCACAAGACAACCACCACCACAAGGGGACTAAGAACTAAACCTTATCCTCATTTTTGTACCTCCAGGACTGAGCACAATTCTTGGAACACACAAGGCTACATTTTGCTATCAAATCAGTGAATAGGGCTTTGTAAGAATCCAAGAAAGCTAAGGAAAAGAGCCAAGGAAGGCAGAGGGAAAGGAACAAGATTGGAGATGCTTTATATAGAGACTTGTGAGTATTTGTTGAGAATGCTTGTACCTCGACTTTGGGGAATCTGCAGGCAATACCTTTCAAGGAACTAGGAACATCAGAAGGGAGTTGAGAGCACAGAATGTGTGTCTGCAAATAATAAATGGTTGGGGAAAGACTGAGACAGCTCGAGTTCAGTGGGTACCTGAAATCCAGAGAGAGGCAGAGCTGTCATCAGAGCGGTGGCACTGACTTTGACTCAGTGCTGAAGAAAGAGCCTTGAACAAGATGGCTGGAGGGCACATAGAGAAGAAAAGCAAGCTAAGACCAGATACTTTAGAGAATGCTGAAAGTATGGGGACACAAGAAGGGTCTGGAAAAGTCTATGAAAGAGCAGACTTGAAGGCAGGAAGAGGAGAAGGGAGACTGCAGACACTGATAGTCTTTAGTGCTTTAAACTGTAAAGCAGTTGGCATGAAAGGTCCATTAGAAAGGATTTACTTTTAATTTTTTGTATGGGAGCTTTGAATAGACCCTTTCACTTCAAAGGTAAAACACACAAGCAATCTCTTCAGTCTGATTTAAATACATCATCCAAGATAGTCCATAAACTGTGTACTGTATGTGCTTAGGGCTGGGTGATGACAGGGAGGGACTGTTAACAGAATGTAGGAGCCACATGGCCGTCCTGTCAAATTAGAAATTTGAGCAGATTTCTGTGGTCTATTTTGATCAAGATTCTCAATGTCAAACAAACAGGTTTTTCGATAACCAACTCGTTTCATTTTTGTAAGCACAATAGCAGAGCGTGCAACAGTTAGCGGCGAAGCAGGTGGTCCTCATTGTCAACGAGAAATGAAAGGAACAGAAGAAAAGTAGCATTTCCTTTAAGACATGCTAAGCACCATGGCAGGCGAGGCTGGGGACTTCCTCCTAGAACCTACACTGTGCCACACAGGCAAGCTAACTAGCCCCACCCTGCTCTGGGCAGTGCAATGCCTGTCCTTTCCCCAGGAAGGGAAAAAATAAAAACAAAAAACCCAACGAACCTGGAGGTCTAGTCTACAAATCAAGGCATGAACAAAAGCACAGAAAGGCCACTGAAAGCAGTGTGCATGATTGGTACAGCCATGCGGAAAGCGATCTGGCAGCAGACACAGAGCTTTGACCAAGCAGTTCTGCTTTAGGGATTCTGCACTAGGGATATAATGCAGAAAAAAAAATGAAGATAAAGCCTTATGCATAAAGATATTTGTTGAAGTGCTATTTATAATAGTGAAAAAATCATCTGGCAACCTAAGTGTTCAATGGCAGAAAAGTGGTTAAGTTGTAGGAATGACAGAACAAATGTTGTTACTGAGGGTGGAGAAAAAAGGCAGGGATTCTCATATAATAATGCTGATAGGTAAAGACAACATTATATGAGCTAAATATCTACAGGATGAAGACTAGAGGGAAGAATAGTAAAATGCTAACAGTAGTTCATTCTGGAATAATGGCAATGTGGTTAATTTTAATTTTCTTCTTCATAACTTCTATAAATCATTTGTATCACATTTCCTACCATGAAAATGTAACACTGTTACAGTGACTTAGAATAAATGCCATCATGAAAAACAAACAAATCCTTTCCAAACAAACCTTATCCAAGTCCAAATAGTATCTTTCTTCTACCTCCGTACCCTCTCTTATTCACCCAGGGAAAAATCCGCCATCTTTAACCAAAGCAGGGAAGTGCAGAATGCAGGAGACAGTTGGAAGGTCTAGGTTGATGGATGGGGTTTGTGCACTGAGAAGGACAGGGGGACGCACATGAGCAGTTGCTTCAGCTGCTCCTGTGTGCAGAGCTACACATCCTGAGATCCCAGTTTTCTGCTACACGAAGCAAACTAAAGCCCACATCAGGGATCAGGGAGGAAAAAAGCCCACTTACCTCCATTAAACTTAAATGGATTCCTATGAGGTAGGGCATGGGAGCACTGTGAAGAGAAACAGAGACACACAGCTGCTTTAATGTCTGTTGCTTCCGACAGAAAATTACAGATGGTTCACTATTTAGAGAAAAGCTGTTTTAATAAACGTATGCACAGTTACATTTCCTTTCACAACAAAAATCTTAATGTGACATTTTGTTTCCAAGCCTAGAAACATCAAAGAATTTAAAAATGCAGGCAGCACTGGGAATGGTATGGGTAGCAGGAAGAGCATCAACCTTTGTGTCAGCTATCAACCCCAAACAGCAGCCAGGCAGCTTTCTGGCCTCAGTCACCTTATCTTTAAAATGGGATTTTTGGCTCAACCCCAACTACTGTTACTAGACAGAGATAAAGACTCATGGTACAGAGGACCTGATACTAATGGGAGCTATGGTGTCAACAATTATAATGGAAAAATGTGAAAGTTGCATAGGGAGCACAATGAAGACGCATACAACTTAATATTTGGAAAGCATCCAGCAAACTTTTGTATGCCATGGCACACATACAGCTGAATGCCATGGCACACATGTAGTTGGGTGACTGGACAACAGAGACCTGTACTGTCTGCTTCTTTTGCAGAGCAGAGGCAAGTCCAGAGGTTCTAAGATCTATGCATTCTGTAGCTCTTCTCCCCTCCTCTCCTGCCTTTCCTCTCCCTCTCCCCCTCCCTACGTAGGTGTGTGTACATATTTATTTTTTAGGTTTCTTTTCCTTTCTTTTACACATTTATTCTTCTCTCATATTATATCCTGACTGAAGCTTCCTTTCCCTCCACTCCTCCCAGTTCCCTACCACCTCCCCTCTCCTCCAAATCAAGTCTTGTTTCTCTTCCAGGAAAAAAGAAAGAAAGGGAGAAAAGGAGGAGGAGGGAGGGAAGGAAGGAAGGAAGGGGAAGGGAGGGAGTACAGGGAGGCAGGCAGACAGACAGACAGATCAGGCTTCCCAGGTAAATCCACTAAACATGGCCTAACAAGATAGAATTGCAATAAGACAGAGCACAAAGCCTCATATCACAACTGTAGGAGCAAAAGGGTCCAAAAAGTAGATAAAAGAGTCAGAAATACACCCCCAACTCTCACTGTTGGGAGTCCCACAAGAATACCAAGCTACACAACCCTAAGGAACATGTAGAGGACCTAGCTCAGACCCATACAGGATCCCTGCTTGTCTATGGACTCTGGTTAGTTGATTCAGTGTCTTGTGTTCTCATGGTACCCTTGACCACTCTGGCTCTAACAATCCTTCCTCCCCATATTCTGCAGCGTTCCCCTGGCTCTGCCTAATGCTTGGTCTTTAAAGATGTCTCTGCATCTACTCCCATTGGTTCCTGGATGATGTTCCTCTGATGACAATTAAGCTAGGCACCAATCTATGAGAATATCATTAGGAATCATTTCATTGACTTTTTTCCCCAGTAGTATTTGGTTCTTGGTTGGGTCTCTGGGCTGTCCTGCCTCTGGTTCCTGGCCCTCCAGGCAGTGTCTGGCACGGGCTCTCTTTCCTGGAGTGGGCCACAAGTTGTACTAGTCATGGGTTGGCCAATCCCACAAGTTCTGTACCACCATTGTTCCAGCACAACTTGTAGACAGGACAGATTATAGGTTAAAAGTTTTGTGGCTGGGTTGATGTCTCAGTTTTACTGCTAGGAGGTTTACCTGGTTATAGAAGATGGCCAGTTCTGGCTCAGTATCCCCAGTTACTAGGAGACATCACCAAGGTCACTCTCACAGATTCCAGGGAGTTACCACTGTACTCATATACTCATTTATGGTATTTCCCTCTGGTGATAAATGTGATAGTGGTTATATGAAGTCACCTTTTCCTATCCACATAATAATCCCCATTCTACAGAGGAGAAAAAGACTAAAAGAAGCTAAACTACTTATCTAATGCCACAAAGTCAAGCAGGCAGTAAGTCCAGCCTGGTTCTGACTTGGTCCCCAGGTTGCTGATTACACCTTGTCTTCCTTGGGAGTGGAGAGGAAGGCAGGAAGCAGGGAGGACAGAAACGACTGGGACTTTCCTACAATACCAGCAGGGTTAGTTTTTAATGAAATTAGAGTCAAGACAATTGGCTTAGACTAGGCTGTCCAGGTACTTTCCCTCAGGGGTAGCTGTGGAAGTCACAGTGGAAGGACAGGGATACCTGGCTGGATGCAGACCTGGGAAAACAATGAGGCAGGAGATGACTGCAAACCAGGAGCTCATGCTGCATCTGGAGATCAGTGGGGAGGCAACTAAGGTTCTGAGACATTATATTTAAGCTTAAAAACTGCTCAAACACTTAAAAAAAGGAGAAACATTGAAATTCCCTCATTACAACTCAACAAATAGAATTCTTCAAGCATTCTTCAAAACACAAAATGTCCTCGTTACTACAGATCTCAGCAATCAGGTATCTTAAGAGCCTGGAAGACAGACTTGAATATTAGCTGCACAGTCTGAGAACTATTCTTCTAGACGTTGTATTTGATAATAGCCAAAGAAAGAATTCTACAAACAAACTACAGTGGAAAGAAACAGAGCTGCCTTTTCTTCTAGCATCTTCTTCCATCCTTCCCCTCCCCCCTTCCAGGTACCTGCAGGGCACATGCAGCTTCTCTTTGCTTCAAGAGGCAAAGAAATGCCCTGTGATATTTTTTGCCCGAAACTGTAAACCATTAGCTTAGCTGCCAGCCACACAGATTCTCCAACTTCCCAGTGTGCCTGGCTTTGCTGCCTGAGCTTTCTCCAGTGTACACCAAAATGAATGTGTTTCTAATTAAGTAGCTTCAGGAACACGACAGCTTCAATGTCAAAAATACAAAGTCTGAACCCCGGCAGGAAGTCTTAAGACTGCAAATGTCTCATCTAGTGGAGCCTTGCCTAATGTAATGAAAGGAAGCAGGAACAGCACAAAATTCCAGAAAAAAAAAAAAAAGACCACTCATTAATGTGTCCAGAGTATGGCCTGACACAGGGAGAGAAGCACAATCTCACAATATTGAACTAAATCTTACTGACTTCCCGGCTCTCACATGTAAGCACATAACTGACCAGTAACCATGTGTTTCAAATAGAATTTCAGAACTAAAATCCCAACAAGTGAGTTAACAAACAGAGAAAGTCAAACAACTGTGAGAAAAAGGTGAAAATAATCCCGACAGCCAAAGCCCTTGGTGTAATTTAACCACAGGCTGTTCTTTAAAGAGGAAACATTCTCTAGAAACTGGAATATGTAGGTTTTAATGCCATGCTACTTTAGTCTGCATGCTAGCCTGGCAGAGTTGGGGGAGCCTTATGAAAATGACTTAGAGATGCCAGAAGGGACAGAGCAGGTCTCACTCTTGGGACACAGTTGGGAGAATAATTACAGCCTCTTCCAGAAAAGCAGTTTTGCAGCCAAGCATTGTTAGGCCTGCACGATCTGTATTTAGACAACATTTAAAGCACGTGCATTCTGAATCTGATCAGTTCTGTGCTTTGCAGGAAAGCAAATCTGGACAAATACCTTCATCTATTTTTCTTCTATTGTTATCATTTGCTTCCAACACCTCAAATGCTTCCCAGAATCTACATTTTTTTTTTGCTCTGCAAATATGTAATTACAAATTCTAAGTGGGGGTGGGAGAGGAAAGAAAAGGGAAGCCGCCTCCTTAACATTTCACCATGGCAAGTACAGAAGTGGGTAATTCTAGGTATGTTCTGAACAAAATTTCTATTCTCTATACACCTCAATAATTATAGCTACTTATACATTTTCTTGGAGACCCTTTCCTTTGTCTTTTATTATATGATCTAATACAGCTATTCTTACTTGGCTCATCTTTTTCTAATATTATCCTAAACTAATGGTTTTATATCTTTGAAATTAACTGCATGTATTTTTTTGTTTTCTCATTTTGCACACTGACATTTTTTGTATCGCTCTACAACCACTGTGCTGATTATTTAAAAAGCTGCATAATATTCCACTTAGCAGGGTGGACCATAATTTATTGAATCTAACTCCTGGAACTAGACACTAAGTTGTTTCTAACTTTTCATTAATATAACAAACAACTTCATACATGGAGTTCATGAATTCCCAGACAGAAATTACTAAACAAAGGATTGGATTGTTTGCCATTTACCTTTTGCTATATCCTAACCAGGTGTTTTCAAAAGGGCAGTGCCTCTCCAACAGAGTTCTTTCAGGATTAATGCAAAGACTGGAGACAATCCACAAGGTGGCCAGCACTGGTGGACTCTGAAGTCCAAAGGGGTTCTCTTCAGACTCATGGTGGCTGGCAGCCCCTGACTGACAAGCCCCTCTTCCTTCCTTCTGTCTGTCCTGTTCTTTATGATGGTCTCATTGTATAGCTCAGACTGGCCTCAAACTCATAGGAATTCTTCTGTCTCAGCCTCCCAAGTACTAGGATCATAGATGTAGGTGAACATGCCCATCTAAGATAAGGGTTTCCTGTTCATCCTAGGTCCTGACAGGCACCCGACAGGCCAGCAGTGAGAGAATATTCCATGAGCATCAAGAGATGCTAACTCCATTTCCTTTGCACACATGCATTTTGGACATACACTCTTGGTACCTGTGCACTGCACACTGTTCCGCAGAGTTGCGTGTCACTTTCTCACAGAGGTCCTTTTTCTTTAATAAAATGGAGAAATTGGTGATTTGTTGCATTCTGACCACTTAGAATGGGACATTTAAATGCTCCTTTTTCGCCCCTAGGCATATATCAAAAGGAAACTATGGCAAAATAAATTTGGTGACCTACTCCTACAAACGTCACACTGGGACCTACTTATCTGATTAATTTTCTTTATTCAAGTCATCAGTGTGTATGTTTCTCCAGGGTAACTGAGTAACAAAAGCAAACCAAAGTCCACCCACTTGGAGCATCTTCCTGGTTCATTTGCCATTCTTTTAGAAAACATGGATACAAATGCTTCTGCCTCGGTAAAGGCAATTGCATTCAGCTTATATGCAACATTAACAGGTCTTTAGATTCCAAGTCAGCTCTCACTGCCATTTTGAAGACGGTTTAAACAGCAATTAACATATCACGTACAAAACCAACAACACTCATAATTAAAGTGCTGATAATATTAGCAGTTATGACCAAGTTCGACTGTGTTACAACTGCTGTGTGGCTGACAGTGATTGTGGGATGCCATTGTTCATCTGTGAATAGCAGAGTATGGGATGTCTACACTGGCCCTTTGTTCTCTGGGAATAACTGCACTACCTGACTTCCTCAGTTGTATTCTGGGAGAGCGTAGCCTACTCCACTCTTTTTTTCTTTCTTTCCTTCGTTGCTGGTGTCAAGGCAATGACAATATAATGACCTTTACCTGACAGGTATCTTTATTTTGAATCCTAAGGAGGAAAGGAACTGATATTATTGAGTGACTATAATCCAGCCACTTTCATGCATTGCATACACAATTCTCAAGGCAACTCTGCAAGACAGTGCTATTATTCTTATTCTTGGTGAGGAAACACACTCTGAAATAAGGTGAAATAACTTGCCAAGGTCACACAGCTTGGAAGCTCAAGCCAGGATGCTCTCATGATGTCATGCAGCACCTTCTCTATACTGAGGCCCAAGGGGAAGACGTGGGTACCTGAGAGGCTTCTCTAACCCTGTCCCTAGTATGGACTCTGGCCTGGGACAGACAGTACAGTTCATCTAGGTACATTCTTCCTCCTGAAGAGGCATTCATATAAACTGAAGACTTATTAATGGTCCTGCTATCCCATTCATTATCACTGTAATTCCACAATTTGTTTAATTCCTTTCCCCCAGATAACCAGAGCCCTCTTAATTATGTTCCCCTGAGGTGAGCTGCTACTAATTGGAAATGAGGCAGGTGAATAAAGGAACACTGGCTGCTCAAACGTATAACATACAGCTCCCCAGACAATGGGGAGGAAAGCGCACCTCAGATGAGAAAGTCTGCCTAGATATCAGGAAGGAATACATCCTGGGGCAGCCCAGGGATTTAGGAAGCCCACTGTCCCAGTCCAACCTGCATAATGTAGTTAGCATCACCTTTCTTATGTGACACATCATCTTTCCTCCTAGAGGCAACACCACCTTCCTATTCGATGCCCTTTTCAGGCAAATGGGAACCCATGAAGCTGCCCTCAGTTTGCTATTTTTTTTTAAGATTTATTCATTTATTTATTATATATAAGTACATTGTAGCTGTCCTTAGACACACTAGAAGAGGGCATCAGATCTCATTACAGATGATTGCGAGCTACTATGTGGTTGCTGGGATTTGAACTCAGGACCTCTGGAAGAGCAGTCAGTGCTCTTAACCACTGAGCCATCTCTCTTTAAAAGGCAAGGAAAGACCTGAAAGAAGCATCACTTACTTGAGCTTTCTCATTCTTTGTTTGGAAAAGAAACAAAAGTATAAACACAGCTTGCCTTACAGCTTTAAATTCTGATCTAAGTGAAGAGGCCTGGCTTTGTTAGAGAGGTTAAGGACAAAAGGAGAAATGATCACAGCAAAGACTATAGCATATCCTGTTGAAGAACATAGATCACTATAGCTCTGGTCTTTTGAAAGTGACAGAGTGATGGCTACCATGGTGGCCAGAGTAGTACTAAAAACAAGGGCAGTGACCATTAGCTGAGTGTGTGTTGTGAGTTATGTGAGGCTGAGGCCTGGTAGCATCTCCTATGTCCCTCATGATAGCGAAGGACCAGGAAAGCTAGGCTTCAGGAAGTAGGGTCCATCTCAGGAAGCTGAGGCAGTGCAGGTAATAGCTGCAGAACTGAGATTGGAAACCACATGACCTAGATCGGGGTAACTCAAGTTCATCATGTCCCAGGAGACAAATATTGGCATTACTAGGAACGAGAAGCAGGCAGAGGAAGGATGGCCTCCTAATGTCAGGAATGACATTAGCCTGAGGTGGTGCCACAGCCCCCACTTCCCACCCTCCACCCCCATGTGTCTATGCGCCTTTCTCCAAGGCCCTTCCATCACAGGAGTCCTCTAGTCCCAGATGGCCTCTGAGCTCTTAGGCCTATGTTTCTTCTCTCTTGCCTAAAGCCACACAGGGGGCCACTGTCAGATCACCCTAGTGATCTCACACCTTCCCTGTAACAGGCTTGAGCTTGGCTTCCCACTGGAGACACATACTATGTGAGTCTGCATGTTTCTCTTGATGTCAGCAACAGGCAGACAGGACTTGGTTTCTTTGAGGTATACAGTGGTGCCATGTGAAGAATAGGGAGAACAAAGACAGCTGAAGAGCTCTGAACACATTGGACACTGTGAGGAATCCTTAAACCATCCAACTTACACTACTGTTTTATAGATTTACAAGGCATTCTCAGAAATGTATCCGCAGTCACTCTATTAACAGTGATACCATCCCAACCCTATTTTCCATGACCTATTATACTAGTTAAGAATAACTCAACCCTTATGCTACATTTAGCAACAACATAAGGTTACCTTACTACCTAGAATTGACTCTTGCCTTTATATGTTCACGTGTGGGTGCATATGTGTATATGTGTATGTGTATTTGTAGGCCTAAGAATGCTCTTGGGTATCTTTCTCAATTGCTCTGTACCTTATTCATTAGGCAAAGTCTCTCAATGAAATCCAGAGCTTACCAACTGGGCTAATTGGACCAATCAGCCTGATCCAGAGATTCCCTAGTTTTTGCCTCCTTGGGGCTGGAATTACAGCTGCCCCGCCATGCTTGTCTGGTATTTATGTGGGATTTGGGGATCTGGACTCTAGTCTTCATGCTTGCATGGTGAGTATTTTACCTGCTAAACCATCTCCTGAACCCTGATGTTCTCTTTTGTCCTAAAAAGCTATCTAAAGCAATTTATATGAATATGTTCAATACAGTCTCCAAAGAAAGAAAAAAAATGCTGCCCAGGGAACAACAGAAGCCACAGTGATGTTCATACTCTGAGCACTCTGGCTGCCAACCCAAAGCCATAAACAGGACCAGAAGGTGATGTTTAGAATCCACAAAGAACAATAAACTACAGTTAGTCCTCATGTCCACAGGTCCTACATGCAAAAATTTAACCAAATGTGGATCAAAAATGTTCTAAAAATAAAATTCTAAAAAGCAAAAATTAAATTCGCTGCAAGCCAAACACTGCTGAACCCAGGTGGGTAAGTGTGGCGTATTACACAGCCTGCCATGGCCTACCACCACTTCACAGACCCTGGTCTCTCTGTTGTGGCCTTTGCATTGGTTAGGTTCTTCTGTGCTGTGTAGTTAGCTATGCCTCAATACTGTATATTTTTTTCTTGCCACCATTTCTCAGCAATACAAAGTAGGAACTATTTATATGGCTACATTAGGTACCATAAGTAATCTAGAGATGGCTTACAGTATATGCAGGGCTACATACACATATGCATAACAGTACACATAGGACTTGAATGCCTATGGGTTTTGATATACTCTGCAACACAATAGAACTACTAGTCACTCAGAAGGCTTGGTTCTTAAAAAGGTCCCTGAATAAGGAAAAAGGAAGAGTACTTTTTTTTGTGCCTCTACTATGTGGCATTTTCATGGGCCCATCAGTCTCACTAATGAACATTAGCATGTGTTGTGCATGACATTGGCTGGGGAAAGGGTCATGAACAGAAATCCATCTAGTTCTGGTCTATTTGTATCCTAGAGCTGGCAGCATATTAAATAAGGACATCACTGTATATGCATCTCTTACAAGGAGATTTGAGTTAAGTTTAGTATTTGAGAAGAGATACAAAGGAAATTGCATTCCTTCTTTGCGGCAACTATGAAGGCTGGTCCTTATAAATTACAGGAAACTCTGTGGATCAGAGAGGTTAAGTGGCTTGACAAAAGTCACAGCTGGGGAGAGGCAGAGAATACAGCTTGAAGTGTAGAACTGGCATAAATGCCATGGCTTAAGGAAGATTCCTGAGGGTAAAGGTATTGATCTTCCTTCCTGGTTCTCAACATGGGCCTCCCTGATTTGTGATCAACAGTAGGGGAAGGGGGCTCCAAGAGGAGCTCATCAACAATTCCAGGTTAGAAAAGGAGGTAGAAGGAAGCCTATCTTCTATGTGCAGGAGGAGGTAAAGGGCCTCTGAAACTTGACTATGGAGGCAGACTCAGTGTGAGTCAAGCTCAGAGCTAAAGATGGCTGAAAGACACACATATTTCACTAGCAAATCAATGAAAATGGAGAGAGGGAGGCCAAGGTCCCTCTTCAGCTCCTGCGGTGGCCCACAGGGAGTTTGTGGAGATGTTTTTAAGAGTACCATGTCAGTGGTCCTAACCAAATGAATGAATTACAAAGATGAAAATCTGTGAGGTCAACACCAAGGCCTGGAAAACTCTGCCCTTTGTGTTTTCTCTGTCTACCAGAAGGAAATGGATGCAGAAACCATCAGGAAAGCTCCATAGCTAAGGCCACAGCAGCAGGAGAAGTTAGTCATGGAGAGGACAGTCAAGAGACAGGGCTCGCTGAGCCACAGAAAATTCAATGCCAGAGTTGGCTCCTAAAGAGAAGTCTCAGATGGTAGCCACGAGCAGCCCATGAATGCCTGGTAGAAATGCAGGAATGAACAAGGTACAAGTTAAATAAGAGAAAGGGGTCTATGGAGAAATAGAAATGAGTACTAAAAACACAAATGCAACTAACTGGTAAGTGCCAGATTTTCTCTTTGAGTTTTTCTAGCTCTGAGACATCCCACATGATAGGATCCTTAGCAGCCAGTGGCCTGTGCAACCTAGCTTCTCAGATGAATGTTTATGGGAGACTTTACAGTCACCGAGATTACTTGGAATCTACACCCATTTGAATGCTTCTGCTATTGTCCCCAGTGTTAATCACTGTGGGGACAGAGGTATGTATCCCTAAAGCTCTGTTACAAAGTGCACTGATGCACTGCAAAAGCATCCCTTGTTCCCTTATTCTGTGGTCTGTGACTCCCATGTTCCTCTTGTTCCCAGTGACAGCCCAAATGACTTGCTGTAGAGACCACAACATTGTGCCTCATCAGTTTCATGGAGAAGGAAGAATCATGCTACAGCATGTCATGAAAATTGGAAAAACCAGGCTGATCATGAGCAAGTAAGTATAAGTTAGAGCTAGCTTGTTCCACGACACTGGGTCAGCAGGTGGGGGTTAGGAATGGGTCTGGCAGGGCACGTTCAGAGGTTCAATAAGGGAGCAGAGGAACACCGGGATGGTCAGGGGAATGCTCAAAGTATAGGTGGTTAAGTGAGCTCTACCATCAAACCATGAAAAGGTGCATTCCTGTGTTCTCTAACTCTCCTATGGCTTGAAGAGGAGTTTCCCCACCAGTTCATGTTGAGGTTTACATCCTCAATGTGGCAGTGTTTATGGGTGGGGCCCACTGGTGATGAGAAAAGAGCTCTCATAAATAAATTAATTCCAGGTCTCATAAAATTAGACTGGTGACTTTGACAACAAGTAGCCTGTTAGTAGACCAGGTTTCTTCTTCTCTTTTTACTATGTGACTACTTTGCTGGACACATGCTGTTACCTCCCTGCTTTCTAATTTTGTACAACAGACCTTTAACAAAAGTCAAGCAGATGCTAATGCATAAGACTTCCAGAACTGTGAGCCAAAACAAACAAACAAACAAACAAACAATCAAACAATCAAAAGGAAAACCCTATTCTCTTTATAAATTACCCTGTGTTGGCTGTTTTGGTATAGCAAGAAGAAAGGACCAAGAAAGACATCCTGAGACTCTAGCAACATCAGGAAGTAATGCTTTTGAGGATGATGGTGGCTGATGATGGCTGACTTGGTACAGCCCAGATACCTGGGTGTGCTGGCAATTCTGCAAGAGCCATGCTGAAGGTCTGCTGCAGACTGTTCATCTCTGTACAGCACTGTTCTTTGCTGTGTATCCTTTCCAAAGGTTAAAATATTATGGCAAGAATATACTGCCTTTCTAGTAGCAATAAAAAATTAACACTGATTGCATTTGGAATCAGTGGTTTCAGTTATATTACACACATTAGAACTACATAGCTATTCAATCTGTATGGTCTAGTGAGATAGTTGAAACATACTGTAAATCATTCAATTATATACTTTCTTTTTCTGTAATTTATTACTATAGAAAAGTTTCCTTTTTAAACACTTTTATTTATATATTATTTGAGTGTGCCTGTGTACACAGGAGTCTATGGGGGCCAGAAGAGGGAGTCAGATGGCCCTAGAAATGGATTTGGAGGTAGTTGTGAGCAAATATGTAGATGCTGGGAACCAAACCTGGGTTCTCAGAAAGAAAATTGACTGCATATTTTCAAATGGGTAAATTTTGTGATATGTAAGTTCTATTTTGGCAGGGAAAAAACCTGAATGAATTATTGAAAAGTCAGTTTTCTTACAGAGTCCACAGGGTACTAGTTATTGAGATCCAAAGAATCTATAGCAAAGACAAAAGCCCTGTCTCCTCCATTTTCCAACTGAAGGCAGTTTACTCAGGAAGTACAAAAGCATCCTCTGAGAGCTTCAGGCACGTTGTATTTTGGTGTCAATGAAGGAAGTGGAGGTGTTTCTTAGTGGAGGGCTCGGCAACCATTAGCACTTAAGTTCTTTTTGCCCCCTTGGTATCAGATTCTTTGAGTAGAGCAGAGAGACATATTTAACTATATTCCAAGCAATGACTTTGGAGGTGAAGAAAATGGGGTTCAGAGAAGCTACACCCTCAGGTAAGCACATACTCAGGTATCAGAACGATTTAGACCCAGGACTTTGATTTGTAGCCTTGACTTCTTTCCCACTCAGGTTCTCTATTCAAACCTTGGGGTCAAGTTCAGTCAAATCATTGTTGAGAATCTACTTAGAAATCTACAATTTTCCTTTGTTCAACTAATACACATTTGTGTGTGTGTGTGTGTGTGTGTGTGTGTGTGTGTGTGTGTGTGTATCTGTGTCTGTTTGTTTGAGGGAGTTGGGGAGAGGACATCGCCAACAAAATCCAGTTTAAATTCATAGCTTGATGCTGTATGGCTAAAATTCCCTTCCGTGTGTTCAGTTCTTGGCTGTATAAGTTGTATTAAAAATTTTTAGCATGTACACAAAAGCTATGTGTTTCCTTCTTGCATTAAGTACCCATAAATACTTACTGTGTACTTGGCACTGGTCATAGGATGATAAGAGCTCATAAATAGTTTTAGATTTAAGAAAACACTGCTTCACAAAAGGAATTGGACATCCCAACAAGAGAGGGAGAATGGAGATTAGTGAATGGTTTTCTTAAGGGGAGAAGTAGCAAGGAACTTAGAGGGACAGTCTAGTGCTCAAAGGAGGTCTCTCTCTCTCTCTCTCTCTCTCTCTCTCTCTCTCTCTCTCTCTCTCTCTCTCTCTCTCTCTCTCTCCCCTATATTTCAACAACACAGGCAGGATCTATTGTTTAGGAGGAGAACCATTGTGTTAGTAGTAATGCATATTTTCCCTTAGCAAATTTACAAAGTCTAACAGGCTTGGTTTCCTCAGAGGTAGTAAACAAGGAAGCTTTGGTCAAAGCCAGGCCACCACCAGGCCATCCTTTCATTCTATTTTTGTCTCTGGTAACAAGACTATGAACTATTCCATTTGGTTGAACACTGATTTATTCCTCTGTAATATTTCATGGCCTTGAGTGAGGATGACTAGAAGAGATCCAGTTATGATTTGCTGAATGTTACTTTAATATATCTAGGCTGATGGCCTATCACCCACTTGGGCTGTGCATCCTTCAGTAAAATGTACTGAACATTTTTTTTTGTTGTTTTTTTGTTTTTTGGTAAATTTTCTAGGTCACAGGTGGGGTTGATTCAGAACCCCACATGCAGCTCAAGTAGGAAGCCTAGCACAAATCAGCATCTCTCAGAGAATTTGTACCCCTCTGCCCTGGGGCAAAGAATGGCTTCTACAATACCAAGAAATTGTCTGACCCATACACACTCATTTGACATTTCAGTTCAATCATAAACTTAGAAAGCATTAGCAACTTAGCTCTTGACCTAGCTGTCCTTTGGGGTGGGAAGATGAACTTGTCTTTCTCTGCCTTGAAAATATTTTATCATTAAAATATGTAAACAAACATCTAGATTATACCAAATACAAAAATTCAGTTTAGGGATGGTTTGTGGCCCTTATTTTGGGCTTTTTCTGTAGGGGAAAGAAAGGAAAAGTTAAGCCCACAGGCAATCTCACACGGCTTTTGTTTTTTACTTTCTACCCAATCAGCATGGAACTTACTACTGATTAAGTACTCTATACAAACATAGTTGAGTGAACATAAATAATTACATAATGACAATACAATGTAAATGTCAACAAGGCTAGATGAACTTCTTCATAAACCTTGGTGATAACTGCAAGTTGTTCTCTGACACTCAGACACTAGTGAGAAAAGAATTGGCATGGGGAGACCTTAGATTTCAAATGAAGTCCATATTATCCCTTCCATGAGTGAGAGTAGTGCAGTCTAACCTCTCTGAGTCTCAATTTCCTCCCACATACAAAGGGTCTAATAACTTATAGCTCAATTCTGAAAACTTATGATGATGTTCAGAAAGGGCTCACCATACCACATTCTCCATAGATGGCGAGTGCTATTACAAAAAGCAGTACTGACTCTCATCAGCAAGTAAATCCTTCTGTCCCCAATGGAAGGCTTTCCAGGATGGGCCAAACTCAGAGAGGCAGTCAGCTAAGGTAGGCAACATGCTCATTCTCACTTTCAGAGTCAAGGGAATGGCACAGATCTAAAGGAACCAGCAGCACATGCTTTTAAATATTCATAAGGGCTGGAAATGTCTTACTCCTTCCGCTTTCTCTGCCATCTGCTTTTGTTTCTTTTCTTTTCATTCTTATGCCACAGCTGCAAATGAAAACAACCATACAATAACTCAAGTTAAATACAAAAGTCAAAATAAAAACAATCTCATGGGAAAAAGAGAAAAGGAGTTATAAGTTTGACTCTTGAGCTCATGAGGCAGCAGAAGCAAGAGAAACATGTGATGTCAACTAGACCTTCTGGAAACTAAAACTCATGCTCTGCGTTTGTGGTGATGGTGACAAGAGCAATCACTTATACATGCAGCTGCCCTGTAATCTCTGGTAACTGTGTCTGTGACTCACATAGCTACTCCCCACAATAGGTAAATTGTACACATTTCCCAGAAAAAGACAGTGTGCATCGGGGGTGAAATAAGAGATGAGACTGAGATTTGAATCCAGATCTGGGTGAGCTCAAATCCTAAACACTCTCTACTCCATTGCTCTGTCAAAATGGGGAAGGGACATGGAAAAATTAATTTGGGAAATATTTAAGGGAAGCCATTTGTACTAAACTGATTTATTCCGATAATTAAAATTTGTGATTATAGCTCTAATTAAAGTTAACTCAGATAATTGGTTGTTGTATTTGTGAATGTGCAATTAGAGTCTTCCACATAATTGCAGGGTGCTCAGAATCATCCTTTCATTTATTAACTGCATGCAAGCTACAGCTTTGCTCTTCTAGCTTCTGCTCAACCAAAGGCTGTATACAGCTTCTGGGGTCCCAGGAGTCCAAGGACCATGACCTGTGACGCTCACAGCAGGGGACAGGTTCAGCCCCATTTAACATGTCTTTGTCCAGAGGTCAATGAGTATCTCATCTTAGAGCACCATGTGAGAGGTTCGTGTGGCCAGCACTGTTGTCCTGAAAACTCCTAGCAGCATGCACCTGAAGAAAAACTGGCAGCAGTGGTCCTCATGTGTTAATTACACTTGTGAAGTCTATTATGCATAGAAAGGGCACCTGCTGGCAGTGAAAATGACTAGAATCCGCCCTTCCTGTGCAGTGAGCAAATTGAGAGTTCATTTTTACAGGAGATAATAGTTTTCAGATTCCACTTGTGTATCCCCTGCAAGGGGATGTACTTAACATTTAAATCATCTGCAGAGGAACAAACCTCCCACAGATTTACATGTTGAGGGCTCCCAGTCCTTTGCTTAAATGCTAGTTATCCCTGTTGGCTCCAGTCACCAAGGACTCAACTTAACCTGGTGACTTTCAAGGGTAGGATCTCAGTGAACAAAGTAATTAACACTGATTTCATTTTCATGACATTTTTACTTTCTGCCCAGACTAAAGTAATCAACTTAAGCATTGACTGGGAGTGTGTCTTCTTCTTTTGTGGCTTTTCCTTTCATCACACTTATATTTTACAGTTACAAACCGATGCCAACCCCCATTGGCCTAAAATCATCCCTTGGTCAGATGTCATGAAGTTCTCTGTGAATACAAATGACTAGGAGAAAGATACCTGTCCTATAAACACAAGGAGGACTTATCACAAAGCTATTTAGGCACCAAAACAAGAGGAGCTGAACTAGAAGATTCTGCACCTTCCTCAGAAAGCCTTCTATTCCAAGTTTGAGCTGCTACCATGCCTATGGCTCTGCAGACAATGACACTCTTGAACTCTGAAGTGAGAGATGTCATTGGAAAGAGGATCTGGTACAGTCTTCACCAAAAAGGCAGAGAGCATAGAAGACAGGACAGGCAGTGGCTAAAATAAACAACTGGCTATGTTAAATAACTATTTTCTAAAAGAAAGCAATCAATTATAAAAATTGTACTTCATTATAGAATAGAAAATATAATAAAAAAGCATGCTGAAATAGTCTCTTCTCCATCACAAGTCATTGTTAAATATTTTGATGTTTCCAGATCTCTGTTTCTTTCCATGTACACAAATATACCTGACTTTTAGGATGTGTACATATATGTGTACATTTCTTGCTTGTGATCGAGGGACTGGAATCACAGAGAACACAGTATATATGTTGGAACAACTTACTAAACCCTTTGGGGCCACGGTTTACTGATCTGTGAAGTAGAGCTAACATACTTGTTTTACAGGGTTATAGGGAGGATGGAATGAAGTCACAGAGGTAAAAGACATGGTCCAGTGACTGGGGCCGTGGGGCTGTTATCACCAGAAGTCACCAGAAGACTTTTTCTTCTCTGTGATTTTGAATAACAGAGCTGCTGGGTGTGGGGTGTGTGTGTGTGTGTGTGTGTGTGTGTGTGTGTGTGTGTGTGTCTTGCTATACAACTTTTGGGGGATTTGGTATTTGATATGTAGCCCAGGCTAGCCTTGGATTTGAAGCAAACCTTCTGTTTCAGATTTCTGAGGACTAGGATTACATTAAGTGTGTGCTACCACACAAAGCTTAAGCTGATGGTTTTAAAATAGCTAGTAATTTACTAATAAAACTTTCCAAGTAATGAAATGCTGAAGTTGAACTTTGGCAAAGGGACACTGTCAATTCTCTGGGCCCTGCCATCCCTGAACTCCAAAGTCCATGCAGTCCTGTCCAAATGCAGTATTAAGCACTCCAGGTAGTTCCTTGTGCAGGACTCCACATTGTCTTTGAACACACAGCTGCACTAAAGAGTGTCTGTCTGTCTGTCTGTCTGTCTGTCTGTCTGTGTGTGTGGTGAGTAATGTTTCTGTGAGGCTGTTAGATATGGGGGAGGGGTTCTCCATGTAACTGTGCTGGGGGTCAGTCTGTGATGCTGTCTCCTACCTTCCCCAGCCCTTCCCTCTTTTTTCTCCCTCTCGTTTCCCTTTCTTGGGTGTGTCTTATGCTTTTTCTTTCCTTTCAACTCTTCCGTCCTCTTCTCTTTGATCTTCTGTTCAGTCCTACAATCTTTCATCTAAACAATGACAACACACACTACCAGATGACAAACATGTTCTTTCTACTGATGTACGTGTCAATGGAAAAATGAAGAACTAATTGGTTTAGAAGCTCAAAAAAAGGCAAGCGAAGGTCTGTCTGAGGACCCAGGGCTTGCACACCTTTGTAGTGAGAGGAGGGAGATTGCAGGAAAGGGAGGAAAAAAAAATTCTGATGTATCCCAGTTAGGTTCAGGAAGCAAGTCTCAAGCCCAGGTGGAGAGGCTGTCTTTGGATAAACCGTTCTCCTTCCTTCAAGGGCAGGAAGACCTTGGAATTCAGGCACACCATCTTCCCCTCAGGTCTCACCTGAATAAGAAGCCTCATCGTTGGCTTGACCATGACAGGTGTAAAGGAGTCAGGAATAAGAATAAAGGATTAGTGAAAGCTGAGGATGGGTGACACCATATTCTAGCAAGTCCTGCCTGCAGTGGCCTTTAGAATTCCAACAGAATCTATCAAAGGAAGAACAGATAGGAAGGTGCTAGGGTACTCCCTTATCATATCTGTCTTCAACACTCCATCATCTAAGCGCCTCTTGATGAAGACTAACATCTTTGCCTCAACTAGATGTTTCCCAGTGTTTGAATACAGCATAAATATTCATCACACTGAGAACTTCCTAACAGTCCAGTGTAAGCAGGAAGGTAAGCAAATCCAGTAGGCTCAGTGAATAGGAAGGACAGAGAGGTAGCTACAAGATCCAGACAAAGCTGTGGTCAAGTCAGAGGGCATGAAAAGCACGAAGGAGAAAGGAGCAGTAGAAGGGCTTTTAAATGGTTACATGGTGTCAACAGTCACCCTGTTGGGTGTCTGACAGTGTGTTTCACGTTAAAAAGTACTTTTATACAAGTAGGAGTTTGGAAAGGATTTGAGGAGGTCCTTTTCAGGTAAGGGCAGAGATTCCTAGATTTAAATTCATATTCTCTAAGCTGTGTAGCCAGGCAGCAATAAACTTGAGACAAGGTGTTGTCCTGTTAGCTCAGCCCTGTTTGTATTATTTCATGGGTTCTCTGAGGGAGGTTGGTCACCTCTACATAGATGATAAACACAACCATTGTGAGCTCAGAGTGAGTGGGAAGGACTACAGGGATAGGTGTGGAAAGGAGCTGAGGATATGAAAAAAAATGGGTGACATAGCCTGTAGATAAGCAGGCAGCAGTGACAGGGCAGTGGGGGAGGTTCCTAGATGCTGTGCTAGGAACCAAAGGATATAGAGGATTTGGCACCACGACACAGCTATAGGGACAGGAACTGGATGACCCTCACCGTGACCCAGAGGCAGAAGGGGGACAGCACGACACTCCATGGTTTCCTAGGGGATATGAGACAGAAATTGCATAAAAGTGGGGTGCCGAGGGAGCACTGGGGTCTGAAAATACTCCTGAGGAAGTCAGGGACCCCAAATAAGGTAAATCTATTTCAAGGGCTTTGTATCTTAATTCTTCTGTTTAAAAACATATAATACTCCCTTATCTATTTCACAAGGAATAAAAAATGGAACCAGACCAAGAGTATCTAGAAGGCATCTTTAATAAAAACTATTTCCAAAATTCAGGAAAATGCAAAAAGACAGGGCAAATGCAGTGTGGGTTCTGTTCTTGATGATTGGCTCAGTTAATCACTTAATCAGAACACTAGCTGCTTTTGCAGAGGACCGGGTTCAATTCCTCAGTACCTACATGATGGCTCACAACCATCTGTAATTCTAGTTCCAGGGGATCCAATACCCTCTTCTGGCCTCTGTGGGCACTAACATACATTTAGCCAAACACATAAAAATAAGTAAATCAAAATTTTTAAAAATGCTGGTGCTGATAGTGTTGCATACCTTTAATCCCAGAACTCGAGAGAGAGAGGAAGGCAGATTCTGAGTTCAAGGCCAGCCTAATGTACAGAGCAAGTTCCAGGACAGCTAGGGCTACACAGAGAAACCCTGCCTCAATAACCCCTTACCCCCTATTCCCCGCTGCCTCCACAAAAGAAACAATCTAGCCTTTAATAACTCATACATCAATCTATGAGGGGAACTTGGAAAAAGTAAGAACAAGAAAACCCACCAGGATCAGAAAGATCTCAATATGAAGAAGTAGGCCAGTTTATTTGTTGACCCTAAGCTATGTCTTTGTTGTACCCGTAGCTTCTTAGAAAGAGGCTGAACCCAAAACATCCACATCGGGTTTACCATGAATACCTGAAGGCTTCTAGGACACAAGGTGGCTACCAACATGAACCTTTTCAGAGAGGACTAAAGAAAAGCAAACATAGGGTTGACTGGCCTCTACCATTCTGAATCAATGCCAATTTCATGAAGTATCTAATTATAAGTAGGTCCCTAAAATGGAGACTTTCTCTTGAAACTCAACTTCTGGCAAGACAACCAAGGGCTTTAAAGCATCCCTTTTCAACATCTATTGATGTGAACTGTTCCAAGATAATGCCTCTTAATACATTACAACAGAGAAAAATTATTCATAAGGAAAACAGATCCAAGTCAGACAAATAGACTATCCTTTTGGCACACTCCCAAAGGCATGGTGCTTCAGTAGGCACTGTGTCTCCCATGAGCCATCCACCCCTATATGTTGTTTTATCTTAAAAATATGTCTTAACAACTTGCTTCTTTCCTCTACTGATCCATGCTCAACAGTGAATTCCTCACAAAGCTTCAGAGGGTTATACAGCTAGGTGTGGTGACATACGGTAATCCTAGCGCCCAAGAAGATAAGGGAGGAAGATTATGTGAGTTTGTGGCTTGTTTAGGATATACGGTAAAATCCTGTCTCAAAAAAAAAGTCAAACAAACAAACAAACAAACAAACAAACAAATGAACAAAAATAGGCAGGAGCAAAAGGCCAGGGGGAAGAAAAAACAAAAAGCAAAATGACAAGACCTCAGAAGGCCCAAACTAAAAGCAAGTCTAGTGGGACGTGCCAGGGCATGGCTGAAACCGGAAGACCTTTTGGATCCCTGCTCCTACCACCAGTTTCCAATATGTCTTAGTGGGGAAAAAAGTACAGTTTTTTGGTGCTTTGGCTTCTTTATTGTGAGAAGTGTTAAAAGTATTAGCTTTTCTCTTGACCCCATCAGAATGCCATGACATAAAGCACCCTGCTGTCAGGTATTCCACACCCTGTACCTTTAAGACTGTTTTTAATTTAGTGTCACCCACAGCAGTTACAAGTTAAAGTCTTCATATGTGTGGGTCCTTCCTGGATGAGGAAGGACAGGTGCTCAGCAGCCTTACCAGCAGTAGTCCAGCAGATGTGGGGGCAGCACAGGGATGTACACATGCTGCCAGTACATGGGGTAGAGCATGGCAGCGGAGCCGTGGATGCAGGCCGTCAACTGCAACAAAGAGGAGCCAAGAGTCAGACCACAGGGCAAAGTTGAGGGAGGGTTGTGCTCAAGTTAAGGACTCAAAGTCACAACAGAAACAATTGCTTGTCAGACATGCCCACCCTAGTGCAATGCAACAGACTTTCTCTTCAAAACCTTTTGTTCCTATCCCGATTTTAAAGCTAATGCAAGGCTGGGGGGTGGGTGTGCAGCTCAGTGGTGATTTTGCCTAGAATGTCTATGTCTGAAGTCAAGTCCAATCCTCAGGACTACATCAAAACGCACACACACATACACACACACACACACACACACACACACACACACACACACACACACACACCAAAACAGAAAAACCAACTAAACAAACAAACAAACAAACAAAAATACTCTGAATAAAAGGTTTTAAAGCTCACGCACATTAAGAGTAGAAAATTGAGAAAATGAAGGTAATAAAAGAATTGGCATTTTCTAAAGAGTAAACATCCTAGGGCATTGTACATGTAAATACTTATAGTTCCTTTTCTAAAGAAATTAAAACTCTAAATATAATGTTCTTTCTCTTTATATATTGACATTATCTGATACCATTTTCCTACATCCTTAAATGGAAACACCTGTTCATTATCCCCAAGGTAGTCTTCATACCCATTTGCTGCTTTCTGTCATCAAGTTACACGACTGTATTTAGATACACAACTTCTAGATTCCAGAGCTTACGGCCGTGTCACGGTGCTCAGCAGGCAGGGAAGGTAGGCAACCACCTGTGTGACTGTAACTGACCGCTTTGCCAGAACTAAGCAATGACGTCAAGTTTAAACTTACTTCCTTCTTACTATTTTTACCCCTCTGATTAACATGGTAAATATTTTTTGTCATGTTCCTGACTCTATTTCTTAGATAAATGGCCTTCTTCCTTCCTTCCTTCCTTCCTTCCTTCCTTCCTTCCTTCCTTCCTTCCTTCTTGAAGACCTTTAAAAGGAGTGCTGGTATCTTTTAAATCAATCTATAAGCAAGCACTGAGTATTTGTAAAGGTGTTTTTTGGCAAGTTAGCTTTCATTTTCAAGTTTCTGAGAGAAGAGGTTTGAATGTGTGGACAAGGTTTTTTGTAGTGATGAGCCCTACTCTTTCAAGGAAAGACCTCCAAAATGTCTGCAAGCATTTAACTCCTGAATCTATCTGCCAATTAATATGGGCTTTAGACCTGAGGTGAGAATTTACTTCTTCCTAGTAGCTGATTAATTGTTCTAGCATGGTTTGTGGGCTTATCCTTCCTCATTTTTTTCAACAGCATGTTTTGTATTCCTTGTCTTTATTCTTAAGAGCTGGAGATGTCAAACAAGCAGTATTTGATACAATTAAAGACTGATAGGTAAAGGTAATGAAAAGCAATACAATCTCTGTTAAATTCAATATGGGAAAAGGGAAAGGATACAACCTTGGGGACCCAGCTACTAAGTAATGATAGCCTAACAACACCTGGTATTTCTGTGTTTATGTTTCTTTGGTTTCTAGGAAGCCTGTTACCTTGAGGCTGTTCCTTTCTTTTCTTTTCTTTTTTTGGAAGCTGGTAACTGGTCTTTGCTGACAGAAGGACATTTATGTGGTGAAAGAGTGATGTGCCAAGACCCACTTAAAAGAATCCAGGTTAGTATAGCACAACTAGCTTTAAATTGAATATGCTGCTGATGCATCTTCACATTTGTGAAAGCTCTGAACGGAAGCTAGGGTACTATGCCCCACACCCATTCTTGTCTTCAGACCTCATTCTTTAAATCAGGTATATGTGGGGAGTAGATCCAGGGAGTGTGGAGAGCTGTTCACAGGCATTGAGGTTCAGTCACCAGTCCCAATCTATTCTGTAGGTTCTCTGATAGAGGCAATTGCTGAAGAGAAACACTATTGCCATGGCTATTCTCTGTAGGTTTTGGAAGGACAAACAGTTGGTGGTGTGGTGCAGAGAGCAAACCATCCTTACTCATGCTGGAGGGTTACCGTGGCCCTGAGCACCAGTCCTTCTGCACATCTTTAAACAGCATTCTTGCTCCATGCAGGTCCAGTCACATCACTTGTTGCTTGAAAGCCTTTAGGGCACAGCTAGAATAGAATGCCAGTGCCAGATCTGGTTTATCTGTTAAGCAGCATTTCCAACCCACCTCACAGCCTTCCCAGCTTGCCCTCAGAACATACCGTTTGCAGAAGTAATGGAGTGATGGACCCCTTTCCCTCCCTCACTCTTGCACCCATCTCTCAAAATTTGCTGGGTTTATTCTGCTGGCAAACTCTCCCCTTAGGCCTCTGAACAAGCTTCCCTCTCCTCTCTGAGCCTTGCCTTAACTCTTTGTTACTAAACGAATGTAATAACGAAGTTTGTCCCCTGGATGTGACGTACGCAAAGACCCTATCTTTAGACCCTATCTTTTTCATCTCCACATTTCTCAACTGCATACATATAAGTATTTGTCAATTCAGTGTGCACCCTGAATGAATTAAAAAACAGACAAGCAACTAGATTCTGACTTAGACTATATTTACAACATAAAGATAGCCAGTAGCTTGGCTTAGATGTTAGGCACTGTCCAACAATTTCATTAACAACAAGAGTCCCACAAACTCTCACTCCAAAACAAGGACAAGCTTAGAAATACAAATATACCACTTTCGGAAAAATTGAATCATCCACCCATACAATCCTATGCCTATGCTGTAGTTCTACAGCACATTAAATAAATAAATTGTAATATATACACTGCAAAACCTATTTGGTATTAAGGTAACATCATCACATGAATATGTTTTTAATTATCATAAGTTATTTACTAGGATGAGTTTGTTTGAGGTGGGACTTGATTCCCTGTTTCTTATTTGTTTAAATTGTTTTAGGTTAAATCTTATCTTCAGACAACATTTTCCCCCTGGGAGACAGGGTTTTTCTGTGTAGCTCTGGCTATCCTTGAACTTACTCTGTAGACCAGATTAGCCTCAAACTCAGATATCCACCTGCTTCTGCTTCAAAAGTATTGGGATTAAAGGTGTGTGCCACCGGTACCTGGCTCTAGACAACATTTTTGACTTGACTCCTAATCTCAAAATCTACCAGATTGAATGATAAGTTTTTAAACTAGCTATCCTTCATTAAAAACAAATAGACAAACCTATAAGCATTTTAGGGTGTCCCATCACTTCATTGGGGATTTTCTAAGGCCAAATCTCTAAAATTTGGGTAAGATATATTCACCCACTTGATTAAGAAAACAAGCCAAGCAGAAGATTATCTGGCTGTTTTCCAAAACATGAAGTGACACTCATTCTGTGTATGGTTAAGAACAGTGGTTAGGGTAACTGCACTGGGGTCTCTGTACGTCTACACTGACCCAGAAATGATGTGCAGAGTTCTACAAAGTATCACCAGCTACATATAGGAGTCTGAAAGTCTATACTAAAATCTTAATGTAATGAAAGTATACAATAAGGATTATAGGCAACAAAGGGGTAGGTGAAGATTTAATTGAAGGGCAAGTTGAGGAAAATGATTCTATCAAATATCTCACTTGGTAGGAGTATAGAAAGATTGTATGTGTAAAATTTGCCCAAAGTCATTAGTCACAATGAATATTCATCAGGAGCCAATTATCAATCCTATTTAATGACACCCCAAAGATTTTGCCCTGAAGCAGCGGAATAGTCTAAGGCTCCAGACAATACAGACAGATTATACAGCCAGCAGCCAGTCTAGCCAGGACAGGCTGTAAAGTAAACCACTGGTGGGTGGTGGCGGCACTTTAGCAAGTTCTGTCCTCAATTAAAGGTGCACAAGGTCAGTTGTATCTTAGAGCTTTATATATGGCTTCATTAGTTTCCTGTTTGGCTGGGAAAAGGAGAAACAACAATGTGGGTAGGACACGAACAGGGAGTGATCAATGATGTAGGTGAAAGAAAGCACAAGATGCCATGCCTACTCTTTTTTTGTTTTCAGTTTAAGGTACTTTTCAGAGATAGTAGAAAAATTTATGGTTAAATCATAAGATTCCAATGTTTCATCTGAGTCCACAATATAGGATTAAAAATAAGACCCCCATTCTAAAAGAAAAATCCCTGTAGTACACGTAGCAGGCACAATATTAGGATGGAGGTCCATAGGAAGCTTGTTTTAGAGGTATGCTCACATGGGTACCCAGATACTCACTCTACCGCACTTCATAGACAGGGAAACAGTTTTAGAAGTGAAATAACTTGCCTAAGGCCACGTGGTGACAAAGTGACAGAATTGGGAGTCTCACACAGGTCCTGTCAGATGATAATGGCTCCTATTTCTACAACACATAAATTAACTTAGAAAGCATCTTTGTGTCTACCTGGTGCTATCACTGTACAGAGCATTCCAAAACACATGAATATTGTCCCTGTCAGCAATGCCCAATTATTCAAATACTCATTTGACTTGCTATTAGGTGGCCAAATATGTAGGATAGAGTACCAGTAACAGGAAGTAATCATTCTTTTGTTTTTTTAAATGAGAAAAAGAACAAACTTCATTACATGCCTAAGACATGGGAGTATTGGACTAGAAAAAGAATAATTTGAAAAACCACACATCTGATCACTTCCTGGGGATTAGTCAATTAACTAAGGTGTCACTGTGACACTAATCCCCAGGGAATTCTAGGTAATGACTGCTAGTTATGGAAAGGTTTACATGCTGGCCTGGACACACCAATCAGTATGTCTTGCTTTTTGGCATGTTCCTTCTCAAACACTTAAAAGGGAGTCTTCCACTAATCGTCTTTTTGATCTGAGCAAACTACTACCTCTCATGGATCTTAGTTTCCCTAACATCAAGATCCGTGTGCTCTCATAGCTTCAACTCTAGGTGAACTTCCATTCTTCGACATGAAGAATGCCCCTCATCTATCTCTCTTGACCTGCAGCTGTACTGGCCAAGCAGAAGTCAGCCAAGGTCCATTTCAAAGCCTGTTTCTCAGCTTTGCTACCACAAGGACCCCATCTCCCCAAACTCCCCTACAGTGGAGAGCACAGCCTTCCTCTATGTCAACTTCATCTCTCCTCAACATGTGGAAGAGCTCAGAAGACGGTCATGGGAGGAGACCCAGAACAGGGCTCCAGCTGCAGACCCACAAGGACAGGGACCATATTCAAAGTGTTTTCTTATTTCCTACACTGCCTGACACTGGGCAGGTGCTGGGTCAAGTGTTTGAGGAACATGAGACTGCCCTGGCTTAACATCAAGAAGCATGCTAGGCAAGGTCACCTGACATTCTGGCAAGCTGCAGCCACTCAATAGGTCACTTCCGGAAACTACATTTTTGAGAAAGAATTGAGACTCTAGGATCTAAAGGCTGGCACAGGGGGATCGGATGGTTGCAGTCATTCTTCACATCCTTGAGCTGAGAATGTTAAACAATCAGACTGACACCTGCTTCACAGGGTTACAGGCATCTGGACTTCCCCTCTGTGTTTAAACAAAAACAAACTGATGAAATAAAGAATAGAGAAAGAACTGCAGATTTGTAACTTGAAAGTCCATGCTTTTCAACAAGATTCATCCTTTGGCGTAGAGAATGTTGTGTCTTGGGGAACTTATTAGCATTCTCCGCTTGAGAAGTGGGTTCTTTACTTACAGTCTTTGTGGCTGTCAGGAAATAAGTGTTGCTGTGACCCAAACAGCACTGTGATTTTTGCTTTTAATTACGAATTGTTTTCAACTGGGAAATCTACTGTAGAATCAGCAAAAAGTTTGCAGGTATTTTCTTCATCATGTAAAGAAAAACTGTTAAATTGTAAGTGGTTTGAGTTGTTCTGTTCCAACTGTATTGACTATATTAGGAGGGGAAGAGTTGGCTTTAAAGTCAATCAGTCCTCCCCGAGTTTAGACAGACACCTAATTAATGTGTGAAGAGAAGAGTGAAGAATGTCCTGCTTAGAAGAGGAGACGCAGTGCTCCTATTTAGAGGAGTAAGGGGAGAAATCTTTCTTCAAGTAGCTTCTCTTGGAGTTGGTGGATCTCAGCTTAGCTCTCCTCCTCCTCCATTATCTTTAGGGGAAGGAAAACCAAAGCCAAGCAAATTCCAATGTGGTCAAGTAGAGTCAGGCCTGGGAGAACTCCATGGTCCAGTGGAGCAGCAGCTTCTTCACTTAATTCCTTCTTTTTCCATTTTCTTTTTATAGCTACCTCCTAGCTAGAGTAATTAGAGCAAGTTATTAATCAGAGTAAAAAGCTTTCCTGCCAAGATTTGACACTTCAAAACATCAAAGCAAAAAAACTGCCAGAGAAAAGTGTTAGCTCCCAAAGCTGCGACAGAAACTACAGCAAGGTAAGCTACGTCGGGAGGAAGCCACCACAAGAGAGGAAAGCACTTCTTTTCATCTTTAAGGTGAAAAAGAAAAAGGCAAGGTTGCATGATTAATAAAAAGCCACATAAAGACAGACAGCAAGTGTGTGGCTGCACTTTATTCTGTGCCTATGACAGACACTGCTGAACAAGGAGATGGCCGCAGGATCCCTCCTAATGCGCATCTGTCATCAGTGGATCAAAGCTGGCACTCAGGAAAGAAATCAGTTGGCCATCTCATTGAGTCTAAGTGGACTTATATTTACTTTCAAACCTCTCAAGATTATAGTTAATGTTTAACTAATGGATTTATACTAGTGTTTTAGTGATGCCTTTTTTCTCTCCAAAGAAACCTAGCAAGATGGATGTGGTGGCACACACCATTATTCCCAGGACTTAGAAGGCAGAGACAGGCAGATCTCCGAGTTTGAAGCCAGTGTGGTCTATAGAGTGAATGCCAGGACAGCCAGGACTACCCAGAAATACTCTCTCAACAAAAAAAAAAAAAAAAAAAAAAAAAAAAAAAAAAAACAAACAAACAAACAAACAAAAAAAAAAAAACCCACATACCAAACAAAACAAAAAAAACCCTAACATAATTAAATTGGGAGTCATAAAGCACTATCAATGAAGAAAGAGAGAAGTGGGTGGTAAGTTCCTAACCTTGTATGAGTAGACGAAAAAAACTCCCTTAGAAAACCTTAGAAAGTTAGAGAAAACTCAGAAAGACTAAAGCCCAAACCAGCCACTATCATGACTATCTTTACATGGGAAATGTGCTACACACACACACACACACACACACACACACACACACACACACACACGCTTTAACTCATCCACCTTCCATAACAACCTCATGAGGGAGTTGTACTAATGTTTCCATTTTGCAGGTAAGCCTATGGTCACAGAGCTCAGGTTTGAGCTAGGAAGTGAACCTTGGGAAGCCAGGCTCCTGAGTCTGTGCTCTCTATTCTCATGAAGCTGCCTCTGTGCTCTGATCTACATTAATCGGACAATTATGGAGCATCCACTATGTGTACACACCATGCCCTCAAGCAAGTTAAAATAGACAGAGAAAGATCAAAATGCAAACAATCAACTTCAACACAAAAGCATTATGAAAGAGGTGCTATAATAGAGGTTCAAGTATGTCAGCATATACAGAAGGAATCCCTGATTCTGCCTGGGGCGAGCATTGAGCAGCAGAGACTGGCACATCAGAGCTTAGTGAATGAAGACAGAGAGGCTGCTTATGCTCCTTCCTTTGGGAGGCCAGGTGAGCCATGTGATATAGCAGCTCCTTGGGCCACTCAAGCTCTAGTGAATGACCACCCTTCAGCCAGTGACTGCCTAGTGGGATATGAGCAAAGAAGCAAAACCTTCATGCTGCTATGATTACTCTTTGTGACTTGAGGATTTCAACATCACCACCACCAGTCATACACACAGAGTGTGCAAAACACTCCAGGATCTCTACCACTTTTTTCTTTGCCTCTGAGAGTCAGGTCAGGAGTCATTGCCTATAAAGATGACATTTAGTGACAAGTGGCATTCATAGAATGAGTAGCATGTAGTCAGTGCTGGGTTATGATTTTACCTCATCTATGATTATGAACCCTTTACCAGTCCCACTTTTAGAGAAAACAGCAGAGAGATGTTAGAGGTCAATTGCCCATGGCCATGTGGCTAAAAATGACTCAAGGGGATTAAATGTATGGCAGAGATAGGCAGAATCAGAACAGAATGACCCTGACTTGAAGTCTGATTCTCTCTCCTCCAACCCTGCTGTCCTTTTTCTGAGGAAGATTCTACCAACAGGACTGTCTGAGGCATCTAGCTGGGAGATTCAGTAGCCAATGAGCTAGCAGGAAAGCAAACCCATGATTTTCTCTTATGTTTGTACAAATCTTTGTGTGCATGGCCTAGACTCATAGCACTCCAAAGTGACCATACTTGCCACTTTCAAAACCATCGGAGGAAATGATAAATCTTTGTCCTACCAACATAGTACATAGTGCTTTGATGTTGCTTCCATAACAAATGCCTTTGAGATGTCTGCCAAAGTGAGCCCCATTTACAGATTTTCAAACATATTAACAGAGAAGTCATTTTAATATTGCCCATTTGTGTTTCTTGGGTGGAGGTATGATTTATGACTCATAAGAAATAATCTCTTACTGCTAAAACCTCAAGAATACCCAGGGCTGGGAGACAACATTTTAGTGACTAAACAGGTTGTTGCAGAAGCTGGAGCATTTGAATTTAGAACACATAAAAAAGCTGGGTGCGGTAGTACATGCTTGTAATCCAGAGCTGGGGGCTGAAGACAAGAGGATCCTTGGTGCTCACTGGTCAGCCAGTCTAGCGCAAACAATTAGTTTCAGGTTGAGTGATAAACTGTCTCAAAATAAACAAATAAACAGCAACAATAGTAATAATGGAGAGAAATGATTGAGGAAAGGCATCCCAGTGTCAGCCTCTAGTTACCACATTTACCTTACAGGTGAGTACAACTGTTCATACGCAGGCACACACGCACCCCCACCCACCAAAACTTGCGAAGAGAAGATCTCTCAAAGAACTAAGTGCTAATCTGTTTTCATGACTTCTTCTAAACAAACACATACAGTATCTGTTATATAGTTCTAAGTGGAGATGAGGCAGTGGTATACAACCGACAACACCAACAAGTTAATATTGTTTCTGCCGGCGGAGAACAGTGTGCTCCATGGTCTCAAATCTGGCTGCATATCAATCAATAGGGAAATCTGGAAAAACAAAACAAAACATCCTAGGTTCTGCACTAGACCTTTTGAGCCAAAGTGTTTGGAGATGCTGTCTATGAACCTGCTTTTTTAGCATGTATTCTGGGTGTTTCTAACAGTATTTGGAATTACTAATAATCTGAATCCTATGTCTAGTTCAAAGCAGTGTTCAGTGTTTGTTCGAACTACAGAAGAAGTGGCAATAGAGGAGGAGGAAAATCAGTGTGGCGACTGCAGTGGGCTGAGGTTGAATTAAAGGATCACAGAGTCTACTTTAGACACACTGTATTGTACTGTAGTCTCCTAAACTTCACAAGCTTCTTTTTGCTCCAGTTATAGTTCAAGGTGAACGGAAGAAAACCAACTTATACATAATTAAATGAATACAGTTCAAAAAGCAGTTAATTATATTTGTTTTAAAAAACTGACATAAATAAAACAGCAATCTTTTCTCCTACTATCAGTGGAGGTTTCCTTCATTTACTTTTAATGTTTTTTCATATTCTCTGAGCCACAATAAAATTTTATGTAATGGAGATTAGAGAGGCTAGGCCACTAGTTAGTTTGGCTGCTGAGTCTGTATTTCATGCCACTTCATTACATTTTGTTAAGGATTTCCCTCTTCACCAAAAGGATTAGCTTGTTTCTCACTTCTTTGAATACTCTTCTAGGTTGTCAGTGTGACTAGGTTAATCTCAACCCCACCCCCCTCTCTCAACGTATAAAAGATGAACAAACAAAATGTTCGATTTATTTTATTTTTAAATAGAACAGTAAATTTAGTCTTAGACTTCACTGTTTGGGAAGTCTCCAGTTACAAGGTCTTGGCTTCCCTTGAGCACAGTTTGAAACAAAATAACGCAGTTTGTTCCTACGGCTGGAACATGCAGAGTGGAGTGTGCAGGCAAAGAGGCCCTGGCTCAAGTCCAGTGTTTCAAACCTCCTTAAACTGCCACTCTCTTCTTTGCTTCAAGGGCTACAGATAAGCAAACAGGATTAGTTTGTTCTAGTGCAAAAGAACTAGGAAAGCTTTGCACATGCTACTAAGATGCCTGGCCACTGCCTGGGCTGACACAGCCATGTAAGGTGGAGTTCCTCCAAAAAGAAGTGAAAATTAGAGCAAATCTGAAAATGTGCCTCAGCTACAAACTGTCCTTTCTCAGGTCACCAGAGCAGATGGTGTGCTCAGACAATGGATTGCTGTCTGCGTGAATGAGTGTGATGGGGCAGGCAAGGTTGGGAAAGGATCCAGGACTTCTCATGAACACTGAAACATCTACAAAGGCCAAGCTGGGGGTGTGGTGACAAGACACAATTATCACCTACCATTTGTCCAGGGCATCAGTACACAGGCCCTACCTGAGCCCTAAATTCTCTGGGGTAATATTTGCGTTTGTCTAGCTGAGAAGAAACGGAGAAATAGTTTTATGCTAGTTTTTTTTTTTTCCTTTTCTCTAAATGAGGGACCTATACATAATTATGTGTGGAAGCTCAATTGCATAATTATTTTGCCACCCAATAGTACTTTCTTTTTTTTTTTTTGGTTCTTTTTTTCGGAGCTGGGGACCGAACCCAGGGCCTTGCGCTTCCTAGGCAAGCACTCTACCACTGAGCTAAATCCCCAACTAGTACTTTCTTTTTAAGTGTTTGTTTAAACCCATCTCCTGGATAGCCTAAATAAATCTCTTAGTAAAGTAAACATGCTTTTCATCAATTAACTAGAGAGTCTGGGGTTTTGAAAGTTCTTCTAGCACCCCTAATTTATAAAGGGGCAGTTATAGTCAAGAAACTGAAAGCTGGAAGGAAGTGCAGCCCATAGCCCCTGCAGCCACCATGCTAGCTCAGAGTCCTACCCCAAGCCTCTGATCAAGGTAGCTGGGGAGACTGGGCAGACATGAAGTCTAATAAAGCACTGACCATGGTAGAGGAAGGGGTCTTGGCCAAGAGAGGGAGGTGTGCATCCCTTGTGCCCAGAGTTGAGCTGGGCACATGTCAGTAGTGTGTGTGTGTGTAGATCCATGATTACTAGAATCAAGTCAAGAATGTTTACAGGTGCACAAGTATCATGAGGAACTCATAACAAGAGGAGAGTTACCAAGGAGGTGGTATGAGGTAGGCAGCAAAAGTGGTTTTTAATTTAATCTCTTTAGCTCATCTTAGATAAGGTATTTCAACTTTTTGGTTGTTGATATTTTTATGTTCAAAAGGGGAATAAAACCAAGTTGTTCCTGGGGTTGCTACAAAAACTAATGAGACTATGATACTCACAGATGCCATAGACACACACATACAAATATGCCTGTGGATATATGAGTATACACAAGAGTATATTTTAATATAGCACTTCATACAGTGAGTATATGACTCACAAAGGTTAATGAAAAAGAATCTTGAGAAAGTGGTAGAAGACCAAGAGTTTGCCTCACAAAATACTGAGTGTGGGTCTACATGAAGGTGATGGAGACATTTCTTTTCAGATGCCATCTGGGACCTTCTCTGGTAGTCCTGGAGCTACACAAAACTTCTAAATACTATGTAGTCTGGCTTACTCTTCATCTAAATCGGTGCAACCAGCTCATCCAGTCACCTTATCCACCAGCTCTTATCATTCTGGCTTTTTTATAAGAGTTTTCTAATTTTCTTCATAGGGTGGATACACTTAGCAACCTATTTTATTCTCTGGTTCTGATGGTGGTTCCTACACAAAACAGTCCCAATCAATATGATCTGGTGGCAAAAATAAGAATTTTGAAGGGGCTGAGATTTCCTTGTACCCATAGTTTCTGACTATTTCTTCCTTTCTAGAAGATTCCTTCTACACAGAACTTCATGATCTATTTTGTGGCTCTGTCTCTTTCTGATTAGTACATTGGCTTCAAGCACTCCCCCCCCCTTCTGAAATAAACAGGCTTCTCTGTAAAATAGAAATAACTCTAAATATGTGGAGTGATATCATTTCTAAGATATCAAGGTATCATTTCTAAGATGTTCCTATCTTTGATATACTAGCTGTCCACAGTATTTCCAAAAAGCAATGAGTTAAACTTGGAGGTGAAAATATGGGAGAAAAATAGGATCCTAATGTTCCAAGAAATCAGAGAACAAGATTTAGCCAAGCCTTCCCTATTTATCATTTATAAAGAAAAACAATCAATAAACATTAAGTGAGCAAAGAGAACAAAAACTTACATTTGTCTTATACAGAATATCACAACATTATTGACCGGGACACCCTGGGATACACATTATCTGACTCTGAACTAAGCAGTGCTAGGCTTGTCTCCAGACAGTCTGTATTACAGAACTTGTACTCTGGAATGCTCAGTAGCCGTTACCTTTCAGATTCTGAATAGCTGTGAAGAGCATTAAGCTGTGTGTTATCAGGCAATTTAGAGACCATGGTTTGTTGAGGTACTATGGCCACATCAGGATCTCTCATGAGGGTCCTCAGAACACCTCAGGCTGAAACAGCCTTCACATCTGCCTCATCCATGAGGTAAGTAAAAGCTGTGCTGGATGAAGTCAGAGGCAACAAGAGCAAGACCTTCATTCAAATCCTGAATCTGAAGAGGACCAAAGGCTTGAACCCAAATCCTGTCTGCTCAGCTCAGAGACTCCACAGACAGAAGAGAATCTGGTAGGAGCAGAGTCCCTTCTCCCAAGAAGAGGGTAATTTCATTACCAGTCACAGAGCCCAGACCTCAGCTGCAGTCAACTATCTGTAAACAAACAAAACCCCACAACCCTACCCACAAAAAAAGTAAAAATAACACACGTTTGAAACCTTAGCAATGATTCTGCTTAATGATTCTCCTTACCATTAACTCAATCACACAACACAGAATTAATCCAGTTTCTAAATAATCATTTTTTGGTTTTGATTTGAAATATTAAAATCTGACCTCTCATTAAAGCATTTATTGATTGATTATAAACATGTACACATACTACATGCAGACCATGTCCTACTTTACAAACATGAGGTCAATTGCTCAATCAAAAGCTACTTCAGGGGTTGGGGATTTAGCTCAGTGGTAGAGCGCTTGCCTAGCAAGCACAAGGCCCTAAGGTTGGTCCCCAGCTCCGAAAAAAAAAAAAAAAAAAAAAAAAAGGAAAAAATACTTCAGTAAAATGGTGAGTGAACAAGAGCAGAGAGACTGGACAGGAAACGTGATTTTTGAGGAATTTTGTTCTAAAGGGGAGAATATGAAAGGAGTAAAGGGAAGAATATAAGTGGGATGAAGTAGATCTGACTCACAGAGGTTGTCTTTGTTTTTGGAAGTTACATTCATTTATATGTGTGCATGCATGCATATGTGCGTGTGGAGGCTGGAGGATAGCCTGCACTAGGAAGCTCTCTCCTTCTACCACCACCACGTGGGTGCTGAAGACTGACCTGGGCTATCAGCCTTGGCAGCAAGTGCCTTTACCTTTAAAACAACCTCCCTAGCTGTGCTTTGTCATTAAGGTTTAGGAGTTTCTGTATCATGTTGGTGTGTGCTTTGGAAAGCACCAGCAGAGAGAAGCAAAGACTGGGCAGAACTAAGTTCTTACTTCTCTGCTGGAGCACTTCCTGGGGGTGATGGAGGCAGATAGAGAAAATCCTGCTCCTTTTCCCCACTCCTCTCCACTGTCTTTGCTACTCTCCATTCCTGGGTACTTTAGTAGCTACTGGATCTGACTTAGGTCTCCTTTCTCAAGTGAAAGCTTCAGGAAATCAGGAATTTTTGTCTATTTTTGTTTGATGTTGACTACTGAAATATACTCTGGGACAAAGTCATCTGGACACGTAGAGTGACTATTGTAGAGGACAGTTTACCCACAAGGGTGGGCGCAGATACCAGAGGTTGACAGGTGTGACAAGGCAGCTGGACTCTCTTCTGGATTCTATTAGATGGGTACAGAATGCTGGGTTAGGAGTTCGAGACATTGCTTCACTATCGTCTCATATCCAGAGTGTAAAATCTTAGGCATAATTTATTTTTTAAAAAAATTATTTATTTAATATATATGAGTACACTGTCACTGTCTTCAGACACACCAGAAGAGGGCATCAGGTCCCATGACAGATGGTTGGGAGCCACCACGTGGTTGCTAGGAATTGAACTCAGGACCTTTGGAAGAGCAGTCAGTGCTCTTAACCGCTGAGCCATCTCTCCAGCTCCACATCATTGATTCTTTAACATTTTTACAGGAACTATTTTGTCTCTATCCCTTGAGCTTGGCATCTTATTTTTCTTTGATAAAAGTTCTTGAAATAGAACACATATAAAAATAAGTACATCATACAAATAAATTTTAAATTAGGAAACTTAAGCCACAAAACCTGCCACCTAACTCAGGGATTAACAATCTAATAGTGACAAGACCCAGTGTGGCCTGCTGTCATTCTTGTACCCAACGCATTGTTGGAAGTCAGTCCTAGCCATTAGTTTATCTACTGAACATGACAAGGTCAGAGTCCAGTTACAAAGAAAGCTTCATGAGTCCAACACAGTATTCAGTACTTGATGTGCTGAGAAGAGACTGTTGGACCCTAATCCAGCTGAAGACTGAAAATGGGCTAGGGTGCACTTCATTGATGGAGGGCCTTTTCAATTTTCAGTATGTTCATATTTAAACATTAATTCATTTGAAATTTAGTTTTGTATGAATAAAAAAGACATAGTCTTTTTTTCCTTCCACAGGTGGACAGCTACTGCTGAAATGTTTGCCTGGTTTTGACAGAAGGTTCAGTGCCTCCTTTGTTATTTATAGAGCCCTTGTCTACTTGTGGGCTGTTCTAGGGCCTCCATTCTGTACCATTAGCCTGCCTAAATCCCCAGTCTAACTACTAACACCACAGACCAATGAATACAGCTTTACAGAAAGATTTACTAAAGCAAGCTATCACAATCCATTCATTTTCTTCAAGTATGACTTTGGCTCTTTCTTTTGGCTTTTCCAAACAAGAAGAAAAGAAAAAGAGGAAGGGGAAGAGGGAGAGGAAAGGAGATGGGGAGGAGAAGGGGGAGGAGGAGGAAGAGGAGGAAGAAGAGGAGGAGCAGGAGGAGGAGGAGGAGGAGGAGGCGGCGGCGGCAGCGGCGAAGCAGCAGCAGCAGCAGCAGCAGCAGCAGCAGCAGCAGCAGCAGTTTGGGCTACATAGTGAGATCAAGTCCAGTCTGGATTATAAAGCAAAAACCCTATCTCAAACAGACTAAAACAGGGAATGTGAGATGGCTCAGTGGGTAAAGCACTTGCCATGTTAAGTGTGAGTATTGGAGTTGAGATCTCCTGATCTCACATAAAATAGCCGGATGGGGTGGTGGCTTGCTAGTCATCTCAGTAGGCAGGAAGATGAGACAGGGAGTCCCTGGTTAAACAAGATGTCCGAAACTTGAGTGCCAGGTTCAATGAGAGACCTGGCCTCAAAATATAAAGTAGAGGAAGCCACGTGGCATTATCCTTGGGCCTCTACATGCACATATATGCATGGCAAGCCACATATACACATTTACTTCCAAACATGCAAATCTCACTCACACAGATGCACGCACACACGCACGCACATGCATATGCACACACACACCAGATACCACACACCCAATTTCTTCAAAACCCATAAAACAGAACAAACCATCAGAACCCCTCTGAGATAAATGGCAAAAGGTTTTAACAGAATACACAGGGGAAATAAACTTATGAAAAATAGTTACCTCTATCCAAAGATTTTTTTTTTTTTTGGTTCTTTTTTTCGGAGCTGGGGATCGAACCCAGGGACTTGCGCTTCCTAGGCAAGCGCTCTACCACTGAGCTAAATCCCCAACCCCCCAAAGATTTTAAAGTTAAAACTTAATGTATCATGTTATACCTATTTTTACTGAAAGATTAAAAGGTAGCACAAGCATACAGACAACATATACAAAGACACAGCCGAGTCTGCAAAAGTTGTCGGGAAAGTGATTTACTTGTATACAGATTGACAACATTCACTGTTCACAGGCCCAGCCTTCTGGGGAAACAATCTGGCAGCCCCCAATTCTTGGTACTTATCAAAGCCTTTGACCAGAGGTCCTACTGCTTAACATATTTATTATTTACAAAGTCCCCACGTATATGTGAGCTGTTTCAATAACAGGGAGCTCAAAGATGTTTGTTGCAGTATCAAATATTAGAGGATTTATCTATTAACAACCTAAATGACAACTGAGAGAAGACTTTAGTAAATCATAACTATATCATTACAATGGAATATAGTGCTGGCATTTTAAAAAAATGACAAAAACAAGCTTATGTGGAGATAGGCACAAAACTATTTATAATTGATCATGAGACTGTAAGAATAAATGAAATGGGCTTTGACACTGTAAAGGGACATGAATAATTAATGACAATGATGTATTACCATATGAGGGGAATGTGGCTGATTCATTTTCCTAAAATTTTCTTTAATCTTGCCGATACATCCTTCAATTAAAATTAGATGACTGCAAAGCCGTCTCGAGACGGTCTACTCACGGTACTCAGCTTGCTGCAGATGATGAGGATCCGGCGCTCATACAGCATGCTGGCGTACAGATGCAACATGTTGTTCACATCCACAGCCACAAAATATTCTGTCAGATTTCTCTAGGAAAAAGAAGAAAGCAAGGCTTGTGGCTTATTTTGTTTGTTCTTATTATGAATAGTATCTCATAAAGGCAGGAGAGAGCAAACAATCAGAAGGCATGTGCTCTTCTTCCTGTCCTGCTCTTTCTACCTGGAAGCCCCAGCTCCACTCATGTGTGAAATCATGAAATGCAAAGTTCAAAGAGGCCTTGGAGATGAGCAGCCCAAGCAACTGCATCTTTGTGTGGTGATTATGGGTTACAACTTGAGGTCCTCGTACATAGCAGTGTGTTTGCTTTTCCTATCATTCCAAAGGATGAGAAGCATAGGAACTCTACAATCTCAAAAATGATGAGAACAAGGCTGAGGGAAAGTCTCTAAGATCAAATGGTCTAATAAGCAATGAAGAAGGACTCTGCACTCATCTCTGGACCCTAGGTCCTAGACCTTTTCAAACGTACGGTGCCATGCATCCTAGTGAAAGTGTCTAAGCTCCAGGAACTACCCAGTAGATCCTAGCACAAAGGCGGGGCATTGCCTGCCTCATCCTTTCTGTGTGTGTCCATAGCAAACTAGCTCTGCTAGAATTAAAGCAATCTCAAAACCTTACACCTCTCAAATACTTCACTCAAAGGGAGAAGATGTAGATAACCAGCAGCAAGTTGTGACAATAAAGGGTTTTAAACAGCTTTTGTTTTCCCCCCATATCCTGGAGTTCATTCCTTTAATTAGCATTATGGATTAGGATTCTTCAGATTTCAGCAGGGAAATGGATAACATTTCATTTCTACAACCTTTCTATATCCACCTGACATTAATAATACACAGGAATATGCTAATTTCTTTAATGTTACAGGGTTTCGATGCTGCACAATGCAACTCTCAGGAAATGAAAGGAGGAAAGGTAAGCTGTTGCCACGAGTGGCAGTTTATCGTGATTAAAGATCTACAACCCATATTTTAAGTAAACCAGTGGATTTTATATGCAAAAGACCATAAAGCGCTTTTCTATAATATTATGGTTGAGCATAAGAATGAGCACTTATCTCATGATTTATTACTGTTTGACCAGAGTATTAGCCTAACCACCAAACTTCACAAACAAAGAGCAAGTGAATTGACAGCTCTACTCCCTTGCACTGTCCCTCCTAGACACTGCTCGTTCACTATCTACCGTGATAAGGCTTTACACATTGTGCTTCAACCTTAAAACCATTCCTTGTACTAGATGTCACTTTCTCTATTTAAAGTTGTCAAACAGAAGCACAGAAAAGTGATGTAATGTAACAAGGGTCACATGATAAGTGAACAGCAGAAGACTTGGTCTAGGTTTTAAATATATAATACCTTAAAGTGTAAGTTAAAATATCATATTCAAAAAATATTGAATATCGGGGAAAATAAGAGGAAATATATATGCAAAGAAGGGGGAACTCTCCTGCCCCTTAGGACATTGTTGCCCTATTTAGAGAGGAATCCTTACATGACAGGCCATGTGTGCTTTATCTAGTTTCTTTCTATTCCTCCTAATAACCTTTAGGTAGACATTACCAGGTCTCAATGGAAAAATGAAAGCTTAGAAAGCCTTAGTTGTTTTTAAAGATCACCCAGTTAGAAAGGGCAGAACTAAGAGCAGGTTTCTTGAATCTAAAAGTTATGTTAACTGACATACCAGTTTGCCTCCTAACAACTCCATGAAAAAAATAAAATGAGCACTGAATCCAGATGAAACTGGGTAAGAAGCATTTCTCTGTGCAGTGGACTGAGGAGCGCTGAGTTAATGATGTCAGGGTGGGGTTTGTTCCCGAGACAGTGACACGGCAGAGCAATTCTCACAAACAAAAATACAAGGCCCTCAGCTGAGCATTTCAGAGAGAGCTTAAATGCTGATGAATTATATGAATTTTTCTTTTAGAAGAGGATAGAAGTAACAAGAAAATAGAAATGAGGAGCTTAAAGAAGGCCAGAAAGCCCATTAGCACTTTTGACAGATCCAAAGATAACTCTGAAGCCACCAAAACGTGGCCTCAAGAGTCTGCCAAGAAGCTTCACGCTGAGGAGAAATATGTTACACAGCTTGCCGTCCAAATAGGGAGACACAGCGTCAGAGACAGATCCTGTGCCTTATTTTGGTGGGAGGAAAAAAATTCACAAGGATACTTTTGTGGACGGGGAAGGGTGTGTTTTTGAAATAAAACACAACTCGAATGAGGCAGTCCCCCATTCCCAGTCGAGATTGGAGGGACTTAGGTGCTTGGTCCAAAACTCTACACAGGTATGTTAAAAATATGTAACATTTAGCCAAATTCTTTCTAAACTGTCATGTACTTTTTTTGGTATTTCTCATCCCATCTGTGCTGATCACCAAGATATTTGTGTCTAAACAGAAGCTGTCTCTCTTATCTGCTTCCTCCCCTGCCTCTTTCCTTCTGGGATGCCACCCGCCAGAGTGGGAGGGAGTGCCAACGGCCCAGCCCAGGAACTTCTTGGACAGGGGAGCACTTGCAGGACAGAGGGGGTTCTGGCTCACTCTTAGTTTCCACCAAGCTTGGGCTCAGAGGAAGCCCCTGGGAGTTAGGGATCTCCCTCTTGTTGTTAAGTGCTCATAGCTTGAGCTCCATGGTAAACCTCAACTTCTCAGAGTTGCCCTGTCATTTCCCACCCATCAGGCCTTTACTTCCTCTCAGAATATTCCTCTCTGTTCTAAACATGTTCATTTATTTAAGGAGATCAGCCCTGTGTCACCTCCTCCTGGAAGGGTTCCTGGACTCCTCTGCCAAATGCTCCTTTGTGTTTCCATGGTAATTTGTCCCCATCTTATAGTAACTCAGATTTAAGTATGTTTTTCTACTAGGCTGAATACCTTTGGATAAATTACAAATCCCAGCATCTAGCAGTTTGTTCAAAGAATAAATCCATATGTGGAAGAAACAAAGTAAAGACTACCTGTCCTTTGGCTCTGGTGTGAGCAGGGCACAGGAAAGTGGTCTAGCAGAGACAGTGCAGTGTATTAGGAAGAAAAAGCACCTGACTGCAACTCAGGCTGAGTCAGATAAGGTGACCAGTTACTCAGTGCTAGTGAAAGGCCCATAGAAAGGAAGACGGGATCACATTTGGGTTTCAAAAGGAGCTGAAGAGGCTGCAGAGACAGTTAAGAGCACTGGCTACTCTTATACAGGACCTGGGTTCAATTCCCAGCATCCACATAGCAGCTCACAAATTTCTTTTACTCCAATTATAGAGGATCTGATACCCTCTTCTGGCCTCTGTGGACACCACGAACATATGTAATACACCAATATACATACATGCAAAACAGCTACACACATAAAACAAAAGTTAAAAAACCTCTCAAAGCCTATAGCAGCAGGGAAAAAGGCAAATGGGAGGACCTGTTAACCACTTACCCGGTTACTGCCACACTCCAGGGGAAAGAATCCAAATGTGTAAACAGTTCAAAAGAAAGCTTTAATTATACATGTTAAAAAACAAAACAAAAAAACCCCACAAAACAAAAAAATCAAACAAAACAAAAACGAACAAACAAACAAACAAAGCTACTCTTAACCACAGGACTTGACAAAGAATTAAGATTTGGAGAGGGGAGAAAGAAAGGCTCTTTGGCTCTATGAGCTCCATGGTTCCAAGACTCTGTGCCTTCTGCTTGTCCAAACATTTCAGTGCCTATTTATTTGAATGTAAACACTCCTTCTAAATAACCACCATTCCTGTTGAACATGGTATTTCTGCTTCCTGTTCCTCAGCATGAAACCTTGGATCATTGCAACCCCATCACAGGTAAGCCCCAGTCACTGCCCATTCATCCTGTGCCAGTTACTACCAGGTAATACTCCTGCCAGGAAAAGAGGACCTTACTAGGAGGACTGTTTCCTGAGATCTGTACTCTGGTCTTAGTGTTTTTGTGCCAGTGTGTTGCTAGGCTTGAGGATACTCTTTTCCTGGCTTGGACTTTACACTGTTCACCTCTATATGAAGGTGCCAGTCTGACTAGAATTCAGATCCAACAGGGACTCCAGACAGTGTAGCATGGAAGGTGAATTTCTGAGGAAGTCTGTGCTGCATCAAGTCCTTGAACCCTTAGCTTCTATTTCTCAATGTTTCAAAAAGACAGTGAAGGTTTCAATCCAGACAAAGAGGGGAGCAACACCTGGCAAACCCCATGCCCCCGAGGAGCATCTCCCAGGGGCTGTTCCTTCCTTGCTCTCAGTTGGCTCTAGCACCAGCCTAGGTGGCTGGGGGCTTCACACTCACTGTGATCCATGCCTGAGGTTATGAAGCAGGTGGAGGTTGGGGGTGGGGTTGGAATGAGCTGGGCCCAGGAGGGGATATCATGTGGCTTAGAGAGAAAGAGACTTAAGTTCAATACCATAGGGAAATGAGATAATCCTCAAACCAAAGAACTGACTCTAAGCTGGGTACTCCTTAGAGCCTTCAAAGCAGATGCTAGTCTGCCCCAGTCTGTCATTTGATTAGTCTCTGAGACTCCAATCGCAGGACAGGAATAAAGACTCACTACAGCCACTTTAGAGGCTGATTCCTGGGCCAGCGGCTTGGCTCTGTAAACGGGTCTCAAGTGCTAAAATAACTCTTGCTCAAATATTTTACAATATGACTTTTTTTCTTTAAAGAGAGGCAGGGTCTTGCAACATTGTCCAAACTGGTCCCCAGATGATAAGCTTCAGGTTTCCTCTCAACTGAGTGTTCTGAGTAGCAGAGAGTACAGGTATGCTCTGTCACCAGGTCTAACTTTTATAATATGAAATCAGCTTAAGCCTTTACGTGATTAAAAAAAAACATATTTAAGTTACCTTAGTGGCACCAGGTTCTTAAAAGGAAATTACATTTTTGGGGTTCTAAAATAATCTGCTCAAAAAAAAAATCTGCAAACTTATTTGAACAGTCAAATGAGAGAAGTGAATTACAGAATAGAAAACAGAGTTACCCAAGGTCAGTTTTATATCCTCTGTGCAAAGGAAAAGACAATTAGAATAAACAACGACCTGACAACTCATAGGAACAACCTCAGTGTTTGATAATAGGTCCACTTCTTCCGTCTCAACTTCATTTACTTGTGAAAGCTACAATGACTTCATAAATCTTCTCTAGAGCATGGTGCATCTTTTGACAAAGTGGAGTCTGGGCAATGTCTCATATAACCATCCGGCTAAACACTTTCCTCACATCATTAGCTACTTGGTATGACACTGACCAGATAATTAAGACAGGTTTGTTTAATACTTCAAATTAAGGCCTATATGATTATCCATTAATCAAAAGTAAACTTCAAAACCTGGGTGCAAAACAAAATATCTCTTATGCAGTCAGCTTACAATGTAATTATTACTACACATCTGTCCATGATCTGTGACTTTTTCTTAAATGCAGGTCACCTGTTTAAAATTTATAAAGATTTATGCTCATTTAATTACTGACTGCATAAAATTTACTCCTACATGTGTTATCTTGATAGACACAGAAAACCCTGATGAGCAATTACATAGTAATCATTTTTCAGTGAAAAGCAAGAAAATATTTTTACAAAGAAATTGAAGAAATAATGAGAATTAACTTCAACAAGGAGCTAAAAGTGGAAAGAATTAATTTTCCATGTTTGCTTTTCATTAACAACTTGTAGACAAATTGGCCCAAAAGCCAGCTGTAAGGAGTTGTTCTTTTTCCTCTCTCAGGGTCTGGCACTTTTTTAGTTCATCCATCCATCCAACCAGTCAGTCAGTCAGTCAGCCAGCCAGTCAGTCAGTCAGACACTAATAGCATGTAGTCAGGCATCTACGAGTTCCAGGTACTAGCCTTCCATCCTTAAAAGGGCAGATGGCATTAAGCAACTGTCCATGTGACTAATCACACTGCGTACACTAATGCTCTCTTAGGGTGTACAGGTGGCACTGAACCTGCACCTAGAAGCATCTCCACGCTGGGACTAGACTCACCCAGGTATGAATTCTGGATTTTGCACTCAGTGACTAAATAAGTGAATTTACAACTCTGTGTTTCCCTGTTCTTCAGAGGGACTAACAACCACATCGCTGGCTAATGTCAGAGCTTAGGAAGTAACAAATAGTGCCTGGTCTGAGCCACTAGACCTGGAGGGCATTAAACAAGTACTAGCTCTTCCTTCTTTACGTACATTAACCTTTCTCTGATGTCAGAAAACATAATGTTGTTAGGTTTCATGTTCCAAAGGTCATATGTCCTTCAGTTGCTTACTTTCTTAAATTTAGATCGTCCTTTAGCAGAGATAACCATGTGTCTTCAGAAACCTCTTCTATGTTAAGCACGGGGCTCCCACACGCTATTCACTACACCAGTGATGACAGAGGCCCACAAGACATATACTAGAGAGGGATGACATTAATTTGTACAGCCAAGAATGTCAGTTAACATCCAGAAAAGACAAGCCATGGGGAATTATGTTCCTCAGCTTACAGTAACACTGAAACCTCAAGGAGGTTGAATAAGAATCTCCAGGAAACTAGAATAAGGAGAAAAAGAAAGTTCTGGTGGCGCTCAGCACTGCCCTTGAAACTTACCATTTAAGACTTCTGCTCTTCGTGTTTCCCTTTATTAGATAAAAATGCTGAGGTTCTAAGAAGACAAGAAGCCCAAGGGCCCTTGGCTGGTGGGGCCCCATGTCTGGCTGTCTCTGAAACCAATGTTCTGTCCATGACAGTACAATGTATCATATTAACAACCCTGTGGTTATTGCTTGTTTCAATTTTCAATGCAGCCATTTAGTCATTTTAAATTAATCCTTGAAAAATCACCAAGAGATTAAAATGCAAATTTCAACATGGCTAGAGCTCTACACTGATTCTGTGTCAAACTCACACAAATTGGTCTCACAAAAGTTCAGAGTCTCCTTAGAGTAAAAGCTTCTTTGCTTTGTTGTGCGTTTCAGATATAAAATTACATTTTTCCCCTCATGAATATCACAAGTCAACCCTAGGGGGCCAAACCTTCAGAATGGGGGTTGCTACACCCCACTGACCTGCAGACTAAGGCTAGCGACCACAGCCTATGAGCGCTGGGCTCTGTGCATGTGAAATAGGGCTCATGTCTACCTCTCACAGAGTAGCTGGCAGGGATTAAAATGGAATGGTGTGTTAGGAGACTGGCAGATTGGTACTACTATTATGCTTAGAAACAAACCTTTACTGGTTTGCAAAGATGGATTTAGGAGACAATGGGTCGTATACAGGGAATTAGTTCATTAGTGGCAAAACCAACAGAGAAAATCTAAATTTCAAAACTAGTGAAGATGGAGGAGGTAACACAGTGCAGCCATGAGCTGGAGGTGTGTTACAGAGAAGAACATTCAAATAATATCTCTAACCTTAGCAGTTAAGGTGCTGAGAATTGAGAAATTATAAAAACTTCCAGCTACGTTAAAAACCAACTTCTTAAGGAAGATGAGTTAGATCTAATAGCTGATCATGTTATTATTTAGCACAGAAGAAACTCGACAATCCATCTAGGTGTTTCCTCAAAGAGAAATTCCAAGTTTCTCTTTTCTCCTCTGACACCACCCTCACAGGAAAAGTCAAGTAAAAGCATTTTTAAAGTTTTGAATCCCAGAGAATAAAGAGAGCTGTTAATCTTCTAAACTGTAAAATGATGTTACTAATAAACTGGTTTGTCTGAGGGCACACTGGGCAGTGACTGAGACATTTCAGGCTGTCATAGCTAATAGGGTAGGCCAAAGAGGAGACTGAGACCATCACATAGGAATACCCAAAGATGCACAAAAACAAAAACAAATCCAACCAACCAACCGACCAAACAAACAAAAACCAATCTAACGATCCACAGACAGACACAGGCAACAAAAGATTACCTGGTCCAAGGTGGCATGAGAGTTGATGGAGGATAAAGGAAAGCTAGACACTAATAAGGATGAGGTGGGTAGGTGGACATGACAGAAAGGACCAGGCTCAGCTCACACAGAGAGCCCAGGCAAGCTCAGGAAGTGAAGTTGCTCAGCTTCCAAAGGTTAGAAAGAAAGGGCACAGTGATTCATTCCCAAATCTCTTCTCTCCAGCCCCCAGTTCCTCAGCTGGCTTCCTGCGCCTGTCCAGAGGGAGTAATCTGATTAGAAGCTCCTAACCAGAAGGGCTTGGGATAATAGGTAAAGCTAAGGATGGCTCCAAAAGCACTAATTAGAAAAGGGGACTAACACAGGGTAACCATAGCACATGTTGTCACCTTATAACCCACTCACCTTCCTTAGCACTGGTAACAATACACCCACTCCCTAGCAGAAAACAGACTAGTCCTAAGGAAAAGGTTCTGCTGATATGTGAGAGTCTCCATGTCTGTACTCAGTCAAGCTCGGCTGATGAGCACAGAACTTTGGGTCAGATGTTCAGTACCTACTCTTAAATGTGACAAGGCACACGTCAGCCAGAGCTCAACAAGTGATTCACAAGACAGACAGGAGTCAGGACTGGAGTGTGAGAATGATGCAGGAGCTGGCGTGGAATGCAGCTTATGTTGCACCAGCTCCTCAGGAGGGCTGTGAGCTGGGAGGGGAGGTTGCTGGTGTCTACTGACAAGTCTGACAACACAGGAGGGAGAGGAGGAGAAAGAATTAAAATAATTTTTAAAATATGGAAGTTATAGTCTCACAGATAAGATTTAAAAAAATTAACAGTAAGATGGCCAAAGTAGAAAATTTTACAGAAAATTGTTGAATACAGTAGAGGTTGGTCTAAAAGAGAAATGTGGAAAACAGGAAAGAAAATGGACATTAGAGGATCAATGCAGGAGGTTTAAATCCTATCTGTCATGAGGGTGGGGGCGGGGGTAGGGAGATAAAAACAAAGCAAAGCAAAACAAAATAATAGTGTATAAATACAATAGCGTACTTGTAAGCTTTATGATGTGAGGCTCCAAAGTGGATAAATGGTCAATGCCCAGGACAATGGGTGAAAATGAACCCATTAAGGTACATCATGGTTCAATTTCGGGGTATTAGAAGCCGATAGATTTTAAAAAACAATAGGGATCAAATTGGCCAAACCTCCTAAGCTACAAGGATCAAAAGAAGCCACTGATCAGGCCTTCACATTTCTGAAAGGAGAGTGATTAGCAAACTGGAATTCCTTATTCATACCATCTAATCATGCAAGTTCAAAACCGTTGGTTGCCTTCAGCATCATACTCTCTCAGGACACTGCTGGAAAATGCTTCTTCAGAATGACAGAATAAAACCAAGAAAAAGGAGATATCAAGCCAAAATCTCACCTACAACAAGCTGTTCAAGAAAAGACCCATAATCTAACTGCTTCAGCAGTTCATTCAAATGGAAATATTGACAGCTGATTTAGTATACTTGTCTTCCCCCCATGAAGATAGGGAAGAATGGGAGAGGAGAAAGACTTAGGTGAGAGACAATGTTTTGTGTCTATGTGGGTTTCTGGGGAGGGGCATCAAAATTCTTATCTCACATAAGAAAATTAATAGATGAGATATGAAATTAAAAAATCTTGAGGTGTAGCAATAGAGACATATTAAAAGTATGATAAGAGCTGGAGAGATGGATCAGTGGTTAAGAACAATGGTTGCTTTTCCAAAGACTCAAGTTTTGGTTCCCATCACCCATATGGTGGCTGGCTTATAACTAACTGCCTGCAACTCCACTTACAGAGGATCTGATGCCATCTTCTGGCCTCCTTGGGCACCACGGTTATGTGGGATATACTCACACAGTAGTACAAACATACACATAAATAAAAACCAATCTTTAAAACAATGATGGAGGGGCTGGAGAGGTAGCTCAGCTGTTAAGAACAATGGCTGCTGTATATGTAGCAGAGGATGTCCTTCCAGGCATCAGTGGGAGGAGAGACCCTTGGTCCTGTCAAGGCTTGATGCCCTAGTGTAGGGAATGTCAGGGTGGGGGAGGTGGGAGGGGGTGGGTGGGTGGGAGAGAGCACCCTTTATAGAAGCAGGAGGAGGGGGATGGGATAGTGGGTTTCTGGAGGGGAAACTAGGAAAGGGATAACATTTGAAATGTAAATTAAAAAATCCAATAAAAATAGAATCTTATGTAAAAACAAACAAAACACTGGTTGCTGTTCCAAAGGTCCAGAGTTCAATTCCCAGTAACCACATGGTGGCCCACAACCATTTGTAATGGGATCTGATGCTCTCTTTTTGTGTGACTGAAGACAGCTACAGTACACTCACATACATAAAATAAACAAATCTTTAAAAAATGTCTATTGTACACTGAAGTGGTAGTGGTGTACACCTTTGGGAGAAAAAAACAATGAGGGAAAATACAATTACTAAGAACTATTTCTAAACTATTTGAACTACTTAACAAAAATATTAAGGTAGGTAGTATGGCTCTGTGGTACAATGCTTATTTAGCAGATGTGAAGTCCTGTGTTTGGGTACTGAGACCACAGCCACACACATCATTAAACAAAACAGAATAGATAGACGAGAACAACTTTTAGGATAATTTAAACCACAAGTAAAACAATAGTGAACAGTATCATTTTTATACTTAAAAAATGCCTATTGCAAATACATAGGTGAATGCCAGCAGTAAACCACTGAACTGAGAACGGGACCCCCATTGAAGGAATCAGAGAAAAGACTAGAAGATCTTGAAGGGGCTTGAGACCCCATATGAACAACAATGCCAACAACCAGAGCTTCCAGGGACTAAGCCACTACCCAAAGACTATGCATGGACTGACCCTGGGCTCCAACCTCATAGGTAGCAATGAATAGCCTAGTAAGAGCATCAGTGGAAGGGGAAGCCCTTGGTCCTGCCAAGACTGAACCCCCAGTGAATGGGATTGTTGGGGGGAGGGTGGTAATGGGGGAAGGATGGGGAGGGGAACACCCATATAGAAGGGGAGAGGGAGGGGTTAGGGCCTGGAAACCGGGAAAGGGAATAACAATTGAAATGTAAATAAGAAATACCCAATTTAATAAAGATGGAGAAAAAAATAAAAAAATATAAAACTATTAAAAAAAAAAGTCTATTGCACAAATAGGTTCTACACCACAGTCATCCTATAAAGTTACAGAGAAAGTTCTGGGTGATAGTCATTAAACTCTGGAGAGAGTATAGTTTCATGGTTGGGGAAAGAATTGTGATAATTCGGGCTTGCATTCATTTTTAATATGCATTCTGTATTGATTTTTTGGAATGGATTTTGAATGAGATGGGCAAATGTTTTTAATATAGCATTAAGTAAAGAAGCATCTATGGAGTTACGCAGTTAATATATTCCCCATTGTGTGTTGATAAAATGTAGCTTCTAAACATTGGGTGTTTGTTTGCTTTCTTTTTTAAACAAATCAAAGGAATCTTTCAGTCTCAAGTAGTACCCAACTCTCAATTTAAGCAGTGATAAATTAACCAGATCTAAATAACACAGGGGCACATAACCAGCACTCTGGTCACCCATCCATCTATTTCCCTAGGGCTCCACAAGTACCCCCAAGGCTCTGGACAGGACTGTCTGAGGCTACAAAGAAAGGAAGGCAGAGCTTGAGAAGCACTTCCTCTGAAATGAGGTAATCTGAACGCGCACACACACACCACACACGCTTTTTCTATAAACTAGAACCTTGAACATGCCGACAAAGTAGATGAACACTGCTGTATTTATAGAGGTAGGAGTAACGATGGCAATCTTTTGATCTTCTCAACTTATTCTCTATCCATATTACATTTATCTTATCTTCAGCCACACTTTTCTAGAAAATTTTTTCACTTTCCAAATTTATTAGAGATATTTCCTTATTTTTTAAAGTTTTTATTTTAATACATTTAGATTACAATCTGATCTTTTCCCTTTCCCCCTCCAGCCTCTCCCAACTCATCTTTTTTAAGTTCTTAAAAAGTCTTGGTTTGTAATTTTACCTTAACAATAAATTTTAATTATTTTTCTACTTTTTGTTACTCTTTTTCTAATTTCTTGAGCTGATTTTCTACAGTAGAAAACCTAGACCCTTGCACATATCAAGCAAGTGCTGTGCGCTGAGCTATGTGCCCAGTCCTTTTAATTTCTCAAATTCAAATTCAACTTCATTGTTCCTACAAAAACATTCCAGGCTATGAAATTTCCTCTTTGGGGTGCTTTTGACCACATCATTTTAAATGGAAAGGAATTTTGGCACCTGCTACGATACAGGTAAACTTTAAAGGCATTATGTTAAGTGAAAAAAGCCAGCACAAAAGAATGAACAGTATATAATTCCACTGATATTTGGTGCTTGAAAGTAGGCAACAATCACAGGCTGAGTGTAGAATGATGGTTTCTACACACTACAATTTTGAAAGATAAGAGTCCACCTTAAACCAATCAAAATGGCAAAGATCAAAACCTCAGCTGACAACACATGTTGTCGAGGATGTAGAGAAAGAGGAACACTCCTCCATTGCTGGTGGGATTGGAAACTGGTATTAACCACTCTGGACATCAATGTGGAGGTTCCTCAGAAAATTGGAAATAGATCTACCTAACGACCCAGCAATACCACTCTTGGGAATATACCCAAGAGATACCCCACCATGCCACAGCGGCACATGTTCCACTGTGTTCATAGCGACCTTGTTTGTTATAGCTAGAAGCTGGAAACAATCCAGATGTCCCACAACAGAAGAATGGATACAGAAAATGTAGTTCATTTACACAATGGAATATTACTCAGCTATCAAGAACAAGTACATCCTGAGTTTTGCAGGCAAATGGATAGGACTAGAAAATATCATCCTGAGTGAGGCAACTTAGACCAAAAAGGACATGCACAGTATGTTTTCACTAATAAGTAAATATTAGCCCCCACCCCACAAGCCAAGTACAGAATACCCAAGATACAGTCCACAGAACTCAAAAAGGTCAACAAGTTGAAGGGCCCGAGTGAGGACGTCTCAGTCTCACTTGGAAGGGAGAAGAAAGCAACCACAACAAGGGGGGAGGAACCTGGGAGCAAACGGGGACTGGGCTGGAGGGACTCACAGGACTGGGGTGGGGGTGGGGTGAAGATAAGATACCCTACAGTGGGGAGAAGGAACTTGTAGAGCCCACCTCCAGCAGAAAGAGAGAGCATCAAGTGAGGAATGGGATTGCTATTCCAAAGTTAAAGCTCTGACCCATAATTCTTCTTGTCTGAAAGAACTGCAGGGATGAAAATAGAGAAGAGCCTGAGGAAAAGGAGGTCCAGTGACAGACCCAAAGTGGGATCCAGCTCAAGGGGAGAGCCCAAGGCCTGACACTATTACTGAGACTATGGGGTGTCACAAAAAGGGACCTATCATAACTGCCCTCCAAAAGACCCAACAAGTAGCCGAAAGAGTCAGATGCAGATATGTGCACTCAACCAATGAACAGAAGCTTCTGAAACTTGTGAATGAATTAGGGAAAAGCTGGAGAAAGCTGAGGAGAAGGGTGACTCTGTAGGAGGACCAGCAGTCTCAATTTACTGGACCCCTGAGATCTCAGGCCCTGGATCACCAACCAGGCAGCATATACCAGCTGAAATGAGGACCCCAACACATATACAGCAGAGGACTTCCGGGTATGGGTTTATTCAGAGAAGATGCACCTAACCCTCAAGAGACTGGAGGCCCCAGGGTGTTTAGAGGTCTGGTGGGGTGGGTGGGGAGGAGGTATGGGATATGGAACAGTTGGAGGGTGGACTAGGAGGGAAATAAAATCTGGAGTGTAAAATTAATTAATTAATTAAAAAAAGAAAAGAAAACTTTTGAAGACCACTAGAATGTGAATGTGCTCAAAACCACTGCACTGCGTCTTCTGAAGTGAAGGAGAGCTGACCTCACCACGGGCCTCCTGGTGGCAGCTTTGGACTTCCTTCTACATTTCACTTATAATCACAGTAAAGTATTGTATACTAGGGTAGACATGTCACTCAGCTTCTTCAGAGGGCAAACATGAAACTACAGATCTGCCACTTTAGTTCACTGCTTCTTAGCCCTTAGAAGGTATCCTCCTACTTCACTTAGTACAGGTTTCCTGCGACACAAACACAGAAGCATGGTTCTACTTACGAACTCCTGCCCTTGTAAACTTTCACATGGGAATTTCTTTCCTAAGAACATTTCATCTTATGATAATAGAAAGGAGAAACTAAGTCTCTATTGTGAGGGAACTTAATGGAGATTTTTGTGGTGGACAACAATAATTCTTATTAGTGAAAATGCTAAGATGCTTTTCTAATAGGTAATTTTAATCTATGTGAATATGCCCTATAAAGACCAGAATAAATTCCCATCAACCATTAATAAGTGATTACTTTGAGAAATATGAAAACCTTGTGTCTATACTTTGTAGATGTTTTCAATTTGCTTTTGCTATTATAACCCATTGATTTTTATACTTGTTTCAGCAATCCACTGTTATTACACTAGAAAATATATCCTTTTCTTTTCAAAACATAAGCAGTAAACAAAAAAATGCAATGGTCCTTTTCAAGTACTCACATTCTCAGGTATGCTGGGAAGCTCTCTGCTATCAGGCACAGTGAAGTAAGAATGCTGGAAAAGAAAAGACACGAGCTGCATATTTTTTCAAGATGATTTAACTAGAACTTCATTCCAAATTTAGGTGAATGTTCTAAAGCATCTTCTTTATTCAGATGAGGAAGCCACATGGCTGTTGTAAGAAACATCCATATTAGAGCTGCTTAGGCTAATGTTGGACCAAGCTAGGAGCATTAACTCGTCAACAGGAGAATGAATGTCTTGGGAAGATGAATGAAAAAAAAAAAAAATCAAAGAAGCTTAAGTCTAAATACCCACGTGATATTTTGTGACTTTTTGAATACAAAAAAGTGGCCAGTTCGCTAACTTGCTGTTCAATAAGGCAGAGAACTCTTAGCAACCAGATAACACTAGAATCACTTTCGGTAAGGGGTTGGGGATTTAGCTCAGTGGTAGAGCTTGCCTATGCAAGCGCAAGGCCCTGGGTTCGATCCCCAGCTCGGGGAAAAAAAAAAAAAAAGAATCACTCGGAAAGTGACAGGATATCCCAACCAATCCTGCTATTCCATTTCAGCATCTGAGGTCACATCAATCTATACTGTAATCAAAATCTGCTCAGGGCAGTTCCAGCCAAAGGCCACTCATGCCGCATGAAAGGGCTACAGATTGGTTGCCAATGGAGAATAAGCTCCTGACTTGCAGTGTGATTGCCATGAAGCCTAGGAGAGGTTGAAGGCTTGACTTCAAAGACTTGCAATGAGGCGTCTCCATGTTTGCAACAAGCCCATATCTCTAAGTTAAATGAAAACTGGCTGAACTAATGCCACCTCCTCGGCTGCTTTTAAAGGCTCAGAAGATAATGGTAAGTGGCACTGGAAGGAGCCTTGTGCTGGCCAATTAAAGATGGATTGTGAAAGGCCAGGAAAGGTCATGGGCAGAAAGGTTCAGCTCGGCTGTGGCCTAAGTTCAAATCTAGGCCTTTCCCCAACCCTTACATCCTGTGTACTGGGAGAATAAGTAGGTTTGTAGAAGAGTGAGTTGTTTAGGTGTTCTAAAATAAAAGGCCCTGGAGACAATCTACACCAATGATGGTAACCATGAGCTGCTAGTCTGACACTTAAAAGATATTTATTGAAACCTGCTTATGGAAAACTTTGTATTAAAGACTTTAGAAACATCACTTCTAGTTGCCAAAATAAAATTTGGAGATACATATTATCTCCATATTACAAATATACAAATTAATGTTCAGAGAGGCAAATAGTCTAAGATCACTCAGTGAGCATGTGGAGGATCTACGCTGAAACCAGAGCCATGTCTGTATCCACAGAGTCTTTATGTCTCTGCACTTATACACATGAACTTGAGAAAGCACTTCTGCATGAGGCATTTAATCTTCCAAAAATGGTTCTTTACTTACTTGCTATTTTATTTATTTTGACACAGGTTTCACTATATAGCTTCAGCTTTCCTAGAGTCTGCTACGTAGACCAGACTGAGTTGTTAGGCTTGTACTGATTCTTCCTGCTTCTGCTTCCCGAATGTTGGGATGACAGGCATACACTACCACTCCCGGATTAACAACTGGATTTTTATTTTACAATCATTATCATTCAAACTGCTAGTTTGCATTTCTATCTTTCTCAATCACCGACATCAGATACACAGGAACATTCTATTATAGACAGTGGTTACAGATAACAAAGCCCAGGCTATATCATTACAAGGCATTGCACCAATATTTTAGTATTTCTATTCCAAATGAAATACTAGATCTTCAAAACAGAAATGCATTTTGGGAGGAAAAATGTCTAGTGGGGGGGGGCATCTGCCTTTACAGATGCAGTGGATTGTAAAGAGTGAGCCAGCATAACTCCAAACTAACCAGTCCCCAGGCTGTCCTTTGAGATTCTGTCTTGCTCCATCGCTCATGAAATGCTGGGGACCAGGGGAGGTCAGAAACATTCCTAGAATCCACTGGAATGAAACAGCTGCACACCCAATAGTTCCTGCTGCCCAAGCTGGCTTGTCCTTGAGGCCTGACAGCATGTTGCCAGTGCAGACATTTGGGGAAGGAGTGGCCCTGCCTCCCAGGCAGCTGGTGACCTAGCCTGGCTGCTCCACAGCTACCTGTCTGATGCTATTACGGGATGAAGCAGTGAGATCAAGCTGCTTAGGAAAAAAGACTGAGACAAAGGCAGGGTTGCTCTGCTTCAGTGATGACTGGGTCTACAGCTTACTTGCTCATCTTTTCAAGCAGTCCCTACTTCCCTAAGAGCAAATCCTCCATATGTAAAGTCCCTCCCGCTTCCCTGCATCCATCCCTTTTTCCTTAGATCATAAAAGCTAGTTCGTCATTTATAAATTGCATGACTTTACATGCACGCCCTTTCCTCTAAATCTTTCCCCTATGACATGAGTATGTTAGCACCTATATTGGGAATGATTTTGAACATAGGAGGTGTATATTAGTATAAATTAAGAACTTAAAATAGATTTGTTATTGTTATTATTACTGGCAATCCTGTGGCTTTTGATACCATTCTGGTAAAACTCATATTAGTTTTCCTTATGAAGTCAGAAACCTTCCTGATTCCTATAACCAGCACTGTAACTGCTTTTTGAGAAGCTGGAAGAGAAAACTCTCTAACCTGCCAGGGTTCTGGGATAGAAAGACAGGTCTGCATGACAATAAGTGCCTGGCCAAATGGTGTCCACCAAAGAATTCTGATAAAGGCAATGACAGCTTCCATCTAAGAGATAAAGAATTTAGTAAATGAATTATGGAAGAGAGCTTACACATCTCTTCTGATGTCCTATCTGACAGATAAGGAAGCTGAGTCCATACAGTTAAACGCCTTGATTCAATCACTAGCAAAAGTAGACAATTGGAACAAAAATTTCCCATCAGGTGGCACACTAAGCAATGTGCAGGATGTACCTCAAAGCATTTAAATAATGAATGCTGTAGGCCAGGAACTATACTGAGTATTCTCCTCTGTCTTCATGGGATAGAGAATGAGAACCAGCTTACTCCCACAGGATGGAATTAAGCCCCAGATCATGTAAGGGGACTGGGGCCCAAAAGAAAGGCTAATTCAGCCTGAGTGATTAGGGGAGGATTTCTCAGAAAACAGAATCAGAATAGTTCTGAAGGATGCATGAGTTAACAGGCAAACAGAAGAGAGGTATTGTGAAGACTGAAAGTCCAGAATGGACTTTAACTGTGACAAAGGGTGATACAGGTGGCCAAAGACAGGGGATGACAAGGCTGACAGGTCCAGCCATTCTGTTCCTTGAATCTGCAGCTAAGGATATGACTGGTCATTTGGGAAGCATCTATTCTTCAGTGAATCTCAGAAAGAGGGAGAATCCCAGGGCTCGGGTTAAGTAAGAGTGTGTGGTTCTGGTCTCCTCTGAAGGTCCATACAGACATGCTTGTTTGTGGTGGCCACCATCTTGCCCCACTTACCACGCTGAGGTGAACAGACACTCCGGGGTCTGGAATGGGAAGTCTGTGCAGAGTTTCAAGAAGTTCATTCCACTGACTTTCCTGAAAGAAAGAAAAGGTCCAAGTTATAAAAGCTGGACCTGAGGTGAAGTCTAGACCCAAAGAGAGACAGGTGGGAAATGCTGGCCCCAAGACAAAAATAGGTTTGATATTCAAGTATGGTTGGATAAAAGACACTGCTCCAACATAAGAGCCAAACCGATCCTCCCACATCAAGTTCGACATTTTCTATTCAGTCAGACACCTACCATGACCACCTTTTATGGATCATATACCATAAGCTCTCAGCAAATCTATCCCTCCAACTCCATAGCAACAACTTCTAAATGCAAACAATCTGAGCTTCCAGGGCGGGGGTGGTTGGGAGAAATAACAATGACACCATGGATCTAGTCTTCATCATATTACCCTCAATTAATTTTATTGAGTGTTCATTGTGTACATGTAGCAGACTCCAATTATGGAAAGTTAGAAATAAAGCAAGTTCACCAGCATGTGATACAGGACAGCAGCCGTGCATTTTAATTAGGGAAACTGAGCAGCTGAGCAACATACAAAGCAGCACAAATTATTCGGCTCAAAACAGATTCGCCTTTAAGATGCTCAAAACAACAGTGCTTACAAAATGATCCAAAAGCCACTTTTTTTCCTGTGGGAATTCTGTGTGCTAATAAAAGGTTAAGTTTACATGGGCAGTCATGTCCTAACTACTGGATCCTTCTAGTCACCCACTTAAGGAGTGTGAGGAGTGAAGGTCTGAACTATGAAGTTCTAGTCTCCCATTGGATAGAAGGCTGCACAGCCCAGAGAGGGAGGAAGGATTGCTGTATTCAAGTCCACAGCCCTGTCTGCTTCTGGCAGGAAGCCTGAGATGAAATAGACTCACCTAGCTTACAAGCTTGTTCTAGTCTGTGCTCTGACAATCAAGTTTCTTAGAGGACACAGGTGCTTGAACACGTGTGCACAAGGTGAGTTTTGCTCTGAAGCAGTCTCACACCTACAGAACAATTTTAGAAACAAAGGTCTTTTCATTTCTTCCACTGTTTGAGAATGAGTTGTTGGCAATCATACCCTATCATCTATACACACACACACGCACGCACGCACGCACGCACGCACGCGCACAATCATTCTTCTCTGAGCAATCATGTTTAATCACCAAGGCCAGGAAGTGTATATGCCTCAGCACAGTGTGCCATCTAATCCTGTCTGGCTGTGCCAGCTATTCCGCTCCCTACACCATCATGGCAATAAAACCAGTTTAGAGGCATGAGTGACCTTCAGCAGGGTAAGTCTTGAGTTCTGCTAAAAACACCTTTGTCTTTTCTAATCTAGAGGACCTTGACCATTTTGCAGAATGAGTCTCAGCTGTCAGATGTTTCCTCATGAATCTCAACTTGTTCTTTATTGATGATGTTTTCTTACCACTTGACTATATCATCTCTTATATTTTTGGTTGTGAGCGTAGCCTTTAACGGCTGAGCCATCTCTCCAGCCCTGACTATATCATCTCAGATCTCTACTGAGCACCCCCTATACCAGCATTTAAAAAGCATTTTGTAGCAAATATTTTATATAAGTATTCCATCCCTCAAGTTTTGAGTCAAGCTGCTTATTTATCTTGCTACAAGTGCTTTCACTTGCCTTCAGTATTTGATTTGATGTTCCAGACTAAGATCTTGGCCCTTTACCTTGCCTTCCTGTCTAGAGGACATATCCCTATCATTTTCTGAGTACTTTCTTAATTTGGGATACAAAAGTTATTTCAGCATCATCTTACACTTTCTTTGCCTCAGTCCTGGAAGTAGCCCTTTCTCATGTCACCAGGACTCCTTTTCTTGGGGAGCATTCACAAGCCAGGTCTGGAAGCCATGGGTTTGTAGGCTTGCTGTTCCTTGGGATTGATGACACCAGACCTTCAGTGGTCAGAATCATTAAGTAATGCCACAGCCCACCTTAGACCTTAGGTGGTCAAAGCCAGAAAGTATCATACACACAGACCACCACATGCCTTCATATCTGAACTTACTTTTGTCTTCACACACTTAAAGCCTTAGCTTCAGAATGACGTCTCCAATTCAAGGCTAACACTAGAATCACTCCTGTTCCTTTTTTTTGCATACTGAGACGATACTGTTCAAAGATAAAAGACTCACCCCTATCTTGGGGCTAGGGCTTTACTGTCCAATACGTGCTTTCCATGCTCTGGCACCAAGCACTGAGCCACCACTGCTGGTTCCCTTCCTTTTCAGATCTCTGCAGTTCCCCACTGAGTTAGCACATCTCACATCACGACTACTCCCACTCTACCATGTACAAACCCTCATCTCCTCTGGCTCCAACCCCTCAAGCGGGCCACTGCCCAGATCAGGTTCCTTGTCATCCTTTCCCTGCAGATTCCCTTTCTGCCATATTCAGGATCTGACCACACTGTGGCCAGGACCTGCAGTGAAATCCTCATGCAGCACCATAGGCTACAACACCTGGTGACTCTCACAGTCAGACACACACACTTCCCCAAATAGAAGTTTACCTCATTCCACAACTGCAAAGCTTCTGAATGGGAGAAGGCAGTTTTTAGTGAACAAATATGCTGGGTTTGTCTAAGTCTTGGTTTCCATGGATATATTGCATATATTTGTTCTTGTGTGTACATGTGTATGTGGAAGCCACTGGTCAATGTTAGATGTTTTCCTAGATTGCTGTCTACTTTAGTTGTAAAGACAAGGTCTCTCAGTGAATTCAGAGCTCATTTATTCAGCTAGGATTTATGTCTAATGAGTTCCAGCAATCTGCCTGCCCTTCCCCTGAGTGCTAGGATTAGATGCAAAAGCTGCTGTGCCTGTCTCTTATGTGGGTGCTGGAGATCTAAGCTAATGTCCTCATGCTTGTTGATCAGGTACATAATCAACTGAACCCTTCTTTTCACCCTGTTCTAATCTGGTAATCAATAATTTTTGAACAAGCTAGTTGTAGACAGAGTCTCTGCTCTGCGTTATAATTCGTTTGGCCAGAACGAACTTTGTAGGCATCATGGGTCAGGAAAAATAGACTCCATAAGCCATGTGACTAATCTTAGCTTCCCATACTGTATAAAACAGGGGTTCTCACCAGGCCCAAGGATAAAAGCACTGAACCCAGGGGGTTATGCTCAGTTTATAGCACCTCTCCTTTCTTAAGCCTGCCTTCCTTACTTTTTAATTGTTTTGAGACAAGGTCTTATGTCTTCAAACTCACTTAGTGGGCAAGTGAGCTGCTAGCTGCCTGAAACTCCATTGCAGGTAGGGATGGTTTTGAATTCCTGTTCCTCCGAGCTGCCTCTCGAATGCTAGGATTATACATATTCACATTTTTAGAAACATTTAAAAAAGAATAGTAGGTTATACTGTTGCTTTGAACACTGAATGGAATATAAATGTGGGGTATGAAAGCCTGAATCAGTCTCCAGTTTAGAGATGCGTTACATGCTTTTATGTATTAAAGACACCTTTCAAATTGAGTGGAAACCTGAATGTCTTACCAAAGCTAAATGTGCATCAGAAATCAATGAATAGATCTCAAGGCAACCTGCTACCCCATTCATCAAAGATGCCAGTTCTTCTATGATAGAATTCTTGACCTGATGCTCCCTTTCACATTGAGTGTGTGGTAAGCAAGAAAGAAGTCATTTCTAAGAACCATCCCTGCCATTTGCTGTGCCCTCTGGAATACATTTGCTAGCGAGTACAACTCATTCAAAGAAAAGATTTATCTATTATATACTCACTTCCCTCCCCAAATGGCATTTCCCAAAGTATGTTTCAGGGAACCCTGTAAGTCAGGATTCTGTTTGTGGCAGACTAAAACCATTTGGGGTAAAATGAGAAAGAAAGGATTGAGTAACACACGTGCCCACTGTGGGCCTTCTGAGAGACTATGCCACACGTATCATATGGAGAAAGAGGAAAGAAAAAAACAAACCCAACAGATTTGGGGCACTTTAAGACCAAAAATACAGGACAATAATTTTTAATAGAACATTTTCAGAACTAGGAATCTATAGAAAAATCAAAAGAAAAAATATTTATGACATTTAATAATTATGCTATGTCACTTTAACTTAAATGTCACCTTTAAAAAAAAAACTCAAGAACTTAGAAACCTGGGAAATATTCAATTCACTAATAACAGTGAGATTTTTAACTTAGACAAGTAAATGGCAAGTTTAACAAATGCTATCAGTGACAGTGTGGGACTCAGCTGTGTTGTAAATCTTTTGGAAAGTAGTTTGGCAAACGTATGGATGGTTCTGATGCTAAGGTCCTCGTCCCCAGTTGGTTCTTGATCTGTCAGTAAAGAAGCCATGAGCTAATTGCTGGTTGGAAGGGATAGGTGGGACTTCTGGGTCCCTGGAGAAAAAGATAGAAGAAGAGGAGGAGGAGGCGGGGAGGAGGAGGGGGGGTTGCCATGCTTTAGAAAAACGCCAAGTAACTATATGAGGTCTTGGGAGGAGGGGGACTTGTGACCGCTCCTATAGGCAGGTGGTCTGGGGAGTTTAGAAGGGACTAGATGTTTCTTAGCAACTAAAGTTTAAGGCAGGAGGGAGGTGCAAAGATAAGAATATTGTTAAGGGAACACTTTTCCAGGCAGGAGATCGTAGTGCCCAACAAATTAAAGGTAAATTGGAATTCAATAACTATGTGTGTATGTCTTTTATCCATGGATTCTAGGGAAGCTGGATGGGGGCTGGTAGCATGGCCTGTTCCCAGAGCTTAGGCAGGGTAGCGGAGCTACATGCAACAGGCAAACATTTTATAAATACTTATGACCACACCAAGCTTACAACTGCCTCTCTGGCATTCTCTTCTTAGAGGAATAATAAAAATTGAAGAAAATGTTTTATATATAAAGATTTGAGTGATTGGTCATCCTTTTCCCACATGTGCCCTTTGTGTGTTGGTCTGTGTATGAGGGGGTTATATATACGTGTGTGTGTGTGTGTGTGTGTGTGTGCACATGTGAGTACACATCACACTTACAAGGATCAGGGTGTCCTGCTCTAACATTTTTTTCTCTTGAAACAGGGTCTGCCATTGAAGCTGGACTTAGGCTGGTAGTCACCATGTCCACCATACCTCTACCATGCCTCTACCTTCCACACTGTTGGGGTGACAGGTACATACATTGCTACATCTGACCCTCAGAGTTCTGCTAGGGTTTTAAACTAAGGTTCCCAAGCTTGCACAGCAAGCATTCTTTCACCAAGTTAGATCCCCGGCCCTTTGTACTTCTTATAATGAAAACAAAAATCTCAAATAAATAGAAGGCCCTATAGAAGAAACTATTTTGATAAGCAAAAGTATAGGATATGTTACCCATAAAAATACTTAAACAGTATTTTCAATAGTGTGGGAGAAATGATTCTGTGACAATACTTCCCAAATCTGTGAATAGAAATACAGACAACCTGTTAGCCATGGTGAGAGCTTAGGTTAGCATACCATTTCCTCCAAAATTGATTAAGGTATAGCAGAACTGTGGAAGGAATTTCAGACCCTTACAAAAATTAGTATAAAAATACCACAAAGCTTTATCAAAATGGGGATTGGGGCAGCTGGTAAGTCACCTGCCAAGTAAGTGATCTGTTACATGGCATGAGCAATTCAGCTTCTGCCTTTGAGACAAATATATTGTGAACTTTCAGGGTTGTTAGGAAAATGTGACATTAACACTGTGAACAGGAGCAACCTAGCTATTATATCCTTATCTCAGAAGAAAAAACAAATAAACTAAAAACAACTAGAAATTTTAGTTATGTTTATTTTACGGATGATGTAAGGCATACTAGGTAAGAGCTGATTTTCTTTTCTTTTCCATTATTTTCTGAATTTCCCAACCTTTTTATGTTGGGCATACATTACTTTTTTCATAAATGGTTTAGTAAAACATAAAGCATATGTTACTTTCATAATCATAAAATTTAAAAGTTTATGTGTTAAAAAAGATTTAGTTTTATAAAAAGGCAAATACCTGTTGTTTTGTTGTGTAATCTGCCAAGATGTTAAGGAGCTTATAAAATACCTCGAACCAGGGGAGGTAGCTGAGGAAGAAAAAGAAACACAAGAAGTATTAGTATGCAGGTCAAAAATTCAAATGTGAACTTAACTCAAAATATTTCAGGTTTTCTCTACATCCTAAAGATTCTAGCCAAGGCTGCTAAAATCCAAACTGGTTAAATGTTAATTATTTCTGGGCTTTTAAAAAACATGCCTTTATGAATTGTCCATTATAAATTACTCCTGTGTCTCAAAACGAGACCTGGTTCACATAGAAGAAATTCAAGCTAGAGTGCAATCAGGCACTGTTTTAGTAGCCAGGCCTTTCCCACCACCCTACAGTCTCTAGAAACACATCCATTCCCAACTCCACAAGGTCTCCTGCTACGACTGGACACCCAGGAGTCTAGGAATCCCTGCCTCCTAGGCCTCAGCCTGCATTGTTTCTTGCCTGGGCTGGGCCCCCATATTAGGCTTCGTTCATAGCCTAATGTCTCTTGTTTCATCTGCCTGGGCAGGGTTGACACAACCCAGAGGCAAGACAAAATGCAAAACCTCAATTCTGGAAAGCTTGAGCCTCCCTACTGGAGTGATTTGAACATCTTTTGTTCTTTCCCATTCTGATACCTGCTACTAAGAAATGCATAAAATGAACTGGCTACCCCCTGCTGCCCACCCCACCAAGAAAAACCCCGAATCTGCACAGCACAATCAATTATTGCAGTAGCATCCCATTGCTATAGGATCCAGCAGCCTACACTTCTCAGGTTTCTTTGGCTTTCTCTTCTCAGGATCTTGATCAACTGTATGAGTTCTCTAGAGGTGTGCAGCTTTACAATGGATATACCAGGCATCTCTGAGCTTGCCCAGGCCAGCACACTTTGGCCCTTTTCTCCCTCTGGCTTTCAGGAACTAGTTTAGTCGATTTCTGCTCAGTGTTCTAAAAGCCTCCTGCCCTCCCGAACCTACTTTTGTGCCCCAATTCCTTCCATGGTGGTCATGCACACACTACTATTACAACGTCCTTCCCCACAGCATGGTTTGTGTTCTCAACAGACTATACAGACAGAGAGAAACACCTTCCTTTACTGTATCCTCAGCACCAAACCAAGAATGGATCGTGGCCACTATGACATGCACGAACGCACACGCGCACACACATGCCCACACAAACTTAAATGAAGACTAGCAGACAGCCCTTTAGCCCCATGGAAAAGTTAGTGAGATATATTCCCCACTCCCAAGAAGCATACCCTGTCTCCCACCCGCACCCTACACACTCTGTAAATGGCTCTGTTCTCTCTTAGAGACGGTCTCAAAACTTCTGAGAGCAGGCATGAAAGAAGCCTGCTGCTCTGTCTTGCTCACATCTGCAAATGGAGTCCGTTACTGATAGACAGGCCTGGACCTAAGGCAGCGCCCAGATGTGACATCCTGCCCGGGAGAGGGGACCAGCACCCTGTACAGATTACTGCTGGATCACTGAGGTAATAAATGAAGTGAGAGGTAATAGAGAGGACAGATAAAGTGCACAAGCTCCTATCTGTGACGTCTGTCTGAAGCCAGAACATGCTACTGTACAATTTAAGTAGCTTATCAAAATATACTGATAAGCAACTTAACTTTTCACTTCTATGACAGTATTATCACTTATGTTAATATGTTTCCATCATCTCTGGCAGCCACATATGGACTCTTCCAGAGCAAATGGCTGCTGCCACTCTCCCCAGCGCTAGCTCTGGCAGAGCAATGTAAACATTCAAAAGGGATTAGGCACTAGATAACGTGCTCTCTTCCTCTTCTGCTAAATAAACCTCCATGAGCTAAAAGCCATTAGAGTAGAACAAGGAATCCCTCTCCCATGAAAACCACACAGATTAGAGGACTCTCAGTAAACAAACCCAGGCAATGATTACAAGTATTTCTTTTCTTGAAAGTAATACCACTAGGTGACCCAACAACTGGAAGCCATGAAAGAGGAAAGGGCAAGCAGGGGAGCCCCAAGCAAGGCAAGCAAAGCTCAGCTCCTTTCATGAATGCACACAAGAGGCAGTACAGCAGGGCAGCCTGCTTCTTCCAGCCGCTGGAACTTAAACAGTTTGGGACGACTCGCCAACTCACAGCTGGAGCCTAGCTTGTACCCTGAAGCCTCAGGAGCCTCACCTGGTGAGGATCACAGGATCCATAGAGCCAGCCCACTTCACTTTACCAGTCTCTGCCTTACCAAATATTTCCTTTGGCTAGGTAGATAGGATCATTTGCCATGGACTGCCTGGTAGTTAGTTACCCAGGAAGCCAGGCACTTCTCCCTCTTCTGGCCTGACCACGCACAACTGCTCCCCTGTGTGCTGACAGATGAATGTCTAGTGATGGCAGTGCTAGGGTTTTGAAATCAAACTGCAGCTGTCTTCTTTAAAGTGTCCCAGCTTCCCAGCTAGGAGGCCATGATTCACAGCTGAGCTCTGTCTGCTGGCACTTCCTGTCCTGCTTCATTAGTGCTAGACCCAGCCGCACTACCAGGAGGCTGCAGGTGAAGACATGGAGTCCCTACTCCATCCTGTGTATGTCTGTCAGCAGTGAGTATACAGTGCTTCCGAGTCCACAGAGGAAACAAGCACTCTATTAGAAAGCTCCTCCCTGGTCACCTCCAGGGCCCAAAACCCTTAGGTCTGGGTATGCTTGCATCCCCCTACAGAAGAGCAAGCACTATGGCTAAATGGCAAATAATAAGAAGGGCACAGTTCTGGTCCAGAAAAGAAATAAGCATAAGAGAAGGTTTCTAGGCAGGGGAAGCTGGCTATCTTTCCCAAGCACTGTTGCCTCAGGCCTTTGCAGCGATAGAGAATCTGAATGGATCATTATCATGACCCCACCAGCAGAGAGGGAAAGGCTGCAAGGAGATAGCTGCCTCAGCCATCATCCTGGATCCAAGCTCCTCTCACAGTTCAGGTAGCTTGGCCCTCACATCCAGATCCGACTGTCAATGAGGAAGTGCTGTTTTATGGGAATCCACAGAAAATCTTAAAGGAGTTGAGGTAGTACCATGGAGACCCCTCCACAAGGCTTGATGAGCATTGTGGACCAACATTCCAGGAACCACTCTAACAATAGCCAATTCACAATCGTCCTTAAATGGCCTGATGGTGTAGCACCCGTGGTTTGTATGGACATAAAGTAGGTAGCCAGAAAGTCAGCACAGGCTGGACAAAAACCTTTTACTTTTCAATGTGTCAGCTTGATGAGCTCCTTAAGTCCAACTGATATCAGACTCAGTCTTCTGATCTCCCCTCACTAAATGGACGATGGTTAGGCTAGCCGTCTTACCCAGTGGTGTGTGTGTGTGTGATAGGATTATATATCTGTATTACATATTCAGCTAACCACTTGAGATGGAGAATGGAAGCTGCAGCAGGGTCCTGGAGCTCAAGGGAGAGAAGTAGAGACAGCAACAGAGAGGGTGTGCAGAGAGTGAGCAGAGAGATCATCTGGGAGGCAGCCCTGTGTGGGAACGATGAGAGGAGGGCATCAATGCAGGACACCTAGGAATTATGCAAATGAGATGAGAAAGATGTCTATGGTAGGAGGAGGTGATAGTTTCATCTAAAGTGTTAGTCCAAATACAGTGAGGGAATGCAGCCATGCTGGAAGGAAGATGTAGCAGGAGCCTGGTGACATAGTAGGTGAATGATCAAGGAGTTAAGCATGCAATAGAAACCCAGGGTCTTGATGTTAGACACGTGAATTAGAAATATGGTTAAGGAAGAAACAAGAATGAATCCTGGCTGATTACAGCTGTGAAATCATGACACACAGAGATTGCTAAGATCCAGAAATATGAATACAAATGTGTGCAATCAGATTGCAGGCAGGAAACACACATACACATACTAGAGTGAATGACAGAAAAGGCCTGTGAGAAGAGATGTTTTGATTATAATGGGCACTCTCAAGGCCTAGATATTGGCTTCAAAATAACATTCTCTACGAAGAATGAGGGTTCTCTATAGAAATGTCTGCTTCTGAGGCAAGAGCTAAGAAGTGCTTTATGCCACATTGAGCAAGGCAATGTTTATTGCATGGTCTGGACATATCAACAGGACACAAAAGTTGGTGAAGAAATACCCCTGACAGGATCTGTGACAATCTGAACATCGAAGCACACACTAACAAAGGGATTATATAGAGTCCCGGCAGATAAAAATGACAAACAGAACATTTGCTGAGTGATAAGGCTACTTGCATAGTCTGAAAGTAAGTTTTCACAATCAAGTTGTAAATCACAGGGGAAACAGAAAGGAAAATCCCGAGGTTACAACCTTCATCAAACAACAGGAAAGTACAAAATAGTATGTCACCAGACAGAATGCCAGCAAACAGCACAACTTTATCACAGCTTTGGCATGGAAGCAGAGCCTCATAGCGAGGAAGAATTAGATAAATCACACTCATCAAGCTGATACTGGAGGTCACACTCCAATATCAGAGCCTCGCCGCTCATAAAGATGGAAGAAACATTGAGGACCTGAGCCAGACTAGCGCACAGATACTACTAATAAATGCAATGTTTATTCTGAACTTGATTTCTTAAAAATGTGAATAGTAAAATCCAAGGATGTCACTAACATTTTCATTTTTATGATTGGTATGTAGTTATGTAGAAGAAAAATGTTTTCTAAAATGCCTACTAAAAATATTTGCCTTTATTATTATTTCAGCAATATGTCTCAAACAAGGCAGAAAAAAAAGCTATCCATTGTGTTGGCTAGTATTTAAAACAATACATATAAAAGAATGTTTTCCTCAATCAGAAACAGTGTGAAGACATCATCTGGAGTGCATGCCATAATGGCATTAGTTGGAAAGCAAAAGAAAAGTTTAAAGCGTGGCCAGAGAGTTGGCCAGGCGACACTGAGAAAGTGGTGGCAGCTGTGGAAACCACACTTCATCTCAAAGAGGCTGAGCTTCAGCTGGACTCTGAATGAGCGGGGACCCAGTGAGGTGGAAAAAGCTGGAAGCAATGGGCACAAAGATCAGCACGAACAGAAAAATACCTCTCATAAACAAGGGCTGGACAAGGGCAATGGTGAAAGCCAGAGGGCATGCAGGGCTGGACTCTGAAGGACCAAACTAATGGGCTGCTTGGTTACTCAGCAACTAAGATGGGGAGGGACCAACGGGACAAGGAAAGAGAAGTAACATCCTGGGGATGAGTACTCAAAACCAGGAGAAAGTGGCTACTTCTCTCTGCAGTAAACTCAGCTCTGGCAGAACCACTGTCTGACTTGCTTTCCTGAAAGGAAAATCTTAGCTAATATAATCCAGTCATCCTTAAAACTTGAAAAAGATCAATAAAATATCCTGGCTCTAGTTTAGAAGAAAATAATAAAAGGAATTTATTGTAAAATTTTAGCAAATAAATACTTCGGGCATATTATATGGGAAGATAAAGTGAAGTAACAACTCCCTTGCAGGGCACTGGACATCTGGATATGGCAACTTGAGAACAGTCTCTCAAAGACTTGGGGACCTCATCGATAAAAAGAAGCAACAGGGCTGGAGAGATGGCCCAGTGGTTAAGAACATTGGCTGCTTTTTCTAGAGGACCTGAGCACAGTTCTAAGCCTCCAAGTGAGGTGGCTTACAACCATCTGTAACTCTAGCTCCAAGGGATCTGACACCCACTCCCAGACTCAGTGTGTACCTGTGGTCACACGTAGATATGCCTAGACATAGGCACACACCTATACATATATTTAAAAGTATTAAAAATATTTTACTAAGGATGCATGCAGCTAGCCACAGTGCTCCAAGTCTTGTTTCTTTTCTTCCTCCTTCCTTTCTCCCTTCCTTCCCTTCCCCTCCCCCCTCCCCTCCCTCTTCCCCTCTCTGAATAGCTCTAGCTGCCCTGAAACTCACTCTGTAGATCAAGCTGGTCTCAAGATCTGCCTGCCTCTGCCTCCTGAGTGCTGGGATTAAAGGTGTGTTCCAACACTGTCTGGCCACATCAAAGTTTCTTAAGTTTTTGTACAGATAGTTAAGTATTTGCCTGAAAAATTTTATGTGGTCTAGGCATAACAATGTGTAAAATAGGTGTACAAACCAAACATCTAACAATAAATCAGAAATTCACCTTAACTGTTCTTTAGTAAACTTGTAATTTTACTGTTTACTAAATATAAAAGTGAATCTGCATGTTAACCAGATGGATGCGCTTGCTTACTTTCACATACAAAAATTAAATCCACAGATAGAGCATCATTAATGTTTTTCATAGTTCATTATCATTTTTGTTTGTTTGAGACAGGGGTATCACCTGTTGTAATCATTATTTTTACTTTATAATCATCAGTGTGGAGAATGCTGCTTTACACAAATATTCAGTACAAAATAGCAGCAGTTCAAACAATTTTTTAAAATCAAATATTCTAATGCTATAAAATCTGATGATATGCTAATTTTATACATATTTATGGTAGGAAAGCATTAAAAGTATTTGCTTTCCTTATATAAGTAAGCCATTGTCCGATAAGAGCAGAAAAGTTTGTGTAGACAGTGAAAACCCTGCAGTTCACAACCTAACAGCACTGAATCTGAGCTGATATGCTCCCACAGCGTTGCTGGCTGTGTGGCATGACGGATGAGTAGTGTGGTACAGACAAGCCTGCCAGAGATACCAAGATCCATTTCGCATTTGGGCTTGAGTTACTGTTTGCCTTTTGGGTGTTCAAAAGTCTTTACAGTTGACAACTGTATGCATACATGCATATATGACTTCAACATTCAGTCATCGTTTAAGAACCAGTACCTAACTTACAGAGCTGACACACAATGAGAGGAGCCCAGTCTAGTGCTTAAACCCCACTCCTGGGCTTCCCCGCTTATTGCTCTTGCTGATTTTGGCTGTGGGAAGTTTTCTTTGGAGTCCTGGTTTCAGAGTCAGAGGTTCCTCACGCACACTACAGGAGACATACATCCTATGTCAAGCAGAGTGAGTCAGAAAGCGGAATCATAAGAAGAAGAAAATCTTCGCCAACAAGATGTAGCTACCTCATACAGAAGTTGCCACTCTGTTCTTCTAGCATCTACTTCTGATCCTCTGCTAGTGTGTCTGCCAGTGTCTCAGTCAGAAAGACATCAGCTGTCCATGGGGTAGATCGTAACCCACATCCAGGATGTGGGATTTCACAGACACTTTAGAGAGCTGGACACCTGCTCAGCGCTGACAAACGAGGACCTGGCAGCACCAGCCCAGATAACAAACAGCCAAGAGAAACAAGATAAAAACAAGCATGGTGACACAACAGCTACATCAAAAGGACATGATTTCAATATCAAAGGACAAGAGAAGCCTTTGGGAAACTAAAGTTCTCAAATACTTAAAGAAAAAAAAAGTCTTCTTTTCTGGTTATGCTATGCAAGTCAAACATGAAGTGTTATCAAGGCAGAGAAACCACAACCCCTTCCCTCAGAAACTCATCTGACTCATGAATTATTCTGTCTAAGAATTAATGCATTGTTAAAATTAAAAACTAGATTTTGTTGAAGTAAATTTATTTTCAAATTCTTAGATTCACTCTTCTTAGATAAAATTCTAAATTTTCCCTCATTTTTACTATCCACTTGTGGCATTTGTTTAACTGGATACATTTTAATCGAGAAATATGAAGATGTCTCAGGCTTCCCCTATATAAAGACTACCCAGACTTGACTCTACATACTTGATGTTTTCACTCCTCCACTAATGTGTTACTGTTCAACTCTTTATGTGTGCTTGGCCATGCCATACATTCTATGACCCACAGCTTCCTGTGACAGACAGCAATCATTGCTATAGTAACTACAAGGGCCAGGATCACTGGCACCATAGGATAATAGTCAGTCTGCTCTTGTTAGGACATGGGGACCCCAACTTAGCAGGCAACATTTTTTTAAATTTTATTTTCCTAGGTATTTTATGTATTTACATTTCACATGTTATCCCCTTTCCCCACTCTTCCATACTCCCTTCCTCTGCTTCTATGAGGATGCTCCCACTCCCACCCACCTACTCCAACCTCAATGCCCTGGTATACCCTACATTGGGGAAATGAGACTTCACAGGACCAAGAGCTTTTCCTTCTATTGATGCTGGGCAATGCCATCCACTGCTACATATGTGGATGGAGTCATGGGTCCCTCTATGTGTACTCATTGTTGGTGGTTTAGTCCCTACAAGCTCTTGCGGGGTCTGTTTGGTTGATACTGTTCCTCCTATGGTATTGCAGACTCCTTCAGCTCCTTCAGTCTTTTTTCTAACTCCTCCATTGGGGTCCCCTTGTTTAGTCAAATGGTTAGCTGCAACAGTCCTCATCTGTATCAGTAGGGTTCTAGCAGAGCCTCTTAAGAGACACTCATATCAGGCTCCTGTCAGCAAGCACTTCTTGGCATCAGCAATAGTGATTGGGTTTGGGGGCTGCATATGGGATGGATTCCCAGGTGGGGCAGTCTCTGGATGACCTTTTTTTCAGTCCCTGATCCACTCTTTGTCCCTGTATTTCCTCCCGTGAACATTCTGTTCTCCCTTCTAAGAAGGAATGAAGCATCTACATTTTGGTCTTTCTTCTTCTTGACCTTCATATGATCTGTGAATTTTTTCTTAGGTATTTCAAGCTTTTGGGCTAATACCCACTTATCAGTAAGTGCATACCATGTGTGTTCTTTTGTGATTGGATTACCTCACTCAGGATGATATTTCCCAGTTCCATCCATTTGCCTATGAATTTCATGTAGTCATTGTTTTTAATAGCTGAGTAGTATACTCCATTGTGTAAATGTACCACATTTTCTGTATCCATTCCTCTGTTGAAGGGCATCCGGGTTCTTTCCAGCTTCTGGCTATTATAAATAAGGCTGCTATGAACATAGTGGAGCACGTGTCCTTATTATATGTTGGAGCACCTTTTGGGTGTATTCCCAGGAGTGGTATAGCTGGGTCCTTAGGTAGTGCAATGCCCAATTTTCTGAGGAACCTCCAGACTGATTTCCAGGGTGGTTGTACCAGCTTGCAATTCCACCAACAATGGAGGAGTGTTCCTCTTTCTCCACATCCTCGCCAGCATCTACTAACACCTGAGTTTTTGATCTTAGCCATTCTGACTGGTGTGAGGTGGTATCTCATAGTTGTTTTGATTTTCATTTCCCTGATGAAATGAACATTTCTTTAGGTGCTTCTCAGCCAGTCTGGAAGCAACAGTTTGGTTAGGAAAATAACCCAGAATTGAAAACCAAACATGCCAACATCTTATTGGAATCTGACAAATAATTTGAACATAGGTGATGTAAATGCTTAGGGTAGGCCAAAAGAATAGCTACAAAAGACTTCTTACCCCTTCCCCAAGTGAGCCCATCAATTATTCCTCTTCTCATCATCATACTGGAAACCTAATTTTCCAAGTGCTGATGAGCCCTTAAAGCATCCTGTAGTAGGCACTGCATTTGTATTTTCTCCTGCTCTTTTCTCCAAATGTACTGAAGAGAAAAACTCTGATACGACTTCTCTCATCCACTCTCCACCTTCCATCCCTTCCCTGTCTTCCTGACTGGTGGTGGGCAGGGAAGGAAAAACTTAAGACTCCAGCTAGAACCTTCCATTAAACACACCTCCTTCCCCATCATATCCAGCCTCCTCATCCCCCCAAATACTCTCACTTTTAGGCACAACAGAAACGGATTGTGGGTGCTGGCCTAAGTTTTCTAATCAAGCCTTAGTACTGAGCTGTGCACACACCTCTATAGGAGATAAGCACACAGCTCTTTCCTGAACTTCAGCTTCAGTAAAGATCTCTGTGGAGTTTGAAATGGCAGTTTCCAGCCCAGCACCACGTTACCTGTTTTCTAGTTTGTGCCTCGTGTTCTGCACAGTGTGAACACCTCACACCAGTGGAGAATGCAGTAGCACTGGGTCAGTACAGTGATAGAGAATCACAAGCAGGCAGAGCAAAGATCTCACAAGCCTTCCCAGAGAAGTGACTCTACCAAATGCACAGCAGGAAGTTCACCAGCTGTGGCTCAAGCAAGCTCCTCCTTCCCCATCTGTGGAATGGGGATGTGACCAACACCTACCCTTGAATGGCTGAGTATAGTGTTGAAACACATCTCCAGCTGTGCCTGGAGTAGCACTAACTTCCTTCACCCAGATATTGCTGCACTCTTACTGCTAATGAGACCAAAAGTCAAAGTAAGAGAAAAACACACCTCCTTTGGGAGATCAAAGCCAGTCCTGCCCAACCTGATCCTTCTGCTTTGCTCGCAGCTGCTAATCTTGAATTGTAAATTTATTATAGTATCCAGTTAAGCTCAGAATCTCTGATTTATGCCCATAATTAATATCCCATTGTGATAGCTATTAGATAGACACAGAAAAATACATTGTATGTGCCAAATGAGTACAAATATTAATGAGTATTATGGAGTGTGTGCAACACACACACACACACACACACACACACACACACACACACACACACACCTCTTGTGAAATACTTGTAGCTTACATAGACCTGCTGAAACATACACTTGAATTTGATTTGGGAAACCAGGCTCCTTTCTCTCTTGATGGGTGCACCATAATTGCTGCTTTAAGAGTGAGTGTCTGTTGTCTTTTTTCCTGAGGTAGTAAGACTGTGATTGAGGAAGACTGCTTTAGAGGAGAGCACAGGCTGCTGTAACCACTGGTGAAATGCTGCTATTGGGAGACCTTAGGAATAAGATCACCTGCACTGACAGCAAGCTGTAAGTCTTGGTATTTTCCACTGAGTCCAGAAAGGGTGAGCACACAGGCCTTTCATCATGTTCCCAGGAGTTTATGGGGCGGCCCTCTCCTATACTCACACACCTGCAAGTTTTCCCATTCAGATCATCTGATTTTATGGCTGGAATTACAACTATAATATAATATAATGGTCCAGTGAGATTCTAAGCCAGGCCCACCTTACCAAAGTTTTCATAGCCTAAGAGAGACATATTCTGTCTCTACAACTAAACAAACAAAGAAAAAGAGACAGGGGCAAGAAACAATTCCATAAGAAGTTCTTCCCTACTTTTAGTAGTAAACAACAAAACTAATTATCCCATGGAGATGCTACTTGACACCATTTTAGAAGAAATGAAAGCTAATAGGGAAGGGGGGACACTCATCAAGTGTTAGCTGCCTTGATGTAGTACTTGTTGTAGCAACTGTATGAGGACTGTACTATTTTACAGAAGATAAAACTGAGTCTCAGAAGCAGAACGACCTTCCTATGATGGTGTGGCTACTAAAGCACAAAACTAGCCCAGTTTGTATTCTCAGTCCTACTTGTTCCATAACAGTAGTGACCCTGAGATGAGACATGGAATTCTTACCTTGCAATTCTCACTGTAACACCCTGATACAATCGAAGCTTGCCTCCAAAACTCCTAAGATATTAAGTACCCTGAGCAAGCCAACTTTGGCTACCTCCCAACAATTCTACCAGCCATGTGTCCGCTCTTCCTTGTTTTAAGAATTAGAGTACACATTATATTGGAAACACGGGGGGCACATGTGGGGGGCATTTCAAGTTCCCAGTGCACCATGCTGTGCCCTAGATGTACATTTTTTAAAGAACTTACTAGAAAGACCAAAGCTTATGTCACAGGCTCTTAGGCTATGTAGTCTTTTAAATTTAAAGCATGAAGCTATGTGTGCATGCTTGTGGTGACCGTTGCGAAAGCACTAGATTAAACAAGGTACCCAGTTTCTATGAATAGCACTCATTTACTTCATCTGCACCCACATCTTTGCTTGAATGATCTCTCATTCCATCGCAAATCTCTCTATAAAAGTGTCTGGCTGTCTCTTAAAGCCATTTATGCTCAATGTTTCACTGCCTTTCCTTGGTGACTTTTTCCATATGCTTAACTTCTTTGGGGGGAAACAGTTCTGTCTCAATTCACAGAACAGCACACCAATCAACATAAGCAGGCAGGCAGGTAAAGAGAGAAGAGAGAGGCAAGCATGAGGCAAAAAAAAAAAAAAAAAAAAAAAAGGTGGGGGGAGTATGAACATAGCTGGTTCAATAAAACTAATGTTTTAGAAGGCAAAAGGTTTGGAGTCAAAAGAAAATGAACCTAGCACCTATCCGCAAGCAATCAGAGGGTCTCTGAACTTGAATTTATAACTCAAACACTCTGGGCCATATGCAACTTGAGACGCACAACTGGTAGCACTACCAGGGATTTATGACTTATGACTTGTTCATATTTAATTTGTAACCAAACACTTCCCCTTCCTCTTAGCTACCTTAGAACTCTTGATTAACTCTTGTTTTCACAGGTCAGAGGTTAAATAAAGGAAGGGAAGCACTCTGGGGTGAGACTGCCCAGAGCACCACATCCAAGAGTGACCCTGTGCAAGAACATTAAAATAAGTGATAAGGCCAGAGATTGCTCCAGACAGCTCATGTTCAAAGGCTCCTTTGGGTGCAAGGCAGACCAGCGCAAGGAGAGTTGACAACAAAGGCAGGCAGGAAGCTAGTCTGCTCTAAGTTACTTCTGGTGACTGCATGGGTCTCTCACTAAGACAGTTCTCATAGTGTTTCTGCAAGTAAAGCTGTAGGTTTTGAGGAAATTAAAGAAGAATCTGTGCAAGTTAGGTAACCTCTCTCTTGCTTCCCTAGGTCACAGCAATCTGTGCTACTTAAGAAGAAAACCTCTACCTCTACCCAATTCTGTAGCAGTCCTGCACTGGCAGAGGAAAGCAGCACTGCCACAGTAACCCTGAAGAAGAGAACAGAATTTGTCCAAGTATGACAAGATCCTAGCTCCAAGAATCTTTGCTGCTGTGCTGCTCAAGATACACGAAAGAGATCAAAATATCCTAAGAACTTCTCTTAATTCAGGGATTTACCAAAGATGGGAGATCATCTAGAATTTGCTTAGTGACCCAGTGATTTCAAGTAGATGCCAGCAAATGGCTTAGGAAAGCAGAGCACAGAGAAGCTGGGTAACTTGCTGAAATCATATGGCTTCAAAGGTCAGGGTAGCACCCAGGTCTGCATGAGCTGCTCTTTCAGATACTCATTCTCCAAGGAAGCAGTCCAGTCCAGTGTCCTCTGGACATTTTACACACAGTACACTTATTCCATTAGTGTTTCTAAGCTGTTGCCAAAATAGAACAACCTTGTCTGGCAACAACCTTTCATTCATTTCCTAACATAACCCAGGTTCCTGGGCAGAGGTGCTGAATGATGACTAAGGCTGTTTCTGCCTGTGAAGCTATGGTAAAGTTAGGAATGTCCTGAGAGGCAAAAAGTACAATACTTAGGGAAATCTAAGCAGCCACAGGGAGGAAGCCATGCACCCTGTACCATAACCAAAAATAGCCACTTGGTGAAGCTGAGTTTTCCCTCAGTGTACCCCTCAGCAGAACAGACTTACGGAAACCTGAACAACTAGAGCAACTGGGAATCCAGAACACAGTGATCAAAAGTGCAAAATCAGATTGCCATCAGTCTGCATCTTTCTGCTGCAGCCATGACAGAAACTCTACCACCCAACCAGTCCTGAGTTTTCAAATAACCTTCATGATTAGGGATTGTTGTTTATCAGAAGCCAGGGAAGACCTTTGCAATATAATAAAAGCCTAAAATTCACACTATAGACCCCTCTCAAAATATGATTATTATTACAAACTTTGAAAAAAACATTAAAAATCTAACTTTGGAAAAGAATACCCAGTCAGTAAAATTCTTGGCAGAAATCAGTTCCTCTAACATAATTCTTAAACTCCTACAGCAGGAAAGAGCAAGAAAGCTGCTTCTAGTGAGTAACTACTAAATGCACATGACGACCAGAAGATAAGTATGTTTTAACCTTATCTTTTTGTCTGCATTAAATCTTGTAACTTAATTTTTGGTAGTATATTATATAAATAGCTATTTTTTATAATCGTAAAACAGACACACAAATGTGTGCTAAGAGAATATTTAAATAAATTACATTCAATACAGGCAACAGAAAATTATGTTTTGGCTTGTTTTTTAGTCACGTGAGAAAATACCTATAAAATAAGATAGAAAAAGAAAAAGATAAGAGGAGGAAGAGGAGAAGCAGGTCATGTTCACTTTACTATACACAGGCATGCACACTCTCAGAAAGCCAAAATAAAACACTATTAGTGTTTCTTTCAAGGTTATGAATGACAGAAAACCTTTTCTTCTACATTTTTTTGCTAGATCTCCTATAGTTTGTGTCTCAAACAAGTGGTATTTTAAATGTTAAAATGGAAAGCCTTTTTATTTTACCATGATACTCACAATTGAAAATGCCTTAAGTGTACAATAAGAATGTTTATAATAAGCTATGAGATTTCTATGTCTAGAAAAGTATTTAGCACACAAAATAATTATAATATATTTAGATATAAAAGCAGGCTCTGTATAATCTTTTCTCATATTCTCTCAGTGTCTTAGAACAAATACATATCACTGTTTGGATTATAGTGAAGGTCACTGGTAGATGCCCTGGATTCAATATCTAATATCAATAAACAAATAATTTTTATATTAATTCAAAGAAAGCCTTCTTGAAACAAACTCCTCCAGGCTTCCAACTATTGGTGTTTTTGTTGGAGCTGGGGAGGCAGGCTGTAAGGGAGCAAAGTAGAAGGCTTTTCCTGCTTCATTACATTATCTTCACTCATGTGATGATCCAGTTCCCAGACAAGCCCCCAGATGCAATGACAACTGATGCTCTAGTAATTGCTCTTTCCCTGAACCTCTCCTATCAGTTGTAGCTCTATGGCAGAAGTGGTTCTCTAAGTTTTTCAGTGACTTTCCTTAGCGTTCTTAGAGCTGTCTGCAGTAAACTCTGACATTCTTCTTGAGGAAAAAAGAAAAGGGGGCTAAACTCTACTTTCCCCTATTATACTTGGAGGCCAAATCTGCAAGGCAAGCTAGATGAATGAGAAGTCACTTCCATCTAGGGGGAACAAAGACCCAAAAAGCTACAAGTAGCTCACTTAGGGCATGTATGTGATAGGCGTAGGTGGGGCGGGTGAGGATGTTGCTCCGTATGATGGTTTTGGAGAGGGAGGACGGCAGTGGAAGAAGGAAGCTTGGGTATAAAGGTTGGGGCAGTCCACTTATAAGGAACCTTCCAGGCTGGACTCTAAACTGAGAGCAGAAGAGAGATCAGATAAAGGACAGAGTAGAAGACAGATATATCTGGAACCAGAGAGACTAGAAGGCTCAAGACCAGCACAGCAGTGGAAGTCCTGGGTGCGTGTGGTGGTGGTGCTTTCCCCAGAGTCACTTTCCTTTGGAAAAGGACAGACTTCCTGTTTACCTAAAAAGGTGGAGTTTTTGAATAAGTTAAACAAACTACCACAAAAGTACCTGTTAAAGTTCAAGCACTGAAAAATAGGTAGCTTCTGCTTTGATTATTAGGTTAGAGATGCCTAACTGCTCTCTCAGGAGAAAGAATGGTGTCCAGCCATATTTGCAATGGCTTTTAAATGTTTGTAAAATGTGCAGTGCTCCAAGTATATAGTTTTCTTTTTATGATTTAAAAGGAAGAGTGGGCTGAGCTGATAGGGATTTCTAAATTAATATTTATTCACTAAATAGATAAAGATTCTATTTCAAAGACAGTAAAAGCAAAGGAAAGTTTTAAGATGTGAGCACACTTATATTAACGGAATTAAGGAATGAATGACTCTCTGCTACAAATGCTTCCTTGTGCTTTCCTAAATGAAGAAATAACATATATTGTACTTAGCTAAACTAATTAGCTAAGACCTACCCCAGAGGATTTATATGTTTGGTGAAAAGAAAGACAGCAACAGTAAGACAAGACCTAAAAGCTAGCCTTAAACACACATACGGGTATTAGCACTTCTGCCTTTCACAAAGGTTCCAGCTTAACTGTTTTATGGCTTTCAAGGAGTAGAGCTCCAGTTAACTGAAAGACCAGCTTTATCAGAAAGGACATTCAAGAGAGAGTAAAGTTGTCTGACTATCTCAGCATGGCCTTTTCCTTACCTGTGTATGAGGTGGCTGTTCTCAGAGGGAGCTGACAGATGAGCAAATCCGAGCAAATCAGAGACCTTGACTTGCTCAAGGTCATTATTACACTAGTAATGGGAACTGAATCAAGGGCTCAAGTTCTGACACCCATCATTCTTCTGGTTTAAAAAACTACCTTTGACAGGCATAAGATGAATCACACTCATTCTGTCTCTATGTATCCTTAAATGCATTAGCTGCATATGACTACATAAGAACTATCCTTGGTTAAAATATATACTTCCAGTACCCCAGAATGTTCTCTTGTGCCTACCCACACAATAGTCAAATCATCTGTTCTCCACCTGTTTTTTCCACCATTGTTACCTTTAAAAACCTCACTTCTTTTTAACATAAAGGAAATTCAGTCACCTGACAAAAGCACTTGTGGGTGTAGTAGTCACAAGGCAACAAGAACAGAGACATAACTTTTCATCTGGCTTCTAGCATAATATTTAAGCCATTGTTTTTTATTTTACTTTTTTCTTTGTTAATATTTTGCTATCTACTGTTGCCAATGAGGGACAAGTTTCAAGGGTAGCACAGTTCCATGCGCATCACCGTGCCTCACATTCATGGTACAGGTGGTCATTCATTCCACATGAGAGGATATTGTAAGAATGCGTTCAGTCCTCTAACACATTAGAACAGCAGGTCATCTACAACCTCACCATCTATGTTAACATTAACGCATGTGTAAAATAAGCCATTTCTGTTCATGCTGGCCATAAGAACTCTGTATCATGCTTTCCTTTAGCCCAGAAGTCTGGCCACACTGTGGATCTGTCCAGGTTTTGCTTCTAGATCAGAAAAGTCAGAAGCCCAGTTTTTATTACCTGACTCAGTAGTCAGTTAACTCTTAACTATTTTGTTCTCATTTTGTGGAAGAAATGTGAACCAAGATAATATAAGGAACTTTCCTGGAGCAAGATATTCACAGAATCTGAAGGACATCAAAACAAGCCCACAGTCAACTGTCCCAAGTGAGTGGCAGCTGTCTAACACTATTTTTTTTTTTTTTTTTTTTTTTTTTATTATTAACTTGAGTATTTCTTATATACATTTGAATGTTATTCCCTTTCCGGTTTCGGGCAAACATCCCCCCCTCCCCTTCCTTATGGGTGTTCCTCCCAACCCTCCCCCATTGCTGCCCTCTCCCCAACAGTCTAGTTCACTAGGGGTTCAGTCTTAGCAGGACCCAGGGCTTCCCCTTCCACTGGTGCTCTTACTAGGATATTCATTGCAACCCACAGGTCAGAGTCCAGGGTCAGTCCATGTATAGTCTTTGGGTAGTGGCTTAGTCCCTGGAAGCTCTGGTTGGTTGGCATTGTTGTACATATGGGGTCTTGAGCTCCTTCAAGCTCTTCCAGTTCTTTCTCTGATTCCTTCAACAGGGGTCCTGTTCTCAGTTCAGTGGTTTCCTGCTGGCATACGCCTCTGTATTTGCTGTATTCTGGCTGTGTCTTTCAGGAGCGATCTGCATTCACATTTTGATCATCCGTCTTGAGTTTCATTTGTTCTAGGCATCTAGGGTAATTCAAGCATTTGGGCTAATAGCCACTTATCAATGAGTACATACCATGTATGTCTTTCTGTGATTGGGTTAGCTCACTCAGGATGATATTTTCCAGTTCCAACCATTTGCCTACGAATTTCATAAAGTCATTGTTTTTGATGGCTGAGTAATATTCCATTGTGTAGATGTACCACATTTTCTGTATCCATTCCTCTGTTGAAGGGCATCTGGGTTCTTTCCAGCTTCTGGCTATTATGAATAAGGCTGCGATGAACATAGTGGAGCACGTGTCTTTTTTATATGTTGGGGCATCTTTTGGGTATACTACTCTTATCTCCTTCCTATTCCTACTCTTTCTCCCACCAAACAAAAAGAAGGAAGGTTCTCTTGTCTGAGAGAAAAGAACTGAAGGGCTTCTTCAATAACTAGGACTGCCCTGAAGCTCAAAATTACTTTTGTATGAATCTGCACAGTCTTATCCTAACCAGGATTTGAAATGATATCTGCTCATCTCTGTCTTCTGCAGTTTGATAATTTCTCTGACATCTACAGGACTTAGAATTTTATGACTCATTTGGTCATCAAACATGTATTGGTAGTAAGGCACTTTGAAGCAAATGGGTGAATCAAACACAATCTCCAGTCTCAGTGTCTAGTGAGGAATCAGACCTCCAAGTCAGCAAGTATCATGAAGGAACAAATTCTATGAAGGAAGTAGCATAGGCACCCAAGATCTCACCCACGAGGTGAGTCCATGTACACGGGAGGCTCCCTACCCCACCAACAGAAGTTGTTAACAGTTATAAAAAGAAGGGGCTGCAGAGATGGCTCAGCAGTTAAGGGCACTGGCTATTCTTCCAGAGACCCAAGTTTAGTTCCCAGCAACCACATGGTGGCTTACAACCGTTCGTAACTCTAGATCTGGGGATCTGATGCCATCTTTCTCAGACTTCCGTGGGCACTACAAACATGTGCTACACAAATATGCATTCACACAAAAGATATATTCACATAAAATTAAAATAAATAAATCCAAATATTTTAACATTTGAAATGGTTACATAGGGAAAATTTATTTTATTTTTATTACCTTTTATTATGGGTGGGTGGACAATATTGGGGACTGAACCCTGGACTTTGCAAATGCTAGGCACTCTACCATTCAGCTACATTTCCAGCCCCCGATATTTGTGTGTGTGTGTGTGTGTGTGTGTGTGTGTGTGTGTGTGTGTGTGTATGTGTGTGTATTTAACAAGAGGACAGCAGAAGATCATCTACTTTATAGATTGACAGCTAAATGAAGACCATGAGAACCCCAAATCCAATAGTGATCTCCACAAAAGGCTATCTGATCTTTATGAACAATTTCCTTCTACTTTTTTCTGTTAGTTCTTTTTAAGGCACTTTTGTCTGGATCCAGAATACAAAATCAGAAAATAAATGGCAAGTCTTACAACTGTGAACTTCAATCAGCTCATTACAGACCAAAGAGACATATTTGAATGCACATTGCTACATTCATTTACCTATTCTGCCGAGCCGTTCAATTACAGTATTGCAGATTTTATATATATATATATAAAAATACAGCATGTTTCTTTCAAAAGCGGTATTTGGAGGAAAGTGATTAGAACAGCATGCTATGATACGCTAATACAGTGGTTTCATTTAACAGACAATGGTGGTCTCTGAAATGTTCCCAGTACTTTAAATCACTGCACTTAGAATTCATGACTACAACACATCTCAACTTTTTTCATTATTGCTGTACAATATACTCTGCTGTCACTGTGAATGCAAACAAAAAGCACTGCCACAAGAGTTTTATTAGTGTTTGTAATCTTTTTAAAAAGCCATTTTTAAAGGTGAGGCACGGGTACACTAGGCTGTTCAGATTGCATGAATGCTGAGAAGGATAAAACACTATAATCAAGGGACAAAAAAACAGAGTGGAGAGAAAAGGCTGAATGGAGCCTGAGGAAAATCTTAAGCCAAAATTTAAGATCTCCTCCGAGGGACAGGGCACAAAAGAGCAGGAGTTTGTTCTAACCAGAAGCAGCTGTTGCACTGGAATTAGGAAGCATTCCTAATGAATCAGCAGTTCTTATAATACATACACCCGACTTTGAAATGTGAGGACTCTGAGATGAGAATTTCTTTTGATATATTTTTTACAGGGACTCATTAGACAGTGAAAAGGCAAAGATTGAACATGTTCCTCTCTAAATTACTATGGCTATCTTCTCTGGGTCAGTTGCTCAAGGTTAGGTAGGCTGGGCACTGAAAAACAAAGAAGAAAAAACATAGAGGGAAAGCAGTTTTTCTACCAGCACCCTCTGTGAGTCACCTTAAGGAGACTTCATAGAGAGCCATGTAAAGGCCACCTCTTCCTAAACACTGCCACATTACGTCAGTTCAGGCCTGTTCTGTCTGAAGGAAATTAAAGCTATACCGACAAGAAAAGGGTCCTTCCTTTTGCATTAAGAAAGAGCTTGGAATTCTAATTCAATGAAGATCTGCTTGGAGAATGCATGTTGTTTCCCAGATTTCCATTAAACAATTACACACCCTTTGTGTTTCATATTCCTCTTTTTCCTTGCACCAAGATTCTCTGCCATAGAAACTGATGAAAAGTTCGTTTAAAGGTATATGCTCTTTTTATTATATAGCATATCAGGCTCTCTTCAACTTATCAATCATCCTCCAAGATTTCTCCTCCTATCCTTCTCTATCCTCTGTCCTTCCCTTCTGTTATGGGTATCCAGGATTTCTGGAGCTTAGGTACAAAATCCAAGAGGCTGGGGAGTGAGAGACATGGTAACACCAACAGGACCTGATCCTTAAATTTGAAAAGGAAAAGGACAGGGTACGTCCTACGGAAATTGCTTCTCACGAACTCTGAGGACTTTTTAGACACTCTACTTCCAACCAAAGAAAAGAATGTAGAGAAGAAACACAGACACCTGAGGACCAAGAGAAATGAACTCTGTTATTATCAGACAGGAGAGAAGAGGCAGAAATGAGCAGCTTCTTAGAATCTTGGGCCACTTGCCCCTCCCCTACAGAACCAGAGAGATCAGTACTATTTCAAATTCTCAGCAGTTAGAAGACACAGGAAGTTTGTCTGAAATGGGGTGAATGTTAGTGAGACACTCACACATACACATGCATACATATATACATACATACACACACATAATCCCAAGTATGCGACACCCTCATAGTACTTCCTCCCAAGTGACTTACAAATCACAGATACGATTATGAATGCCCCTTGTCCATATGACCTTGCCAGAACCTCTCCCTTAACAAAGCACTTACCTGGGAACCTTTCATAAAAAAAGGAAAGATTACCTAGTGGAATCTTAAAATCACAACCCTCTAACTTAGACAAAAAACTGTTTCCTTTGCTCTATACCATTAATCTAACCACAGAGTAAGCATCATATGCCAAAGCTGGCTCAACTGTAGGGCTACATTCCTGCAGAAAGGCATCTGGCTCCCACTTATCTAGCTCAGTCTTTCCTGGGAACCTATGGTCAACTTGGCTTTCTGGGCAGTTTTGCTCTGTGTGTTTGCTGGACAACCACACTCACTTTGAAATATTCACTTGAAATGAGAGGATTAAGTATATGAAGAACTGGCAGCAGGAAGAATGCTCAGACACTTGAAATGCAGACAATGACTGCTATGCCAAGAAATCCTCCTCATAGCTGCTTCTGATAGCAAAACTTATAGTGAGTTTTGGTTTGTTTTTTAAATGACAGTAAGTGCTTGACAAAAACTTGAATGAAAAAGAATTATAAAACAAGTTCTACAGGTTTGAACTTGGCAAGTTACTTAACCCTTGTTTTCTTTTCTATAAGATGGAGTTATCTACTCAAAAGGGTTGTCATACAGTACAGTTCATGTCCTAAGTTCAACACAGCTTCCAGGCTGAAAGTAATAGACAGCAGCTGCAGGCACTGTTCCTAATGACTCCAACAGCGGACAGTCCCTAGGTAAAATGAGGAACTGTCCTAAGGCAGGAAAGCAGGACATACTGAGAAGTTAGCAAATAGAGATATATTATCATAAACATGACTTTTAAAATATATACATATGTGTATTAAATTTGCTTGCCAAATAATTAAAAAGAAATGCAGCAGAATTTCCACTTTTTGAAGGCTTTATTCAAAATAATTAGCTTTAGTGAGTATGTGAGCATGCCTGTAATTCCAGCACTCAGGAAGGTAAGACAGGGAATACTGAGTTCAAGGTCAGTCTGGGCTCCTCAAAAGGTAAGCAAATAAACAATCAAAGTTAATGATTTTCTTTTTGTAGTATCAAAAGTTACATCTGTTTAAAGTCGGTTTCATTTATTTGCTGTGGATGTCAATGGTTGAATAACGTGTTTTTAAGAGTCTATGCATACTGGGGGTTGGGGATTTGGCTCAGTGGTAGAGCGCTTGCCTAGCAAGCGCAAGGCCCTGGGTTCGGTCCCCAGCTCCGGGGGGGGGGGGGGGGAAGAATAGAAAAAAAAAAAAGAGTCTATGCATACTAATCAAAATGCAGAGTTGTGGAGCCCAGTCCCAGTGGACACATCTACAAAGTGGAACTCAGCTGGCTAGGCTTGTGAGGCAAGCAACTTACACACTGAGCCTTCTCAATTTGGCACTTTATTTAAAATAATTTTTTATGGTTTTAGTTAATCTATTCAGTACCACTGCTAAATAATATTGTGCTGATACCACAATATTTTGTTTATGGCTGTATAGTAAGACATTAAGTTAGGTAAAGAGCATTCTGTAGATTATACTATAGTTCAGGTTGGTCTTCAACTCACTACCACCCTCTTGCCTCAGTCTCCTGAGTGTTTGGTTCACTCCTCTTACAAACACTTTTACCACCATGACCTAGCTATGCTGCCGTGTGACAGGGACCATTGTGTATCGTTGACAGTGAGTCTCTGGTTCCAAGGTGTGCTGTGTCTCTTACTTATTTAGTTCTTTTTGAACACAACACAGCAATATTTGTGAAATATTGTTGATAATTCAATGTATATGATTCAAAATGATTGGTTATTTAATTGGTAATTGGTTATTTAATTGGTTAGTAATTATCATACCCATCTTCTCAAACATCTATCATTTCTTCTTTATTTAAAAATTTAATGATCTTTACTCATTTCTGTGTGCATGTATGCAAGTTTGTACACATAAATGTACCATGACACACGTGTGGGATCGAAGGACAGCTTACAGAAGTCAAGTTTTCTCCTTCTACCATGTGAGTCCTGAGGACTGAACTCAACTTGTCAAGCTTGCAGTAAGTACTTTTACCAACTGAGCCATCTTGCAAGCCCAACATGGGTCATTTTATGTTTTTAAAATCTTAAATACTCCTCTATTTATTTTGAAATACATCATAAATTGTTATAGGCTGAATAACCCACCTGTGCTACAGAACACCAGAGCAATCCCTCTCACCATCTGACTGTGTTTTGGCATCTTTTATACAGTCTTTCTCAGCCCTCTCTAGCCTCCTTCTAGATAATAGTGAGCACTATACCACATGTTCCTTTTAAGAGATTGCTTATTTTTCCTCCCATGAGTGATAGCATGTGGTAATTATCTACCTGTGATTGACTAATCTCACTTAACTTGATTAGCTCACAGAGCCATCCATATTATAAGACAAAATTTCCTACTTTCCCATAGTTGAATAATATTCGTGTGTGTGTGTGTGTGTGTGTGTGTGTGTGTGATTTCAAAGATGAGATAATTTTGAAAACTTCCAATAATTAAATTCTAGATGCTTTATGTTCGCGTACATCTTTTTTTTAGATTTTAAATTATTTACATGTCTGTGTGCCTATGTGAACAAAGGTGCACATGAGCATGTGCAGCTGGGTGCCCTCTGAGGCCAGAAGAAGGTGTCAGATTTCTTGTACCTAGAGTTACAGGTGCTTGTGAACCTACAGACATGGCACTAGGACCTACATTCTGATTCTCATGCTAAAGCAACAAGCACCTTTAACCACTACACCATGTCTCCAGTCCCATAAGCTTAAAACACTTGCTAGGGTGGTAAAAGTTAAATACTCCAGAGGGGAAAAAAAAGATCTAATCTATCCTAGTCAGACTTCCACATAAAGATAAAACCAGAAGGAAACAAGTCAGACTACAAAGAATTAGCAGCTCAGGAGATTCTAGGATAGTTGGAAAAGAAATCTCAAACAAGATTAAAAAAAAAAAAGTCCACATCAGAGACAAGGCACTGAGGGAAGAACAAAAACCTAAATTAAAAACAGCAAGAGAGAATAAGTGAATTGGTTTAAGGGCAGCAAGTAGACATCTGTGGCAAGCAAACAAACAAATGAAACAGAGGAAGGAACGCCTTTGAGTAATGAAGAACACCTCTGACCTGTCTTAGCAGAGATAAAGTACTTGCTTTATCTTAGAAGCAACATAAGAAAGCGCAGCATCTTCTTTTCAAGTATTTTAAATATTGATTTGTTTAGCCAAACATAGTGGTACATTCCTTCAATCTCAGCACTTGCAGGTCAGTCTGATCTACAGGACTACATAGAGAGACCCTATCCTTAAAAAACAAAACAAAACAAAACAAAACAAAACCAGCCTGAAAGAGTTGTTTCTCTCCCTCCAGCATATGATCCTAGAAGTGAGGTCAAAGCACAGGTAACTCAGACAAGGAAGGAAAGGTATAAAGAAGGGTGGGGTGGGAGGGGTGTTGTCAAAGACAACAGTCATAAAGTTTTCTATATGAAATCCAAAAGGTGTAAAAACTGCTAAAATTTATTAGGGGCCTTGGCAAAGATTGATATTTTAAACCAAATGCATTTTTACACAAAAGAAGAATGAACATAAAATTAAAAGTATACTTAAAGAATCTATAAAAAAAATCATTAAGGGAAAAATGAGCCAAAGATGTAGCTCATTATGGAGAATATTTTAAATGTCATCAAAATAAAACTTAAATAAATTGATACCATGTTTAACATAGAGCTGTTGATTTACCTCAATGAATTCAAATCAAAATGTCAACCTGGATTTTATGAAAGTCAACAGCAGTTAAATTTGTATAGGAAGGCAGAAACCAAGAAAATTAAAACATTTCGAGAAAAAGAAAGGGTGAAAAACTTTCTAGAAAGCTACAAGAACTATAGTTAATTAACACAACAAGATATTGACACCGAGATAAACACATTAACTAATGCAGGACAGAAATAAGACCCAGGTATACAAGGAAACTTGATATATCACAGGGTTGGCACAAGAACAAAACAAAACACCAAGCAAACCCAAGGGAAAGAGAGGATACTGAACATGTGTTAGAGCTGAACTCAATACTTAAGTGGGAACAAAATAAATAAAACTGGATCCCAACTGTGTACTATCCATAACAAAAAGTTCCATGTGAATTAAAATCTAAATATGGAAGACGAAAATTTAAAGTCTTTGTCACAATAGTGGACAAAGATATTACAAAAGATATATCATCTCATCTCTCTCAGGAATGGAGATATTCTTAAATAGGCTGGGAACATTAAGAAGCAAGAATAAAGGAGAAAGCAATGTTCACAACAGATATACCGACATCTAGAACCTCCTTAGAATTTTAAAGCCTTCTCAGTGAACTAGGATAGAAGAGAACTACTTCGAATTAAAGGGCATCTCTGAAAAACAATCTATAGTTTATATTATTACACTTATATTATGATGCTGTTCCCTTTACAACTGGGAACAAGAAAAAAATATTGCTCTCCACATTTCTGTTCAGCATTCAACATAACGCTCAAGGGCCTATCCACAGCAACAGGAAAGAAATATAAATGAGAACCATAAAATCCAAAAGGAAAAATCACCACACATAGGAGGCATTACTGTTTACACTTCCTAGAGAATCTAGAAAACAGAACTCATACCTGACATTAGCAAGGTCAAGGATACAGGGTCAACACCAAAACATTGACTGTGCATACAACAGTAAGTAATTGCAAACACAGCAATAGAACGGAAAGGTTCTATCTATATAGTTAAAAAATAAAATACCTATAAGTAAGTGGCAGAAGACATGCACCCAGCAAGTGAAGCAAGGCTGAGGAGAGATTAAAGGCACCAAAATGAGCACAGATACCATGTTATGGGTTAGGCAGCTCAGTGTTATTATATTTTCTATAAATTGAGGTGTGGGGTCAATATAATTCCAATCTGAATTCCTCCAGATATTTTTACAGAAACTGATTAAACTATTTGTAAAATGCCCTCTCTCAAAATAAGAACAATATAAAGTTTATCTTTTAAAAAATCTTGAAAAGCAACCATAGTAGGAGGATATATGTGTAAAATCAAAAAGTCATTTCTCACTCTAAAGCCACAATAACTAAGACACCAAGGTATAGGAACTAACAAATACCTGTATAGCATAGGATACACCCATAGGATACATTCATTACCAGAGAACCAAAGCAATCCAGGAAAAAGTGTTTACAAAAGTATTAAAAAGACTGGGTAATTGCACACCAAACAGTGAACACAGTACCTCATAGCAAACACAAATGTTTGTTTTAGATAGTTCTTTGGCCTGTATGTAAATTTTGCAGAATATAGAGTAAGAAAATATTGCAAGACATGGACAAAGTTTTCTTATAGCAAAACCAGAACTAACCATAACAGGAAATACTGATAAACTTCTTCAGCCTAAAAAGCTCTGCCCATCAAGCCACTAGTGAGAAACTGAAAGGGGCTGCAGGGTGGCTGAGGATTTGCTGCTCGTGCGGAGGATCTGAGTTTAGCTCCAAGCACTCAATGGCCACTCACAACTGCCTATGACTCCAGTTTCAGAGAAACCAACGTTCTCTTCTAGCCTCCAGAGTTTTTAGGCATACACATGATACACAAAACATACATACAGGCAAAACACTCATCCATACCAAATAAAAATAAATCTTAAAAATCAAAAAGGAAAAAGAGAATGAATAGGCAAATGCTGTTCTGCAAGAATATATTTCCCAACTGTAAAGACCTAGAACTCAAACACTAAAAATAATCAAAGATTGGACCAGATTCTTCATGTGCCAATAAACATAATTTTTAAATGCTCATTAGTCACCAGAGAAATGTAAATTAAAACTATCATGAGACACAATTGAATGTCTAAGATAAAAAGCCAATAACACAAAAGGGGGGGCATATAGAGCAACTGGAACTCTCAAACACTGCTGATAGGAATGTTAAATAGTATACTTCCAGAAAACGCCTGAAAATCTCCTATAAAAACTAAATAGACAACCAAATACCTTATATACCTGGCATGGGAATACTGGAGTGAATTCAATATTTTCTACAATATAAACTAATTTTTAAATGACAAAAAGAGACCCATCCTGTGATGAAACAATTTATTTTGGTTTACCTAAGAATAAAAATGCATGGCAACATTCAGCCTTGCATCAGAAAGTTCACAGAAGCTTTGCTCCTTAGTCGTCAATAGGTGGAAAGGCCACCAGAACAATATAAACAGCAACATAACCATGCAGTGAACTAACACTCAGAAATCTAAAAGAAGGAACTGCTGTTAACCCAGCAGCAGGGGCACATCTCAAAGCAAATGCTGGCTGTAAAGAAGCCTTGCACAAGAATACATGTGATTTCATTTATAAGCAGGGACAGATGCAAGAGGGACAATAAACACTGAGGAAATATTCTGGGGGGGTCGGGGGTAGGAAATGGTAACACTACATGTTTTGATAATGATTTGGATCACAAACGCATCCCTGTTTGGCAAGATTAGAAATGACAGAATTAACATTTTGTACTTCCAGTCAGCTAGGCTTACTGCCCAACCCCACTTGGGCAGGCTGCAGAAGTCAGCCAGGCTGACCTGACTCATCATGGCAGCCTCCCCCACCCCACACAGGGCAGACTACACCATTATAGACAGAATTTGATGAAGAGGTGGGAAAGAAGAAGAGCAGAGCTGTGCATGCACTGTGGAGAGAGGTGGAACTGGAGATGAAATGTCTCAGTGACAGGTGTGACAGAGGACTGAGAGACCTAAGTAGACCATGTGCTGCCCAGTGGGGTCAATAGAATGCTTATGCACTTAGACTCAGCCCCTAAACATGCTGTCTAGCTGTGGGACTGCCTTGGCTCTGGGCAGTGACAGACCACTGCGGTCTGTAAGGCCACAGGAGAACATGTTGGTATCTGTAGTCCATGCTGTAGCTGAAGATCCATGTGGACATACACGGTCTGTGCCACTGACTGAAGCTTGGTGATGTCCTCCAGTTTTGCTGCCACTGGGGGCCATATTTATGTGAGTGGCCTAGGTCACCTGAAGCCATGCTGATGTCCAAGGTCTGGGCTGCCTCCAAGGGCCTTGTCTGGATCTATGGCACAGCTGTAGCCAGAGGCCATGTTCCTAGTGTGCGCTGTCATCACAAACCAAGTGGAAGCCCATGCTCCATGTTCCCACTCACTATAAAGAGGAAGGAAGCTACTTTTGCAGTGACTGCAGGTGCACAGTTGACAAAGAGGGACATGGTAGGTTTCTGTGATGACCCTACTCTCCCCTCAACCCCACCCCTCAACAAGTAAGAGACTAAAGAGGAAGCCATTGAAGAGAACTCTTAAAAAAGTGTGATAGATGCTGAAGTTAGCAACTGTTGGCTTCTGTTGGGGGTACGGGAGGAGAAAGACTCAGTTCTATTAAAATAAAAGGGCAGGTCATTGAGAGCTTGACCATGCTCCAGTGAGTATAAAGGCAATGTAAGTTGGACTTTTAAATTTTTGTTTGTTTGTGTGTGTGTTCGTGTGTGTGTGTGTGTGTGTGTGTGTGTGTGTGTGTGTGTGTGTGTTTTCTTTTTGCTGGGAAGTGAGTGATATGGGGTTTATGATATGAAATTCCCAAAGATTTAATAAAAATAGTAGGTTGGGAGAAAAGTTATTTCATTGCACATAATTTTTCTCTGGAAAAAATGGGAAAGACTAAGAAAATAATTGTTGAGCTTTGTTTCATTGATTGTAACACAGACATCAAATTTCCTATATAAATGGGAGCAAATGAAATGACCTGGTAATAACCTGGAAAATGGCACAGGGGGAAAAAAAAAGCCAGACAGGGGAGATCAGGGCTGATTCTAAGTAGAGTGGTCTGGAAGCTTTCCTAACCAGTTCACACTTGAGTACAGCCCAGAACACAGGGCCCAGAGTGCTAGCTGACAGTGAGTAAAATGAAGCAGGAATATGAAATAAGGAAAGGTAAACAGAGTCAGATCATAAAGGACCTCGTACTGCAGAGACTTCTCCAAAGTGAAGCCAAGAACTTTTAAACAACTAGATGCTGTGTTAAATACAGGTAGATAATGAAGCTAGCATTATGTCCATTTAGTTACACGCTTGCCTGGCATGCACAAAGCCCTGGGCTCAATACCCAGTGCACACACCTGTTAGCCCCGGCACTAAGGAGATGGCAGGATGATCAAAAGTTAAGGGTCAGTCCTCAACTATACAGTAGTTTGTGACCTGAGTAAAGCGAAAGCTTCTCTGCTCAGGGAGTACTACAGAAGATGTGGAGAGAATGTGAGAATCAGAAGATAGGAAGAAAGACTATTACATGCTACATGCTACCTTCAAGGTCCAACACAGCCACTGCAGGTATGAACTCACGGCAGCTGTAGCTACACTAGACGTATACAAGACTATACTTGAATATCACACATTGATAGGAGGCCCTAGTGGGACTCTATCCCACCTTGCTCAATGATTGACTATGATGTACTAAGTGGGAGAATCATAGTCTTTAGTTGTGTACTGATTGGGGACTCAATCAGGCTCCTATAGTTCAAAATCAGGGTCATACAAACATGGTCTAAAGTCCTAGTCAAACAAAACAGAAAGATGTAACCACGAGAAAGAGACTTGCAGGGGGGAAGAGGGATAGGTGGACAAGGGTGGAAGGGAGATAAGAGAAGGTGGGCAGCAATAAGGATGCACTGTATACATGTATGGAATTGTCAAAGAATAAATTACAAGCAATGAATAATTTTTAAGAATATACTTAGGTAAGAGCAGGGAAGAACTAAGCCTGATGCCTTAAGTATTCCTTCATATGCAATGAGTTAACTACTCTCCTACAGAGTGACATTGGCTTATGTAACCTACTTGAGAAAATAGAGAAAGGTTATTCAAAGCCTTTTCTATACTACAGATGAAGAACGCCAATGAAAGAAAAAGCATCTAGGAGGTTGTTCTCATTTCCTTCCAGTTGGTGAGATAAAACACTCTAACCAAAAGCAACTTAGGGGAGACAAGATTTTATGTGACTTAAATTCCCTGTCACAGTCCATCACTGAGGGAAGTCAAGGCAGGAACTGAAAGGCAGGCCTGCTTGCTATTCTACATAGCATTATGTCTGACCAAGGAACTTACATCACAGCCAAAGAATCAATGGACAGGAATCATAGAAGATGCTGTTTGTTGGTTAGCAGGCAGACTTATACTCAGCTAGCTTTCTTATACAGTTTGGAACCACTTGCCAAGGGAATGTTGACACCCACAGTGGGCTAGGTCCTCATATATCAGTTAATAACCAAGACAATCCCCATAATCTAGGAAATTCTTCAGTTGAGATTCTCTCTCTAGATAATGTGTCAAGCTGACAGTTAAAGCCAACCAGGACAGAGGTTAAGATTAGAATAGGAATACTAACAACACTATCTCACCATTAGGAAATGGTGGCATTGCCAGGCAGTGGTGCCACAAGCCTTTAATACCAGTATTTGGGAGGCAGAGACAGGCAGATCTCTGTGAGTTCCAGACAGCCAGGGATATATAGAGAAACCCTGTATCAAATAAACAGAGAAACAAAAAACAACAAAGAGAGCAATGGTGGTGTTTTGGATCAGAAGGATAATGCTGGAGGAAGAAAGAAGTCATCAAATCCTAGATACTTTTGAATATATAGTGAAGCTGAATTTGCTGTCGAGCAGAGAAATCTAGGGCAACATTAACGTTTTTTTAAGATGGTGTTGCCATTAGATGGATAGGATAAGAAAGGCTAAGAAATAAACAGATTTTGGGTATTCATTTTACAACTTCCTTTACAAGTAAGTTAGACTCTCCAATATGCATCAAACAATTCATGTAATAATTATTTACTTATGAAAGTTCTTTTCTGGGGCTGGAAAGATTGTTTGGTGGGTGACTGCCTGCCTTATAAGCAAGAGAACATGAGTTTGGATTCCTAGAACAAAAAACAAAACAAATCCCCCCCCAAAAAAAGACAAAACAGATACAACATGAACCCCAGCACTGGGGAAGTTGTATACATGCAGTTAAGTAAATTCCTGGAGCCAACTGGCTTAAGGAATCTAGCTGAATTGATTGATTCTGGGTTCACTGAAAGACTCTGTCTCAAAAAGAAGGGATAGACCAATCAAAGAAAATACATGTCAAGCCTTGTGCTTCATATCTGCTTGCATACATATATAATAAGCATGTGAACATACCCATACATGTCCAACACTCATATCATGCAGTTAGTTGTCTTATGGATGGAGGACTGGAGATAAGGAGTAGTTAAAGGAGACTTGCATTTACCATTATTTGTTTAATTAAATATGTTTATTATTTTAGCTGCTTATATAAAAACTATTGATGTGCTTACATAGTATTTTTGAAATCTAAATTTTGGCGTAGAAAAATATCAGTAATTTTCCTCATAGTTTGGTATGCTGTGTACTTATTTCAGAGCCTAAACACATTCATGACTTGGAAAATAAAATTTAAACAACCATGTACAAAATGTGAGCATATGAAAAAACAGAGTTTGTCCCCATAGTTGCATACAGATGGTAGGGTTATACAGACTTTCTTCTTCTGTTCCTCTACATCACCTTTTCAGTTGGGCAAGAGGAAGTTGGATGAGTAATGAACAAATACTGATTATATAATATAGAACAAGAAATTTAAACCAGAGAAAAGTAAAAGGTCCTCAAGCCTTCAGTCGTCTTTTCTTTTAGAACTTTCAATGCCCAAGGTGCTGCGCTTTTTTTTTTTTTTTTGGTTCTTTTTTTCGGAGCTGGGGACCGAACCCAGGGCCTTGCGCTTCCTAGGTAAGCGCCCTACCCCTGAGCTAAATCCCCAGCCCAGGTGCTGCGCTTTTTAACTAAATTCTGGATTTTAACTGGATAACAGGATTTTTTTTCCATGATGCTACTGGCTGAAGCAATTTGCTTTCAGGTATTTCACAGAAAATAAATGACCCTGAAATAAACATATAACTTGAAATTGACTTAAAGTGCCAGGATAACTAGCTCAGTCTCAGACCCTGTTGGCTGTCAGTAGGCTGCCTACTGTTCTGTGGCATTGACCTTGAGCCAGCTGGTCATCACAGCAAAAGCTGCCACTCCACAGCCCAGCAGGACTGGAGTGGTCAAACTGTTCTATGTGGAAGAGTGGCAGTGCCAGCGTTTCTGCACCCTTTCAGGGTGGAAGCTTAACTAAGCACCCAGATCTCCTGCCAGCTCAATGGCTCCTCTATGTGAAGCCACCTCAGCTTACAGGACTTCTCTTCCCAACTTTACTCTTGCCATGTCTGAGCACCAGTGTCCCTGTCTTCAGGGAGAAGGTATGTATGCCATTCTCATGCTCTCCAGGTGTGATTCATAATGAGCAACTAACTCTCACCTGGGATCCATTTTCTTCACAAATTCCTAGCCTAAAATTCCTTGAGTCTCTGTGCATGGCTGCCATTGAGTCAACTTCACTACATTCTGAAATTTTCTCAGAAAGCCAAAGGCTCCCATGCCCACTTGAATTTTTGAAAATACTCACCTTTATCTAGAATTAAAAAGTTTTAAATCTTATGTATAGATTCATGTATAAGATTTATACATACCTACACCTCAACAACAGCCTAGTCATAAACTCAATTCTGGCCAATACAACTCTTGTGACCTGAAGTGCTATCTCCTAAAAGCTGAGCACACTCATGAATATTGGAAAATGTATAGTGAACCAAGACTTCCCTCAGAGCAAATGATCTAAAAATGTGCTGGAACAACAGGGTTGGAGAGGGTGGGTGTACTAAAAAGACAAAATTTACTTCTTTTCCCCCAGCAGTCACTATGTGCCGGACATTTGCCTAAACTAGTCAGGGTATAAATTAAGGATTGTCACTACTGGTTAAGCTAGTTAATTCTTTTGTCATTCTACCACACCAACGTCAACTCTCAGTACACCAAGGCTGCCAGAGCACACCGACATCACTCAACTATGCCAGTGATGTGCTATTTCTCTTATTTTATTCATGTGTATGAGCATTCTGCTTGCATGTATTTCTACATACTACCACATGAATGCCTAGACCCACAGCGGCCAGAAGAACATGTAAAATTCCGTAGAACTGGAGTTATTGACAATTGTGAGCCATTGTGTTGCTGATGGGAACCAAACCCAGGTCCCCTGCAAGAGCAGCAAGTGCTCTTAATCACTGAGCTATGTCTCCAGTCCCGAGTTTAAAAAAACGCATATCTCAATATATAAAAGTAGGAAAAGACAGCAACAGGGTATTTTGGTATGAGAGATTTTTATTTGTTTGTCCCAGTCTGTCCTTTTATACCATCAACCAAATATCTAACAAGGCACTATGTAATAAGAATTTTGAAGGCTTTTGCTCAGTTTTAGGAAACAATCAGTTGGAAAATCACTGTCAGAGCCTGAATGCCAAAATCTGAGGCTGAGTTCACAAAACTATCTCTAGGGAATTCTTTCTAGTCACTTTCCAGCCAAGAAAAGAACCCAAGTGCAGCCATACTGTTGAGTGAGCTAATGAAGGCTCAGTGAAAAAACTTCAGCATCATACTAACTTGGTTTGAGCTTTTAACAAGTTCTAGTCATTTGTATGTAGTGGTGGGGGCAACCTGTACCACATATAAATCAAACTAAAATATCTTGGAAGCAACCATCTCTCCCTCTCAGTATGAATTTGAGAATGTTTTCACAAAAGGAATCAACAAATATGTATTAATATTCACAGGTCGAATTACTTGATTTGACAATTTTATAACATAATTTATAATCTACAAAAATATCACACATTATTTCACAAATACATATAATTCTGCCAATTAAAATTATATATATATATACACACACACACATACATTTTCACATAAAATTCAGCAATGTCCTCCAGCCCCACCACTACTAGGAAATACTCTGTCTGCAAAGCAGAAATACTGCATGCGTTCTGAAGAGGGGCCTTTCGTGTCTGTCAACAATCTTCCTGTTTACTCATCCCTTACACCTTAGCCTTTAGTCTTCACTGGACCCCATTGCTAAGTCTGCTTTGCCTCTGAGACCACTGCCTAAGACCCTCGATTCTGAGCCAATTGCAGCTCATCCGATGACTTCCACTTCATCTGTCCTTAGCCCTGGTTCATCCCTGCTTCCCAGCCTGCACTATGGCTCACATCAAGACTGAAGGCCTCGGTCTCTTCCTTTTCTTATTCAGGAGCATGGCTGATTGTAGAAGGCTCTAAATATTCACCCTCTCTGTACCTGCCTTTAGGCTGTTGCACATGGCTGAGTGGAAATTCCACTTAGATATATTTCTAAGAATGCCACGACTACTGTCAGCTAAGGTCTCAATGCCACCCAGCCCTTCTCTTTCACTACTTACTCTCCCTGAGTATTTAAATCTTCTGTCTATTCAAATTTCTGGTCTTCACACACTTTCCTTCTGACACAATATCTCAACATTTACTCATCAAGAAAATGGAAACCAGCAGGCAGACACAGCCTCAACTTTCCAACAATATATTCATTAAGTGGTAAATACAATCAGAAACCCTAACACTGGGCCTGGCCACTGGTGTCCTTATTCTAGTTCCATTCTTTTGTAAATTAATCCCTCTGTGCTTCTGTTCATCCATTTATAAGCTTCACAGACTTGTGGTGAGGTTAAAAAAGCTAAATGTACTTGGAGCATTTAGAATGGTTCTGGAAGCCTGGCAAGATGGATCAAGCGGCAAAAGAGCTTACTGTTAAGCCACTGATTTGAGTTCCATCCTTGGATTCCACATGATGGAAGGTGAGAACCAACTCCTTCACGTTGTCCTCTGGCTTCTACATGTGCAATGTTGCACACCCATGCCCTCTCCCATGCACACTAAATAAATATTTTTAAAGTTTTAAAGCCAAGAATGGAGGCTGACACAAGGTAAGAAAGTCATAACTATTAACTAGTACTGCCTCCATGATGATACCTACATGCACCAGACACCAGTTGCGTACATACACAGATCTGTACCTCCCCTGACTTCTGGGTAACAGAGGAAATGTTGCATTTTTTAAACTGGGTTTAGAAACGGATTTAACAAAACAAAATTAAATGCAGCCTGCTGTAAGGAAAGTCAGATGGCAAACTTATTAGCTCCAAATCCAAAGGATATTAAAATGCAGAGTTGAGATTATTCATCAGTCCAACTTTGTAACTATACTATACTGCCTTCAAAATTTCTAACATTTAATTTGGCAGAAAGTTCTAGCTAAATACCTCCGGTCCTGTTATAACGGTGAAGCTCAGGGCTGGCCAATGAGAAACCCCCTCAAAGCAAAAATGGGCACACCACTCCAGAAATTATGGAAGAAGAGCTGCTTTCTGAAGGTGGCAGGAAAAGCTCTACCACCAAGAAGATATCAATCGGGATATTCTAAAGGGGCATATGCAGAGTTAACAAGGGGCAGGCAACGCCTGGATGGTAAGAAAGAGTTAGAGCTGCTGCCAGCAGGAAGTCTCTTGGACATGACAAAATCTGTTTAATAAAAAAAGAGAACATATTAAGACTGTTTGGTATGTGGGCCTGAATCAAACAGTACAGCATGAAAGTCCACAGATCACCTGAGGACTCGAAGCAGAGTCCTCTTAAGTGAGGAGTTAGCATTCTAGCAGCTGTCAAGAAATCCTGATCCTTCAAATGTTATAAAGAGGTAATATGAAAGAACTCTAAGGAGTCGCTATGGCTGTGTCAGATAAGAGATTGTTCTCTGTTCAGAGCACCTGGAATCACTAAAGAGACATCTGCTATCATCTGGGAATCAGAGATTAGAGCCCAGGACCACTGGTTCAGGTCAGCTCAGAACAGCATTTCCATCTCTCCATTGCGACTCTGGAGGAAAGAGTGCAGACTGCAGGCTTTTCATCAGTCCCTGACATAAACTCCTCAGTGGGTCATTTAAAACTGCATTTAAAGACATTTTGGAATGAAGAGGTAAAGTAAGATTAAAAAAAAAACTAGACTATGCAAGCACACTACCCCATTAGGCACTACATGTTGCATTTAATTCTAACACTGGAGAGAGTAATCGTGGGTAATGTTATTATCAAGGGGCAGTCCTGTTCAGACAGGTGAAGAGCTCATACAGGCTCACCTGTCTGAACAGCTGCCAGCCTTTGCCATGTACCTTTTCATTTGTGCACAGGAGGGAAGAGAACCCACACCAGTGGTGTACAACACAACCATCCAGAAGTTTAGTAAGACTTAAAAATTACTGTGTAAAATTACAAGCATCTTGCCTGGTAGGTGTCCTGAAAGTGATCAACGTAAGGAGAAGCAATATAGGGGCATTTTAGAGTGAAGGGTAGTTGGTGGCAAGCAGTACCTCACCATTCTGCAGGTCACTTCAAGTTATTCTGGTAGGCTGGGGCAGGAGTCCTCCTGCACCGCAGCTGGCTTTGATCATGAACACCAGCTTGAGCAGCAGAGGATGCTGAGGTATGCAGATGGCTCCCTCCAGGCTACCCTGTCTACCACCAGTCTATGGGATGGGGGAGTAACACTTTCGGAGTTGGCCCTACTACAAGAGAACGCTCTGGCATGAGAAAAGTGGCAGTTTCAGATACCTTCCCACTCTGGGGGTGACTGTAGCTATCTAAGAGGGGGTGATGGGAGGATACCATACTGCACATTGACTTCATGGATCCTCTACAAAAAAAAAAAAAAAAAAAGCCAGAAGCAAATATTTTTTCATAAAAGATTTTACTTAATTTTCAAAATTACTTTTTCATTAAAAAATGAATTTTGCTCAAAACTTACATTTTATGGATTAGCAAGAGAAATGAGAGTACAAAAGTTCCTGTAAGAAGTGGCTGTACAGATTCAACACCTGGGCTAGCAGCATATCACACTGGTTGGAAATTCTAAACCTTACACATAAAAACTGCCTTGGTCAGAAAGACAGAAAACACAGCTCCCCTTCAACTATTCTTCCATTCAGTTGCTCCTTCACTCACTCATCCACATTAATGCCTGGACAGAGCAGGTGACAAACAAGCACATGCTTGACTATTAGTAGTCATTTAGTAAGTGACCTAAAATTACTTTCTTTCAAGTTTATTTGTTTGTTTGTTTGTTTTAAATTAATCCTAACTGAAGGTGCCCAGTATCTCGACACTTACACAGACACTTACCTAAGGCCAAGGTGCTCAGAGAATGAATGCTCTTATCTGGACCTAAAAGCTGTAGGACTTGTGCTGCTCTGGACCATGCTGGGTTCAACCCTGGTATGTGATCCTGGCTACTCCCCAGAGCCCACAGAAAAAAAGCACATTTTCGGCTGTCCTTTTTCTCAAGACATGACCAGCAATCCTGGAGAGTGGCAGGAAAGCACACATAAGGGCAAGGAAAATTACTTCTCCTGCAATCATTGTTTTTCAGTTAGCATCTTCACAGATCTCTACTCCTGGGTCAAATTAGAGCTGAACAAGTAGAGAGTGGGCACATGGACAACACTTACCTTCAAAGAGGAAAGAACACTCATGATGCCCATTTGCTTTTAAAGGTTCCCAGATAGCAACAGTATTAAGCTCTCATCTTCAGCATTAGCAGAAAGGTTGTTCAAAGCCTTAAAAGGGAGGGGGAGTCGGGGAGCCTGCCAGCATCACGGCTGCCTTGAAAGCTGCAGCCTGCTGCAGCCACAGTCCATCAGTTTCATGCCTGTGGTTTCCTTTCATTCTCAGTCAATTTAAATTACTAATAATCAGGAAACCTACATGACAAGACATCCATTAAAGCAACTACTAATAAAATCAAAACTAAATATCAAATTGGATCATGGTACGGCCTGCTCCTGGGTTATCATTTAAGCTTGCATACAGTGAAACCTAATACACTGCTCCAAAGAACAAGACTAATTGCCTTTTTGAGTTCTCCCAGGGAAGTTTTGTTAACAAACAGAAGCCACTTAAGATCTTAGATGCATACATGCTTGATGGGACAGAGAGTGAGAGATAAATGTTTATTTAAGCTCAATAAACCACAAGGCCAGCTACCTTACAATATTCACACAAGTTGTCAGTAGTAATGTATAATCTGGCTTGCAAGTCTAGTGCAGAATAACTCTGCTTACTGAATGAGCATGACTACTTTTTCTTTACCAGGCAAAATCACTATCCAAATTATTCTAAGGCTAAACACTGGTCACTGCATCAGTCAGAAACTCAGCAGTGCTGTACAATGCCATGTGTAATGATTCATGGGGAGACACAAGACCTGTGAGTGAGTGACTGTGTGCTCTCAGATCTTGTCAATTACCTTGGGAAAGTAGCATCTCCCTTATTTGTTTTGTTTTGAGATGGATCTCAGTGTGAAGCCCAGGCAGTCTTGCACTTCTAGTCCTTCTCCTGCCTCGGCTCCCTGCACAGGGATTATAGTATGAGCAATCATATCCCATATCCCATATCCTGAAAAGAAGATTCTCTGGGTCTTCCTGGTAAACTGAGGGACAAATGGGAATCAGATATTAAACCTGACTGTAAAATCACGAGAGCAGAGGGCTTCCTGACAACTACAGTAGACCTGTACTTGTCTGTCCAATGAATAAAGTCTATACCATGGGCCAGATGCTGACGAGGAGATTCGTATGTTAAACAGGGGCTCATTTCATCTGTAAAACTGCTGTGAAGGAGCATAATAAACCTAAGGCTTTCAAAAATAAAGTCACTGTTCAAAATCACAGCTTCTGGGTAGGATGGAGATTCAATCCTAGACTTGTCTGGCAAAATGTGACTTCCTGTTTTCTTCCATTAAGAAAAATATAAGAGGTTGGGGATTTAGCTCAGTGGTAGAGCGCTTGCCTAGCAAGCTCAAAGCCCTGGGTTTGGTCCTCAGCTCTGGGAAAAAAAAAAAAAAAAAAAAATATATATATATATATATATATATATATATATATATATTGTTTTTCTCTAAGACTGAATAGTATCACTGACACTACATACATTCAAAATCTTAGTCCATCCCATAAAAGGGGGTCATGGCACCATTACATGTCTAGGTCCCATTTTTATTTGGGATTTTTACATTGTTTACACTAACTAATTGTGAGTAGCCTCGTGGGTGAATGGACCACTACAGGAGCCCTTTACAGTTTCTCAGAGATTGCCTGGGGAGAACCCCAGTTGTCCACTAGCTTTTGCCAGCATACATGGTTTAGTTCTCCCTGCCTCACTTAAATGTTGGAAGTGTGTTGCTGGAATGGCCCCTGTCCCTCCAGCATGTACAGTCCAAATTTTTGCAGAGCAGCTATGGAGGCAGTTTTGGAAATACAACTCTTAACAACTCTCCCATCTGGTTTTCACAGCAGCCCTTCCTCCAGAGCCCACAGAAGTCACAGTCAGCTCCTGTTTCTCTGGGATGCTAGCTGCCTTTTCATGTTGCTGAGTGTACATTATGTCCGTCTGTCAGCAGATTGGGGAATGGTCTCCATCCTGACAGATACATTTCATAAATGTCTTAAAAGCACACACACTAATGTGAAGGAAAAAAGGAAATTCTTCTGGTTTTGGACTCTGGCTATTTGCTCTTTGCAGCTGAAGGTGTCAAGGGAATGAGATTTCCCAGGTAGATGCACTAATGTAAAATGCATTAGTGTTAAGGTGGGGGCTCCCAATCCACCCAGGGCCAAAGGGTTAATATAAAATGACAGAATTTAATGACTGCTATTATGGTTGCCAAGCAACACAGAGAAGGTGTGCCATAAAGGCCTAATTAATGAATGAGGTAGCAAGAGTTTCTGTTAAGTTGGTAAGCAGTTCACAGTTCACCATTGGTTGGCTCTGCCCAGATGGTAATGTTCTTAAGGTTTCTTAGCTCCACTGAGCAGCAACAAAATAATATGATGATAGCTGCAGTACTGGCTCAAGTCCTGGCATCCTTTCTAGTCATGGCAGAAACTACAGCCTCCTGCAGGTTCATACAGGGGAAGGTATGCTTGCATTTTGTTCCTCTGATGAGCCAGATCCACAAGATCGTGACAGTGGTTCCTTTCTGTGTGCCCTTCTTCTCACAGTGGTAACACTGAGAATAGTAAAAATTTGGGACCAAATTAGATTGCCCATAGAACTAGCCTTCTTGGGGGATGTGGGGAGGGGACTTTTCAGAAACAAGTCCAGGTGGCAGTGAAAAGGACTGAGGACCAATAGCTAAGCTTCCCACTCCACTGAGCTCCCCATTAGTGCTACATATCATCCTGAGCTTTCCTGGATCAGAGCACAAAGTCTGTCCTGGACTCTCAGCCTTCTTCCTCAGTTCTGTCATGACCACGCTGTCACTGGTGGATGCTGATCAGGAAGATATCTCCTGTCATGCTCTATGAAGGTATCAAAGCACAGAGCCCTTCCTTAAATAGCTGTTATCTTAAATTCACTTAAAAAAAAAAAAAAAAAAGGAAATGAGGCTTGGTTCAAATCTGAAGTGAGGAAGCCAACCTTAAGTCCTATTTGTGAAGCTTATTCCCCATTCATTCTGCCACAGGGCCTCAGTAACGACTAAGGCTCATAGTTAAAGGCTTGCCCTAATTTAATTTCCATGCTGAAAATAGACAATTACTCTGTTTTGTACTGTCACGACTGTCGATTAAAACCACAAAGTTTCTTTAAAGAGTACATCTACTACATTCAAACATAGCTCCATATCATCATGCATTCCAACAGGAAGGTGCAATGGACTGGCAAGAGAGAAAAAACAGTTTTCTTCACCCCAACCACAAGCTAAGTCTTGAAGAAAACAAGAGAGAGACAGGGGCAAAGGGACAGAAGAGGCAGCTGTCTCAGCCTGAAATCCAAGGGAAAAGGCTCTTATTCTTCAATGGAGGAGGGGCTGTGCCTGCTGAGGGGGCAAAGGGGAGTCCCAAATGAACAAAGGTAAAGAGAAGAGTAGGAAAGATTGGTCTGAGACCAGCTAAAGTGTTCTCATTAATGGCCTGCAACTTCAAATATAATCAAAGTAGGGGCCTCAGCTCTGTCTAGCAAAGGATCAGAAGAATCGCTCTCTGATCCTTTCATTAACGGAAACCCATTCTTTTCACAAGGCCCAGCAACTAGAGACAAACACTCACTTTTCTGACTATGAGGCTATTTATAATACATTCAAATGCTTTTCAGAAGAATCTTGGGAAGTCAACTTCATCACTGTCAACGTTTTCTGCTATGTTGTGCCATGATTATTTACAGATGACTCTCACTTATCTATGGAGATGTTTGAAATGCAGGATCAGCCTCCTGCTGCCACCCATGATTCAAGTATGCTGCTTTAGTTTGCTGTTTGAGAGCTCATACTTGGGGAGCACCAACAACTCAGTGTTACTTCAGGCAAAATGCAATTACAAGAAGCAGCAGCTACTTCCACCTCATCTTCCCATCAAATACTCCATGAGCATTTAAAAGGGATTTAAGTACAAAAATCAGGACTTCGGGTGGTGGGTGATTCCCTTCCAAATGTATAGATTCTGCTTCAAATAGCAAACTGCTGGGCTGCTCTCTCAGCACGTCCCCTCTTCTTTACCTTGATCCCACGCTTCTTACCTCACTTATAACGTGTCCTCAACACTGTCACTAAAGTGGTTTTCTCACACATAAATATGACTATGACACTCTCTGATGATTTTCTAGACTTTTCTTCACTGACTTCAGAGTCAAGCTACAAGTCCATGCTCACAGCATGTGAGGTCCTTGATCTTAGCAAGGGGGGGAGGGTTAACCTCCCTCCCTAAGTGTGGTCAGCGACACTGAATGGCTTGACACTGCAGAAACCCTGGGCACTCCTGGTTATAAGCTTGTGCTATCCAACCTACATAGAGTGATTTTCCTTATCCCCATCCTTGTTCCAATTTGCCATCCATGTTGGGGAATCCTTAGTAGCCCTTGAGGTCTCACTTCCCACTGTTACTAAGCAAGGCATACTGTCTCCTGCAGGGCTTTAAGGTTTTACAAGCATTCAAGTTTTAACATGCTAAGATCACTGGTTTAATCATAGCTCCTATAATCCACATCTTATCTCTGTATCTCTACTGTTAACTCCATCTCCAGGCTCAAGGTAGAATGCAGACAACATTTACTGCCCTGATGATTTGCCATTCCTGGTGAACAGACTATACCTAACATCAAACCCACTCTAGTATGATCTTTGCTTCTAGTCAGAATACTAAGAAAATTCCAGGTTTCCCTTAGTTCATTATTCTTGAAGGCATTGGATTAGTCTAGGCTTTGTATTCTTAGCACTCAGTACCCACTCCCATGTTTTAGAGTCCATTGGGTTCTTCTAATTAACCTGCATTTCTCATCATAGCCCTCAGACATAATTCAGCAATACTATAAAACAAGCCCCATTCATCAAGACATACCAAAAGAGTGAGGAGCCATAGTGCACACCTGTGGAATATCTAATCAACCTCTAAACCAGCACACCTAAACTTCCTAATGAGCCTAAAATAGGAATGTCACTCTTTAATGGCACTGAAAAGCAAATAGTGTGTGCTCAGTGCTGCTGGCTCCAGGCCAAATATGACTTCAACTCTGGTACAAAGAGTCAAACCACCAGGCATGATCAGGGAAGAGGAGTAGGGATGAAAAGGTGGACAGGGAAGAGAAGCAGAGAAGAAGGGGGAGCACCAAACTGTAAAACAGAAAACAAAAACAAAAACATGAACATCTACTGAGCTTCCTTCAGAAGAGAGGCTGGGCTTATTCAAAACAAAAGTGAGGCACAGACAGGAGGCTGCAGCATGGACGTGAGGGCTGAGGGCAGAGAGCCCAGCGAGGCTGCTGAGCCTTCGCTCCTTCAGTGCTGTGCTACAGAATCTGGATCCTGTCCTCTTAGAGAGCAGGTAATCCCCTACCAAGAGAGGTGCAATTTGCTCTTTCCTCTAAAGGACAGTCTGACAATTAAAAACCTGAGGAGAGCAACAATATCCCCAAACAACCAAGCAACAGATAAACAGACCGTCCCCAAGGGTTTTGCCAGCTCACCCTAAACTTGAAATTCAGACTTTGACTAGTATTTTCAATGGGCTTTTAAGGATTTAGAAGCATAAAATTAGCTTTATAGATTACCATTTAAAATGGCTGAAAATAAAGCCAGGAACAAATCCATCTTCGGGAAATTCTTACTGAAGTCACAATTTCAACCCACCTTTACTTTTACTGTCAAACATACCTGCCATTGCAGGGCCTCTCAGTACAAGACACCAATTACGCCACAAGCCTAATTGTCAAAGCTTCAGCTAGAACTGAAAATTTAGAAGTTGAATATGAAACACTCTTGTGACCCTCATTATATTCTTGTTCGAAATCTTTACTATCGGTAGTGTAATTGTGAGTTAAATGCTAACATTCAGTGATATTCAGAGACAGATTTTACAAAGCCTTTAGAAATGCTTGAAAGCTTTAGAGCCCAGGTCTCTGATGTGACAATGCTTTGCAAACTGACCTGGGGAAAAGTCTGCTTCTCTCCAGCATGCAAAGGCAGCTGCCTGGACCACAGGCTCTACAGTGTGCTTTGGAAGTGGTTCAGCATCGCTCTCCTCATAACTCAAATCCTGGTTTGTGTCTGTCTTTATAGGTCATTGTTGGCCAGATGGAAAATATTAAGGGGAAGATATTGCAACTGAAACAGCAGGCTGTAGTAGTGCACAGTCGCAAGGCCCCAGTTAAGCACAAGCAGATCTGCAGGTGGGCTGTTCTCTGCCACAAACCAGCTCTGGTGCATCCTCTGCTCAGCAGCAGGAGGGCCTGGCCAGCTGAGAGCCACCACTGTGCCAAACAGACTGTGCAGGGTCTCACTGCTCCGATGCTTCCAGAGAAAGAAGGAGAATCGATGGGTTCCTTTGTAAACAACTTGTGCTTTTAGGCTGTGGCCAACTTCAAAGGGGAATAACTTAATCCAGTCACAAATTATGCCATGCACATCTTCGGGCTGATTTTTTACTTGAGAAATTATGTGATCGCCTAAAACTAGATTACTGCAGGTAAATGACAAAGGAAAGTTAAGCATGGCATTTAGCAAGCAGGAAATACTGTACAACCAAATGTAGTTGCTATTTCCTGCTTAAACTAATTTTCAGCAAAATCTGATTTCTTATATTTTTGGTTGTGAGCCTAGCCTTTAACAGCTGATCCATCTCTCAAGCTCAAAATCTGATTTCTTATGAGTGAATGAAGACTTCAACATCAAAGTTTGTGCTGTGGTACGATGTTCCTTCATGGGTCTGTCTCTGTATATGAGGCCTGGCTCAAGTGTGGTCCCATCCACACATATTTGTGCAATACAAGCTTCAAGTTATTACTAATTACTAGAGTTTACCAGTGGCTTAGCTTGTGTTTGGAAGTGATATAGGGTAGCAGCTATCATCAGGAATCCTACTGCACAAAGAGCCAGGGCAGCTCAGTAGTATCTTACCTAAAATTAAATCTAAATCTGAAGAAGCACAGAGTCTATGGTGCCTGTCTCTCTCTTATGAACATGAAGGAATAAAGATAGTAGAAGAAGAGCCTCTGGCTTTGGCAGTTACCAAGGTACAAGCACTCAGGATAGGCAATAATAAATTTGTGCCCAACACCCAAAAGGGAATATCCTACTTAGGTATTTCTTGATTAAAAAAATATAGAGTAACTGAAGAGATTTTAAGATTTACTTATATATAAATGTTTTGCCTCCATATTTGTGTGTATATACTCTAAATACAGTGTGCTCTCTCTCTCTCTCTCTCTCTCTCTCTCTCTCTCGTGTGTGTGTGTGTGTGTGTGTGTGTGTGGATGTGTGCGCGTGCAAGCTCACAGACTTGCATGGAAGAGACCATCATATTCCCTGGAACTGGAGCTACTGGTATTTGTGAGCTGGTACTGGGAACTGAACCCAGGTCCTCCACAAGAGTTAACAAGTGTTCTTTAACTAATGAGCCATCTCTCCAGGCCCCACAATATAGATTACCCAGAGACCATAGAAACTGTCCTTTGAAAACGCTTAGTGTCTGTAAAACTTTATAAGGACACTCAAAACAATTTTGGGGAGACAGTTCCAAGAAATTTTCACAGATTTGAAAATGTATCTCATCATACCCCCCAAAAAATGTTCCATGAGCTAATAATGTTGGAAAGAGTCTAAGAGGACAAAGTAAAAAGGTCCAGGGATCAGCACAGAGGATCTGCATTCAAGTCCTGACAACAGAGGAGCCACAGAACTTCAGCTCACGGAACTCTGCATTGTCGTCTGCAATTTACCCAGTTGTCATAAGAATTGAGTAGGGTGGTGAATGCTAAAAGTATTAGGCATGCTGAGCTCCAAGTAAGGGAGGTACACAGCAATAAAATACAGATGTGCTGGTACAAAACCACTGGAGGGAACCTAATGAGTGTAACAGCTGCTCTTATTTTTCCTAAAACTTCTTCATGATTTGATTGTCTAAGGTTAAAAGCAGGAAACATTGAAGTTCCTTGCATGTTTATGATGCAACTTCATTTCTATCAAATAAAAATTGATTTTAACTCATAGTTCGAATGGCATTCCCATACACAAAGGAAAACAAAAGTAGTGCTGGGGCCCTGACACCAGTGAAGGAAGGAAGCATGGGCACTCTCTGACCAGCCTCCGGTCCAGAGAAGATTTCAGATCTACCCAGCTGCATCCTTTGAAGCTGTTTGCTTTTGACATCATAATTACAAGATGGTGCAAGGGCTGTGAGATCACAAACACATGATGACTTAAAGAAGAACAAACATCAAGAAACAATCTTTTTCTTGCCAAAGACCTTCCAAATGATACGAGGAAAACACCATCAGGGGAAAAATTGTAAAGGTAGAAGAAAACACAATGAAAACTCAACATTCAGGTTTTCAATTATACAATTTACATTGGCAAGCTAAAGAAAATGCACACAACTGGGGAAGAAACTTTGCTATAAATCCATTAAAACAGGTGTATACCAAACTCCTCAAGCACTAAAGAAAAAAAATCAAAGAACACATGGACAGATATACTATGTATGCTCTTAGAAGAGGAGGACTGAAAAACTGGTACAAAAACTTTCTTAAGTTCATTTATACATTTATCCCAGGAAAGAATTAGAAGAGAAAACATTTATAAAAGAAAAATTGCTGGAAAACTCATGCTATCTGGTTTCAAGACTTGTTATAAGCCATGGTAATCCATCTGGTGGTGACAGACACAGAGGATCATGGAATAGGAAGGTCCTGAAACAGACTTCCACAGTGCAAATTTCCAAAAGTGCAAAGATTATTTAAGAGAGGAATCTTTTCAAGAAGTGTGTGTGTGCACGCGTGCACACACTGATATCCATGTGTATATGTGGGGGAGAATAACTCAACTTAAAACTTTAAAAATCAATCAAACAAAAAAGACAACAACAACAAAAAGCCACCCCCCAAAAGAAAAAAACAAACAAACAAAAACTATAGAGACAGGTATGGCAGCATATATGCTGGTACTCAATTTTAATTCTAGCTCAGAGTCAGGTGGATCTCTGTGAGCTTGAGGCTGGCCTAATCTAAATAGCAAGCTCTGGGACAGGCAAAGCTACATAATAAGAGACCTTGTCTTAAACAAACAAACAAATAAACAAACAAAGACTATCAAAACCACATTAGAATGGAGCTAAGGTCTACAGGTAAAGCATGAAATGACAAAACTTTTAGGAAATAAAATGGGGCAGTCATTGTGATCTAAGTTAGGCAAATAGATCCTGGAAATATATTTTAAAATATTAAGATTGATAGCCACTGATAGGGCTCAACAAGTCTGATGACCTGAGTTTGATTCCTGGAATACACTGAGGAAGGGAAGAACAAACCCTTGGAAGTTATCCTATGACCTCTATAAACCCACTATAGCACCAAGCATGTCCACCATTTTCCATTTTAGTTATTTTTCTGTTGCTGTGATAAAATATCATGAGCTTTAGAAGAGTTTATTTGGGATTATGGTTCCAGAGTATTAAGAATTCCTCATTGGTAGAGAAGGATGACAGCAAGTGGCGGGCATGGGGGTAGGAGGAATAGGAAACCAAGAGCTCACTCAGGTCTTCTACAGCAAGCATAAAGCAGAGAGAAGAAAGTGGAAGTGGTATGCGGCTTCTAAACTCCCAAAGCCCCTCCTCCTAGTAACTTACTTCTTCCACAAGGCTGCATCTCCCTATAACTTTTCCAAACCGTGCTAACAAATGAGCACCCAAGCCCAGGGAGGACATTTCTCATTCCAATCATTGCATACTCTCTTCTGAGCCTCAAGGCAATTTCTTAATTGTAGACCCTATAAAGTCAAAAAGTACTCAACATACAATGGCACAAAATATACATTACCATTCTAAACAAGAGGGTGGGTCAAATAAGGACACACTGAACTAAACCAAAACCAAAACCCAGAAGGATAAATTCCAAATCCAAGAGGTCAGTGTCCCTTGTCAAAGCATTTACATGCCTCCTTTATAGTCACCTTTGCTGCCTACAACATACATCTCTCTCTTGGCTGGTTCCACTCCCTGTGTGCAGGTCTCTCCACAGCAGATATCACACATCTCTAGCATCTCCAATATCTTAGGGTCTCCAAGGCAACACAGGCTTTCCTTTCATAGCTTTACACCATGGCCTTTCAAGGCCTGTAACCCTCTCAGGGTCTTCCCACATGGACTCTGCTGCCTCACTCTCCCAGGTCTCAATGACTGAATCCATGACCCCTTTGAGGTTGTATCTAAAGGCAGGACCATGTGGATGACACTGCAAAGTTTGACTGTCACTTGGGATAGACCCTGTCTCCTTTGACATTAGCAGCATTTTTATTTTTAAATTCAGTTGATTTCTAACAGCAGAAAACTCCTAGGCTCTTTCACAAGTCAGAGGCTTAGCTGGGTGGGGTCCTGCCCTCTTGGTACCTGTTTTATTGTTCTAACGCAGAGCCGGCATTGTCTTAATAGCACTAATCTCCCCAACAAATACACCCTCTTCCCAGCACATTCTTGGACTATTAGATTAAGCTTCCTAGATATCTTTTTTCCTACAAACTATACTTCTTTCTGTCCCACTTGTTCTTTTTCATGTGGGCCCACAGAAGTGTTATTAGTAACGATCATGCTACAGATTCAATATTATGTTGTTTTGAAATCTTCGCCAGCAGAGAAAGTCCATTTTTAATTTAGCCCAAGCAAGTTCTTAGGACAAGGGCAAAAAGCAGCCAGATTCTTTCCTAAAACATCAGAGGAATGACTGTTCTCCTCTGCAGCCTCCTGAGTTTGAAGTGAGTGTGTGTGCATTGGTCTCAGTACTGCTGTGTTTCAGGCTTCTGCTAGGATGGCTCTCTTTAAGCTCTGCTTACATGAAGCAACTGCCTTTTTAGTCCCAAGGTCCAAAATGTTCTACATCCATCCAACAAACATGGTCAGAGCCCTCACAACAACACCTGACTTTCTGGTACCAATTTCTCCTCTACACAACATATATCCAAAATAGAAAATAAATCAATATTTTAAAAAGTTATATGTTGCATCCATCTACTGCTCTCAATTAGTGAAGACCATCCAAAACCCAGAAGAACCAATTTTTAAATCATATCGCTGACAAAGTATTTCTGTCATAAATAAAGAACTCTTTTAAATTCAACAGTAAGGAGACAAAGCAAGTTTTAAATGATAAAAAGAAAAAACAATAAACAAGAAACAAACAAAACCAAAACAACCTCTGACCAGCCATTTTGTCAAAGATATACAGAGAGCAAACAAACATAGGTAAATCAGTCTCAAATCACAAAGCATCAGAGAATTACAAATTATCACCGCAGCAAATGCTGCTACTTATAGAAAGTAGGTGACATAATAAACTGGGGATGAAAATAAGACTCTGGTGAAGATTCAGGACAGCTGGAACTTACATTGCTGGTGCAAATCTAATCCAAAAGGACACAGGCACTGGAAAACCACAAAGCAGCCCCACACACACCTGAACACCTTAGCACACCGCCCACATTGCACACACTCCTAGGCACTTACTTAAGAGAAAGAAAAACATGATCACACGAAAATCTGCATCCACATGTGTAAAGTAGCTTTATCATAACCACAGAAACCACAAGCAGCTCTGATATCCTTCCATGGTCAGCAGGCACACTGTGCATTTCAGGGCTGCATCCAAATACCTACTCATCACACCAGTCAATCCCATGCATAATAACATGGACAAGCCTCACATGGACTTTGCTATGTGCAACAAGCTGATTCCACAAAGGAAGCACATATGATTCAATTGCAACTACATTTCAGAAAATGCAGAACTATGGCAATCTGTTGTCATCAAGGATTCAGAGTAGAAGAGTCTGACTGCAAAGAGTGGCGTAGGGGCATGGGTAAAAAGTTACAGATCGTTTTGGGAACAGATACAAGATTATGAATTTATCAAAACTATACAAGAGGACACTAGAAAAAGTAAAGTTTTAAGTGTGTAATTAAAAACTGGGCTCTGGGAGGAAAAGAACCCTCAATATAGTTAAGTTTCACTCTGAGTTTCAGTTTCTTTGTCTGCATAATGGGCATAGCAGAGCCCTTCAATAAATATGAGTTGTCACTAATTTTTAAGTTATAGAAATATAGGATATTGCACTCAATTAAAATTCAGAACCATTTAAAGGTTATATAATATGATATTCTGAAATAATGGAAGTCACCCAATCAGAGACATCTCCCTTTGTAAAATATAAACTGAGGGTAGGGTTGACACAGTAGTGAAACACTAGCCTAGAATTCATGAGGGCCTAGAGTCTGACCAGCATTGCAAACATAATGTATATAAACACAAGAAAGGAAGGAAGGAGAAAAACAGGCATGGTTATATGGGCCTGTTAGAAGGCTGGAGCAGGAGGATTGCAAGTTTGATGCCAACCTAGGCTATATGACAAGACCCTGCCTCATTAAATCAATCAGTCAGTCAATTCACAAACACTGATCACATATATAATCATCTACATTTCCTTATCAAGGGTCAACATTATAGTTAATTGAAACTTGTGTGCCTGTCTTCAGATCCTGTGCCAGGTAAATGTGGAAAAGTTGATGTTCCATATGTCACTGACTTCATGGAGTCTACAGTTTCATACTCAACACCTGCCAGCACCCAGATGGAGAAGTATATATGGGAGGAAAAATATGAATTCTAGAGTCAGAGCTAACTTTTTAAGTACTGACAAATAAGTAATGCCTATGTGATACAGCCTCCTGCTAATTGTTTTGCTGGGTTTTATGAGACAGGTTCTCTCTATGTAGCTAATGATGGTCTAGAAGTTGTGACTCTTCTATCTCTGATTCCTAAGTGCAGAGTTGCAAGTGTTTGCCTACATGCCCATCTTTCCTTTTCTTTCTATGAAACAAAGCTATGTGTCCCTGGAAGAGCTGTTGAAGGGAGGAATGTGCACAGAAGCACAGAAGCACTCCTCTAAACAGCACTGGCTTCCAGCATTAAAGGTTCTACCTCAGTCCCTGATACCACAACATCCCAAAAGAGCCTTGCAAATGAAGCTTGGAAAAAGTCCTACATTTACTTCACTTGTCGTACTAGATTTCAAAACCTGTGTTAGGATGGATTACTGTGAGGCAGCATCATGTTATTATTTCTCCCTCAGAACAGTTCCTTGTGGGATACATTATTGTCCTCATTTTTTTAAAGATTGGAAACAAAAGTCCAGGAAAGTAAGGCTATGCTTATGCAGTGGTAGCTAGGAAAAGAAGAAATGGGGCCTGATCCCTCACAAGGAACAAATGGCATTCACTTAAAGAGCTGGTAACCTGTCCAATCTTAAGTATCTGGCAAAACCCAAAGTACCTCCTTTTGTACCATAGCCATATATAATAAATATTTTAAACAATTCTTCCAAGGGCTACATCTTATTTTCAAAGTTTTTATTATCAACCAAGACTTCCAAATCACCAGAAGTTTTGTACCTTTAACAATAACAAAATCATGCTAGCTACTTCCATGAGACTGAACTTTCTCCACTAATAGCAGTTCATTTAATGAGGCCATTTAATGATGCAAAAGGCACTAATAATTTCAAAAGTTTTTCTGGAGTGTTTGAGAGCCAAGCCACAAGTTGTGGAAGAGTTGGAACTTACAGAGAGAGGATACTCAGTGTATCCCTGAAGTCACACAGCTCACCAGGCTGAGTAAAGTGACACTGGAATCTCTCCATGATGACCTAGTGGCCCTGTTAGCTCAGGAGTCCAGGTTACAATATTCTTTAATGATGAAAGGAAAAATCCAGCGCTCTGAAGACCTGAGAGATAGCTAAGAGGAAAGAGGAGATAACAGGGGCCTTATCTATGGTGAAAAATAAATGAGGATTTGTGTTTAATATCCCACCTAAAACTCACAAAAATGCCAATAATCAAATGCAATGTAAGTTGATGATATGGTTGTGTATTAAGAAGACAGCACAAAACCTATCTATCTCCCTTATTATTCATTACAAGCATAATCATGGGAATAATGAAGAAAATATTCAAGAACATGGATTATGCTGACAAGGACCTAAGAAGATCAACTGACCTCCATAAGATGGTTTTGGTTTGAATTTTTTACAACTCTCGGAAGATATGAGTCTTAGCATCATGGGTAACCAGCCAGTCCAATTCCCTCATGTATACACTTGTAGTTGATCAAGTCAGGCGCTGCACTTAGCATCATGTGGTTGATTAGAACAGCACATAGGGCTTAGACCAATTCTTCAAGCCCCAAATCTTCCCTGCATAGCACTTTGATGCCAATGGTCTCTGCCTTTATTGATCATCACTGCCATGAAATCAGCAATCTTAAAGTCAATTACAGCTTACCAACTCAATTTATTCAATACTTTCTGACAAAAAAAATTATTAAGTTTCATTTGGTTAGCTAGTGGGGTATAGTAATCCTCCCTGAGTTACAACTAGTTTTGTGCTAGATTAGAATTACTTTTAACATCTAATATGAAAAACACTTTTACATTTTTTTTTTTAAATTTGACCTTGAGTTGAACCTGGTCCTTAAAGGATAACTATGTAACTGAGTAGTTCAAATTATTTTTCTTAAAAGAAAAAAAAAAGTCCCACTTGAGTTTGGGGAAGTGGGTATGGGCATAACAGAATCAAAGATTTTTCATGTGCATCCCTTGATCTTTAAAATAGCATTATATAACAACAGAAGGTCTCGCTCACTTGCTCTACCCACAGAAGAACATTTCAAAATCCATTCTTCCCAGAGGATTTTGCAGCCATCAGCAGCACTTCAAAGGAAGCAGACAGTGGATGAGCATAAATCACAAGCAACTCTCACTTTATGAAACATTTTGCAAACAATACTCTTGAATATACCTGCCTCTCACAGCAATCCATGCCCACACCTCAGAAGTGAGTGATGAGAGCACATGTGAGAAATGCTATTCATGTTTTGTCACTTGCATTCTGAACCACTGGTACCAAATACACCAATACCCTTCTGAGAAAGTTACATGAAAAAATCCTGTCAAAGACCATTTAAAACAGCCTACTAGTTCAACATGCTCAGCTGAGAAAGCTTCCCAAAAGAATAAGAAATTGAAACAAGAGAAACAATATCTAGAACGCAAAACCCTGAGCATATCAACAGCCACCAGGGGACTCATAACCAGAATTTGGTAAGAGGATTTTAAGATTAATAGACAAAATGAAGTTAAATTTAAGACATATTTAAGTTAATGTTCAGTACAGATACAAAGGAGCAAAAACCAGTCAGGAAATATAACTCAAAACCTTAAACAATTGTTCATAGATTTTCCTTTTACAAAGTAAAAACCTGAAGATAAATAATCATCACAATTCTCCACATTGCTGACATCTGGGCCAGATTACATCAAACACTGCCTTCCTGTTTTTTTTTTTTTTTTTTTTTTATTTTTTTTTTTTTTTTTTTTTTTTTTTTTTTTTTTTTTTTTTTTTTTTTTTTTTTTTTTTTTTTAATTTTTTTTTTTTTTTTTTTTTTTTTTTTTTCGGAGCTGGGGACCGAACCCAGGGCCTTGCGCTTCCTAGGCAAGCACTCTACCACTGAGCTAAATCCCCAACCCGAGAATTTTTTTAAAAAGAAAAATTTAAACCTGTCTCTAGAGCCATGAAAACTGAAAACCAGCTAGATCAGCAGCTTCTGGGTACGTGTGGTTTGTGTGTGTCTGCATGAGCACATGCATGTAGTGATGGTTTTATTTGTTTTGCTGTTTTTCGATTTTTAATTTCAGGCATTTTTAACACATTCATGTGCTTTATTCTTCCCCTTTTCTCCATTCAGTAGCAGTGTAATGCTCCAAAATCTTCACTTAGTCATTAATGGAATAAGTCTTATATCTTTAAGTGCCAAAGAAATTGGCCACTGGTAAGAAACCATTTGAAGAACACCAGCAACTTTTGTTAAGGCTGTTGTTCTATAGTCAAATGCAATTCAGAGCAACTTGAACTGAACCTTTCTACTATCAAAGAGAGTAATTCACTGGGTTGCCTGGGATTTGGTTGGCAGACCATTCCAATATTTATCTGGGGACAACTTTCACCTTTGGCTAGAAAATACTAACACAGAGCTTGAAACTGACCAAAGTAAGAAAAGTAAATACTACTGCAAGGCTTAGTGGACTCTCTGAGGCGCTTACTAAAATGATGGTGGCTACAAAGCTTTTCTACAGCATGCTCATGCATGCCTTTGTATACATGTTCTAAACAGCCAACTGAGCTTTTAGCCAGAACATAGTATGAGTCTTCACCAGGATCCAGAAGTATTTTTAAGAACAAAATGTTTTTAAGGACCCAATCCAGCTTTCCTCTGATATCGACACTGCTTTTCTTCAGTAGTTAGGAAAAGAACTCGGTCATGTTTTTAGGACTAACCTCAGTTTCAATAATTACCTTGTCGACACTGAGCAAGCACTGAGTAAGAGAAGCAAGTGACAAGGCCCAGCTTGTGTCCTAATTGTCAGGACTCTGGGTTTTCTTATTAAAAATAAATGTTAATGCATTTATCTTTCCTAACTTACACAATTAACTTTTGAACAAAGAAAATTATCGGATATAAATAAAACTAAAGAAGAAAGCAAATTTGAAAGCGCCTGGAAGGAACAAACTGAGAAAGAAATGTGGTCACCCCATGGAAAAAATCTCGGGCCAGCTTTGATAGGACCTGTAGCTGAAAGTTCTTTCAGGTTTTCGGTTCCACTCTTCTGAGATGACGAACTCACTCTACCTCTTAATAAAAGGCTTGTATCTGTCTTTGATATATGAAAGACACTCCCAGCTGGAGGAGAGCATAGGAAAGATCTCAAATATTTGCTTCAGCTGCAGAGAGCTATTAATGAAAGTTTAGAAAATGAAGTAGCATTTAGGAGGGAAATCTTTAGAAAGAAATGGCATGCCCTCACTCTGAAAAATCTTGGTGGAGAAGGCTTCAGTAATAAAAGTCTAACAAATAATCTTCTCTCATACACACCAGAGTTCTTCACCCTCTTCCACCTAATCCAGAACACATTCGTAATCCTCTGCTCTTACAGAAAAGGGGCTTCAGAGAATTTGCTTTTCACACAAAACACCAAGGGTGAAACTCACATACCAAATGCAGAGGCCATAAAACCCAACAGAATCAACCAGCAGTTCCCCCACGCTAGAATTTTACAATAAATTCTTAGAAAAACAAAAACTCTGTTTGTGTAAGAACATGAGCTCTCACAGTGAAATCTGGGCAAAGGGGACCTCAGCATGGGCTCTGCGACTTCTGCAATAACCTCTGCTTGCTGGTGCTCAGGCCGCTCTCCTCTTGCTGTCAGAAGAGACAGGAAGAAGAAAGCCAGGCTCTCTTAACCACCTACCCATTTAATGATTTTTACTGACAATCTAATGTACTCTCAGTTCAACACACAGGAAAAAGAAAACAAAGATTCAACAACATCACCAAGCAGCTTCCCATCCCTCTCAACTAACCTACAAAATGACTACTTTGCCTGAAGGCCAGGAGGAGTTATAGAGGAAGCAAATTACATCAGACCTTTTCTTATGATTTCTTTTGACAGAAGAACAGGAGAAAACCACATAAAAACACTAAGTTTGTTACTAGAAAAAGATATTGCTAACCCCTTACCTAGGTTATTATATAACATGATTACATATATGTGAATGACTCTAGACAAAGTCTGTATTTTACACATGTGGGAAAATGAGGATCAGACAAGTCAAGAGGTAAGATGTGATAGATGGCTAATAAATCAGAACTTAGTTTTAATTGATACATAATATTTGTATTTATGAGTTACAGTATGATAATTTGATGCATAAGTCAGAAATGAATCTAGTTTTGGCTAAAAGTAAAAGCTCTTTCTTTAGAATGTCAAGTACTTAAACACAAAAGTGTCATCTACCTTCTGTGAAAAATATAGTGTTTTAAGGAACAGAGGAAGAGAGATTGCACATTCACAAGCATATTTATCTATGCACGTGTGTATGAGTAGGCAAATACTAGCATAAAAATAAGTTATCTCAGCAAAATATCCTCATTTTGTAAGTACCTAACTTGGGGTCATGTATTTTCCAGGTACTCTCTATTGCAAGTATACTTTTGTGCCCTCCTAGAAAATCCTCACTTCTTCCTTACAAAGTTTCAATATTCCTGGGCCAATGTGACATCCCTGTTTTCTCATTACACATGCCTGGCTGAAATCATGCTAAACCTCAGCAGCTTTTTGAAGTGGTAAGTCTGTTGCAGAATTTGTTAAAAAGTAATAATTTCAACACCACAATATAAATAAATATTCTACTTGAATAACCAAACTTTTATACACTGATAAGGAAAAGAGATATCAAAATCTTTATACACAGATATCTCACGAGGACAACAGATAGTAAGACAGCCTCCAGGCCCACCATTAGCATCGCGACAATATTCAAATCAATTACCAGCTGAAGACATGCTCCCTCTTTCAGCCCAGTTTAACCATCTCAAAGTTTCATGTAACGGATTTCAGACAATATAACCTTCTGAATCACAGAGAAGAACCAGAGGAAGTATTTGTTTCTTGTCTCCTATGTTTGTAAGGCCTATACTTGTCCCTTTAACAGGAGAAATTGCTTAACCTATTTCACTCCTCAGTTTCCTCAGAAAGGGAAGAAAATGGAGAAAAATCTGGTTGCCCTTTTAGCTTGAGGGAAGCTCAACTTTGTCATGCAGAGCTGCACGGTAAATGGGATGTGGGGATGACCACAAAATGATTATCTCCTTTCAGTTCTCACTGCATGCCAGAGCAACCCAACACCAGAGGATTTGCTCCAGCATTTCTGAGGGAGAATGACAGGATGAGATCATCCATGAGAGAAGAAAAGGCTGGCTCCTGCCCTCCCCCTTCTTTCTTGTCCTCAACAAGAAATTAATATCTCAAGATAACTCCGATGTGTCTGTCCCAGCCAGAACACTTGAAAGGCATGTTCAATTAGGGCCACAGCATTGCTTCTGGAGTGAAGGGCTATCACCCTGCCCTGGAGTTCAGTCTCCTCTGCACACACATAAACACAAGTGCACAGCGCCCCAATGCTGTTGTCCCCTCAGCTTTCCAGCACTGCCAGTTGGCAAACCCAAGCCAGGAAGTTGTCAATTCCAATTGCGTTTAGGCCATGTAGTCCTATTAAAGAAGGCTTGCTGGTTAAGGGGCATCCTCTGTTTCCAAAGCATGGGAAAAAAAAAAAAAAAAAAAAAAAAAAAAGGCTGTGCTTAGATTGGAGCTGGCAACTTCCACTGACTAGAATTTTCAAGGGGCTGTGAATGAGTTTAACAAAGGAGGTCTGTGGCTAGTTTCTGGCTGAAGTCCATGTCAACAGTTTTTAAGGTCACAGGCCACACTAACTAACATTTATTCCCAGCAGACCCTGTTCTAAACACAAGCTGTACGTAGTACAAATTTGGAATTTTTCTGTAATCCCTTGAGATATTCCTGATCCTTCCACATGTTTCTGCTCAATTAAAAACAATTCTCACTTCCCACCACAAGAGAGGCCATATTTGTAATCTCAGACTATCCTTAGGGTGGATGAACAAAAACCTGGCAAATCAAAGGGTTTGAGTGGGGAAGGGAAGGAATTCAGCTGGATCACACTGAACAGTGCAGACAGCTCCCCGGGGGCTCAGTTTTTGAAAACATAAAGCGGGTTATTGACAGAGATCCTGAGGCCATAAAAAAGGCAGGTTTGAGGCACGTATTGGGAACAGGCTCCTCGTCATTTTACACAAACAAGACGCAAACTTCTAAGAAAATTAAAAGGTCAGTTAGGTGGGTAGAGAATGATGACAATGAAAAGGGCAGACTCTGAACACCGCCACTGTGACTGCAGAGTGATTTTACATTGCAGATGAACTTTAAACACTTCTGAAATCAAATGCTTGAGCTCAATATGAGAGTTTACTGCAATTTGTGGGCAACCCTCACCATCACCCCTGGCAAAAAGGTGCTTTGCAGCAACAACACATTTTATAATGATAGCAGCTTTAAATCTTGTAAGACCACATGAGATTGAGCACCAAAGATGTACCATGCACTGTGTATGGCATGTCTACAAATAAAAACTTACAATCCTCCACACCATCATGGGAAATACAAAACTGAGGAAGTGATGTGACTTGCTCATGGTCTGAGCTAGCAAGGGGAAAATGTAAGGCCAAGTGGAATCCCCAAGGTCAAATCTCTTCTACAGACTTAAGGGGAAACAGCACCATGTATCATTGTGCTGCTTCCCTCTCCTGACATTCTGAACTTAGAATGGTGACATGCATTGATAATTCAACTTTTCTAAATTAAAAAATTTGTAGACTATGGTAAAATGAGTGTTTAGATCAAAATGAACAGATGAAAACCTCCAAAACAGCTACTTTATTAAAGACACCCAAAGAAAGATTTATTCAAATGCTCAGGAAATTACCTATGTCCACTGTTAATACTTAATTATTTTTATTTTATGTGTGTGAGTGTTCTATTTGCAAATACATATAAGTGCACCATGTACATGCAGTGCATTTAGAGGCCTGAAGATGGCATGGGATCCCTTGAAATTGGTGTTACAGATAGTTGTAAGCTTCCATGTTTATGCTCAGAACCAAACCCAGGTTCTCTACAAGAGCAGCAAATGCTCATAAACACTGAGCCATCACTCCAACCCACTCATCATGGTTAATACTTTAATGCTCAATGATTCAACCCATTTTTCTTATATATTGCTTTATAAAATAGAGATCTCATCATATAAAATTTGTCTCATGTCTTTTTTATATAGCAATTACACCCTAGATGTTTTCCATGTCATCAATGAATAATCTACACCAATTGTAATGGTTCATGGTATCTAATTTAACTAATTCTATAAATTATGCTTTTAAATTATAATTTTCATTCTATACACTATGTTATGTACCCTCACAAAAATGTTGATAAATTATGTATGATACAAATGACATAAAAACTATGGCATACAGTCAGAGCACAGTCCAAGCCTTTCTTGTAAACATATTTCTGAATTTTCCTAGAATATATTCCCAAAAGAGGGAAGAAATGTAAAGGTTTTAACTGGATATATAGGAACACTGGACCCTTTTATAAACTGACCTATAAAGTCAGGTGCCATCAAATGTCTTTTTAAGGTGGCACTTGATGGCACATAAGCCCGTACACATCTCATCTATGATGTAACAAAAAGAATACAACTGCTCCACCTGTTAGTCACTATTGCAGTAAGCGGTGTTGTGAGGAACCGATGACTACCTTGCCAAACCCTTCACACACACAGGCACAGGAGTACACCACTGCCATGCTGGCTATTAGGAGAGTTCTGTGAGAGACTCAGGCTTGCCCAGAAAGTGCTCTTACTTCCTGAACTGTCTCCACCCTCTCATCACTTTGGATTCATCTATGTTGTTGTTTGTTTTCCTTCCTATAGTTTGTGGCGCACTGTCAGAGCCGGGCATCCAAGACTTTTTCTAACTTTAAAATGGTTTTTTTTTCTTTTTTAAAAGTCAAGTATTTTAAAACTACCCATTTTTGATATATTTTGGGCATATATATATATACATACACATATGTAAATCATATATTTTAAATATATATATAACTGAATAAATGAACAATAGGACAACTAGCCCCACTTATAAGGCTCCACCCACGTTACTTCAAAATGAAAGTAAAACAGAATGAATTAGAAACCATAAATGATGTCTGCCTGGATTAATTCTGCAATAAATACTGCTTGATATTGATATAAGGGGTCAAATATATCACTATGTGGTAGTCCAACACTTAGGAACTAAGGTAAAGGGCCTTTGTTTGGCCTGAGATTGTTGATAGCTTCAAGTCCTATGGAAAGAGAAACCTATTTAATTTCTAGTGAGGACATTGATATAGGATTTTCTCTTTAATATTTTAAATTTCCTTGAGTTTTAACATAATTGTCTTTCCTAATGTAATATGTACTGGGGTACAATTGGAATGGTCATATGCTACTTGTTCTAATAAAGAGTAAAATCCAGGATAATAAATTAAGCTGGATATTTCCTACTTTATTCATCTAAAATTTTCTGTATTCATTGTTTTAAAAAACTACACACTGTTCCTCATTGTCAAGATTAGCTAATAGTTTACATGTTAACTTAAAAAATAGTTGAGTAGGATTTTCCCTATAAACAAAAATAATAAAATTATTTTTGGCAAATAACATTATCACTGTGCTTTTGAAAAGAATACACATCTCAGGAAAAAATGTATTTTTAATCACTAGGAATTTCTTCCCTTATAAAACAACAGCAGGAGAACAAATTACATAGTCTAACACATTTCCAAGAAAGTATATGAGATATAATGATCATACAATTTAGTAACTGAAAGGGCTCAGTACAAAACTATGCCTATTTCATATGCACAAGTCACAGAATTAAATACCCCAGTCACTGGGTGGTAGGATGACTTACAGTTCTGAGGGTTCTAAAATCCTTGAGTGAACAAGTATAACCTTTCATACTTTCAAAAATAACATCTAAGTACCATTGAGATGACTCTAGATCATCTAGGACACCTGCTGCCAAGATGACCACTTGAGTTCCATCTCTGGAATCCATATGGAGGAAGGAGCGAACTGACTCTGTCAAGTTGTGTTGTCACACGTGATTACATCATGAATACACACACACACACACACAATTAAAATTAATAAATAATTAACAAAACAATCTCTTAAACAATAAGTGGCTCACAGCTGAATGTTAGAACTACGGAATTTTCAAACTTCAAACAGTGCAATGTGCATTGGAAGAGAAGTCTAACATTTTCATCCTGCAGGTGAGAGATGCCAGACTTCCTTATTGCTTCTCAAACTAATCACAATGGTCAAACAGATGACATAAATCTACATCTGCTCTGCATTTGCAACAATGCCTTGATTTTACGTGTACAGCATAGATTAAGCCACTTCTACCTCTTGTCCAGTCAAAGCAAAGATAAGCCTGAGAGGAAATAAAGCTGCCCCTTGCAGCTCAGCGGCTCCTTGCTGCCTTGTAGAATGTGGCAGTACCAAAGGAAACACAGTAAGTCAAGGAAGTAGCAGTGTCTCATTTCTCTGGAGCTTGTTTCCTCTTAGAAATGAACACTTTTGCTAGCAAAGACTTGAAGCTCCAATTCCTGTACCACTCTGGGCTTTGGTCACCTAAGAGAAGGCTGGGGTAGGAGGAGATGGCCTAAGGCTGGCTGCCAACGCCAGCTACTGCTGCTCCCACAGCAGAAGCCACATCTGTCTTTCCCACTGTACAGACTGCTGCTTCAATAGCAGGTCACTGGGAAAGAAGGCTGCTTTTTATTTACTTTCCTTTCTTCTCTTCAAAGGTGACTTTCTTTAAACTGTACAGCTTGTTACTGCTGGTGAGTTGTGACTCCCCAGGGGATTATGTTCTAAGTGTGTAGGCATTCTTATAGGGGAAAATGCATACTATTCTCGAACACTTCATTGTTTTATTAATTAAAATAAGGGAGTCATGTGTCCAACAAAGTGATATGATCAGAACCCACCACCGTGAATTGTTTAAAAATCCTGAGGGCCAAAGAAGGACCCTGGTATAGAAACAAACACAACTGCAGGCAATCCCGGGGACTGCACACTGATAAAAACTACGTCCCAGGCCTCACAGCCAGTGAAATGATTAACCTGCCATGCCAAAGGGCCCCTTTCTCCTAAATGATCATCCAGAAAAGAACAACAGCATGGTGAACATCTTACTTTCAAGGAAATAATGACAAAAGAAATCACACATCTGGAGAAAGAAACAGAAACACTAAAAGGCAGGGGAAAAGCCTTCTGTTGAACAGTTTAGAGCATCCAAGTTTCTAAGATTTCCTGTAAGGCACTGGGCAGAAAAGCAGATATCTCTCAGCTTTGATGCCCAAACTACCCTAAAATGTCAGCCTATTCATTTTGTATAGTAGGATACCCTTGGGCAAGACAACCATAAATAATTTAAAACAGGAGATTCCATCTGCTTCTGGATATTTCAGCATCATATGCTTTCAAGGTAAAAATCTGGGAGCTGTCCCCACAGCTCCCTTCCCCAGCCACAAACACTTGTTTTTAACTGAAACATCTCTCAAAGAGCCCAAAAGAATGCCTGCACTGCACCTGTCTAAGGAAATGGTCCCCCTCACCCTTTTCCTTGACTGTACCTGTTGCTTAAAGAACACTGGAAGGAACAGCTAGAAGACACAAGCCAAAACTCAAAGCTAGACTCTTTGTTGCCTCTAGAGTTTCTCTCTGTGCAAACTGAGCTTTCCAAGGTTTATGGTGAGAAAACAAAAACTGAGACCACTACCAAAGAGTATGGAGGTCATAGCTGTTCCTGCATTTAGTTAGAAAGACTGTTGAAAGAAGAAGATTCCACCAAGCACTATTCAGTCTCATAAATCCATGTGTCAACACGCACAGAGAGGACATCTGTCTCCAACAGGGACTGGTGAGCAGTACTGAGAAGTCCTGTGGAAATCAAGGTACTATTCCCAAAGTGACGTGCAGCATCATATTCAAAACAACCTTGAACGTGCAGCAACAGTTGAAATGCCCACCTCAACCCAATCGTCTATGGACTGTACTCCATAGAACTAAGTCTAGAATCTGGGAAATGGAATAGGCTTCAAATCTTACTCATATCTTACCAGCACTTTCACAGCCTGACTTTTCAATTATGAACTGATGAACTTGGTTCTTTCATGCAGATACACTCTTTTTGTCAGGGCCTTATATGCCACTTCTCATTGGTAAGAAGCTTCTCTCCTATCTGCTACCTGGGTTTAACCAAATCCCATTAGCAATGAGAAATGAACAGTGTCTAATTTGTGATTCAAAAGCACTCTACATAAACACACATACATTAAATAATATATTTTGTACAAATCCTTTCCCTTAGGTAGAAAGAAATGCAAAAGTGAAATGGGAGAAATATTTGGAATCTCTCAGTATATTGTACTTAAAGGCATAATTACTTTAAGATTTGGTAAACGCTGAGAAGTACTTACTGCTTTAATTTTGTAATATGAAGTTCAGCTCATCAAAATACTGGGCAAATGTGAGGTTTTCAAGTGGGAACTTGTAGGCAGACCTCTGAGCAGTTTGACATAAATAAAGCACAAACAGCAAGAGCTATGGGTGGTTCCTACCAGATAGGAATACACCCTCAGATACTGCCCTGAATAAAGATCTAAACTAAAAATTTTTGAAATGATACCTTGATAAAGGGGTTATTTCTGGGCTGAAGAAGTGGCTCTGATTAAGAGCCTTGCTGCTCTTCCAGAGGCATAGGAGTTCAGTTCTCAGCACCCACTGGCTGGCTCAAAACCACTTGCAACTCCAACTCCAGTGGATCTGACATCCCATTCTGGCCTCTGTGGTAACCTGCACATGTAATCACACCCCACACACACACACACACACACAGAGAGAGAGAGAGAGAGAGAGAGAGAGAGAGAGAGAGAGAGAGAGAGCGCTTTAAATTTTTAAAAAAGAGTATTTCTTCCCAAAATGTATACTAAGTTTCAGGCAGTTTTATTTGGGTAAAAGGACAATTAGTTGATCTCTCAAAAAGCTGAGATCAATATGTGCAATGTAGCATACCTAAATGTTACAATCTAAAGATATTACAATTACTTTTGTGACCTCATAATGAAGGACAACAGACTGACTCATAACTGTTCTCAAAGTTGCCATTTGCAATTTAGTACTAACAGCAGAGTGGCGCCTGTGCATGCCTTTAATCCTAGCACTAGGGAGGTAGAGGCAGGCAGATCTCTAGTCCCAGGGCAGCCTGCCTGATCTACAGAGTTCCAGGGCTGCACAAAGAAACTGTGTTCTAAAGACAAACCAAAAAGAAACCAAACCAAACTAAACAAAAAACCCAAAACAAAACAAAACATCAGAAATTTAGTATTAACTATCATCTATTCTTTTGTGGTAAGAACGAGTCAAACATGGCAGTATATAATGAATTTGATGATACAGTGACTGGCTATCATTGAGACTTGTTCATACTCCAGTACAATTACATTTCTTTTAAAGTCAACTGAATTTTTCAAAGATTTTTTTTTATATAAGCACAGGCTATATAAATATTCTATCTCAAAAATCAAACAACAGAAATCCTCATCCTTCCTGGGTGCATTCTAAGAAGGGAAACAAAAACTAAGAGTAAATTTAAAGTGTATTTTCTAAAGGCTATCTACATTCAAAAATGAATCTCTGGAAGTCTCAAAGGAGCACTTCCCTTCTATAAGTTATAATTAGTATGAAATGATTTTAGTAATAGGAACTTCACTTACTTGTACCAGCAAATACTTTACTTTTACTCTATTAAATAACTAGACCCATCCTTTCATTTCAAGTCTTGACTACCTTCTTGTTTCTTTCTAGATGCACCTCCCTTTTCTGAATGGCAGATAAACAGTATCTCAGTCAAGTATTACTCTATAGGTTGGAGATACACAGTTGATTAAGACATAGTCTTTACCTATGAAGAGTTGACTATACAATGGAAAAGGATAAAGGGAGATCAACTATTACAAACAGATGACTGAGGTACATAAAGACTGAAAGGTGAGTTCAGAGGAAGGAACAATGACTACTCAGAGTTTGGGGAGATGTGTGAAGGCAAGGAGGTACAATGACTCATAGATACCCGAAGTATAGTTAGACTGGGAGAGCAGCCAGAGAGAAAGTGATCCTAAGAAGCGAAATTTACCTACAGTAGAGGCTATGTCCACACAACTACCATTACTGGGATGGCATCCCTCAGGAGAAGAAGGGAAGATAAAGTAAAAAATGGCTTATGCACATATTTGAGTCACAGCACCTTCTACATTGTAACCAGTGCCTGGGCATCAGGCTTATTCAAAGAAAATAGCAACAAGGATAAGACTAATATTTGAGTTAGCCACAAAACTGTAGCCTCTGTTTCTAGGCAACCCTCTCCAGTCTCCACTGAACATGGCACTAACATCAGATCTTCCATTTTATATGCTATTCTCAATTTAGCAATGTTCTCAAACCAACATAAAGGAAGTATTATACATGTGTCCTTTATATATGGTCATTTTTCCAGTTTCATTAAATACCTAAAAAACACCTTCCAAATTCATATAAGATTCTTTGTTTTTTAGGGGCTAAAAAGAAGGCAAAATTGACAAACTGCCATGTGCATGAACACAAGGACCTGAGTGCTGGTGCACTCTGAGGCCACAGACATCAGATCTCCCTGAAGCTGGAGTCACAAATGCTTGGGAACCCCTGACATGGATGCAGGAAATGGAATCTGAGCTTTATGTAAGAGCAGTAAACACTCTTAAACACTGACCTATCGTTCCAGCCCATACCCTTTTGCACCCCTAAGACTTTTACTGGCTAGTAAGATGGCTCAGCAAGCTAAAGCACTTGCTGCCTAGTCTGATGACCTAAATTTGATTCCTAGAACCCACACAGTGGAATAAGAGAACAGATGCCATCTGATCTCTGTGTCCACATTTATATACATGTGTGCACACATAAAATAAATAATAATAAAAATATTTTAAGGGACCATTTTTAACCACAGTTGTGACTTTTTTTTGGCAATAGCAAGTCAATAGAAACAAGATACTAAACCTTGGGAACACTCCGTGTATGACACACTGCATGCTACTTATGACCATCCATATCCCTAGCCAGTCTGGAAGCCCTTTAAAGCAGAAACAGATAATATAGCAAGCATTCAGTTAATGGTTTGCAAATCAATGGATTATACCACCAAGTTTTTCTCGAAAGTTCTAAGCAAGAAAACAATTGCTGCCAGTTTCATTCTAAAGAACAATAGCACGAGAAGCTACTCATTTAATGTTGTCTGGGTTCTCTAAAAGGAGAGAACGTATAGAATGAGAGAGAGAGAGAGAGAGAGAGAGAGAGAGAGAGAGAGTGAGTGTGAGAGTGTGTGTGTGTGTGTGTGTGTGTGTGTGTGTGTGTGTGTGTGTGTGTGTGTGTACACATGTACAGGTTATAATCCAGCTAATCTAACAATGGCTGGCTGTCAACCAACAGAAGGTCCAAGTCCAGTAGTTGTTTAGTCCATGAGGATGTCTCAGCTGGTCTTCAGTGCACACTGGAATCCTGAAAAAGTTGGGTCTAATACCAGTGAAGGAACAGACTTTGCTAGTGAGGGTAAGAGTAAGCAAACAAAGAAAGCAAGCTTCTTTCTTTTGTACTATTTATATAGGCTGCCAGAAGAAGGTATGGCCCAGATTAAAGGTGAATTTTCCCACCTCAACGATCTGGACTAAAAGTGGGACCCCAGTTCAAATGATTTAATTCAGGGGAAAAACACCCTCCAAAGTATACTCGGACATTGGGTTTTAGTTAGTTCCAGATTTAGTCAAGTTGACAACCAAGAATAGTCATACCAACTCTACCTCTTGTCAACATGACACATAAATTTATCTCCTTATGTCATGTTTAATTTCCAACCAAACACAACAACCAGATCATAATTACTCCTAACATGATATAACTATCCACCATATAACCATAAACTCATTATATATTTAACAAAGTCATAATTATGCCTAATATGATGTAATAATCCCTTCTGCAACCACAAATGCATTGTAAATTTAGAACAAGTGACAATGACCCTTGAGGGCTAATCTCTTGGTATCTAAAATTTAAATATAATAAACATTGATATTACTTAATTGATATTACATTATCTAATAAAAATTTTTGAAAGAAAACACAAACTTTTTGTACAAAAAAATCTTAACAAAATACAACAAAAACACGCATTTCAATAGCAATCCTCTTTCTACAATTGACCTCGTGTCCTTAGCTGGTATTTATAACTACCATCCCTCCACTACCCATTCTGTATTTCTTCCACTCTCAGCAAGCACCTTAGCAGGTCTTGGCTCTTTTCCTGGAGGAATGACTGATAGCGTCATTCCTGAAAGATCTGTGCTCAATGTCATCCTGCCTAGAGTAGGCCATTGTAGTTTCACATCGACTTTAATCACAGAATATGGTAGCCCCAAGAGAAACTCTATAGGATCTTCTATACTCCAGATATAACTTCTTACCTCCATTATGGACAAGCGATACAATTTCCCCTTGGTAACCTGGGGCAATCATACATCCTAACAGTGTTATTCCTTCCTTAACATCTTGGCCTAAGGGTATCAGAAGCTGCCCTAAGTGGCCAAGGGGAAGTCTGAGCTTCCAGTTTGACAGAATGTTTGTAGTATCTCTTGGTGAGAGCACATCCTCCTCCAGAACCAAAACTATTAGGCCAGCAGAACTTAAAAGTCAGAACAATAAGAGGTAAACATTTCCTACAGGGTACTATTGCCATTCCCACCCCCTGATTCCTGGACCCATGGATTATGGCTATGAGAGAAACCATACCAAATGCCAGATTGCTTCTTCAAAGACTTCTGGAGAACCCTGCCCAAGCCCTTCAGGCTGCTGTCACCTAATTGGTGCTGTGATTGTGCTGTCTTTAAAAGCTGATTCCACCTCTCTATCAGGCCAGCCGCTTCAGGATGTTGGGGAACCAGTGAACTCCATGATTGTGAGCTTACTGCTGCACTTCTCTCTGCTCAGAAGCAATATTGTGTGGAATACCATGACAGTGGATAAGGCATTCTATACGTCCACCACAGATGAAGTGGTTTTGGCAGATGTGTTATGTTCAGGTAAGGCAAATTTATAACCAGAATAATTACTACTCCAGTAAGGACAAAGCAATGTCCTTTCTAGGGAAGAAGTAGTCCAATGTACTCAATCTGTCACCAGGTTGTTAGTTGATCACCCCAAGGAATGGTGCCATTTCTGTGTTCAGTGGTGGTCTCTGCTGTTGGGAGATCTGGCACTCAGCAGCAGCCTTGGTAAGTGGTAGTCCATGTTGTCAAGTCCATATATAACCTTCATCTTTGCCACCATGGTTGTTTTATTCATGAGCTCATAGGATAATGACAGGAATGGATGGGCAAAGAGGCTGACTGTCCACAGGGGGGAAAAAATCATCCTATACTTGATTATTGAACCCCTTCTCAGCTGCTGCTGAATTATTTACGTGGGACACAAGTATTTTAACATCCTTTGCCCATTTGGAGAGATCTACTGACACACCTCATCCATTGATAGCTTTCTCACCCATTTTCTAATCATGTTCTTTCCAAGTCCCTAACCATGCAGTCAATCTACTAGCTACAGCCCAGGAATCAGTGAACAATTGTACATCTGGCCATTTCTCCTTACAAACAAAATTTGTGACCATGTGTACTGCCTGAAGTTCTGACACTCTGAAGATTTCCCTTCATCAGTACTTTTCAGGGCTGTCCCAGAAAGGAGTTATAATGATGAGGCTGTCCACTACTGGGTACTGCCTGGATAAGGTATAGTAAACCAGACTCTAGACTTCTATTCCTCAGTCAACTGATCAGAGGTCACTTCCCATGGAGCTACAGGTGCACACTTGGCAGCAGATACCATTTTAACAGGCATAGAAACCATAGACATTTTGGGCAATATCTTCATGTAATTTACCTGTGCCTTCAGGACCTGCCCCAGTCTCATCACACATTTAACACTTCCATTTGATTATGGAAGTGCTGCTATGCAGGTCCTACTTTATGAATCAGTGAGTCAGATAACATCCAGCTAAGGTGGGCAGCTCCAGTCACACGGTAACTTGGTGGCCCGTTGTTAAAGATTCAGACTCCTCTAAGGCCCAATAGCAGGCCAAGAGCTGTCTCTCAAAGGGAGACGAGGTGTCTGCAGATGATGGTAGAGCCTTGCTTCAAAATCCCAAAGGTCTTTGTGATTCACCTATAGGGACCTGCTAGAGGCTCCAAACAGCATCTGCCACTGATGCCTTGGGCACCGTTGGGTCTGCTGGATCATATGACCCAAATGATAGAGCAGCCTGCACAGCAGCCCGGATCTCTTGAGGAGCCTTCGCCTGCTGCAGACCCCATACAGAGCTGGAAGCTCTCTGAATCGTGTGGTATACCACACCCAAGTGAGGAATGTGCTGTCTCCAGAGTCCAAATAGACCTACTAAACATTGTACTTCTTCTTTTGGTGGCAGGAAAAAGTGACAATGACTTATCCTTCTTCTTAGAAGAAATATCTCTACATGCCCCACACCAATGAACTCCTAAAAACTTCACTGAGGTAAGAAGGCCCCTGAATTTGTTTGGGTTTATTTCCTATCCACTGACGCACATATGTTATCAACAAGCCTAAAATGGTTGCTGTCTCCTGTTCACTTGATCCAATCAACACAATGCCATCAATATAGTGTTATAATATGATACTTTGTGGAAAAGACACATGATCAAGATTTCTTCTAAGTTGTGACACAGGGCTGGAGAGATAATATATCCTTGAGGAAAAACTGTGAAGGTTTATCAAATTGCTTCTGGTGGTCCTTATGGACGGGTATTGAGAATAGGCATTTGCTAGATCAATAGCTCCATACCATGTACCAGGAAATGTGTTTATTATTCTGCTCAAATAAAGATATTACATCTGGTATAGCACTGCAGAGTCACTACTTGATTGAGTTTTTGATAGTCAGCTGTCACTCTCTGTCTGCATTGGCCAGTTAGGAGAATTAAAGGGAGAGTTAAAGGGAATCATCACCCCTGCATCTTTCAAGTTCTTGATGATGGCATTAATTTCTGCAGTTCCTCCAAGGATGTGATACTGTTTTTGATTCACTATTTTTCCTGCCAGAGGCAACTCTAAAGGCTTTCGTTTAGCCTTTCTAACCATAATAGCCCTCATTCCACAGGGCATGAACCCAATGTAAGAATTTTGCCAACTTCTAAGTATATTTCTCCCAACTATACATTCTGACACTGGGGAAGTAACCAATGGATGAGTTCAGGGATCCACTGGACCTGATGTGACTCAGACTATAGCCCAAAAGCCATTAAACATCTGACCTCCATAAGCTTCTACTTTAACTAGAGGGTTACAATGTTTCTTGGGATCACCCCCAACTCTTAATTCAAAACCAGTATCCAATAGACCTAGAAAGTTGTATTGTTTCCTTTCTCTAGTATACAGTTAATCTTGTAAAAGGCTGTAGGACTCTCCAGGGAAGGACTGTAGAAAGGCTAACAGTAAAACTCTTAGGTGTTTAATCAAGGTCCTTCCTCAGGGGTTTTGGATCTCCAAATGGCTCAAGTCTGGAAATGGGTTCATGGACCGAGATTCCCTTTTGTCATGATCCAATGGAGCCTTTCTTTCATATATGTGAGAATGTTTCCACTTATATAGATCAAACAAAAATGAAATATGCTTCTTATCTATTTCATGTCTAGAAGTACCATGATTGATTAGCTAGTACCAAATGTCCACAGAAGTCATGCCACCATAAAATTCATTTTGTGTTTGCTGATCATTACAGATCAGGCCATATGAATATTGCTTTGTCTATCTACCTATTGCAATAACTTACAATCACCTTGCCTTTAGCCATTCAGTGCTTTGCACCTGGTCCCTGCTACTTTGGGTCCCAATTAAACCCAGTGCATTTAATTCATCTAGTTGAGCAACATCATCTCCAACACCAAGGTCTAGCACAGGGAAAGGATGACAACAAAATTCTTCAATGTGCTGGTGCCCCTCTCATCATTTTGTGTCTTATAGGATTAGTCAAGGGCATGTCTTTTGGGCCTCCCCATTGTGCAGGATTAGGTTTTACACAGCATACCCTCTCTACGATTTTTCTGAGCCTTAAAATCCCTTCATTAACACTAACTAACTCCTTTTCTGTAGGCCATCTTTTGGCAAATGCCTCAGCCAACCATTCAAACAGACATTCAACACTATTAAAAAACTGTGTGAGCTTCCATATTAAACCTAAAGTCTCTTCTCAGTGGTTCCATATCAATAAACTCAGCCTAATCCAGTTTTATATTCTTTCACCATTATCCCATACCCTTAAAATCAAATTCCGCACATATTCCCCAGACTTCTGTTTGAATAGCAAATTCATTAAGTTCTTCAGGAGTATAGCAACATCCTCATGGACTACACTTTCTACCTCCCCTCTAGGAGCCTGTTTAGCCTTAAGTCTGGTTAGAGCAACTATAGGTCGGTGGCCCTGAAAGATATAAGTATTGTCTTGCCTGGCATTTTCTTCTGAGAAAGTCATTGTTGTCTTAGCAGACAGTGAAGGATTGATCGCCTCAGTCAAGGGTGTAAACAACAGTATTTCAGGGAATAAGAGTGAGAGTACATCTTCTGCTGTGGGTGGAAAGACTATTTCCTCGATGTTAGATAAGTTCTTGAGAATTTGAGGGGTCAAAGTTCTCAGATTCAATAGGTTCCTTCCACATATCCCCATCCCAAGCTTTAGGGCCCCATTCTTTACCAATTAATGCCCTTACTTTAACTGTCCACGCTGTTCAAGGCTGGGGCTTGATTTTCATTGTAATTCAGACAATCTTATAATAATTTTCCCAATCTTGAACTCTGTGGGTGCTGGAGAGATTTCTTCCAGGGCACACTTAGAAACCTTTAGACTGTTTATGTGATTCTGGAACCAGTCGATTTTATTACTGAGTTGACTGTTGTTCTTCACTATATTCTGAGATCTTAGAAGCTGGTTAATTTTATCATGGATCTTATTCTTTTTCTTTGTCTACTTATACAGACATGGTAGGAACAAATGACCAGCATCCTCACTTTCCATATTTTTCCACAAACTGTCTAAAGTTAGAGTCACCAAATCCAATGCCTCTCACATGTGGTGAATAGGGATACTTAAATGTATTTGTCTCCTTAAGTTTGTAAAACAGTGCACACCATGGGCTTTCAGTACTCTCTGGGCTCCCAGGAGAGGCTTCAGTAACTGTATGTGTTGGCAAACTGGAAAGTCTGTTCCAGATACTTAAAAAATTCAACTATACACTTCTGTTGCTCTAGAACCACCGCTGATACCACATTCTGTATTAAGTCAGGGTTCTTTAGAGAAACAAAACTTAAAGAATGAATATATAGAGAAAGGGGATTTAGTAGAATAACTTAAAGGAAGTGGTCCAGCTAAGTCCAACAAAGCTGATAACTAAAATCGGTTCCCTAATTGTTTCTTGCTTATGTCAATAAAGATGGCAAAAAAGATCGCTAGGCGAAGAAGGTACAGAGGTGGGAGTTCCAGGTCCCAGGAGGAAGAGGTGGAAAAGATATAGAGAAAGGGCTTTTTGGCCAGGTTTTGGAGAGAGGAGCATGAGATACACAGGTCTCTGGGCGCTGACAGTTTGTAGCCTCTGCAGGCAGCAGAGGCTAAGGAGGATGAGGCAGGCTATTCTTCGCCCAGCCATTGAGTTATCTGGCTAGTTTTAAACTATGAAGGCTGTCTGGTGTTTTCCATCCGCAGCAACTCATGTGGGTAAGAGAAAGGGCACAGTCTGGGCGGTTGTTGGAGGTTTGGTGGGGCTAACTGTAAGGGCTGGAAGATCACTCGCTAACAGTTTCTAGGGCTCGGGGAACCAGCTGGCTGTTGGTGGAGCTATGTCAGGAGTGGGACAGTGGCAGCTTGTTCTCGGGGCCAAGCTGAGAACAGAGCCCTAAGAAGGTGATAGCATGGTATTTTAAAATTACACGCAACAAGTAGTTGTTCAGTCCCCAAGGTTGGATGTCTCAACTGATCTTAAGTTTACTGCAGAATCTTGAAGAAGTAGATGGCTCTGATGCCAGTAAGGAAATGGACTTGAGCAGGCAGGCAAGAAGAGCGCTTCCTTCTTCTGTGTCTTTTACCTAGGCTGCCAGCAGAAGGTGCGGTCCAGATTTAAAGTGTGTCTTACCATCTCAAATATCCAGAGTAGAAGTGGTACCCCCACTTCAAATGATTTAATTATGAAAAACTCTCACAGTTGTGTCCAGCCATTGGGGGTTATAGTTAATTCCAGAAGTAGCCAAGTTGACAACCAAAAATAGCCATCACACCTGGCTATATAAAATTGAACACCGGAATCAAAGACGCATACATTCATACACTTATTTGTTTATTTTTGGTGGTGGTGCTGAGGATCAAACACAGGGCCTATGCCTCAAGGCAAGCCCTGTATCACTAAGCCACACTCTTGGAGTATTAAATTCACAGTTTTAAATAAATGGTTTTCCATTCCCAGAAATTTGGATAAATATGACGATGGCAGAGTACTTGGGTGCCTCACTTGAACACACACACAGACACTCCAATTTGAGAAGAAAAAAACATAACTCCCCAAATCTGAGGAATAAACTTTTCCTTTTGTTTGTTTTTGTTTTGTTTTGATACAAGGTCTCACTTTGTAGCCTTGGCTGGTCTGGAGCTCACTATGTATACCAGGCTGCTCCAAACTCACAGATCCACTTACCTCTGCCACCCTAGAATAATCCTTTCTAACAAACTCAGGAATCAGGACTAAACACTAACTCCTCCAAATGTACAATGTAAATATGCATTATCTTGGACATGGCTGAAATTCAACAGCCAGAAATGGAAGAGAAAAAATGTCCTCTAAATAAAAACATTAGATAGATGATAGATAGATAGATAGATAGATAGATAGATAGATAGATAGATAGATAGATAGATAGATAGATAGATAGAAAGAAAGAAAGATAGTTAGTTACAACCCAACCCCATGTTGGCATGCAGGTGATTCCACTGGCCTGCCCACAGGGACCTAAGCAATTGCTTGTGTTATCACCTGCCACGGCCAGGTGCAAAAGGTATGTGTTAGGCCTGCCCACCACTCAACACTGTGACCTCTCTCTCTTCCTAATGTTCCTTCTATCTGTTCTCTGCAGATGCCCCCCACCTTTTCCCCCTATCCCCTCTCTCTACCATCCTGGCTCTGTTCTCCTCTGTTGGCCTGTCTACAGTCCACTTGCCTGTTTCTATCACTTTCCTAGATCCTCACTGTTCTCCCTTTCCCCAATAAACCTCTTTCACATCAGGTCCGCTGCATGGCATAATTACTCAGGGACACACCTTGGCATAGGCAGACCTTAACCTCTCACCACACTATATTTCATAACCCAGTGAGAAGTAAATAACCACTATCATCCAAGTCTATCTAGCTCCTGGGTAGGTAGTAAGAAACTCTGGCTATTCAAGAACACGGTCCTTGCCCCACCCATCCTGAGGACTCTGTACAGCAGGCCTCTGGTGCCTAAATCAGAAATGCTAAGAAGTTGACTTCACTAGCTAGGAAGAAAAATACTGAGATCCGTGTAGAGAAATGTAAAGCTGTGGTCCAGGCTGACAGGAGCAAAGAAACCTCATAAATTGGGCCCTTTGTCGTAGTTTGGTGTGTGGCTTTGGGGAGTAAGTTATGTTGGGAGGGTCCTTTACTCAGTGAGAAGGTGAACAAAGTGCAGACTATTACAGCAAGAAATGCTCCTTCTAAAATCCAGAGAGCCTGGCCTTTTACCTCTGGCTGGGCCCAAGCATGGGACCAGGGTTTTGTCATGGACGCCTCTCTGCTGCCCACACTGGCTGCTCCACAACAGAGAAAGAGACAGGAGGCAGACCCTGCAACACCTACTTAAAAGAGGCAGATGGAGAGGAGAGGAGAGTGTGTGGGATGCCTTTACCTCCCCCTCAGGAGGCTCCCAGCAGGAGTCCAGAGCCAGCAGCTCCAAAATCAGATTTCCACACATCCTCCCACCCCAAAATGTCTTACCCCTCTGGCAAAAGGAAACAGAGCATTAAGCAAGTGTGGCTCTGGTGTGCAAGGGGATTTCAGAAGGCCTGAAGATGTCTTCTCACACTTCTGCACTTTTCTGGAACTTCTATAGAGGTAGTCGGGTTGGAAGTTATTAAGACACTGACCCAAAGAGGGCAAATGTGCTACTACAATCAGCGTCTGCAGGCTGTCCTGAGCTAGACACATACTTTATTAATAATCTTACATACACAAAATGTCCCCAGGGAAGCCTAACAGACTAATTTCTGACAGCTCCAGATAACAGCAGGAGGGATTGAAGCCCTGATGACTCTCCAGTTTCTGCATACCACTAAGGAGCAATGAGCCCTTCCCACCCAAGGGATGTGATGCAAATAAATAAATACAATTATCTGCAGGGCTCAAGAACAAGAGCAACACCACAAAGTCCTTCTCCCCAAGTACAGTGACTTGTGGGGAACAGATAGGACACCAAAACAACAGCTGCAAAACTTAATTACAGAGGACTATGCAAAAGCTGTCAACTGTTTCAAAGAACCAGCCAATGGCTGAGGCCCTTTCCCCTTACCTTAAGATACAGAAGCAGCTCTTGGCTCCTGAAGATAAGCGGCAGAACCCGAATCTCTGTTTGCTGTCAATGTCAGTGAGCACAAATGTGAAGTTCTGGCCAACTTGGCTAACTGAGAGGCTGTGGAGAAGACAGAACAAAGGGAGAGATGAATGTGTGCTAAGTTTCCAGATAAAGTATCTAATCGTCACAAGTCATTGAACCTGCTACACTTCCTTTGTGGAACTTTGTAAATGAGCTAAAAATTTACACACTTCAAGGGAGCAGACAAGGAAGTGGAGGGAAAAGGAAGGGAGGGAGGAAGCAAGGACAGAAAGGGGTAAAGGAGAAAAAGGAGAATAGAAAGGAGAGAGAAGAAACTAAGGAGAGAAAGGAGCCTGCTCTAATGTCCATCAAAATTCAAAATCATCAATACTCTCCAATGTGCCTGACTGAGTTCAGGCCCTGGGTACCCGGGTGAATCAGCAATCGAGGGTAACAGTCTATCCCTTGTTTGTAGAGGACAAGAGCTGGGACAATGGACAACTTGGTGAGTGGAAGCCTTGTGTGACTCCAATGGCCACAGCACAGCTCACTGCCACCAGAGGTGTTAAAGTGTCTCCCGTACACCAGCTCCAGTCAAATATGTAATGTATCACTTCACCTATTCTCACGGTGATTTTGGAATCTCAGTAATGTTCCCACTTTTTCAGAAAAGAGCACCAAGAGTAGCTAGGGAACTGAGTAGGCTCAGTGAGGGCTAGGAAGAGCCATCATGGACACTGGAAAGGAAAAGGGAGAGGGCTATGTCTTCTTCTCCTGAATCTTTGATACTTTCTCAACTTTGAGGAACATATTTATTATCTTAAAGGGCAGGCGTCTCAAGATGTTAAGCAAGTTAAAAAATTAAAGTGATGTTTCAAGCCATTAAAAACCCAAAAATTCTTGTATCAGTATAAAATAAGCCAACTATGCATAAAAGCAATGTAAAGCAAAAAGTATCCAGTAAATAATTTAAAAGACTACCAACAACAAGAATGATCTAAAGTAAATAATCTAAAAGACTACCAATAACCAGAATGATCTAAAGCTCTCTTAGGTTACAAATGCTTCAAACTACACACTGAAAATCCACTTAGCAGTTATCCAGTATATCACTTTTTTAAAAAATGTAAATATTTATTCCAGACTCTAATACGTAAGTTTACACTAATATTTTAGAATCTGGCAGTGAATTAAACTAAGGAATTCAGCAACTTGCATGGATCACACATATACTATATTTCACAAAGTATACTCAAGTTGATAAGACATGACTTTGATAAAATATTTAAACTGCTGCCAAGGTACCAATTGTCAGTAGAAATGAAAAATCATTTAACAGGTTTTTTTCAAAGACAGGGATTTACTGTCTTTAGGTGGACTATGAATTAAAATCTCAAATAGAGAATAGACTTTCTTTCTAAAGCTCCCTTATACAAGTCACAAAAGAAAAGTAAAACTAAAGAGATTTTCAAGGTATCCCAGCACAAAGGTCAAGGGCCTTGCCTACTTATATTTAAGGGAACAGTTTTATCCCTTGGAGAGTGCTTCGAGTACTCTGAAAGACAAGAACGTGCTCCACTCTCCTTACATAGCCAGGGAGGTGAACAAAACAAGGTAACAATTTCAAAGCCACGTGGTAATAAAGCGGGTGTAAGTAATGCTATCCCCACCTTACAACTAGGGGAAGGAACACATTTCCATAAAAGTTATAGAGCTGTCAGGGGGACACCAAATGCTACCTTCTTGTGGCTGTTATGTTTTATCTATAAAGCTTGGAGACTGTGTTACTATGGTGATTTGATACTATGTTTTAAAGGGGGATTATATGATTAATTTTAACAAGGTTGAGAAGTGAAGATGTGTGAGAAACAAGATTCTAGCTCACATAATTGAAGTGATCCAGGAGGAAAGTGGGCCTCAGTGGGGGAGGGGGAAGCATGTTTTTATTAAAACACATAATGCAACAGGTTTAGATAAGTCCAAGATACAAATAAGGCCACGTTTTTGTGAAGTGTTACTATGTGATCCTACCAAATGTGATTCATTATTTTGCTTTTGGGGTTTGATTTTATTCCTAGAATGTGCAAAATGAAAACTAGAAAAGAAGGCTATTATAGGACTGAAAAAAACAAAAACAACAACACAAAACAAAACAGATCTCTAGGAAAAGGACCTAGTATGAAAATTACTTGATCTGCAAATTGGCTGCCATTAATCTCCTACTCTTCACACTGCCATTAAAAATGATTTTTAAAAAGGTATGCATAACAACACTATAAGATCAAAGAAAGATTCATTGTTGATTGGCTTAGTACAGAGACCAGCTCAGTAACCTCTACCTAGGCCTTAACTTAGCAAGTTTCTTAAACCCAGCTTTCAGCAGCTCAGTTTCTTCACATGGAATAATCATGAGAAGCTATCATTCAACCCAAACTATGTTTTAGGAATCAGTAGTATAATCACTTATTTTAAAAGGCCAGTAGGAATAATTAGTAAAAGGTAGGAGGCAAGCTGTTACTAACTTACTGAAGATCAAAAATTCACAGGAAGGTCATGATTTACAGAGACTCCCTGACCAATTCAACTTTTTAACACCTGAGCAGTCCTGGGGGACCAAATGACTCAAGTTTGCATTAAAATGAATGATTCTTTTTGGGAATGTTGCAATTTAGAAGGAGACACTTATTATTCACAATTGAGTCACCTTTCTAATTCTTGAAAGGTTGAAGTACAGGTCATCAAAAACACAAAAGCAGTAGACTCAATTTTTTTTTCTCTCCCCTTGGACAAGATCCAATAAACCAAGTCTGTCAGGGGCAGTCAAACAGAGGTTAACTTGAAGGGTTCTGAATCTCCAGGAATGTATCACTTACTCCACTAGCTGTGGGAACCTATGGAAGTATTCACTATTTTTTTTTATAAAAAATGACTAGGGGGTCTGCTTCCTCAAAAGCCTTTTAATATTAGCACCTGTAATTTTTATAAGAATCAGAGATTTCACAATGATTAAAGCAAAAGGAACCATAGGAACCATTGATCCAATTTTCTTGTTTTATGGGTGGGAAAACTGAGGGTTAGGGTTTTGTTTTGGTTTTCAAAGTAATTAGGACTACAGCAAAAATCCAAGTCAACTGTGGTTCAATGTCCTTTCTATCCTGCCATGCTACTCTAAACACAAGGCCAGCCCTCCCCTAGAAGTCTCACCTCAGTTTAAGAAATTAAATTATGACAAGAATGCAGAGTTGTCTTGGCAAATGGACTGTGCTTCTCATTAAGCACCACAAAGCACATTTGAGCACCAGCAGAAATAAGCCTAGCAGACCAGGACTGGGATCACCCTTAGGTACTCCTTCCACACTTAGATGAATGTACAAAACAAGGGAACAGATCAAAAATGAAGCCCAGACTGTAACCTTCATGCTACCCTATAAATGCTCATCAGCTGTTCAAGGTCCTCCTCACCCTATATTGTTTAATATTGGCATTGCAAGAACAGCACTAAGTATGTGGATACACAGTTTGAATCCAGTCATTTAGTAAGAAATGAGATTTTACATGTCAGACTCACTTTAAGCTTGCCCATTTTACATACTGAACTGCCAGTATACAGGGTGATATGTGCTAGAAATATATGCTGAACAACAAAAAGAGAAATTTAGCACTCATATGGCTATCTAATTGAATAGCAGCTTCTCAGAGATGTCAACAATGACTCAAACAAAGGATGAGATGGGATGGCCAGGCCAGGCTCAAGAAACTGGGTATTTATAACAAAGGAAAAAGCTATGCAAAGATCTTTGGAGTTGAAAGGAACTGGGCACATGTAGGAAAGAAAAGCATAGGAGGGGCACCCTAAAGCACGAGAGACAAATGGCAGCATCACATGAGTCGCTACATAAAGCGAGCACCAGGCCATGTAGAATACCTCATACACAAGTCATATTAAGATATTACTTCTTTTGGGTGGATATGGATGGGGTGGGTGTTTGGATTAATAAAAGGCCATTCAATAGTTCTAGTCAAAAGAAAAGCGTTCATCTTAAACTTCTAAAACAATGTCACTTACAGAGCTGAACACACTAATTAGGAAAGCCACATAAATGTTTGAGTTGGAGGCATATATTCAGAAGTCATCTGAGCACAGGTGACACTGAACACTAACAGAAATGATGAGGTCGATTTAGGAAAAGAACTCAGAGAGGCAAAAAAGTGTCTAGGACTCATTTACAGAAATACCAGTTGAAACAGTATATGGAAAAGGGATCATGAAAGGAAAAAAGAGATAACCACCAGGCAGAACCAATAGAAGGGAAGGTCACCTGTACTGATACAACGAGATGAGAAGGGAAATGTCTATCTCTTTGAGTGATAAGAAGGCCTTGATAAGAGCAGTTGCACTTTTGAAAGACAAAAGCAAGAGAGGCCAAAGCAGGCTGAGGAACAAGTTAGCAGTTACAGAGAACTTTTTCAAGCACTAAAGAACCAGACAGTAATTGAGTGGGGAGAGTCAGAGGCACATATTACTTTGGGATGAAAAAAAATGCCAAAAGTTGTTTCTAAGCCACTGAGAATGACACAGAGCGAGAAGATAAACTAGTGTGAGCTCTGTTTTGTAGAAGTAGCCTAGGTTTTCTATGCAAAAGTTGTGTGAGAACACACAAGTTACTGTACATTTCTGATCTCCTCTGTAAAATCAATCATCACACTGCAAAGTGATTTTAAGGTTTATAAACCAAAAATATAAAGTAATTAGCACACAGTACACAACGAAACAACCAAGACTAGTATAGCTATAAAATGCAAGGTCCTGAATTAAAACCCTGATACCCTTGCCCACTGTGGCTTACTAATAATCACCTGCAGAACTGTCTACTGCCAAATTATTAGAGTCCTTGAGTTTGTGGACTGAGCCACAAACCTTTCTATCTCCTATCCTGACAGTCCATGAACCACAAAGCTTCCCTACATATATATATATATATATATGTATATATGTGTGTGTGTGTGTGTGTGTGTGTGTGTGTGTATGTGTGTATGTGTGTATGTATGTATGTATATATGTATGTATGTGTATATATATATATATATATATATATATATATATATATATATACCATGCATTTGCCAGAGCCTCAAGCTTCTGATCATCCCTGCTCAGAAAACCAAGTGTTGAGAATGGCACACTCCCAAGAGTTCTGGACAGGAGCAATAAGATTGCAGACTGCTTCAAAGAATGTAGCCCTTATCTCCCCAAGAAAACCACCAGACACTTCTAAGAAAGAACAAAGATCTTCCCTGACCTTGCCTACCTTAGCCTGACAAATTAAATTATCAATAACCACAGAATTTAAACATATCAAAACTAGAGGAACTGTAGAGAACTTCCTAGTTCACAGGACAGAAGTCATTGGCCTCCTTCCTGGACATGGCAAGACAAGAGGAACATCCCAAGGACACTTGTATCGCTCAATAGGTCACTCCACACCCTGTCACCAGGGCCAATTGCCATGCTATTCACTAATGCTATGGAACTGACCATGAGCTACAGCTGAACCTACCATTTATACTACACTATAGGACTAAAGTCCAGCAGGACAAATGTATGAAACAGAAACAGAATTAGAAGATCTACACTAATACGTTAACCAAGATAACACTGTATTTATGTGGAAACCATTTACTCAGTTACCTAAATTTTCTACTTTTCTAGAGTAACTATATAGTATTTCCAAAATAAATTACTTTATGCTGTGTTAGCTAATGGCAGCAGTATGGTAAAGTGCAAAAGAAAGGGGGGGGGAGAGGGAATATTAGAGGTAGCAGCAAAATGAAGGGCTTAAGAAATAGTTTCCCGGAAACCGGGAAAGGGAATAACACTCGAAATGTATATAAGAAATATTCAAGTTAATAAAAAAAAAAAAGATAGTTAATGGACAACAGTTGGGATTACCTTATATAGACAGACGGTTTTCAAAGAAGTCAGAAATCCACAAAATATAACATTTAAAGTTACTTATTTTTGTTGAGACATATCTGCTCCTAATACTTCCCATTTGGTGGATTTAATTGAGTATTTAATTGGTGGAAAAAATTGAGTATCTCCATCTCCAGGTAAGGTAACAGTTTGTGGCTAGACAGCCACTGGGCAAAAACTATCTATTTCACCTACGGACTAATAGTGTCCACAAAGGGACACCTTATGGAGAAGAGTCGACTGATAATATTTACTGAGCCAGAATTATCAGCCCTTCAAGCTTTCTGCATTTCAAGAGTCTGTCAGTTGATTCTAGGCCTGAAGGCTGAGGACTTGCGCTCACATGTTGCTAACAGAAGACTGTGCTAGTGGAGATTTGTCTCTACAAACTCTCAGTTCTGAAACTGTATTAGACTTCCTATATTTACAGATAATTGGTCATCCTCAGATTTCTGATGGGTTTGAAGGCTGATTATAATCCTAGAGCCTCCTCAGGCTGTTTAACTTTGAAAATACATATTTAATTAGATAATTATCAGATAGTATACAAGCTAGCCAGGATATAGTAGATAGATAGATAGATAGATAGATAGATAGATAGATAGATAGATAGATAGATAGATAGATAGATAGAATATATTTTAAGCCATTCTTAAGGTGGAATGATAACTAGATTTTCTGTTTAACTGATAAAATGTTGGACTGGGTGTTAGATATACATTTAAATTATAATGATAATAGTTTGTGCTCAACTTATATTTCAGAGAAAAAATTTTTAATTAGACAGAAAGGGTGAAATGTAGAATGATGTCATTATGCAGGTGAAGGCAGGTACAAGATAGAACAAGATCTGTCATTGGATGAGAAGGAAGGATGGGCAAGAGAAAAGTTTTAGATGAGGAGGAGACGGGAGCAAGAGGAGAGGAGCAGCAGACAGAACATGGAGGCGGCTGTTAAGATTCCACTCTGCACATTTAAAGATTGTTATAAATAATCTTAAGGGATTGATGTGTACAGGGTTTTGTATGTCTAGATGAACAAATTATATCTTATCAATTGGATCAAAAAAAAAATAGTTTCTTCCACACACTAAAGGCAGAACCTTTAGCACAGCACATGACCCTAGCTAGGCCTCTGCTGCTCACATGCAGAACTTGAAGCATGGTAACAATGTAAATAGCTTATGTTTCAGCATAAGGAAAGAACACCGAACAGTATCCAGCAGATAGCAGATACCAGCTCAAGCACCAAGTACTATCTGAGCTACTTTGCATTTGTGGCTGTATCCAAAACCACAAAATGGTGTCATTTCATTTTGTATACCTGTCGTTGGTGAGTATAGAATAGAGGCACGCCTCTCACATCCTCTGAGAAAATGTTTTCATCATTAACAGTGAACCCTTCTTAAAACAATGCAAAACTCAGTATTTACTTTACTCCTTCTGCCACCAAGGCTTCAGGATAGTAGTGGGTAGAAGGAAGTCTGGACAGGAATGAATTCCTTCCCCAGCACTGAGACTATGGTTATGATGATAGGTAAGACCTTTTCTTTTGTGGATCTTGACCTCTCTCCTGTAAAATGGGATGTCCGGGCAGATGCTGCACTCTCAGACCCTGTAGGCACACTCTTAGAGCCTCTTGTGCCCAGTCTCTCATGGTACATGGCAGCCTCCCGAGTAGGCTCCATCTGCTCTGACTGAACATCTCCAGGCTCACTCAGGGTTTTCTCCTCTGCTTTGCTCTGTGGTGCATATGGGGTGTTAGGCTCACTTTTCTCCATACCTACTTCCTACTGGCCTGGCAGACTCAACACAAGTCTCACCCACCAGAACAAGTTCTCTCTGAGCATGTTAGTCTTCTGTTATCACCGCATCCTTTCAAACAGTGTTTAAAATGCCTTTACAGAATGTCTTGAACTAAACTGGGAAATACAAAGAGGAAAGAGTTTCAACCCTGAGACATTTCTATATTCTGCATATACCTCAGCACAATGGGATCTGTCCTGAATAAGCATTTGCTTACATACAGATGATTATCTGGTCACTGCTGAAACAGTACGGAAGAAGTAACCAGCCAGGTTACCAGACAAGAATCAATTAGACACTCAAAGCTAATTTTTCTTCCTTTCCTCCATCCCCTGATTTTGGTGACTACTCTTTCTCTGCAAGGTGATCTAGTGGGGCATGAAACTTAGAAAAGACTGTAAGCCTAACAGGACCTTGGGTGCATCATGATCCCTCCACGCTCAGACAATTTCAAATGAAGTACATATTCTAGCTCTTCTCTCTTACAGCCAGATGATAAAATGAGAGAATACATCGGAAAGGCTCGCTTCTGCAGAACTACTAGCATTATTATTTTTGATAAGTCTTAGTTTCAGAAAGAACAACTTTAAAACAGCACAGGAGATGGCAAGACATCAGTGCTGACAGGAGATTTGATGACCACTGTGCAAGTACCACTCTTGTACAAGTACAGAATAGAGTGTCAGAAGGTTGTATGTCTGTTCCCTAAAGTAGGAAAACACAGCAGCAGAGATCAGGAAGTACCATTACCTGGGCACTGCTCATCCCATGGCCCATGCTGGTCTATTTGCTAAGTCAGACAGTTCCATAGACCTGAGCACACTTGTGAGCCTCAGAATTTGGGTTCATTTATTTGACACTGCTAACAACTAACTTAAAAAACAAAAACAAAAACCTGACATTAAAACCTCTATATTCCTCATAAATGAGTCTAATTGTGATGATGTCTTCTATATTGAAGTATGTCCACCTAAAAGGAACAAAAGAAGAGAAAATACAGTCTCCCAAATAAAATGGGATCTTCTTTACTTTGTTTGATTGGGGCATCTGTAGAAATTAATTTAAGGAATATAATAAATGTAAAGACAAACTATTGTGTACTAAATATCAAAATATATCCCTAAATAATGTTACAAAAGAAAAAATAAAGAGCACCACTGGTGTAAGTGATTTGCACAAATGTGTTTTATAAGAAAAAAAAAGTTTCCCACTAACAATGAAGAAACCTCCAATGTTACAGGTGACAAAAAGGAGGCAGAGAGACAGAGAGGAGAGGATGCTTCAGAATTATCCCTAAAGGAGTACTACTTTTATTTCAGAACAAAATCATCCAGATGATCAGGGAATCAGGGTGATGTGTGCAGTGTAAATGTGAGGTGTGTATTTGTATGTACAGAAGTGCATACATACTGCATTGTGGTGGGAAGTGTCTTCTAATGTTAGTTTACAAAGTTAATTAATTACAAAGTCAATTAAAGAACACTTATCCAAGAAGTGTTCTTCTAACAAGCAGCCCTATCAAAATATCTTCTTATATAGTTTGTTAAATATTTAGCTATATTTAGCTTTGTTAATTTGTATAACTGTGGCTTTTCATAATTTGTAATACAGTTCATAGGTGGCTAGAAATTTTATACATTGCCAATTCATATAAATAAATGCAAAATTTCATTGAATATCTGTCAACAATACCCTACACTTCTTGCTATTTTTTAATAGAAGCAATAAGATAAGGAGGAGAGAAGGAACTCTCATTCAAAGACAGACCACTCAAGGCTATTCTGTTCTGAGCAGGGACCTGCTACTAAAACAGCTTGGTGCCTGTTTTAAAAGCTCTGAGTCTAAAAGCACTACAATGGATGATTGGCTTAAAACAACAGGTGAGAGGCAGGTAGCACACTGATGCTGAGTGGCCAGCAGCATTCCAGAGCTGCTTTTAGGACGCAAACTCCTTTGGATACTAAGTCTCATCCCACACCACTCTTGGCTTCATTTATGCCCAATAAACCAAGATACTAGTATTACAACATCTATAAATGAACTCAGTAGCACACCATCTACATGCTCTCTACACCGTTCAAATCCTTTAGATCATGCCTTATTTATGGAAGCTAAAAATGCATGATAGACTCTTCCTAAAGAAGGTTTATATTATACAGCTTTCTTGGAATATGTTATGAAATTTATTAGTCATAATTTGTATATTTTCTACAAGATCAATAACACTAAAAGTGGAATTAAAGGGGGGGGGACCCATAATACACATAGTCTCAGTTCAATTTCCCAAGAAAACAAAAAAGAGACAAAAAGTAAGTAGACAAATGAATGATCACAAAGAAATGCTTCACTGGAATAGAGACCACAACAAACAGTTCTTGAAGATAAAATAAATATCACTACCTTTGCTAACATTAAAAGTTGCAATTAAAGAAAGTTAGATGAGGTCTTTGAAAAACAGTTGCCATCGTGCAGTGGATGATTTAACAAAATAAAACAAGCCTCGTACCATTTCAGTTATCCTAGAGTTCTTATAGTTGTACTTTTCCCTATAAACCATTTCTTGTGCTTTGAACACCAAGGACTGTTTAGAAGCTCGTGAATGTTTTAGTATTCATGCCTATAGAGAATGCCAATTCCCCAGAGGTGCCACTTTCAGTCACTTGTAAAACACAACCTAGCAACTTATCTTTTAAGCACTAAAATGCTTCTAAACAAGATAGGTCCACATCTTTTTAAATTTGGAGTTGAAACCAATGGCTAACAAGCCATAAAGCCAGATGGTCATATATTATTTGTTTAAGCTGAGTATATTAATATTTGAATGCAAGTTCAATAGTATTGAGTTAAATACCAACCATTCTTAATCATGGTTTAAGTCTGATAACCAAAATCAAAAATTTAGTAGCACACAAAATACATCTTACAAACTGTGTAACACATAGCTCTAAGCTTTAAACTTTTTGATAGTGTCAATAAAATTCCCAGAAAAGGAGAATACTGCAACTCTCCCTGGAGCAGAGGTGCATTAAATCATGGTTAAACAGACAGAATGTTAAGAATGGCATGGCTTTTATTTTCTATAGCAGGTTTATTACTACTCCTTTTTTGTTTTTACTAATAAAGTGTGAAAATCTGACACTACCTGTCCACATAGAAGGGAAAACAAAACTTGGTCAAAGTCTGTAGAACTTCCTGTGGAAAGAAAGAGAGATAATTTAAACATCTATTGGGACCAATAAATCTAACATTAATCATAGAACACCATCTAGCAACTTTACCCTAAAGAAAGAGGAGACAGATGAAGAAATATGTGCTTTATCAATTACACAGGAAGAGTATGAGGCAGTCAATCATGAGAAATAATAAACATGATCAAACTTCATTAAAAATGAAAAATTAATCAAGAATCACACATGGGCAAGCAGCAGGAGCCATGCAGGAAAGCTCCGAGGGGAGGGAGGTGCTTGGGTTGCCTCGTGTTAACACCCCTCCAGGGACCATCTCCAGCCTGACCATATGGATCAGAGTGAATAGCACTGAGCCACATGGGTTTGGCCTGGCAGGGCCGCTGTTGCTGGCACTGTTTTTGCCTGTTACCTAGGAACAGAGGGGGCCAGGATTAGACAATGCTTCCGAGCATCAATAGGCCAAAATTATACAAGAGTAGAAAGCCAACTTGAAGATAATTGTTACTGGAAATTCTTAACTTCACTTTTAGAGTTTAAAATTTTATCTGGTTGCTTTATCAAGAAGTTGTCATACAATAATTTTGGAATCAAACTATGACCACTGATTTTTAAACATCATTATCTTAATTAGACATACTTACCTACTTGAAACCTATAAAAATCCAAAGCAAACCATCAGTATGAATAAATGATTTTATAAATGCTGAGGCACATTAAGGCAAACACACTATTCAGGAGAAGGGCATGAGAAGAAGCAGCATCTCAAAAACTTGTTTATAAAAGACAGTGTTCTTACATTAAGACAAGAACATTGGGATATGCAATATAATACAAGTGGGGAACTTTTCCTAACAGACACATTTTACATATACATACACAAGCACAGCTATATATATATAAATACACACACACACAAAATTATTACTCTCTTTATAGAATTTCCTATAGCTTGACTTAAATTTGACCACAGGTTTGAACAGCCTACAGTTGGTGCTTAACATAAGGTCACTGACCAATAATGCTATAAATTTTTAAAAAGTATTCCTTTCATGAATTTGATTTTGTTTTTAACTATTTAAAAGCCCAACCTCAAGTCAAAATGAAGAGCACTTTTTTTTGGGGGGGGGCGGGACACATTGGGAAACTGGTTCAAATTAAAACAAACCTGCCTGTTGCAAATACTAATCCAAGTGATAAATTAAAGATCAGTTTATAAATGTAGCACTTTTCTAACCAATAATAATGAATTATCAATGCTAACAGAATTGATGCTTCTCGCTTCATTTATTTTTAAAACCAGTTCTATCATTCAAGAAATAAACCACATCAATCTAATAACCCACTCAGTGAAGCAGAAATCACATTGACTTGCTCTGTCAGTGTTCTGCCAACACAATTCAATTGAGAATATCCTAGTTTTAATATCATCTTGGATTGGGTCTACTACATACATCTCAGCACTGTTAAGGCATGCTAGAAAACAGTAATGACTGAAAAAGTAGCTAAGAATATAAGCATATTTTAGAGGAATTACCTATCAACTGGACATTCTTAGTGGCATTTAGCAGTCTACCTATTGTGGTTTCAAACCAGTAATGTGTAGCTAAAATAGAGCATTATATAGATCAGTTTCTCTGTACATATTATTATCAATCAGATGCTGAAAGAGAAATTGTATAAAACACTCATTTTAATGGAATTATAAAAATATATTATCCACATACAAAGCTCCCATCACACCATGAAAACACCAAAAAGCATATCTCAACTTAATACACATTCTTTAAAAAATACCATGTGCTCATTCATTGCCCACACCAGCAGCTACAAAGACTGCCATCTTTTACTCCTCAAAAGTTTCAGGTACAGAAAGCACTTCTCTACTCTATGCTGGAGTTGTGCCTGCAAAAGGCCTCAAAAGATTTTTGAAAGAAAGGACCCCCATGGCTACAAGAAAGCATTGTGCTCTACAGCTGAGTCAAAGGAATCGAATATGCCCAACTTATTACTCACTACAATATAGAAACTACTTACCACTTTCTTATGTCAAAAGTAATAATCGACCATGAACTTGACTGTCAAATAATATTAGAACAAATATGGAAATGACCAGTATAGGCTGAGTATAATCCACCTCCCACAAACTCTAAACTCTCCTTTATATAAAACAAAGTAGTGGAGTAGGAGAGATGAGAGAAGAGGTTATGTAGAAAAATGCAGGCTCCTGTTTACATATTATCGTATGTTTCTTCAAGTTTTTGATGCCACAAGAGCTTGATATTTCAATTTAAGTCAAACAAGATGGTAGTGTGCTGTCAGAGGGGGAATAATGAGTATCTATCTTGTAATAGACAAAATCACATGATTACAACCATAACTAAAATATCTGCTTCTGAGTTTGGGGAGAGAAAAACAAGAGAGGGAAACAACCAATGTTTTTTGTAAAGAAAAGCTGCCAATTTTATGCATACTGATGCTTGCATTATATACAAATATTCAGTTACCTTATTCTCTTTGTCCAAAGAAAAACACAATTATTCAGATATGGAAAGACTACTCTCCAAGGGAGGAGGGAATAAAACCCTGATTTGAATATTTTTTGAGCCTTCTAGTTATTGCAGAGTATCCCTGAATCTTTCAACACTAATTTTACTGGGGAAACAATCATCGACCAGTTACCAAACCCCCTTTCTCTCAACAACTATGTCTGGCTAGGAAACTTGGTTTGGAGATGTCAATTTTGCTGTTTTTCTCCCCCACACAAGCTCTTTCAGCCAGTCAACCTCAGCTCAGCCTCCATTCCTGGAACATAAAGGGGGTTTTGGAAATGCAGGGCAGCTGATGAAATGTAAACGATCTAATTGCAAAGGCAGGGGTGGGGACGACTGTGTGCCAGTTTCCCAGATCAATTCCCAAGTTTATATTTTCACAAATCTTCTTATATACAGTCTGATTTTTCAACAGTTTAATGAGCAAAAATAAATAAATAAAAGTGAATCTATAGTAGCCAGTCACCACAGTTAAAGTGCAGGGCATGAACTAGATCCCAGGAGGGAACCAGTCCACCATGTCACCACTGGCTTTAGGACATTCGCCACCTGGTTCCATGTCCCCAGGTTCCAACTCTTTTCATAATCAAAACACTGCTGACATTATAAACCCCAGATGGGTTTTCTAAAATCTCTCCCAATCAATATATCCAACACATAACTTATTGGAGACAACTCTGAGCTCATTGATTAAGGTGAGTTCAGTAGCAAAGTTTTCAAAATAAATGAGACAAGAAAATAGCAGTCAACCTCTTTGTGTCACCAGACAATTTATAAAATAGGCAATTTTCAAAATGCTTTCTTTCTAACAAAATATATGATTTTTTATGTGGGAAGAAACAAGAGTGGGGAGGGAGCAGTTATGCATATATTAAACAGCCAGCTGTATGGGAATAGGAAAGCAACATCCACCAGGAGACCAAGTCAACACAGCCAAGGCAAGACGACACAACAGAAAACAGAAAAGAGCTCAGGGCTAATCTTGGTCCGCTCTGGGTCCATCTTACCTAATGGAAAGTCTCACTGCAGGTCAGAAAGCCCATCAAGAGAATTTTTCTCACTGTGGAGAAAGAGGGGGTATGTTCTAACACTGAGCCATTCTCTCAAGAACTAAGTCAAGCTTTATATCTATAATAACTATTATAGAGCCCTATGTGGGAGTAAAGCTTTGAAAACTAAATTCGATGAATTTATCTGAGACTGTTAATCACAGGAAGGTTTGACCGTGTCTCTCTAAATGTGGGCTTTGAAGGGATGTAGGCAACCCTGTAACAGACATCCTTTCCTAGGTCAAATACTTTTTTTTCATCTTCAACAAAACCTACAAACAAAAAATAACTTTTATTTGGCAGATGAAAACAGCAGTCAGACTTAGACATACATACCTCACAAGTGCCCTCTGAAGGACAAATGTGCCAGATGACCTTATACTGTCTCCTGGAAGTAAGGAACACTGAGATGAGGCACAGCTGGTATAATTAGAGGACAGAGGGGGGAAGATGTGCAAGAAAGCATCTAAGAAGTACTGTGAATAAATGAATGTATTTTACAATACATAAAACTACAATTAGCCTTTCGGTGCATCCTAAAAGCTTAGAGCAGCTGATAATTTACCTTGAGGTAAAGAAGGATAAAAAGGAGGGCAGCCAGGGGTAGAACAGTTCCTCAGTTTTTTTATATCTAATTTATTTGTTAATTTCAAAATCATAGGTACGTGAGGAAAAGAGAAGCTCAAATTCCTACCATACTGTGTTCAGATTGTTTTTTAGAGTGTGAGGAAAAACTGGCCCTCCCACTCCTCCAAGTGAGAGCAGCTCCAGTTCACTGATGGGGCAGGAAGGAAGCCTTTGACTGATGAGCGAAGCTAAAAGTGACAGAGCACATACAACCTAAACACACAAAAAGCTAACAGAATTTGTACTTTACGCAACTTCAAGTTAAAGCCAGGGATTCTAAGGGAATGCTAACAAAGGTTCTTAATGTTTATGATTAAAAACAGTAAAGCAGAAGCTCCTGGAAGCTTAATTAGCATTAAGTTCAAGGATGTTAATCAGTTAGGAAACTGTAAAATCAGCAAATAAAATTTAACTTTTTCAATATAAACATCAAATTAAATTCAAGATCTACATCATGGTTAAAATCTCTTCTCTTTCCTCTCCCAGTGAGAAAAGGGGCTTTGAATAAAAGGTTTTATAGGGTGGGCTTTCAACACTGAACATAAAAGCCAGGTCAGTTTTTAACATTACTGCTCAAATGCACTGTGGTAACTTTCTCTTTTAGGAATATTCAACATTCACTCCTAGCTTCCTTTTTATAAATTTCAATTTTTAGTAGTGCATATAATTATACCTAGCATTTAGAATCAACATAGTAATACAAAGATAACATTAAAATCAAGTGAATTCATCATAATCTATAAGTGTATCATACAATTTCTTTCATATAATAAAACTCATGCTGGGACCAAACCTAGGACCTTGGGCATTTCAAGAAAGTACTCTACCACAGAATGTCCTTCTCAACATTCTCAACATATATTAATTTTTTATACACATTATCAAGAACTTTTAAAGATCCACCTTTGCACAGCATTGTATGACCTCTCAAGTCCAAAGTTAAAAATGAGGTTTTTTATTTTTTAAAACAAATTTAGTTTATCATCTTGTGTTCTTTCCTTTCATCCGAATAATTCCCTACAGACAAGTTATTCTGTGGTCACAATATTAAAAAGCATCCTCTATTCCAAAAGTTCATCTAATGAACTTTAAACTCCACAGCAAAGAGTCAAAAACCAGAGAGGCCTGTGTCAAATTGCAATACAATTTTTAAGGTTATTGTCAGATAGTTCCAAAATGAACAATGATGTGGTTATCATTTCATACAATTGACATTTTGTAACATCAGGAGTACAGAAGTAGACTTCACTTTAGCCCTCTAAATTGTTTAAGGCTGATCATTTCCTTAATCATTTATATTCCTGTTATCTGAGCATGTGTGTTACAATAATTCTAAAAGGAAATGGAAAAGGCCTCAAGTCAGCAAATACCAAAGGAACAGAGTCTCTGCAGTAAAACTGCAAACACAATTTCCCTCAAGAAGTCATTTGCCCTCAGGAAAATACTATTAAGAGGAAGGAAAGAAGGAAGGAAGGAAGGAAGGAAGGAAGGAAGGAAGGAAGGAAGGAAGGAAGGAGGGAGGGAGGGAGAGGGAGGGAGGGAGGGAGAAAAGAGAGGCGCCAGGCAGACAGACAGACAGACAGACAGAAAGAAAAAAAGAAAAGGAAAAAGAGCACTAATAAAAATACTATTTTGTAAGCATATTAAAAGCTGTCAGCTTTTAAATATTTTAAATGCACACAAAAATGTGCACAGATGGGCATCTTTTCTGCTCACATTAGTCTAGAAAAAAAAATCTTTCATTATCAAGCTCAAAGTCCTTGAATTTTTTAAACTTAATTGTGCCTCTATTTCTTAGAATTCACACCCCAAGGCCAAAGCTTTCCTGCCACCAGTCCTTCAAATCTGACTTGGACATTACACGGGAGGAGGCTCCAAGCCTCCCTGAGGTCTCACTCCTTTTACAACACACGAAAAAGCAGTCGATAATGGGCCCATGCTGAATTCACTGCTCCCCGAGTCTCCTCTTGGGACACAAGCCTAGCAGATGTGATAAAAACTGTGTCAGAGAAGTGGCTCTAGTTTGTGCCTTAATGACAACTTAAACCTCTAAACCAATACAACCAAAAGATGAACAGAGCTGCCTGTTACTTCTCTCTGCTGCCAATCTTCCAATACCTTGGAACTAAATTAGCGCCTCTCCCCACAACTTCCCCTGCCACCCCTCAAAATCTATTCTAATTTTAAAAGATAAATGAGTTCAGAAAACACACTGGTAGCACAAGTGTCTGGGTGCTGTGTGTGTGGATGTCCTATAATTAAGCACTGACACATATATCATAGAGTTTGTATTTTCTCAAGGAATGATTGAGCATTCAAATGTCATAAAAGACTGCCTACTAAACTCCCTCTGATCAACACCCCAGTACCATATTCACATATACCGCTGGGAGATTTACAGGCTCCAAAAAATGCTTAAAGGTCTAAAGATTATTTTTAAACATGTTCAAACATAGGAGAGGTGATATTCTGAGTTAATGAAACATTCTAATTATTAAAATTTATACAGGACAATTTCTTAAACCATGGGTGGTTATACTTTTCTTTTAACTCCTAAGAACTCTTTGTCTTATCTAATGATATGGTACTATAAAACTCTATTTAAATGTGTACCTCTGATAACATTTTCTAAATTCTATAATTCAGCCTTCAGATGATGGGTCTTTTTACCCAGTATCTTGAAAGCCTATTCAGTCACAATTGCATACCCACTTAATCAGCAATCATTGTTCTGGGATGTGGGACTTTGTTGTAAAGACAAGCACCAAAACCTTTAAAAAAAAATTTTTTTTTCAGAACTGGCATAAGAAAAAAGTGATCTTTGTCAGACAAGGACAAATTTATGCAAATCTTTTATAAACATTCACAAACATTTATTTAGCTTTTGAAATGTTGGCCTCATTTGAGAGCATGAAAATGAGGGGGAAGTAGGAAAACGCAAAGGACAGCTTAGAAGCTGGCACGCTACATAAATATTCAGAAGGAAGATTATAGGATTCATGTTAGGCTGTCTTAGGCTTCTCCAAAGTCCACATAGAATAGCAAAGAACAAAACTAACGAGAAGTGCAGCAGATGTTAGACAATGCATCGGCCTCTTTTCCTCTCTCACTTGGCTATACTTGGACGCTTTTATATTTCCTTTCAATATGGTTAGGTCATTCAAGGATTCTCCTATAGACTCTGTATTGTGGCTACAGATCTATAAGCTGGGGGTCTGTCAGCTTTCCAAAAGTTTCCAATGAAAAGGCATTATGCAAATTCTACCTCTCTTACCCTCTTTCAGGGGGGAAAAAAGCCTCCAGTATGCAGTCATCAGAGTATTGGAAGCCCCAGCCTTCATTTCTGTATGGCTGTGTTTGCCTCAGGGCCACGCTGCTTGTTTTGACAGTGGATCCCCCTAGATAGTTGGGATTAGTCGAGCTTGTTTGGATAAACTTGAAATCAAGGCCTTCTCTAGGTAGACAGCTAGATGTAGCTACCGAGTTTCCAGCTGCCTCCTCCTTTCATCCCCAAACAACTGCAGATTCACAGTAGCTATCACAGCCACAGGCTATGTCACATACATAAGTACAAAATTAAAGGCTGCTAAAAGAAGCCTTTGTAAGTCTTAGTGCTAAAATAAGGAATCTGTACTGCTTGGTTTATACAAATTATTCTAGCACTACCAGTGTGGAACTGAACCTATCAGTTAACAAGGCATGTTAATCAAGGCTCCCGGCTTCTTCTGATGGACAGGATCATGGTTTAGTAATTCACCTAACCTCCACTTATTAGCTCTTGCATGAGGATAATAGCTGAAAAGGTTGAAAAGGAAATAGCAGCCTTTATTTATCCAGTGCCAGGGAATGTTAGATACCATCAACAAACACTGCAAGCAGAAAACGGGAATCAAAGTGTAAATATTAGACCTGCTTTAGAAAGAGTATGATTTACAAATTGATTAAACAGGGTTCCACTGCAGAGTCATCTCTATTTCAGAACTAATATTTCTCACAACTTACAGTGAAAGGAAACAAGAGGAGGAGTCAGAACTGAGGAAGCTTGTAGTCAGAACACAGTGATAGCATTCTGTTACCAAGACAGAAGGCAGGTGATATGAAACACTAGCAAAATAAGAAAACTATGCAAGAGGTTTCCTAAAATCTAGCATTCAATATTTTACTCTTTTTTTAAAATCTCTTCATCTTCAGAAGGCTAGCGAAATATAAGAAAAGAATTCAACCATATATATATATATATATATATATATATATATATATATATATATATATATATATATATGTTTTATTTTACTCCAGTTCCAACATACATGAACTACCAATTACCTGTGGCTACCTGAGAAAAACTAAGGGCAGCAACTGGACTGACATTAGTTTGAACATATTTTGGAATTCTTCCGTTCCCCATAATGTTTGTAAGTCCTTTCCCTCTCTTATGTAATGTCAAATCACACAAGGCAGCTTTCCACAAAAGCTGTCACTCATCACCATGTGCTCTCAGGAGTCAGCCACTCTTGTCACTATTTCAAAGAGAAGCCTAAAGTACTGAAGCTCTTCTGGAGCTTACTGTCATGGGCTTCGTTTCTTGGACGATTTAGAACCTAAAGATCTGTTTAAGAACATATCAGGGCTTGAAGTCAGTTACATTTTCTATCACATAGTCTACTTTTAAAATCCCTAAAAAAGGTCAAAAGGAAACAATAATCATAATTTGAAAGTGACAAAAAAAAAAAAAAAAGGAACAACACTTCCTCACAGACAGGCGTGGTAGCACACCCTACAATCCTAGCACTCAGGAAACTGAGGCAGGATGGTGAATTTAAGAAAAAACTGAGCTACACAGTGAGGCACTGTTTCAAGCCGCCGCTGCTGCCGCCGCCACCACCGCCACCACCGCCGCCACCACCACCACCACCACCACCACCACCACCACCACCACCACCACCACCACCACCACCCACCACCCACACACACTAAAAAAGAAATGAAAAGAAACAACCTATTGTTTAGAAACTACCACTAGTTTTCCAGTCAGACTCCATTGAGCAAACCTGAGCAAAATGCCAGCCATACAAAATTGAAAAGGAGAATGAGAAGGAAGAGGAAAAGGAAAAAGAACAAGAAGAGGAGGAGGAGAAGGAGGAGGAAGAAGAAAGAAAAAAAGGAGAGAGAGAGAACTAATATAAAGACTCAGAAGTATCCCAAACTCTAGAAACCCCTAGGACAGAGATTCTTTTTTTTTTTTTTTTTAATTTTTTTTTTTGGAGCTGGGGCCTGAACCCAGGGCCTTGCGCTTGCTAGTCAAGCGCTCTACCACTGAGCTAAATCCCCAACCCCAGGACAGAGATTCTTAACCTGTGAGTCATGACTCCTTTGGGGATCAAATGACCCTTTCACAGGGATCACATATCAGATATCCTGCATATCAGTATACATTATGATTCAAACAGTAGCAAAATTACACTTATGAAACAGCAATGAATTCATTTTATATTGAATGGTTACCACGACATGAGAATTGTATTGAAGGGTCACAGCATTAGAAAAGCTGAGAATCACTTTCCTAGAAGGTAAAAGGACACAGCTAACCATACTGGTTCCATGATAAACCAGCAATCCCATGTGATTGTTGCTACACAGGCAAATGTCTACTACAGGCCTTTTCAACAAAAAACTTCTTAAAATATTCAACAAAACTGTAGGATTCTTTTCCAACACCTAGCATTCACAACTATTTGTGGCTAGACCTATCACCAAAGCATTTCCTCCTTTCGTTCACAATCCCCAAATGAGTCCATGGCTTTTCTAAGCAAACAAACAATTCCATGTCTCTGAATTTGTCACCATCTTTCCACTTGATATTCATTTTGTTTGCAATTATTTCTGAAGCAGCATTAGCGGGGAGACAGTCTTCCTAATGCCCCACTCAGCACTTTCTCCTATACCATTACTTGTCCAATGTTCTGTTAGATGAAGAAAATGGATGGCCTTCTTCCTGCACCCCAGTTGAACTCCTTTCCATATAATCTGTTTCCCGGGACTTTCTCTTTCTTCTCTCTTTGCAGCCTCCTCTACCTACAGTTTCTATAGGTAAATTACTCAACTCAGTTCTGTTCTGGACAGCCTCCCCAGTTCTAGGTCCCAGTTCAACATGTCAAAGATCCAGGCTCACCATCTATACAGCTCTGACCCATTCCATCTGAACAGGAAAGGCTCTCAGAGTACCACTGATTCTTTCAGGGGGTAGAAGATCCATTTGTCTGACTAACATTCAAACATTCACCATGGATATTAGATTTCAAGAAACACCTTTGGGTCCCTGAAACCTTTCTAAGTGTTTGAAAATATGACAGAAGGTAAAGCAGCACCTAAAGTCAAGTCTACTTTAAGACCATCTTAGAAAGACAGCAATTTCCTAGGTGTGTCATTTCAGCATGTGGCTGGACAGGTTATTTAGTAGCAAACAATGTGCTACAAACCAGGAATGAGATAGACACCATATAAGGTGTGACCCTTGCCCACATGGAATATAAGATCTAACTGGACAGAGGCAAATGAAATAAATGTACGGATGGATCGTTTTGGAACACTCTAAACAAAATAACAGAGTTTAGATGTATTCTGATTTTAATATCTGAATTTAGACATAAGGGTCATGAATAACTTCTCAGAAAGTGACAGAGTGGGAGAAGTTCAAGGAGTGAGCAGAAATTCATAAGGTAAAAATGAAGAAGAGATAGAAAGAGGGAGGCAAAAGCATCAGCAGGAGCAAAGGCCACTGAGCGGGACATGAGCTTTAAGGAAGCTGGCAAGAAGAGAGGCAATGGCAGGTAAAATGGGTGGCAGAGGTCACAGCACGAGGATCCTATGTCCTGGAAGGGAGTGTGGACCTCATGCTCATGCACTGGGACTCAGTTAGAGGGTGTAGAGCCTTTTGCACCCTGCACATAACTTTCCAACTCAGATCCATTCTTAGCCTATACAGACTCTAGGCACTCAGACTATTCTCCATGAATTCTTCCTGTCTCTTGAGTTCCTATAAAAAAATCAATGAAAATAGCTGGCAAGCCAGAGACTGGAATTTACTAGAAAATCAAGTGTTAAAAGTTAAGATTTATGCATGGCATCAAAAATGAAAGAAATGGAGAAGACTATTCAAGCCAGTATAAATGTATCAGTAGTTTTTATTATTTAGTATTTATGTCTACAAATATGGATTATATAATTTCAAAGACTACATTGATATAAAGTATAAATTTTATCTGAGTATGAAACCAGCATATCTAAATTTTGTGGGGGGTTTTCTCACATGCCAGTGGTCATCTGTTTTCTTAGAGATGTGTAAGTGGCAATTAGAAAGAAACTGAGACTCAGGTCTTATAAAATTAGCTTCATATAGATTGGTGGAAGAACAGAAGATACTGTGTTGTCTCATACCTTATTTGATTAGCATTCTGTCTCCACAGTTGCAAATACATAGGTACAGCTTGCGAAGTGGCCCACTTCGCTGGTTGAAGCTAAAGCCTGTCTCCTGCCTTACTTTCTAGTTGCAATTGTAGAAGTAAAGATTTATGCTAAAGGTTCTTAGACAGGAGCAACCTTACTCCTCTATCATATCTGTATTTCCCTATAATATGTAGCCTAGGATGCTTAAAGGCTTAGGTTAGATACTGTGGTTTACTAAAGCGTTAAGGAGAGAATGGCTTGTCTGGCAGACAAATAGTACCTGTTTGACCCAGCTGACTTGAGATGAGAAACTGAAGAAGAATGTTGGAAGACTTAGTTTTCAGTCACCTGACTCCGGGCTCATCATCTAAAGTATTTCTTTGCATTCTAGGACTTAATACAATTTCCAGATATTATCAACTTCATATAGAGTATCAAATACTCCTCTATGTTTTATTTCCCTGGTGTTACAAATAAAGATTTCATTTTTTTTTTTTATTTCTCCTATCTGGCTTAAATTCTGAACTCACAGGTCACAGTGTGAATGCTATTTAGTTGTTTAATATTATGAATAAAAAATTTGTATCTTAACATCCATGCACAGTGCCACACCCAAGACCCAGTCCAAGAGCCATGAACATAAAGCAGGCAAGCATTACATAGGCAAGTGTTAAGTGTCCTGGGTTTTCTGACAGAAATACAGACAAGGCAGGGAATAGAGCAATGTCTTAGCAATTAAGAGCATTGGCTACCTTCCAATTCCAAGAACCCACATAGCTCACGACCTTCTCTAACTCCAGTTTCAGGAAGTTCAACACTTTTTTATGGCCTTTGTGGGCACATAGTACACAGCATGTGGGTAAAATATCCATGCACTTAAAATAATTTTATTTAAGTAACAGAAATATGGTCATGGCAAAAGAAAAGTACTCTAGAGATACAAAAGAGGTGACTTGTAAACCACCACCTTTAAAAATCAATCAGTATTTGCCAGGTAAGTGAGCTATGTAAGAAGATTTTATGGATAAAAGCAATGTGAAACATTTTATTTCATGTTTGCCAAGGTTAATAGGTAATAAATAATCCTTGATAAATATAATTTTCTTCAAAGACAACCCTGGATATGATTTCCAACACCACAAACACACACAAAATAAACAATCTCAATATTTTTATAAATTCCTTTCATTTTCACTCACCAATCCCTGCCCCATGTACAGAGTCTGGCTTCTTATTATGTTGCATTTGAAATCTGAAACTGACTGAAGTTAGTTAGAAATTATAATGGCCAGAGGAATCTTTACTATACTACATATAACCATTCAAAATGAAAGGTGCCCTAGTAATACAAAGCCCATACACAACCAAAAGGGCTCATTTATAAGGATGGAGAAACCTATTAATAAATTTCTGAGGTTTTTCAGCACCAGAGTCTTGACATATAGATTTTATAACTGTAATAAAAAGTTTAAAGTACTTGAAACCCCTTTGTCACCATTTTAAAAGCTTTCATTTTTAGTATATCTCAGTGCATAAATATGCAAGGATGGTTCCCCATTCTTTCTTTCCTAGGCGGATAACTTGTGATTTCCTTTCTGACTTCAAAGTTTACTCTGAACAGTATATAGGTTTATCAAGGATCCATAGATGGATCTGGAAATCTAGAGGCAAAGGTTATTTATTATACTCAGCTTCAACAATTGATAAAAGCATCAAACAACATTAGCTTGCCAACTTAAATCTACTTCTAATTACAATGGAGAATCTACAATTGCTGGTTAAAATTAGACACAGGTTGTTTTCTGGTTTTGTTTCCACTTCATGAACTTTTATTAATTTAATCTTGACCTAGATCCTGTAAGGTCTTTACTGTGTTGATCTATAGTTTACAAGAGAGGAAGTGAAATTTCAATGTGTAAATAAATGGCAGAGCTGAGATTTAACCTCAAACAATCTGCATCCAATGGCATGCTCTTATTTACCACTCTCATGCTTCAGCACTTACACAGGTGATACTATTCACCAAGCCCTCCCCAGTCTAACACTGGCCACAGCCATTTTTATGCCTAGAAAACTAGACTGACAAAAGAAACAGACACATAGACAACAGAATGTGAGGATTGAATGTTCCATGTGCTCTCCAAACTGAGGCTAGATTAATAGTTGTCAGAGCAAGCTTCTCAGGCAAGGTGACAAAAACTGAGCAGAAGTGGCCTGCTGTGGGAGTGAGAGAACAAAAGGAGGAAAATTTTCTAACCATAAAAAGCTGGAACAGCAAAGCATGATACAAAATGATCAAAGTATACATCTATATCATAAGTCATAACAACAGAAAACAGGCACTGAAGTTGAATCAAGGTCAAATGGTAACTAGTCTTCAAGCCTAGAAATTTGGACACCTACTAAATTATCAGCAACCATCACCAAGAAGTCTAAGAAATGGAACTACAAGCTTAGAATCCCAGAACTCAGAGGTCACAAGTTCACAAGTTCAAGGCCATCCTGGGCTACACAGTGAAATAGTAACTCAAAACAGACAGATAAATAGTAAGGGAGAAAATGAAAATGAAGAATTTTACCTACAAAGCAGTGGTGTGATACGACTTATGTTTTAGAACACTATCTCTAGCCATCTTATAGACCACCAGATTTTCAACCTTCTTAATATAACCCTATAATACAACTGTAGTTCCACATGTTGTGGTAAGGCCAAATAATAAAATTATTTTGATTGCTACTTCATAACTGTAATTTTGCTTCTATTATAAATTGTAATGTAAATATATGCATTTTCCCATGGATTTGGGCGCCCATGGAAAAAGGGTCTTTCATGCCCAATGGGTCATGACCCACTGGTTGAGAACCACTGTCATAGAAGCTAGTGACTTTGGGTCATTGGGTTGCTGGCCATTAGGAAGACTATACATGGGAGGGAGCAGGTAAGCATGTAAATGCAAAAAAAAGAAATAGAAAATTTGAACAGATCAATTTAAGGATGAAGATGAACAAGACTTACAGGTGCCTACACAAAGGGCAACAGTAACCAATGACAGACCTTCAATGAAAAGCAAGACAGACAGCTCTCAAAAGCAGAATCAGGGAATTAGTACAGCCAATAAGACCTTGCTGTCAAGCCTGCCAACCTATGCTCCATCTACAGAACCTACATGGTGGAAAGATAGAACTGATTCCCATGAGTTGTCTTCTAGACTTCACACAAAAGCTCACATACCTGAAACAAATAAATATATGAAATTTAGTTATTTAGTTTAAAATTCATCAAAAACTAGACCTAATTCACTGTAATATTATTGAGTAATTTGCTAAAAATAAAGCCAACTATCTCCTAGTACCCTCAAACACTTAAATTTTTAAAGGTTTGTTTTATTTTTATTATTTTATGGCTGTTTTGTGTGCATTTATGTCTGTGTACCATGTGGGTGCCTGGTTTCTACAGAGGCCAGAAGAGGACATTAGCTCCCTAGAACTAGAATACAAAGAGCTGTGAGCTTCCATATGTTTGCTGGTAATTGAACTTGGGTCCTCTGGAAGAACAGCCAATGCTTTTAACTATCAAGCCCCAACACTTACATTTTAATGTTTTTTTTAAGGGGTGGGGGAATAAAAACAAAACAACACTTCTATTAACAATACACAAGGATGACATTATGGCATCTCTATTATCCCAGCATGAGGCAGGGGACCACAACTTCGAAGAGAACCTGACTACAGGGCAAAATTCTGCCTCGACAAAATTAAATGAAAAAAATCATATACAGACCAGTAGATACTTGATTTGGATACATGTATGCATCTTCAAGCCAATGAATTGTGTGGAGAGCTGTAACACAATATACTAAAACAGTCACACTTCGTGCAAGCGTGGGAACTGATACCCTGGTCAAAGAGAACTCTGCAGCAAGGCAATTTAATAGCTATTGGGCTTACAACCCCTCTCAGGTTGAAGGGATTCGGAATTTATATTTGTGCATACAAAAATTACAATTCCTCCTAACACCAGAATACAAAATCACTTATTACTTAGTTTCATTCTTTCATTCTATCTATCTATCTATCTATCTATCTATCTATCTATCTATCTATCTATCTATCTGGTTTTGTGCTGTGGTAGTTGTCACTGTTGTGTTTTCTTCCTCCATTTTCATCTTCACCATCTCAACTCATATTTCCTCAGTATAGTTACAGCTGGGGTCTTAGAATATATTACAATATCTAAAGCTTGATTAATGTTGCATTTTATCCAACTAAAGCCAAAGTGGTGAAGATAGTACTTCAATTTTCAAAAAATATTCTAACTACTTCTAAAAGTATAAAGTTGGATGTGGTCATGCACTCCTTTAATCCCCAGCAAGTGAGGTCCAGGGCGTCCAGGGCAGCCAGGGCTACCCTACCCTACCTTACCCTACTCTAAGAAACCACATAGAGGGATGAATGGATGGATGGGATGGAATGGGATGGGATGGGATGGGATGGGATGGGATGGGATGGGATGGGATGGGATGGGATGGGATGGGATGGGAGAGAAGGAGGAATGGGATGAGAGAGAGAGAGAGAGAGAGAGAGAGAGAGAGAGAGAGAGAGAGAGAAGAGCGTTAATAGTTGATATAGAAGTAGATATAGATCTATGAAAAGTGACTGGGATATTTAATTAAAAGCCCCCTAAGTCAACAGCCAATCTTAGAAAGCACATATGTAACATGGGTCTAAAAGGTAGTATTTCTTTAAGGTAGCTCTCTAAGATTTCCACTTAAGCTTCTCTGTACCACTCTTTAATGATTTTCCTATCATCTATGACACCATCATTCAACATTCCCAACATCAGGTATCTAACAAGGCCACTATTCCATGAGGAACAATGCACTTAGACGTAAGTTACTTCTACAGCCTACTACTGACCAGAGCCATAATCTATTGCTGTTTTCTTCCTTTCTCCTTACATAGTATCTGACCCATACTCTACAAATTTACCAACCTCTCTCTGTACAAATCAAACCTACTCTTCTAGACTGGTTTTTACCATCAAAAACAGCAATAAGGAGAAAAAGGCAAAAAGGGTAGTTCCTTATTACTACATTAATGTTAAGACTGGGATGTTGTAGGGGCTGAGGAGACGGCTCAGCGGTTAAGAGCACTGACTGTTCGTCCAGAGGTCCTGAGATCAATTTCCAGCAACCACATGGTGGCTCACAACCATCTGTAATGGGATCTGATGCCCTCTTCTGGTGTGTCTGAAGACAGCTACAGTGTACTCACATACATTAAATAAATAAACAAATCTAGAAGAAAAAAACTGGGATATTAAAGTGTTTTAAAGCTTAATCTTAAGCAAACCTATGAATGAAGTGCAAATGAATCCAGATTCTATTCTGTGGTGTCTAGTACCACAAAACACTTGCCATTTCCAGCTATATGGAAGGCAGCAGGTATAATGATTTAGCTCACAAGTGTAAGACCAATCAGTGAGATCCTGGTCAAAGACAGACAAACGGAAAACTTTCGAACATGAAAAGGAAGCTATGGAGGGAAGTGGGGCAGACGGGCAAAAGGGCAAAGAGAGCAAGAGGGTCTAGGAGGAAAAAGGGTAGATCACCAAGAATAAATTTTATTTTTTAAAGTCTTAATTAAAGCAATACTATTTGGGGGCTGCTTTAAAAAAGGGGGGGGGAGTTTCCAAGATCACACAAAACTCACAAATCTGAATAGACTGCACCAATAGCTTCATAGCATCCAGCAAGAAAGCTTTGAGGTTTCCAGAGAAATGGGGTATGCTCAAGTCTAATTCCTTCTTCTGTATGTAAGTCACAAAGCTCAGATCTCAGTTCTAACCTTAGCCTCTATTTACGACTATAACAGATCAGGGCATTCTTCTCAATGCTTGCCTGCCTGATAATAACAGGAAAAGTCAAATAATGTCCTTTGTTTTGTATTTTGTGCAAGAAATATACACTGTGTTGTATAAAGTAAAACAGGGCTACCTTTTGAGTAAAAATTTTAGGAAGTGCAGATTACATATATAATTTTCTTATTAAATGGGATTATTCATTCAATCAATATATAATAAATTCTTCAACAGAATGCTGTATCTGTTTCTGCCTATAAATATTTGAAACAAAGTAACATGAAACTTTTCATATGTTGGACCTCATCAAAAGAATGAAGCAATCATCAGTAGGCAAGTAGAAATGCTCATTTGCATGCTATCACTACTATCTCTCTAATCAGAACCTTCTAATCAATCTACCAAGGTTATCCGTGGATAATTAGAAGCTTAGGAAATGTTTTCTTTAGAGCATATCTATAACACAAACATGAAAATCCATATTTAAGCAATTACATGCTACTTTAAAAATCACAATTTCTACCACAATTAGCCCAAACTATGCACCATATTTGAGTTTTTAGTATTGATGCTTATTTTTTAATTTTTGTCAATTGTGAAATTTTGAAATCACATAGACCATATGAAACCACAAAAGAAAGAGCACCTTTTTATTTTTCCCAATGCACCATGTTTCTACATTGCTTACATAGAATTGTACAAGAAACGCTGTTAGTTTCTATATAAAGACTTCCATAAATTTTTTATAGTTTCTATAAATGCTTAAAAATTACTGGTTTCATTATAACTTGTGTTTCAGTGCCAGTGGAAAGAAAAATTACCTGTGACTCTATTAGCAATCTGTGGATTCAGGGGTGGGCAGGGATGCACAGACCCCTCTTTCCAGGGAACTCTGACACTATTTCATCAAAATTTATATGTGCACTTGGCGAAAAAAAATCTAGTATCCTCAAATCTAATCATCACTGTTAGAATAAATAATTGCATATGTTTTATAAGAAATAATCATATTATGACTGGTATGCTTTAAAATCATATGTAATGCCTGTTTCACTTTTTATAGTCCTATGCTACTTATGGAAGTATCAGATAAGTTACTATATTTTTATTCCATAATATCTTATATCATACATTAATATTACCAATTTTTAAACAAAAAATGTACTGTTTTGAAGTCAATAATGAGCTTTTGAAGAGAGTAGCAACCATTTGCAAATACGTAAATTTAACTATTGTTTATGCTTAATTCAATTAGTACTTATTAAAATGGTGCTAACACAATAAAGTTTTACCAATTCTTTCCAATAATTAGAAATGTACAGAGTAAAGAAAATGACAAAAGTAAAAAATGGTTGACTATAGAAGTATAGTTATACGCATGATTCAAAGACACTCCTGGCTTTCCTTATTTCCTGTATCTGACTGGCATGTTATCTTTGAGAACTGAGAGGGCTGCATTACTCTGCTTATTGATGGAGGCTAAAAAGAACAGACTTTCCCCATAACCCAAAGTAAGCCCAAATCCACCCTTAATTTCATAACCTTAACTCTTAAAAAATTGCCTATTTTATTATATGAGAGAGATAATTTTTTCATCTCACAATAAGCTGTTGGAAGGATTTTTTTCAAAAGTACGAGATCCTTTTCAAGTCAGAACCCTACTACTGTTGATAGTTTGGTATTTAAATTATTAAGCTTTAACAAAAGAAGACGAGTAAGCAACATGAACTCTGAAAAGCCCTTGCTTATCCCATTTTTTTGTTGTTTGTTTTGCTCTTTTTGAAAGTAAAGGCAATGCACATCTTCTAGGAATTAACAAAGCCTCTATTTTCAGGTTTAAAAATAGCAGGCTTACTAGATTTTTAGTGAAATATTGAGTGCTACAGTGATTTAATGGTCTTAAACCATACATGTCACTGTGGTCTGACTGTGTCACAGACAAGTTAAAGAAGGAAAAAAATGGGGCACAGAGAAATCACTTTGTCAGTAATTACAATCAAGAGCCCTACAATGTGGCTCAGGCTGCTCATTACTTCTTCTTTCTGTATCAAGACCCTTATTTACATTTCAGATTACATTTTTTATGAAACAGTAAGATCTATCAGAGCTGAGAGGACCGAAATAATGAGGGGAAAACATTTTAATAAAACGTGTTGGGTCTGCATTACTTCCGTGACAGAAAGAAAGGCTTCCTCTATAGTGATGGATCATTTATTCTGCTTCTAAACGAGAAGCAAAAAGATGAAACTGATGAACTTTTACTGCCCATTTGTCTTTAGCAGACAATTAAGACAGAGAAGATCAAAATGGATTATCATGCCATGCAGACAACTGGCCCAACAGTAATACATCTCTGAGACCACAGATTTGTAACTCTCTTTTATCCCTCCCCTTTCTTCTTACTTCTTTTTCCACTCTAAAGGCAGTGCTAGCTTTGTGGCTCAAGGAGAGCCAAAAGGCTGGCCATCATTATTCAGTCACAGATGTCAATCTAACCTCCCTTTTTTCTCAGTTTCTAAAGCAGTGAGGCACAATAATTTGTGACAGATTCTTTTACTGTAAGGTACAAAGAACACACAGAATAAAACATCTAGCATCAGCCAGCGTCTCTGATCAAGTGTGAGGGAACATGGAAAATACACTATATGTAAAAACAAGCTATGGTAGTTTAGGCGAATGAGGAAAGAAAACTGGAGGGAGAGGGTATGGGGAGGAGGGAACCAGAGTGTTCACATCCACCCACACAGTAATAAGCACTATATTGGACAGAGAATTGTCTTAAATATTCCTTAAGGACTACAACATAAATGTTTTAATAGCTGAAATGCTGTAGTTAAAGTTTACACATAATAGAAATATTTCCAAGAATCTTTTCTACTGGTATATGGAAGAGACAGATAATTTGAATAGTATGGGGAGAGACATAATTGGTTTGTTCAAATGAATGATAATGTAAACAGAGCCTATGAATTTAGAATATAATGACTTTAAAGGCAAATAAAAATAAGCATTCTTCATTCTCTTTCATAGTAGATAGGATTCCTCAAGTACACTTTTGGAAAGCTGAAAATAATATTTTCCAAAACCAAGTAGAAATGTCTCATTTCCTAAGTTGTTTGGGGTCAAGAAGGTAAAGTATATATCTCAAAGGTCTGAGAAGATGCTAAATAAGACTGTGTTGTACATATTCCTGTAGGTTTCCCTTAACCCACAGGTCTGGGTCTAAGATCCAACACTGTGTCAATCCTCCAAACAAAGAAGTCAGACATCTCTATCCTGTGAGCACCTTTAAAGATAACCACAGCTATTACTTCATAAATGCTTACTACAGTTTTAATCATACAGGAAATTTGTATAAGGCTATCTATGGACAAGGGTAAAGGACTAAATTTACTACACAGTTAGCATCACATTAGTCAACTGGACACCACAAGCAATGACATTGCAGAGAACAGTATTTCTCTGTGGATACTCATATGCATGTATAGCACATACACACACACCCTCCTCAAACACTTGATGAATACACACATATACTCAGGAGAAATGAACATAGATGCTAAAACTCCTCATTGTGCCAGTAGTTTTCCTGAGTAGTAAAATACTGGAATGGTTTATATATTTTCTTTACACTTAAGCTTTATTTTCCTTGACCTCTACTTTCTAGAGTTTTGTTACAAACTTATTACCTATGCAATTTCTAAAGTTATATACTTGAAAAACACCATGTTACCCAACTTCTTTCAGAAACAGTAAAGAAGTCTTTAAAGGACTAGACCTAGATGGTACCCATTTGTTCTAAGCTTTCTCCTACAGAACAGTCTCCCCCCGAATAATGCAACTCAGGGATCACAAAGGTTATTTACCTACTTAAAAAACTTAAGAACAATCACTTCCTTTAGAGTTATGACTACCGGTGAATTACAAACAATAGTTTTTTATCCTATAGATAATTACTTAAAGAAAGATGTTCAGTAATTTTATTAAAGTTCTATAATCTTTGGATTGTATTATTTAATTATAAGGACTTAATCTCATAGCAACTTAAAACATGATTTAAAACTTTACTAGATGAAGGAAAGGTAAGATTTTAAATTATTTTTAAATCTTATTTTAATCTTGAGGTCAGACACAAAGCAAACCAGATGGGCTCTCCTAGATTCTTATCTCCCAAAGCCTTATTATAAAACTTGCCATTGAATAGCTTATATGCCTGATCACACTGTCAACCCTGTTTTCAAAAAGACTGTAAGACACCTTGCTCTCTCTATGACCATTATCCTAAATGGTTCTTTCCCAAGTCCCTCATTCAATGACAGAAAACTATGAATGAATGCATCAGGAGCAAGCTTTGTGCACAATATTCCTTGTGTGAAAGCTCTGATAAAGTTGTCAAAAATGAAGTGTGATAGCATTGTTGTTAATGGTGCTTTTTTAAATATTTAAAAAGTATGTCAAATTACAAATTTGAACTAAAAATGCAATGAGTCAAATAAAGCTACAAAGGGCCCTCAGTATTCCTTAGGGTATATAATGGAGAATCAACATATAACCTGGAACCAGCTATAAAAGGGAGAGAGACATGAGACCGTCAGCACTGTTGTTGTTTGCAAAGTGCTGGAACTTTAAAAAGTAAAGGAACCACCTGGGTAACATCAATACTCCCTCTCACGAGCAGCACTACTTCCTCCCTACAAGTACCTTCTTATTCCAAGATGACAACAGATAGTGTCACCTCTACTGCAAATCATTATAAATCTCACTCCCTTTTTTTGGTCACACTGCTTGCCTACTTAAATAGTACATTAAAAAAAAAAAACAAACTTCAGTTTACAGGCAGCTCTGAAAGAATTTTCTACTAACCCATAGGCAGCAACACACCTAACATGGAATCTCTTGCTTAGTTGCTAAACATAGCCTTCTGAAGGAAACACCCCAAATATAGCATTAATATTTTCAATCCCACTTCACTGTGCCTTACTTTTTGCCTTTGGTTCCTAATTATCATTTCTATTCCTTTCTAAAACTTCATTTATCTCTTTCAGTTAAAAAGAACAGTAATAATATGTTGAACAACTCTGAAATAAATTTTGTCATGTAAAAAATTAATTACGCATTCCAAACCTGGTCACTGTAGTCCTCCGGGAATTGCCTCTGCACCTCAGGATCTGTAAATAATTGACAGATAATATTAATTGGCTTTGGATTAGTGAGCAAGCAGAGGATCACACATTAATATTTGATCAGAAGATGATAGCAGCCCTGGCAGGGGATCCAAGGGGGGCAGCTGAGGCTGCTATGTTGATGAGCGCAGGACGGCCTCAGCAAGGCACTCCCACTGCCCTCCTCCAGAAATACAAAAAAGAAAAATTTAAAGGCCTGATGCTTCTGTTAACTTTAGAGTATGTCCTAATGTGAGAATCTTGCCAGCTGCAGTTTGCCCTCAATATTTTTTCCAAAGAAAACGAGTCTTAAACCTGCTTGACTTTTCTTCTCTAATCAGCAGCCTCCTTTTCATCGTTACAGATGTTGGCCTGATAAACCTAAAGTACCAGACACAGACTCGGAAGAACAGGACAGCAAGGCAAGAATTCTTTCAAGGAATAAATGTAAAAGTCAGCACTTTGGAAAATAAAACATATCCTTCCCCAAGTGCTTATGAAAACAAAGCCACAACTAGGGAAGTTTCCTTCAAAACAAAAGCAGCATTTTTTGTTTGTCTGTATAAAATCAAATATTATAAGAAGTGACATAATTAGGCTTGAGTAGAAGATATAAAAATATAAAGATGAAAATATCTCTTCTGATCACCTCTGTAGTTACTAAAGGGATCACTTCATTCTTAAATTGTAACTGTAAGACAATGCTCTGTTAGGTCAACACAGACATGTACCATGTAAAAGCTAATAGCATTCCAACTACAACCCATTAGGAAAGCAGGTAAGCTTTTCAGTAAAAAAAAAAAAAAAAAAAAAAAAAAAAGATTTGGGGCCTGGAGAGATGGCTTAGCAGTTAAGAACACTGACTGCTCTTCCAGAGGTCCTGAGTTCAATTCCCAGCAACCACATGGTGGCTCACAACCACCTGCAATGGGATTCAATGCTCACTTCTGGTGTGTCTGAAGGCAGCTACAGGGTGTGTGTGTGTGTGTGTGTGTGTGTGTGTGTGTGTGTGTGTGTGTATACTAATTACATAATTAAAGAAAAAAAGATTTAGCTCCTCAGAGAAATGCTGCAAGGGGACAGAGGACAGAATAGTGTACATATTTGGGAAATTATCTATCAATGCAAAAGTCAATATTTGGTGATCTCCCATCTAACAATAATCTCACAGTATACACTGCTTGTGTCTTTGAAAGTTACATTAAAATGCCAATTGACTTCCCTGTAAACATGAATCTTTTCAAAGGTTCAAATCTTCCAAGTCACAATTAATTCTTCAGTGAGGAAAGACCAAAAATAGGTGAGTGAGCTAAACTAACTACTTTTAAATTTTTGAAATATGTTCAAAAAGCACAAAAGCTATTGGATTTTATTTAAGTATAGGATTTCCTCCAAAGAGCAGAGATACTCACAAATACTGAAAGGATTGCTCCCCACATAGGTAGTAGTACATAATGCAGACCATTTTTGGCCTCTTTGGGTATGTTCTGGTTAGCTTTGCAATGAATGGCTATTATTACAGGAAAGCATGACCAATCAAAATGCGGAATTTGGACCCCAATCCAAACAGAGACAACTCCCACACATGAGGCTCAGGGAACACTGCAGAAAAGTGGGCTAAAAGATTTTAAGAGCCAGAGAATCAGGGGGTTTGCTGTGAGACTTTATCTCCTAGTAACCTCAGAAGCTACATCCATAAAGTCTCACCAACATGACTGCCTAACATGAGCTGAATATGTACAACAACCAATAGGCATGCAAAAGTGAATGGGGAAAAGATCACAAGGCCTCAACCCTATCCAAAGAATTACACACAACTAAGAGATACTGGGAGTGGGAGAAAGTATTCCACTGGTTATCCAGTGCTAAGTGATGAGTCCTGAAAACATATATACAAGTAACATTATACAGACTGAGCAGGTTATATTTAGGAATACACACACACACACACACACACACACACACACACACACACACTCACTCACTATATGTGTACTTACACAATCACATATAATAACAGTCAATGAAAAAAAGAGTCCACGAATTTGAAAGAGAGCAAGAAAGGGTATATGGGAGGGTTTGGCGGAAGGAAAGGGAATGAAGAAATTATTTAATTAAATTTAATCAAAAATGAAATAAAAAAAATCAAATAAAATTTTTAAATGAATTATTTAAATACAAAATTTTTAAAAAGACAAGTTGAAAATCACCTTTTCTCTTTACCTTGGCCTTCAACTACTGAGACTAATGGTGTCTTGGTTGTGAGCTAGAGAGTTCTAGAGCAATGCTCCCTGCAGCACCATTGGGAGCTTCGCTCCTGAGCCAGGCAGCAAAAGCATTGCCTGCCTTTGGCCTGTGAGCTTGACCTACACAGGATTCTGCTCTCCTGAGATAGGAGGTCGGAGAGCATTAGCTAAGCTAATTAGCAAGCAAAGTCTAGATTTAGTATCTTTTATCCAAAATGCTTGGGACCAGAGTCTTAAATATTTGTGAGGTTTTCATATTTTTGGAATATTTGTATTTTTATGGGTTGAACATTCTTAACCTAAAATGCTAACATCCGATGTTGGAGTATTTCAGATCCATACATGTTCAAACTGTGTGGGGTCTAACAAAGAAAAGTTAGCAGCAAGATGTGACAGATAGCCCAAGAAACCTGGTGGGTAGCAGCACTTTAAAAGGAGGAGGAAAAGGAAGAGAAAGAGGAAGAAGAAGAGAAAGAGGAGGAAGAAGAGGAAGAAGAGGAAGAAGAAGAGGAGGAGGAAGAGGAAGAGGAGGAAGAGGAGGAGGAGAAGAGGAGGAGGAGGAGGAGAAGCAGCAGCAGCAGCAGCAGCAGCAGCAGCAGCAGCAGCAGCAGCACAGCAATTATAGTCCCTGAAACCAACAAAGCTGCCTGATGTTTTAGTCTAGAAACAAACCCAAAAGCAGCAGCTCTAGGTCACTGAGAGTCACGTCCAATTAGAGGGTGGGAAAGTCAGAGTCACCCACAACTTGCTCCTTTTCTCCCAAATGCCATGTGGCTAACATAATTCATCAACCAGAAAAATTCATTCATATGACTGCATATTGGATCTTTACTAGCACGCCTTCTTTCTTGCAGTAGTTTCTTGCTTCTTGGACATCATAAATTATCAGCAGAAATAAAAGCTTTATTTTTCTACTGCCATCTTGGGAAAGGATAAACAATAGAAATCAAAATTTGTGTTACAGTCTTCAAACTTTCCTGTTTATGTGTTAGACAAAGTCCTTAAATCTCTTTTTTAAATCTCTAGTAATAAGAAACAATATTAACAAGAAACCCATTACTTTAAATTGATGTCTTAAATGTTTTTATATGTATATAATAGAGTAGAACTGAGGAAAGAAAATAGACAGAACAGTTTAACATACTGAAAGTGAAGATGGCCAAGGCAGCCAGTAAGAAGGCCATCTCAAGCACAGTACAGCAAACACTGCTTCCACAGTGGGCAGCCTCTGGTCCAGGGCCATCCTACAGTGAGAGCCCCAGATTCTAACAGAACAATGCTCCAGGACAATACACCCACTATTGTTTACTACAATTCAAGCATGAGACTTTTGTTTGGTTTTCTTTAAGGCCCCAGAGGTTTACATAAAGCAAACTTCATGGGTCCTTAACATTCCCTAAAACAATACTTTTTAAGTCAATGCTTTTTAAGACCAAAGTCCAATCTATAACGTTCCATTGAATTAGTTCAAAGATCCAGTGTGATGGCTGATAAAACTGTGAAAGCCATTTTGTAAAACTTAGGACAGAGACTGCAAACAATTTATTTGTCTTAAAACATCTATTTTACACAAGAGGCTGCAATGTTTTTTTAACATTGAGTTGATCAGAATGCCATAATGTCACCAAAATACTGACATTGGAAACATGTGAGTTACAAAGGTCCAAAGACAATCTGCTTTTCTCAAGAAACACAACACCCCGCCTTACTAACACTTTCAGCATGGCACATACAAAACATAGCACCCTGCAGTTAAGCAAACCGCCTTTAAATTTTCTGTCTGGCAGCAATCCACATGCATGTCTGTATGTTTTTACAAGTACTCTATGTATTTCATTGCGTCAGCTGCATTTCTTTGAGTTTTAAATGGTCTGGGAACATTTTATGAAATGTTCTATATATTTATATGGAAAATAATGCACACTGGAAAACAGCATCCGTCTGATATTTACATATCCATTTTTTATCCACCATCTAGCACTGTAATTTCTAATGTTCCAAAATACCTTTTCACTCAGAAACATAGCACTGCAGCACCAAATACAGTGTCACCAACCAGTAACTCTTAATGAGAAAATTAAGAACATAACAACATACACTTCTCTTTAACCTCCAGTCTTGGCAACTTTCTTCTGATTCAAATTTAAAAATCAAGTATATTATCTCCCAGGTAAACACTTTTCTTTTGTTATTGTTGTTCTGAGACAGGGTCCCTGGCTGTCTTGGAACTCACTATGTAGATAGACCAGGCTGGCCTCAAATCATAGAGATCCTCCTGCTTCTGCCTCCTGAATGCTGGGATTAAAGGCATACACCAGCATACTCAGCAGGAAAACACTTTTCAATTAATTTTTCTTTTACTTCTGTATTTAAAATACCTTGTCAACACTATAGATCATCTGATAAGAATCCACACATCTTTTAACTTGTAACTTTTAAAGAGGTTCCTGACAAGGTTCCCATGTCACAACAGTATGGAGGACATTGCCTTCTCACAGCAGCACAGCCACTACAATACTGTCTCCACAACAGTACCATTTTTCATAAAGACCACAAGACAAAACTGTCACAGTGTAGGACTCGCAGCAGCACTACTTCACTCCAGCAGAGAACATGGCTGTGCTGAAAACAGAGAGCTCCAAAAAAGAAAAGACTGGCCTTCTTCAGTCTCAACAACCTATGTTTTCTTGTCTCCAACTATACATACTTTTAAATATTTAATAAGATATACCAGATTGCCACAGGATGTTTAATTAATAGAATAAGAGTTGGGGCAAGACTCACTGGAAAGGTGCTATAAATTATTTTATGCAGCTCCCAAACCCTTGCATTTGCCTTAGGCTTAAAGTTCCTAGAAAACCTGGTAGACAGTTTTTACAACAAAAATACAAAATAAATCATAAAAGTGCTGTGGTTATATATGAGGTCTCATTTGCACATTGGTAACTAGTATGTAAATACACACCCTCACACACAGATCACTCCAAATTATGTCTGGTTCTCTCTCCCTCACCCAGGGCTGACTACATTTGAAGAAGGCATGGCATATTTTCTAATCGATTATTGAAAGTATGCTGACACATTTTGTATGAAATATGTAACAACTGTATACTAACTGAATGTTACCAACTTCCATAACTGGGGCTCTCTGGAGGACTCTAAAAGAAGCTGCTCGCGTGGCAGTTCCCTCCGACCCTACGCTGCTTTCACTTTCAACATACTAGGGATCAAGGCAGAAAAACTTAGACTCAGTGCCTACTGAACTGTCCAATCTTTGTCTCTAGGATGTCTCAGGCAATAAAAGGCAAGCTACTCAACACCTTTGATTCTTATAATTATAAAGGCCTGCCCTTTAAAAGTCAGGGTTTAAACATAAACTATCAGCCATATAATCTCATTGCTCAATTTCATGGAGTTTAAGATACTATCTTTCCCTCCTACAACCATAAATACTAATCCAAGCTGTAATCAGATTTAATTTTCCAGATGAGAAGATGGGAATCTGCTGCAAACAGGATAATCATACACTCCACTGTTCTTTCTCCAATGGTATTTTCCAATTTTATACACCAAAACTGTAGGCTAAAAAAACAGTCCAAGAAATTCTAACAGCTTTTTAGGATCAGCTCAATCGTTCTCTAAACATGTTTAGAAGTAAACTTTATGTTCAAGAATTCCTTATATAACGGGAAGCTAAGAGTGTCCTGGGATTACAAACTAGACTGAGCCAAATAAAAGGCTTCAAAGATGAGTATTCTGATTAAGCCTAGCAAAGCTACAAAAACTTACTATGCTCACTTTATAACCACAAAATACTCAATACTCAATAAAATACTCAAATTGCTGGGTTAGCATTTTAGGTGAACATAATTATTCTAGCAATGCACTTATTCTATCATAGTTAAATCTTACACATTAAAAAAAAATCACATTTTAAAAGGAATATTTTAAATACTTTACATAGTTTAAAAATCAGTTTTCCTTTTCTTGACAATGAAACAGTAAGAGTTTGTCATATTTTTATATTTTAAGTTAAAAATTACTAGTCCTAAAATGGAAATTTGATCCTAAAAACTCAGAAGAGTATAAATAAATAACCCACTAATGAGAAAAACATTATCTCTAATTTCCTCAAATGAACATTTATATGGTTTCTGTATTCCAATAGAATTATCCCCTAAAATTTTTATCACTTACTGCATATATTCACTTTTTGCCCTGACACATGAAAACTGTACAACATAAAAACTCTGAGCTGATTTTTAACCATGACTCAATTCTAGCAATCATTTCCTCTCAGCACTGGAATTTCAAATTCAATTACATACTATTTCACAGCAGCCAGTCTGATAACATAGACACAACGCGTGGCCACTGACATCTATTTAAAAAAAAAAAAATAGTGCTTCTCAATGAAGGACAGAAAACCCACCTCTGATAAGCAACACAGCATTCACGTGCTGATTCCTTCTCAGATTAACATACTCTGCTCTCCCGACACACCCTGCTCCGACATGGCTATTAATGCATAAACAGCAGACCTATTGTCTTCAGCTGTGGAGTTATGAGTGTAGTACAGTTACCAATTAAGTGAAGCAACAAGTCCTAAACGCATCAGCTGCTCTGCAAATAATGAGTTCTTTGACATCACAGAGCAAAATCTAGAGATTTGATCGTGCTGTCTGGAGAAGGCTGAAATATTTTAACTGGGAAATGCCGCTACTTACTGATAACTTAAAATGTGTCTCATAACTAACTTCACTTACAAAAGGAATATAAGTCAGATCCTTAACAAAATTTATGCCACATCCACCCAAAGGGATGTTCTCAGTTAAGGTTATCATACACCAGTTTTCAACCTAGGCATTTACATTTAAATGGCTATAGTTTCTTTTTACTTAGTTCAGAGTTTAAAACTAATTTCCAAGGTCTATCAAATTGATCAATAACAAGATATAGATGGATGTTATGTTTTTTTAAATTGTTACAATCTCAGTTTGATTGAAGTTTTCTGTGAGTTACAATTTATTTTATTGTAGCTTGATGTTGCTCTCTGCAGCATTGGGAATAGAACCTGGGGCCTCAGACATGTAAACTAAGTGCTCTACCATTGAGCTACAGCATTGGCCTTATCCTGTCCTTTTGAACGAATAACCAAAATGTCACATTTTTATGTCTATGTAATTATTTTAGATTTAAATTAGAGCTGTGTTTTTTATAAGCCAAAGGTGGCATTATTACATATTTTATAGATATATAACATCTGTGATTATGTGGGGAAAAAGAGACAACTTATTTACTCAAAACTGCTGATAGAGTACCAGTCATATGTCAGTAGCACTGTGACAGGCGTGTTATACAAAATTTCTGTTTTTCACTTTCATAACAAAGTTATCCTATCATGTCAGTTTTATTATAAAGAAAGCAATAAGTTTGCCTAGGTTTTACCAACTTGTCCAACATGTAAAAGTCAGTATGCATTTGTGGTACAAATGCTACATGTCCAGTCCAGGTGATGAACAACTCCCCCCCCCCCCAGAGTTTAAATTTAACAGAACATAAATAGAGAACACAGTACTTAACAAGCAGCTGCCTTGGAGCTGACCAAGAGCTAAAGCAGGGATTAGCCTAAAGGCATAGAGCCTTGTCCAAAAGAGAAGAGCAAAGGCTTCTTGGAAGAGAGGCTGGGAAGTGGGGGAATCTAGATCTTGATCAGCAGTCAAGCCCATGATGCCACACCTCATTCTGAACAGAACACAGAACAGAGCCAAAATATTTTATGGAGTCAGGCCCCATGTTTTACTTAGCTTGTTTCCCACAAAAATCTTTTCCGTTACAAATAAACTACAAATAGAATAGAAAAGAATAAGCTAAGTAAATACTCTGTCTCTTCAAATGAATAAAAAGCCCTATTTCAAAACATCCAATTGAAGAAAAAGCCTTTGACTGCCATGAGCTTCCTAAGATTGTGTTGGCATGTGGTAAAAACACAATAAATATTAATTGCTGAGATACTATTAACCCCATAGGAGAAATAAGCAAGCACAATAAATGACATGACTATAGGCGTATAGGTGTACCTCATGTTGGAAATATGGGTGTTCCTGAAGTAAAACTTTATAAACCCAATTTAAAATGTTCCCGTTGCCTCCTAATGCTTACCTAGAATGTTATAATTCTCTATGAACCGGGTTTCTCTACGGTCAATGATTACAGCTCCTCAAGCCACCATTTACTTGCCTCCTGGCATCTGTTTGCTAATGATCTGTAAATATCATGCACTAGGGACTATCCTGATTTTCAGAAACCCTGAGGTGAATCTTTGTAAACTGAAGGCTCTTTCTGTTCATTTCTTTGCTTTTTGAGTTTTCAAACTCAGTTTTAGAAAAAGAATCTCACCTAAAACATTTCCAGAACAATTATAACACCACTAGCTACCACTTACTGGGTGCATAGGCACACCAACCATCACTACAGGCAGTTTAACCTTATTTAATCAAACTGACCATGCAAAGTTAAGGAAGGAAGGAAGGAAGGAAGGAAGGAAGGAAGGAAGGAAGGAAGGAAGGAAGGAAGGAAGGAAGGAAAAGTATCTGTTTTATACATCCAAACTGTGAAGCTCACTTAGAGCAAATCAACAATTAAGTAACAGAGGCAGGATTCGGCCAGTGCCCTTCAAACACTGAGGAATCCAGCACTAGTTTTCTTTTTTGGCTTTATTTATTTACATCCTCCTGTTGATCTAACTTCTCATCATTATTGTGACTCAACAATAAGAACACATCTGGACAAATAACGACAACATGTTGTCATGAAACAGGCCTTAGCAGACTATGAACTAGAGCTTCCTCCACTCCTTTGCCAAGCTCAGGATATAAAGAAAATGATTCCAAAATAATTAGCATTCAGTTATAACAAATACAATATTTAAGAGATGGGTTCATGTTCAAAACTTAGAAATTTCAAAGTTAGAGGTTATTCTTGTATCATCAATGAGAATGCATTTTGCTATAAACAAACAAACAAACCATAAGGAGGTTAACAAAAACGGTTTTCTGGCTCAAGGAAATATTTCCAAGGACCTCTAAATAACACTAAACCTGAGAGACTGGACCAAGCTAATGAACACAAGGTAAATAATAAAAGGTGTTATCCCTGCGAGCTGTCACCAAGATATTCTTAGACACAGTGACTCACCTGCAATCCAAGCACTCGGGAGACTAGGGAAGGAGAGTTAAGAGTTTAAGGCCATCTTGGGTACACAGAGAGCTCCAGGCCAGCCCAACTGGTTGGTGAAATTGTCTCAAAAAAGCCAAAGTAAAACTAATTTCTTCATGGAGGGATTCTCTGTCCCTGGGAAAACGATTGTCTACCCCTAGCTTACAATCAGAGAATTGGTACCTAACCACAAGTTTTTGAACTAAAAACATGTAATATACAATTTACAGTTCCAAGAATCTTAAGAGTGCAGCACCATGCACTGAGCAAACACATTGCTGCTTCAACAGTTACAACTTATCTCCAGAACATTTCACCTTTCCTAGCTGAAGCTCTGAACTCATTAACTACGATCTCTTCTTTTTTCTTTCCTTTTCTTTGGTGTGTGTGTGTGTGTGTGTGTGTGTGTGTGTGTGTGTGTGTGTGTGTGCGTGCGTGCATTTTGTTTCTTTGTTTGCTTGTTGTTGTTTTACTCTGTATAGACCTGGCTGTCCTGGAACTTGCTCTGTAGACCAGGTTGGCCTTGAACTCAGATCCCACCTACCTCTGCTTCCTGAGTACTGGGATTAAAGGTGTGAACCACCACCACTTCTCACTCCTTCTTCCCATTTGACTTTGTGTCTCTATTAATTAATGTGACTAGGCAGCCATTGTAAGTAGAATCATGTACTATTTGTCCTTTTGTAGCTGGTATGTTTAATATGATCGAATGACTTTAAAGTCTGTGTTATAATATAGGTAACGATTGCTTTCCTCTTAAAAATTAACACTCCTCTGCATCTATAGGCATACTGTCTACCTCCTATCCCATCAATGGAAGTTGGAGCTATATTACTTTTGACTGTTGTATATAATGCACTTTAAATTTAGATGTACAAACATCTGTCTAGTGCCTGCTTTTACTACTGCTGGGTATATGTCCACTAAAATTATTGCAAAATAAAATTTTATCTGAAAAATTTTAACCATTCATGGTGGCCTAGGCCTTTAATCTCAGTACACAGTGGACAAAGGCATGCCGATCACCTTGATCTACATAGAGAATCCAGGCCACTAGGGCTACATAGTAAGGACCTGTCTCAAAACCAACAAACAAAAGAACAACAAAATGTTGAAGACCAATACTCCTTTTCACAAGTATCAAGATCTTCTGCTATAAAACTGCTACTATGCGGAACTGAGAGATGATTCCGGAGTTACAGGCATTGACTGTTCTTTAGAGGACCTGGGTTTGATTCCCAGCACATACATGGCAACTCATAACCATACGTAGCTCCAGTACTAGAGGATCTGTCACTCTCTTCTGTGAACCAGGCATGCGCATAATTCACAGACATACATGCAGACAAAACACCAAAACACATAAAATAAATGAACATTTTTAAAAACTGTCACCAACAATTTTTCTCTTTTTTCCTTTTTTATTGGATATTTTTTTATTTGCATTTCAAATGTTATTCCCTTTCCCATCCATAAACTCTTATCCCATCCCCATCCCCATCCCTATCCCCATCCTCATCTCCATCCCCAATCTTCTATAAGGGTATTTCCCACGCCAACCACCCCCTCTTCCCGCCTCCCTGCCTTGACATTCCCCTACACTGGGGGTTCCAGCCTTGGGAGGACCAAGGGCTCTCCTCTCATTGGTGCTGAACAGGCTATCTGGAGCCATAGGTCTGTCCATGTGTACTCTTTGGTTAGTGGCTTAGTCCCTGGGAGCTCTGGTAGGTTGGTATTGTTGTTCTTATGGGGTTGCAAGCCCCTTCAGCTCCTTCAACCCTTTCACTAACTCCTACAACAGGGACGCCATTCTCAGTTCAATAATTTGCTACAGGCATTCACTTCTGTATTTGTCACGCTCTAACTGAGCCTATTAGGGGACAGCTCTATCAGGTTCCTGTCAGCATGCACTTCTCGGCTTTATCAATACTGTCTAATTTTGGTAGCTGTGTGTGTGTGTGTGTGTGTGTGTGTGTGTGTGTGTGTATGTATGTATGTGCATGTATGGATATATGGGCTGGATCCCCAGGTGGGGCAGGCTCTGAATGGACATTCCTTCAGTTTCTACTCAAAACTTTGTCTCTATATCTCCTCCTATGAAGACTTTTGTCCACTTGTTAAAAAGGACTGAGGCATCCGCACTTTGGTCGTACTTCTTGAGCTTCATGTGGTCTGTGGACTGTATTTTGAGTAATTCTAACTTTTGGGCTAATATACACTTATCAGTGAGTACATACCATGTGTGTTCTTTTGTGATTGGGTTACCTTACTGAGGATAATATTTTTATACTTTCGATCCATTTGGCTATGAATTTCCTGAAGACAGACATTGTTTTCGATAGCTGAGTAGTACTCCATTGTGTAGATGTACCACATTTTCTGTATCGATACTTCTGTTGATGGGCATCTGGGTTCTTTCCAGCTCCTGGCTATTATAAATAAGGCTGCTATGAACATAGTGGAGCATGTGCCTTTGCAGTATGTTGGAGCATCATTTGTGTATATGCCCAGAGGTGGTATACCTGGGTCCTCAGGTAGTACTATGTCCAATTTTCTGAGGAACCTCCAAAATTATTTCCAGAGGGGTTGCACCACCTTGCAATCCCACCAACAATAAAGGAGTGTTCCTCTTTCCGCACATTCTCTCCAACATCTGTTGTCATCTGAGTTTTTAATCTCAGCCATTCTGACTGGTGTGAGGTGGAATCCTAGGGTTGTTTTGATTTGCATTTCCCTGATGACTAAGGATGTTGAACATTTCTTTATGTCCTTCTCAGCCATTCGATATGCCTCAGCTGAGAATTCCTTGTCTAGCTCTGTACCCCATTTTGTAATGGTTTATTTGACTCTCTGGAGTCTAACTTCTTGAATTCGTTGTATATATTGGATATTAGTTCTATATTGGATGTAGGATTGGTAAAGATCTTTTCACAATCTGTTGGTTGCCCTTTTGTCCTAATGACAGTGTCCTTTGCCTTACAGAAGCTTTGCAGTTTTATGAGGTCCCATTTGTAGCTTTCTTAGAACATAAGGCATTGGTGTTTTGTTCAGGAAATTTTCCCCAGTGCCTATGTTTTCATGGCTCTTCCCCACTTTTTCATCTATTAGTCTGCGTGTATCTGGTTTTTGTAGAGGCCCTAAATTCACTTGGATGTAAGCTTTGTACATGACGATAAGAATGGGTCAATTTGCATTCTTCTACATGCTGACCTCCAGTTGAACCAGCACCATTAGTTGAAAAGGCTATATTTTTTCAACTGGATAGTTTTAGCTCCTTTGTCAAATATCAAGTGACCACAGGTGTGTGAGTTCATTTCTGGGTCTTCAATCTATTCCAATGATCTACCTGCCTGACTTTGTACCAATACATTACAGTTTTTATCATTATTGCTCTATAATACTGCTTGAAGTCAGGGATGGTGACTGCCACAGAAGTTCTTTTATTGTTGAGGATAGTTTTCACTATCCTGGGTTTATTGTTATTCCAAATGAATTTGCAAATTGCTCTATCTCTATGAAGAATTGAGTTGGAATTTTGATGGGGATTATACTGAATCTGTAGATTGCTTTTGGCAAAATGGCTATTTTTACTATATCAATCCTGCCAATCTATGACCATGTGAGAGATCCTTCCACTTTCGGAGTTCTTCTTCAATTTCTTTCTTCAAAGGCTTGAAGTTCTTGTCATACAGATCTTTCAATTGCTTGGGTAAAGTCACACTGAGGTATTTTATATTATTTGAGACTATTGTGAAGGGTGTCATTTCTTTCTCAGTCTGTTTATCCTTTGAGTAGAGGAAGGCTACTGATTTGTTTGAGTAAATTTTATACCCAGCCACTTTGCAGAAGTTGTTTATGAGGCTTAGTAGTTATCTGGTAGGACTTTGAGGTCACTTAAGTATACTTCAATATCATCTGCAAATAGTGATCTTTTGACTTCTTCCTTTTCAGTTTGTATCCCTTTGACCTCCTTTTGTTGTCTGATTGCTCTGGCTAGGAGATCGAATACTATATTGAATAGGTAGGAAGAGAGTGGGCAGCCTTGTCTAGTCCCTGATTTTAGTGGGATTGCTTCAAGTTTTCTCCATTTAGTTTAATGTTGGCTAGTGGTTTGCTGTACATTGCTATGTTTACATACGGACATTGAATTCCTGATCTTCCCAAGACGCTTAACATGAAGGGGTGTTGAATTTTGTCAAATGCTTTCTCAGCCTCTAATGAGATGATCATGTGGTGTTTTTCTTTGAAACTGTTTACCTAGTAGATTACCTTGATGGATTTCCCTATATTGAACCACCCCTGCATTCCTGAAATGAAGCCTACTTGAACATGATAGATGATCGTTTTAATGTGTTCTTGGATTCGGTTTGCAAGAATTTTATTGAGTATTTTTGCATCGATATTCATAAGGGAAATTGGTCTGAAGTTCTCTTTCTTTGTTGGGTCTTTGTGTGGTTTAGGTATAAACATGATTCTGGCTTCATAGAAGGAACTAGGTAGTGCTCCTTCTGTTTCTATTTTGTACAGTAGTTTGGACAATACTGGTATGAAATCTTCTATGAAGGTCTGATAGAATTCTGCACTACACCCATCTGGTCCTGGGCTTTTTTGGTTGGGAGACTTTTAATAACTGCTTCTATTTCTTTAGGAGTTATGGAACTCTTTAGATGGTTTATCTGATCATGATTTAAAACTCTGGTACCTGGTATCTGTCTAGAAAATTATCTATTTTATCCAGATTTTCCAATTTTGTTGCACATAGGCTTTTGTAGTAGGATGTAATGATTTTTTGAATTTCCTTGGATTCTGTTCTTATGTCTCCCTTTTCATTTCTGATTTTGTTAGTTTGGACACACTCTCTGTGCCCTCTGGTTAGTCTGGCTAAGGGTTTACCTATCTTGTTGATTTTCTCAAAGAACCAGCTCCTGGTTTTGTTGATTCTTTGTATAGTTCTTTTTGTTTCTACTTAGTTGATTTCAGCCCTGAGTTTTATTATTTCTTGCTCTCTACTCCTCTTGGGTGTATTTGCTTCTTAGTGTTCTAGAGGTTTTTTAGATGTGCTGTCAAGCTGCTAATGTATGCTCTCTACAGTTTCTTTCTGCAGGCACTCAGAGCTATGAGTTTTCTTTTTAGCACTGCTTTCACTGTGTCCCATGAGTTTGGGTATGCTGTGCCTTCATTTTCATTAAATTCTAAGAAGTCTTTAATTTCTTTATTTCTTACTTGACCAGGTTAACATTGAGTTGAGCATTGTTCAGCTTCCATGGGTTTGTGGGCTTTCTGTTGTTTTTGTTGTTGTTGAAGGTCAGCCTTAGTCTGTGGTGATCTGACAAGATGTATGGAATTATTTCAATCTTCTTGTATCTGTTGAGGCCTGTTTTGTGACTGATTACATGGTCAATTTTGGAGAAGGTACCATGAGGTGTTGAGAACAAGGTATATTCTTTTGTTTTAGGATGAAATGTTCTATATCTGTTAAATCATTTGGTTCATAACTTCTGCTAGTTTCTCTATGTCTCTGTTTAATTTCTGTTTCCATGATTTGTCCATTGATGAGAGTGGGGTGTTGAAATCTCCCACTATTCTTGTGTGAAATGCAATGTATGCTTTGAGCTTCAGTAAGGTTTCTTTTCTGAATGTAGGTGCCCTTACATTTGGAACATAGATATTCAGGATTGAGAGTTCATCTTGGTGGATTTTCCTTTGATGAATATGAAGTGTCCTTCCTTATATTTTTTGATAACTTTTGGTTAAAAGTCGATTTTTTTTTCAATATTTGAATGGCTACTCCAGCTTGTTTCTTGGCACCCTTTGCTTGGAAAATTGTTTTTCAGCCATTTACTCTGAGGTAGTGTCTGTCTTTGTCACTGAGGTGTGTTTCCCATATGCAGAAAAATGTTGGGTCCTCTTCACATATCCAGTCTGTTAGTCTATGCTGTTTTATTGGGGAATTGAGTCTATTGATGTTGAGAGATATTAAGGACAAATGATTGTTGTTTCCTGTTATTTTTATTGTTAGAGATGGAATTATGTTTTGTGGCTCTCTTTTTTTTGGGTTTATTGCAAGGAGATTACTTTCTTGCTTTTTCTAGGGTGTAGTTTCCCTCCTTGTGTTGGAGTTTTCCATCTATTATCCTTCGTTGGGCTGGATTTGTAGAAATTTGGTTTTGTCATGGAATGTCTTGGTTTCTCCATCTATGTTAATTGAGAGTTTTGCTCATACTGTAGCCTGGGCTGGCATTTGCGTTTTCTCACAACACAATGTGTGTATAACATCTGCCCAGGACCTTCTGGCTTTCATAGTCTCTGATGAGAAGTCTGGTGTAATTCTGATAGGTCTGCCTTTATATGTTACTTGACCTTTTTCCCTTACTGCTTTTAATATTCTTTCTTTGTTTTGTGTTTTGACTATTATGTGATGGGAGGAATTTCTTTTCTGGTCCAATCTATTTGGAGGTGTTTATGGGCATCTCTTTCTTTAGGTTAGGGAAGTTTTCTTTTATAATTTTGTTGAAGCTATTTACTGGCCCTTTAAGTTGGGAGTCTTCACTCTCTTCTATACCTATTATCCTTAGGTTTGATCCTCTCCTGTCCTGGATTTCCTGGATGTTTTGGAACTTTTTGAGTTTTACATTATCTTTGACAGTTGTGTCAATGTTTTCTATGGTATCCTCTGCCCGTGAGATTCTCTTTTCTATCTCTTGTACTCTGTTGGTGATGCTTGCTTCCTAGGTTTTCTATCTCCAGCATTGTCTCCCTTTGTGATTTCTTTATTGTTTCTATTTCCATTTTTAAATCCTGGATGGTTTTGTTGAATTCCTTCACCTGTTTGGTTGTGTTTTCCTATAATTCTTTAAGGGATTTTTGTGTTTCCTCTTTAAGGGCTTCTATTTGTTTACCTGTGTTGTCCTGTATTTTTTTTTAAAGGAGTTGTTTATGTCCTTCTTAAAGTCCTCCATCATCAACATGAGATGTGATTTTTAAATCCAAATCTTGCTTTTCCTGTGTGTTAGGATATCCAGTATTTGCTTTGGTGGGGGAACTGGACTCTGATGAGGCCAAGTCGTCTTCTGTTGCTTAGGTTTCTGTGCTTGCCTATTGTGGTCAGGTTGTCTCTGGTGTTAGCTTGTCTTGCTGTCTCTGTGGCTTGACCCTCCTGTAAGCCTGTGTGTCAGCACTCCTGTGGACCTGTTTTCTTTTAGCTGGATCTGGGAACAGAGAGCTGCTCCTGGGTTTGTGTGTTCTGATGCCTCCAGGCGGGTCACTCAGAGCAGAAGAGTTGGTCTTACCTCTGTTCTCAGGTGTGTCAGGGCTCCTAGGGACTGGCTTTCAGCTCTGGGCACAGGCTAAAACCAGAAGCTTCCTGCAGTTGACTGCTCCTAGGTTCCTCTATCCAGGGGGCACTAGGCAGGTCCCTCTTGGCCCAGGAATGTGAGCAAAAGTGGTGGTCTCCCCTGAGCTCGAAGGATTGTCTGCATTTCTGAGAGTCCAGCTCTCTTCCCTACAGGATTTGGGTACAGAGAGCTGTGGTACTGGTTCAGTTCCATCACCAACAGTTTTAAGCCAAGCCATTATGAGCAACTCACCCAACTTCCGTTTCGTAACTATCAATCCCTAACATTAACGAGCTAAATCAATTTCCTTTCCTAGAAAACACTGGCATCTTTCTTCTCTTCCTCACCCTCTAAATCATAGCCTTTCAAACTATGTACTATCACAAGGTACAGATAAGTGCTTATACATATCAGCATTTAACCACATTGATACCTTTTTAAAAATTTAAACAAAAAGAAATGTGTCCACAATCAAAAAGTACAATGGATTTTAAATATGGCTGCCAAAGACAAGCATAAGCTTATGTAAGCATACAGCATGCTCACGTATATATGAGGATATATTAAGCATGTGGCATATTCACATATGGTGTTCCTGACCCTTTCAAGGCCCAGCATCCACAACAACCTAGCCGCCCCTCCAGAGATGCCCTTCTCATTCTTACTGCTATCCAATGCAGGCTACTTCAGGAGAAACCTCTATGGAAATTTCTTCTCTACCTCTCCTCCCACTGGCCTGGCGCTAAAGTATATGTCCTCTTGTTGCCACTTCCAGCTATTCTTTCTTACTCTCCAAAACTCAAGCCTTTGCCCTCAGCTCCTCAGACTATACCCCACACTACTGTTTTATTGTCATATACTAAATCCAAGGCCACCCCTACTTCCCAGAACCTGTACACACTTTGACGCTATTCCCACCACAGCCATTGGTTTATTGTCCATAACAGTCCGTCCAAATTCTGAGATGTTTCATTCCCTGGCTTCCTCTCCCCACAATCTTGTCCTCATCCAACCTCATCTACCCACTCTGCTATGCTAAACATGAAATATCCCACATCAGCTCATGTGTTAAATGCTTCATTGGTTCATGGCTACTGATACTTTTATAAGGAAGTTCTGGAAAATTCACAAGGTGGGTCTATCTACAGGAACTAGGACAAGGTAGGTGTGTCTTTGAAGTTTGCAATTGCTCCTGCATAGTTCCTGCCTCTCTTTTCTCTGAGCTTCCTGTCCATCATATGCTACCACCTCTATAATGTAAATTTTCTGAACCTATGAGTCAAAAGTCAACCCATTTTTCTTCTGTTTTCTCATGTTTTGTCAGAACAATTAGAAAAGAACTAATAGGGCCTGAGAGATGGCTCAGTGGTTAAGGGCATCGACTGCTCTTCCAAAGGTCCTGAGTTCAAATCTCAGCAACCACATGGTGGCTCACAACCATCTGTAATGAGATCTGATGCCCTCTTCTGGTGTGTCTGAAGACAGCTACAGTGTACTCATATATAGTAAATAAATAAATATTTTTAAAAAAGAACTAATAGGGGTTGGGGATTTGGCTCAGTGGTAGAGTGCTTGCCTAGGAAGCGCAAGGCCCTGGGTTTGGTCCCCAGCTCCGAAAAAAAGAATTAAAAAAAAAAAAAAAAAGAACTAATAGCCATGCCCACATTCATACTTTAAACATTACCACTACTGCACTAAAACCCCACAAGGCTCCTGTTGCAAATGTCTCAATGCCCAGCATGCCTTATCACCTCCTCTTTCTGTCTCAACACCCCTCAATCCCACATGAGCATACATCTCAATCTTTCCACTGCTTTCATCTGTTCATGTCCATGCTGCCTTCCTTCACCAACTTACAATCCATTATTAAAACTATTGCTTAATACACATTCTCTACCTCTGTGCCCATGCCTCACTTTGTTTTTCTTATTTTGCCAAAGCTTAAACATTGTTAAATGCAGCTTTTCACCTGTCCCTTTGTGGCTGACTTGAGTTAGGACAATTATGCAACTGCACTGACAACCTCACTGAACATTTAAGAGTAGCTGTTAGCTTCACTATAACTTGGTTAATTATGTAAGTTCAAAAAAGGGGACTTTATATTTCTTAATATCATTTAAATATGACAAGTATACCTAGTAATAGAAAAGAATATACTGGGTTGATTTTTATCACATGTGGGGAACTGGGGGGTGAGGGGCATGAAAAGAGATAATTCACCTTTATCCAACAAAAAAGTGCAGTGGCTCCAAATAGATATCAGATCATCTGGCAAATAAAAGAAGCTACACAAAATCCAGGGAGCCAGGCATCACCAGCTTTCCTTTGTAGCTATCAAATACCAGGTTTCGCAAGGACACAAAACAAAACTTTTACCTAGCCCTCAAAATTCACCGCACCACACACCAGCTTCCCATGTCTTTCCAAAGCGTATGTTAGAAAGGACTACCTGGTGTGTGCTTCTCCTAATAGCTGCAGTGGAAAGGAAAGAAATCACAGTTACCCCCAAGACCATTACTGAACTGGACTCAGAGAGCTATACCTGTAGAAACCAACAAAAATTATTTTACAATTCATAAAAAATCCCATGGAACTACTCTACAGATCCTTTTTACACAGTGTTACATTTACCATGATAATTTACATAACTCACATCAAGCAGCGATATTCCAATTCTTTGTTCTCTTTAAAAAGAAACAGCGCAGCATTTTAAATTAATGATACGCTTCTGAATACAATCCTATCAGGTATTTTTAAGGAGGTTCATAACAGGGACATTGATAATTTACCAAATAAATTTACTGCGATCGGTTCTATTCTAAAAATTCACAGAAACTATTAATGAAAGCAAACGTTAATTTACTATTTTTACCCCTTCCTTCTCCAGCTATTTATTGGAACTTAACTCATAGAGAGTATCATTTTTAACAGTATTCTCTGAAAATGGTATAGGGCAACTACTGTATAATTATCTCACAAGCTGCAAATTTTCAGCATTTTGCATACTTTATAATGTACTTATACACACTAAAGAATGTAAACTCAATGGTCAAGTACACAAAAAAGGTATTCTTTGGTTTCAAAACTTCATTAAGCATAATAAATTCAATTAGACACAGTATGAGGTTTTCCTCAAAGCCATACAATAATAACACAAGTATTGTATTGTTCAAATATTTTCATTGTTATACAGCTTGTCACATTTCACTCTTAATAGGAACTGACTCAAAGAGATCTTGGAACAAAAGTATCCTAACTAAGCACCAGTTCCCAAAGTGTCATGCTAAAAAAACACCACTCCCCAATTCACACAATTCAAACAATCAACCCTCAGACAATCACTTCTTTATTATCAGAACAATGCACACTACTTTTCTGGGCCAAAGTGATGCTACCTTAGAACAAATGAAAGGAAAGCTAAAGATGCATTACCTAGTTTAACACCAATAGCATTAACACACTTTAAAAACTGACCAATTACATGTTATTCACTGAATGATATTTTTGTGACTCTAACAATGATGCAACTTTACTGAAAGCAAACACATTAAAATTCCTTAAAGGAATTCCTAATGCTAACAGTCTTCACTTAAAATTAAAAGTAAAAATAATTTAACCTATAAAAGACCAACTCCCATTACAGAAAAAAAAAAGATTATGGCTAGGCAGAAAATTTAATAATAATCAAAGTGAGGGTTCAAATAAAAGAGTACCTTAATAACAAAAATACTATAAGCAGCTATATTGTTTAAAAATATTCCTTCAAGATATTATTTGCTCCCTTGTAGTATCAAAGCAACTGATTTTATACGATCTAAGCACTGACTACAGATGTACCTTCTGTTTTTCAATCAGCAGGAACTATGGACCAGCATAAGCAGAATTCCTAACTAGATAATCAGCAAATGTGTAAAGTCCAACACCACCACTCCAAGCACATCTGACCACATAACTGTCTCAATAAACAACTGTAGCACACTGTACAGACCCACTTTGGAATGACAGAAAAGTAAGCCATGGCAAATGATCTTTGTTCTGCAGATCAGGAATAACTTCCAATACAACATCCTCTTCTCCTGCCTCTAAAAAGAGAGCGACAGTACAGTTTTAACTTAATAAATTATATTTACTAACAGATTTCATGCTGCCTTATTCAGAGACTAAAGCGCAACTATAATTTAGCTTTTCAGGGCAACTTAGCAATCTGTACATATACTCAAACCAAAACTGCTATAACTCAAGAACAGGAATGTTAGTCTCATCTGTTCAAAGAAAAAAGAAGAGAAAAGAAAGTTACCAAAGACCTTGGTGGCACTGGGCCCCAAAGGAATATAGTAATGTTCCTTTTCCATCTTTATAGTCACTGGCAACCATCATCCCTAACTTAGAGCTGTTTGTCTTGCTTTTGTGTTACTAGGGGATCAAACTCAGGGCCTAATTCATGCTAGGCAAGCATACTACCACTAAGCTACACCTTGGTCCTGGCCCTTAGCACGAGACAATCTATAGATAGTTAAATGATATTTCTTCCTGAGGTCCTCTCTCAAAGCTAAAAAGAGAAGACCATTCTTTTTTTAATTCTTTAATCTTTCTTTTTTACAGTCCAAACTTTATACCCCTCCTGGTCTACCCTCTGACTGTCCCACATCCCACATCTCCATAATTCCCCATCTCCAAGAGGATATCCCACCCCACCCCACCCCCAACCCACCAGACCTCCCCACTCGTGAGGCCTCATGTCTCTTGAGAGTTAGGGGTGCACCTTCTGACTGGGTCCAGTCCCATAGTCCTCTGCTGCGTATGTGCTGGGGGCCTCATCGCAGCTGGTGTGTGCTGTGGCTCAGTGTCTGAGAGACCTCGGGGGTCCAGGTCAGTTGAGACTATGGGGTCACTCTCCTCTTCAGTTTCTCAGACCTAAAAGGATGCGCATGGTATATACTCACTAGTAAGTGAGTATTAGCCAATAAAAGTACAGAATACCCAGGATTACAGTCCACAGAACTCAAGAAGGTTAACAAGATGAAGGATCCAAGGGACGCCCTTGCCATCACAGGGAGGGGGGGAGGGAGGGGAGGGAGGGGAGGGGGAGGGAGGAGGGAGGGAGGGAGGAGGGTGGGAGGGAGGAGGTGGTGGGGAGGGAGGGAGGAGGGAGGGAGGACAAGGAAAAGAAGACAAGGAGGGAAGAAGGAACATGATCAGGTATTGGGTCAGTGGGAAGAATGGAACCTCAGGAGATAGGAGGGTAGGGAACCCTCTAGAATGTACCACAGACCTGGGAGGTGAGAGACTCAGGACTTAAAGGAGGAACGAATGAAGTGCCCTGCAGTGGGGAGAGGGAACTTGTAGAGCCCACCTCCAGGAGAAAGACAGAGTACCAAGTGGAGGGATGGGGTTGCCATCCCACAATCAAAACTCTGATCCATAATTGTTCCTGTCTGAAAGAACTGCAGAGATGGAAATGAAGAAGAGACTGAGAGAAAGGAGGTCCAGTGACAGGCCCAAATTGGGATCCAGCTCAAGGGGAGGCCCCAAGGCCTGACACTCTTACTGAGGCTATGGGGTGTCACAAAAAGGGACCTATCATGACTGCCCTCCAAAAGACCCAACAAGCAGCTGAGAGAGTCAAATGCAGATATTTACACCTAACTAATGGACAGAAGCTGCCGACCACTGTGGTTGAATTGGAGAAAGCCATTCTTAGCAGAATTGCATGGACTCCGACAAGAAAACAGTGCTGAATCCAGAATTATCCAACATCTCATTGCACTCCAACTTACTATGGTCATCCCAGGGATAATAGCACTGATGTCTTAAAGATGAGATGGCCTCCAATGTCACAATCCAAGCTTCAGGAACAAAATTTATGTCCAGTCTTGGTCCCTTGTGATTAAGAGTTGCTAGCATCTTTCTTAGAATTGCTCTGCTATGAAACTCTATACCAAAAACAGCAGAAAATCTAAGATTGTAATGGGATTTCAGCTCCAAGATTACAAATACTGAACAGCCTGGCCTGGCCTGGCCTGGCCTGGCCATGCACGTACTTGGCAGGGGTGGGGGGTGTTTGAGGAAGATGGTCCTCTTATCTGAAGTGTTGTGACTTAGTGCTAATTATCCACAGCCACGGGAGAACTAAAATATAAGCTGGCCAGATTTTTACATTTTGTGTGTGTGCATGCATGCTTGTGCATGCACATAAACATGCCACAGCTTAAGCATGAAGGTCAAAGGACACTTGAATAAGTTGGTTCTCTCCATCCACAATGTAGGACTCAGGAATCGAACTCATGTCACTAGGCACCTTTTACCAGCCAAGCCATATCACCAACCCCAGACTTTTAATATAATTTTATATCCAATTGACGACTGCTTTCACAATCTAATAACTTTAGTGAGTTAACACACTATTTTAACATTAAGCTATTTTCAGAGTCCCCTCTGAAAATTTTCTTGAAAAACTTTGTGATATTAACTTGTTTCACCTTTTAGGAAAAATATAATGTGTACAACCTTCTAGAACATAATTCAGCATTATACACTAAAGGTCCTAAGAATGGGCTGACCCTTTGACCAGGTAATTCAATTTCTAGAAATATGCTATAAAGAAATGCTAATACATGTGCATATAATGATGGCCATTATAATACTGTTTACAATAGCAAAAATATTTACACAACCTGTCTTAGAATAAATTGACTAAATAATGACACATCTACATAAAAACTATACTAAATCCATTAAAAATCATATCACAGATGTTCCCAAATTGTGTTCCCTAAGCCAGCAGAGTTGGCATTGCCCAAAAAGTCTATAAGAAAACATAAATTATTAAGCTTACAGCAGAGTTACCTAAACTCTAGACTTGGGGTCCAGCAGGCTGTACTGTAACAAGTTCACCAAGCAACTGTCATGTACTTTACAGTTTTAATATATGGCAGAATGATATTTAACAACCATCTACTGAAATTATTTCTCCATTCTAAAAATTTTAAAAACCACTACTATATAATGTTCCATCTCTTTAAAAAGAAAAACTACTCACTACACAAACACATGCACATATGCACTCAAACTAACACACACAGATACTTTCACTATCTTAACTCTTACCATCACACCAAGCACAAAACAAATGTTGAGCGAGTCTCTCACAAACTCCACTTCTTGCTAGTTATAATCCAAAATTCAGAAACTGAATTCTGTGGATTCAGGTAACACAGTGGCTTGGTTACTTAGCCTCAAAAAATACAATGAGATTCAGATAAGAAGTGCATGATAGTCATCAGGCTAAATGCATTTGTGATAACATATTCATTATCATCAAAATCTAGGGCTAGCCTTAGAAACTATTTTCACTTTTTATATGTTTGACAAGTAATTGTCTAGTACATGCTTACTTTAAATAGAAACTTAAAAGATTTTCCTGTCAAGCATGTGGATCATGAAAAGCAAAGAAGCGACTTTTCTGCTTGGGTGGTGGGTAGGCTAGCAGGATGCATCAGAAAGTAAAAGGATTTGACTTGTTTTTCGTGCAAATCTGAGAGCTTGAGTTTGACCTCCAGAAATTACCTTAGGGAAAGTATGCAACTTGTCTTCTGTTCTTTAAACATGCACCATGGCATATACCCCTTCCCCCTACCAATAATAAAACAATCGACAATTTTAATGATTGAGTAGAAAAGTGATAAAACAAGAAGGACAATAGCACACAGGGCCCCAAGGCATCAGTACTATTTTGTATTAGCTACTACAGTGCAGTATCTTCAAAGATATCACCAGCTAGTTTCATCATATGCCCCTTATCTCAGACTAAGGAGTTTACACCCCTTCTTCTTTAATAGCGCTGGCTCTGATTGGTTCTGAACAATAGGATGCAGAAGAAATCCTATAGTCTCTTCTGAGCCTAAACCATTAGCAACTGACAGTTCCTGTTTCTATCCTTTTAGGATCTTATTGCCATGGACTTCTGAATGAAGAGAGAACACATAGTCCATTAGAGACCCAGCAAGACACTACTGTTATAGCCACCTAGGTAAAGTTAAGAAGCACCCAAGTGAAAGCATCTTGGAGACACCAGCTCTTGATGAATAGCTAACCCCATCCAACACTGAATGAAACACAACTGTCAAGGGAAGCCCCCGATAAAAACACAAACAGGAAAAATAGTTAAACAATTATGTGAAGTCACCAAAGATTTTGTTTGCTGCTGTTGTTATTGTTGTTGTTGTTGTTTTTCAAACTTTATAGTAATAATCTTTGGTAGGACTGAAGTTTTTAATTTATAAATCAATTGAGTAGTGCAATGGTATTCTTAACTCAGAAAATATATTGTAGGGCTGTACTGGCCCATGCCTTTAATTTGAGCATGTAGGAGGCAGAGTCAGGCCAATCTCTATGAGTTTGAGCAGTCCTGATCTATTTAGTGAGTTCCAGGTCAGCCAAAGCTACACAAAGAAACAATGTTTTGTCCTACCATTTTCACACTGTGTTACAACAGCCTTGTACAATGAAGAAGTACAAGGAAGGGCACTTCAGAATACCCTGGCTGGCACAGGCACTGTCTGCAAAGATGTACATGATAACAAAGCAAGCCATCGGAGCAGGCAACTCTTCAGGAATGATATTCCAACAACTTATCCAATTCTGCTTTGAATATTATTCTAGGTAATTTTCTATACTTCTTTTTCAGTTAACTTGGTAATGTGTGGCTTACCTAAAAATATGTTTCATTTAAAATTCTTCAGAAAAAGTATTCTCTTACATATAAACAGATTGAAATACAGATAAAATAAGATTATTGGAAGTATCTCAATGTTGAGAAATTTTTGTATTACATTCATTTTTTTCAAATTAAGTTTCATTATAATTTTTCCAATATAAATACCATACTTATTAAAAATAGCAGCTAACAAGAAATTATCATTTGGTTCTTACTCTAAGACTATAGCATCTGTTATTGATCAGTCTGCAATGTCTGATAAAACTCAATAAGGGGTTGGGGATTTAGCTCAGTGGTAGAGCGCTTGCCTAGGAAGCGCAAGGCCCTGGGTTTGGTCCCCAGCTCTGAAAAAAAGAACAACAACAAAAAAAAAGAACAACAACAAAAAAAAAAAAAAACTCAATAAAAAGACATGAAAACTGGACTCTGTGACTTGACCAGATTTTTCTTTATGGTGGATTACTATTTTATTTGAGCCTTTGCCACTAATGCCTACAAAACAGAGTAGCTATATGCAAAGGACGACTTAAGCTTTCACAAGATCCCCATCAACTCTAAGAGTTCCAAACAAACTACTTAGTAGGATTGCTCTCTGGTGCCTTTTATAATTCACTGCTGTCTCCAGCTTTGTGAGGGACAGAACTGAGTTCCTTGGCCAACAATACACAGAAGACGGGCACACAAAGTGCCATCCCAATGGACACAATAACACTGCAGCAACTACCACCAGCTCCAGCCCTGCCCTGGCTTCTATTATCATAATTTATGCATCCTTGGAGACTGTCTTATAAAACGATGATTAATACTGAGAAAGTCAACAGCATCAAAGGTTTTGAATTGACCACTAGCTTTAAAAAAGAAAATCTTACCCAGTTACACAAATGTTTATCAAATCGATATAAAACATTCACTAAGAAATGAAATTAGTTACAGAACTAACACAAAGGTAAATACTATTGTCTTACTCCTTAAATGCTTTGGCTTCCTTTTGTCTGAGTCTGGCTTTAGAGAACCTTGTGTATAATCTGGGTATTTGTGAATCTATATAGCATCTGATTTTTCAAACTAGTAAGACTAAAGGTCATAAAACCTATGAGAAGTGACAAAATTTAATAAGAACAATAACTTAAACAATTAGAGGGTTTCATTATGATAGATACAATATAATGCTTACATCATCATCACCACATACTTTATATAACGCAGACGTCCCCACACTAAATTCAACAATATTGCAGACTGTGGCACATAAGCACACAAAAGTGAAAATTATTTTGGGTTAGAAATAGAGTATGTCTGTAAAAAGAGGGTGAAGCAGTTATTTCAAGATTTTATATGTGGCATTTATAAGTAACAAGGATACTAGATCAAGAGCAATATTACATTTCTTTAGAAGCAAGCTTTAGCTCACTTCACTGCCTTACCTTAAACAGTGTTGCCCAAAGGCTGCACTAGCCCATGCTATGTGTAAGCCAAAAGAGTGGCTTTCAAGTTGATTTTTATACTATTACCCACATTAATATGTTACCCATAAAATATGTTAAAATTCAGTTAGATATAGTAAACTGCCAACTAGTGGGCCATATCAACAGTTTCATATGCACAGGGAGAAACAAAGAGAAAAAAAAGTCAGTAAACTCATGCCATAAACCCCCTGTAAGATTCCATCTATGCTCTAATGTCACTCTCACACTAACCTTACAGAGCAAGTAATATTCATTTATCTATTTATCCCTTTAACCAATATTTACCAAGTATTTACTGAGGGTCAACTTCTGTGCTAAGCATTCAGAACAGCTCAGCCATAAACAAAGTCCACAGATGAAGACATTAACTGGGAAGTAAATGGGGGGAAAAAAAAAAAGGAAAGGCATAGCATACCTTACGAAAGGCTGTGTCTCTCTGAAGGCTAGAGTCTTCCTGAAAGAGTTGTCACAGGGTCACAGACCTCAAGGATCAAAGAAATGGAATAAACAAAAACAGGCAAAACTGATCTGTGCAGAGAGAACAGCAATGGCTAAGAAAGTAGCAGCTTTGTACTGGAAACTTGTCAGATAAGATTTTAAAAGATCAGTATGTCTCTCACTACACACTGGGGAACTAGAAGTAGGAAATAAGGCTGAAGAAAGCTGCTAGTGCCAAACCATGCCTTCATGGGCAAAATAAAGAAAATTTTCAGTTGTGAATGGGAGCCACTGAGATGTTGACACGGGAGAGGAAGGCAGAGTAGGGATCTGTAGGAAACAAACTCAAATTGAGCAAGCAGGAAGCAGAGTTAGTAAGAAGCCCACAGCAGTGTGAGAAACAGCAGTTAGTGGCAATGGAGCTGGAAAGAACATGCCTGAGACAGATCAGCAGAGTCAGATGTGAAGATGGGGGCTTAAGGAAGGGGACATGAGGAAGATAATGGTAATGTAGCTCAGCTCCCAGAATTCAGTACAAGAAACTTAAAATTGGGCTATAACTGGGCTCTTAAAATGTCTCCCAAAGGCCCATGATGTAAGTCTTGGTCCCCAGGCTGGTAAATATTGGCAGGTGGCAGAACTTTTAAGATGTGGAGCTTTGTAAAGTACTCAGGTCAGAGAGGGCATTCTGCATAAGGGTCTGAACCCCTCCTCTTTCTCTCTTCTGCAAATTGTTCCACCATATACTCACACAATATGCCACCTTGCCACAGGCCACCCAATTACAGATTGTAATTTTCAAAATTGTGAGCAAAAATTGGTTATGCTACTTAACACAAACAGCCTATAGAAGGAATGAAGTTTAGGTGAGTTTGAGGTATTCATGAGGAAATTCAGCAAGGAAATCAGAAGCCACTTGAAGTAGAAACATACGGGTTCTTTGGAAAGTCAGTTGCGTTAGAGAGTGTTCTGCTGGGGTAAACACATGAAGTAGTGTTTTCCTGAAGAAGACACATGTGAAAAGATGTTCTGTTAAAGCAAGCACGTGAAAGGACATGTGATGAAGGATTCTTTGCTAATGACACACATGTATTGGTTCACCTACATTATGTAATTGAGCTGCATTTGTCAGGACCATAGAGAGTAAGAAAAAGACAAAAAAAAAAAAAAAAAAAGGAAAGAAGAAAGGAAGGAAGGAAGAAAACTTCTGGTGATGTGCTGAAGTTTCTTGCTGCCTCTGTGGACTCAGGCTAACTGGTAGAGCAATGTCAGCTGAGAAAGACACACTTGCTGAGGTTTGTGTTTGAAGTATGTGTATAAATAGGACTCAACAGACTCAACAAAAGGCTGTGCTAGGCTTGCTGGTAGAGCACTTGTTGGTGTCAAGTCTTCACATATCTTCACTTCACTAAGAGAAGCACAGCCGAGAACTTTTCCCAGTGTTCCTGTTGGCCCTGGTCCCTCCTGCTGACTTGTGCCAAGGCTAAGGCCTGGCTGTCTCTGCTAAGTAGTGCTACCGCTGCTGATCCATGTTTGCTATCCTGACTACTGAACTGAACTGTTGGTATATCCATAAAGTGTTTGGGAATAGATTGAGCTTCTGCTGCTAACTTCTGTAAACTGAACTGCTTATTTCCTGACAACAAAAATCAGATTTTATCAAAAAAAAAAAAAAAAAAAACAAAAACACTTTCTAAACTTTGCCCATATCCTTTCTTTCCCACTACTTCTGGTAGGTGGTGGGTTAAAAGAGAGGTTAAAGCATTTAATAAACATCATTAAAAGCAGACTTTAAAAAATTAAAGTTACAGTCACTGGACACATCTAATAAATGGATAAGACTGAACTGCAACCAAACCACATCTACATAACACCACAATCAAAATTTCTTCACAACACCCAGGTCAGCACAGGGATCGGCATGGAGGTACAGGGGAATCCCCACTGCGAAGAGTCACAATACCGATACCCACCTGAGCTGGCTCCTACAATAACTCTACTGAAGGGACTGAGGCCTGGAGGGGTGAGATGAATTACAGAGGCTGACAAAGTTCTCACCGTGTCAAGTACTGTACTAAGCACTCAGGAGAGCTCAGCAGTAAAAAACAGCGTCCACACAGAAGACTTTAAGTGGTAGAAGAAGTACCAGAATTTAAAGTCAATCTTCTCAGGTTCAGAACTTAAAATCAACAATCAACCGTCAACCTTGAGAGCATCATATCTGAGAATAAGGCTGGTATCTGCTGAACTTTCAGATGATGACCACTGGCAGACGAAGTGCTCCTGAAGGCAGAGTGGTGCTCCATGCTTCTTTCAAATAGGCTCTAGCACAAGGCCTCAGAAGTTGTTTAATCAACAACTATGACGAAATTGTGTGTTTCATTATTCTCAAATCAGTCTTTAGATTTGAAAATTATCAATGAGATACATAATATTTCTTTTACAATATATTTAAAGTTTTTTCTAATGGATTAGTGGCTGCAGAGCTGACAAGATCGAAAATGAAGGTGAAATGGTCTTCTATGAATTTCTGTCTCTGCTGATATTTTCAGGCACTAATACATCTCAAGAAGGAGTTTTCTTCATGTGATTAACCAATTAGAAAGAACACAAAGAGGCAAGCAAGACAGCTCAGCAGAAGAGGCACTTGCCCTTAGGTCTGACTAGTTGAGCTCAATTCCTGGATCCCACCAGGTGGCAGAAGAGCCCCAACTAGTGAGAGTTGTCCATTGACCTCCACATGCACACCATGTGGCTACAACACATACAAATAAATAAACACAAGTAGATATCAGCACACAAAGGTCCAAAAGTTTACCCTTTGAAGGAATGAAATTTCAAGAGCAAAAGTATTACTAATTTATCTTTTATAAATTTTTCTTAAAGCCAGAAAGAATAAAGATAGCAGGAAGGCAATCTCAGTTATGTATTATAAGAAAATATAACAAAGAAACCTGGGCTCCATTTGCCAAATAAATATGTCAACCTTTTTTATTTGCATTTGTTTGTTTGTCTGTCTGTTTGTTTGTTTGAGATGAGATCTATGTGATCCTGGCTAGCCTGGAACTCTCTAAATAGACCAGGCTAATCTCAAACTCAGAGATCCATCTACCTCTTCATCCTGAGTTCTCAGATTAAAGGTTTACACCACCACACTGCCTCAACATCTTTAAGTGTACGAGAAGCAAGTGACCACATTTCACTGAATCTAAAATACCAATGACAGTAAATGTTGGAGGCTTGAGGCAGCTCAGTGGTGAGATACTTGTTGTGAAGACCTAAGTTAGATTCACAGAACTCAAAGAACAAAACACAGTATGGGTGTGCTTGTAATTTCAAGACTGATGAGCAGAAAGCAGGTACAGACAAACAGACAGACACTCACACACACACACACAGACAGAGAGAGAGAGAGAGAGAGAGAGAGAGAGAGAGAGAGAGAGAGAGAAGAGAGAGAGACAGAGAGAGAGAATAAAATGCTTGCTTAGTCTATATAACACCAGAAAATTTAAAAAAAACAAAAAACAAAAAAGCAGCATGGGTAAAAATTAACTAATACTGATAAAATTTAGAAAAGAATTTATATACATTCTAATATAAACATAAAAATAAAAGCATCCCTAAAATGTCTTCATACTCCAAATTTCCAGGTTTTCCACACATTCCAAGCTCTGCCACTGACAGCACTAGTGACACATTTTATATTTAAAAGCAACAACAGAAAGGATCAAAAGCTCTACTCTTGTCTCTGAGACTTTGTCCCAAGTTGCAAATGCCTGTCTACGACAAAGGCTAAGCCTGCTAGAGACTGTTAACAGAACCTTCAGTTGATCACATTCACTTGATCAATGATCCTAAAGTGTCAGTTTACGGCTTTCCAATCATACTACCAGGACAGACAGCCAAGTTTGCCCACGCTGAGGCAATGACCTCACAACGTTGAACTGCCTGGCTCACAGCAAGCTTAAGCTTTATCTACTCTAAGATGCTTTCCAATTTCCAACTAACTCAAGGAGAAACATGATGAATTTTATCTAATTCTCAATGAGTGCACATGTATAACGTCTTGACTAGAAAGAAAAAATGTGGGCAATTGAAATTTTGTGCCCAACTTTTCTCTCCTTCCTGTAGTGAATTAACATGTGGTTTGTTGGCATGAGTTTTCGGTGTTCTCTAGGACAGTGGTACAGAAAGAGAGAGAGAGAGAGAGAGAGAGAGAGAGAGAGAAAAGAAAAAAGAAAAGAAAAGAAAAAAGAAAGGAAGGAGGGAGGGAGGGAGGAGGGAGGGGGGAGGAGGAGGGAGGGGGGGAGGGAGGGAGGAGGGAGGAGGGGGAGGGGGAGGTGGGTGGGTGCAAATGGCCCATGACAACTCTCATGTTTGGTTTTAAAACCCAAACACAAGTCTACCAGGTCCCTTTTCTCTTATATTGAGAAAGGCAATTCCTATATGGGGATTGTTTTAGCACAGGTCTCTAAGTGAGGCTGGGCTGACCCTGAGCACAGATAAAGCCAAAAGAAACTCGGAGGAAGTTCCAAACTTGTTTTTCTTGATTATGGAGTTTTCTAGAGTAGACCTTTGGGTTAGCTTTTTTTCCCTTTTGTTTAGTTTTTAAAGCAGCATAACATAGAGAAAGTTACCTAAAACTGAAGATTCAAGGATAATCTATAGATTCTCAAATCATATTCCACATATCTGGCTCATAAGGGTTTTTCTAAACCCCTCTGCATGTTCTCCCCAACTTTTGGTCTCTGTAGCACTCCCTCCTTTCCTTAGCTTCCTCCTCAGCCTCATTATCAAACCATTCTTCCTTTATCTTACAGCCCCATGATACTTGAAGCTTCTCAATGCTCTCCCAAACATTTATACCTTTTACCTTTTGCCCCACACATATGGTTCAAAGTACCATCTACCCTGGGCTTCCATCTGCTATTCCTCTTCTCCACCCTGCCCCATCTGCCACATCTCTAGAATCTTGCAACTTTAACACAAGCATTTCACTACTGTCAACTATGAGGCTCAAATACCAACTATTCTGTCTTTGCTGGGAGCATATAAAAAGATATTTTGAAAATTCAAGGGCTTGAGCTAGGAGGCAGTATTGTGACAGAGTGCTTTTGTACCACTCAGGAACCCCTAGGTTCAAACCCTGGCACCACCACCAATAAAGAAGGAAGGACGGAGGGAGGAAAAAAGGAGGAACAGAGGAAAGAAAGAAAGAAAGAAAGAAAGAAAGAAAGAAAGAAAGAAAGAAAGAAAGAAAGGGAAGAAGGGAAAGAAGGAGGGAGGGAAGGAGACTGATTTGACTGATTTGGATTGAATTCAAACGCTAAGGCTATATATAGCTCAGTAGCAAGGAGCTTGCCTTGTACAACCTTGCATGTCCAACACCTTGGGTTGATCATTTACTTCATGAAAATTAAAATATAAACACTCTTCTCTCAAACTGTTGATGTTCCAAAGCCGTGCACAAATAGGCTGCAAAGTAGAGTTAACTGTAGAAATGACTTCAGAACTAGAAGCTAGGAGACAACTTTGTAATTCTAGCAATAATGATCAATCATATAGCACAGGTTAAAAACTGTGTAATAAATATGTAGGCACATAAAGATCTCCAAACTATTGGTCTAGTGAGATGGCTCAGCAGATAGAGATGCTTGCTATCAAACCTGACAACCTGATTTTGACCTCCAGGATCCACATGGTAGAAGGAAAGAAGCCTAGCGCTCTCTCTCTCTCTCTCTCTCTCTCTCTCTGTGTGTGTGTGTGTGTGTGTGTGTGTGTGTGTATGTGAGAGAGAGAGGAAGAGAAGGAGGGAAGGAGGGAGAGAGGGAGACAGGGAGAGGGAGAGAGAGAAAATAAACTTTTAATGTAATAGAAATTGATTTTGGACATTGCAAAAAGAAATCCAAACTCTTACAATGCATGGCAAATACTGGAAAAAAAGATCTGGGCATAGCACACAGGAGACTGAGTCAGGAGAATTATCATGAACTCAAAGCCATCTGAACTACACAGTGAGTACCAATACAGACAGCTATGCATATTAAGACACTAACTCAAAAGAAAAAGTTAAAGAGTGAAATACTGCAGTATAATTAAAAAAGCGCTTGTTGTGGTTCCCACAAGTTCCCACTCTGTGTGGTTCCCACAAGTTCCCACTCTGTGGAAGCTGTTTCTCTGTTACTGCTTCCACACACTATCCCCTGGGCAAGTTGTTACCATTCATGATACACACATCTCATTCCATGGGCCGTGCTACCATGGTCCCACGCTATGCTAGCCCCAAGCATTCTATAGTCTAGTACAGCTTCCTGTCACAGACTCTGTTCACAGTCTCAACACCCAGTTAAGACTCAATAAATTGGAACCAAACATCTAGATTATATGTTAAATGTTTAATGTACAATATATCTACACAATTAACTTACAACCAATTGATAAGGATATAAATGGCCCACCTAGATAAGATATAGTTTGTTCATCTAGACATACAAAATCTTGGTCACATCCATCCCACTAAGCTCCATCCCATCTCACACTGCTGATGGCTACTCTCTGAGCCAGGCAGCAATCTCGCTACCCATCTAGTTCCCAAGGCAGGTTGCCACCATGTCAGGCATACACATCCCAATTCCACGGTGGGTCCTGTGTGTCCTGTCACCACACGCTCTCTTGTACTCAATTAAGTCACCACGCGAAACCTTTGATCCAATTGATAAGGTATAATTGCCCATCTAAACAGCCCAAAATCCTGTACACATCCATCCCTTAAGAATATTGATGGGGTTGGGGATTTAGCTCAGTGGTAGAGCGCTTGCCTAGCAAGCGCAAGGCCCTGGGTTCGGTCCCCAGCTCCGAAAAAAAAAAAAAAAGAATATTGATAACAACTTGTAAATGTACAGAGAGAAATCTTAACATCCACTGCCATGTTCTCTCGGCTGCTCCCTCTCTCTGGCTCCGGTCTCCTCCTCTCTCTAAAACTTTTCTCCAGCCTATCCATCCTTTTCATCCAATGACAGGCCTCATTCTATCCTATAACTGCCTTCACCTGCATGACATCATCCTACAGAGAAATATTTCCATTAAAAAGGAGCTCAACATGACTCAACAAATTATTATAAGAAAATTCACATACAATTATAAATATAAGTTACTGGTTTTCAAAAGTCTGTATTACACAGAAACACCCACATGATACCCTCTTTGGCCTCTATCACTCTTATATTTACTATGTATTTGCCATACAATGAAAGAATACTTGTTATTTAACTTCTCTCTCAGAAAGAGAAGGCTCAGATCAGGGTGCCTAAGAAAATAGATTTTCTTGCAACCTTTGGGTAATTTGATTAACCATTTAGGTATTAGTTGCTTTACAAGGAATTGGGATAATATTATCTTTCTCACAGAATGAGTGATAGTTCTAGCAAAACTGCCATTTCCAGTAAAGATGAACTAAGATTTATATTGGTATTTACATTTCTAAAAATAGAGCACATGAATAAAGAAAAAAATGTTCAAGAATAGCAAAGCAATTTTTAAGTGTGAAATTTTATAAAGCTAGAAAATAATCTACAAAAAAAGGTGAAAAGGACAAAACTTTATTTTCTAAGGTCCAAAATAGAGGATGTCCCAGTGGTCACTCAAAATTACACCCATGAGAGAGAGGAGATGGAAACACACAAACCTCAGAGACAGCCTGTTTATAAATCCCTGAGAAGGGGGAGGGGGAAGGTAGAGAGGGTGAGGGAAGGACAGGGAGAAATCAAGGGCAGGAGAAAAGGAGGGGAGAGTAGAGAGGGAATTGGAAAGGGAAGATATAATTAGAGATGGAGGAGGAGATGGAGAGGGAGATTACTGGTAAAGCAAACAGCATAAAGACAAATCAAATCCTCTCTAAAGAAGGATATTTCCACCTAGGCCTTAAAATATATTTGTGCTTTTCAATATACAATAATTGGCATGAAATAAAAGATAACCTAGCAAACAAGAACAAAACAAGAAGACCGAAAACTAAAAAGTCTCACAGACATGAAAAATCAGACCCAGAAGGAGTTCAACTTAGTGGCATCAAATACAACCCCCCCCCCCAAAAAAAAAAGCTTTGAAAGCCCTAGGAAGCAAAGTTCATCTCTGACCTGCACATATTTTCCTTTCCCTATTGCTCTCCTTTCTGACCCAAGAAAAGGCATAAAAACTAAATTTCTCTTCCTTAGTTAGTTTCAGCACATGCCTTTAATCTCAGACTTGGAAAGCAGAGGCAGGCAGAGCTCTCCATGAATTCCAGGTCACTCTGGTCTACAGAATGAGTTCTAGGATAGTCAAGACTATACAAAGAAACCCTGACTTGGGGGTGAAGGTGGGGGTGGGATTCCTCAAAGCAATCACCAGCTTCAGGCTATCACTCAACTGTTCCATACCTTCCGGTCTTATACCTACCACAAAAGAAATCAACTTTTTTTTGTTTGACAACAGATAATGTTAAGTCTCACTTCAAAAGGGACCTTGGAAAGGAAAAAGTCAACCCTGAGAGGTCAAGAATCTGAAGTGATGAGCCTTGTGGTCACTTTTCTCATTCATGGGACAGAATGACAAAAACAACTTGTATACTTCTATACCCTTTTACCCTCCTCCTACCTTCTGAAGCATTCAACTCTCTAAGGAGAACCCACACACACATATGACTCAAATTTAATAAAAGGGAGATGGGATAAGCTTCCAAATTTAAATAAAATTTGAAAGATATCCTAACATTCAAATGACAATAAATGCACTGTCCTGTGGTGGGGGGGATTTAAATGAGGAAATGGTAGGCACAAGAAAGTGACAACTAAGACAGTGGTTATGTTAAAGGTAGGAGCTGAGACTGGGATGGACCATACAAAATAATATTCAACAAAAAGAAAGGCACGGCTCAACAGTGAGTTCCAGGTCCCAGTGAAAGACCCACAAGTGTGCAGCTCCTAAGAAACAGCACTCAAGGTGCCTGCTAGTCTTGTCATGAACATGCACACACCCAGAAGAAAGGAAGGGAAGGAATAAAATTTCTAAGTTTAAAAAGAAAGGCGGACCCTTGGTATGCACTCATTGATAAATGGATATTAGCCAAAAAGCTCAAATTACCCAAGATGCAATCGACAGACCACAGGAAGCTCAAGAAGAAGGATGAACAAAATGCAGATGTTCCCACTCCTTCTTAAAACGGGGGAAAATATTCATAGGAGGGGATATGGAAGCAAAGTGTAGAGCAGTGACTCAAGGAATGGCCATTCAGAGCCTGGCACACATATGGCCCATATACATACAGACACCAAAACTAGATAAGATTGATGAAGCTAAAAAATGCACGCAGAAAGGAACTGGATATAGATCTCTCCTGAGAGACACATCCAGAGCATGTCCAATACGGAGGTCAATGCTAGCAGCAAATCACCGAACTGAGAATAAGACCCCCTTAGGGGGAATTAGAGGAAGTATTGAAAGAATTGAAGGGCTGCCCACTCTCTCCCTACTTATTCAATATAGTTCTTGAAGTTCTAGCCAGAGCAATAAGACAACAAAAGGAGGTCAAGGGGATACAGATCGGAAAAGAAGAAGTCAAAATATCACTATTTGCAGATGATATGATAGTATATTTAAGTGATCCCAAAAATTCCACCAGAGAACTACTAAAGCTGATAAACAACTTCAGCAAAGTGGCTGGGTATAAAATTAACTCAAATAAATCAGTAGCCTTCCTCTACACAAAAGAGAAACAGGCGAGAAAGAAATTAGGGGACACCCTTCATAATAGATCCAAATAATAAAAGTACCTGGGGTGACTTTAACCAAGCAAGGAAAGATCTGTACAATAAGAACTTCAAGACTCTGAAGAAAGAAATTGAAGAAGATCTCAGAAGATGGAAAGATCTCCCATGCTCATGGATTGGCAGGATTAATATAGTAAAATGGCCATTCTACCAAAAGCGATCTACAGATTCAATGCAATCCCCATCAAAATACCAATCCAATTCTTCAAAAGAGTTAGACAGAACAATTTGCAAATTCATCTGGAATAACAAAAACCCAGGATAGCTAAAACTATCCTCAACAATAAAAAGGACTTCAGGGGAATCACTATCCAGATCTCAAGCAGTATTACAGAGCAATAGTGATAAAACTGCATGGTATTGGTACAGAGACAGACAGATAGACCAATGGAACAGAATTGAAGACCCAGAAATGAACCCACACACCTATGGGCACTTGATTTTTTGACAAAGGAGCCAAAACCATCCAATGGAAAAAAGGGCATTTTCAGCAAATGGTGCTGGTTCAACTGGAGGTCAACATGTAGAAAGAATGAAGATCGATCCATGCTTATCACCCTGTACAAAGCTTAAGTCCAAGTGGATCAAGGACCTCCACATCAAACCAGATACACTCAAACTAATAGAAGAAAAACTAGGGAAGCATTTGGAACACATGGGCACTGGAAAAAATTTCCTGAACAAAACACCCATGGCTTATGCTCTAAGATCAAGAATCGACAAATGGGATCTCATAAAACTGCAAAGCTTCTGTATGGCAAAGGACACTGTGGTTAGGACAAAACGGCAACCAACAGATTGGGAAAAGATCTTTACCAATCCTACAACAGATAGAGGGCTTATATCCAAAATATACAAAGAACTGAAGAAGTTAGACAGCAGGGAGGCAAATAACCCTATTAAAAATGGGGTTCAGAGCTAAACAGAGAATTCACAGCTGAGGAATGCCGAATGGCTGAGAAACACCTAAAGAAATGTTCAACATCGTTACTCATAAGGGAAATGCAAATCAAAACAACCCTGAGATTTCACCTCACACCAGTGAGAATGGCTAAGATCAAAAACTCAGGTGACAGCAAATGCTCCGAGGATGTGGAGAAAGGGGAACACTCCTCCATTGTTGGTGGGGTTGCAGACTGCTACAACCATTCTGGAAATCAGTCTGGAGGTTCCTCAGAAAATTGGACATTGAACTGCCTGAGGATCCAGCTATACCTCTCCTGGGCATATACCCAAAGATGCCCCTAACATATAAAAAAGACCGTGCTCCACTATGGGGCCAGAAGCTGGAAAGAACCCAGATGCCCTTCAACAGAGGAATGGATACAGAAAATGTGGTACATCTACAATGGAATATTACTCAGCTATCAAAAACAATGACTTTGTGAAATTAAGGCAAATGGTTGGAACTGGAAACTATCATCCTGGTGGAGCTAACCCAATCACAGAAAGACATACATGGTATGTACTCATTGATAAGTGGCTATTAGCCCAAATGCTTGAATTACCCTAGATGCCTAGAACAAATGAAACTCAAGACGGATGATCAAAATGAATGCAGATCGCTCATGAGAGACACAGCCAGAATACAGCAAATACAGAGGCGTATGCCAGCAGGAAACCACTGAACTGAGAACAGGACCCCTGTTGAACAATCAGAGAAAAAGAACTATTTTTCGAGACCCCATATGTGTACAGCAATGCCAACCAACCAGAGTTTAGGGACTAAGCCACTACCCAAAGACTATACATGGACTGACCCTGGACTCTGACCTCATAGGTTCAATGAATATCCTAGTAAGAGCACCAGTGGAAGGGGAGCCCTGGGTCCTGCTAAGACTGAACCCTAGTGAACTAGACTGTTGGGGAGAGGGCAGCAATGGGGGGGGTGGGAGGGAACACCCATAAGGAAGGGGGAGGGGGAGGGGATGTTTGCCCGGAAACCGGGAAAGGAATAACATTGAAATGTATATAAGAAATACTCAAGTTAATAAAAAAAAAAAAAATAAAATAAAATAAAATAAAGAATGCAGAAATATAAAAAAAAAAAAAAAAAAAAGAGTTGAAGGAGCTTGCAATCTCATAAAAACAACAATGCCAACCAACCAGAGCTTCCAGGGACTGAACTGAAAGACTATACCTGGACTAACCCAGGGCTCCAACTGCAGAGAATAGCCTTGTTGGGGCACCAGTGGAGGAGAAAGCCCTTAGTCTTGCCAAAGTTGGACCCCCCAGTGCAGGGGAATATGAGGGAGGGCAATAAGGGGGATGTATAGGGAGAATACCCGTATGGGGGAGGGGTAGAAGGGGAATAACCTTTGAAATGTAAGTAAAGAAATATATAATAAAAATTTTTAAGAAAAGAGAGAGAGGAGGAGGAGGGAATTCTGACATCTGACACAAGATGGGTGAACACTGTGTTAGAGGAAATAAGCCAGGCACAGAAACTAAAACACCACATGGACTTACTTACAGATATTTTTAAAGTTGAACTTAGGCTGGAGTCGAGCACTTGGTTTCAAACTGTAAGGCCCTGAGTTCAAACTTTGATAGGGGGGGAAAAAGTTGAACTTACATACAGAGTTTGTAGTTACCAGAGGGAGAAGACATTGTTGGTCAACAGATATGGAATTTCAAAGAGACAAAAGGAATTTAAGTTTTGAGATATATATATAGCATAGTGGCACATATAATCAACAAGTACATTTAAAGATGTCAATTTCATTAATGACCATAAAATGCAATGAAAGCCAAGCAAAATCACCAAGAAGACAAAAATTGAAATCTTTTGTTTCATTTTTTGTTCTGGGAATCAAACCTAGGGCCTCATGCTTGTTCTACCACTGGGATGTGTGCACCCAGTCCTGAAAAGATTTTTAATAGAGTACTAGTGAGGACATGGAGCAAGAGGCATTCACACACAGCAGATGGGAATGCAAACTGGTCCAACCACAGTGGAAAACAGCTTGGCAATCTATGCTCAAGTTAAATATACACGTACACTAGGACTCAGTAATTTCACTCATATGAACATACATAGCTCAAAGACATATTCCCCAGAGATATTCATAAAAAGCTCTCTTTAGATCAACTGTGGTACAGTCAAATGGTGACATATACTAAAGAAACAGGTACACACATAGATAAGCTCTTAAATACAATGTTGAACAACAGAAACCAAAATATTTAAAATACTCATGACTTAATTTACAAACTAAATAATTCTATTTATATATGTTCAAAAACAAGCAAAACTACTAGATGCTAGGTCAAGATAACACAGGCTTTTCCTCAGCTTCCCCCCAAGGTCCACTCTTCTGATAAAGCCAAAGCCCATGTCTAAGTGACCTTCATCTAGCACCCATCGCCACATGCAGACCATACCATGGTCTCCACCTCCTAGATCCTCCATCAGCTATCCTGCTCTCATTCTGCATGATGACATGATGAGCATCACAGAGGGTAAGACTACTGCCCTTGTTAAAGCAGCTAGTGCTAATGCTCAAACTTTTGGGCCCAGTTTGCAAAGTCAATGCTGAGAACCCTATCTGCAGTGCAGGAGCTGGTGGATTTACCTTAGAAAATGTCCTGCCCCCATTGCAGCAGCTGAGAGGAACAAAGAAGAAGCAAAGGAAAAAAATAACTGGAGGAGTCTAGTGATGATGTGGGCATTCGTCCTTTACACTATAAACTGTTATGGTAATATGTTCAGTAAAAGTTAGACTCTGAAAACAAAGACTGGTTGTTTTTTAAAGAGAACTTTGAGGCTAGGAAAAGAAAAGATGAAGCAGTAAGGTTTGTAAGATGCTGGGCAGTATTCTATTCCTTGGCCTGGATGTAAATACACTAATGTTTTAAATTTTTGATATCATTAGGTTAAGTGATATCTCTATTTGCCTGCTTGCTCCTGTGTTTTATTTTATAGGTACATTTATATTTTTAAATTTTACAAATAAAAAGTAATTGGCTATATTTAAAAAAAAAAAAAAAAAAAGCGGGCTAGAGAGATGGCTCAGAGGTTAAGAGCACTGACTGCTCTTCCAGAGGACCTGAGTTCAATTCCCAGCAACCACATGGTGGCTCACAACCATCTGTAATGGGATCTGATGCCCAACAATGTACTGATAAATTAAAAAAAAAAACAAAACAAAAATAAAAAAAAAAAAAAAAAAAAAAGCTAGGCATGGTGGTGTACAACTTTAATCTCAGCAAATGAGAAGCAGAGGCAGGCCTCTGTGAATTCAAGACCAGCCAGGTCTACAGGTTGAGTTCCAGAACAGCCAGAGCTACTATGCTGTGAGACCCTGTCTCCAAAAATAAAAATAAAAAGAAGAAGAATGTTATGTGTTTTTAGTAGACCAATTCCTTTGGAATAGAGCTGGTGGAAAAATTACCTTTAACAATCAAAAACCTGGTAATTCCTAATCACCAAGATATATTCTGAATTTATAAATAATAATGAGCTGGTTGTGGTGATGCACTCCAGTAGGATTTACTGAGGAAGAGGCAAGAGGATCAGGAGTTCAAGGTCAGCCTGTGCTACACATTTTAGGGATGGAGAGATAGTTCAGCACTAAGAGCACTGGCTGCTCTTCCGGTGGACGACCTAGGTTCAAGTCCCAACATCCACATGGCAGCTCACAACTGTCTGTAACTCTAATTCCAGAGGATCCAGCACCCTCATACACACATACATGTATAAAAATGAAGAAAGAAAGAAAGAAAGAAAGAAAGAAAGAAAGAAAGAAAGAAAGAAAGAAAGAAAGAAAAGGGAGGGGAGGAGGAAGGAGAGGGGGAGGGGAGGGAGAGGGAGAGGAGAGGGAGGAGGGAGGGAGGGGGAGAGGGGAGGGGGGGGGGAGGGAGAGGGAGAGGGGAGGAGAGGAGAGGGAGAGGGAGAGGAGAGGGAGAGGGAGAGGGAGAGGAGAGGCCAAGCATGGTAATGTACATTAATCCCAGCTCTCAGGAGTCAAAGGCAGGTGGATCTTTATGAGTTTCAGGTCAACCGGGGCTACATAATGAGACCTTGTCCTAAATTAAATAAGTAAATAAACAAACTTATAATAAAGCTAGACAGAAAGCCAGAGGAAATTCAGGGGAAATAGGAGGAAAAGAAACCCCTCACCCAAGTCTGATGGAAGCTTCTCACCAGCTGACTCAAAAATTTAAGCACAATTAACAACAGTTGCTTGAAGATTGCCCACACAGAGATAATACTCCTTTTATAGAGAGATGCTTCGAATAAAAATATAAAAATAGCAATGGACCATGCTGAAGGCCTAAGTGTACATGGCTTTTCTCTCTTTCCAGCTGCACACTTGCAAAAATTTTCTAGGCCTATCATAACAAATACCATTTACAGCAAGACATGTCCTAAGCACGTTTTACAGCCTGAGTGATCCTTGTTTTATCTTATCAGACTAAATTCCTACACAAAGCACCTCTAAGACCATTCTGTAGCCTCATTTATTGAAAAAGAAGAAACCAAGGGTGAGGGGATTCCTCAGTAAGTCTGAGGTTCATAAGGCTAAGATGAAAATAAGATAACTTGCCCCAGGAAGCCCACACCATGCTTGGATGTGTTTTACTTTCTCTGAAAACTTCTCTATTAACCTTTGTGCTTAACTGCACATTAAAAATTTCATTTTCGTTAACATTTATTTATTACTGCGTGCTGTGTATGTGAACACAGGCACTTCTGTGCCACAGCACAATTATCTCCTTCCACTTTGTATTCTGGGAATTGAACTCAGGTCATTGGGCTTATATAACAAGCATTTTACCCACTATCTCAACAGTCCCTAAAATCTCATCTTAATAAACTCCAATTCTGGACTGAAGAGATGGCTCAGTGGTTAAGAGCACTGACTGCTCTTCCACGGGTCCTGAGTTCAATTCCCAGCAACCACATGGTGGCTCACAACCATCTGTAATGGGATCTGATGCCCTCTTCTGGTGTGTCTGAAGACTCCTGGCTTCACCAGAATAGAAGTCTCTAAAAAGAATACTCAGGCTGCTTCATTACTCTCCAGACCACACCCCACTACCTATAACAATAATAGATGCTTTCAGAAAGGAGTGAGCTGAGAATATCGTCAGTTTCACTTACAGTGAATATTCTGAGATTGCCTCCCTGTTATTTAACTATTTAACTAGAGGGAAAAACAAAATACAAATTAAAAACAAATTAGGGCCTATGAGTTGCCTCAAAGGGTAAAAGTACCTGCCACCAAGGCTGGACACTTCAGTTAGATCCAGGGATCCACATGGTAGAAAGAGAAGGGAAGCTCACAACTTGTCCCCTGACCTCCACATGGTGGTGGCACACATGGGCTCACACACAAACACACCCTTTAGTCTTAACAAAGATCATTATTGGGGTTGGGGATTTGGCTCAATGGTAGAGCGCTTGCCTAGGAAGCGCAAGGTCCTGGGTTTGATCCCCAGCCCCGAAAAAAAAAGAAAAAAAACAAAGATCATTATTATAACAACTCACGCCTATGGTTCTAAAACCAATACTCAAACCAAATGCATCTATTTGTGTTTTATCACTACTGTTATAGAATAAGCATTTGGTTTTTATACCCTTGACACAAACTGAGATATTTAAAGTTCTTAACCAAGGGGAAAAAAGATAAAGGCATTACCTACTCCAAAACACCAAAAGAAACGAATGTGTTTAACACATGCAGATCTCCACCAAGTGACAAAACATTTGCCATTTGCTAAGTTTTAACCTGCACTGAGCACTTGCATTTAAATCTTCTCTTTATCTACACAAACCATAAGATAGAACTACTTTCCCCATTTCATAGATATGAAAACTAAGACTTAGAGAAGTCAAGGTTTAGAGGACTTTGCACAACTCACACAGTAAGTAGGAAATAAACCATTCAGTCTGTGGACTGGATCTTTCGGTCCTATGCAAAATACCTATTTTCTATATATAATTTTCATTTCACACCATTTATTTAACCTTTACATTCTAAACCTAAAGACTATAAACTGCAAGGAATATCCATATTTGTACATAGAGTCACACACATGAAGGCTCTCAAGACCCAATACTGCATGAATCCACATGCCGCCTGCCTGGGCAGCAGCACTGCACCCGAAGAAGTTTAGGCTTGCATGGGTTTACTCAGTCAAACAAAATGGACTCCTCAGTGATAGAGCAGCAAGCCAAAGCACTGCATATAGCAAGTCTACAAAGCATTAACTGGATTAATTAGCCAGGGATTTGAGAAGCAGCTTGGAGCTAGGAAACCAAAACACTAAATTGTTTAAATACTTTGGCAAAAGATCAAGGTCTCTAGGCAGCACCGGGTCTCCTTCCTTCCTTGTCCATCCATATTTTAGCACACTTAACCTTTAAGTCTGAGGTACTTTTTCATGAGATATGAATGACATTGTCAAAATACCAAAAAGAAAAGAGAATTAAAAAAAAATACAAATACTGCAAGCTGTTACCAATTCTGCCAACCTGCAAGAGCCCAGGCAGCATTAATTACAAATCAACTGCTTAGGATATAAACAGTTCTTATCACTGGCTCACTCTCCCTCTAGAATAACTGCTTTACAGGAGAAAAAAAAGCACAAATGTCCCTGCCATTACACTCTGTGAACTAATCAGGACAAAGAAATAAAATAAGACAGGAGAAAATGCAGCAAACAGAAAATGTGAAACAGGAATCCCAGCCAGATGAATGCCTGGAATGCTCCAGGAACCACGCTGCCATTTAGAAATAACGAAAAGGAAGTGTCAGTGCAGGGACACTGCTGAATGGATTTCTGGTTTCCAGGAAGTAAGAATTTTTACAATGCAACTGATTTTCCACATATACATGTGGCAACAAAGTGATAAAAGAAAGCACTGATTCCACAAGCAGAGTGATGGGAGGAGGGCATCTGCTCCACCCTGAAGACATCTTTGTAAGGCCAAGCACCCTCACCACCACCCACACAACATACAAATTCAACACAAACTCAAAAAGTTAAAGTCGGAAAGGAGAACCCTGGCAGACTGTTGGTGAACTGCAAATTAGGACAGCCATTGTAGAAAACAACACAAATGTTCCTCAGAAAAACAAAGTAGCTACCATATGATCTAGTAATCCCACGTTGGGGTATATAGCCAAAGGAATCTTCAAACGACGTTTGCAGCTAGGCACGGTGGTGCACATTTAACAATCCCAGTGTTGAGACGCTGAGGCAAGAAGATTTTCACAAGTCTGAGACCAGCAGGTCAAAGAAGGAGAGGGAGGAAGGGAGGTTGGTCTGCACTCCCATGTTCGTCACGGCTACTTACAATAGCACACTAGGGATAAATGGATCTTAAAATATGGGCTTTATATGCTAGAGATTAAGGGAAACTTCTGCTAAAGAAAATAGAATCTCTGACCTATGTAGAGATCTGACACTCCAGTTAGACCCAGTCAATTAAATCACCTGGCCAAGGGATCGCCCAGGAGGGTGAGCCCACTTTCTCACTAAAGAGAAAGGCAGAAATATTTTTTTCTTTAGTGATAGTGTACTTTTCCTTCCCAAAATTCCCACCCCACCAGCACAGTCCTTAGGAGTCACTAGGAGGGTCTGCCCACCTTTTGAACCCTGAGTCAGATAAGCACAACTTTTTTTTCCTGTCTTTCTTTTGGATGCTGATGAAAACCTAAGAATACTGTAAAGCTCCCTCCCTGCCATGGAGCTGCTTCTGCTCCATGGATGTCTGTCTCTTTCTCTCTGTCTCTCTGTCTCTCTCTGTCTCTGTCTCTCTGTCTCTCTCTCTCTGTCTCTGTCTCTGTCTCTCTCTCTCTCTCTCTCTCTCTCTCTCTCTCTCTCTCTCTCTCTCTCTCATTCATTCTCCTCCTCTGGATAACTGCAACGATTCACAGTGGACTGCCCTGTGTGCTTTTTCTTTAAATGCTAATAATTTTTCCTTGACCTTCTATTTGCTTCCTTAAATGTTTTAACGGCACTAAGATTCTCAGTTTCCCTGGTATAATATATACAATGAAATACTCCTAAATCTTTTTTTAAAAGGGGAAGGGGGATAAATTCTGACATATAAAAATGGCTGTGGTAGTTTGAATGAAAATGGCCCCATAGGCTCATAGGGAGTGGTATTATAGAAGGTGTGGCCTTATTGGAGTGGGTGTGGTCTTTATTGGAGGACAAGTTGGAGGAGGGCCTCAAGCAAAGCCTGGAGTCTCTCTCTCTTCCTGCCTGCCGATATGGATGTAGAACTCTCAGCTCCTTATCCAGCACCATGTCTGCCTTCGGGCTACCATGCTTCCAGATGGACAATAATGGACTAAACCTCTAAAATTTTAAACCAGCCATAATTATGTGTTTTTCTCTATAAGACTACTTATTATGGTCATGGTGTCTCTTCACAGCAATAGAAACCCTAAGACAATGGGTGAACCTTGTAGTCACTACAGTATGTGAAATAAGCCAGGTATTGTGATAACAATATGACCTCATGTATGTTACATCTAAAAAAAGTCAAAAATCACATGAGCACAGAGTAAAATGTGAGTTCCAGAAATTAGGGAGGAAAGGACCAAGACAAAGCAGAAAGTTTCAGTGGGATAAAAGCAATAAGCAAGAATGATCTACTGTACAGAATGGCTGCAGATAATAACATATTTAAAAACACCTAACAGAGGACTACACAGCTCTGGCCAAGAAGAACAAATAGTATTTTAAGTGATGAATGTTAGTCTTCCTGATCCAATCATTCCACAATACATACACTTACTAAAATAGCACACAGTATTTCTATCTGTCTGCCTACCATCAATTAAAAGCTACATTTTTAAGAGAAAATCAAAAAAGAATCCTTCCAAAAGTCAAGTTAATCTTGGCCCTGCCCACAAACTACTTATTGTTCTCATTCTTTTTCTTGGATATCTTTGAGTTTTCATCTTAATTTAAACAAAAGATGGGAGGTGGGATCTAATAATCTTTCTATTAAAAAAAAAAAAAAGACCTCCATGATACTTCACTCATTATAGAGCCAGGGGCTGGGGAGTAGGTGAGGTATAGGGTAATAAAACAGAATAATTAATTAATTTCCCATCAAAATATATTCTGCCTTTAGATGCCTCAGAGCTTCTGTGAATGTAGAATATAAACATGGTGACACATCAAGAATGTAGGCTCATGCCTGTCATCTCAGCACTCAAGAGACTGAGACGGAGTATCATTGCAAGTCTGAAGTTATCAACCTATGGGTCACGACCCCTTTGGGGATCAAACAACCATTTCACAGGGGTTACATATCAGATATTCTGAGCATCAGATAGCTACATTATGATATGAAACAGTAGCAAAATTTTAGTTATGAAGTAGCAACAAAAATAATTATGGTTGAGGATCACTACAACATGAGAACTATTATTAAAGAGTCACAGCATTAGGTTGAGAACCACTGAGCTAAAGAGTTCCAGACTAGCCTGAGTCACAAATGAGACACCCTTCTTCCCCCAACCCCTTCTAGAGAGAGAGAGAGAGAGAGAGAGAGAGAGAGAGAGAGAGAGAGAGAGAATGGAAAGAACTTTAACTACCAAGCCACCTAGTATGATAAGAGCAGTTTTCTGAACCTTCACCAGTTAAACCGGTAGACAGAATGTACTTCACAGATTACTGAGGGTTAAAAAACTGTGTGAAGTAGCCAGCAGGCGGCCTAACACAGAGTAGCTGTTCAGCTATTATTTCTCACTAGATTTGGACACAATTATGCTGTTTCAAGTACAACACTGGTTTTAGTTTGTTCTTGAACCTAAAATTTAATGACAATTACATAAGCGTATGTACTATATGCCTATCTTTGTCGAAGGTCCTATGTTCAAAGCACTCATGTGTCAATTGTACAATTCTACAAAAAAACCTAAGACAAATTAACAAGTCTAAAACATAAGTAGGTTAACAGTATAGCAAGGTTCATATAAAATTCATGAGTAAGGGTGTTTCATTTACTGGGTTTGGCAATCTATACAGAAAAAAAATGGAAGTTTTTTTTCAAAATAATTATGGAAAGGAAAAATATGGTTTTTAAAAAGGTCTAGTAGTTTCTGAAAGAGAAAGAGGAGGAGAAAGAAACAATAATATTCATTAAAATACCATAAGAAAAATAGCCAAGAAGTCAGAGGTAAAATGCATTATAATTTAAGTCTAAGTTTTTAATATCTTATATTACAAAATGTTTTAAATGGCTTAATATCATATACTGTTCAAGATTGAGGAAACAATAAGTAGATATAGCCTTTTAAAGTATTTTAATACTATCTTACAAATAGAGTAAGAGTAGTTAACTCATGTTACAAAATTGACCACATTTTTCCAAAAGCAGCTTCCTTTCATTTCACTACAGTGGCTAATTTGCTATAATGATGCTTCAGAATATTTATTACATAAAGCAGGCTAGAGTAATATTTCTGTAATATTTTATAGTTACTTTACCACATATTTTTAAAGCACTTTGAACACTTCTAACATTTAATTTCCCAATTTAATTCTCAAAATAATAAAATAGACAGGTGAGAGATGATTCCATATTATTAATGAGAAAAATGAACATAAGAAAGGAGCATGTTGTAAGGATCAGAGTTGAAGTCTTGGTCCTAAGACAGAGTGTGAACTGGCTGGGGCCAGTTTCCATATTCTAGGAAACTACTCTAAGAAATGTAGCAGTCGCCTACATTTACAGACAACAGGATCTCACTGCTCAACAAAAACACAAACACAATTAATACCCACTTTGTTCCCCCAAACAATTAAGCTTCTTTTCAGAAAAAAAAAAAAAAAAAAGGTCAACCTAAAGGTGAAAACAACTTCAAAATAGTCTAATCATGGGCTCAAGAGCTGGCTCAGCGTAAGAGAGCTGTCCGCTCTTGCAGAGGACTCTGCTTCGTTTCTCAGCACCCACTGGCGGCTCACAATCACCAACTCCATTTCCAGGGAGTCCGACAACCTCTTCTGGCACCGCGGTGCAGGAACTAGGCACCAAGTGCACACACACATAGTTCATATATGCGCAATCAAATACTTATAAAAAAATACAAACTTCTTTAAAATATGTAAATTAAATATTATATATAAGTAGTTTTTCTGAAAATTGGAAAAAACATACTAACTTTAAAATTATTTTAATTACATGAAAAAAACTGCAAACAGATTCTACTGCTAACTCTTCTATTCCAATCCTCATAGTCAGAACCTCTTTTCGTAAAGACCATATAAAAGAAGGATAAACCTAAGAAAGTTGAAATCCTGCTTAACTGCAATGGCCAGGAAGAACACTTGGTCTACTTTGACTTCAGGCAGCATGATGGCATGCAAGCAAAACTCACATCCCACCCAACTAATTCCTCTGACAAGTTTCCTCTTTGCAATTACCTGAACTAATTTGCATTTCAAAAACAGAAGTGTGGCTGAAGATTGCTCTCTATTTCCTTCCTCAAGCCAAGCCTCTAGGGTGAGTCCCATTAATAATCTCACTTTAAAATAAGAATGATAATAGTAATTAAGCAAAAGCTGGGCTGGAGAGATGGCTCGACGGTTATGAGCACTGACTGCTCTTCCAGAGGTCTGGAGTTCAATTCTCAGCAACCACATGGTGGCTCACAACCATCTGTAATGAGATCTGATGCCCTCATCTGGTGTGTCTGAAGACAGCTACAGTGTACTTATATACATTAAATGAATGAATGAATGAATGAATGAATGAATGAATGAATGAATGAATAAATGCAAAAGCTAACTCCCAAGGTCTCTAACACCAGCACCTGAACTACAATATGCACTTTTCACCAAAGCAACTAAAGCAAAAAATCTTGTTCCAATCTAGAACCTGAATATTCTAGAAGTAGCACTGAGCCATTATCTATTTTATATATATGGACATTTTGTATGTGTTGTACATACACACACAAACACACCATACATACATACATACATACATACATTCATACATACATACATGTGTGTGAGTGTGTGTGAGTGTGAGTGTGTGTGTGTGTGTGTGTGTGTGTGTGTCCACAAAGAGCACTGGAAATAGATGCCGGAATTGTCTACTGGTGGTAGGAAGTTATGCTTGAAAGATCGCATAGACACTGCTTTGAATCAACACAAGGTGAGTAGTCAGCAAAGAAAGTCAGTGGAGGAAAAGAGAAGTCAAAGGGTAATGCTCCAGATGCACTATGTCCTCATAAAGTCCACTGCACTGTGCTCCCTGTCCTCTACTGTACAATGGTCCCCTCCACCTCCAACCCTAACCATCTTAAGACAGTTTCATCAAACTGCACTCCTTGCATTCAAGACAGCTTAACCAGGATATTAGACCACTGTCCAGGACACAGAAGGGATTCAATTTGGCACATTAAAAGCCAAGAAAAAAATGGACTACAGCCCACCTTAAAAGTACCTGGTATTGACACCCGCGGATCCCGGCCCGCAGCAGCTCTCTGCTCCCAGAACCCGTGGGAGAGATACCTTACCGCCTGGTCAGGTGGGCACTCCTGAGGCTGCAGAGCAGAAGAGACCACCAACACTGCCCACCCCTGCCCACATCCCTGGCCCAAGAGGAAACTGTATAAGGCCTCTGGGCTCCCGTGGGAGAGGGCCCAGGTGAGGCAGGAGCCCTGCCTGAGACACCGCCGGAACCTGAAGGAAACAGACCGGATAAACAGTTCTCTGCACCCAAATCCCGTGGGAAGGAGAGCTAAACCTTCAGAGAGGCAGACACGCCTGCGAAACCAGAAGAGACTGCTCTCTACACACATTGCTGATTCCAGAGGAAAACACCGGAGGCCATCTGGAACCCTGGTGCACAGAGGCTCCCGGAAGAGGCAGCGCAGATCTTCCCGGTTGCTGCCACCTCAGAGAGCCCGTGGGCAGCACCCCGCGAACGAACTTGAGCCTCGGGACCACAGGTAAGACCAACTTTTCTGCTGCAAGTGACCTGCCTGGTGAACTCAAGACACAGGCCCACAGGAACAGCTGAAGACCTGTAGAGGGACAAAACTACACACACAAAAGCAGAACACTCTGTCCCCATAACTGGCTGAAAGAAAACAGTAAAACAGGTCTACAGCACTCCTGACACACAGGCTTATAGGACAGTCTAGCCACTGTCAGAATTAGCAGAACAAAGTAACACTAGAGATAATCTGATGGCGAGAGGCAAGCGCAGAGAACACAAGCAACAGAAACCAAGACTATATGGCATCATCAGACCCAATTCTCCCACCAAAACAAACATGGAATATCAAACACACCAGAAAAGCAAGATCTAGTTTCAAAATCAGATTTGATCATGATGCTGGAGGACTTCAAGAAAGCGTGAAGAACTCCTTAGAGAACAAGTAGGAAGCCTACAGAGAGGAATTGAAAAATCCCTGAAAGAATTCCAGGAAAACACAAACAAACAGTTGAAGGAATTAAAAATGGAAATAGAAGCAATCAAGAAAGAACACATGGAAACAACCCTGGATATAGAAACCAAAAGAAGAGACAAGGAGCTGTAGATACAAGCTTCACCAACAGAATACAAGAGATGGAAGAGAGAATCTCAGGAGCAGAAGATTCCATAGAAATCATTGACTCAACTGTCAAAGATAATGTAAAAGCGGAAAAAAGCTACTGGTCCAAAACATACAGGAAATCCAGGACTCAATGAGAAGATCAAACCCTAAGGATAATAGGTATAGAAGAGAGTGAAGACTCCCAGCTCAAAGGACCAGTAAATATCTTCAACAAAATCATAGAAGAAAACTTCCTAACCTAAAAAAGAGATACCCATAGGCATACAAGAAGCCTACAGAACTCCAAATAGATTGGACCAGAAAAGAAACACCTCCGTCACATAATAGTCAAAACACTAAACGCTCAAAATAAAGAAAGAATATTAAAAGCAGTAAGGGAAAAAGGTCAAGTAACATATAAAGGCAGACCTATCAGAATCACACCAGACTTCTAGCCAGAAACTATGAAGGCCAGAAGATCCTGGACTGATGTCATACAGACCCTAAGAGAACACAAATGCCAGCCCAGGCTACTTTATCCTGCAAAACTCTCAATTAACATAGATGGAGAAACCAAGATATTCCATGACAAAACCAAATTTACACAATATCTTTCTACAAATCCAGCACTACAAAGGATAATAAATGGTAAAGCCCAACATAAGGAGGCAAGCTATACTGTAGAAGAGGCAAGAAACTAATCGTCTTGGCAACAAAACAAAGAGAAGAAAAGCACACAAACACAACCTCACATCCAAATATGAATATAACAGGAAGCAATAATCACTATTCCTTAATATCTCTCAACATCAATGGCCTCAACTCCCCAACAAAAAAGACATAGATTAACAAACTGGATGCTTAGCAGGACCCCATTCTGCTGCCTACTAGGAAACACACCTCAGAGACAAAGACAGACACTACCTCAGAGTGAAAGGCTGGGGAAACAACTTTCCAAGCAAATGGTCTGAAGAAGCAAGCTGGAGTAGCCATTCTAATATCAAATAAAATCAATTTTCAACCAAAAGTCATCAAAAAAGATAAGGAAGGACACTTTATATTCATCAAAGGAAAAATCCACCAAGATGAACTCTCAATCCTAAATATCTATGCCCCCCCAAATACAAGGGCACCTACATAATGTAAAGAAACCTTACTAAAGCTCAAAACACATTGCACCTCACACAATAATAGTAGGAGATTTCAACACCCCACTCTCATCAATGGACAGATCTTGGAAACAGAAATTAAACAGAATGAACAGACTAAGAGAAGTCATGAGCCAAATGGACTTAACGGATATTTATAGAACGTTCTACCCTAAAACAAAAGGATATACCTTCTTCTCAGCTCCTCATGGTACTTTCTCCAAAATTGACCATATAATTGGTCAAAAACAGGCCTCAACAGATACAGAAAGATAGAAATAATCCCATCGTGCTATCGGACCACCAATGCCCAAAGCTGGTCTTCAATAACAATAAAAAGGGAAGAATGCCCACATATACGTGGAAACTGAACAATGCTCTACTCAATGATAACCTGGTCAAGGAAGAAATAAAGAAAGAAAATAAAAACTTTTTAGAATTTAATGAAAATGAAGGTACAACATACCCAAACATATGTGACACAATTAAAGCTATTCAAAGAGGAAAACTCATAGCGCTGAGTGCCTGCAGAAAGAAAAAACAGGAAAGAGCATATGTCAGCAGCTTGACAGCACACCTAAAAGCTCTAGAACAAAAAGAAGCAAATACACCCAGGAGGAGTAGAAGGCAGGAAATAATCAAACTCAGAGCTGAAATCAACCAAGTAAAACAAAAAAGGACCATAGAAAGAATCAACAGAACCAAAAGTTGGTTCTTTGAGAAAATCAACAAGATAGATAAACCCCTAGCCAGACTAACGAGAGGACACAAAGAGTGTGTCCAAATTAACAAAATCAGAAATGAAAAGGGAGACATAACTACAGATTCAGAGGAAATTCAAAAAATCATTAGATCTTACTAAAAAGCCTATATTCAACAAAAACTTGAAAATCTACAGGAAATGGACAATTTCCTAGACAGATACCAGGTACCAAAAGTTAAATCAGGAACAGATAAACCAGTTAAACAACCCCATAACTCCCTAAGGAAATAGAAGCAGTCATTAAAGGTCTCCCAACCAAAAAAGAGCCCAGGTCCAGGCACGGGTTTAGTGCAGAATTCTATCAGACCTTCATAGAAGACCTCATACCAATATTATCCAAACTATTCCACAAAATTGAAACAGATGGAGCACTACGAATTCCTTCTATGAAGCCACAATTACTCTTATACCTAAACCACACAAAGACCCAACAAAGAAAGAGAACTTCAGACCAATTTCCCTTATGAACATTGACGCAAATACTCAACAAAATTCTGGCAAACCGAATCCAAGAGCACATCAAAACAATCATCCACCATGATCAAGTAGGCTTCATCCCAGGCATGCAGGGATGGTTTAATATACGGAAAACCATCAACATGATACATTATATAAACAAACTGAAAGAACAAAACCACATGATCATTTCATTAGATGCTGAGAAAGCATTTGACAAAATTCAACACCCCTTCATGATAAAAGTCCTGGAAAGAATAGGAATACAAGGCCCATACCTAAAACATAGTAAAAGCCATATACAGCAAACCAGTTGCTAACATTAAACTAAATGGAGAGAAACTTGAAGCAATCCCACTAAAATCAGGGACTAGACAAGGCTGCCCACTCTCTCCCTACTTATTCAATATAGTTCTTGAAGTTCTAGCCAGAGCAATCAGACAACAAAAGGAGATCAAGGGGATATAGATCGGAAAAGAAGTAGTCAAAATATCACTATTTGCAGATGATATGATAGTATATTTAAGTGATGCCAAAAGTTCCACCAGAGAACTACTAAAGCTGATAAACAACTTCAGCAAAGTGGCTGGGTATAAAATTAACTCAAATAAATCAGTAGCCTTCCTCTACACAAAAGAGAAACAAGCCGAGAAAGAAATTAGGGAAACGACACCCTTCATAATAGACCCAAATAATATAAAGTACCTCGGTGTGACTTTAACCAAGCAAGTAAAAGATCTGAACAATAAGAACTTCAAGACACTGACGAAAGAAATTGAAGAAGACCTCAGAAGGTGGAAAGATCTCCCATGCTCATGGATTGGCAGGATTAATATAGTAAAAATGGCCATTTTACCAAAAGCGATCTACAGATTCAATGCAATCCCCATCAAAATACCAATCCAATTCTTCAAAGAGTTAGACAGAACAATTTGCAAATTCATCTGGAATAACAAAAAACCCAGGATAGCTAAAACTATCCTCAACAATAAAAGGACTTCAGGGGGAATCATTATCCCTGAACTCAAGCAGTATTACAGAGCAATAGTGATAAAAACTGCATGGTATTGGTACAGAGACAGACAGATAGACCAATGGAACAGAATTGAAGACCCAGAAATGAACCCACACACCTATGGTCACTTGATTTTTGACAAAGGAGCCAAATCCATCCAATGGAAAAAAGATAGCATTTTCAGCAAATGGTGCTGGTTCAACTGGAGGTCAACATGTAGAAGAATGCAGATCGATCCATGCTTATCACCCTGTACAAAGCTTAAGTCCAAGTGGATCAAGGACCTCCACATCAAACCAGACACACTCAAACTAATAGAAGAAAAACTAGGGAAGCATCTGGAACACATGGGCACTGGAAAATTTCCTGAACAAAACACCAATGGCTTATGCTCTAAGATCAAGAATCGACAAATGGGATCTCATAAAACTGCAAAGCTTCTGGTAAGGCAAAGGACACTGTGGTTAAAACAAAACGGCAACCAACAGATTGGGAAAAGATCTTTACCAATCCTACAACAGATAGAGGGCTTATATCCAAAATATACAAAGAACTGAAGAAGTTAGACAGCAAGGAGACAAATAACCCTATTAAAAAATGGGGTTCAGAGCTAAACAGAGAATTCACAGCTGAGGAATGCCGAATGGCTGAGAAACACCTAAAGAAATGTTCAACATCGTTAGTCATAAGGGAAATGCAAATCAAAACAACCCTGAGATTTCACCTCACACCAGTGAGAATGGCTAAGATCAAAAACTCAGGTGACAGCAAATGCTGGCGAGGATGTGGAGAAAGGGGAACACTCCTCCATTGTTGGTGGGGTTGCAGACTGCTACAACCATTCTGGAAATCAGTCTGGAGGTTCCTCAGAAAATTGGACATTGAACTGCCTGAGGATCCAGCTATACCTCTCCTGGGCATATACCCAAAGATGCCCCAACATATAAAAAAAGACACGTGCTCCACTATGTTCGCCATCGCAGCCTTATTTATAATAGCCAGAAGCTGGAAAGAACCCAGATGCCCTTCAACAGAGGAATGGATACAGAAAATGTGGTACATCTACACAATGGAATATTACTCAGCTATCAAAAACAATGACTTTATGAAATTCATAGGCAAATGGTTGGAACTGGAAAATATCATCCTGAGTGAGCTAACCCAATCACAGAAAGACATACATGGTATGTACTCATTGATAAGTGGCTATTAGCCCAAATGCTTGAGTTACCCTAGATGCCTAGAACAAATGAAACTCAAGACGGATGATCAAAATGTGAGTGCAGATCGCTCATGAGAGACACAGCCAGAATACAGCAAATACAGAGGCGTATGCCAGCAGGAAACCACTGAACTGAGAACGGGACCCCTGTTGAAGGAATCAGAGAAAGAACTGGAAGAGCTTGAAGGAGCTCGAGACCCCATATGTACAGCAATGCCAACCAAACAGAGCTTCCAGGGACTAAGCCACTACCCAAAGACTATACATGGACTGACCCTGGACTCTGACCTCGTAGGTTGCAATGAATATCCTAGTAAGAGCACCAGTGGAAGGGGAAGCCCTGGGTCCTGCTAAGACTGAACCCCTAGTGAACTAGACTGTTGGGGAGAGGGCAGCAAGGGGGGGGGTTGGGAGGAACACCCATAAGGAAGGGGAGGGGGGAGGGGATGTTTGCCCGGAAACAGGAAAGGGAATAACATTGAAATGTATATAAGAAATACTCAAGTTAATAATAAAAAAAAAAAAAAAAAAAGTACCTGGTATTGGGCAGACACTCTCATAATTATAGTTTCCTCACTCAATAAGTCAAATTTCCCTTACTCTGCTTTACCAACTAATTGCTAAGGAAACAAACAGTATCTGACAAAATCTGACATTTTATTCTGATATGTCATCTAGTCATTGAGCATTCAAAGCATATGATGAAAACTTGGCTCTACAGTTCATATTGCTCTTCTAAATCAAATGATGTAAGATGCCTATGAAGAGCTCCACCTTCAGCATATTCCCTCGTTCTTGTGCAAATACAAGCTATCTATCAACATATTAGCATTTCAATCACCCTTGCTTTTTCCACAACTGGAAGAAGGTATCTTCATTATTCCTATTGAGCATGTGCTGTCTATGAATTATTTCTGAAACTAAGCAGTAAACGTTAATTTAAATAAATGAGAAACCAGAACTATTTTCAAAAATAAATGTAGGACTATGGTTCTAGCTAAATACTCCCAAACGTTATAAGTTTTTCAAAGGTTAATCTCCTTAAGATTAAAATAATTACTTCAGAATTGTTATTTTAATAGATGGAAATAGAAAATAACTCCATTTTGTCACTCTATTTATATTTTTAAGAACCGAGGATCAATTTATATTCCTGGAATAAATAAATATATCTACCATTCTTAAAAAAAAAAAAGAAATTAAGTCTCCTTTAAGCATCCCTTTAAGGTGCTGACCATAAATGGTATAATTTGCCCTGGACATCATTAAAATGTAAAGTTAATGAGGATTCAGCTGAAAACAGAAGGAATGTAACCTATTTTCAGGCAAAAGTTCTAACACAGCAATCAGAGGGAAAAGCTCTTTGATGTCTCTTTGTCTCTTCTCATTAATTTTTTTTTGTCTTAAAAAAAGAACCCGAGCTTAAAAAAAAAAAAGCACCAAAGTTTAAACATGATAATTATAACAGAACTCCAATGAGGTCATCAGAATATTTTTGCAAAAAAAAACAAGAAGCAGTTCATACACACAAGTGCATGCATACAATATGCATGTGTACGCACACACACACACACACACACACAAACACACACACACACACACACACACACACACACGTGTGTACACACACAGAGATAATACCTACCTGGTAGAGTTGTTATGAATGAAATGTTCAGTGGGACCACTGATGCAAAGAAGGTCCACAATATTCTCTCCTTTTCTGTCCCCCTAGTCCCCAGAAGTCTAGTGAAGTGCTGGTGAAAAAGCCGTACTTAGAGAGTAGCCATTATTATTACCACATATGATGCATTCTCTTTCCGGCTACAAAAATTACTATATTAACCCTAACCTTCCTTCCAGGATTTATGCAACACTCGGCACCTCTTGTCACCAGGCAGGTGGGGCTTATCCAAATAACCAGTATGGAGTAAACAGTCCCAAGTGACATTTTATCATGTGAACTGCCTGCACAGGTATAAATATTATATCCTCTCAGTTTTATTGCCTCATTTTACAATTACACTACTAAAGAGCAAAATAGCATGCAGAATGTTAAGTGGCATTCTGCTGCTTGGAATTTCCTCCCAAGGCTCCATTCAGAATAACAAATGTAGGAGCCATTTCATCTCTGCTCTATCTTGAAGAAAGTCATCACCTTTACTTGAAAATACACAATTTCTGCAACCCATTTTGTGCTAAGTAAAATCTTAACCCAAATGTGATAATTACCAAGAAGGTACTCTGGCACTTTCCAGAGAGACCTTGCCCTGCAGTAGTTACTGTAAACCAGCTCCACACTCTCAGCAAACAATGTCTAATGAAAAAAAAGAAGGGGACTAGTCCTTAAACAACACAAATATTTGGCATTTCTTTTCACCCAAACAAATCAACAAACCTATCAATTCAATAAAATAATCAGTTTAAATGTTAAGAGACTGGAATAACAAATGTTTCTCTGGCAATTTTCATTTTAAAGGCATTTCCACATAAATTATCTCATTTTCCCTGCTTCAGCTATTCCATAAATATGCATTAAGTCTTCCTACAGCCCTACTTACAGCACAGTTAAGAATATAGTGAGAGGCCCCTATCTTCACAAGGCTTACAATCCAGTTGAAAAGCTCAGACTAACTGATGACCACACAAATGAGTTAATTACAAGACAAGGTCAGTTCTGTATGAGCAAAGGGTTAAGACAACACGTTTACTTCAAGGAGCTGGGAAGAGTTCCTTAAAGATGTGATATCCAAGATGAGATCTAAGAAAACGAGAGAATTGATTAAAAAGAAAAAAGTAGCAAGAGTATCAGTAGGATGCTACGTGATGTGAGAAGGAATATTTGATTCAAAAGACATTAAGATAAATCAGGCAAATTTTTCTGTAACACTGACAGGAAAGCAGATCACCACAATAAAGGCAGTAGATAGTTCAGTTAACAGAATGGGGGGGGGATTAATGTGATACATATTAGAAGGGGAAAGATTAACAGACGCAGACATTTTGATTTCAGATGCCTCTAAGGCATCAGAGTGGCTAGAAAGCTCTGAGGAAAGGTGTGCATACCCCATTTATTCAGCATGTGACTCCTAAAAAACAATTTGAATTGTGTCCTCATTAGAGACAAGGAAATGAACAAAATCCTAAGAACCCTTTTTAAAAAACAAAGGGAATGGCAGAGATGTAGAAGTTTATTGAAAAATCAAAGGAAAGACAGACTCAGTCTGCCTGGACAATCAGGCAAGCATATATAAGAAAAATTATCTTGACAACAAATAGCAATTCCTGAAATAGAATAAGAGAAAAGGCAATTTAAACATAGCAACAGCTTCTAGAATTGACTGTCAGCTCACAGTGGCTGAGTGTGAACTGCAACAGAATGTCAAAGAAGCCATGAAAACCAAATTTATATAATTAAAGATTATAAATTAATAAACTATTCCAAAAAATAAGTTTAATGAGATGAACAAACTATGGAAACTGACTCAAGAAAAAATAAAAGTCTGAACTGATATAAAACAAAGAAATTGTATTACTAATTCAAAAACTTCCTTAGAATGTACAGCAAACATTTAAGAATTCACTGTAAATACTTTCAAAACTCAGAATATAAAGGAATAACTTCCCAAACCATCAGTAAAGCCAGTATTACACTGACACTAGAGGTAAGCTACAGAGGAGGAACCTGCATAACTCTATTCTGAAGGCAGCAGACCATCATGCTGTACTGTTAAAAATAAGTTTCCATTTACTGAAGAGCTAAGTTGCTGACTTTCAGTCAGTTTCCTGGAGCCTGACCTGCCCCAACCCATGACCTTGACTTGTTTTGAGAATACCCTACCCTCCCTAATCACATAAAAACCATTCAGTAAGTTAGGTTTTTTTTTTTTTCCTGGAGATTTTTCTGTATTTGCTACTGCCCTATTATATTTCTTCTGTAAACCTGCTTTGCAACTACTCGTGATTTCATTCCTTAAAATGGACCCAAGAAATGGATTAGGGACTGTTCTCTTTAACTGAATTTAGGAAGCAGTCCCTGGCCAGGTCTTGGGTGCACCTCAATAAAATCAAGATAGCTTCAAATTTGGCTCAAATTGTGGTAGTGGTCTTAATCTCTCCTGGTGGGATTAGTAAGAACTACAATTAACTCTCAACAATATACCAGCAAACAAAATCTAGCAATTCATGAGAATAATATACTATGACAAGTAATCTTCATCCTAAGAATGCAAGGTTGGGTTAAAATTGAAAAATGTGGTTACAAGAAGATGAACAAAATCTCAATAGACACAAAAGAGGCATTTCACAAAGTCTACATCATGTACTTAATGCTATCAATGAGTAAACTAGAAATAGAAAGGAACTTCAACAAACTGATGAACAATAGCTACAAAAAGCTTTCCCCACAAAGGCCAGTAAACTAATTAGGTAAAGTTGCAGGATAAAAAGTAAATATACAAGCAAGCACATTTCTATACATCAGTAAATTTTTTAAAAAAGGAGACATTTAAATTTAATTTAAATTCCAGCTAAAATAACACCAAAAGGGAAACATAAATTTAATACACACTATGGTAAATCTTCTATTCTAAAACAAACACAATAGGAAAAAAATAAAGGCTACCTAAGCCAGTTGAAAGATATCCTATAGTTACTCACTCAAAGAATGGACATGGCTAGGATGCAATACTTCTGAAACAGACCAACACATCCTCTTATCTATAGAAGTCTAGATGACCTTTTGTAGAAACTGACAAACTGATGTCAAAGTTTATACAGAAATAGCCCAACAATCTTGAAAGGAACATAAGAATTCACAGAAGTCAATTTCCTAATTTACTACAAAGACAAAGTAAAGGATGGAAACAATGTAGTTCCAGTAAAAAGACATAAGCAGGATTGAGTCCAGAAAGATTGAGGCTTGCTCATGGTAATTATCAATTGGTTGTTTATTTTTTGTTTGCTTGTTTGTTTTTTATTTTAACAAAAGAGCCAAAATAACTCAATAGAGAAAGAACAGTCTTTCCAACAGATGGTACTATGGCAACTCTATATCTACATGCAAAAGAATGTCTTAGACTTAATGTCTTAGAAGGGAGGATCTGAATCAAGAAGTCTCACACATAGACTAAGCTAGTATGGAACTCATTATGTAGCCCAGGCAGTGGATCCAGTTCTCAACTTGTGAAGATTCTCCTTCCTCAGCCTCCAAGCCCTATGAGTACAGGTACAGTACCTAGCATATTAACTTCCTTCATACATGCAAATCAATTCAGCATACATGAAAATCAATTCAGATTTAATTATGACCCAAAAATGTAAGCACCACAATTCTTTGAGAAAAACAGAGGATTAAGTCTTCCAAACTTTAGGATGGAGACTGGTTTCTCAGATACAAAACACAAATAGCAAAAGAAAACTTAAATAAATAAAATACACTCTACTGGAATTAAAAACAATTTGTGTTTCAGGTGACGCTATTAAGAAAAACGTTAACCAGCCAGGCAGTAGTGGTACATGACCTTTAGTCCTATCACTCAGGAGACGGAAACAAACAGATCTTGCATTTGAGGCCTGCCTGGTCTATAAAACAAATTCTAGGACAGCCAAGGCTACACAGAAAAACCAACCCTGTCTCAAAAACAAACAAACAAAGCAAACAAATAGACCAACAAAAAAAAAAAAAGCATAAATACAACCTGTAGTGGTTTGAATAAGAATGGCCCTCAATGGCACATATATTTGAATGCTTCATCATCAGGGAGTGGCACTGTTTGAGAAGGATTAGGAGTCATGGCCTTGTCATTGGGGTGGGCTCTGAAGTTTCAAAAGCCTGTACCAGACCCAGTCTCCCTTCCTGCTGCCTGCAGATCAGAATGTAGAACTTTCTGATACTTTTCCAGCACCATGCTCCCCTCCACGATGATGAAGCCTCTGAACTATAAACAACACCCAGTTAAATGTTTCCTTTGATAAGAGTTGCCGCGGTCATGGTGTCTCTTCACAGCAACTAAGACACACCCAAAACCATTCATTAAGCAGAATTAAACTGGATTTAAAGCAAAACAAAACAAAACAAAAAAATCCCAAAGACCAATTACTCTTTTTTTTAGTTAAAAATAACCAATAACTATCACAGGGTCATGATTTGATTCCATGACTGTTGTGCAAAAGAGCAGAAAGGAAGGAGAAAACATTTCATTTTAAACAATACTTTTGTAGGAAAACAGAAACAAAACAAAGCCAAACAACTTTAAATGTAAAACACTCACTCTACCCAATACTCAGATTTTAGGAATTTTTTCTATAAAATCTTAAGAGATTTCATTTTAACAGTGTAAATGTTTAATGCTTGGGTTAATCAGTCTTTCATAAGCCCTGGCATAAAGAATTTATAACATAAAGTGGGAAGATATACTTTGATGATTTTATGTAACTTTAGCACTGGCTGGCTTTATTGCTTTGTGTCACGGCGGCAGGAGCTCTGTGGAAGAGGAGTTGCTCACTTTGTAGTAGCCAGGAAGGGGAGGGGGGGGTGAGTTGGAATATAGGAAAACAGCACAAATCCTTTTCCTGGACACATCCCCAGGGATCTACTTCCTCTACGTAACCCCGCCCCACCTATCATTTCCAACACAAAAATAAAATCAAATGAATAATCTATCAATGGATTATACTAGAGTCCTCATGATTGGCTTCATCAGCTGGAAAGCAAACCTTCAACACATCAACTTTGGGGAGAAGGCTCCATGGCAACTAAGCTTTAACGATCTTCCCTAACCTCTCAAGGTCTTAGTCATTTCATAATGGAAATTGCCTTTAGTTTGTTTCCAAGTTTCCCCAAATTTTAAGTTAAGTATTGTTTAACAGTTCATAGCCAAAGTCTCTTGTGAGAGTTAATATAAATTCTTAACTATGAGCCACTAGAAAAATCAACAACAACTTATACGTCCCAAATACAATGCTACAGAGTGAATAATCCCAACCTAAAAGGGGAGAAAGGGAGAACAGAAAGGGGGAACAGAAAGGAGAACAGGGCCAATGCAAGAGTCTGAAAAGTAGGACAAACACTGAATCCTCTGCTCCATGATGGGTTCTATTTGAAGCCCTAGGTGGTAGAGAGTAAGATACAAATGGCCTGGGCAACCCTCCCCTACTGATACTGTGTCTGCAGCCTAATGGCCTCTCTCTTGGGCTGGCTCCTCTTGCTAGTCACAGCTTTCCTCAAGATGATGCCCCATATTCCAGGTATCTCTGATTTCTTGGAGATATCACTGAATTTTTGGCTTCATGTATTGCTGTCTCAGGGACTGCCCACAGAGAATTCTGATTCTGCTAACCACTACCCGGCCTCCTAGGCTTTCTTTTGAATCTAAATGGAACTTTCGCAACCTTAAAGTTTTGTATTATACATGGCTGCAAACCTAGCACCACACGGGTAACACAAAGTCTGTCATTAGGTGGCACAGTGTCCACCCTTAGTCCATGGCTGCAGCAGCCTCTGAGTGTCTGAGTGGTTAAGCATAGTAAAATGAATCCTTGGAAAATAACTTCTTACGTAGCTCAGAAAAGGCAGTGTTCTCTCCTTAAGGGAACTTACCCAAAAGGCAGAGCCTTCCTGAAACTTCCTCAAGACATCTTTCCTCCTATCCCAGTGCACTACAACTGCCTTCTTAGGTGGCTTTAATGCCTCTAACAACCATACTCGCCTTGTCCACAACTTTAAATGTTCTCTTTTTCCAGCTAAACTGCAAGGTTTTCAAATCTTTATGCTCCTTAGTCTTGCTGTATTAGCTAAAAGCAGCCAGTAATGTACATGCAACAGTCTACACAGACAACTAACTTGAAACTTCCAGGCCTTACATTTATCATCACAAACTTAACCTCCCACAAAGGGTTTGGGAATGAATAAAATGTAGACAATTACTTTGCCAGAAAGTAAACAGGGGTCTACAGTCCAATTACCAAGAGTTCTGGTCAACATCCAAAGCTTTGTGAGCACAACCTTTACTCCTAGTTTCTATGACCTTTCTGGTCTTCAGAATTCTTACAAGATTTGCCCGTTAAACTCCACTTACAGCATTCTAGGCCTTTTCTTGGCTGACTCTCCTAAATTTTCAGAATTCTGACACATAGCTTCCAAAGGCTCCAAACCATAGAATCAAGTAGTCATAACAATCCCACTTCTCCAGAACCAATTTTCTGTGATAGCCTTCTGTCACTATAACAAAGCTCCTAATCTAAGCAATTCACAACTTAAAATGTGAAAACATTTATTTTGATTAACAGTTCATTTCAAAGGTTCTAATTCATGGTTTGCTAGGTAGCTCCCTGGCCTTGGGCCTGTGGTGGGGAGAACATTACGGTAGTGAGAACTCTGTGATAAAAGAGCCACAGGAAAAGGAAGCTGGGGACAAGGTATGCCTTTTATGGACTGCCCCAGTGACCTACTTCCTCCAAGTCAGCCTATGCTCAAGTTTCCACTACTTCACAATAAGGGCATCTAAGTACTAAACCTTCAAGTGGACAGTTCCATTGTTGAGCTAAGTCTTCATGATCCAGTCACTACTAAATGACTGGATCTTCCCATTGGACACCAAGGTTTCATTCAACGTATGAATCTTTGGAGTGACATTTCATATCCAAATTATGCCCCTTTCAGATCATGATAGGGTAGCAATAAAGACAACACCCTATAAAATGCCAGCTTAAAAAAAAAAAAAAAAAAAAAAAGTCACTGAGTGTGATGGTTTTTACATGCTTGGCCCAGGGAGTGGCCCTATTACTAGATGTGGCCTTGTTGGAGTAGGTGTATCACTATGGACGTGGGCTTTAAGACCCTCACCGGAGCTGTCTGGCAGTTTGTCTTCCACCAACAGCCTTCAGATGAAGATGTAGAGTTCTCAGCTCCTCGTGCACCATGCCTGCCTGGATGCTGCCATGTTCCTTGATGATAATGGACTAATCCTCTGAACCTGTAAGCCTGCTCCAATTAAATGTTGTCTTTTATAAAACTTGCATTGGTCATGGTGTCTGTTCACAGCAGTAAAGCCCTAACTAAGACATTGAGCTAAAACATCTCTCAGGTTAAAAAGCATATCTTTCAAAACTTATTATAATGTACCTAAATGAGCTGCTTCCTATATTTTCATGGAAAACACATAAGAATACTTTTAGAAAGTGGTTCATGTTATCTAGGAAGAGAAATGCCAGGAGAAACAAATATTCTGCAACAACTCAATTTTTTAGATTTTATAAGGTCTGGACTTGAGCCTGATCTCTCTCAGCTGAGGAATCAACATTTCCTGTTGCTCTTAACAGGTGACAGGTAGTGAACTTTCACCTCAGCTCCCAGCTAATTACTACCCTGAACTGATTAATTATGCTTGTCTATGACCTCTGCAGAGAGCTACTGCACATCATTAGACTAGAGGATTAATGTCTCACCTGAGATCTTAAAATATAAAATAAAATTCAAAATGTGAATTCAAACAACAAACAAATGTTCAGAATTCAAAACAACAACAACAAAAAAGATCATCCAAGCAAGCCACTTATTTAATCAATGGAAGCAACTGGTTAGTTGCCTGATCACTTTCTCTCCTCTTTGGTCTCTTGGTGTCTTTAACATAGGTACTTGGATGGTCCCGGGAATTGCAACCACCCAGTGGTAATAAACATAGCAGATGGGAAATAGAAGGTAATGAACTGTCATGGTTAATCTTGGTTGTCAACTTGACTAGATCTGAAATCAAATAAGAGACAAGTCTCTGGGCACATCTGTGAGGTGTTTTCTTAATTAGGTTAATTGAAGTGGGAAGCTTCATCTTAAATGTGGGTGTCACCCTCCAGCATCGACCTAGATACAAGGTTTGGGGGGAAAGCTTTTGCTTTTTGCCTGATTGGCTTCATATCCTGTTTGCAAGTTCATCTAATCTGCTGCTGCCTCTGCAACTTCTGCTGACAGATCCACTGATATCAGAACCCAGCTTCTTCTGCCACCAAACAATCTCTAGGAATCCTCCAAGCCCAAAGTGCCAGAGTGGGGCTGCTGAAGCCCTGAACCTCAGACTGAGCAGCTGCAGAGTTCTTAGCCTCTCCTGCCTGAAAGTAACCATTGCTGGACAATCCAAATCATAACATGTAAGCCAGTCCAATAAATCCCTTTTTAAAAAATATTCATTCTGTCATTCCTGTTCTCCTAGAAAACCCTGAGTAGTATATGAATGAATATATAATATAATCTAAATCTCTTTTTTTACCATACTAGAGAAAAAAGAATAAATCTCCAGAGACACTCAGAAAGCACCTGTAACCATAGAGTAGCAGGTGAAAACCCCTTTAAAATGGTAGTTATAACTTTATAAATGAGACAATTCATAGTAACACTACCTCACATATGAAGACCAGAAAACCCCACTGAATGAGAATTCTATAAAATAGAAGTATCTTTAAATGACTCTTTTTTAATTAAATTTATTAACTCAGGATGGGGGACATACTATGGCACAGGTGTAGAGGTCATAGGACAACTTTCAGAAATTGCTTCTCTTCCCTTTTCTTTCTACCATATTGGTCCCAGAGCTCAAACTTAGGTCATCAGACTTAGAAGCAAGTGTCTTTACCCACTGAGCCATCTTGTCAGCTCAAATGTCTTCTTATTTAGATAGCTACCTAAAGGATAAGTTAGCCCATATGGAAGAATTCAAACAGCATGATTCATAGAAAGGGTCACACCCCAAAAGGAGGTAACTTGTATCCAAATTTGGGGCCTTAAACTTCTTGAAGAAAAGACAGGTTTTAGGGCTAAGGAAAAGACAAGCAAACAGCAAGCAGAGAAGTACACTCAAACAATAACAAGGGCAGATTAAAAAGAGCACAACTTTCTAAACCAACAGTTCTCAACATGTGGGTCATGATTCCTTTGGAGGTTGCACAACCCTTTTACATGGGTTACATACCAGATATCTGCATTATGATTCATAACAACAGCAAAATTACAGTTATAAAGTAGCAACAAATAATGACTTTACAGAAGGGGTCACTGTATTAAAGGACTGAAGTATTAAGAAGGTTAAGAACCACTCTCCTAAACACTGGCTCCTGCTGACCAAAACTAGAACAGAGTACTGCAATTTTTCAAATAATAACTTGAACAATTCATCAAGTGAACTGGATTGAAAAGGAAGCATTAAATCTAAAGCCAGATAAATAAAATTTAAAAAAAAACACTGTGTGTGTGTGTGTGTGTGTGTGTGTGTGTGTGTGTGTGTGTGTGTGTGTGTGTTCATTCTACTTGAGGTACCAGTGGGGCGTGCAGAAACAGCTGCTGACAGGGCCAAGGACCAAACTCTAACATTTGGAGGTTTGGAGTCTGGACAAAAGATGACTGAGCAACTGTCAGTTAAGAGAAACCCACAGGTAACCAAGCTCTCACCATAAACAGTCTGATGGCTTACAAAAATATGTCTGGGTAAAAAGAGAACAGAAAAGGACAAGTAAAGCAGAAGAGTGGGGATAATGGGAGGCTCTGAGAAGAAGCAGTTAACAAATAGCAAACACACACAGGACACAGCAACAACAGCACACCAAATAGCCTCTATGACTCCCATAGAGCACATGGCCCTGAACATCTCTCTACATCATGCTATTTTCCTTTGCTACCAATGACTAACAGAACAAACCTGGCAATTTCTTTATAAAATAAAACAAGAGCATGGTATTTTCTGTCTTCTATCACAGAAGACATAGACATCAACATTACATAAATAAAACAGTTCTGGTATTCTCCCAGTTATAAAAATATGCTAGTATCTACAAGTGTTTTTTCTTCACTTATAGTATCTGGATTAAGTAAATAATATAAACAATAGTATTTGCATGGAATTTATAGTAATTTAAAAGAGTTTTATCTACTGTGTATCATTTCACTCAGTCCCCATATTGTCTAGTGAGATAAAAAGGGAACGGGCCTAAATTCAGAGGTTAGCAAATAGGTTCAGAGAAGATAACTAACCAAAACCATATCTAGTAAGCACAAGAATTGAATAGACATCCAGTTTTGTTTTGTTTTTTGTTTTTTTTTTTTTTTACTCCATGGTCTACTTATTCATTTATTCATCCACTGTGGTTGTTTGAATATGTAATGGCCCCCACAGACTCATGTGTTTGAATGATTGACCTGAAGGGGAGGCACTTTTAGAAGGTGTGGCCTTGTTGGAATAGGTGTGGCCTTGTTGAAGGAAGTGTGGTCTTGTTGGAGAAAGTGTATCACTGTATAGGCAGGCTTTGAGGTCTTATATTTGCTAAAGCTACATCCAGTATGGACACAGTCCCCTTCTGCTGCATGCAGATCAAGATATAGAACTCTCAGCACCTTGTCCAGCCCCACATCTGCCTGTATACTGCCATGCTTCCTGCCATGACAAAAATGGACTAAGCCTCTGAAACTGTAAGCCAGTCCCAATTAAATGTTTTCCTTTATAAGAGTTGCCTGGTCATGGTGTCTCTTCACAGCAACAGAACCCTAACTAAGACATCCACTAACTCAGATATTCATTGAGTACTTCTCAGAAAATGCTATCCAACATCTTGCAATGTTGCTGTGAAGACTAAATAAGAGAACACAGTATAAAGCCCATACAAACATTAACAATTTCAAAAGCATCAACACTACATCCCCCATATTAAAGACATTACAGCCTCTTCTATCTTCCAAATATAATGTGTAAGTAAAACATGTGCAAAATTGGTTGGAACATGTTGGAAAATACATTTTTGGGTGAGGCAGAAATGGCTGAAATAAAGTCAAACGCATTCAGGAATGGATCATGGAAAACTTAGTGGCAAGCTGGACATTCGCCTAGATGACAGAGGACCACAGAAATGTATAAAGAGGCGAAACAAATTTTCAGCTGTGTAGTTTAACGACTGAACACACAGCACCATTAAGCATAGCTCAGAAGATGCATAAAGTCCAAATTGGAGGCTATAGGACCTAGCAAGGAAAGAGAGGATGCACACACAGGAACGAAATGAGAAGCCATTTCACTCATACTCATTCTACTGGTCAGCTTTGTGGAGTCTCTGATGTCTGCGGGAACTGAGCCAATCTCTCTTAAGCACCTTAGGATAAACAAGTGCTAACCAATACCAATGCTCTAAGGCTGTGGTTCTCAACCTTAGCTGTGAGTTAAACAACTCTTTCATGGGGGCCATATATCAAATATCCTGCAAATCATATACTTAAAATTCATAACAGTTGCAAAATTATAGTTATGAAAGTATCAATGAAAATAATCTTATGGCTGAGAGGCACCACAACACGAGAAACTGTATTAAAGGGTCACCGCTGAAAACCACTCCTCTAAAGACAACTGGAAAACTCAGTCTCATCCCTGGGTCTTTGGTTCTACAAAGGAATAAATAACACAGTGTAATTACTATTCTTATTCATCTATGGGGAACCTACTTTAAAGTCATTAGTTCATTGTTTCTCTTAGTCTGAATAATTCTAAGTAATTAAAGTTTTTGCCAGTTACAAAATTCTCCACATTGAGATGTAACCTCTGATTTCAGAAGCTTTATGCTTTAAGCAAAAACTAACACTCATTAACAAGATACCTGTTGTGATTAAATAAATACAAACTGTTTGCAAAGTTTATAAATAGGCAAAACAGCATGAAAGTAAAATTTACCCCTTAACACAAACCTTATTTCCTAGCCTGTATAGGAGATGGGACAGTCCCTCCTTTGTCCCAGCTTCTGAGTTCCCCAACTCACTGCCTGATAAACATTTACACCCCACTTTCTGCTGCTCAGTCTCAACGAGGTCTGCTCAGTTACACGGCAGTTGAGCGCATGCCTGCATCTTCTGCCTCACAGCTACACACTACACTGAGTCTCAAAATCCACCAGGTTGTGACAGCTAAAAGCACTAAAATCTCAAGAACGCTGTTCTGTAGAAGACAAATTCATTTCCTTTACAAAAAGCTCTTACATCCTTGGTAAAAGTTGCAATTAATTTATAGAAGCCTGAAGAATCTACAAAGGATATCAGTGATGCTACTAGAAAAGGGGCAAGAGTTTCATCTGGCCTGAAACTGCAAAGTTCATGTCTAATTTGACATGAGTCAGACCACAGACTGACAATCTTGGAAGGAGGATCCTAACAGCAATCCACTTCTAGGCTTTTCACCCCACTTCCAGGCTAAAATCCCACGCAAGTCCCTGGCTGAGGCCTATATAGTCTATTCTGCCACCTTCATTTCTTTAAGAAAACTTCTCCCTCAAAGATTCAAGTTTCGATTTGGCAGTTAATTTCAGGCTGCAGTTAAAAGGCACTAGCTGTCAGTCAGATCTCTCCCCCAGCCCCCTCCTGAAAAGAAAAACTGACAGATCACAGGAGCTTTCTTTTGTAAACCAATTCTGGAACTTTCATGCTTCTTATTTGTTAGGTTAAAGGTTAAATTGCTGACCTGTGCCCTCCTGCTTAGCCGCCTTCCCCTTTTTCTGTAAAGCTTTATTTTGGGGCTGTATTTACATGGATTAGTCCCTTTTCACGCTAAGAAGGAATCTGTTCACAGCCAAAGCCTTAGTTCTGGTTGTACAAAAAGCAGCCACAATTATTCACCACCAGACAATGACCATATTGTGGATTTACAAAAAACCCACCCCAGCCAGGGAAAGATCTGTTCTTGCTGCACAAAACAATAGAAGAAAAATCTTATCAAGCATTCAAGAGAAAGCAAACAAAGCAAGCCCACTGTGAACTTGATGAAGATGTCAAGCTCCTTTAAAATATATATATATAACTCAACAAAGGGGGGTTTTCTTGTAAAATCTTGGGAGTGAGACTTTTTCTACTCTGAGTTTCCCTTTCTGGTTAAACACAGTCAGGAGCAGCAGACATTGACAGCCAAGACCAATACATGCTGCCATTTTCTAAGCACACTTACAAATACTTTTTTAAATGCACAATGCAGAGAGGCTTTCTTCTCCAAATATGTCCAGTGCAAATGCCAGGCAAAGTGTTTTCAACCAAGTACTGCACTACACAGGCCCTTTTAGCAAAAGAAAAAACTTGTCTCAATCTCTAAGAAACACAGGCTGCTTCCCCAGCTCTAACTTACAAATACTTAATTTTTATTTTTATTTTTTTATTTAAAAGAACTTTGGAATGCTAGACATGGTAATATAGGGCTGTATTTCTAATACTAGGGAAGCTGAGTCAGGACAATTATGAGTTCCAGACCAGTGTGACCTACACAGAAAGATGCTGTTTCAAAAATACTTACATACATAGAAATACTGGGTTTAATGAAATGATAGTTCCAGCAAGTGTGGTGTAAGCATCATTTATACCCAGTCTCTTCAGATGGATTTGAATGGCATTCCCTCACCACAGAAGCAAACCTTCATCAAGAACACTTTATATCTCTCACAGCTGCTGGCCAAGTCCAGCCCTGGGCCCAGGCCATAGCAGTCTAGCAAAACATGATAGCAGTACAAAGACTTTTCTCCATTATCAGGTCTCTAGGTAAGTGCCTTCTCTTCTCTTTAGACTAACATGACCTAAATACTCCATCAGTAGAAATATTCCTTGCATAAAATAAGGAGGAAACTAGAAGGAAGCATTAAATGCAGCCTAATAATTATGATATAACTGCTTTTAAAGTATTAATATTTTGTTATGTTTTGATTTACTTTTATTTTATGTATGTGGATGTTTTGCTTGCATGTATGTCTGTGTACCACTTGAATGCCTGATGCCTTAGAAAACCAGAAGTGGGTGTCAGATCCCCCTAGGACTAGACAGTTATGAGCTGTCATATGGGTACTTGGAATCAAACCCAGGTCTCCTGCAAGAGCAGCCAGGCTGCTCTCGAACCTAATATTGCTACTTTCATTTACTTTTTATAATGTTTTTTTGCCTTGTTTTGTCTTAAGTGAGCAGACAAAATGGCTCAGTGGCTGAAGATACTTCTCACCAAACCTGAAAATCAGATTTCCTCTTCCCAGACTCTACAAACCCACACGGTAGAAGAAAACTAGCTCCTACAGGATGTACTCTGACCTCCACACTCACATGATGGCACGCAGGCAAGCACATACAAATGTACATGCAAATAAACCAATTGGGGAGGGGGGACCCACATTAAGGTTTGCTCTGGGTTTGGACTGGAGAAAACACTGTCCTGTGTAATACAACTTAGCTTTGCTTGGCTACTTCAGCCATCTTTCTATTCAACTTCCTCTCCACCTGCCCACTTTCCTCCGCCAAAGGCAACAACAAAAATTTAGCCAAAAAATGTTAACTAATTTAAGAATTATTAATGTGTTTCATTTCAAAAGGCAAAGGACTTGATAGGGGATCATAGGGGACACTTGCTGAGACTAAAACTCTTCTGCAACAATCAAATTATAATAAGGTTTCATGATAAACATTAAGATCTAATTCTTCCTTATTTGAACTGTACACCAATAACACAAGAATAATCAAGCTTAGAAATGGGACATGGTGTAGTGATGGTACTCTACCTCCTTTTCTAACTTTCTGTAACATTTTGTCCTTTTGTAGCATTTGTGATAGAGTAGCAGCTAATGTTAAAACAGCCAATTCTGGCCAATGCCCCTGCTTAGAAGACGGCCAGCAATTAAGTTATTTCTAAGCATAGCCAATGTGCAGGGTCCCAAAGTTTACTTCCTTCCAAAGTAGAAAATTTATGGTCCTAAGAAAATTAAGGTGGCACTGCAAGGACACAAACACAAAGTAGGAAGTACTTAAACTCTTTACCAACTTCTAGGACAAGATTAGGGCACAAGAGGGGATTCAAATGGAAATGCTCGGCTGCCTCTCTAACAATGATAAACTCCCTCAGAGTTAATAGTTTCTCCCTGAGAGATTCATCTTGCTTTTCAACCTAGAGGTATATTTTGGAGAAAAGGAAGAAACACATGGTGGGGCTTAGAGCAAAACCTTTTAAATTCTTTGTCATAAAAGCTGCAGAGTAAACTGCATTTCCTTTACTAATCCTTCAGACACTTGTTAAGCTCTAGTGTGCTGACAACTTTGCCACTGCAATCACATTTTGGTTTCTAACAACTTGAAGAAGAAAAAAAAAAAGAAACTTTGGTTGTACTAAATTGTATTACCATCTTCCTTGAACACAGTGAGAATTTACACTGCCTTCACAGACTGTTGAAAGAGGCACTCCCCAGGGAGAAATAACTTTTGGCACCTTGCATAGCAAACTAAAGTTACAAACCCAGGCTAAAATATCTCTGTGTGGTAACACAGTCTCTCTCACACCATCTCAACCAGAGAGAGAGAGAGAGAGAGAGAGAGAGAGTGTGTGTGTGTGTGTGTGTGTGTGTGTGTGTGTGTGTGTGTGTGTGTCTCCCTCCCTCTCTCCCTTCCTCCCTCCCTGCCTGCCTGCCTCCCTCTCTCTAAAGGTACTAACTTTGAGATCAAACTCTGAAAAACTTTTTAATTGAGTATATGGAGCTTTTTTAAAAAATAGTTTTTCCATACTGTTGGAAATATATGAACAAAAAAGCCCTTGAAACCAAGAGTTTTAAACCTTATAATCCTCCAAACTGTGAAAAATGATACAGCTGCACATTTGTGTCAAGAGACTGAAGAGTGAAGAACAGCAATTTCATCTGACAAGGGAGGAAAGAAAACTAACTAGGCACTGTGAATTGCTTGCTTAGTGCCCTACTGAATCTTCAGGCAGCCCTATAAGATAACATTATCAAGTTGATCTTTACAAAGAGAAACCTCAAAAGGACAGGGAGAAAGCAGATCTGCCAAGGGTAGACCACACATACACACTAGCTGTAGAACTTTCAGATACAAATCACTACAACCACTGCTTTGCTACAGGACAGAACAGAGAAACAGTTTTTAGTGACACAAATTTCCATGATGCCAGACCACCAGGCTGTTTCCCAGAGGTGGCAGAAACAAGTTAACGTAAGAGGCACAGGCTGCTGTGTAGGGCTGGGTAAAGCCTCATTGTCCTCTGGAAAGTCTGATGGACATGTATTAAACAGAGGGGAAAGGCATTCCTCTCCTGGTAGGACAAATGCAAGCATGCCTGCCTTTAAACTTTTTATCCTAAGCACATCTGCTCAGAAAAGGCAGAATAATGTCTTCTAGAAAAACTGCTGGAGAAAACCCACATCAGAACGCATGCTTCACATAGATACCCTCCCTCCCTAGATCTATCCATTAAAAAAAGAGAACACAATAAATGAAGCAGCCATTCAGCCTACTGGAGATGAAATATTTATCAACAACAAAAGTGCAAAGGCTCACAGAACTATCCAGGCTCTCTGTGTTCAGCTAGAATGATGTCAACTCGCTCAATGAACCAACAAACATGTCCTAAGTACCTACTAGGTGCCAATCACTGCTCTGAATGCTAGGGATATACTAGTGAGACAAATAAAGCAATCTGCCTTAAGGAGCTGACATTCTCAGACTGTGCCTGAATGTACAGGGTCACTCCTTCAATCAAAACCTGATTGAAAGTCATATCTGATTAATAAAAATGAATACATATTGCCCCACAACTCTACAAATATTTCCCCTGTGTCTCAATTCAGGTATCTATTGCTGTAATAAAATATTCTGAGCATAAGCAATTTGGGAAGAAAGGGGTTTATCGAAGGAAGTCAGGGCAGAAATTAAAAGCAGGAACCCAGTGGCCAGAACTGAAGCAGAGACTATGGAGAAATGCTGCTTACTGACTTGTTCCTCAGGTTTTGCTAAGCCTGATTTCTTAAGAGTCCAAGATTAAGCTGCTCAAGGATAGAACTGCCCATAATGAGCCATCCACATCAATCATCTATCAAGAACATGCCTTACAGATTTGCTCACAGGCCAATCCTGTAGAGCCATTCTCTCAATTAGGATTTCTTCTTCACAGCTGACCTTAGCTGAATCATAATGGCATAAAAAGATGCCAACACATCCTGCTAGGACCCATCCAGAACAGTACCCAAATAATATTATTATAATAAATATTGTCAAATGGATATACTGTGATCTTTATGTGTATGAATACATGCTCATATGAATGCCTATGTGTAGATATGCACTTGTACACAACCACAGATGTTCTTTTTCAGGTACTATTCACCTTGTATTTGAAACAGGGTCTCTCATTGGGTAGAACTCATTGACTTGGCTAGACTGGCTAGTCAGTGAGTATCAGAGATCAACTTGTCTCCACCTCCCCAGCACTGGGATTGCAAGTATTTATCTCCATGGCCAGCCTCTCTTATGTGAATTCTGACATTAAACCCAGATCCTCAAGCACTTTACTGACAGAGCTGCCTCCCCTGTGATCAATTTTTAAGCCTTTCAAAATAAGGGCACATATAGCAGAGGTCAGTTTTATATTGCTTACATTGGATCTACATGAGAGACTAGGAATTAGGCAGAGATAAGAGTTGACTCTAGGTAATAAAGGTGGCAAATTTCCAAAAGGTCAGTTTCATATTAACCCTCCGGACTTGAGACATAAGCCTGACAGCTTAAAATACAAGTTTTGCTGGCTTTTCTCTCCCACCTGCAGGCCCCTGCTGATGGACAAGTTCAAGGTCTGATCAGAATATGCCTTAGAACAGCTGCGGTCAATCAGCATCCTATCTGTCTTCAAACTTACTAACCCTACATTGGAGGAGGAGGACACTTCAGCAGCTTTGAAACCCCTTGAGAAGAGACTGGACCTTTGGCTTGCAGAGTTTCTCCTTTGCTGTAAAGAGTTTTTCTCTGTGTGTCTGCTGCATATGTGTTTCCTTACACTCAATACATTCTTCAACTGCTGATTCTGTCTGCTGGTTTTTAAGATTTCTCTGCTGCTACCTGTTGCTCTTGTTTCCTACCTTTTAATTCTTTAACTGTCAGAGAAAATTAACCTGATCAGGACTCCCTAGACGGCTTCATTTAGCTGAGCACTGATTCTGTAGCAGATCCAGAGGAGCCCAAAGAAACCTGAGTCACCCCCATCTCCATTAAAGGAAAAACTGGGGCAGTTTATTCCAGAGTCTACCTCAGGCAAAAGGATCCTTTAAAAGCTTTAAATGGTTGTGCTGGGGCTGTTAAAAGAAAGAAAGAAGCTCACTGAAGCCTCTCCAAAGCCCTAGCCCTAGAGCTCCTTAGTCACCCAGAGCCCAGCCTCCAAAGATGTGGAATCAGAGGCCACCATAGGACTAGGTGATGCTTTCTTTGCTCAGACCTCTGGTGACCTTTCCTTGTCCAGTTTCTAGGATCAATCCAAATCTAACACACTCTGTCATAATAAGAAGTGTTCTGCCATATGTTTTGTGGGGGCTTTGTTTTCTCATAATTGATCTTCAGAACAAACACTATGAGATACTATCATCATGTCCATTTTACAGTCTAGGGACTAGAGCAGTCTAATCCTTTTTAATACAGTTCCCCAAGCTGTGATAACCTCCCCCCAACCACAGAACCATTTTCATTGCTACTTTATAACTGTAATTTGCTACTGTTAGGAACTGTAATGAAAATATCTGATATGCAAGATATCTGATATGTGACCTCTATGAAAGAGTCATTTGACACTCCCAGGGGTCATGACCACTGGGTCATGAGAACCGCTGAACTAGAGAGAGTTTAAATCATTTGTTTGAAATCAAATAGAACATACTCTAAAACAAATGCTAGATTTAACCCTTCCAATCTCCTCAAGAAAACATATTCTCAATCAGATTGCGCCAATAATATTCTTGTGGAGTTTTGGGGGGTAGGGTGTCTTCTATTAATCAAAATTAAGTAGGAAGAGAAGATAAACTAAACAACTGCTGATTTTCAAGTTCATTGGGGACTATGAGAAAAACAGTATTTCTTCATGTAGAAAATCTTCCAAATACTCATGTCCCTTTTTCTTTTTTAAGTACACCCAAATAAACTAATAGAAATTTCCTTTGATGTTCAAAAGCTACTTCCATCATTCTGAATATCTGATCATTACTTCTGAGAATACAACTGGGCTAACCATACACCAACTGGGGACCACATTCCAGAAAGGGACTCTTTTAATAACTCTCTGATGCCAGTTTACTTTCTTGGCATCTGGGTAGACAGTGTGAATTAGAACACTGGTGACAAAGGCCCAGTCACACAGTTCTTGTTAAAGTTTAAATGTGACACACAGGAGTAAGGAAAAATCCACAGGTTGATCATATAGGTTATTATTATAACCAGAACTCAGAATTAGTCCTCGATTTGCTAAAACACACACGGTTTTCTCTCTCCATCATGCCTTTCACAATAATTACTACTCTAATATTTGGACCCTTTCAAAAAGAAACTCTAGCAAAAGGAAGGTTTAATCTGTTTATTACAACTGCCAAAGTTTGGTTGTGAAGAGGGTTTCTGGTTTTTGGTTTTTAAAACTTTTTTCAAATTAGATATTGCAAATTAAGTCAGTACAAGAATGTCTAGTTTACACTCGTTTCTATGTTACACATTTGAGTACATATTATCTCTAAATTTAAAAAAAAAAAAAAGGGGTTGGGGATTTAGCTCAGTGGTAGAGCGCTTGCCTAGGAAGCGCAAGGCCCTGGTTGGTCCCCAGCTCCGGAAAAAAAAAAAAAAAAAAAAGAGAGGCACGCCTGCCTCCCAAGAGGGGATGGTCAAAGGCCTGACCATAGGACACCACTACACTGAGCAAGTATGTGGTAGAGAGATGGGAAAGAAAGAGAAGCAAAATAGTTTGTGAACTATGAAGAAAGACAAAACTGAAGACGCAAAGACCTGTGAGAAACAGCATGATGTGAGTAGCCTGTGCTGCCACCTGAGGCCATGTCTGGGTACATAGCCCTACCATAGCAGGGGCTTATATTGATGTCTGTGCTGCCACCTGGTGCCATGTTCATATCTGAGGGCTAAGCTGAGCTAGCCTATCACTCACCTGTGCAGCATGGGAGAACCAGCCCCACCCCTTGGTAACTGGTACTTGGGGTGAGCTGGCCATGTCCCTCACCTAGGCAGTGCTGGATAGATGGCCCCAGTTGCATGGGTGTAGAGAGGTGGCAGGTTGACCAACTCAGCTACCATCCAGGACCAGATCTAGGGCTTTGAGTTGTCTTACCCCAATATCTAACCCATCTACGAAGGGGCAGGTCCAGCAGAACTAAAACTGTAGGATCTCTATGACACTGGACAACAACAGAATATCCAAAAGGGGTCCCAGCAATGACACAGTATTGATAGTGTAACAGAAGCCAGGGGCCTTGAACAAGACCAATAACTCATTGCAATGAAAATTTGCAAGTAAAGCTGCTTGGACAAAAGGGTATACTGTGTGACACATTGTGACACATCACAGCTTCAACAGCAAGACTTTGTTTTGTTTTGAGAGAGAGAGAGGGAGGAGGGCAGATATGGAGAGACTGGGGGATGAGTGGGACTGCAGTACATGATGTGCAATTCATGAAGAAAAAGTTTTTAAAAACATGTCAAGTAGAGAGATGTAAGTCCCATTTAAACAATGACAATCTGTTATCCAGCTTAACTAACTTCCTCAATGTCAAACAACTGGTGAGAGACAAAAGAAATCTGAACTCAAGCCTTGTGATTTCAAAACCTATAGAGTTGCCATTACATTGCTTTTAGTACTTTATCCCCAAAGTTTCTTAACACCATTGTTATAACAAAGGCAGTAATTAATATCCATCTATATTCCTCTCTTCAAATGAGGTTCATGAGAGCAAAATTTTCTACTATGTAAGAATATATTATAGAGGGGAAAAAAGACCTAGATCTAGGGAGCAAGTTATTAAAGCCTCCTGCTGGGCAAAGTAGGCCCATGATGATCTTTTCAGCAAAGCTTGCTGCTTCTAATCAAAGCCTTGAACAGACTGTCTTCAACATAAAGAAGAAATGCAAAGTACATTGTAAAATAGTACCAGAAGTGCAAAGACAATAATATCATTTCTTAAAGGTTTCTGTATTTCTCAAAGTCTTCTATGCATCTAAACACAAGATCTGGATCTGTTCTACAGAAATAGCATAGCTGCTACTCTACGGTCCAGCATAGGGCTGAGTCTGTAGGGAATGTGTACAGGACAGGTGATGAAGAGTTCAATGGCAGTTGATTTTGGTCATGGAGACTTATGGGAAATGGGCCTTACATGATGGCTTTCAAGAAAGTTGAAAAGCAATCTTGTTTATTTTTAGACAGGATCTCACTATGCAGTCAGCAACTAGTGTCTCTCCTGCTGCAGACTCCCACATGCTAGAACCACGGGACAACTCCATTGAAGATCCACATTTCTAAACCCTGAAACTATACCTTAATTGTTTGGGTTGAAAATCTTTCCAAACTAAAGTAAACAGCTTGCTACTCTTTGAGAAGCATATTTTGAATGCATTTACTTCAGGGCATTCATTCCTCCCTTCACCAGACTTTCTTCTAAGGAAATCCAAGGCATCCAAATGGCACTGAATTGACACCATGCCCATGTGTGTATATAGGCATATCCATGTACACATTCACACCAGTCACCAGATTAAAACCCTCTTAGTCAGATGTGGTGCCACACATCTTTGGAAAACACAGGTGGAACTCAATGACTTGAGGCCAGCCTGGTCTACATAACAAATTCTAGGATGGCAAAGGCAACAATGAGAGACCCTGTTATTAAATTTAAAAAAAAAAAAAAATCTCTGAATGTGGTTCAAGGTAGGTATATGACCCAGATGGGACCTGCTTCAGATCACAGACCTGGCTCTCAATATATTAAGTAGGCAGTCTCAAGTTTTCTTTGCAATGTTGCCAAGAAAAAAACATGGGTAGCTTTTTGTTTTATTTGTTTTTGTTTTTTGAAACAGGGTGTCCCTAAATAACAGCCCTAGCTGTCCTGAAACTTGCTTTGAAGACCAGGCTGGCCTCCAACTCACAAAGATCCACCGGTCTCTGCCTCCCAGGAGCTGGGATTAAAGGTATCCACCACCATACCTTGCTATAGGTAGTTTGTAAAAAAGCAAATTTAAACAATGATTTTCCCCCTAAGGTTGCTACCTACCAACTGGATAGTTAAGCAACTCAGATATGAGTTACACCTGAAATGATGGCTCAGAACCCCATAAGATGCTCTTGTATCATGTGGGGGATTAAAGTAGTGGTATGCAGGTTGGGATTTCTTCATAGGTAACTTTATCATTGAATAGGGACTCAATAAACATGACCAAGAGCTGAGAATGAAGGCAAATCTCTGAAATCTGGTGAAATCTGAAGACATTTTTACCACTGGATTTGTCAGTATAGAACACTAATAAACTCCCTTTTATTCTCAAGACAGATTTAATTTGAGTTCTGACACTTCTAATAAAAGAATCCTGGGGGTTGGGGATTTAGCTCAGTGGTAGAGTGCTTGCCTAGGAAGCGCAAGGCCCTGGGTTCGGTCCCCAGCTCCGAAAAAAAGAACCAAAAAAAAAAAAAGAATCCTGAATGAAACAATAAAAGTTTCAGCATGATCAATAACTTTGGCGAGAAACCTAGTACAAACAAATCCTTAGGCTATGCAAAAACACTTAGGGCATAAGCCAAGGGCATTTCTATGAATAAAAGGCTTGAGTTTAAATGCAAAGATCCAGAAACCCACTTAAGCTGCTTGTACTTGCTTGCTACTCTCCAGCTAGGTCTCGCTGATAACAGTTGCTGAACAGCTGGAGTACTGAGATGTGAACTACTGCCTTAACACAAAAAATTAAAATAACAGTTCACACTTATAAAGAACTCCCCATGTCCTGTGCAATGCACACTCTCATCATCCCCTCAGCTGCGTGGAGCAAGTGCTAGTTGTACTCCCTTATAGCTGAGAAAATATTAAAACAAACAAACCACCTCAAAAATAAACACATAAAAATATATTAAACTTTTCAACACCTCCTTCCTTACATGGATTTTAACACTTGAGCTCCTGGTCCACCTACATTCCCAACACCTGATAATGTGAATCACAAACACAGCAAGAAAGGCCACTAGTGTGAATAAAGCAAATATTATGAGATGCTCTTTGCATCTCTTGACCTAGATGGCCCCTAAAATGCATACTTTAGTAATAAGCAAAAAAGTCTGGAATCTGCTTCCCAAACAGTAAGCATTAACTAAGAAAAAAATTAGGGCTGGAGAGATGGCTCATGGGTTAGAATTGCTGCTCTTCCAGAGGTCCTGAGTTCAAATCCCAGCAACCACATGGTGGCTCACAACCATCTGCAATGGGATCTGATGCCCTCTTCTGGTGTGTCTGAGGACAGCTAGCTACAATGTACTCATACACATAAAATACATCTTGAGGGGAGGGAGGGAGGGAGGGAGAAGGAGAGGGAGAGAATGGCTTATATTCTGTTTCTTCTGAGAACAGCACTTTAAGCTCCCTCAAGAGGAGCAATCTGAAGTAGCAGCAATACAATAAAAAAGCAGCAGCTCCAAGTACGGATATACAATTAATGTAAAATTCAAAATGTGATCTTGTTGGAGAAAAGCAAATTGAGGGAAGCACAAAATGTTCTTAAGCTGAGTGGCAGGTATTTTTATTTATTCTCTGAAACGCATACATACATATATACATATATATTATTTCTATAACAGCATTTACAAATTTCTTTTTTTTACCATCTTTATTAACTTGAGTATTTCTTATTTACATTTCGATTGTTATTCCCATTCCCAGTTTCCGGGCCAACATCCCCCTAACGCCTCCCTCTCCCCTTCTGTATAGGTGCTCCCCTCCCCATCCACCCCCAATAACCACCCTCCCCGCAACAATCACGATCACTGGGGGTTCAGTCTTAGCAGGACCAAGGGCTTCCTCTTCCACTGGTGATCTTACTAGGCTATTCATTGCTACCTACGAGGTGGGAGCCCAGGGTCAGTCCATGTATAGTCTTTGGATAGTGGCTTAGTCCCTGGAAGCTCTGGTTGGTGGCATTGTTGTTCATGTGGGGTCTCAAGCCACTTCAAGCTCTTTCAGTCCTTTCTAAGATTCCTTCAACAGGGGTCCTGTTCTCAGTTCAGTGGTTGGCTGCTGGCATTCGCCTATGTATTTGCCATATTCTGGCTGTGTCTCTCAGGAGATATCTACATCAAGTTCCTGTCAGCCTGCACTTCTTTGCTTCATCCATCTTATATAGTTTGGTGGCTGTATATGTATGGGCCACATGTGGGGCAGGCTCTGAATGGGTGTTCCATCAGCCTCTGTTCTAAACATTGCCTCCCTATTCCCTCCCAAGGGTATTCTTGTTCCCCTTTTAAAAAAGGGAGTGAAGCATCCGCATTTCGGTTATCTTTCTTGAGTTTAATGTATTCCGTGCATCTAGGGTAATTGGAGCATTTGGGCTTATCAATGAGTGCATACCATATGTGTTTTTCTATGATTGGGTTACCTCACTCAGGATGATATTTTCCAGATCCATCCATTTGCCTATGAATTTCATAAAGTCACTGTTTTTGAGAGCTGAGTAATATTCCATTGTGTAGATGTACCACATTTTCTGTATCCATTCCTCTGTTGAAGGGCATCTGGGTTCTTTCCAGCTTCTGGCTATTATAAATAAGGATGCTATGAACATAGTGGAGCATGTGTCTTTGTTATATGTTGGAGAATCTTTTGGGTATATGCCCAAGATATAGCTGGGTCCTCAGGTAGTGCAATGGCCAATTTTCTGAGGAACCTCCAGACTGATTTCCAGAATGGTTGTATCAGTCTGCAATCTCACCAACAATGGAGAAGTGTTCCTCTTTCTCCACATCGACGCCAGCATCTGCTGTCGCCTGAGTTTTTGATCTTAGCCATTCTCACTGGTGTGAGGTGAAATCTCAGGGTTGTTGTGATTTGCATTTCCCTTAGACTAAAGATGTTGAACATTTCTTTAGGTGCTTCTCAGCCATTCAGCATTCCTCAGCTGTGAATTCTTTGTTTAGCTCTGAACCCCATTTTTTAATAGGGTTATTTGTCTCCCTGCGGTCTAACTTCTTGAGTTCTTTGTATATTTTGGATATAAGCCCTCTATCAGTTGTAGGATTGGTAAAGACCATTTCCCAATCTGTTGGTTGCTGTTTTGTCCTAACAACAGTGTCCTTTGCCTCACAGAAGCTTTGTAGTTTTATGAGATTCGATTTGTTGATTCTAGATCTTAGAGCATAAGCCATTGGTGTTTTGTTCAGGAAATTTTCTCCAGTGCTCATGTGTTCGAGATTCTTCCCCACTTTTTCTTCTATTTGTTTGAGTGTATCTGGTTTGATGTGGAGGTCCTTGATCCACTTGGACTTAAGCTTTGTGCAAGGTGATAAGAATGGATCGATCTGCATTCTTCTACATACTGACCTCCAGTTGAACCAGCACCATTTGCTGAAAATGCTATCTTTTTTCCATTGGATGGTTTTGGCTCCTTTGTCAAAAATCAAGTGACCATAGGTGTGTGGGTTCATTTCTGGGTCTTCAGTTTTATTCCACTGGTCTATCTGCCTGTCTCTGTACCAATACCATATAGTTTTTATCACTATTGCTCTGTAATACTGCTTGAGTTCAGGGATAGTGATTCCCCCGGAAGTCCTTTTATTGTTGAGGATAGTTTTAGCTATCCTGGGCTTTTTGTTATTCCAGATGAATTTGCAAATTGTTCTGTCTAATTCTATGAGGAATTGGATTGGAATTTTGATGGGGATTGCCTTGAATCTTTAGATTGCTTTTGGTAAAATGGCCATTTTTACTATATTAATCCTGCCAATCCATGAGCATGGGAGATCTTTCCATCTTCTGAGATCTTCTTCAATTTCTTTCTTCAGAGGCTTGAAGTTCTTATTATACAGATCTTTCATTTGCTTGGTTAAAGTCACACTGAGGCATTTTATATTATTTGGGACTATTATGAAGGGTGTCATTTCCCTAATTTCTTTCTCAGCTTTTTTCTCTTTTGTGTAGAGGAAGGCTACTGATTTGAGTTAATTTTATACCCAGCCACTTTGTTGAAGGTGTTTATCAGCTTTAGTAGTTCTCTGGTAGAACTTTTGGAATCACTTAAATATACTATCATATCATCTGCAAATAGTGATATTTTGACTCCTTCCTTTCCAATCTGTATCCCTTTGATCTCCTTTTGTTGTATGATTGCTCTGGCTAGAACTTCAAGAACTATATTGAATAAGTAGGGAGAGAGTAGGCAGCCTTGCCTAGTCCCTGATTTTAGTGGGACTTTAAGTTTCTCTCCATTTAGTTTGATGTTGGCTAGTGGTTTGCTGTATATGGCTTTTACTATGTTTAGGAATGGGCCTTGAATTCCTGTTCTTTCCAGGACTTTTATCATGAAGGGGTGTTGAATTTTGTCAAATGCTTTCTCAGCATCTAATGAAATGATCATGTGGTTTTTCTCTTTCAATTTGTTTATATAATGGATCACGTTGATGGTTTTCCGTATGTTAAACCATCCCTGCATACTTGGAATGAAGCCTACTTAATCATGATGTTTGATTGTTTTGATGTGTTCTTAGATTCAGTTTGCAAGAATTTTATTGAGTATTTTTGCGTCGATATTCATAAGGGAAATTAGTCTGAAGTTCTCTTTCTTTGTTGGGTCTTTGTGTGGTTTAGGTATAAGAGTAATTGTGGCTTCATAGAAGGAATTCGGTAGCGCTCCATCTGTTTCAATTTTGTGGAATAGTTTGGATAGTATTGGTATGAGGTCTTCTATGAAGGTTTGATAGAATTCTGCACTGAACCCATCTGGACCTGGGCTCTTTTTTGTTGGGAGACTTTTAATGACTGCTTCTATTTCTTTAGGAGTTATGGGGTTGTTTAAATGGTTTATCTGTTCCTGATTCAGGTTCAGTACCTGGTATCTGTCTAGGAAATTGTCCATTTCCTGCAGATTTTCAAGTTTTGTTGAATATAGGCTTTTGTAGTAGGATCTGATGATTTTTTGAATTTCCTCTGATTCTGTAGTTATGTCTCCCTTTTCATTTCTGCTTTGGTTAATTTGCACATACTCTCTGTGTCTTCTGGTTAGTCTGGCTAAGGGTTTATCTATCTTGATTTTCTCAAAGAACCAGCTTTTGGTTCTGTTGATTCTTTGTATAGTCCTTTTTGTTTCTATTTGGTTGATTTCAGCTCTGAGTGTGATTATTTCCTGCCTTCTACTCCTCCTGGGTGTATTTGATTCTTTTAGTTCTAGAGCTTTTAGGTGTGCTGTGAAGCTGCTGATACATGTTCTCTCCTGTTTCTTTCTGCAGGCACTCAGAGCTGTGAGTTTTCCTCTTAGCACAGCTTTCATTGTGTCCCATAAGTTTGGGTACGTTGTATACAACCTTCATTTTCATTAAATGCTAAGAAGTCTTTAATTTAAGTCTGGGTGCTGAGCTCTCTCTTCCACGGGTTTGGGAACAGGGCCAGAACTACCATGTCAAGTGTACTCAATTGGAATAAAAGTAAAATATATGGTTTTGGTTTTTTGGTTTCGGGGTTTTTTTGTTTGTTTGTTTTGGTTTAGTTGTTGTTTTTCTTCTTTATTTTATTTTTCTGGTTATTTTATGTATTTACATTTCAAATGTTATCTCCTTTTCCCCTTCTCCCTTACCTCCTTCCCCTCCCCTGCTTTTATGAGGATGTTCCCACTCCCACCCATCCATTCCCACATAATGCCCTGGCATTCCAGTTTTTCCTCATAGTTTTGGCTTTCCTCAAACTCACTTTGTACACCAGTCTGGCCTCAAATCTACAGAGATGTGCCTACCTCTGTCTCCTGAGTGCTGGGATTAAAAGTGGGTACCAGCCTTAGAATAAATGTTTTTAAGTAATCAACTTTTGAGGAAATAATAATTTGATCTGACTATGAGACTAAGAATCAAAATCTATACCAGAATACTTCATAAAGTAGAATCATTTTCACTGGAAAACTCAAGGGAAGATAAAGAAAGAGTCGGGAAGGTTTAACTAGAGCCAACTTGCCAGAAAAAGTAAGATTTCTTTGTCCATTATGAATAAAGTTTTCTGTCTAATAATTTTCTATAAGCCTGGTTTCTCTTCCCGGCACTAAGATCATCTGATTTCCCTATCACTGCATGTACATGTGCTTAGATAGTACCTGTAAGGAAGCTGCCATATAGATGAAGTCAGACACAAGTCTACAACTGGGAGGTTGCCCATACTGTGCAAAGTCATCTCAATTTTCTCAAATCTAATTAAGAAAATTTCATAAGATTAAAGAAAAATTCGAGGCTAGGAAGAAGGCTCAGTTGGTAAAGTGCCTACCACAGAAGTGAATTTGTATCTCCTATGCCCATATAAGAGCTAGGTGCAGAAGTGCACATCTATAACCCCAGCACTGTGGAGACAGAGCCCACTGGTCCACCAGTCTAGTCAATTTGACAAGCTCCAGGTTCAGTGGGAGGCCTTATCTTAAAAAACAAATTAGAGAGTAATTCAACAATGACTCTGACCTCTGGCCTCAATACACACACACACACATACACACACACACAACACACACACACACACACACACACACACACACACACACACACACACACCATAGTCATGCACGCACATAGAAAACTATATTGACTGGAATATAATAAGAACTTAAAAGACAGCGATATTACTGTCATTCTTTAAGTTTGCTGGATTCACTTTGTTATTAATGCAAGAATATGATGGTAATTTTAGATGATCTCCCTCAATATTTTAATCTAAAATAAAACTTGATTCTGAAAAGAGCTCCCACATGCTAGGTACTGTGGGTGTATGCTTACAATCCCAGCACTCCAAGATCAACACAAGTGCAAGTCGAGCACAATCTTCAGTGAGTTCCACGGTAAAGCTACATAACCAAACCCCATCTCAAAAAAACAAAGACAACAAAAGCACACCAACAAAAAGGTTTCTGTACACTCACAGTGTCTACATAAACCAGACGGCACAGTTTAACTTTCTTTCCTTGTGTTTTTTGTTGCTGTTGTGTTTGGGGTTTTGGGGATTTTTTTTTTTTTTTGGTCTTGGGGGGTTTTCTTCTTGGTTTGTGTTTATTTGTTTGTCTATTTGAGACAGGGTTTCTCTGTGTAGCCCTAGCTATCCAGTAACTTACTCTGTAGACCAGTCTGCCCTTAAATTTAGAAGATCCACTTGCCTCTGCCTCCTGAGTGCTGGGAATAAAGGTGTGTGCCTCCACAACATCCAGGCCCTTGTGGGTTTTTCTTTGTCTTTTATCTTCATTAATTTTAATTATGCAGAGGTATATAAGTCAGGTCCTCTGAAGGTAGAGCTACAGATGGTTGTGAGCAACCTGTATGGGTGCTAGGGACCAAACCAGATTCTTCTGGAAGAGCAGCAAATGATCTTAAACCCTAAGGGAACTTTAATTAAAAGGAATGCCTCTATAAGACTGGCCTGTAGGCAAGTCTATAGTGCATTTTAATTAGTGATCGATATAGAAGGGAGGGCCCAACCCATTGTAGGTAGTGCCCCCTCTGGGCACGAGATCCTGGGTTCTAATAGGAAGCAGGCTGTGAAAGCCAGTAAGTAAGCAGCACTCTCCATGGCCCATGCATCAATCAACCCCCTACCTCCAGGTTCCTACTGTGTTTGAGTTCCAATTCTGACTTCCTTCAGTGATACCGTGCAATGTTGAACTGTAAGGTTTTTGCCAAAATAGACCTTTCTGTCCCCAAGTTGCTTTGGTTATGGTGTTTTATCACAGCAATAGAAACCCCGAGACACTCCTGATCCATTGCTCCAGCCTCTCAACTTTCTTTATTAATCTCTAATAATATGGAGCATCTGCTGTCAGCACAGATTCAGATGAAACTCCAAGACCACAATCATGGGGCAATAAAAGCGGAAGTTCTAAATCACAGACCTGGCTCTCAAAGTCGTTAAGTTGGCAAAGCCTCAGTGTTCTTCACGATACTGCTCAAACAAAAATGTGGACAGCTATTTAAGAGCAACTTTTAATGAGGAATTTTTTTCTTAGGGTTGCTGCCTAACACCTGAACAAATCAGCTTCCAAAGCATTGTGACCAACACTGTTTTCACAAAATCCCAACAGCATCTCAACTTTGGCACCCTTATCTTTTTTAAAAGTGCCCATTGAGCTACTGCATTACAAATGCTGCAAAGGGAGTGCACATAGAAAGAAGTGATCTGCTGGGCAGCCCTAAAAATCCTGATGCTGCCACTCTCCCAGTGCTACATATCTACCCAGGCAGAGTGCCTGCAGCAGGCTCAGAAAGGCCAACTGTAATGAGACACTTGTGTGGAAATGCACTCCAGAGTTTCTGCATGCCCAACACCATCTGATCATGGGATAGGCTGATTATCTCTTGCAAGAGAGCCTCAGTTCAGTGTTGGGTGCTTCTGCAGTGTGGGATGCCTATCCTGGAAGCCTTATGGAAATGTGAGTTCTCCAGCAAACTGGCCAATTAGAAAGCATTAAAAATATATAACAAAACATACCAAAAATCTACTTAAAATTTACCAATTTTCGGGGGAGGGGAATTGTTTAGAGTGTCTGTTTATCAGTGTTTGTTGGGGTTTTGATTGTGTTGTTGCTGTTGTTTGGAAACGATTTCATGGTAGACCAGGCTGGTGTCACTATGTAGCCAAGAAATAGCCTTGAACTCTTCATCCTACTGCATGATGCACGACAATAATTCCAAGAACTGGAATTATCATTATCATGACTGGATTTCAGCTTCTGTTTAAAAGGTCAAAATCTGGTGCCTAAATGACATGCTTTATTCACAAAAACACTATCATTTACAAAGGAACCCTAGAAGCATATAAAGATTTAATTGTAAGTAAACAACATTTGGTGCAATAATTTATAACAACTAAAGCAGTTTCACAAAACTATATTAATAAATTTTAAGAATGCCTTAATTGAAAGGAATCAAAAATACATATAGAAGATGTTTATAAAAAGGATTATATATTTTATCCACACACAGAGATTTCAAAGAAGTAAATATACCAAAATATTAATGACAGTTATTATTAAATGGTGATTCTATCTTCTTTATAACCTTTCAAAATTTAAAATTTTTCATATATGCTCAAGAACTAATCCACTAAACAAACTAAACACTAAAATTTTAAAGATGAAGAGCCAAAATACACACACCAGAATAATCTTCAGTAAATATTAAATGCCTTGAGAAAAGCATTTTTACTATATTCATATTTTATTTACAACAAGAATCTATGACAATTGAAGCAAAAATTGTAAGACTAGAACTCTCACAGACATTTATAGAGCAAATGTACACTAAACCTTTCAATTAAAGACCCATAAAGTAGTCTCAGTGCTTTTTAGCCCACCTTCTCACAGCAGGAATTTAATCCCTCCAGGGGGGTGCAAACAAACTTCAAAGAGAAGATTAGGCCCAGACACTAGCACTGTGCAATGTAAGGTTTATATCTAAGTTTGCCCGGAAACACAGAAATGCAGATCTGAGGAACAAAGGTAGATTCTTTGCAATCATCTAAAACAGCCAAATGAATGCCTAAAATAGTAACAGAAAAAAGAAAAATACACAAAGAACTATCAACAAGAAGGTTGTAGAAGGAGCCAAGGTGTCTGAAGTCAAATATTCAGCTACACTCACTAGGAACAGCAAAAGGAAATCTGACAAATTACCACAGAGCACATGTCCATTTCCAACGCTCTGTACAGCCTTAAGAAGGTATCCATCCCTGCACTGTTAAGGTTCTTGATGTAGCTTCTATACAGTACTGACAAAGCACATGCCTCTTTCCATTTCTCAGAGCACAGCACATATATCAGTTAAAGGTCTTCACTGATGTACACACACATCAATGGAAAAAAGACCTGTCTTTAAAGATAGTGATGTTTCTGTTCTTTCTCATCTTGGTAATATTAGCTGATTTTTGAGGAGCATGTAAAATACCTCACTACTTGATGAATTGTTTTAAGTAAAGTGTAACTACACTTGTGTGTGTATGTGTGTGTGTGTGTGTGTGTGTGTGTGTGTGTGTGTGTGTGTTGTATGTGTGTGAAGGTATTCAGACACCACACCAATACGGTATTCAATCTATCACCAGGAAAATGAAAACAAAACAAAACGAAAAACCAAACAAAACAAAACAAAACACAGCCATCACACTGATGAAGATGAACTCTAACTATGCCAAGTACCAATGAAGTTATAGAACAGCAACACCACCAAACATTACAGATGAGAATGCACAGCAGCACAACCCACTATGAAGAAGTTTACTATGACACAGAAATCAGATACATAATACAGTCAATGATAACATATGTCTACACCCACCAGATGCATGTGCAAGAAAAATCACAGCAGCATTTGCAAAAGCCAAAATTGGCATGTGACTTCAACACTGCAACTTTACTATCAGTAACAGAATGGACCAAGCTGGGTGTAAGAGCTCAGTGGTGGAATGCTTGCCTTGCATGTCCCAAGCACCAGTAAACACAGCAGCAGCAACAACAAAACTGAGTACAACTCTATAAATATCACAGTGATAAAAATAAATGACTGCAGTGACGTACAACATGAAGGGCCCTTATAAACATAACTGAGCAAAAACATACCAAAATTACATAAAGAATAACTCTATGTCTTTAGAATTGACAAACAGGCACAATTAAATTATTTTTTTAGGGAGTCATACACATGTAATAAAACTATGAAAACAACAAAGGAATGACTCACATAAAAGGATGGTGGTTGCTTCTAAAGAAAGAAAGGGAGGGGTTTCAGAGTATGACTAAGGCCATCTCTAACATTTACAGATCTACAAAGGTAGAAAAGAGACATACAGACCATATATCTAAATAGTTAATCCTTTAAGTCAGATAGCTAGGTATGATAGTACATGTCTGTAATCCTAGTCCTTGAGAGGTAGATGTGGGAGACCATTGAGTTCAAGGTCATCCTCAGCTACAAAGTGAATTTGAGGCCAGCCTAGGATACCAAAAAAACAAAAACCAAAAAAAAAAAAAAAAGCAAAGTTATGAATCAAGCTTACAACTATTAGATATATTTTCCTCCTACCATGATAAATATACCTTTAGAACTAACTGGAAAGTGAAACACAGTATATAATTTTGAACTGCTAAGCATTTGATGCAGAAAAGTAGTGGTAGAGGAAATACTAGCTATTGACTGACTACTCGTGGCCCCTTCCAAATCCCACACAGCAAGGGACCTTTCACACAAACACAAAGTTACCCAACCCTAAGTTCAGCTATACCTACTAACTGTCCCATACCCACTCCCCATGTAGGAGCACCCTAAAGCCCTGGGGTAAGTACACTGGCAGCACAGTTTGCCCTCAGGAGGGCGGATCCTATAGAACAGACTCATATAGGCTCTGGAAATTAGCTCAAATCCACTTGTGTAAGGAATCCTAAGATCTTGAATTCTCCCAGAACAGTCTAGGGTGAAAGGGTTCAAGCAACAAATGGCATACTTTATAGACCTGACAATTTTGTGCCCCTCCAAAAGTGGCAATGTGAAAGGAGAGCCAATGGGGAACTCCTAAGGCATTGCATAAGATGGAGGCAGAACCTTTGTTGCCAAGACTAGTTTTGGCATAAAACCATACAACATTCTTAGCCTGAATAACAGTCATGTACTCATTTGTGTTATTTTGTTAACCCACACTTGTAAGTTTTATGCATTTTTTAAACAAATAATGGGATAGCTATCATATGCTTGCTGATAAGATACACTGAAGGCAGAAATCACCAATACGCAACCTGGGTGTAACCATGAAGACACAGTCAAAGGATGCAAATACAAGGATGAAACAAAAGAACTACCTTTTTGACGCATGTCATTAGAAGAGATGAATATAGCCACAAAATTATTCCAACATTTCAAACACAAAACTATTGGGTTCCATGAACCCTGTACTAGAATCTGGACCAGAAGGGAAAATGTCATAACGAACATTCTTGAGACAATATAACAACTGATGTTACATCAATGTTAAATTTTCTTATTTCAACAACTGGACTAGAATTATAAAGGAAAATGTCCTTACCCTTACAATATCTACCCTTGAAATACTTAGGGGTAAAGAGCCACATCTGCAACAAAGATTGCATATGTAGTGACAAAGCAGATGTAACACAATGGTAATAATGGGCTCTAAGAAAGGGCACATGCAGCAAACTGCTCTTGTAACTTCAAAATATTTTCAAAATAATGGGTTCACCTCCCACGTGCCAGGATTACAAGCAAGCACCACCATGCCCAGCTATATATCCTTTAAATACTGGAATATTTTGATTTGTGGTCTACAGGTCTCCTTTGTGACTTTGCTAGGCTCTGCACCCCAGCAGCTGTAATAGCAGGCAGGATAAAGGCTTCGCCGCTTATTCTTCCAGCTCACTTTGTGACTTTCATTTTTTTTCATCTTTCAAAAAATAAATTTTAACTTTGGGGAAAATTCCATAACACTGAAGAGGGAAAATTAGGTAACTACAGAAATTCATCCTTGAATTTATCTGTAAGATCACAGCTTTATCAAATGGTACTGAATGAGGTCCACCCACAGAGAAGTGGCTGCATGCACACCTGATTGTTGCTCCTAAATCCAGTGCTCTCCCTGTACAATAAGAGACACCGCTTAACAAGGACCTTAACTTTCTACTTCCAAATAACCATAAATTTGTAATCTACTTCGCATGGAGGGAAATCCTTCATTTTAACAAACAGCAGTGATGCCGTGCAAAGCCCTGCAGGTAACATGGGGAGACGTGTGCCATACAAGTACTGCCCTCAAGAAGACAACTTAGCAGTGTGAAGTAAAATTAAACAAGAATCCCAGCTATTCCACACAGAAGCTACATGGCCTACTTTACACCTCAGATTCTAATTTCTCATTAGGACTTATGGGGATGCCATTGGACTGTCTTTAAGGACTACATTGTAAGTGTTAACAATATAGATGCTCAGCTGACAGCACATGTATAACAGAATAAAGGGCACTTGACCAAAAGTCACTATGTATATAATTATAAGAATCTAATGAAAATAAGGCAATAGAAAACAGTACCAAAGGCATAAAGCCAATGAAGGGCATAAATTATTACTTCAAATTTCTAATCCAAGTAAATTTACTCTCCTTAAACATCAAATATATGAATGTTTCAGTGTGAAGACCAGTATCTCCTAACAATCAGCAAATGGTATCAAGAAAAAGGGTACAACATTATTTTTCTCATTAATCCAAAAGGATTTTAGGTCAAGAAGTGACCTACAGGGGGCTGGAGAGATGGCTCAGCAGTTAAGAGCACTGACTGCTCTTCCAGAGGTCCCGAGTTCAAATCCCAACAACCACATGGTGGCTCACAACTATCTGTAATGGGATTCAATGCCCTCTTGTAAAGGCAGCTACAATGTACTCCTATACATAAAATAAAATACATAATTCTTAGAAGGAAAAAAGGTGATCTACACAAGCTGGTCAGTGGTGGCACAGGCCTTTAATCCCAGCTCATAGTAGGCAGAGGCAGACAGATCTCTGAGTTCCAGGCTAGCCTAGTCTACAGAATGAGTTCTAGGACATCCAGGGCTACAGAGAGAAACCCCCTCTTGAAAAAGCAAAAACAAAAAAAGAAGAAGTGATATACACAGCTGTACAGGATGTTGTAACCTCATCTGAGACCCCACTGTTTAGGGCACTTAGGAAATCAGAATAAATGCTAGGGCAAGTGGAAATTCCTCTAACTAGTCTCCAACCTTCTTTTATCAACAGTTTTGCTAAATTCAGTCTATTTCAAGCAGTTTAATGGCAAAGAATTCCCTTTCTATTAATTTGAGTCCTGCAGTCTAATTCCATTAGACTTATTAGACTGCATTGCTCTTTACCAAGGCCTAATAAGTTGGTTTCCAAGCATCCGTGACAGACACAAACCAACACCCAATGATAAAAACAAATAAAGCCACACTTCAAGCCTGCTAAAGCAGTGGATCTCAAAGTATTCACTATGCTTTTTATTCTCCAGTCTTCCTAGGATAACACGAGTATAAAAAACAAGAAAAGACACTTTTAAAAAACTTAAAGACATCACATTCTTCATCTATTTTCTGCTGGGTACAGTTATTCCATACAATGAAAAAAATATATCATTATCATAATTAGATGAACAAGTACCTGAAAGCGTGCCACCTGTCCTAGGATAGGCCACTTCCACATACACTTCAAATGTAGTCTCCGGGTTTTGCCTACAAAGGAAATAAATCATGATTACTGATTGAAGCACCATTATGTAAAACACATGGAATTTGATGTGAAGTAGATCTCAACTGAATAGCTGTAAAAGTTTGGGTAGGGTATTTAACTTCTGGGTCACAACCTTTATAGTGTAAAAGATAAAAATAGCTGTCCCCAAGCATTGTGTAACTTTAAAAAAATACACAGAAGTAACCTGGACACAATGTCTGGACATAGTAAGTTAACCATGACTATGACTTGACATGTGTCGTGTCTAACTTCCACAACTGCATCTCCAAAGCTGTAGGTAGAATTTTTTTTAGAAAATTCAGCTCAAAGCACCAACAGTTTCAAGCAGCACATTTTGCTACATCTAGATAAAACACACATATGACAAAAATGGCATGTTACTTACAGCTTTGGAATACCAAATGAGAGAAGCAATCACCTCACTAGAATATTGTGAACATGAGAAGTTAATCTAAATTTAAGACACCATTTGCCTGCGTTAGCAATACCATACATATGAATGCTTACTATTATGTTCCTTTACCTTTCTAATCTCATGAGCAGTCCTAATAAATTCATGGAAGATCACAGCACTAACAGAATGTTTATAGTTGTTACTTCTGCTTTATAAAAATGTGTGGTTATGTTATCTGTTCTGCTATAATGAAAAGATAACTACTTCAGACTGACTAAAAATCATTTAGCAAGCCAGGCACAGTGAAACATGCCTTTAATTCCAACACTTGGGAAGCAGAGGCAGGTGGATCTTTGAGGCCAGCCAGTTGCAAGCCAGCCAGAGCTACAGAGACCTTGTGCCCTCCCCCCAAAAAATTATATTTTCAAATACTTAAGTAAACTATATTTTAAACCTGACAACAAAGCTGAGATAAGAACTTTTCTGAATTATTTTAATAATATCTAAGGGCCTAAATTTAAACCAAAGAAAAACTTAGAATGTTCCCAGAAAAGCCTACATTTCCTACATGAGATTATTTTATCTCATATGATCTCTTCTGTGGCAAGGTAAGGTGTAGGGGTGTTACTCTCACTGTACAAATGAGAGGCCTGATGAAATACAGTCTAAAGAACTTGTCTGCCTTCCTCGGCTGACTGTCTATGTTTCATTGACTAGAAAATAACCTTTGGTCCCCAATATTGTCACATCCTCAGCCCACTATAAACGATTGCCATTGTAAATGGTAACAACTTTTTTTCTTAGTAACACATAAAATAACCATCCATCATATAAATAGTACCATCTTAAGAGTTAAGAAAATAAGGTAATACTTACTCTATTTCTGTAGTAGAAAGAAAAATGTTTTCTAATTTATGAAAGATCAGTTTTTTGCTATTAAAAAAACTCAGGCTTTAGCTTTAAATAAGTGCCTTGAGTAGAGAGAGTTGATATTCTAAAATTCAAGGTATTTAAATATATTTTGTTAAATATAGTTACTAAAAAATAAGACACTAAATCAGAGCATCTTATTTTTAAAAAAAAGTAAAGTTAAGTCTTTAGGGCTTAAGCTTGCATTCTTTTTCCCACCAAAAGGGTAGAAATGACCTTTAAAATTGGCACCGAAATGTATATGAAATAACACATGGAAACCTCCTTCCAGTCAGAAACTTCAAGGTAGAGAATTTGACAAAAAGAGTGCTTCTCGTTCACAAATAGTAGGTGGTAGAATGTGAAAAGCATTAGGAAGATTGCCACCTAAAAATCTTTCTTTTACAAATGGCTAGGTTTTATCTCAGAACATTGTTCTCTGGATTAAAACAGATTTCAAAATGTGCTTTACACATGGCTGGAAGTAGTGGCACACCCTCTTAATCAGGAGAATCTCTAAGTTCGAGGTCAGCTTGGTCTGCATAGTGCGTTCTACGACAGCCAGGGATACATAAAGAGACCCTATTTCAAAAATGTGTTCTAAGCACTCCTAGGTCCCTGTGGATGCTCCTTTTTTTTTTTACCTCGTTTCCACTCTTCAACTTTTTTTAGATGTTATTAAAATTAAAATGATAAACATGAGCATGTAAAAGTGCTAAATTCAAATTCTGAAACAGTTACACACCCATGTCTTACCTGTGTCACAGCACACTTGTACAGGCCCACTCTAGGGAAAGGAAGCCCTAACTAGCTGTTCTCATTGCTTCTGGTCCTTCTTTCTTCCTGGAACATACTTCAAGCAGACAGCATAAAACCATCATATCATTGCAATAACTTGCCATGGTCACCAAAGACCTGCACAAGCATCTGTGCATCAAAATGCCCAGTTCTTAGTGCTTGTCTTATCCTCCCAGCAGCTTTGGAACAGCTGATCAATAGCTCTCCTCCTTCAAACACAACTCTTCCTTTCCCTTCCACGAGATTGCTCTGATGGATCTCTGCCATTCTTACTGGTACTTCTTTGAACCTGATAGGCTCTGCTGTCTACACTCATTACCTAGATGATCTCATTCAGTTTCATGGCTTTAATTACTGAGCAAATGCTAGCAAGCCCCTAAATCCTATCTTCAACATGACTTCTTCCCTGATTCCAGATTTCTTAAGCCTACTCAACACTTATGCTTAGACATCTCAAACACATTTTAATTTAACTTAAGTTTTTCTTCCCCAAACTTCTACTTCCTAAACTCTACCAGTTATCCAAACCAACAAAACTTATTTTCTCTGACCTCTTTATATGTCACTAACAAGCAGTCAGCAAGCTCTGCTTGCTGCTATCAGATTCTGCTATCAGAATGGATCCAGGTGAGTTAAGAATTTAACTTTTAACTCAGTGGAACCATGTCTCAGTGTTCTGCTCCAGCGCGTATACACACACACACACACACACACACACACTCTCTCTCTCTCTCTCTCTCTCTCTCTCTCTCTCTCTCTCTCTCTCTCTCTCTCACTCCAAAATTAAGTAAATAAAAATCCAGAATAGTATGCTTCATAGTACCACAGTCCGACATTACTTCCGACAGTCTCTTCCATTCTTTTCTCCATGTGACTATACCCCAATTTTGCAGGCAGCAGTCCACTCATTCTAAAGTTCAGATTGTGTCAGCCCTTCATGCTAAACATATCCAAAGCATCCCACATATTCAACTTCCAATTCTAGTGCTAAATGGGTACAAAACTATACAGATGCATTGAATGCCATTGAACTGAGCACTTTTAAATGGTTACAATAAAAGTTTTTATTTTATGTATATTGTCATAATTTTTTGTTAATGGAGTTAAGAAGACAATCGGGAGGCAGAGCCTACATGATCTGGCCTCTGCCCACCCATCCAACTTCACTGCAGATCTCTTTCATCTGGCTCACTAGACCCAGGCACAGTGATCTTCTTTCTACGGATCAGAAACATGAGCTCATCCCCTGCCCAGAAAGACCAACTCCATCACACTCTCCAGCACCTAATTTAATTCCCACATTATACCAGTCCCAACATTGGTTATGGTTAGCTTTCCTCTTCTATACATAAGCTGCTGACGAACAGGGATTTTGTTTCTCATGTCAGGTAGTGTTTCCCCCATACCTAACCAAGTAAATGTTATAAGGAACAAAGGAAGTAGAAACTAGTCTTCCTGGAGTCTAAAAGAAAGGATATCCAGTTCCACATGCTTCAATCTTTAGTATGAACTACAATTAATCTGAGGACTGATTAAAAGACAGACTTCTTTCTCCCAGAATCTTCCTAACAAGTTGTTCTACTTGACTTGTGACCACATTTAGAACCACTGATCCAGTCAAATGGAATTCTCCCAAATAATTTAGTGTATACAACTAAAATATACATAAAATGAACAGAGTACATCTCAGTGCCTTTCAATGGTAATTTTGTAATAAAAGATATGTTTCAAAGAAAAAGGTCATTTGTAGAAACAAGTATCCCTGCCTTTCTCTCTCTCCCTCTCCCCTTCACTCTAACGAGGATTAAGTAATAAGTCTAAGATTCTTAGCTTAGCAGGCAGAGTTCTACTGCATGGAGCCAAAGATTACAACAGTCAAGTCAGTGTTTGACTATCTGTCTGTCTCTTTCCCTCTCTCTCTGTCTCTCTCTCTCTGTCTCTCTCAAAAGAAAAAAAAAGCAGAAGCTGACTAAAATGCTAAGAACAAACTGGTCTATAATTATAAGTTCTAGTCATGCTTACCCATGATGGTTTACATGTTGCCTTATGGAAGAAGTGGTGACTAATGTTGTGACAGGTTATATAACATAACAAATATACATAAGTTATTTTAAGGGCCAGTGAAGCCAGTGCAGATGGAGGCATTTTTTTATTTCTCTGCAAATCAAAAAGTAAATTAGAAAGTGTCTCCTCTAAATGCAAATGGCCAAGCAATCCTTTCTTAATTTTCTCATTAAACCTATAAACAATAAAGGCCATAGCAACTTGCACAGGATCTCTGAGAGCACCTTGAGACCGTTTATTCCTCCAACACTCTTCAAGACACTCAGTATTTTTAACTACTTGGCTAAAGAAGCTGAAAATCCTATTTCTGTCCTATTAACACTCACTGCTAATTTAGAACACGTAATGATGCTGAGAATACCATGTTCAGAGCCAATTTTCCAATATGGACCCAAGTTTTCCCAGAGCCCTTTGTGATACATCTTAGCATATTACCATGGAAATGTCCTGGTTCTGCCATGATGCCCCGTTATTAATTGCCTTTTACTCTTACACATGCCTCATCTGGGACTCTGCCTATCTGTCAAGCATATTCTTTGCCGCTCACTAGCATATCCTATGGTCTTGCACTGTAAATTCTAGCCATAAAGAAACAGGCTGTCGGGTTGGGGATTTAGCTCAGTGGTAGAGCGCTTGCCTAGGAAGCGCAAAGGCCCTGGGTTCGGTCCCCAACTCCAAAAAAAAAAAAAAAAAAAAAAAAAAAAAAAAAAAGAACCAGGCTGTCTCTATCAAACCAAGTTCCAATTCTAGTAATAGTATTATTACTGTACAACTACCATCATTCACTAACTCTTTCTTGGAGTCTGTGATCATAAACAGTGTTTTTGCAGAAACTCACATAATTTTCTACAACCCCTATAGGTTACATTTAGCCCTGGGGTGGAAATGAGATCTCAAGCCTCCCTATGATGGCTAGTTATGTCAACTTGACACAAGCTAGAGTAACTGAAAGGGAGGGAGCCTCAATGGAGAAAACACCTCCACAAGATCTGGCTTAATTAGTGATGGGCTGTGCCGCCCCTGGGCTGGTAGTCCTGGGTTCTCTAAGAACATAGGCTGAGCAAACCATGTGATGCAAGCCAGTAAACAATACTCCTCTCCTCCATGGCCTCTGCATCAGCCCTTGATCACAGGTGTTTGCCCCGTTTGAGTTCTGGTCCTGACTCCCTACAGTAATGAACAGGGTTGTGGAAGTGCAAGCCAAATAAACTCTTTCCTCCCCAAGTTGCTTTGGTCATGTTGTTTCATCACAGCAATAGAAACCCTAACTAAGACACTCCTTATGCCTTTTTCTGCCAAGTTTAAGTGCCTCTCCTCTGCACTGTGCTTCCCACTCTCCAGGCTCTTATTGACTTCAACCAGGACACAATTATGGTTATCTGGAGAGTTTTAAGAATCTTGATGCCCATGCTATACCTTACTTAAACCCATGGTTCTCAAGCTTCCTAAGCTATCACCCTTAAATACAGGTCCTCATGTTGTGGTGACCCCAACCATAAAATAATTTTCATTGCTACTTCATAACTGTAATTTTGCTACTGATATGAACCATAATGTAAATATATGATATGCAGGATATATGATATGTGACCCCTGTGATTCAACACCCCCCAAATGGAGCCAAAACCCACAGGTCGAGAACCACTACTTTAGTCCACAAAAATCCTAAGCACTTGCATTTTTTCTTAGAATTATTTATATAAAGTACGCTGTAGCTGTCTTCAGACACACCAGGAAAAGGCATCAGATCCATTACAGATGGTTGTGAGTCACCATGTGGTTGTTGGGATTTGAACTCAGGACCTCTGCAAGAGCAGTCAGTGCTCTTAACCACTGAGCCATCTCTCCAGTCCAGCACCCTCATTCTTTTTAACTCTTCAGTTTATTTTAAAGTGCATCTAAGGTTGAGAAACACTGTGGTGTCTCGATTAAGCATCTGTCCACCCCAACAGATTGGTAGCTCCTTGAGGGCACTCATAACCTTAGTCTGACACCTGACAAAATAAATATTTCCTGGATGAGTTTTCTTCCAGACTGACAAGTACTTTCCAGCCTCATTTTCTCTGGGAAGAGGTAATTTACAGAGCTCACTGCTCTCATCTACTACTCTTTAAAGATGTTTTCCTTTGGAATCAAAAGTATCAATAAGTCACACCTGTTGCCAACAGCCCCAGTTCTTACACACTGGAAAGTGACAGACACAAACAGCTAAAATGTATTTGACAGAATACATTCTTGCTTCTGGGAGAATGAAGACTGAGAATTAAGTCAAGGCAACATTTCTATTCACTACCTCTCCAGTGAACACAAATTCTCAGTGATTCACAGGAAGAGCCTTGCTCAATGCTCAGAGCCATGGTCTCAGAATGACTACATACAATCAGCTTGAAGCCACCAGACAGAGGAAAGCTTTGACAATATTCAGGCAGCAGGACAGTTTAGGCTGTTCCCCCACTACACCCTACCCAAAGCATGATATTGATCATTCTGCGGGATCGGCTTTCAATTAAGATCTGCTTTCCTTCAGTTAGAACATAGTTAGGAGATTAACTAACTCCTCAGAAAAGAGTCTGGGCACAGTGCAGGGTCCTTGTTCTTTTAAGTGCACAACCCCAAAAATGCAGTGTGCAGAGCCCTCATGTCACTGCCCTTAACAACTCCAAGCCAGTTTTGAAACAGTGCTTCTTACAAACTGGGTTGTGAAGAGCCAAGGTATGAAACTCACACCAAATGGCACTGTCTGAGCATTGATAACATGGTCAACAGAGATGGTATACACATCAGAGCTTGCTAGCAAATATCACCTAATAAACATTGATCCTGCTAAACTAAACAAACAAGAAAAAGGTAGTGTTAATATTCCCAACAAGTCTCCATTTGTTTCAGTGGCCTCTAAAATTAAAGCTGTTTTTCCAGGCTGAAAATGCTCTATCAAAGGGTTCTTTCTACCCCATAACAAGTTAACACCTTCCTAGGAGAATGCAGTCATTGTTGAGACTTGTTAAAAGTGATTAACTTAGTTGTGCAATTATACAAACAAGCCATTTCAAGACTTTACACTTCACTTTTCATTTCTAATAATATTCTCAGGATCACATTAACAAAGATACATAGATAATGCTGTGAAAGGAGTTAGGAAGCTTCGACTTCCTTCTATCACTAAGGAAAGAGTCTTACACCACCTATGCTACCAGGGTGACTAGAGGAGTCCAGCTGCATTCCAAACAGGGGCCCAGAGGCTGAGCATTCCTCAGCAAATGAGCAGAGTTCCACAGTGTTCACAAATTCTTTCACAGGTCAACCTTGCATGGAAAATTTAGATATATCAGCAGTATCAGCATATGCAAAGACAGTATTTCATTATCAATAAATACATTTGCCCTTTAAAAATGTAAAAACTGGAGCCAGTGAGATGGCCCAGCAGATAAAAGCACTTACAGTACAAGCCTAGTGACAGTAAACAAGTAAAAAACAGAAAGAGAAAACAGACTCCATTAAGTTGTCATCTGACCACATCTGTGCCATGGCATGTGTATATATACATACATGCAGGCATGAACTCATGCCCGTACTGGCTGGTTTTGTGTGTCAGACACAAGCTAGAGTCACCACAGAGAAAGGAGCCTCAGTTGGAGAAATGCCTCCATGAGTTCCAACTGTAGGACATTTTATCAATTAGTGATCAAAGAGGGAGGGCCTGGCCCATTGTAGGTGGTACCATCCGAGGGCTAAAAGTGTTGAGTTCTATAAGAAGACAGGCTGAGTAAGCCATGAGATGCAAGTCAGTAAGCAGAACCTCTATATGGGCCTCTGCATCAGCTCCTGCCTCCAGGTTCCAGCCCTGCATGGGTTCCTTTTCTGACTTCCTTCAATGATGGATTACGATGTAGAAGTATAAGCCAAACAAATCTCACCAACTTGCTTTTTAGCCATGGCGTTTTGTTGCAGAAAAAAATAAATGTGTCTTATTCAATATATTCAATATTCATATATTCTCTATATAAAAATATGTATAATTAGAAAAATGATTTTTTTAAATCATTTACCCACGTATTTCTTGGCTCTGTCTGCTGAGACAGCCTAGAAGGATCAATACCTAATAGAATGAGCACACTGTGTACTAAAACACTGGCTTCTAAATACAATCTAGAAGAAACAAGGGCTCTGCAGAAATAGCTGATGGCAGGATTGGGGAAACAAAGTACAAGATGAACCTGGAATATCTTAATTGTACCAGAAAGTAGTGGTCAAAGAATGGCAAGGATATATCAAAAAGGACAGAAGCTGCCTTGAAACGGATTCCGCTGGTCAAACTCGGGGTAAACTGAGAATCGAAATTATGATATCCTTAATAACAAAGTCCAACCTACTAGATTCAACAGAAAACCATACTGATAAAAATGAAGTAGTTGTAAGCTTAAATGAAAAATCAGGCATTGACACCGTTTCAAAGTATCACCCAACAAAACACTAAATACATCTGTGCCGTGGCATGTGTATATATACATATAAGAAAAAAGTACCTTTTCAAGGCAAAATTTGGTCAAAAACAAACTGAATGAAGGCATCAAAGTGACAAAAGGCACTAGTAATGAGACAAAGTGTTAGGGTTCAATGAGAGGGGTGGAGCCAGGCTTTTGGGTTGGTCTTGGCAGAGACAATCAGCCTGATAAAACAAACATTCAAGCATACCGTTCTTTAAAAGAAAATTTGATCTGATATGTTCAAGGTGTCAAGATCCTGAAAACCAAGGAAAGAAGCAAGAACTCTTCCAGATGAAGGGGAAAAGGTGACCTGACAGCTAAAGGCAAGGCGTGAAGTGTGAACTGGGCCCTGGGCTACTGAAGGTATTACTGGGACAATTACTGAAATTTGAGTAGGGTCTAATGATGATGATGAATGGGTTATGATTTTACTGTTGCACTGTTGTTTCACTGGAGACTGATCTTGCTTAAAGGACAAGCACCCTGAGGTGTTCAGGGATGCTGGGTTACCACTTTTACACTTCACTCTAAACTAGTACTTTTCCCTGTTAAAACCTACTATGTTTTATATTTACAACTTTTCTCTGTATCCTAGTTGTTTAAAAAAATTAACAGAAACCTTCATTAATACTAATTTCCTTGATGTGCTTAAAAGACTTTCTCATAATACTAATCTGTGGTTTAATTGCAAAATATCACAAAGCTTGTGTTCAAAATTCCAGGTAGATTCCTCATTTGCAATACAATTAGAACAAACCATTATCATTCAGTTTCCTCTCTATCCAAAGGTAACATCTGCCCTGCTCATCAGAAAAATTCTTTCAAGGATAACAACTAAGAAAAATGAAGAAACAGCCAGGTGTAGCAGTGTATGCCTTTAATCCCAGCAATTGGGAGACAGAGACAGGTGGATCTCTGTGACTTGGAGGCCATCCTGGTGTACAGACAACCAGAGCTATGTAGAAATCCTGTCTCAAACAAACAAAAAGAAAGATGAAGTGCTTTGTATACTAAATTGGTATAAAAGGTATTACTTTTTTTCTTTTCTTTTCTTTTTTTCGGAGCTGGGGACTGAACCCAGGGCCTTGAGCTTGCTAGGCAAGTGCTCTACCACTGAGCTAAATCCTCAACCCATAAATGTTATTACTTTTTAAAAAAAAAAAAAAATCTGTTGGGCCAGCAAGGGGGCTCAGTGGATAAAAGCATTTTAATTAAGTGTAGGCCTGGTAACTGAACCTACATAAAAGAAAAGTTCAATTTCCCAAAACCTACATTTAAAAATGCCAACTGCAGCTATGTTCATCTGTAACCCCAACTCCTATTTTGGCATGGGAGGCAAAAGACACAAGACTAATCTGGAAGGCTCATGTGCCAGCTAGCCTAGAGTACACAAAAACAAAAGAAATCTTGCCTAAAAACAAAGGAAAGCAGTCACTCACTAGAGTCATTCTCTGATTTCAACAAGTCTTCTTTCCCTCCCCCACCCTGTCTCTCTTTTTAATAAAAAATAAAAATAAATAAATCTCTTCACCTTACCAACAGGTCTTGTAAGTGAATCTACACACCATTGTATATTTCAATCATATGCTTTCAAATATTATTACTAAACACAATCCAGAGAATGAATTAGAATCCAAACAGAAACATTAGTCTAGGGAATGAGCATACTGACTTTTAAGACCAAGGGATAGACCGTGGCACTAGAGGAAAAATTCACATTTTACCAAAACTAAAAGAAAGTCACTACTCTATACAAAGGAAAAAATACTAAGCAAAGGCAATGTAAGAAAATCAGTGGTCTCTGGATACTAAGCTTCCAGCCCTGAGTCAAGAACAATGTATCTGTACCACACTGCATGCTTAACTTGGGAGCCATGGGCGGGTAGGTACTAACTAGCACCTATCATTTTCTCTGTTGCACACACGGTAAGGGAAACTGAGTTTAAGGAGAAGCGGAACTCCAAATAAAGGCTGATTTTCAGACTAAAACCCATGTCTTTCTGCCACACCATGCTAGCTATCCCCAAACTCCTCATGAATGCTTAGAACATTGATACTGGAGAGGCCTGGACAGGCAGGCAGCAGGGAGAAGCAGATGCCACTGAGACCTCACCAAAGCTTCACTAGCTCCCCACAAATGTGTTCCTAAAGTAACTGACATACTATTTTCAGGGGTTTACAATGCTATTTACAGAAATGTGCAATAAGAACTACTTATTTCACTGATGGCTTCCACAGTCTATCTTAGCCAATCCTGTGAAAAGAGGGCTATTAATGGATGATTAGCCCCACTAATAATAATGGATAATCTACATGAGAACAATGGGTTTCTAGTCCTTGTTAAGCGTTAAACATGACTATATGTCAGGTATTGCTATAAGCACTTCTATATTATCTTATTTTCTCTTCCAAAGAACTCCACTAAAGAGCCCATCACAATTATTCTCACTTTATAGGTGAGGCCACTGAAATACAAGAAAGTTTTAAAAAGCTGCCCCCTAGCTTGTAAAAGACAGAGATCAGTTTAAGCAATGTGAGCATCAGACTCCAACCTCTTTTTATTTATTAAATTAGCTTGATGCCAACAATTTACAATTGCATCTACATAACTGTACTTACTCTAGTATGCACACACCAGAATACACATACTACAAGTGCACAGCTCTATGAATTTGGGCAACTGCATACACCCCTGAAATCCCTTCTTCCACTGATTTTTATTTTCAAGAAATATATCTGGATATACTCCCTTCAAAAACCATAGTGTTATTACCTGAAGGTAACTGTAAAGGTCTTCAGAACTGAGCAGTCAGACCTCCCAGAGAACTGAGGTCCCAGGTCAGGAAGACTCAGGAACTAGAGAGATGACTCAGATGTTACAAACATCTGCTCTTAGAGAGAATCTGAGTTCATTTCCCAGCACCTTCATCAGGCAGCTCATAACTACCTTTAATTCCAGCTCAAGAGGGATCTGACACCCATGCTCCCCTCAGGTATCTGCATTCAATGCACATACATAATTATTAATAATAAAGAGATACTTTAAAAGAATATAAAAAGACCCACCAACTCAACAAGCTAAAATGTACAGTAGCTGACATTCAATCAAAACTTTTAGGGCATTCAATAAATTGGGAAAATACAACTCATAACAGATATATCAATTAGAATTAGCAGAAATAACTTTCAAATAGTTACTAATAACTTCGTTCTACCTATTCAAAACCTTAAAATACAGAAGATTAAAAAATAGTCTAATCTAAATTTCTTGATATTAAAAAGAAATTAAACCATGACTAATGGTTCTATCATATAATTCTAACTCCTTAGAAAGATGAAACATTGCAAACAATTTGGTGAGACTCTGTCTCTAAGTAAAATATAAAGAAAGAAAAGAGATGGGCTGGAGAATAGCTCAATGGTAGAGCACTTAATTCACACAAATAAGGCCAAACATTCAACCCTGAAAAATGTACTAAGTAGAATAAACAGCAGATTAAACTCTACAGAAGAAAAGATTAGTGACCTTAAAACACAACAAGCGGCTAGGCATGAAAATGCATGTTTTGCAATACCCACACTCAAGAGGCAGAAGGAGAAGATGGCCAGGAGTTAAGGCTGGGCTACATAGTGAGCTAAGCCCAGCTTAAAACACAAAGGAAGACTCTGCCTCAGAAAAATAAGATGTAACAACAAAACCTATCTAAAATAAAGTGGGAAAGTGGGAACAGGGGAGGAGACTTAAGGGTAAGCAAAACCTTACACTGACCCCTGAGTCAACAGCATACCACCTAACATACTGGACTCTCCAAACAAGAAAGATGAAGTGAAAAAAAATCTGAAGGAAACAATAATGAGAAACATTCTAAGTTTGATTTTAACTGCACAGTCCAAAATCTCAGCCGTGAGCATAAAAACCCGGAAGAAAACAAGGCATATCAGACACAAAGTACTCAACACTTAAGATAGAATATAAAAATGAACTAACAAGCGTCAGGAATAAGTGACATTCGTCTGTAATCCCAGTACTAGGGACACTGAAGCAGGAGGATCATCACCAGTTTGAAGCCAGTTTGGGCTACCTAGTGAAAACCTCTAAAAAAATATGATGATGGTGGAGGTGGTGGTGGTGGTGGAGGTGGTGGTGGTGGTGGTGGTGGTGGTGGTGGTAGTGGTAGTTGATAGGTGTAAATTCAATAACTATACCAAGGAATAAACATGAAAATGATAATTACATAGACCAAACAAGGAAGGCCCATAAACCCCTCAGTGATACAGGTTCACTAAAGAATTCTACTAAACAAATAAAGACTTAATGCCAATAAACTATAAGATCCTAAAATTGAAAGAAGGAACAATTCTCAATATATTTATTTATAAGACCAGTTTTACTCTTATCCCAAAAGTAGACATAGTACAAAAATAAAGATATGGACTATATAGGCCAATATCTCTCATATACAGAGACACAGAAACTTTAACAAAATATTAGTATACAGGGGTCAATGAGATGGATCGGTAAGTAAAAGTATTTGTCACCAAGTCTGAAAATCAATCAATCTCTCGCTCTCTCTCTCTCTCGCTCTCTCTCTCTCTCTCTCTCCACACACACACACACACTCACACACACAGAGAGAGAGAGAGAGAGAGAGATACATACACATACACTAAATATTAAAATATTTTAATAAAAATTATTAGCAAATAGAATTCTACAATATTCATCCTGATCAAGTATGGTTTATTCCAGGAAAGCAAAGCTGGCTCAGTATTTGAAAATCAATATCACCTAATATTGATTAGTATAACCCAATACTAATAGGCTGAATTATGAATTATCAATTGATGCAGAAAAAATACTTGACAAAAATCAACACCACAATTTTTAAAACTTTAAAAACCTAAAAGGAACATTCCCATCCGGATAAAGGACATCTATCGAAAACCTGCACTTGAAGCCATAGAAAGAGTCCAGCAGATAAGAACACTAGCTGCTCTTCCAAAGAACCTGGGTTCAGTTCCCAGCACCCATATGGCAATTCACACCCATCTGTAACTCCAGTTCCGAAGGATCCAACATTCTCTTTTGGCTTCTGTGGGCACTAGGAGTGCACATGGTATACAGTCATTCACGCAAGCAAAACTCTTATACACATAAAACTGAAATTAAAAACACCACCACCAAAAAGACACTGCAGTTAATATAGTTAAAGTTAAAAGGCTGAATCTGTTCCATTTTGGGGAACAGCACAAGGAAATCCCTCTTTTGTTACACGGGAGAGCTCGGGAAGAAAAGAAAGGGAGGAGGGGACAAGGTGAAGGGAGGAAGAGAAATAAGCTTGTCTCTATGGACAACCCAGTCTAGAAGAGACTTTGATGTTAAAGTTGGGATTATTTCATCCCCCTTTGTCTGTCTACTGTTCTTCCATTTCTGTCTAATCTTTGGAGAGTTCTTCCTACTGCTCCTTCCCCAAAGGTATCCAAAAGTCTATACCATCAAATTGGGTTGTTAATAATACGTGAGACTCCAAAAGAACAAGTGGGAAAGGAGAGGTGGAAGGTGAACACAACACTGATAGATTTTATTACATCAAAATCAAGATTCTCTGTTCAACAAGGGGGACAAGGAGAAACTGACTTAAAATGGGGACATTTTGTCTATCTGGTTACTTCCCCCCAACCACTTCCCCAGAACTTTGGACCAAGCTCTCCAGCAATATCTGTTTTTAACATCAGCTCATAAAACATCATTGTTCTATGTGAAACAGTTTGAGAATAGCTATAAATGCATCCATTTTTAAAAAACAATGAGATTAAACCTAAGGATAATAGGTATACAAAAGAGTAAAGACTCCCAACTTAATGGACCAGTAGATATCTTCAACAATATTATAGGAGAAAACTTTCCCTAAAGAAAGAGATGCCCATAAACATACAAGAAGCTTACAGAACTCCAAATAGATTGGAGGAGAAAAGAAATTCCTCTTGTCACATACTCAAAACACCAAATGCACAAAACAAAGAAAGAATATTAAAAGCAGTAAGGGAAAAAGGTCAAGCAACATATAAAGGCAGACCTATCAGATTACACCAGACTTCTCACAAGAGACTATGAAAGCCAGAAGATCCTGGGCAGATGTTATACACACCCTGAGAAAACACAAATGTCAGCCCAGGCTACAATATCCAGCAAAACTCTCAATTAACGTAGATGGGGAAACCAAGATATTCCATGACAAAACCAAATTTACACAATATTTTTCCACAAATCAGCCAAACAAATGGTAACAGATGGAAAACTCCAACACGAGGAGGGAAACTACACCCTAGAAAAAGCAAGAAAGTAATCTCCTTGCAACGAACCCAAAAAAAAGAGCCTCAAAACATAATTCCACCTCTAACAACAAAAATAACCGGAAACAACAATCACTTGTCCTTAATATCTCTCATCATCAATAGACTCAATTCCCCAATAAAACGGCACAGATTAACAGACTGGATATGTGAAGAGGACCCAGCATTTTGCTGTATACGGGTAACACACCTCAGTGACAAAGACAGACACTACCTCAGAGTAAAAGACTAGAAAACAATTTTCCAAGTAAAAGGTCCCAAGAAACAAGCTGAAGTAGCCATTCTAATATCAAATAAAATGAACTTTTAACCAAAAGTTATCAAAAAAGATAAGGAAGGATACTTCATATTCATCAAAGGAAAAATCCACCAAGATGAACTCTGAGTCCTGAATATCTATGTTCCAAATGCCAGGGCACCTACATTCATAAAAGAAACCTTACTAAAGCTCAAAGAACACATTGCACCTCACACAATAATAGTGATAGACTTCAACGCCCCATTCTCACCAATGGATAAATCATGAAAACAGAAACTAAACAGAGACACAGTGAAACTAACAGAAGTTATGAACCAAATGGATTTAACAGATTATCTATAGAACATTTCATCCTAAAACAAAAGACTATACCTTCTTCTCAGCATCTCATGGTACCTTCTCCAAAACTGACCATATAATCAGTCACAAAACAGGTCTCAACAGATACAAGAAGATTGAAATAATCCCATGCATCCTATCAGAACACTAGGAACAAAGACTGATCTTCAATAACAACAAAACCGACATACACATGTACTGTTCATACATGGAAGCTGAACAATACTCTACTCAACGACAGAAGGTCAAAAAAGAAATAAAGAAATTAAAGACTTTTATAATCTAATGAAAATGAAGGCACAAAATACCCAAACTCAAGAGACACAATGGAAGCAGTGCTAAGAGAAAACTCATAGTTCTAAGTGCCTGCAAAAAGAAACTGGAGAGAGCACGCACTAGCAGCTTGACAGCACACCTAAAAGCTCTAGAACAAAAAGAAGCAAATGCACCCAAGAGGAGTACATGGCAGAAAATAATGGAACTCAGGTTGAAATCAACCAGTTAGAAACAAAAAGAACTATACAAATAATCAACAAAACAGGAAAATCTGAATGAAATGGACAATTTTCTAGAAAGATACCAGGTACCAAAGTTAAATAAGGAGCACATAAACCATCTAAACAGTCCCGTAACTCCTAAAGAAATAGAAGAATCATTAAAAGTCTCCCAAACAAAAAAAGTGCAGAACCAGATGGGTTTAGTTCAGAATTCTAGCAAACCTTGTATAAAAGACATAATAACAATACTGTCCAAACTATTCCACAAAATAGAAACAGAAAGAACACTACCCAATTCCTTCTCTGAAGCCACAATTACGCTTATACCTAAACCACACAAAGACCCAACAAAGAAAGAGAACTTCAAACCAATTTCCCTTACAAATAATGCAATTATTTGTAATTTTGTATTTAACAATGCAAAAATACTCAATAAAATTTTCACAAACTGAATCCAAGAACAGATCAAACAAAATCATCCCTCAAGTAGGTTTCATCTCAGGGATGCAGGCATGGTTGAATATATGGAAATGCACCAACATAATCCACTATATAAACAAACTCAAAGGGGGAAAAAAAAAACCACATGATCATCTCATTAGATTCTGAGAAAGCATTTGACAAAATTCATGTTAAAAGTCTTGGAAAGAACAGGAATTCAAGGCCCATACGAAAACATAGTAAAAGCAACATACAGCAAACCACTAGCCAACATCAAACTAAATGGAGAGAAACTTGAAGCAATCCCACTAAAATCAGGGACTAGACAAGGCTGCCCACTCTCTCCCTACTTATTCAATATAGTATTCGAAGTCCTGGTCAGAGCAATCAGACAAAAAAAGGAGGTCAAAGGGATACAGATTGGAAAGGAAGAAGTCAAATTATCACTATTTGCAGATGACATGATAGTATACTTAAGTGACCCCAAAAGTTCCACCAGAGAACTACTAAGCCTGATAAACAACCTTAGCAAAGTGGCTGGGTATAAAATTAACTCAAACAAATCAGTACCCTTCCTCTACTCAAAGGATAAACAGACTGAGAAAAGAAATTAGGAAATGACACCCTTCAGAATGTCACAGATAACATAAAATACCTCGAATCAAGCAAGTGAAAGATCTGTATGACAAGAACTTTAAGTCTCTGAAGAAAGAAGTTGAAGCTCTCAGAAGGTGGAAGGATCTCCCATGCTCATGGATTGGCAGGATTAACATTGAAAAATGGCCATCTTGGGGTTGGGGATTTAGCTCAGGGGTAGAGCGCTTGCCAAGGAAGCACAAGGCCCTGGGTTCGGTCCCCAGCTCCGAAAAAAAGAACCAAAAAAAAAAAAAAAAAAGAAAAGAAAAATGGCCATCTTGACAAAAGCTATCTACAGATTCAATGCAATCCCCATCAAAATTCCAACTCAATTCTTCATAGAGTTAGAAAGAGCAATTTGAAAGTTCATCTGGAATAACAAAAAACCTAGGATAGTGAAAACTATCCCCAACAATGAAAGAACTTCTGGGGCATTCACCATCCCTGACCTCAAGCTATATTATAGAGCAATAGTGATAAAAACTGTATGGTATTGGTACAGAGACAGGCAGGTAGATCAATGATAGAATTAAAGGCCCAGAAATAAACCCATATGCCTATGGTCACTTGATCTTTGACAAAGATGCTGAAAGCAACCAGTGGAAAGAAAGCATTTTCAACAAATGGTTCAACTGTTGGTCAGCATGTAAAATAATGCAAATCAACCCATTCTTATTGCCCTGTACAAATTCATGTCCAAGTGGATCAAGGACCTCCACCTAAAACCGGATACACTCAAACAAATAGAAGACAAAGTGGAAGATCCTAAAACACATGGGCACTGGGGAAATTTTCCTGAACAGAACACCAATGGCTTATGCTCTAAGATCAAGAATAGACAAATAGGATTTCATAAAATTGTAAAGCTTCTGTAAAACAAAGGACACTGTCTTTAGGACAAAACAGCAACCAACAGATTGGGAAAAGATCTTTACCAATCCTACATCTGATAGAGGGCTAATATTCAATCAATACAAAGAACTCAAGAAGTTAGACTCCAGAGAATCAAATAACCCTATTAAAAAATGGGAGACAGAGCTAAACAAAGAATTCTCAACGAAGGATTATCCAATGGTCAAGAAGCACCGAAAGAAATGTTTAACATCCTTAGTCATTAGGGAAATGCAAATCAAAACAACCCTAAGATTCCACATCACACCAGTCAGAATGGCTAAGATCAAAAACTCAGGTGACAGCGTATGCTGGCCAGGATGTCAAGAAAGAGGAATACTCCTCCATTGTTGGTGGGATTGCAAACTGATACAACCATTCTGGAAATCAGTCTGGAGTTTCCTCAGAAAATTGGACACAGTAGTTCCAACATATAACAAGGACACATGCTCCACTATGTTCATAGCAGCCTTATTTATAATAGCCAGAAGCTGGAAAGAACCCAGATGTCCCTCAATAGAGAATAATGGATAAATAAAATGTGGTACATCTACACAATGGAGTACTACTCAGATAACAAAAACAATGACTTCATGAAATTCATAGGCAAATGATGGGACTAGAAAATATCATCCTGAGTGAGGTAACCCAATCACAAAATTAAAAAAAAAAAAAAATTCACATGGTATGCATGCCCAAAAGCTCGGATTTCCCAAGATACAATCCACAGACCACATGAAGCTCAAAAAGGATGACCAAAGTGCACATGCTTCAGTCCTTCTTAGAAGGGGGAACAAAGGGGTTGGGGATTTAGCTCAGTGGTAGAGCGCTTGCCTAGCAAGCACAAGGTCCTGGGTTCGGTCCCCATTTCCGAAAAAAAGAAAAAAAAAAAAAAAAAGGGGGAACAAAAATATTCATAGGAGGAGATCACGGAGACAAAGTTTGGAGCAGAGACTTGATGAAAGGCCATCCAGAGACTGCCCCACCTGGGGATCCAGTCAATGATACACGCAGCCACCAAACCCCACAGTATTGCTGATGCCAAGAAGTGTAAGCTGATAGCAGTCTGATAGCTGTCTCCTGAGAAGCTCTGCCAGAGCATGACAAATACAGAGGCAAATGCTCGAAGTCAACCATTGGACTGAGAACCAGGTCCCCATTGGAGGAGTTAGAGAAAGGATCAAAGGAGCTTAAGGGGGGTTGGGGATTTGGCTCAGTGGTAGAGCGCTTGCCTAGGAAGTGCAAGGTCCTGGGTTAGGTCCCCAGCCCCCCCCCAAAAAAAAAAAAAAGAAAAAAAAGAAAAAGGAAAAAAAGGAGCTTAAGGGATTTGCAACCCCATAAGAACACAATGCCAACCAACCAGAGCTCCCAGGGACTAAACCACCACCCAAAGAGTGCACATGGACTGACCCATGGCTCCAGCTGCACATGGAGCAGAGGATGGCCTTGTTGGGCACCAATGGGAGGAGAGACCTTGGTCCTGTCAAGGCTCGACCTCCCCAGTGTAGGGGAATATCAGGGCAGGGAGGCGGGAAGGGTGGGTGGATGGGTGGGGAAACACCCTCATAGAAGAAGGGGGGAAATGACATAGGGGGTTTATGGCTGGGAAACTGGGAAAGGGAAGAACATTTGAAATGTAAATAAATTTTTAAAAATCCAGTTAAAAAATAAAGAAAAAAAAGGCAAAAAGCAATAGAAAAGATTTAGTAGCATCAACCTCTAACCTCCACCTGCACACACACTGCAAACACACCTGCACACATGTATATATACTGTCCTATAGAAATTAGAACAGTAGCTTGCCTCTGGAGAGGTAGTACAAACTCAAACACAAAACTTCCTTCCAAGTGTATGTTTTTTATCAGTTTTCCTGCCTCAAATATCTTCTATCTCTTAACAGTATCCTTTTCAGGATGCATCTAGACCTGGAAAGTTGAAGACACTTAAAAGAGATTTGCTGAATGAGTGGGTAAGTGAATAACAAATGCCTCCTCCTCTCTGGAGGCCTCTCTTGACTCCCTTACAAAACCCAGTTGCTCTCTCCATGTCCTCACAAGGCTCATTTTCAAAGCTTTATGATATGGCTTCCCAGGTGGTATGCTATGCTACCTACTTACACATACATATGTAATATTACCCGCTAGACTGGCAACCTTGCTTTGCTTTATCCCTGTATTCCCAAGCCCCTAACAAAAGGACTGGCTTTTAACAAGCACTCAGTAAGTTTGTTAACTGAATGAAATTCCCTGAGGAGAGTGATGAGTAAGCAACCCATGATTCATATTAAAACTTCTTTTTCCTGGAGAAATAAACAATATTCAGAGCTGTGATACACTCAACCATGCACTCTATAAATATTTCTAGGTTTCAACTATCATCCAAAGCATCTAAATTTAACTCATTCAACACATACTTATGAGTAATCTAAATACATACGGATAATGGCTCTTAAGGGGCTTACAGCCCAGTCAAGGAAACATAATAAAATATGAAGGAAAACAGGCAACTGTGAGTACTGGCATAAGAAAATACACAACTAGGGTCCAAGTAATTGGTAAAACCAAATGCTGTTGGTTTGCAAACTGAAGATATCATTTCAAATGAAGCCCATGGTCCACATTATCTATGGACAGTGTATACTGAATGAACAAGTTTCTTCATGGTCTGCAACAAAATGAGAAAAATGAACAGTACAGAGTTTTTTCTTCGTGAAGTATCTAATTCAATTATAAAATCGACATCTTCCTCCTGCCCTTGCAGTGTTAAAAAACATGTATAATTTATTTTCAAAAATTTTGGTGACAGGAGAATAGTTGTTTTTGCATGACTCTATTTTCATGTTTTTGGATACAAACTTTCCAAACGCTCAACAGAACATCCTGAAGAGATGGGACATGAAATAAACATTTCAAGATCTGACCTGGTGGAGTAGATTATAAAGAGGGAAAAGAGCATGAGCAAACTGTGGATCCCCATGGAGATGTGGATGTCCAGGAAGATGTGGGTGCCATAAAGAAGCTAATGAACAAGACCTAAATCAACCTGACTCAAGTTGGAAAACCTACAGCTGCAAATGCTGCTGTGACAATCTGCCAGTATTAAGTACCCTTTGAGCCCATAGGAAACAATCATAAATAATGGATTTTCCCCATCTCCTCAGTTCCCCATCTCCTGAGGTGTATTGAGGATCTTGCAAAAAATGAGGAAGATTCAGAAGAGAACAATGAATCTAATAAAATAATCAAAATATAAAGGCTAGTTGGTTCCCAAAAGGTATTGTTTTAATTGGGCTTCGACTTGGAAAGAAAAGGGTGTTTCTTCTTACAGTTTGAAGAGAAGTCAAAGCAAGAACGGAAGGCAGGAATCCAGGGGCAGAAACGGAAGAAGAGGCCATGAAGGAATACTGTTACCTGGCTTGCCCTGTATGACTCACTCAGTTTGCTTTATAACCCAGAACCACCTGCGAGGCTGAGCCCACTAACGCCAACCATTAATCAAGAAAATACCCCCACAAACTTGCTACAGGCCAAGTTAATGGAGGCATTGTCTCAGTTGTAATTTCTTCTTCCCAGATGATTCTGGCTTGGTCAAGATGACAAAAAAACCTAGCAGATACTATTCAATCCAATTCAAGCTTCATTCTGCTCTGATGAGGCTCCAGGAATATCAGCAAAACTAAGATTCATACTAAGGAGGTAATGGTTAATTTTCACTGTCAGTTTGACTGAATTTAGAATCAACCAAGACCTTTCCAACACTGTGTTCCTTTAATACAGTTCTTCATGTTATGGTGACCCCCAGCTATAAAATTACTTTTGATGCTACATCATAACTGTAATTTTGAAACTGTTATAAATTGTAATGTAAATATCTGTGTTTCCTGATGGTCTTAGGTGACCCCTGTGAAAGGGTTGTTCAACCCCAAAGGGTTAAGAACAGCTGATGTAGGAGCTGAGAGGATTAACTGAGGAAAAAGATCTGCTCTGCATGTAGGTAGTACTACCCCCTAGGCTAAGGACACAGATGAAGTGAAAAGGGCAAATGAGGAAAGCCAGCATGGAATGGGCCTTTTAGTGCCACCCAACTAAAACTGCCCACTATTGCCGGGCCCACAGCTCCCTGCTCCCAAACCCGGTGGGAGAGAGAACTGATGACTGAGACATGTGGGCAATCCTGAGACTGCAGGACAGGAGAGACTGCCACTTGTGCCCACCTTTGCCCATATCCCTGGCTGAAGAGGAAAGTGTATAAGGCCTCTGGGCACAGGAAAATAGGGGGAATCAAGCTGCAGGAGCCCTGCGGTCCACATTGCACCGAATCTGAAGTCAAACAGCTCCCTGCACCCAAATCCTGTGGGAGGGAGATCGAGACCTTCAGAGGGACAGACACCCCTGGGAAACCAAAGGAGACTACTCTCTGCCCACATTTCTGACTCTAGAGGAAAACGCCTTGCGCCATCTGGGCCCCCTGTGCACAGGGACCCAGGAGAAGGAGGGGCAGGCCCTTCTGGTTGCTGCCCTCACGGAGAGCTGAAACCCAGCCCTGAGGATCGACTTCAGGCCCAAGACAAGAGGTAAGACCAACATTTCTGCTCCAAGTGACCTGCCTGGTGGACTCAGGACACACAAAGGCAAAATTCCTCTGGGACCGGACACTTTCGGTTTCTAGCTGGCGCCCAAACCTCGCTGATCCCAGCCCACAGCTCCCTGCTCCCAAATACCATGGGAGAGAGAGCTCATCGCCCAGACATGCGGGCAATTCTGAGACTGCAGGGCAGGAGAGATCACCACTTCTGCACCCCTTTCCCACATGCCAGGCCAAAGAGGAAACTGTATAGGGCCACTGGGCACAGGAAGATAGGGGCAGTGAAGCTGCAGGAGCTCTGCAGTCCAGACTGTGCCCAGATCTGAAAGGACCTGGTCAAACAGCTCCCTGCACACAAATCCCATGGGAGGGAGAGCTAGACCTTCAGAGGGACAGACAAGCCTGGGAAACCAGAGGAGACTACTCTCTGCCAACATTTCTGACTCTAGAGAAAAACACCTAGTGCCATCTGGGCCCCCTACACACAGGGACCCAGGAGAAGTAGGGGCAGGTCTTTCTGGTTCCCACCCACAGGGACAGCTGAAAACCAGTGGACAGGAATGGACTACACACCTGAAAGCAGAACACTCTATTCCCATAACTGGCTGAAAGAAAACAGGAAAACAGGTCTACAGCACTCCTGACATACAGGCCTATAGGATGGTCAAGCCACTGTCAGAAAGAGCAGAATAAGGAAATACCAGAAACAACCTGATGACAAGAGAAAAGCGCAGGAACCCAGGCAACAGAAACCAAAACTACATGGCATCATCAGAGCCCAATTCTCCCACCAAAGCAAACATTGAACATCCAAACATACCAGAAAAGCAAGATCTAGATTTAAAAATCACATTTTATCATGATGATGGAGGACTTTAAGAAAGACATAAAGAACTCCCTTAGAGAAATGCAGGAAAACACAAGTAAACAAGTAGAAGCCCTTAGAGAAGAAACACAAAAATCCCTGAAAGAATTTCAGGAAAACACAATCACACAGGTGAAGAAATTGAAAATGGAAATAGAAACAATAAAAAAGTACAAAGGGAAACAATAAAGAAAACCAAAGGAAGAGACAAGGAGCCTAAGATACAAGCATCACCAACAGAATACAAGAGATAGAAGAGAGAATCTCAGGAGCAGAAGATTCCATAGAAGTCATCGACACAACTGTCAAAGATAATGGAAAATGGAAAAAGCTACTGCCCCAAAAAGTGCAGGAAACAATGAGAAGATCAAACCTAAGGATATAACAGGTATAGAAGGTATAGAACAGGTTGGGAGTGAAGGCTCCCAGCTCAAAGGACCAGTAAATATCTTCAACAAAATCATAGAAGAAAACTTCCCTAACCTAAAGAAAGAGATGCCCATAAACATACAAGAAGCCTACAGAATATCAAATAGATTGGAGGAGAAAAGAAACTCTTCCCGTCACATAATACTCAAAACACCAAATGCACAAAACAAAGAAAGAATATTAAAAGCAGTAAGGGGGGTTGGGGATTTAGCTCAGTGGTAGAGCGCTTGCCTAGCAACCGCAAGGCCCTGGGTTCGGTCCCCAGCTCCGAAAAAAAAGAAAAAAAAAAAAAAAGCAGTAAGGGAAAAAGGTCAAGTAACATATAAAGGCAGACCTATCAGGATTAAACCAGACTTCTCACCAGAGACTATGGAAGCCAGAAGTTCTTGGGCAGAGGTTATACACACCCTGAGAAAACACAAATGCCAGCCCAGGGTACAATATCCAGCAAAACTCTCAATTAACACAGATGGAGAAACCAAGATATTCCATGACAAAACCAAATTTATACAATATCTGTCCAAAAATCCAGCACTACAAAGGATAATAAATGGTAAAGCCCAACACAAGGAGGCAAGCTACACCCTAGAAAAAGCAAGAAACTAATCATTTTGCAACAAAACAAAGACAAGCACACAAACATAATCTCACCTACAAATACGAAGATAACACCAAGCAACAATCACTATTCCTTAATATCTCTCAATATCAATAGACTCAATTCCCCAATAAAGAGACACAGGTTAACAAACTGGATACGTAATGAGGACCCAGCATTTTGCTGCCTACAGGAAACACACGTCAGAAACAAAGAAAGACACTACCTCAGAGTAAAAGGCTGGAAAACAACTTTCCAAGCAAATGGTCTGAAGAAGCAAGCTGGAGTAGCCATTCTAATATCAAATAAAATCAATTTTCAACCAAAAGTCATCAAAAAAGATAAATAGGGACACTTCACATTCATCAAAGGAAAAATCCACCGAGATAAACTCTCAATCCTAAATATCTATGCTCCAAATACAAGGGCACCTACATACATAAAAGAAACCTTACTAAAGCTCAAAGCACACATTGCACCTCACACAATAATAGTAGGAGATTTCAACACCCCACTCTGATCAATGGACAGATCATGGAAACAAATTAAACAGATACATGGACAGACTAACAGAAGTTATGAACCAAATGGACTTGACAGATATTTATAGAACATTCTATCCTAAAACAAAAGGATACACCTCATGGTACTTTCTCCAAAACTGACCATATAATCGGGCACAAAACAGGCCTGAACAGATATAGAAGGATAGAAATAATCCCATGCATCCTATCAGACCACCACGGGCTAAAGCTGGTCTTCAATAACAACAAGGAAAGAACACCCACATACACATTGAAGTTGAACAATGCTCTACTCAATGATAACCTGGTCAAGGAAGAAATAAAGAAAGAAATTAAAGACTTCTTAGAATTTAATGAAAATGAAGGTACAACATACCCAAACTTATGGGAAACAATGAAAGCTGTGCTAAGAAGAAAACTCATAGCTCTGAGTGCCTGCAGAAAGAAACAGGAGAGAACATGTATCAGCAGCTTCACAGCACACCTAAAAGTTCTAGAACAAAAAGAAGCAAATACACTCAGGAGGAGCAGAAGGCAGGAAATAATCAAACTCAGAGCTGAAATCAACCGAGTAGAAACAAAAAGCACTATACAGACAATCAACAGAACCAAAAGCTGGTTCTTTGAGAAAATCAACAAGATGGAGAAACCCTTAGCCAGACTAACCAGAGGACATGGAGAGTGTGTCCAAATTAACAAAAGCAGAAATGAAAAGGGAAACATAACAACAGAATCAGAGGAAATTCAAAAAATCATCAGATCCTACTACAAAAGCCTATATTCAACAAAACTTGAAAATCTGCAGGAAATGGACAATTTCCTAGATAAATAACAGGTACCGAAGCTGAATCAGGAACAGATAAACCATTTAAAAAACCCATAACTCCTGAAGGAAAATAAGCAGTCATTAAAAGTCTCCCAACCAAAAAGAGCCCAGGTCCAGATAAGTTCAGTGCAGAATTCTATCAGACCTTCATAGAAGACCTCATACCAATACTATACAAACTATTCCACAAAATTGAAACAGATGGAGCGCTACTGAATTCCTTCTATGAAGCCACAATTACTATTATACCTAAACCACACAAAGACCCAACAAAGAAAGAGAACTTCAGACTAATTTCCCTTATGAATATCGACGCAAAAATACTCAATAAAATTCTTGCAAACCGAATCTAAGAACACATCAAAACAATCAAACATCATGATTAAGTAGGCTTTATCCCAGGCATGCAGGGATGGTTTAACATACGGAAAACCATCAACGCAATCCATTATATAAACAAATTGAAAGAGAAAAACCACATGATCATTTCATTAGATGCTGAGAAAGCATTTGACAAAATTCAACACCCTTCATGATAAAAAAGTCCTGAAAGAATAGGAATTCAAGGCCCGTACCTAAACATAATAAAAGCTATATACAGCAAACCAGTTGCTAACATTAAACTGAATGGAGAGAACCTTGAAGCAATCCCACTAAAATCAGGGACTAGACAAGGCTGCCCACTCTCTCCCTACTTATTCAATATAGTTCTTGAAGTTCTAACCAGAGCAATCAGACAACAAAAGGAGATCAAAGGGATACAGATTGGAAAGGAAAAAGTCAAAATATCACTATTTGCAGATCATATGATAATATATTTAAGTGATCCCAAAAGTTCCACCAGAGAACTACTAAACCTGATAAATACCTTCAGCAAAGTGGCTGGGTATAAAATTAACTTAAATAAATCAGTAGCCTTCTTCTACACAAAAGAAAAACAAGCTGAGAAAGAAATTAGGGAAACGACACCCTTCATAATAGTCCCAAATATTATAAAATACCTCGGTGTGACTTTAACCAAGCAAGTGAAAGATCTGTATGATAAGAACTTCAAGCCTCTAAAGAAAGAAATTGAAGAAGATCTCAGAAGATGGAAAGATCTCCCATACTCATGGATTGGTAGGATTAATATAGTAAAAATGGCCATTTTACCAAAAGGGATCTACAGATTCAATGCAATCCCCATCAAAATTCCAATGCAATTCTTCATAGAGTTAGACGGAACAATTTGCAAATTCATCTGGAATAACAAAAAACCCAGGATAGCTAAAACTATCCTCAACAATAAAAGGACTTCCGGGGGAATCACTATCCCTGAACTCAAGCAGTATTACAGAGCAATAGTGATAAAAATGGTATGGTATTGGTTCAGAGACAGGCAGATAGACCAGTGGAATAGAACTGAAGACCCAGAAATGAACCCACATACCTATGGTCACTTGATTTTTGACAAAGGAGCCAAAACCATCCAATGGAAAGAAGATAGCATTTTCAGCAAATGGTGCTGGTTCAACTGGAGGTCAGTATGTAGAAGAATGCAGATCGATCCATTCTTATCACCCTGCACAAAGCTTAAGTCCAAGTGGATCAAGGACCTCCACATCAGACCAGATACACTCAAACTAATAGAAGAAAAAATGGGGAAGAATCTCGAACACATGGGCACTGGAGAAAATTTCCTAAACAAAACACCAATGGCTTATGCTCTAAGATCAAGAATCAACAAATGGGATCTCATAAAACTGCAAAGCTTCTGTAAGGCAAAGGACACTGTGGTTAGGACAAAACAGCAACCAACAGATTGGGAAATGGTCTTTACCAATCCTACAAGATAGAGGGCTTATATCCAAAATATACAAAGAACTCACAAAGAAAGACTGCAGGGAGAAAAATAACCCTGTTAAAAAATAGGATTCAAAAAAAATAGGGTTCAGAACTAAACAAAGAATTCACAGCTGAGGAATGCTGAATGCCTGTGAAGCACCTAAAAAAATGTTCAACATCTTTAATCATAAGGGAAATGCAAATCAAAACAACCCTGAGATTCCACCTCACACCAGTTAGAATGGCTAAGATCAAAAACTCAGGTGACAGCAGATGCTGGCGAGGATGTGGAGAAAGAGGAACACTCCTCCATTGTTGGTGGGATTGCAGACTGGTACAACCATTCTGGAAATCAGTCTGGAGGTTCCTCGGAAAACTGGACATTTCACTACCTGAAGAACCAGCTATACCTCTCTTGGGCATATACCCAAAAGAAGCCCCAACATATAACAAAGACGCGTGCTCCACTATGTTCATAGCAGCCTTATTTATAATAGCCAGAAGCTGGAAAGAACCCAGATGCCCTTCAACAGAGGAATGGATACAGAAAATGTGGTACATCTACACAATATAATATTACTCAGCTATCAAAAACAATGACTTTATGAAATTCATAGGCAAATGGATGGAACTGGAAATATCACCCTTAGTGAGGTAACCCAATCACAGAAAAACACACATGATATGCACTCATTGATAAGTGGATATTAGCCCAAATGCTCGAATTGTATTATGCTAGATACACAGAACACATGAAACTCAAGAAGAATGACCAAATTCAGATGCTTCACTGTTTCTTTAAAAGGAGAACAAGAATATCGTTGGCAGGGAATAGGGAGGCAAGGTTCAGAACAGAGGCTGAAGGAACACCCATTCAGAGCCTGCCCAACATGTGGCCCATACATATACAGTCACCAAACTAGATAAGATGGATGAAGCAAAGAAATGCAGGCTGACAGGAACCGGATGTAGATCTCTCCTGAGAGACACAGCCAGAATATGGCAAATACATAGGCGAATGCCAGCAGCAAACTACTGAACTAAGAATGGAACCCCCGTTGAATGAATCAGAGAAAGGACTGGAAGAGCTGAAGGGGCTTGAGACCCCATATGAACAACAATGCCAACCAACCAGAGCTTCCAGGGACTAAGCCACTACCCGAAGACTGTACATGGACATACCCTGGGCTCCAACTGCATAGGTAGCAATGAATAGCCCAGTAAGGGCACCAGTGGAAGGGGAAGCCCTTGGTCCTGCCAAGGCTGGACCGCCAGTGAAGGGGATTCTTGGGAGGAGGGTGGTAATGGGGAAAGGGTGTGGAGGGGAACACCCATATAGAAGGGGATGGGGAGGAGCTAGGGGAATGTTGGCCTGGAAACTGGGAAAGGGAGTAACATTTGAAATGTAAATAAGAAATACCCAATTTAATAAAGATGGAAAAAACTGGCCACTATTATATACACACATATATACATATGTACATATATTCACATACGTGTATACATGTATACACATATATATGTAATGATAATAATAAAGAAACAATTCCATAAATAAGAGGCTCAAAAATAAAAGAATACTGAATTAAACCTTCTAAAGACTGCAGGTAGTAGAATTATTGGATATAGAAAATGGGATGTTTAGTTAGCTTAAAGAAATAAGAAACTGAAATGAGCAAAGAGTAATAATAAACTATGACATAACAAAACAAAACCAAAACAAAATGTTTCTCAAAGTAAGAATAACTCAAAAAAAAATATATTTCTCCCAAATGGCTACTGAAAAGATACAATCAGAGAGAGAGAATTAGTGAATCTGAAGAAATATAAAATAGGGCTCAGAATGAGAAACCATAAAAATAAAAGCCACAAGAAGGACAGAATATGGTGTTACATGCCTAGAAGTCTAGTACTTGAGAAGCTGAGGCAGGAAGATCTGGGAACTGGAGGCCAGTTTGGACAACTTCGTCTATCTGAAGAGGGGAAAAAGTGCAAAAAAGTTCAGGAAGCATAAGATTTATCACTATTCCCAAGGGGAGAAAGGCATGGTGCACAACCAACAATGCCTTATCTACCTTTCCAGGTCCCCACCTTCCCATTGTTCTTGGTGGGATGTATATGAGCATTCTCCAGGACAACACACTCACACCCTAGAGCAATCCTATGACTACATTGCAAGATTTTAAAAAGGAATTTATATATTTGTATTCCAGATACATGTCAAGGGTACATTCCACCCTGTCCCCACAGCTAGGCATCTGTAACACCGGGGTAAAATTCACAGAATCTAGAAAATAAACAGTAGCAGGCTGGCTAGGGTAGATGACTTAATACCACTGAAGTAGTGGTGAGCTGGCCACTCTTTCTCCATTATCCCACAAGATGGAATCCAATCAGCCCCCAAACTAATTTAAGGCCAGGTAACTGCAATGCAAGGAGAGGAGAGAAACAGGTCTTGCAGAGACGGACCTTCTCTCCAAGAAGAGGAACTACATCTTCTCCTCCCACACTAGACTCAGACTCTAGATGCAGACATGAGGGGACATGAGGGGACAGCTGAACAGGGCTAAAAAAAACATCCAACACTGTCTGCCATGACCAAAACTGAGGGCTGGCGAAAGAGCACAGCTGGAAGTTCAACCCCAGACCTCACCTCTGAACGCAGCAGTGACAGCACATTAGGGGTCAGTGTCTGCTGCACTCACCAATGAGACTGAGTCTTTCTTCATTTTTGTCATCATATCAGGAATGTACTTTCTCGTTGTATTTTTAATTGGCACTTTCCTAATAAATGGTGATACCGAGAAGTTTTTCATGTGTTTATTTGCTATCATGTGCTTATCCTCCTTAATTATGTTTATTCAGATCTTGGGTTGTTGATCTTAGCAAGCCAAAGCCTATACAATATATGAAGTTTTTAGAAATCTGTAGGTTCTTTTCATTATTTTAATGGCATATTTTGAAAAGCAAAAGATTTTATTTTTGATAAGGCCCAAATTATTATAGTTTACTTTTTTTATTTACTTAATGTAAATTTGAGGCTAGAGAGATAGCCCAGTGGTTAAGAATACTTGCTGATTTTACAAGAAAATTGGGGTTCAGTTCCCAGCATCTACATTGGGCAGATCACAATCACACAACCACCTCCAGGTCCAGGGTATCAGATGCCCTCTTCTGGCTTCAGTGGATATCCCCCGACACACACACACAAATAAATATGAAAATAAATCTTATTAAAAATTAAATATAGCAGTAGCTTAGAATAGGATATAGGGATAACCAACCTTATTACAGGGAGAGGGTATCAAAGACAATGCTTTCTGCATTGATTTAGTAAATAAATGAGCACCTACCATCAAAACTATCTCCTCAAAGGACATCAACAACCCACCATGAAACCAAGTTAGCCTTGTTAGATTCCTATTTCTATTAAGCACACAGACCACTAAACTCTGTCCCTTCCCCCTTGATTCAAATCTTGAATCTCACTTTGCTCTACTGTCTTAAAATAATTCTCACAACTTCACCTCTTTCACCCATGCCAATAATTTCTAAATATCTACCTTTTCTCCCCAAGAACAGAGGCACGATAGCAGCAGTCAACATTTATTAACAGCCTGTGTGGCAGGCCCTATTTTCTAACTGTGTGTTACATATCTTTCCTAGAACATCATTAGTTTACACAACCAAATTCATCCCTCTGATCTTGAGGCCAGTTCTTCCTTCTCATTTATCAGTTTCTATGGAAAGAGATAAATAATTGCTGGTCCCCACCCCTGAAATAGGGTACCAATAATAGGTATACAAGTCCACCGAAGTCCAACTTTGGGAACCAGTAAATGAAAGCAGCCATACCAATAGGAGTCTCAACCCAGCATGAATGATGACTTCTCCTTAGACGCATGGATTCTTCACTTCAGTTAATCTTTCACCCTCTGTATAGGCTGACATCTCATGAGACGAAAAGATACATGCAGATAGGGTAGAAGTGTATAAAGCTGGCAGAGACTTCTCAGGTCTCATGACCCTCCCTAACCCTTCCTATGAGACAGGTCAATATTCCCAAGCTCAACAGTTACTTCTGATGAAAATGATAATGGCAGTGTGCACAGGGAACAGCATTCAATAGCTCACTAATGGGAAGGTGTGGTCTGTCTTCATTTATTCCAGTTTCCCGTCCCTCTCCCACAGTCAATTAATTTAATGATTCTCCAGTAAACTTCCCAGAACTGTTGGAGGTTTTAGACATAGATTAAGGTTCAAAATGGCTATTTCCCAATTTGCATTTTAAAATAAGATAATATAATTTAAAATTTTCTTACTATAAGTTGTTCATAACCTGTCCTCACCTGTTCTTCTCTATTCTGAAATACAATATAAAATAGCATCTCATTTAGAGGGAAAATGTAGTTTGAAGTTTAAAATATAAATATTTCATAGCATTTCACAGAATACCATGACACTGAGATATTCCACCACCTGAGCATGCTTAAGCACCACTGAACTAATAATTTGCAACTTATATTCTGCTAAATTGTTCTTGCCTGTGCAACGTGAAACTTTTCCTATGAGGAAGTCAGACCAAGATGGAAGGTCAGTCCAATTTACCTGAGAAAATACTAAGAAATAGGCCACCAGGACACCATAAATTTCTTCCTCCTTAATTCCTGACCCTAACTGCCCATCTTGTAGTGCCAACAAGCAGACAGGTAGACAAAAGCAACTTTCAGTGATGAGTGGACAAGTGGCTAGGATTTATATTCTGGTCACAGCAATCAAAATAACCTGGACTGCTCTTTCCAGTTAGACAAGCACATTCTAGATCCCCAGGATTTACTGCACAAAACAGCATAACAACACAAGCCAAAAACAAAAATACATATATTTATAATCCCAAAGAGAAATGCTAAAGCCAAATGATTTGAGGATTATTAGTCCTATGGAACTATGATCAACACAAATAGAGGGGGTTGACAAAACTCAGGGTTATATATGAAGGTGCACACCTTTAATCCCAGCACTTTTGATACAGAAGCAAATGGATCTCTGTGAGGCTGAGGCCAGCCTAGTCTACAAAGCAAATTCTAGATCCATCTGAACTATATAGTGAGACTCTGTCTCAAATAAACAAATAAATGAAACCCAAAGCTAGTAAGATAACTCAGCAGGTAAAGACATTTTATGACTAAGCCTAATGATTGATTTACTTAAGTTTGATCCCAGAATCCACATGGTAAAAGAAGAGAATTCCAGAAAATCTGACCTCTGACCACTATACCATGGCAAGTGTAAGAGAGTGTGTGTGTGTGTGTGTGTGTGTGTGTGTGTGTGCACGTGCACACACACGCACACACATACAACACATAAATATTATGTTTTAAAAAGTCACCATCAACAAGGCATGATGGCACAATTCTTTAGTCTACAGAGTAAGTTAAGTTCCAGGACAGCCAGGACTACACAAAGAAACCCTGTCTTGAAAAAATAAAAAAATAAAAAAAAATTTAAAAAAAGAAAGAAAAATATGTCTTTTAAGATATGCACTGTGCCCTATATACCAACAAGTTTGCCCTTCCTCCCAACCCTCTATCTGCCAATTAAAGAGTCCTGAAGTCCCTTTGGTTCTCTGCTCATCACCTGAAAACTAATTCCCAAACTATCTTCAGTTCCTGTCTTATTAGTTTGGGTTTCTTTGCTGTAATCAAACGACATGACCAAAAGTAACCTGGGGAAGTAAGAGTTAATTTGGCTTATACTTCCATGCTATAGTTCATCATCCAAGGCAGGAACTGACACAGGGCAGGAACCTGGAGACAGGAGCTGGTGCAGAGGCCATGGTGGGGTGCTGCTTACTGGCTTGGTCCCCATGGCTTGCTCAGCTGCTTTCTTACAGACCCCAGGACCACCAGCCCAGGGATGGCCCCACCCACAGTGGGCCAGGCCCTCCCCATCAGTCACTAAGAAATGCCCTAACAGCCTGCCGACAGCCTGATCTAAACACAGCACTTCTCAACTGAGGCTCCTCCTCTCAGGTGACTTTAGCTTGGGTCAAACTCATACAAAACGAACCAGCATACTTCTCAGTCTGCTCATGAGCTTCAGGTCCAACTTTTAACTCTAAAAGTTCCCCATGGACAGTAACATGAAACTTAACATAACCCAAATTAGCATAGTCATTTACTCCAGGAAATCTCAATACCCTTCCTCTCCTATGGTCCATATCTCCTAGCATTCTTACGTACGTGTGTGTGTGTGTGTGTGTGTGTGTGTGTGTGTGTGTGTGTGGTGCTAGGTACTTTGCAAGTGCTCTACATCCCCAATGGTAAAGTTGAGGGGCAATTCTGCCACCCTAAACATCCATGTCCACATAAATTACTAATCAAGGTTGAGAAAAAAGGCATTTGTTCCTGCTGTCAAGAACCTGGTTTACTTTTTAAGCATTCCTATAAGCCTGCTGTTGCAGTGTCTCCTACAACTTGAGCTTGTGTTCTGCAGATAAATCAAAGCAAAAATGATAGCCCAGAGACTAGGAGATAATGGAATCAATTCAGTAAAGTAGTGACAAGGGCCTGCCAGGATTGCATCACAGATGACTACACAGACTGAAACAGAAAGCAGGGGAGGGGACCCTAGAAACAAGGGGAGGAACTTCCAAAAATGAAATCAATCAATCAAATTATTTCTCCCCCTTTCTCCCCCTCCCTGCCTCTGAAACATGTTCTATTACGTAGTTCTAGCTGTCTTGGAACTCGCCATGTAGACCAAGCTGGCCTCAAATTCACAGACACCTGTGTGTGCCTCTGGAGTGCTGAAATTAAAGGTGTGCACTACTATACCCAGGCTCATTCAAGAGCAATTTCAAGTTTGGATTAAAGGATATAATAACAAATAATGTAAGGGAGGGAAAAAAAAAGATGGACTAGGAAATCCTGGAAGAGGAAAGGAAGAAAAAGAATACTATTTTAGGAAACAAGATCCCCCAAGGTAATGGCAGACTTTACTGTACTGCACAAATAAATGCAAAACTATTTAAATATAGATTTGAAGCTAATAATAAAGGTAGGATTAGGATAATGTTAAATTCTGGATCAACTGTAAAAAAAGCTCACTAGGCCCTAATGTTAACATTCTTCTCCAAACAGGAAAAAAATATTATTCCAATGCCCTATACACCCTAGTAGAAATAAATTCTTATTTTTAAATATTCAAAACAAACATTCTACATCTAGAGTTAAAACAAAGATGAGGCATTGAAAACTTGGCTCTGGTCATACATCAAAATTTAAATAATGGCACACTGCTATCAACACTCATGAGGCAGAGGCAGAGGCAGGAGGATCATAAACGCAGTCTGGACTACATACGTGAAATCCTGTCTCAAAACACTAAAATAAATAAATACATTTTAAAAATCAAGTTTTCACATTGTAAAAGTCTAGCTTACAGAATGTAGACCAGCAAGCCTGGGTAATACTTCTCCCTGCCTTACAAATTACTAAATTAAAAGACACTGATTCAGAAACAATAAAGGTTTTAAGTATAATTACCTAATAGCACAATTAACATAATATAGAAAATATCAGACAAAGGCTAGGAATGATATGGTTCCTGAAGGCTTCAGTTCAATTCCTAGGACCAAAGAAGAAAGAAAAGAAAAGAAAAGAGAAAGAAAGGAGAGAGGGAGGGAAAAGAAGAAGTTAGGAAGGAAGGAAAACAAAACACAAAGAGAAAGGCACTATAAAGGCACTCAGTTTTCATCTTAGGGAATCAGTAGTTACTGTCTAAGATTAATTAACAGACAGATTTATCTAGGATTATGGGTGAATCAACAACTAAAAATAGGATTGGTTAACGGAGTTTGTCTCCAAACAAGACTGGAAAAGAGCAGGGTAGAGGGCTTATTTTTTTATGAACTTATCAAGATTTGATTTTGTGTACTTAAAACTTTGATTTAAAAATTTTTGAGAAGTCTCAGGCTGTCCCAACAAGCCTGCAACTCACCGCATAGCAGAAGATGACCTTGAACTTCTGATCTTCCTGCCTTAATCTACTAAGTGCCAGGATTAAAGATGCACATCAGCACACCTGCTCTACGCCATGCTGAGGATCAAATCCATGCCAGGCAAGCACTCTGCTGAGTTACATCCCCAGCCCAATCAAAATGCCTTTTAAGGTGTGACAAATACATTCTGTTGAGAAAGATATAAGCGTAACAGCACTTTGTCACAGCACTTTCCTGTGACAGTGAGAGCTAACACAAATCATGTGGAAAAGAACATCTAGCAAAATTACAGAATGACTTCGTGTTCTTCTTGCAGCACTGGGAATCAAACCAAAAGTTTTGGGCATGCTACCCAAGTTTCACTGATGAGCTATAATACCCCCCGCCGTCCTAAACTTTCATTTGACCCACTATTCCATCCTAAAAAGTACAATATATATATTGTACTCAAGAGTATTGAATTCTGCAACATTTGTAACTTACTCATCCTATGAAACGAGCTGAATAAATCATGGTTCATCTACTTAATGAATACTATGCTGTGTATAGAGAAGGAAAGGTGGTTTCTACACATTGCTAAGAGCCATCTCTTTACAGGATGAAAAAAAGTCAAAAGGAGAATGCTGCTACTACTCATTTGAAGGCCTGACATGAAAATGCATGAATATACTGCATGTTTGCCTTTTGTATTCACTTTTAGTGAAATGACAAAAGTCTAAAATCAAACTAGTTACCTATGGAGAAGAGAAGCAAAGGGGAATGGAGCAGAGATTCTTTCATGAATATACCTCTCCTGTAGCTTTATCTTTGAAGCTATATTATATGTGATCATAAAAACAAGTACAATTGTCTTTTAAAAAGCAATTCCAGCAGTTCCTTATAGAGCTGCAGCAAATAGCTCTGTTAGGTCTGCCCACCTTTCTAACTCAGACGCTTAACTTTTCTTCTTCTTCTTCTTCTTCTTCTTCTTCTTCTTCTTCTTCTTCTTCTTCTTCTTCTTCTTCTTCTTCTTCTTCTTCTTCTTCTCCTCCTCCTCCTCCTCCTCCTCCTCCCTCCTCCTCCTCCTCCTCCTCCTCCTCCCCCCCAATACTAGTTGTAATGTCTTCATTACTTTTTTCTCTGAAGCTATCTATCCCCCACTTCCACTATGGTTTTCTCTCTTCCTTTTCTCCATCTTCCTCCTTGGGCAGGTGCTAAAATTTACAGCTTGCCTGCCCTAAGGTTGTTCTTTTAAATTCTAATAAAATTATCCATGAGCTTAAAAAAAGCAACTCCCCAAAAGATTAAAACTGTTTAAAGCCAACTATATTTTAAGTTGGTGACACAACCACAAAGAAATGATTTGACTATACATTCTTTATAACCATGGATCAAAACAAATAAAAGCCTACCACATTAAATAATAATGGGTCTTCAAGATGACTCTGTATAAAGTACCTGCTAAGCAACTGTCTTAGTCAGGGCTTCTAGTCCTGCACAAAACATCATGAAGCAAGTTGGGGAGGAAAGGGTTTATTCAGCTTACACTTCCACATTGCTGTTCATCACCAAAGGAAGTTAGGACTGGAACTCAAGCAGGTCAGGAAAGAGGAGCTGATGCAGAGGCCATGGAGGGATTACTTACTAGCTTGCTTCCCCTGCCTTGCTCAGCTTGCTTTCTTATAGAACCCAGGACCACCAGCCCAGGGACGGCAACACTCACAATGGGCTGGGCCATTACCCCCACCCCCCTTGATCACTAGTTGAGAAAAATGCCTTACAGCTGGATCTCATGGAGGCACTTCCTCAACTGAGGCTCCTTTCTCTGTAATAATTCCAACTTGTGTCAAGTTGACACACAAAACTAGCCAGTACAACAACCTATGTAAAAAAAACTAAACACAGTGGTTGCATTTGTAATCCCAGCCCCAGTACCCAGTAGAGTGAAACAGGAGGCAGCAACAGCATTGGCTGAAAGCTTACCTATGCAGTGCAGTGGCAGAAAGAACTAGAGACCCTACTCAAAACCAAGGTGGAAGGAGAGAACCAATTCCCAAGAGCTTTTCTCTGATCCCTATATATGCAAATGGTACATGACTGCCTCACTTTCTTTCACTGTTTCTCTCTCCCTCCTCCTTCCTAGGTGGGCAGGCAGAAGGGAAATGAGCATGAATCTATTATAGTCTTGAGAGATAACAGGCTTCACAGGACTCAAGTTCAGTTCCCAACACCCATACTGGGCAGTTTTCAACCACCTGTAATGCCAGTTCCCAGGGAAATGGCTCAGCAGGTTAAAGTAAATGAACTATAAGCCTAGCCACCTGGGTTCATTCCGCTCCTAGAACCCACTGAAAGGTAGAAGATGAGCTCAGACTTCACAAAGTGGTCTTCTGACCTCCACATGAACACTGTGGCACACAAGCCCATACATATACATCATAGGCACAACAATAATAAATAGCATTAAATAATAATAAATAGTCTAGAATAAAAAACTATGGGAAATGCCAGAGAGTTGTGAGAAATTAAATCTTTGAGCACAGTGTGGGAGACTGAGACATAAGGGTGATGAAGGTAAATAAAACTGCTGTATCTGGAACTGGGAAAGACTGATGTGAACACAGCAAACAATCCACACTTCACTAAGAAGGCAGGCCTCATTACATAGCTCAGACGAGGCAGAAACTCAGAAATTCTTTTGTTTCAGCCTTTCAAGAGCTGGGCTTTTTAAAAATGTGTGGCACCATGCCCAGAATAATACAGCTCATCTTTAAGTACACACACATTCATTCTATCTATCTATCTATCTATCTATCTATCTATCTATCTATCTATCTCCTAGTTTTGACCTCTTGAAAACCCTAGAAGTAACAACTGACCCAATAGCAAACCTTCCCACATGAAAAATAAAACTCCTCACGGCCAAACCAAGATCACTAAGGTCATTTTCCATCATAAGTAGGTAGGACTCCTAAGAAGATACAGGTCTGGAGCAAGAAACACTTAATAACCCTAGAACATCTTATGACAAAACCAAAAAAAAAAAAAACAAAAACAAAACTCTAAGAAACTCCTAGGACCCTGTCAAAAAGACTTTAAGCATTTACTTGAAACTCCCAATAAACAACAACCAAAAAAGGGACAAATTCAACATCAGCAAGGATAATAACTGTGATAGCTTGGGGGGCCAAATAAGATTACATAAGTGCATTTAAAGGGGCATCCCCCCAATAAAAAAATTATCTTCTGAAATTCAAGGAATCTGTATGAAATTTAAGGAAAACAAGCATCCATCCTATATTTCTGGTGTGAACTGTATGAAAGGTCATTGAAAGGTTGATATGGAAAAGGTTTTCTTTATGGTAGCATTCAAGCATTCCAACTGACAGAAGACATAACAGAAACAGAATATGGCATCTGACCACCCTAGCCACTTAAACCAGGAGAGTAAACCAGAAACCTACCATGTGCCACCTGGTAAAAGGCCATTACCACCTATCAATTCTTGCCAAGAAAATAAACTTGAATCTCACCAACTCACTCATTCTAACTACCAAATTATAAAAATATAAAAGATAGAGGAACATATTAAATAAACCATGAGGATTTAATGGAATACATAGAACCAACAGTTCACTTTTCTATAAGAACTAAATTGCAGAGACAGGAATGGTGGTATACACCTCTAATCATAGCACTTGCAAAGCAGAGGCAGGCAGATCTCTGTGAACTCGGAGCCAGCCTAGTCTACATAGTGAGTTCTAGGACAGCTAGGGCCATGTAGAGAGACTGAGAGAAACTGGAAAAAGAAAAAAAGATTTGAGATACCAACCAGAGACAGTGTATGACATCAGCATATTCAAACAAAACTGTTTTGTAAAATGAGAAGAGCAAGAGAGCACAGTAAATAAAGATTCTTGCCATCTGAACAAGCCTGAGCATCAAGTTCTATCCCCAGAACCCACAGGTGCGAGAAAACGAACTCCACAAAGTTGTCCTGACTTACACACTTACTTACACACACACACACACACACACACTTACACACACACACACACACAATCATCATCATCCATGATGTACCCATACATCATACGCAAACTCAAAATAAACTAAACATTTTTAAGCCAAAGAATCATGAAATGCTAAATATATATTTAATAATACTAAAGAACTCTTGTATTTTAGGTGTGGCATTATTGTTTAAAAGGATCTTTCAGATCTTCCAGGGACAGGAAAATATTTAAGGATGAAATGTGTCATTTGGAATTTGATTCAGAATAATCCAGAACACTGGAAGGTGGAAGGAGTTACAAACCATTACCCATTAATGAAACTAAAGCTATAAATTAATGGGTTGAAATTGAGTAATAAGAGTGATTTGGGAGTTCATTATGCTGCACTATTTTTACAAATGTTTATTTTCCTATATATAACCATTTTTTAAAATATAACTCTAAGCACCATGGGAAATGACTAAACACTGATACCAGCTAAGATAAAATATAAATTATTAATGTCTTTTAGAAAATGGAATAAAAATGTCCAGTATTTATGAGAACATGAAATGTTCTAAAGTGTTGCAATTCTGATTACTTACATGCTCATCTGATCTCCCCAACTAGAAGAGGAAGAACAATATTCAGATATCAGGGTCTCAGGCCTTCAAATAAATCCAGTAAAACATACCATGCATCTTAACTATCTCACTAACTGAATCAAGTATTTTTTTTAAAAAATACATTGTTGTAAATACATTCATTATATATGTATATATACATATATATACACATATGTATATGTATATGTATGTATATGTATGTGTGTGTGTATATATATGTGTGTGTGTGTGTGTGTGTGTGTGTGTGTCAGCATGTTTTTTCCTCAACAACAATACTCCTGATAGCTGTCTAGATAATCACATCACATCTCTGCTGAGGGCTAGACCAGGTTTTGGTTCTCACAACCCTTACATGACATATTCACTTTCTTTTACAAATTATACATTCACACACACACACACACACACACACGGAAGGAAGGAGTAGAAGAGAGACTCAGAGACAGTATTATAAGTTCTAACTAAGCTGATTATGTCATAGACATTTGGGGAAGGGGGTTGTTCCTTCAGCACTAAATCCCTTTTTCCAGCTTCTCTCACACCCTGGTGTACAAGCTCAGCTAGGACTCAAACAGCATCTTCTCTAGATTGATTTCCTTCCGTTCAGTTATTCACAAGGCCTAAGCAATATCAACACAACATCCCTGAACCCTTTCCTGTGGCTAACAGTTCAAAAAGTGTTTCTTTCTGCTGCTTTCTCTTTCAAAATCTGCCATAGACAGATTCCCTTCTTGCAGCTTAAACCAGTCTACGTTAAGTCTTGTCTATCAAAGCTCATGCCTTCACTGTGGGGCTCTTAAAGGTTCCTTCCCTTCCCCACGTGGTAGTGATGAGCACCTTTAATCCCAGCGCCAGGGAGGCAGAGGCAGATGGATCTCTGCTCAAGGCCAGCCTGTTTTGCAGAATGAGCTCCAGTACAGCCAGGGTACACACAAAAACAAAACAAAGCAATCCTTCCTTTCTCAGTGCAAACCAAAATAACTTCTCCCAAGTGTGAATGCACCCTGCGCCGATCCTTAACTTATGAACATCCCATGTAAAATATAACTTAGCGAAGTTTACTAGATCATCTTCACTGATCCCTCGGGTCCAGAACCTCCTGTCACATCTACCTAAAATCTCCCTAAAAATCCATCCCTTTTCTTTCCACTGCCCAAACCTCAAATCAGGCCTTCATCCCCTGCAGCATAAACTACTGCACAGTTCCACAGTCCATCCGCATTCCTTTCCCCACACACACTCCTGTCAGTAAAAACTAAGTAAACACTTTACATATATCCACCTATAAACTCGAATGGTTCATTATTACATTAATAAGTTAGAAAATACAGAAGTCCTGAAAGTTAAAATAGGTCTTTTCCCATGTTCCACTGGATCTTCTTATGCAACCCAGGCATGCCATTGTTTGGCCACTTCACTCTAACCTGCTGCTGCTAGTAGTTTACTTAAAAGCCCCAGCGAGACTTCATTACAGCTCTAACCGAATTCTTCAATGGCATAAGCCTATTTTTTTCAAGTCCATATCTTGTAATCTGTGTCTGTGTATGTATGGGGGTGGAAGGGGTATGTATAAAACTCATGTCCTTCCTGTATTTCAGCAACACTTTTTATCTCCCTCTGACTTTTGCTTTGTTTTTTTTTTTTTTTTTTTGGGAGCTGGGGACCGAACCCAGGGCCTTGCACTTCCTAGGCAAGCGCTCTACCACTGAGCTAAATCCCCAACCCCTCCCTCTGACTTTTGCAAAGTCTTCTCTGTCTGGATTGCCATTGCTCATGACAGCTGCTGATGTGTATTTAACTAAATGGTATATATAACCTAACAGACAAATTCTTGGAATGTCACCTGTCTTTTCAACAGGAACAAATCCTGAACATAATTCTTTCTTGCTTTTATTTGGAACAGCTTTTTTTTTTTTTTAAGATTTATTTATTTTATTTATATGAGTACACTGTAGCTGTCTTCAGACGCACCAGAAGAGGACATCAGCTCTCATTACAGATGGTTGTGAGCCATCATGTGGTTGCTGGGAATTGAACTCAGGACCTCTGGAAGAGCAGTCAGTGCTCTTAACCACTGAGCCACCTCACCAGCCCTGGAACAGCTTTTTTTAAAAGAAAAAAAAAAAAAAAAGAGTCTGGTATTGAGCAGTGTCGACACAGACCTTTAATCTCAGCACTCAGGAGGCAGAGACAGGTGGATCTCTGAGTTCAAGGTCTACAAAATGAGTTCCAAGGACAGTCATGACTACAAAGAAAAATGCTGTCTCAAAAAAAGAAAAAAAGGAAAAGAAAAGAAAGAATCTAGTTTCTTCTCAATACTTAAACGCATAATGAAAATATATTCTGGAGAACTGTGCTGTTGGGTAATATTTAACCATCACAGAAAAGCCACTTTACAGGTTTTTTTTTTTTTCTTTTTTTCGGAGCTGGGGACCGAACCCAGGGCCTTGCACTTGCTAGGCAAGCGCTCTACCACTGAGCTAAATCCCCAACCCCCACTTTACAGTTTTATTGTATATCAGATCCTATCAATCCTTATCCAAAATGTCCTTGTGTGGCACATGACTATGCCTAAAATGAATGAATTCAGTAAGAGTAATGGAGCTCGACTTTGGTTGGTTGTTTCTTCCTTATTTATCTTTCCAAATCCCAACAAACACCTCCTAAGCAAAAAGGATGTTGCAAGTCCAGGGATTAGTTCTCCAAGGGCCATGAAAAAAGTTAACCTTTGAAACTGCAACCAGCATTCCAGCCAGAAACTCATACAGACTTAACAGCCTGAATAAAAACATTTCCTTCCCTGTTTCAACCTTCCTGACTGCAACAGCTCAGAATGGAAGCACAGAATAACACAAAAACACTGTTCGAAATTTCATAAAATTTCAACAGGCTGGAGAGATAGCTCAGCAGTTAAGAGCACTGACTGTTCTTCCAGAGATCCTGAGTTCAATTCCTAGCAACCACATGGTAGCTCACAATCATCTGTAATGGGCATTCAATGTCCTCTTCTAGTGTGTCTGAAGACAGTGTACCCACATAAATGAAATAAATAAATCTTTAAAAAAAAAAATAATTCAACATGCTGACTCCAGGCTCTAATAACAGAAAGCCCAATCTCTGAGACTATCTTCCAGCCTTCAAGGTCCTTCTACCATCTGCTGTGGCTGGAATAGAAGCACTGTGCTGGAAAGGGAAGAGATATTAGGGGAAGAAAGCACAAGAAAAGTCACATCTCAACTCCCAGTGAGAGAGAAAGAAAGAAAGAAAGAAAAAAGAAAAAGAAGGAAGGAAGGAAGGAAGGAAGGAAGGAAGGAAGGAAGGAAGGAAAAAAAAAAAAAAAAAAAGCTGTTTGCCCATGCTCAAGTAAGCAACCCTAATTGAACTCAGTGGGATAGATACACTTACACAAGGAGAAACATGAAAGTAGTTGGAGTCTAGGAGAAGAAAAAGTAATGGTGAGAAATATGATCAAAATATATCAGATATATGTATGAAATCTTTCCAAAATTTCCAATTTTTAAAAAGAAGCGAGTCTTTTCTCCATGCTTGACAACAATGAGAGGAGCTCATGTCCACTTTTAAGCCATCAGATTTCCATTAAGAACCCGCTTCTTTTCCAAGTCCTCCCTTTCTTTCAGTTCAAGTCTCAACCTCTTCTGATAATCCTATCTTTTCTGCTTTGACCCCATGTTTTCAACAGATTTAATTTGGATTAAATCAGAGCCACATGGAGGTACCAATTTACATCAGACGGCACAATGCTTTGGAAAGTTATTTTAAGAGTTATGAAATTAGACCTAGCAATTCTACTTAGGTATAAATACTCAGGGAAAATGAAGCACATGTTCACACTAAATGTTCATACTAATATTTAGCAATGAAAAGGGAGGAACAACCAAAATGCCTAACAACTGATGAAGGAAGAAGTAAAATGTGGTACATGTACACAATGGAATATGCCCCACAGGCCAGCCTGGTCTACAGGGTTACAGCCAAAGCTACACAGAGAAACTCTGCTGAATATAAATATAAAAATACATACATACATACATACATACATACATACATACATACATACATACATACATAGTTAAAAGCCAGGCAGTGGTGGCATACACCGTTAATCCCAGTACTCAAGAGGCAGAGACAGATGGTTTTATGCTCTGGACTGGTCTACAGAGCAAGTTCCAGGCCAGCCAGGACTACACAGAGAAACTCTGTTTCAAAACAAACAAACACAAACAAACAAACAAACAAACAAAATACTACCCACAAAGAAAATACAATAATCCTTGAAACAATTATACAAAGGAAACGTAGCTATATACACAAAGGCTTAGGTATCATTTCATGTATATGAAATGCCCAGAACAAGTAAATTTATAGTAACTGAAATTAGATTAGTGATTACCTAGGATTGGAAGAGTTTGAAAGAATAAGAAGTGACTAGTGCTACAGTTTTGTTTTGTTTTGTTTTAGGGTAATAGAATGCTCCAGAATTACATCATACTGTTCACTCACAGCTCTAAGAGACATACTAAAAACATTTAGCTTAAAAGATTTTATAAGACCTAGGGTGCTGCACACTTTTACTCCCAGCACTTAAGGAAGTAAATGCATATGAGCCTCTGTTAGTTCACACCCAGACTGATCGACAAAGAGTTCCTCCGGGCCAATCCAGAGTACATAGAGAGATCCTGTCTCAAAAATAAATTACTAAGTTTTATAGTATTCCCAGCTTAACCACGCTCTCATTCTGACCTCACCTAAACCCCCTTTTACATCATCAGCTCCTAAATCTTCCCCAGGGTTCTCTTGCTTTACCCTCAACTTGAAATAAATTCTTGCCCAAACTTGACATGACTACTACCTCGTCATCTTTTACTTCTGAGTCAAACGTCATCTCTACAGTAACACCATCCCCCATCACTCTATCCAAAACAGGACAGCCATTGGGCATCCTCCTCTCTCAGCATCTCCATTGCTTCTCAACACATCCACATTACTTTGTGAACTTACTCAGTTTACCTATCAGATCCACTAGTCTGCTAGTACCACAAAAACAAGAACCATCTATCTACCAGGCATGGTGGCAGATGCCTTTAATCCCAGCACTCCAGAAGCAGAGGTAGGCAGATCTCTGTGAGTTCAAAACCTGTCTGGTCTACAGAACAGGACAGCCAGAAATACACAGAATACTCAAAAACAAACAAAAAGAACCATGTCATCCCCACATTCCTCACATTTAAGTAATATTTTCATCTCCCTAATAGGCCTGCCCTCATATGTACCACTCTTGGTTGATTATCACAGCCACCATCACCACCCTTACCCCTTTAGGGCCCTTATTCATCTTGCAATGAAAGCATTCTCTCCCCCAAAGCCTTCTTCTCTGACACTCCTTTGCACCCCCAGGGTAGCCAGCCACCTTCACTCCACCACCTAGTCATTGCTGGTAGGCCTGGTACCATAGCAATTATGTTGAGTTATACCTAGGGTTTGAAGAAGAAGAGGGGGCCGGGTGCTTTTATTTTGTACTTGTGCCTACTACTTTTAGAAAGCCTTAGGGCAAAAGAAAATCTTTTCATTTTTGTACCCTTAGGACTTGGCACATTGTCAGGCACAGTACTACTATGACTGATAACAGCTAACATTTATTAGATGTGTGCTTGACACTTCTTGGTTGTGTAGTAAGAGAGTAAATGAATTAATCAGTTCCTCCAATACCAACCTCAAGGTCGGTCTGATGGGGACAGCAGAATAGCATAAGGGCTAATTCAGACCACCACAAGGCCAAAGCCTTGGCCTACCCTGTTCCTATGCCTTCAAATCTTAAAGTATGCTTTTCTCAGAGTCCATTAATGTCAGGTCTCTTCAAACTCACTTAAAACACTTCCTTCCATTACTTACAACCCACTTCCTGGACTTGGTGCCTGGAAGCAATTTCTAGGATGTCACCACAAGCAATATTAAACTGCCTCACAGTTTCCTGCTGTGCATCTGCATTATCAGTTAAATTGCCTCATATTAACCACATTCCAGTCCACAGGGATCACTGAAACACTAAATAAGATTTAAACATACCTGTCCAAGAATGTCACTTAGCACTGTTCCTTTTATGCCTCTAGAAAATCTCTACTTGGGCTGAAAGTTTAGATTTCCAGTGAATTACCTGAATATTGGTGACCTCTTTCCTTTGTCACTTAGATGTTTGGTTTGATTCAAGACAATCTGTCATTATTTAAAATGAACACAGACTAAACAAACTCTTGTTAGTAAAAATAAGTAATGTTCTGCCCAGAACAAGACAATCTGCCTTACACTTATTAAATACAAAAACTTTTAAGAGTTCTAATAGCAAATTGCTCTTTTTAATTCTATATACATTTCAATCTGAGAACTTAATGTCTCGGCATCTTAATTCAGATCCTATTTATTAAACACAGCTCATAAATTCGTCCTGGACAATCATGCCAGTTCAAGTTTGACACAGGGAACTAAAAAACATATCTGATAGTCCTTGCTCTCAAGAAATTTGTGTCTCACTTAATATAAGCCAATTGAGGAACAAGACTTGGCACTGCCATCCTAATGTGGTTACAAAAACACAGAGAGGTGCCTGACCTAGGATGGGGGTACAGACAGCTGGTAGGGAACTGATATCTATCTGATCTTAAGCCTGTGGACTCCTACTCTCTCAAGTGAAAACAGTAATTAATAAGTAGGACCAGTGGACAGTTGTGTTTTATGAAATGATTTGCATTAAACATTACCATAACATGGTACCCAGCACAGAGTCTGCTGCAGCAGTCCCAGCTTCCCACCCTGAACAAACAGTAAATCACCTCCTGAATCTAAGAATGCACATGCTTTATCATGCATCATACTGCAGACACCAGCTTCACAATTACACACAGTGTTAGGTTTTAATCGATTTTTATTTTTTAATACTGGGACATTGTTAAATCAGTCTTAACCCTTGGCCATTAAAACTTTGTTCTCTCTGTTACCTGAAATGTGCCTTTCTATGACATTTCTGGCATAAAATACATAAGACTTGACAAGAAGGTGTAAAACAATCACTAAGTTCCTAATACAGGCCTGGTAGTCACATTGATCCTGTGTTTACCGCTCATAATGATCCTGCAGGCCCCTTCTACCCTAGGGAATCCAGATTCACAAATACACTGTCTCACTGCATGAGAAAGCTGGAATTTGAACCCAGATCTGATCTACACTGAGAAAAGCAAAAGAAAGAAGGGCCTAGAGAATGATCAGTGCCCCCCCACACCTACCTACCTTACAAGGGGGTCAGCACAATTAGCTTCCACTTCAGCCAAGTGAATAACCTGAACACCTTCTGTTCTGCTTGACAGAATGACCAGTAACAACCAAAGCCATTTTCTCCAATGACAAGGCCTAAATTGATTATTTCTTTACCTCCTGTCCCTCCATACTCCTATGACAGAAACTGCACAATTAACACTTGCTATTAAGTCACAACTAAATTTTATAACTTCTATTTTCATATTCTCTTTCAATCTCATCACAGTCTAACATATTTCCCAGGCCTTTTCCTTTTCTCTTTTAACCATTGAACAGTCTAGTTTGAAGATCAATAAGGCCATTCTTCATACTAATTTCACACTTGATGCAATTACACGCTTTGGTAAATTCCCTTACCCAAGTGCTCAGATATTACAGTGATGCATTCCACCAAACAAACTTACAAAACATACTTGTCAACCTGCTACTGTCAAGAGTGAGAGCAGATGACAGCTAGTCACCTGAACTCATTCTATTTTAACGTTCACTCAAATGCCTCCAGTCCAGCAAGTCTCTGAATTTCTCTGGAACAAGGAAGGTAAGACACATCCTTGTGTTTTCTCTGCAACTCTGAGGTGACTTACAGAAAAGTGTTTATATGCGCTGTTGAAATTCCAAGTTTACAACTCTTACTTGAAGGCTGGAATTTAGCCTGGAGTGCCTTTTTAATCCAATAGTTCACAAACTAAATCACTTTACCTCCCCAGATTCTCAGACTCTTGTTTGTGTTATATTCTAACCCCCTCCTCCCTTTCCTATTTAAAAAAAAAAAAAAAAAAAAAGGTCTTCTTAAGCCTCCACATCCATTTTCATGAGCAAACTTTTCTAATTTCATTCAGCAGGTATCACAGGATTCCTGCAAAATATACAAGACACCTTTTGTAAACGAGAACCCTAACTGCTGGAGAAACTGAACAGCTGGGCAAGGGTCACACTGCATGTGCACCACTTGGACATGAGATGCAATGTTTGAATAATTATTAGATTTTTGCCCTTGAGGCCCTTCCTCTTTCAAACTTCCCTAGTACAATTCTCAAAATGCTGAAATAAACACATTCCACGGACTTTCCTTTAAGAGGGTTTATGGTATCTTGTGAATGCTGTTTTCCAGAAAAGCCTATGTTATCAACTTTGTTTTTAAATATCCTTAAGCAATTCTATTAGTCATAGAGGAAAAAAAGTGAACATTTGCTAATGATTAGAGAGAAAGCATCTGAGTTCTAGGGCTGAGGAAGGGAGTGGCCAGAAGAGGTCTTGGCTGGAAGGAGAGATAGAGACCAAAGCAGTAACACCCAAATTGGACCACAGAAAAGTTGTACTTTCTAAAGTCAACTTGTAATGTTTCGGTGGGTACTAATGTTACAAATATCAACATTTTCACCAGAAAACTAAGGCTCAACCAGGGACTCCAAGCAAATGAAGGAGTGAGGGAATCTGTCAGATTGCATTATAAAACCTTTGCAAAATCAGGTGCTCAGTTACAACCTAAAGGTTTCTTCCTTCATAGCCTTCGGCCCTTGCTAGTGTAGACACTCAGATAAGAGGAAGAGACCGCAAAGGGCCTTCCTGTGCAGGCCATCCAGTCCTTAAATGTTCTAGAAGCCCCCTCCCTCTAAGAACCTCACACCACTTCTGTAATCGTTACAGGCCTCAAGCAGCCAGGCTGCAACCTCAGGACCTGCCAACTCTTGGGGTCGCCCCAAACACACCCTTATGAGGACTTGCTTCCGGAGACCTCCCCCCTCCCAGCAGCTGTATGACAGTTTTCTAGGGCTCCATACATCCCGCCAAAGGAGCCACCGCGTCACGTCAGCAGTTCCCGCCCTCAGGTGAGGAGGGGGACATCTGATCATCCGCGTCCCTCCACCCCGCGCGCACCCCGTCCCTGAGTCCTCCCGCATCGCCATGGCAACTGTCCCCCTCCCCGCCTGACGCCTCCACGCGGGGCGCCCCTCCGGTCCGGGCAACAAGTCCCCCCCAAGCTCGGTCCGCGGCCTGCAGCGATAGCCCAGCCTCGCCTCCCCACGCACCCGGCCCGGCTCCGCCCGGCCGCACTCACTTGATCCTGGAGCCCATGGTCCCGGGGCCTCCTCATGGACCCGCGGGCCCCGCTCGGCGCTGCGCTGCTCTGCCCGCCCGCCCGCGGCCGACCGGCCTCCCTCCGTCGCTCTCCCCGCCCCTTCCTCCCTTCCCTCAGGCAGGGGCCCGCCCGCTCGAGGCTCGCGCCCTTGCCGCCGCCGCTGCTGTCGCCTCCCGGGGTTAAAGTACTCGCTACAGCCGGGCGAACGCCATGGTCGCCCGCGCGCGTACCCGGCGCGCGCCGCCCCCCCGTCTCTCACACCGCCGCCCCCTCCCGCCCGCGCCGCTGACCGCGGGGTCTGCTGGGAAGTGTAGTCCACTCGCAGGAGGCTGGCCCGGGTGGTCCGGAAGAACGCACCAGGACACAGGTCTACCTGAAAGGCCTGAGGTTTCTCTAAGAGACCTAGGGACCTCTGTCCCACTGCTTTTCGTCCAGAAGAAACTTCCATCTGTCCCCAGAGGCCACTAAAGAAGTCTTCATCCACTCCTCAAGTGTAGAACTCTTGACAGGCTAAAGTTTGGGGTGTCTGAATTGGAGAGAAACAGTTGTCCTCCCCTCACGTATCCTTTAACTCAGGAACCCACAATTACTCTAGTTTCACTTAGTCAGGCTTCGGGGTTCTTGTGTCCCGAATTTGAAAAATGAAGTTCACAGACCATGGAGGTTTAGCTTTAAAGAGCTTTGTTGTTGTTGTTGTTGTTGTTGTTTTGTTGTTGTCGTCGTCGTTTTGGGTTTTTGTGGTTTTTTTTAAGACATCCATAAGTGGGAGCTTGGGGAGGCGGGAGAGGAGCCTGCCCTTCCCAGGAAATGGGGTACCATAGAACTGCACGCCAGGAGCTGAGGATGAGTTAGTCCAAATGTTTAACCTGTGGAACCAATGATTTTATTGGATTTTCTTATAAAGCATGAGTGAGGGTTGCTTACAGGAGTGTGGGTGACTCCAAAGCAGCTGCACTAGAAGATGTCAACCCTACACGCCCTCATGATGGCGTACTTCTTTAATCCAAGCTCTTGGGAGGCAGAGGCTAGCAGATCTCTCTGAATTTGAGGCCAGCCTGGTCTACAGAGCTAGTTCCAGGAGGGCCAGGGCTGCACAGAGAAACTCTGTCTTTAAGAAGAAAAAATAAAAAAGTCTACCCTTAGCCTCCTATAATCTACTACAATCTGTGTTCTCTAGCACCTCCCCAGGCCCAGAGGAATGTGCAATTAGAGTAGATTGCATACAAATGGCTGGGAGGACCAGGTGGAGTCTTCTCTGATAAAATGTTACCAACCAACAGGCCTGTTCCTGATGATCTTCAGCAAGCAGGCGCAGCTGTGATGACCAGGTTCTACAACCAATCACCGAAGTGAGAATATTCTGGAAATATCTGAGGGAATTTCCAGATTAGTTTAATTCAGAAGGGTGGCCTCTTCCATGGACTGACTTAAAAGAACAGGGAAGCTACAAGGCAGTCTCTCCCTCCCCTTCCTTCCCTCTTCCTCTCTCTCTCTCTGCTTCCTGACTGGATTCACGTTGTGTCCAGCAACTATGAGACAAATTAAACCCTATGTAGCCTTTTTTTTTTTTTTTTTGAGACAGGGCCTCACTATCCAGCTACCCAGCCTTGGTTGGCTCAGAACTCACAGAGAGATATACCTGCCTCTGCTTTCTGAGTGCTGCTGGCCTTAAAGGCATGCGCCACCACACCTGCTCTTCGCTTGCTTTAGTCATGTATTTCATCACAAGAAAAATGGGACTAATAGAGGACGTGAACGGTGGCTCAGCAAGGGCCACTGCTTCCTTTATTGGTCATTATAACCTGAAACTTCCTCTGATCACAACAGTCCCTGAAAGAAATTAACCAAAAGGAAACTATTTGAGAGCCAGGATCATCAACCTGCTACCTATCCCTGCCAGGCCCCTGAGAGACTCACTTTCATGAACCCTGGTTTTGTGTCCTCTAGGTCTGGAGGGGTCTCGAAGTAATAATGACAGATCCATTTAGTAGGGGCATGAGTGCATATCCTCTACAAATTAGGCACAGTCTGCCCCAGGCCTGGTTCCTGCCAATCCTCATGATGATTGTCCTCCGTTTTGCAAAGAGGAAACTGAGGCATATTCCCTGGAGTGATACAAGTAACAACAAGTGAAGCCAGGGGATCAACGTCAGTGCTGAATAGTTCCAATCACAGACAGACCTAGACATTCTTGAGGCTGGCACTTTTGGACACAAGTCAAAAGATGCTCCAGGCCCTGCAGGTCCCATTTAGTCCTGGGCCGTTTCTATTTCGCCCTCTCCTCCTTCAGTTTTCTCTTCTGAAACATTCATCCCTTCTACCATTTTAACCTTTATAACTCCGTGAAGTGCTCCCCCTGCTCTACACCCATCTCACAGTTGGCTACAGTAGCATCCTAGCCAGGCAGGCAGGGAGCTAAGAAAGTGCAGTGACTAGTAGAAAAACTCCTCCTCTGGGAGTGTCCTCCTGATGAAAATATGGTCTCCCTTTTGTCTATGCCTGGAGGTTGTTGAAGGCAAAGGGTGAACCTTTTTGAATTAAAAAAAAAAAAAAGAAAGAAAGAAATGTGCAAACTGCCATTTTGAATTCAAAGTCTTTGCACCCAGACACCAACACAGACTTATAAACACCCCAGGAGCAATGTTCTGCTAGACAGGCAAGGGCTCCATGTGTTTACTCACCTTGTTTCCTATGAAACCTCTCCAAGGAGCAGTTGTTATCAAGATCTTCTCTAGAATGAGCAGTCAGTTCAAAAGCTCTGTGCAGGAGACCATAAATAAAACAAAGTTATTTGGTGGAGGGCAAAAGCTGGCTGCTTTTCAAAGAAGGTTGTAGCCAACCTGGCCACAAAAATGTCTGAGTGCCTACTGGGTGGTGGTGAGTGTGTATATATGTGTGTTGTATGTTGGAAGGGGAGGCAAAGGGTGGGACTCCTGTATCTGCCCAGGTGGCCTCTAGACAGCAGGGTGGTCCAGGGAAAGAACATAGAGTGGGAGGGAGTTAGAGTCTGGCCTGTAATGTGGGCTGCAGCACTGTGAATTTAAGCAAATAATTGGGCAATCATCAGTTTCCACTTCCTCCTCTGTAAAATGGGTAGAGAAAACGAGGAAGAGCTCAAATCATAAGACAGACGGTGATGTAGGAGCCACACTGTAGGACCTGGAACCAGGCTCCTGGGTTCAAATCTCACTTCTACCTCTTAGAACATATGTGAACTTGGACAAGATCTATCTAAGCCCTCAGTATCTCAGTTCTTTGTAAAATGAGAACGAGGATAATATCCTACAGTGAACATGAGAGTTAAATTAGTGACTAACATATGCAGTAAGCACTCAAAGACTACTGGCAACTAATGTGTACAAAACTCTTAGCATGTTTATCTTAATGTTTATCTTCATTTGTTTGTTTGCATTGCTGGGAAATAAACTCAGGGCCTTGTGCTTGCAAGCACTCTAGTCCTGTTATGTCCCTAGCCCTCACATTTGTAATTAATAACAGTACGCATAATAAGGATTGGAAAGATAGTTCAATTAGCAAAGTGCTTATTTTGCAAGAATGAGGACCTGAGTTTGATTGCCAGAATCTGTTTAAGAGGAGGAGAAAAGTCAGGGATAGTGACGTGCATGTAATCCCAGTACAGGGAAGCCAGAGAGAGGTGGGTCCCTAGAGCTATATCTCAGTTCTAGATCATTAGAGACCTTGTCTCAAGGAAAAGGTACATGGTACCTGAGGAATGACATCTGAGGTTTCCCTCTAACCTACACACACACACACACACACACACACACACACACACAAACACATGTGTGTGTGTCCCAGCATACACACAAATATGCACACATGCTCACACACAGAGAGAAACATAATAGTTCTGTACTTGGGTTCAGGAATCCAAAATCCCTAACCTTCCTTTACTGCTTATATTCTGTCAGCTTCTATTCAGCTCCTCGGTAAAAGATAAAAATCAGAAATAACAGTAAGTGAAACAAAAATAGAAACTTGTCTCTCTTTCCTGTAAGGAGTAGAAGTGAAAATTACACAGCTAGGATGGCAATTCCATATCCTTAAAGCTCTAGAATTCCATCTCGCTGCTCTCTTTCTGATTTACAAACATTATCTTCCACTTCCTTGTCTAGGCTGGCTACTTGAACTTGAGCTGTCAGTCTGCTACCAGGAAGCAAGAACACATCTGCCCCAAGCTCTGACCTGTAAACACACATCCGCACCACTCACAAGTGCTTACACCACTTAGCCCAAAACTTAGTCATGAAACCTCCTTTTACTAGAAAATATGGACTTTATTCCAGACAGCCATGTGCACAGCTGAAGAAGGCAGGATTAGCATTTCCGAGAAACAAGCGGAGGGCAAATGTTGCTAGACAACCAGTGTTGGCCATGTTTGGTTTTGTGACGTTGGACAAGACACTGCATTTTTCCAAGTCTGTTTCCTCACGCTCAAAGCAAAAGAATCAGGCCAAAATCTCTTCCCAAAGTAATTTCCACTTCCAAAATTCTATAATTCAATGGCTCATTGTTTTCTAAGGTTTGTTTATTTGATGCCATTCACATAAAATGAGATCTCCCTGCCAAGTATGTGGCAAAATCAATTGTCAGAATTAAAATCTTCCAGTGAATGCCCCCATTCTCCTCCCCATTCCCTCCCTCCATCTGCCTCCCATGACTATTTTATCCCCCCTTCTAAGCGAGATTCAAGCATCCCTGCTTGGGCCTTTGTTCTTGTTTGGGTTGTGGAGTGTAACAGGGGTATCCTGAATTTTATAGCTTATATTCACTTATATGTGAGTACATACCATGCATGTCCTTTTGGGTCTTGGCTACCTCACACAGGATGATATTCTCGTGTCATTCATTTGCTGAAAAATTCATGATGTCTATGTTTTAAATAGCTGAATTATATTCCATTGTATAGATGTAACATTTTCTTTATCCATTCTTTAGTTGAAGGACATCTAGGCTGTTTCTAGTTTCTGGCTATTACAATAAAGCTGCCATGAGCATAGTTGAGCAATCGTCTTTGTGGGATGGTAGAGCATCTTTTGGGCAGATGCCCAGGAGTGACATAGCTGAGTCTTGGGGTAGAACTATCCCCAGTTTTCTTTGAGCCCGTCAAATTGATTTCCACAGTGGTTGTACAAGTTTGCAGTCCTATCAGCAATGGAGGAAAGTTCCTCTTGCTCTACATCCTCACTAGTATGTGTTATCATTTGAGTTTTTTGATCTTAGCCACTCTAACCACTATAAGATGAAATCTCAGAGTTGTTTTGATTTGCATTTCCCTGATGACCAAGGACTTTGAACATTTTTTAAGTGTTTCTCAGCCATTCGAGATTCATTTGTTGAAAATTCTCTGTTTAGCTCTGTAACCCATTTTTAATTGGGTCATTTGGGTCGTTGGAGTCTAACTTAAAGGCGGGGAGGGGTATCAGGATCAGGTGTGGGGAGGGGCAGGAGAGATGGCCAGATGTCCACAAGAATGAATGGAAATCTGCAATTGATGAGGGTGAGGAGGTGGTTATGGGTTAGAGAGACCTGGGATAAGGGAGGCACCCAAGAATTAATGAGTGACCCGAGATGTGACTCACAGTATTGTGGATATGGAACCTGAAAAGGCCACATCCTGTAGCCAGGCAGGAACCCCAGTGAAGCCATAAGGACACCAACCCACTCACAAAACTCTTGACCCAAAATTTATCTACGAGAAATGCAGGGATGGGAGATGGAGCAGAAACTGAGGGAACAGTAGACCAATAACAGACCCAACTTGAGACCCATCCTATGGGCAAGCACCGATCCCTGATACTATTAGTAATGCTCTGTTATGCTTGCAGACAGGAGTCCTCTGAGAGACTCTACCCAACAGATGGATGGGTGGATGGATGGATGGATGGATGGATGGATGGATGGATGGATGGAAGGATGGATGGATGGGTGGAAGGATGGATGGATGGATGCAGAGACCCATAGCCAAACAGTGGATGAAGCTTGGGGACTCTTATGGAAGAGTAGGAGGAAGGATTTTGGGCCCCGAAGGAGATAGGAACACCACAGAAAAACCAACAGTCATCTAACCTGGATCCTTGAGGCTCTCAAAGACTGAAGCACCAACCAAAGAGCATACACACACTGGATGTGGGTGCCCCTGCACATAGGTAGCAGATGTGCAGCTTGGTCTTCATGTGGGTCCTGAACAACTGGAGCTGGGACTATCCCAAAAGGTTTTGCCTGTATGTGGGATATGTTCTTCTAGCTGGGCTGCCTTGGCTGGCTTCAGTGGGAAAGGATACACCTAACCCCGCAGAGACTTGAAGTGCCAGGGTAGGAGATACTCAAGGGGAGCCTCCACCCTCTCAGAGGAGAATGGGAGGGCAGATTGGGGAAGGGTTGTGGGAGGGGGTGACTGGTAGGAGGGACAGTGAGCTGACTGTAAAGTGAATTAAAAAAAAAAAAAAAAAAACCTTCCAGTGAGAAGAGGACTGGAAACTTTGCCCTGCAGTCTGTTGTTAAAATAGTCTCACTATGAGGATAAAACAGATAAAAAGTCCACAGCATAGTGAGTCTTCCTGCATTGATATTCTGATGCCCCGAAGTGTCCCAGCTTGCCTCAAACCACCGTTCTCGTTGGTTTTTCTACTTAGTACTTAGGTAGCTGTGTTAGCAGAACAGTACCATGCACCATAATTATACAGCACTAAGTGGCAGAATAAATGGTCAATGAGTCAGGACTCTGTGGTCTGTTGTTTCAAGTACGTTTGCATCATTACATACATCACTTTAAGCTGGGTTCAGAGGCTGACACCGGTAATTCCCACACTTCAGCCGAAGTCAGAGAATTGCTGTAAATCTGAGGCCAGGCTGGACTACACATTGAGACTTTGTCTCAAAAAAAAAAAGAAACAAAATCACCACTTGAAAAAGTGCACATCAGTGGTCTTTAGTTTAATCTCATCATCACTACCTAATTCTGGAAGACTTTCTCCACCCACCCAAAGAAACCACGTCCCACTCCTAGTCACTTCCCCTTCCAATCTGACAAACAAGAGTTTACACCCTGCCTCTGTGGAGTGGTCTATTCCAGAAACATTGTGCAGGTAGAATCACGTGGTATGCAGCCTTTATCCCTTATCTCTTGCACTTTCTGTAAGGTTTTCAAAATCCATCTGTGTCATTGAATGGGTGAGTAATTCTTCTTTGTTGCCAAATAATGTATTTTGGCTGGCCATGCCACATGTTGTTGATCCACATATTGTAGATGGACATTTGGGTTGTTTTCTGTTTTGGTTTTTTTTTTTTTTTTGGATATTATGGGTAATTAATGCTGCTGTGAACGTTTGTGTACACAGTTTTGTGTGGACATATGTTTTCAATTCTCTTGGGTGTTGTGATTCTATTCTGCCGAAAGAGTCCATAGCTCATTAATAGGGGTGCTGCTCCCCTCCCCGAAAAGGAGCTTGTTTGAAACATAGAATCATAACCAGTTAAATGGGTTTCTTAATTTTAGAATTTCTCTGCCTTTTGTGTTTAGCCGAATTCACCGTGACTCTCCTTAAATGAGAACACAGACAAGGTATACCAGTAGCTCAAGGAATAGGCCCAGGAGTCAAGCAGTCACAGGTTGCTAGTTGAATGAGCTTGAAAGAATTCGCTTAAATCCTCTCAACCTTGATTTCTTCCTTATCAAGGGGGTTCCCACCTTGTAAAAATGAAATGGGGAAGATACGAGCTTCCTGCCGTATATTGGTATTCAACATTCAACTAAATGTTCTAATTGATAAAGACAAGAACCACATTAGCTTTGTCCATATTCAGATCTCAATGTTGAATACCAATCTCAGAATGCATGCAGTGGCCAGTAAATATTTATTGAATGTGTAAATAAATGGCCTCAAATCTCTCATTTTGAGGCACTTATCCCAAGAACAACTCCGTAGAGCAAGATTTGAAAACTGCTTTCTTAAGTTTGGGCTTAGTGCTTACTGTAGAAGCCTGACTTAAGTTTGATCACCAGAACTCATGGTGGAATGAGAGAATCAATTCCCAAAAGTTGTCCTCTGGCTTTCACAAACACACTGTGGCACATATACATACATATGCACACACATGCATGCACACCACACACAAAGAGAGAGACAAATGAATTAGTGTGTTTGTTTATTTCTTATTTTTATGCCTTTTTAATTGTGGTAAATTGACTGACTGTGGTTTAAAAGTGACTGATTTAGTGTCACTTTTAAGTGTGCCATTCAGTAGTATTTGGTGCTTTTGCACTGATGCAAACATCAGTACCCTACATCTCCAGAACTTTCTTCATCTCCCCACAAAGAAACTCTGTACCCACTACTAGCCAAACAAAATAATAATTCTACCTCCACCCACTTGTTTTCCTTCCTGAGGCCCCACACGACATTTTTAGACTCTGTGCCTTTATGAACCAGTCTTTTCTTCTGTAAGATCAAGTAAGTGACTGGTGTGTTTCACTTAGCACGGTGTCTCCAAGGTTTGGTTATCCTGAAGCACATGTCAGCATGTCCTTTCTTAAAGTTGAATAGAATTTCACTGTGTGCATATATCACATTGTATTTATTCATGAATCTGTCGGTGGGCCTCACATTCAGTTATTTTGGTTATACACCCAAAAGTGAAATTTCTGGATCATATGATAATTCTATTTTTAACTTTTTGAGGAACTGGCATATTGTTTCCCATAACAGTTGAACCATTTAACAGTGCACAAAGTTGGGATGCTTTCACATCCTCTCCAGTCCTTGTCATTTTTATTTTGCATGTATGAGTTTCCTAGACTATGTGAATTAGGTACCTCATTGTGATTCAGATTCACACTTCTCTGCTACTAGTAATATTGAGCATCTTTTATGTATTTGTTGGCTATTTGTAAATATATCATCTTTGGAGAAATAAATAACTATTCGAGTCCTTTGTTCATTTGTAAGTAAGGTTCCTCTAGGTTTCTTTGTGTTATCTCTTTCTGAGACAGAGTCTCATGTCACCCTCACAGAGATCCACCTGCCTCACGATTTGCCACGTGCTGGGATCACAGGCATATACAACCATACCTCATTAATGTGGCTCTGGGTTAAACCTAGGGTTTCCAGCATGCTGTTGTGCATAAATAGCAAGCACTCTACCAACTGAGCTACTGTTTTGTTTTGTGTTTGAGCCATAAGAGAGTTTCTTATGTTCTGACTACGAAAGACCCTCGTATATAGCTTGCAAGTATTTTCTCTCATTCTATGGGTTGACTTTTTAACAGTCCTTTATAAAATACAAAAACAAAAACAAAACACTTTTATTTTTAAACACTTGATGTAGTCTGATTTATTTTTTCTTTTCTTGTCTATGCCTTTGTAGTCATACTCAATAAATAACTGCCAAATCTAGTATCATGAAGTTTCTCCCATGTTTTCTTCCAAGAATTGAGTTGTTTTAGGTCTTACATTTAGGTCTTTTGTCATCATGAGTAAATATTTTGCATCAAGTGAAAGGTTCTCTCTCTCTCTCTCTCTCTCTCTCTCTCTCTCTCTCCATTTATTTGTTGGCTGAGTAAGTGAGAAGAACATGCACGCCAGAAAGCACATTTGTGGAGATCAGAGAACACTTGTGGAAGTCAGTTCTCTCCTTCCACCGCGTGGGCCCCAGGAATACAACTCAGATCATTAGGCTTTGCAATAAGCAACTGTATCCACTATGTCACATTACCAACCTAGGATAGGGATCTCTGCCTTTGTTTGTTTGTTTGTTTGTTTGTTTGTTTGTTTGTTTGTTTGTTTGTTATATTTAGACATGGTCTCTCTACCTCTGACTATCCTAGAACTCACTACATAGACCAGAGTGGCCTCAAACTCATAAAGATCTGCCTGCCTCTGCCTTTCAGAGCAAGATTAAAGGCATGCACCATCACACCCAGCTGGCTTTTGAGCTCAGTCAGTCAAACATGCTGCAGCACCATCATCTTCGCCTTTGAGGCAAAACTACCCTCCTTTATTATTGAGCAGTAGGAAAGATGTAAGTCATTGAGCATTTGCAGGGTAGTATAGTTGACCATAATAAATCAATAGTGACAGATCTGGAGTGGACAGTCCACCCTGGTCAGGACTTCTGGCCATATACAAAGAAAGACCCAAGCAGCCTCTGTGTGGTATTTAAAAGAAGGCAAAGATCTTGTGGTGGCTCATGCCTTTAATCTTAACACTCTAGAGACAGAGGCAGGCAGATCTGACTGAAGTCCAGCCTGATGTGCACAGTGAGTTCCAGGCCAGAGCTTCACAATGAGAAAACAAAACAAACAAAAACAACAAAAAAGTTGGCCTAGTGGTAAGATCATTGAACAGTAAGCAACACGTAGTTCATGGGTAGTATATGCTTAGCACACGTGAAGCTGTGAGTTCAATTGTGTATGCGTGTATGTGTGTGTGTTATAAGTGTATGTATATAGAATGACATATATGACATATATATACATATATATTGACATAATATGTGTATATAGATATACATACATTGAGAATAAATAGCACGTGTAATTTCCTGGCAGTGTTTTCAACTGCCTATCCATAGATTTAAACTGATTGCTATTAGAAAAACTAAGAGGATGGGTTTTGGAGCCAGACTTCCTGGCTCTGTGTAGAATCTTGGAAAAACTGTTAAATATTCTGTAACTTATTTGTAAAGTATAAACAGCAGTATTTTCCTCAGTGGGTCACTATAAAAATTAAATGTATTACTACATGTGGAGTAAACAAAGTAACCTTGCACTTTGTGTTGGCTCAACGGTAGTGGCTATGTATTCTCCTTTTAACAACCAATCAAGGAACAAAAGCGAAATCTAAGAAAAGCCAGAGAGAACTGGCTAACTGTCAAAAAACGTTCACCCATTTACCAGTTCTCTCCTATGTGCCAGGCTCTGTGCTGAGAAACGTTCTTGTTTCCTACAGAGGCCTCTTCTGGCCCTGTCTCTCAGCCGACATTCCCCTTGGATCTACGGCGTGCATGATGCCTTACGCTTGATGCTGGGGAATGGATATTATAAAGGTTTGTATGATCTAGACATAGTGCAGGATCCAGCCTGCTGTGGCCCTTTTACTTGCCTTGCTTATCCCTTGATGGCTCACACAGAACACCTTGTAAGAGGACCCCTGTTCTTAGGATTGTTCCCTACCCTGCCCCTGGCCTCAGGGCTCTGGGCTCTCTGTTTTCCTACTCTACCATTCTTTCTTCTGCACTGTTCTCCCTGCAGCCTGAGGATTGTATATGTATAGGCTTCCCAGCCAGACTTGACATTCCTCAACCTACTTGGGCTATCCATTATACTTGCCAGGTGTTCTAGAACCCCCCTGATGTAAGGTTGTTTCCGTTTCGGCCTGATGCACCCAACATGCTTTAGGGAAGACGCTTCTGTCTTGTAACTGACCATCTAACATTTTGTAAATGGTGCTCTTAGGTCCTTCGTTCACCTGGATAGTTCAATGGCCAGAGGATCTACATATAAACTTTTAAAGTCAACACCGCTTTGCAAATGTGGCAAAAACTCAGTGGTCCCTTTCTTTCTTTCTTTCTTTCTTTCTTTCTTTCTTTCTTTCTTTCTCTCTTTCTTTCTTTTGTTGAATCATCAATACACTATTGACCCTTGATACTCCTGCTACCTATGTCATTACAGCACCAAATTGATACACATTGCTTCTTTGCATGCAATATATATGTATTTGTGTATGCATGTGCTCTTGTGTGTGCATGTGGGAGCCAGAAGATGTCAAATGTGCTCATAAATTATTCTCTCCTTATTTTTTGAGACAGTTTCTCACAAACATGGAGCTCACCAACTCAGCTAGACTGCCTGGCGCACAAGCCCAAGGGATCCTCTCTACTTTCCCAACACTGGGATAACAGGCATGCACTACCATACCCAACATTTTACATGAATGCTGGGACTCAAACTCAGTTCCTTAGGCATTTTACTGACAGGACCATCTTCGAAGCACCTACAAACAGCTCCTTAAAAGTGACATCATTCAGAAATGTGGTGAATTTTGGGTATGCGTACATCAAGCTGACTCTCAGTACCCTTGAAGTGGGTGTGATGCTTTGGATCTATTGATTTGCTTGATTTTTATTTTTCAGAGCTTCTGGGCCTAAGGAATAGTGGTATCCTGTTTTTACAAATCTTCTCTAGATGCCTATAGAAGAGCCAGTTTCAGTTTTTACGATACTCTTGAGAGGTTGGTACCATATACACATTGTCACACATTTGCAGGAAAGAATGTAATTTGCCCCCAGCCCTCACAAGGTGCAGCCAAAAGGGGTAAGGACTGGGCCTGTGCCAATTCTCAAGCTGCCTCTTCCAAAGCAATTTATACACAGCTCTCAAACTCAAACTCCTCTCTCTCTCTCTCTCTCTCTCTCTCTCTCTCTCTCTCTCTCCCTCCCTCTCTCTCTCCCTCACTCCCTCTACAGCTAAAAATATCCTGAACAACATCCTCATTAGCTAATACGCATAAATTATTTTTGCTTTTTTAACATAATTGGTTCATTCAAAGGAAAAGGCTTCCACCTACTTGAAAGGAGGTAAGCTGCTTGGTGAAGATCTTCTGAATTCAGCAAAGGTGCTGCCTGTGGATGCCCCTCTGATGCTGGGCTTGTGTCACTAGCTGGGTGGCAGTGTAGCGGAGTGGAAAACAAACTCCCTTCCTTCACCCACACCTGCCACATTGGAGCTGGGGGACTTGGGACAAGTCTCTTCCTGTTTCCCAAGCATCAGTCTTTTCAGCTGTTAACAAGAGGCATTTACCCCCGTAGGGTTTCTCTGAAGACAAGTGAGATCACCCTTGAGGTCTTGTTGGGTCTATGTGGCCCCTGGAAAGCTGGGAGACAGCCAGAACATGGTGGTGCACACTTGGGAGGCTGGGGAAGAAAGATCATGGAGTTCAAGGTCATCCCAGGCTACCTAGCAAAATTCCATCTCAAAAAACAACAAACAAAAAGAAGTGATATTGCTCAGAAGCAGGAACGATAGGATAATGTAGTGGTTGAATACCCAGAGCTCAGGACCAGAAAGATTGTAGTTCAAACCCCAGCATGTATCATGCTGTGGTTCTTTGATGCATCTCGAAGGCTGAGTTTTCTTGTAGTGAAGAAGTCAGAATCCCTGTAAAAGGCTCAATAGCGAATGGTGGCTGTACTCACAGCAAGCCTCTCTACCCAGGGTCACAGTAATCGAGTCCTGCTTCTAGGACAAAATTCACATAGACACGAGAGAGGGGCAGAACACGTGTGCTCTGGCTAGTTCAAACCACACTGTCTGTCCCAAATTCTGATCATGTGACTGACAACAGTTTACTGGCCTCTTCACCCTTGAAAGCTAAGGAAGAAATAACTCATGGCATTTTAACATATGAATGTAATGTATTTTTCCTTTTTTTTTTTTCCTTGAACAGCGTGGACAGAAAGCCAGAGCCATGTGTGTTTGAGCTTATAGCTGAAGCCTCCCTTTTCCTGACCCTGTCTGCATGGTAATAAACTTAGCCTTGGCAGTTACCCAAGTCGGTCACATTTGTACAACGTCGCCTTATCTCTGTGTGGTTTGCATGTTATTACCCTGGATGATAACGGCTAACTGCACATATTACATAGCTTATTATGAGATAACTTGTGAATAACTCTAAGTTACTGCTTTTCCAAGGATAAAGATGCATGTGTGCACATGAGACCGTGCATACATGTGCATATGCACACAGACACACATGACATAGGGTTGTTAACGTACATTTTCTAGAAAGCTATAGCATCCTGACCAGTTAGGCAAGGACTCCTTCTGTAGGGAAAATCCAAACATTCCTCAAAACCATAGTCTCAAAGAGGAAGCTGTGAGCAGCAGCCACTGGGACTTTCATTACTCGGAGAGGGGTTTGAAGGCAGAGATGAGGGCCAGAGATTCTAAAATATTGGTGCAACCTTGGTCTTAAAGAATTAGGCTGATGTAGCTCTTCAGATCCACCAAGATGATTTAAAGCAAAGCTCTTTCTCACCTCCAGTGAAAGCCTCAGTTTCCCCAGCTGTCACACATACCTGACGATAAATGGAATGAAGGCCGGACAGTACATGAGGCACAGAGTCAAACTCTGGGTGATCCTGGGAACAAGGTAGCTCTTATACCTCGAAAAGAAGTGCCAGATCAGACGGGAGGGGTGCACAGTCGCAGCTCACACACACTACAGGAATGTCCCTTCCTGCTGCTCAGAGCTTGTAGGCTAGGAAGCGCGCAGAAATGTGTGGCTCTCCATCTGGTTAATGTTCACCCGTGTTTCCTGCTGGAGAGTGTCACTTTTTTCACCTCACCTGGTTTGTTTACCCAAACAAGCTGCTCATTAACAACGTGGATTGCATTTTCTGTAATTCTGTTGACAGCACAAATGTCTGCAGTTAGCTTGGGAGTTTGGTGCCACAGGATCCCACTAGGCCTAGCCAGCAGGGCCTCTCAGGAAGAATGCTGAGCACTCCTGGGGTCTGGGGGGGAGGAGGGCAACTGAGCACAAGACAGCTAGCTGGCAAGAACAAGCCAAGGGCTCCAGCCTGGGAAGAGACAGGGCTCTCCCTCCTGGGAGAGAGGCTGTGCTTTCTAGAAAACAAAGGTACACAGAAGCTCAGTGGGTAAAGTGCTTGCCAAGTAGACATGAGGGCCTGAGTTCATTCCCCAGAATCTATGTGGAGCCAGGCCTGGTAGCTTTCAGTTATATACCCAACACTCCTACAGCAAGATGTGAAGTTGAGACAGGAGAATACCTGGGAGCTCTCAAGCCAGCTGGCCTGAGGTATTCAGTGGCAAACCAAAGACCCTGTCACAAACAAGGTATAAGGCAAGGACAGACACCCAAAGTTCTCCTGTGAATCTACACATGCGATCACTCTCACACACGACATATACACACAGAGAAAATTTGAAAAAGAAAACTTAAAAAGAAAAAACCAAAAGACAGAGATTCTTCAAGTATGAAGGCAAAGGTCAGAATCAGACAGAACAGACAGGATAGAACTCCAGACAGAAGTACAGAATAAACATGACCAGGACCCAAGTGAGGGTCCCTGAGGACCTCTTTCCTAGGTCCAGCAAAGACCCGGGAATCTAGCACCTCCAGCAAAAAGAAATAGGTGTGAAAAATAATTGTCTTTTAAAGAGATTGGTTTTATTTTTAGTTATGTGTATGTGCCCATGTGGAAGTATGTCCATGTGTAGGTGGGTACCCACAGAATCTAAAAGAAGCTATCAGATTCCCTAGAGGCAAAGTTACAGACAGTTGTGAGCCACTCAGCATGGGTGCTGGGAATTGTGCATAACAACTCTATGCCATGTGTGTCTGTGTGCATATGCACATGTGTGTATGTTCTCATGTGTACACACATGCAGCCCTACTCTTAGGGAATTTACCATTCAGGGGAAGGTACTATTAATGAATAGGTGAGGGACCGAGGAGGTTACTCAGCGAGTAGAAGTACTTGCTATGCTAGCATGAGGACCTGAGGATCTGAGTTCAAAACCTTAGTACCTATGTAAAAAGCTGGGCGTGGCTGCATGTGCATGTGACCCCAGTGTTGGGAAGCAGAGACTGGCAGATCCTCGAGAGCTTACTGGCCAGCCAGTCTGGATGCAATGCATCGCTCTAGTTCAGTGAATGACCCTGTCATAAAGGAATAAGCCAAGGAGCAATAGTAGAAGACAACCAGCAGAACAGACCAAGGCCGGCCTTGTCTGCATAGCAAGTTCCTAGATAGCCAAGGCTACAGAATAGAGAGACCCTTTCTCAAAAAAAAAAAAAAAAAAAAAAAATAGTTTACATGACATGGGGCCCTTTAGCTTCCTTTGGAAATTGAGACCCAAAGGAATATGGGAGGGGTTAGAGATATGGCTTTGTAGGTAAAAGTGCTTGCTAGACATGTGTAAGGACCTGAGTTTAGATACGCAGAACCCACTCAAAGCCAGGTCCGGTGATGCGATGACTGTTACTCTGGCGTTCCTGCAGTAGAATGGGAAGCAAAAACAAGAGAATCCTCAGAAGTTTTCAGGCCAGTTAGATTAATACATGCAGTGGCAAAACAGGAGACAATCCCATTTCTAACAAGGTGAGAACCAACACTCAAACTTGCCTTCTGACCTACCTCTAGATGCATGTGAAGGCAAAAGGGTTAAGGCACTGATGTTAGCAGAGATGTGCAGGGAGCTTGGTCAATTATGAGACATTTCCTAAACCCAATGCTTGTATTAACTCCTTCAGTCCTCTCACCTCCCAAGGCAAGGAAGGCACTTGGTCATCTGTCTCCCCCCCCCTTTGTTTCCTTTTCTTTTTTTTCGGAGCTGGGGACTGAACCCAGGGCCTTGCGCTTGCTAGGCAAGCGCTCTACCACTGAGCTAAATCCCCAACCCCATCTGTCTCCCTTTTACAGGCAGAAACTAAGGTATCAAGATTTTTTTTCTCACGTGCATGTATGTTGTGTTGTATGTGTGTTCCCATGTGTGTGATCACGAGTATATGTGTTAGTGTGCATGTGTGTGGGAACCCCGCACCAGTGTTCAATGGAAGCCTTCCTCAATTTCTCCCCATCTTTTTCACTGAGGTAGGGTTTCTCAACTGAGCCCACAGCTCTTCAGTACAGCTCTTCTGGCTAACGCTTGCTCAGGGGATCCCTGGTCTCCACCTTCCAAGTATGGAAGTTACAGGTGCGCCAGCATACCCATCTGACATTCAGTGGATTCTGGCATTCTGAACTTCAGTCCACACGCTTGTGCAAGCGCTTTAACTGCTGAGCACCTCCCCAATCTTGAGGCACTATAATCTTGAATGGCTATGGATGACAGCGCCCAACAAACCTTCCCCTCCCTTGTCTCTCCTGACCACTTTCTGGTAGTGACTCCATGGCTATTAACACCTTCAATGCACCAGACATGGTACAAACATGATTTTCTTTAATCTTCCCATGGACCACTGGTCAGTGGTTTTTAAACCTGATTTATAGAAGAAAATGGACACTTAGAGAAGAGAAACTCATCCAGCCTTCTGGGCCAGAGATCTTGAACTCAGGCCTGCTTGGTTCCATATGCTCAGCCCCAACTCCCGAGTCAGACAAGAGTCCAGAGCAGAGGGAATAGGAGTCTTGGCTCCTTCTTTCTGGCTTCCACCTGTTCATGAGTCCCCTACGCTATGTCCACAGCTGGTTGATCCCTCCCACACATAGCTCAAGAAACTCAGGACATGTGGGAGAATACATCCAGTGTAGACTGTGGTCCTTAGAGTTGGATGTGAAGGTAAAAGTCCCTCGATGCTAGGATGACTTTGAAGAATGAATGGGATCCAATCTGAGTGATGCTGGACATATAGAGGCCATTAAAAAGTCATTCTTTGCTCCCTTCTTCTAACTCATTCTAACTAGCCAGTGACACCTCCTCAGCTTGTAAGAACCCAACTGGTTCCTGTGGGCACCCAATTCCATCCACAAATCAAAGTAAGGTGACCCTTCAGGGATGGAACATTGCCCTCTGCTCCAGCTTTTTTGCGAAGTGTGGGATCCTGTGCATATCTCCAGCCACATACAAATGGTCGCTAATAGCAGTAATAAACCACCCAGCCTTCATTCTGACATGTTTCCCCAGGAAGGCAAGCCTGAGGCTGCACAGGCATAGGAATTCATTTTCCCAATGGGTATTTACTTTGGAAGAACTAATTTCCAGGAAGCTATATTACCTATAAGAACAGGGGTACCAGATAATTGGAGCATATTCCAGGTTTGTGCAGGACCCAATGTTCAAAAGAAGGAAGACCGTCAACCCCAAGAATGCTGGACTGGAACCTACAAGTGGGAGAAAGGTCCAAAGAGAGGGAAAACAAAGCAGGAAAAATAATAAATAATCCCAGGACCATAGATGTAGCTAGAGTGCGCATTAAACGTGCTCAAGGCTTGGAGTTGAAACCTACTTTAGTCTTTTGTGTTGTTATCATAACACTCTGGGCAAAAGCAACATAAGGGAGGAAAGAGCTTAATTGGCTTATACTTTCGGGTCATAGTTCATCACTGAAGAAAGTAAGGGCTGGAACTTAAAGCAAAAACTATGGCTCACTTAGAAGGCTTGTACTTTGTCTTCTCATACAGCCCAGAACCATCCACCTAAAGATGGCACTGCCCATCAGTTAATAGTCAATCACTCACAGGCCAAGTTGATTTAGACAATACCTTGATCAGGGTTTCCCTCTCAGATGAGTCTAAGTTTTGTCAAGTTGACAATTAAAGCTAACTAGGACAATACCCAACACTGAAAACAAAAACAAAAATAAAACAAGGACATGCCTAACTACCTAGCTTGATACAATGCAAGAAAAACTCAACAAACAGGAGGCAATGGCCATTACTTAGAACAATGGAAACCAAGCCTGGGCACTCTCAAGACTGCTGTTGAACATTTTGTAGCCTTTTCAGACAGCAATATGATCTAGATATTGGAAAACATTTTACTATGATCTTTGGTACAATCATTTCCTCTCAGAGAATCCACCTGATATTAACAGTCAATGAAGGGGACAAAATAAGCATACAAAGGAGGCCTGGGAATGAGGCTCGGTTGATAGGGTCATTGCCTAGCATGCACAAAGCCCTAGATTCACTCTCTAGCACTTCATAATCTAGGGGTGATGGAGGTATACCTATAATCCTAACACTCAGGAGGCCAAGAAAGAAGGATCATAAATTCAAGGTCATCTTTGGCTAGATAAAAGAATTCAGGGTAGCTGCCCACACGGAGAGCTGAAACCTAGCCCCGAGGAGCAACTTCAGGTCCGAGATCAGAGGTAAGACCAATTTTTCTGCTCCAAGTGACCTGCCTGGTGGACTCAGGACACACAACCACAGGAACAGCTGAAAGCCAGTGGACAGGAACAACTACACAGCTGAAAGCAGAACACTCTGTTCCAATAACTGGCTGAAAGAAAACAGGTCTACAGCACTCCTGACACACAGGCCTATAGGACTGTCAAGCCACTGTCAGAAATAGCAGAAAAAGGTAACACAAGAGGCAACCTAATGGCAAGAGGCAAGCGAAGGAACCCAAGCAACAGAAACCAAGACTACATGGCGTCATCAGAGCCCAATTCTCCCACCAAAGCAAACACTGAATATCCAAACACACCAGAAAAGCAAGATCTAGATTTAAAATCACATCTGATCATGATGATGGAGGACTTTAAGAAAGACATAAAGAACTCCCTTAGAGAAATGCAGGAAAACACAAATAAACAAGTAGAAGCCCTTAAAGAGGAAACACAAAAATCCCTGAAAGAATTACAGGAAGACACAATCAAACAGGTGAAGGAATTGAAAATGGAAATAGAAACAATAAAGAAAGCACAAAGGGAGACAACCCTGGATATAGAAAACCAAAGGAAGAGACAAGGAGCTGTAGATACAAGCATCAACGACAGAATACAAGAGATAGAAGAGAGAATCTCAGGAGCAGAAGATTCCATAGAAATCATCGACACAACTGTCAAAGATAATGGAAAATGGAAAAAGCTACTGCCCCAAAACATACAGGAAATCCAGGACACAATGAGAAGATCAAACCTAAGGAAAATAGGTATAGAAGAGAGTGAAGACTCCCAACTCAAAGAACCAGTAAATATCTTCAACAAAATCATAGAAGAAAACTTCTCTAACCTAAAGAAAGAGATGCCCATAAACATACAAGAAGCCTACAGAACTCCAAATAGATTGGACCAGAAAAAAAACTCCTCCAGTCACATAATAGTCAAAACACCAAATGCACAAAACAAAGAAAGAATATTAAAAGCAGAAAGGGAAAACGGTCAAGTAACATGTAAAGGCAGGCCTATCAGAATTACACCAGACTTCTCACCAGAGACTATGAAAGCCAGAAGATCCTGGACAGATGTCATACAGACCCTAAGAGAACACAAATCCCAGCCCAGGCTATTGTATCCAGCAAAACTCTCAATTAACATAGATGGAGAAACCAAGATATTCCATGACAAAACCAAATTTATACAATATCTTTCCAAAAATGCAGCGCTACAAAGGATAATAAATGGTAAAGCCCAACACAAGGAGGCAAGCTACACCCTAGAAAAAGCAAGAAACTAATCGTTTTGCAACAAAACAAAGAGAAGACAAGCACACAAGCATAATCTCACCTCCAAATTCGAAGATAACAGGAAGCAACAATCACTATTCCTTAATATCTCTGAATATCAATGGACTCAATTCTCCAATAAAAAGACACAGATTAACAAACTGGATACATAATGAGGACCCAGTATTTTGCTGCCTATAGGAAACACACCTCAGAGACAAAGACAGACACTACCTCAGAGTAAAAGGCTAGAAAACAACTTTCCAAGCAAATGTTCTGCAGAAGCAAGCTGGAGTAGCCATTCTAATATCGAATAAAATCGATTTTCAACCAAAAGTCATCAAAAAAGATAAATAAGGACACTTCATATTCATCAAAGGAAAAATCCACCCAGATGAACTCTCAATCCTAAATATCTATGCTCTAAATACAAGGGCACCGACATACATAAAAGAAACCTTACTAAAGCTCAAAGCACACCCACTCTCATCAATGACATATCATGGAAACAAATTAAACAGAGACATGGACAGACTAACAGAAGTTATGAACCAAATGGACTTAACAGATATTTATAGAACATTCTATCCTAAAACAAAAGGATATACCTTCTTGTCACCATCTCATGGTACTTTCTCCAAAACTGACCATATAATCAGGCAAAAAACAGGCCTCAAAAAATACAGAAAGATAAAAATAATCCTATGTGTCCTATCAGACCACCACGGGCTACAGCTGGTATTCAATAACAACAAGTAAAGAATGCCCACATATATATGGAAGTTGAACAATGCTCTACTAAATGATAACCTGATCAAGGAAGAAATAAAGAAAGAAATTAAAGACTTCTTAGAATTTAATGAAAATGAAGGTACAACATACCCAAACTTATGGAACACAATGAAAGCTGTGCTAGGAGGAAAACTCATAGCTCTGAGTGCCTGCAGAAAGAAACAGGAGAGAGCATATATCAGCAGCTTGACAGCACAACTAAAAGCTCTAGAACTAAAAGAAGCAAATACGCCCAGGAGGAGTAAAGGCAGGAAATAATCACACTCAGAGCTGAAATCAACCAAATAGAAACAAAAAGGACTATACAAAGAATCAACAGAACCAAAAGCTGGTTCTTGGACAAAATTAACAAGATAGATGAACCCTTAGCCAGACTAACCAGAAGACACAGAGAGTACGTGCAAATTAACCAAAGCAGAAATGAAAAGGGAGACATAACAACAGAATCAGAGGAAATTCAAAAATCATCAGATCCTACTACAAAAGCCTATATTCAACAAAACTTGAAGTTCTGGAGGAAATTATCCATTTCCTTGACAGAACCAAGTACTGAAGCTGAATCAGGAACAGATAAACCATTTAAACAACCCCACAACTCCTAAAGAAATAGAAGCAGTCATTAAAAGTCTCCCAACCAAAAAGAGCCCAGGTCCAGATGGGTTCAGTGCAGAATTCTATCAGACCTTCATAGAAGACCTCATACCAATACTATACAAACTATTCCACAAAATTGAAACAGATGGAGGGCTACCGAATTCCTTCTATGAAGCCACAATTACTCTTATACCTAAACCACACAAAGACCCAACAAAGAAAGAGAACTTCAGACCAATTTCCCTTATGAATATCGACACAAAAATACTCAATAAAGTTCTTGCAACCCGAATCTAAGAACACATCAAAACAATCATCCACCATGATCAAGTAGGCTTCATCCCAGGCATGCAGGGATGGTTTAATATACGGAAAACCATCAACGTGATCCATTATATAAACAAACTGAAAGAACAAAACCACATGATCATTTCATTAGATGTGGAGAAAGCATTTGACAAAATTCAACACCCCTTCATAATAAGTCCTGAAAAGAACAGGAATTCAAGGCCCATACCTAAACATAGTAAAAGCCATATACAGCAAACCAGTCGCTAACATTAAATTAAATGGAGAGGAACTTGAAGCAATCCCATTAATATCAGGGACTAGACTAGGCTGCCCACTCTCTCCCTATTTATTCAATATAGTTCTCCACGTCCTAGCCAGAGCAATCAGACAACAAAAGGAGATCAAAGGGATACAGATCGGAAAAGAAGAAGTCAAAATATCACTATTTGCAGATGATATGATAGTATATTTAAATGATCCCAAAAGTTCCACCAGAGAACCTCATAAACACCTTCAGCAAAGTGGCGGGGTATAAAATTAACTCGAATAAATCAGTAGCCTTCCTCTACACGAAAGAGAAACAAGCTGAGAAAGAAATTAGGGAAACGACACCCTTCAAAATAGTTCCAAATAATATAAAATACCTCGGTGTGACTTTAACCAAGCAAGTGAAAGATCTGTATGATAAGAACTTCAAGCCTCTGAAGAAAGAAATTGAAGAAGATCTCAGAAGATGGAAAGATCTCCCATGCTCATGGATTGCCAGGATTAATATAGTAAAAATGGCCATTTTACCAAAAGCGATCTACAGATTCAATGCAATCTCCATCAAAATACCAATCCAATTCTTCAAAGAGTTAGACAGAATAATTTGCAAATTCATCTGGAATAACAATAAGCCCAGGATAGCTAAAACTATCCTCAACAATAAAAGGACTTCCGGGGAATCACTATCCCTGAACTCAAGCAGTATTACAGAGCAATAGTGATAAAAACTGCATGGTATTGGTACAGAGACAGACAGATAGACCAATGGAACAGAATTGAAGACCCAGAAATGAACCCACACCTATGGGCACTTGATTTTTTGACAAAGGAGCCAAAACCATCAAATGGAAAAAAAGATAGCATTTTCAGCAAATGGTGCTGGTTCAACTGGAGGTCAACATGTAGAAGAATGCAGATCGATCCATGCTTATCACCCTGTACAAATCTTAAGTCCAAGTGGATCAAGGACCTCCACATCAAACCAGATACACTCAAACTAATAGAAGAAAAACTAGGGCAGCATCTCGAACACATAGGCACTGGAAAAAATTTCCTGAACAAAACACCAATGGCTTATGCTCTAAGATCAAGAATCGACAAATGGGATCTCATAAAACTGCAAAGCTTCTGTAAGGCAAAGGACACTGTGGTTAGGACAAAACGGCAACCAACAGATTGGGAAAAGATCATTACCAATCCTACAACTAATAGAAGGCTAATATCCAAAATATACAAAGAAGTCACGAAGTTAGACTGCAGGGAGACAAATAACCCTACTAAAAATGGGGTTCAGAGCTAAACAAAGAATTCACAGCTGAGGAATGCCGAATGGCTGAGAAACACCTAAAGAAATGTTCAACATCTTTAATCATAAGGGAAATGCAAATCAAAACAACCCTGAGATTCCACCTCACACCAGTTAGAATGGCTAAGACCAAAAACTCAGGCGACAGCAGATGCTGGCGAGGATGTGGAGAAAGAGGAACACTCCTCCATTGTTGGTGGGATTGCAGACTGGTACAACCATTCTGGAAATCATTCTGGAGGTTCCTCAGAAAATTGGACATTGCACTACCTGAGGACCCAGCTATACCTCTCTTGGGCATATACTCAAAAGATGCCCCAACATATAACAAAGACACATGCTCTACTATGTTCATAGCAGCCTTATTTATAATAGCCAGAAGCTGGAAAGAACCCAGATGCCCTTCAACAGAGGAATGGATACAGAAAATGTGGTACATCTACACAGTGGAATACTACTCAGCTATCAAAAACAATGACTTTATGAAGTTCATAGACAAATGGATGGAACTGGAAAATATCATCCTAAGTGAGATAACCCAATCACAGAAAACCACACATGGTATGCACTCCTTGATAAGTGGATATTAGCCCAAATCCTCGAATTACCCTAAATGCACAGAACACATGAAACTCAAGAAGGATGACCAAAATGCAGATGCTTCACTCCTTCTTTAAAAGGGGAACAAGAATACCCTTGGGAGGGTATAGGGAGGCAAAGTTTAGAACAGAGACTGAAGGAACGCCCATTCAGAGCCTGCCCCACATGTGGTCCATACATATACAGCCACCAAACTAGATAAGATGGATGAAGCAAAGAAGTGCAGGCTGACAGGAACCGGATGTAGCTCTGTCCTAAGAGACACAGCCAGAATACAGCAAATACATAGGCGAATGCCAGCAGCAAACTACTGAACTGAGAACGAGACCCCTTTTGAAGGAATCAGAGAAAAAACTGAAAGAGCTTAAAGGGGCTTGAGACCCCATATGAACAACAATGCCAACCAACCAGAGCTTTCAGGGACTGAGCCACTACCCAAAGACTATACATGGACTGACCCTGGGCTCCAACCTCAAAGGTAGCAATGAATAGCCTAGTAAGGGCACCAGTGGAAGGGGAAGCCCTTGGTCCTGCCAAGACTGAATCCCCAGTGAATGTGATTGTTGGGGGGAGGGTGGTAATGGGGGGAGGATGGGGAGGGGAACACCCTTCTATAAGAAGGGGATGGGGAGGGACTAGGGGGATGTTGGCCTGGAAACCCGGAAAGGGAATAACAATTGAAAAGTAAATAAGAAATACCCAATTTAATAAACATGGGGGAAAAATCTGAAGAAAAAAAGAATTCAAGGCTTCTGATACACGAGAACCTATCTCAAAATAAAAATAAATGCAGAAAACAGCATAGTGTAGCATAGTGATAGGTCCAGTCTCATTGAACACCTGTACTCCACTCTAGGCATGGTGTTGTCTGAGACCTCAGGATGTCCAGAGATAGACAGACCCAGTTCTTTCTTGGGAAGTTTGTATGGTAAGATAGTAGGTTCCTGGTTATAGAGGAACCTACTATTGTGTTTCTCCTTTTAGGACTGGGGACCACACCCAGGGCCTGTTCATGCTAAACCTTTACTATCCCACCAAGCTGCCTTTCCAGCCTCCACTGCACGTGCTATTCTTACTTCCTCTAGTTCACTTGTTCATTCATTATACAAATTTTTATTTAAAAGTTTCTGCGTTTAGGCATGTGACCTAGTAATTTTGTCCATATACATGTATCCCCCATATAGTTGAAAACAGGAATCCAAACAATCACTTATATACAAATGTTCTCAGCAGTAACATTCATAGTATCCAAAAGGTGGAAACATACCTATCAGCTGATGTGCATATATATATATACATATACATACATATATATATATATATACATATCACTAACCTTCTATTAAAAAGACCTAAGTACAGATATGTGCTATACTGCAGAAGAGCCTCATGTATGTTATGCATAGTAAAATAAACCAGACTCAATGGTCATGTATTGATTTTATGATTCCATTTACATGAAATGTTCAGAGTGGAGAAATCCAGAGAGAAAGAATATTAATGCACAGTGCTTACCAGGCATTAGGGCAGGAGAAAGTGGGGTTGTGAGAAGGTGGTGTAAGAATAAGGAGGACAGGGTTGGGGATTTAGCTCAGTGGTAGAGCGCTTGCCTAGGGAAGCGCAAGGCCCTGGGTTCGGTCCCCAGCTCCGAAAAAAGAACCAAAAAAAAAAAAAAAAAAAAAAAAGAGGCAAAGAATAAGGAGGACAATTGCTTCATGGATACAAGGTCTCACCTGTGGAGGTAGTAATGCTTTGGGACTTAGAAGTGATGGTTATACAGCAGGGCCAATGTAGTAATTTCACGAAATGTATATTTCAATTGTAAACCTTAACTCCCTCTGGGTTAGCACGGTCCTAAGATATGACACAAATCTCTGCCTCGGTAGCTTGGGGAAGGCTATCGGTAAGTGAGTAAACATTAGTCAACTCAAGACAGAATCATTTCAGCTTGTGATCCAGCTAATTCAGAGAAAAGTCCTAGACAGGATGGGCAGTAAAGGAGTGACTTAGGTCACATGTTTCTGAGGAGGTAGCATTTAAGCAGAAGGAAGAAGTTATGAGGCATCTGAGGGGGAGATCATTCCAAAAGAGCAGGCGAGAAGGTGCGGGAGCAAGCATGAGCTTGGTGTGCCCTAGCCAGTGTGGCTGTGATGGAAGCAGATGGATTAAGGAAGGCACTAGAAGAGGGAGAGTCCTGGGGGCTGCCTGGAATGCTTTCTGCGAACTGGGTCTACCTTTGTAAAAATGGTAGACAGAAACCATGGAAGCAGCTGGTAAACTGGCTTGCTATGCAAGTCTGAAGACCTGAGTTCAGTCCCTGGAACCACCTATAGTAGAAGGAGAGAAGTGACGGCCACAAGATGTTCTTTGACTGCCGTGAAGGTAGGTGTGTGTGTGTGTGTGTGTGTGTGTGTGTGTGTGTGTGTGTGTGTGTGTGTGTGTGTGTGTGTGTCTGACTGAGACACATCTGTCTCCCTATTAAGCAAGCCTGGGAACAGCATCACATTTGGGTGTGAGTAGTGAAGGCGAGGCTGAACCTAGGCCAACAGCTTTCACAGCCCTGGCCCCAGAGTTCCAATTTACATAGTTATCTTGGGACTGGAGGAAGGGCAGGGGCTGAAATCCTGGGAAAGATGTTTAGGGTACAGCATGTTGGAAAGTCCCAAGTTAAATACTTTGATTTCTTTCAGCTTTTCACAGAGAGAAAGAAGCAAAGGTGAGATGTTTATTTTCAAAGCAAGCAACATATTTCTTATGACAATATCTCTACTTAATGGCCCTGTCATGTCTAATAACTTAGAAGATAAAATACGTTCCTTTGATCTGAGCTAGTCAAGAAGAATGACAGCTGGCAGTCTGCACAAGAAGTTAATGCCTTGTCTAATTGTGTTGACTTCTCATTATTCGAAAGTCTCACAACTAGTAGACGATATTTTCTTTTAATTTTTCAAATTGTTAACCATTTCCTGGCTCCCAGCTCCAGTACCTACTTAGGACTTTTTTTTCTCATCTGGACCCATAAATCACCCGGGCCAAATCTTAATTGATGTTTGTGGTTTTTTGTTTTTTGTTTTTTTCACCCAGCCAGCAGAGGTCACAGGGCCTTTGTACATGAGGCTTGACCTCAAGATAGAGAAGAACACCAGCAAGGTAACTCAACCAGGGACCTAAGTCCAGACCTCAGAACCCACATTTTAAAAGCCAGGCATTGTGGTATACACTTATTCCACCGCTGGGGTGGCAAAGATCAATGGCCATCTAGTCTAACTGAGAGGGCTCTGGGCCAGTGAGAAATTCAGGGTCTCAAAAGATAAGGTGGATAGAAACCACCAAGGGTCCAGGGGGTAAAGGTGCTCGCTGCCAAGCATGGTGACCTGAGTTAAATCCACAACTCACAGGGTGGAAGAAGAGAACCAGTTCCTGAAAGTTGTCCGATGACCTCCACAAGTGTACTGTGGCACATACGCTATACCCCATACACAGGCAAAAATGGATGGATGGACGGACGGACGGACAGACAGACAGACAGACAGACAGATAGACAGATAGATAGATAAGTAGGGGAAGAGAGACAGAGAGACAGAGAGGTGGTGAGAAAATGGATGCTGCGTGTGGAAGGATACCTGAGGTTGACTTCCACAGATAAACCCGTATGTACATGAACATACACATACACACAACATTTTTAAGTAATTAACTTAAAAGTAGAAAGTGAATAAATATGAATCAGTCTCAGACCCTGATGAGGACTCATTGTCTAGCAAGAAGAATGAGTACTTAACCAGTTACAATATTCTGAGGATATTTCTTTGAGGATCCTTTCTCTGGGCCTCATTTTCTCCAAAGAAAAGGCAATTTACACACATGGCAGCAACTGGCAAACTAGAGGTATCATTAGAATGATCTGGAGTTCTTGGTGAAATCTAGGCTGCTGGGCCACACAATTTGTGTCTGTTGGTCTGGCTTGGGGACACACATCTCTAACCAGGTGCCAATGGATGTTGATGCTGTACGAAGTCCCTGTTTGAGGACCAAGTTCATATGCTGATGGGAGAAATGATTTGAGGTGAAGTGTATAGAATGCCCAGGGCAGCTCCAGGCTAGGCTTTGTTCAGTCTACATAAACCATAGACCTGGTAGGCACTGTGAAGGGAAGAGAAGCCTTCCTGCCGCAGGCAACCCAAGAGAGGTCTGAGGAGAGAAGATGCTGTGTCTCTCCTTAAATTAGTCTGACCCCTCCTCTGCTGAGGAGGTCTCTTCTCCTGTTCCCTCTTGAGGTTATTTGTTCTGTGTATGCGTGTGTGCACATGTGTGTACATATGTATATGTGTCTGTGTTTCTGTGTGTGTGTGTAATATGTAATATGTGGATGTGTGCATGTGTGTCTATGTATGTGTGTAATATGTAATATGTGGATGTGTGCATGTGTGTCTATGTATGTGTGTAATATGTAATATGTGGATGTGTGCATGTGTGTCTATGTATGTGTCTGTTTGTATGTTTGTTTTTGTGTGTCTGTATTTGTTTCTGTGTGTCTGGGTTTCTATGTGTGTCTCTGTGTGTGTGTCCATGTTTTTCTGTGTGTGTATGTGTTCGTTTCTTTGTGTCTGTGTGTGTCTTTGTGAGTGTCTGTGTGACGTGTGTACAAGTACATGTGTCTGTGTGTTATTTGTAGGGACATTTAAGTCAGAATTGGTGCTAGAAGAGAGAAGAGGCAGGGACATTTTCTTTTATTAGTTAATCCTGTGAGATCCTTGCTATAAGCTGGACTCAGCTATAAAATTGTGATAAATTCCAGATGAATAGATTGATAGATTGTCACACATTTATTCTCTCTCTCTCTCTCTCTCTCTCTCTCTCTCTCTCTCTCTCTCTCTCAATCTCTGTGTGTGTGTGTGTGTGAATGTGTGTGTGTGTGTGTGTGTGTTTTGAGATCAGAGGATAACTTGTGGAAATTGGTTCTTTCCTCTCTGAATGGACATCAAACTCAATCTCTATTTAAAAAAAAACCAAACAAACAAACAAACAAAAAAACCTGCTGAGCCATCTGGTTGGCCCCCACCTTGTTTTGCAGGCAGATTCTCTCACTGAGCTAGACTTCACCAAGTAGACTAGGCTGGCTGGCCAGCAAACCCAGGGTCCCATTTGTCTCTGCTTCCATAGTGATGGGATTACAAATGAATTCCAGCACACCCACAATTATCTTTTTTGTTTTGAATTTTATTCACTGGGGATGAAGGACAAGTGGACCATGTCAGGGGACACCTGTGGGAGTCAGTTCTCTCGTTCCACCCTCCACAGTCCCTGTCATCAGTTTTGATAGTTGGCACCCCTACATACAAATACAAAGCTGCTCACTGGGCTCCATAACCCACTGGTGTTAAGCATGGGTTCTGGGGTAGAACTCAGAGCTTTGTGCTTGCCAGGATATCACATTACCAACGAAGCTATTTCTCTAGCCCTGCTTGTAGTTTATATGCTTTTGCTTTGCTGTGCTTATAATTAATTTAAATCTTATATACTTTAATTGAAATAAAAAACCCTTCCCTTGCTTCCCCCAGCCCCTTCCACACATACTCCTTTCGTGTCGCCTTCCTCCACTCTCACATTGATAGCCTCTTTTCCTTTGATTGTTGTTGATACATATACATCCATGTATATGGCTTTGTGTGTGTGCAATATATAAATACAACCTACTGAAGCACACCCCAGATAACCCACCAGGCGTGGGCAGGGCAGAAGACACTCAGAGGCCCGAGTGCCACTAAGATAAGATGTTATGGAGAGATGGGAAAGAGAAAGAGAACCATGCATACAGGGAAGAGACATGGAACTGGAGACGAGGGTAATGAGGAACAGCCTGATGTGGGTAGCTTGCATGACCACCTGAGGTTATGGTGCGATCCTGGCTGGTGCTGCTGCCAAGGGCCATGTTGATGTCTGAGGGCTGTGCAGAGCTATCCCTGACCCTCCCTGGAGTGGTGCAGGAGAGCTGACCCTGGTGGTATGGGTGTGGGAGAGCTTATCCTGATGTCATGAACTAAGTTGGCAAGCTGACCAGCTCAGCTACTACCCAGGCCAAGATCCAGGGCTATGAGTTGGCCCACCCCAACATCTACCCCATCTATGAACTGTTGGAGCATGTGAAGGGGCTGGTCCTATAGATTCAAAGCTGCAGGATCTCCATGACACAGGGCAAGAACAGGATATCTGAGAAGAGTCCCGGGGAGGATCCTGTATTGATAGTGTAGCACAAGCCAGAGACCCCCAACCAGTGCAGTGCAGTGACTCACTGCAGTGAACATTTCCAAGTAAAGCTGTTTGGGCAAAAGGGTGTACTGTGTGACACAGCTTCCATGGTGAGGCTTTGTTTTGTTCCTTTTATTTTTTGTTTTCTATTGTGGGGAGATTGCAGGGACCAGGGGGCAGACATGGAGGGACAGGGAGATGCATGGAATTGGGGTGCATGCTGTGAAATTCACAGAGAATCAATAAAAAGTTTAAAAAGTTAAAAAAATAAATACAACCCACTAGATCCACTTTCATTAATTGTATGTGTGTGGTTTCAAGGCTGACCACTCTGCACTAAACAACCAACACGTGGCTCATCCCTGGAAGAGACCAGTTCTCCTTCTCCCAGCAGTCATTAGTCTTCTGAGGCTCTTCGTCTAGGGGTAGGACCCCACTGGATTTCTCCCCTTCCACATTAGCACGTCCATAGATAATTGCCATTGTTCAGTGTTCTTTATGCAGCCATTTCTAGTTGAGATTATTCCATGCCTGACTTCCTAGTATTCTGTCTCCTACATTCTTTCTGCTCCACTCTTCCTCAGTGTTTCCTGAACCATGGATGTAAGGATCTGTAGATGTGACCATTGGGGCTGAGCTCCCCCTGATCCATTGTCTTCAGCTGTGGTTTTCTGAGTTGGTCTACATTTGATGTAAAGAGAGGTTTCTTTGATGAGGGGTGATAGCTACAGGAAAGGTGGTTCTTAGTTAGGGTTTTACTGCTGTGAACAGACACCATGACCAAGTCAAGTCTTGTAAGAGACAACATTTAATTGGGGCTGGCTTACAGGTTCAGAGGTTCAGTCCAGTATCATCAAGGTAGGAACATGGCAGCATCTAGGCAGGCATGGTGCAGGAGGAGCTGAGAGTTCTACATCATCATCTGAAGGCTGCTAGTGGAAGACTGACTTCCAGGCAGCTAGGGTGAGGGTCTTAAGCCCATGCTCACAGTGACACACCTACTCCAACCAGGTCACACCTTCTAATAGTGCCACTCCCTGGGCCAAGCATTTACAAACCACGACAGTGGCTAAAGAGCTTGTTTGTTGTTTCTGTGTTGTTGTTGTTGTTGTTGTTGTTGTTGTTATTGTTGTTGTTGATGATGGTGGGTGGTGGTGGTGGTGGTGGTGGTGGTGGTGGTGGTGGTGATAAGATCTTGCTATGCCTGGGGTTGGGGATTTAGCTCAGTGGTAGAGCGCTTGCCTAGCAAGCGCAAGGCCTGAGTTCAGTCCCCAGCTCCAAAAAAAAAAAAAAAAAAAAAAAAAAAAAAGATCTTGCTATGTCCTGGCTGGCCTTGAATTTGAGACAATCCTCCAGCCTCAGCATCCCAAATGCTATGGTTATGGGCGTGTGCTTCCCTGCATGATCCCCTTCTAGTTCTTGTTTCTTTCTCTCCCTGGAGCTTGGACAGTAAAATGGCAGGCATGCAGAATAAGGCATGCTGAGTGTTAATAAGGTCAACACCACTTCAATCGCTGGTTTGGTTGCAATGGCTCTACTGTGTGCTCAGGGCACTAAGCTGCTGGAAGCCCCTGTTAAGTAGATTCTCATTCTGTCTTGATGCCCCGTGCTACTGACCAGAAACCTGGCTCAGGATGCTGGATCCGGCTTTGCTGTCAAGCTACTATGGCCTGACTTTCCAAGAAGCCAGTGTCTAAGTCTGAGCCTAGTCTGCCTTTCCCCACATGTTTCCCCAGGTGTGCTCTCCTCTCAAAACAGATTCCCTGGGCTTGGCTGAGGTGGGAGAAGATCATGCTGAGTTAGTATTCTAAAGCTGCAAAGCCAGTTCTCTGTGTGCCAGTGTCTCCCCCAAGAGCCTCTCACTCTCCGTGTGCTGATCTTCCTTCCAACACTGGCCTTTTTTGCCGATCATTTCTTTACAAGTGGTAAAGCCTTGAGCTTTGAGTCAGACCGAGCTGGAGCTGAATGCTAACTCTGTGTGACTTAATCACTTAAGCATCCGTTTCCTCAACAGTAAATGGAAATAAAATTAGATCAGCAAGCAGGGCGTGGCTCAGCAACAGGGTTTCCTTGGCACGCTCAGGGAAAGATGGCTCTGGGTTCACCACAGCTACAAAAAGGGAAAAAAAGGGGGGCGGGGATCAGAAGAGAGGAAGGAGACACGATAGCCAGATGCAGTGTTGCAACCCAGATTGAGCCATGGGACAGAAAAGGAAGATGTTAGTGGGACAACAGATGAAATGCAACAAGTGTAATTTAGATGTGGTGTCAGACTAATCTTGATTTCTTTGGGTAAATGTGCTTCGGTTATAGTGCCTGGTGCTAACCTTAGAGAATGCTGGGAGGAGTCTAGATGGGATCTCTTCCTGTTACCTGCAACCTGAGCATCCAAAGGAAATGAATGAAGTGGGGATGGGGGTACCAGCTGTGCATATAAAGCTCTGAGCTCTAGACTAGTTAACTTCTTTCAAATGTAAGTTATTACTTTTACCATAATGATGACCCCATTTATTCTGTACAACAGCCCTAAGAGATAGCTCAGTTGTAGACACAATAAACAGCAGGGTCCAAATTCAAACCCAGCTGCAATCTGACTAATACCCACACTCACACACTCTCTGCCTCCCACTATGCAGGGCCAGAGTATAACAAGGGATGATAAATAATAAGGAAGAAAGAAAAGAAAGATATTAAACAGAAAATTTAGACCCAGAAATTCTTGAGCTCAAGTGCTACCTCCGCTGTGGACCCTGGGAAGTTATTGAACCCATAAGCCTCAGGTCTTTTATTACTAATTTGGAAAGGAACCCTCATACATAACAGAGATGGCAAAGGCATAGCGCAGAGGAGGGGCTCAGTCAATGCTAGTTCTTCAGCAACGTAGTTTTTTACAGCATTTGACGCCTGCCAAGCTGCAGAACACAGCTCAGAGATAACAACTCTGACCCTACCAGTTTTTCATTACCCAGACAAGTCACACGACACCTCTTAGTTTCAGATTGTTTGAGAATAAACTGAAAAACAAACAAACAAACAAACAGATTTCTGTTTCATAAGCTAGGTAGGGAACACACTTACTATGCAAATGTAAGAGCAATGTTTGATCCTCAGAACCTTGTCTAAAAGCTGGTCTAGGCAGCGTACATCTATGATCCCAGTGCCTGGGATGTCAGCCCAGCCTCACTGCCAAGTAAGAGATCCTGTCTCAAAAACAAGGTGTACATCTCCCGAAGAAGGTCATCTGAGGTTGGCTCTAGCCACACACATATACAGCATGCTAACCCACATACACATGAGCATGCACACTCATGAACACACATGCACGCGTGCACACACTATGATCTTTGCTTTAGGGGATTTCTGAGGGCATCCGGGGACATATCTCAAAAACCCCTCAGCTGCTGGCATGTGCTAAGTGCTCAATGAATGGCAGATACCATTTAACAGATATCTCTGAATATTCTAGAAACACACAGCAGGGCTTCACCTCTCGGCCTTTTGGTACTTGGAGAGGTTGTATGACATACCTTTGTCATAGACGTGCAATGGATACAAACAACACTAGCCAGTCTCCGTAGATTATAAAGAGGGAGAAAAGAAGATAGGAGCTTGAAAAGGAGATGCCGGGGAGGATCTAGAAGAAATTGGTGTGGGATGGGAGTGTGGGTGAATATAATCTAAGTACATTTCGTATACATGAAATTCTCAAAGATTAGATAAATAAACAAAACTTTTAAAATGGCACGGGTTATGCCCAGGCAAAAGTCCCTCCTGTCACTGGAGGACCATGCAGACTCCTCTTGCCCACTGAACACAATGGCCACAAACAAGACCATGCTACTCCCTCAGTCAGAATCCCTTCGCGCTCACAATGAACACACACAGGAGTGAGAAGTAAACTCCTCGTGTTAACAGCTGAAGGTGTAGGTGGCTCATATTGTAGCAAAATCTTGCTTACTCTGACCTGTACAATAGCCGAACTCAACAGTGATTAAAATTTTCTCTTTTTTCTTTTTTTTCGGAGCTGGGGACTGAACCCAGGCTTTGCGCTTCCTAGGCAAGCGCTCTAGATTAAAAATTTTAACCTCCTACAATCCTAAAAGGAAGCTTGAAACATAACAGATCTGTCCCCCTCAAAAGCCACTGGTTCACATCAGTGCAGGCAATGAGAGCAAGAGCATTCATCTAAAGCCACACACCGACCGCGCGGAACTGAGTCCAACCTTTAACCGGGTCTGCTTATTTACAGCATGGCTCCCAGCCACAGCTGCGCCATGGAAGATGAAGTCAAGCTGTCAGGTTGGGCCTTCGGGAGATTTCTGGGAAGGGAGCTGTGCTCGAGGGAAGTGGTGACAGGACTGAGCTTACTTTGTTCTCTGTCCATCTCTGCTTCTTACATCTTGCTTTGCTTTCTCATAATCTTACTATCTGAAACCTCACACCAACCGTGTAAGCGATGTGAATGTTCTCAGAAAACATGTGCTAGGCATATGATCTTGGCTTAAGCTCCAGTGCTTTGTAAGATCTGTTTTTTTTTTTCTCCCCCAACCAGACAGACGCGTCTCTACCCTGCAGCTCCGTTGAGTGTTGTGTCTTCTCTGTGATTTTACTTTGGAGTCTTATCTGATTTCCACATCTTAGTCTTTCTGTGGCCCCAAATAATGCTATTTATTGTTACAAATTTTATTTGAAGCGGGATGGTAAAACCACCCTCCCGTGTCTAACCCAGAAGTCAGGTGTAAGTGAAAAAAAGAAGCCTTTTGCCAACACTGTAGCATTTTGAACACAGATAAGCAATTTTCTAGTACTTTAAATGTGTCTTCAACGGCAAACATTTTTTTGCTGTATCACTGTATACTGGGCTGGGGGCTGGAGACAATAGGAATGAATATGTTGTTCTATATGTTGTGTTCTTTATGTTTCAAAGAAGAAGTATGCTGTTGTGGGGAAGGTCATGGGACAGCATCCCCAGAATCTGGGTTCCATTCTGTATTTTGGTGCTTGTTTTCACCTTGAAGATCTTTTTCTTTCCATCCAAAGTGGTGATGGTATCAATTTTTTGCCTCAATGTATCACTGCAAGGTTTAGATGAGGTGACACCTGGAAAGTACAGTGACCGATGGTTGTTAAATGTCAGAGGGGGCTACTGTGGTTAACCTGTGTTTCAGGCATAGTGGAAGCTCTATAAATGTTTGGTTGAAAGAAGGATAGAAAGCTGTATGGGAAAAGGAGGGAAGGGACGCTGCTGGGCTTAGCCCCACCCCCTTTAAATGTAGACAGTCCCCAAGATTCTGGAGACGTTGAAGCCACCAAGATATTTTGGTCCCATGTTGTAGTGTAAGAAGACATGCTTCTCAACAGCAGCCTTCAACTGAAAAGCAAGCATTACCATCAGCATGTAGTGAGAAGCTAGCAGCTATGCAATTTAGAACATGGGAGCAAGCCACCCTGCAGGGCAATGACTTCCTCTGTATGCTTAAGCCTGAATTTGCTTAGGTTCTGATTCTAGAAAACAAGTGCCCAGGAGAGGGCATAGCTCAGCACTACATTGTGTGGTCATTTTGTGCAAGTCCTAAGTTCCAGCACCAAAACATACAAATAAAAGCGGGCCAGATGTGATAGCACACACTTTTAATCACAACACTTGGGGAAAGGAAAGCAGATCTCTGTGAGTTCGAGGCCAGTCTTGTCTATATAGTGAGTTCCAGAACAACCAGAGCTATATAGAAAGATCCTGTTTCAAAATTAAATTAAATTAAATTAAATTAAATTAAATTAAAAAATAGGGATTGGAGATTTTGTTCAGTTGTTAGAGTACCTGTCTATCATCCATAAGGCTCTGGGTTCTATCCACAATGCTCCATAAACGGCATAGTGTCACTCCTGTAAGCCCAGCACCGTGAAGTGGAAATAGGAGTTCGAGTTCATCTTTGGCTAGATATTAAGTTTGAGGTCAGATAGGTAAAGTGCTTGTCACATAAGCAAGAGAACTGCGAGCATCAGATCCCTTTGACCTATTGAAAACCAAGCAGTACTAGCTGAACTGGTAAACTCTGAGTTCAAATGAGAGACTCTGCCTCAATACACAAAGTGTAGAACGATCAAGGAAGACTCCAGAATGTCAACTTCAGGTCTCCATGTGCTCGTACAGACACATATGTACTCAAACACAGGCACGTGTTTAAAAAGAAGAAAACAAGATAGATGATGATGGTGGTGGTGGTGATGATGATGATGATAATGATGATAGATAGACAGACAGACAGACAGATAGGCAGATGATAAATAGACAGATAAATGGTAGCTAGATAGCTGATAGCTGATAGATGATAAATAGACAGATGAGAGAGAGAGAGGGACAGAGAGAGAGAGAGAGAGAGAGAGAGAGAGAGAGAGAGAGAGAAGCCCAGCTCCTATTCACAGATAAAAACATTATGTAGGTTGCCTGGGTACGGTCAGGCAGATCCAGATTTAAAGTCATTATTTTATTGTGGTAGGAGCACTTTTACTAGAGCATGTATATAGAGGTCAGAGGACAAATTCATAGTATTGATTCTGTCCTCCATCCTTACGTGGGTTCTAGAAATTGACCTCAAGTCACCAGGTTTGCTCTACAAGTGAATCTACCCACTGAACCACCTTACCAGCCCCCAGATCCAGGTTCGAATCCTGGCACATCACCTTCCCTCTGAGTAAGTATGGCCACATTACCCACCTTGGCTCAGATGGAGATGGCACCCTAGTGACTTATCGTTGTCCTCAGTTGACAGATTGAGGAACTGAAGTCGAAAGCTGGTAAAGGGCTGAGCTAGCACCAGAACTCTGTCCACTTTCCACCAATGCCCCTTTGGTTCAGAGCCCTCCATTTTAAATGCCTGGGAAGGCACAGGGAAGGGAGTAGTCCAATTTTAAAAACCAATTTGAATGATTAGATTTGACAGCAAAAGGCTTGGCACCAGAAATACATTTCACCATGCTATTGCCGAATCTGTTTAATGTATTTTGAACCAGCTTAACTCACCTAGTTAAGAAATCCATCAAGAGTTTAAAATGTAAAACTAGCAGCAACGAGGCACTGCGTCATTGGAAAAAGTCTGTGCATAAGTTTTGCTTCTTGTGAGGGTGGGGGTGAGGCCACCCTCACCTCTGAACTCACCCAGGGTCCTTGGATAGAAAGCACTAAAGGCTTGAAGAAAGCTTGTGTCTGAAACCATTTATTTTCATAACAAGGACTTTTCATCTTCAAAGCCCTTTACAAGCCATAATTAATCTTCACAACACCTAAGTGAGCTGGATGCCCAGCATTACTTGGGTTTTATAGGCCAAGGTAGCCCAAGGGAGACTTTTGAATGGTGAATGACCCTTGGACACTTGACTCAAAAGGGACAATTAAGCTGCCCCACCTCAGCCTGGCAGGCAGGTCCCATATTTCCCAACCCCAAACCAGACCTTCTCGATTAATCTTCAGAAAGTATTTCCTGATGCCAAAGCAGGCCCTGGAAGAAGACATAGAGCTAGACACAGATAAAATCCAAGCCCTGGTGTTATCACTATTTAAATATGGCTGACTTTATTGGTATTATACATTAACTCTATTTAAATAACAATAAATAAGAACAGCTCATATTTCCACACTCACACTGAGCATTTCAAAAGCTCTTTTCTATAGAACATTTCTTTATTTATTGGATTTTTTTTTGTTTACATTTCAAATGTTATCCCCTTTCCTGTTTCCCAGCCATAAACCTCCTATCCCATCCTTCCTCCCCATTCTTCTATGAGGGTGTTCCCTCACCCATCCACCCATCCTTTCCCCCCTCCCCACCTTGACATTTCTCTACACTGGGGGGGGGTGTCCAGCCTTGGCAGGAGCAAGAGCTTCTCCTCCCATTGGTGCCCAACAAGGCCATCCTCTGCTCCATTTGCAGCTGGAGCCATGGGTCAGTCCATGTGCACTCTTTGGGTGGTGGTTTAGTCCCTGGGAGCTCTGGTTGATTGGTATTGTTGTTTTTATGGGGGTGCAAACCCCTTCAGCTCCTTCAATCCTTTCTCTAACTCCTCCAGTGGGGACCCGGTTGTCAGTCCAATGGTTTGCTTCGAGCATTTGCCTCTGTATTTGTCATGCTCTGGCAGAGCTTCTCAGGAGACAGCTATCAGACTGCTATCAGCTTACACTTCTTGGCATCAGCAATACTGTGGGGTTTGGTGGCTGCGTGTATCATTGACTGGATCCCCAGGTGGGGCAGTCTCTGGATGGCCTTTCCTTAAGTCTCTGCTCCAAACTTTGTCTCCGTATCTCCTCCTATGAATATTTTTGTTCCCCCTTCTAAGAAGGACTGAAGCATGTGCACTTTGGTCATCCTTCTTGAGCTTCATGTGGTCTGTGGATTGTATCTTCTGTAATCCAAGCTTTTGGGCTAATATCCACTTATCAATGAGTGCATACCATGTATGGGTGGTTTTTTTTTTTTTTTTTATTGTGATTTTACCTTTTTTTATATTTTTTTTTTTTTTTTTTTTTTTTTTTTGGTTCTTTTTTGGAGCTGGGGACGAACCCAGGGCCTTATGGGCCTTGCACTTCCTAGGCAAGCGCTCTACCACTGAGCTAAATCCCCAACCCCAGGATGATATTTTCTAGTTCCATCCATTTGCCTATGAATTTCATGAAGTCATTGTTTTTGTTATCTGAGTAGTACTCCATTGTGTAGATGTACCACATTTTCTTTATCCATTATTCCTCTATTGAGGGACATCTGGTTCTTTCCAGCTTCTGGCTATTATAAATAAGGCTGCTATGAGCATAGTGGAGCATGTGTCCTTAACAGATATCTATAGAACATTTCATCCTAAAACAAACAAAAAAAAATACCTTCTTCTCAGCACTTTATGGTACCTTCTCCAAAACTGGTCACAAAACAGGCCTCAACAGATACAAGAAGATTGAAATTATGCCATGCACCCTATCAGATCACCATGGACTAAGGCTGGTCTTCAATAACAACAAAAACAACAGAAAGCCTACATACACATGGAAGCTGAACAATGCTCTACTCAATAACTTGGCCAAGGAAGAAATAAAGAAAGAAATTAAAGACTTTTTAGAATTTAATGAAAATGAAGGTACAACACACCCTAACTCATGGGACACAATGAAAGCTGTTCTTAAGTGGAAAACACATAACTCTGAGTGTCTCCAAAAAAGAAACAGGAGAGAGCATACATCAGCAGCTTGACAGCACACCTAAAAGCTCTAGAGCAAAAAGAAGCAAATACATCCAAGAGGAGCACACAGCAGGAAATAATCAAACTCAGGGTTGAAATCACCCAAGTAGAAACAAAAGGAACTATACAAAGAATCAACAAAACCATGAGCTGGTTCTTTGAGAAAATCAACAAGAAAAATAAACCCTTAGCCAGACTAACCAGAGGGCACAGAGACAGTACCCAAATTAACAAAATCAGAAATGAAAAGGGAGACATAACAACAGAAACTGAGGAAATTCAAAAAGTCACCAGATCCTACTACAAAAGCCTATATTCAACAAAACTGGAAATCTGGATGAAATGGACAATTTTCGTGACAACATTTCAGGTGATCTTTATGACAATCATTTTGGCCCAGGTGTACTTATTGAATGCCCATTTTGTGCCACGTTGAAGACAGAACAGAGGTGAAGGCAGATAGGAGCCTGCTTTCACAGCATGCTGTTAGTAGTGATGAGAGAAACACCATTTTCGCTGCCCTACCCATTTTTTGAGACAGGGTCTTATAAAGCCAAGGCTAGCTTCAAACTTATCACCTAGCCAAAAAGAACTACCCATCCTCCTGCTGCCCTCCCCCCTCCTGAGAGCTGGTATTGCAGGCCTGCGACAGCAGCACTATTTCTCCTCCTCCTCTTCTTCCTCCTTCTAATAGATGTTGGATCAGAGGCTTAAAGCCATACCGACAGTGAACACACAGTGGAAGGCCAGCTTCATCCCAGATTCATTTAATTGTGCAGCTTGTGCCCAACCAAGTACAAAGAGGCTTGCTGCATCATTGTTACAATGACAAAGACCTTGAGGCAAACCAGAATATCCACAGGGAAGGTGACAGACAACATAGGAAGTATATGAAAAATATCACACCAGTCAAAAGGGAATGGCTTGCTTTTAGTTGTGTCAAAAGAAACATATGAAGAACATGAGGTCGTGTCCACAAATTTTGCAAATTACTAAAAGCAATGCTACATGCTGTATTTACACATAGATGTGAATAAAAGCTCAGAAGAGTGATTGAAAGGCCACCTTAGGTGCACAGAGCCAGTCCTTTGGAGGTAAAGCCAGGGTTGTGAATTAAAGCCAGAACAAACCCTTGGGAGCTAGATGGAGACACGGGGTGCCATAAACCGAGGACTAGCTGATAGACTAGATTCATGGATGTGCCTTCCTAAAACCAACAGCAGCAACATACACCCGCTGCTCTTTTGCAGGCTCTGTTTGCTGCCTTCAATCTCAGTGTTGAAATTGCCTTTCGAACTTGAACCAGCCAAAAAAAAATTCTAAACGAAAAACAGGAATAAAAAGAGCAAAGTCTGAAACCAACTTGAGAAGTGAACAGTGTGTTTGGGCTGCACATGGGTGCCGAGAGCATGTGACAGCCTTCATGGAGCAGGGACCAAGAGCAGCTGAGCCACGAGCCCTTCCTCGGCCAGGCCTGGCTGCTGGGCCAGCTCGGGGAGCTATGGGGCAGCAATGGAAATCGCGGTTGGAGGTTGCCCACAGAAGCTTGTTTACCGACTCCTCAAAGCCACACTTGCCTGCTTCCTCGTTGGTTTCCTGCCACGACATGATCGATTCTTACAGATACATTTCTCTAGAAGTTGAGTGGTGCCAGGCAAACTGTGCCAAAGCAATCTCATTTCCATGTGTGGTCTGGGTGGATTGGGGGAGGCTGCAGGCAGAACGGCTCCGATTTCAGCAGCATGCTTGGAAGAGCGGCACCTCACCCACCTGAGCCTCCCTAGAGTGGTCATCTGACTTAATCCTTCCCCTGTTGGAACCCAGGGCTACGCACTGCCTGAAAGACAGATGGCCACAGGGGATTTGGTGTTTGCCTGACTCCCAGTCTTGGGTGCTGTGATCCCTTCTGACTGCTCTACTGAGCACATTCCTCTCTCTAATGTATATCTCTTTTTCAGTCCTGTTTGAAACAACCGGAATGTTCAACCCTGCCTTGTCCCCGAAGCTAATCCACACCCAGATTGGAGAGTCAGGCTGAACTGTGGCCAACCTCACCTCCCTTTTCTCCCGCCCGACCCACCCAGAATTCCTATGTGTACCATGCTTCAGACAGGATGTTTCTTAACATTCGAAATGTTCAGCTTATAAAAGATAGAAAAAGACAAATACCATATTCTGTTTTAGTTTCTGAGACAAAGGTCACACTACGTAGCCCAGGATGACTCCAAGCTCCACTACCCCACCAATTTCTTCATTGTTTCACCAGAAAATTTGTTATTTTCTGGGTTTTGTGTATCTTTTGGAGAGAAATATTTATTCAAGTCCTCATTTTTTTAAATTAGTGTTTTCTTTCATTTTTACCTAAATGTTTGGTTTTAAGTATGGGAGGAAGGGGTGAGCTTGGGGCCTCATGCACACCAGGCAATTGCTCTGTTGCTGAGCTACATCCCCAGCCATCATCATCACCACCACCACCACCACCATCACCACCACCACCACCACCACCATCATCATCACCATCACCACCATCATCACCATCATCGTCATCACCACCACCACCAACACCATCATCACCACCACCATCATCACCATCATCACCATCACCACCACCACCACCATCATCATCATCATCATCATCATTGCTGGTGGTGTTATTGTTACTACTGTCTATCATATCTATCTATCTATCTATCTATCTATCTATCTATCTATAAGCATATGTGCATGGGAATGTGGCAGAGGAGCACACACTTGTATGTGCACGTGTGGAGGCCAGAGTATCAATGTCCCGTGTCATCTTCTTTGGCTCTCCACTCTACTTTTTGAGACAAGGTCCCTCATTGAACCTGAAGCTTGAAAATGAGCTGAACTGACTAGCTATCCTAACAACTTCCCCAGCACTGGGATTACAAGCACCTGCCGCGAGACCCTACAGTTATATGGTGTTAGGCATCCAAACTCACATCTTTGTCTATAGCCAAGACGAGTCTTGAACTTTCGATTCTTCTGCCTTTGTTTCTCGACGAGGCCTGTACCATGAGGTCTGGCTCTAACTAAACTTTTGTTTGTAGTACAACACGCAGACAGCAAAGCACACAGATCACAGAGAACAAGAACGTTGACTCTTCCCTGAGAGAACACGTTCCTTTTTCCCTGCCTTGCTTCCCTTTTTCTCATACACTGGCTGAGCTCAGGGAAGCTGGGGTGAGGCAGAGAAGGTGCAGCCTGAGACAGGGAGGTTCCTAGTCTAATAAGAAAGACACAGCAAAGCACCTATAATCCAGCCTGACATGTACAGTGATGTGATTGGGACAGAGCACCATTTAGGCATGTGGTTCTACTTACCCTCTGTCTCTCTCTGTCTCTGTCTCTCTGTCTCTCTGTCTCTCTCTGTCTCTCTGTCTCTCTCTGTCTCTCTCTCTCTGTCTCTCTGTCTCTCTCTGTCTCTCTGTCTCTCTTCTCTCTTTGTGTGTGTGTGTGCGTCTGTCTGTCTGTCTCTGCCTCTCTCTTACTCGCACACACACAGGGGTGGTGGGGGAGTACAATCATCCCCCCTCTGAGCTCTCAGCCCCTAAGAATCTTCCTCAGTTGAGCCTTTCCCCAAGACAGGCTTGGAGACCATCTGTGGTGGCAAGAATTGGCAGGAACAGGGCGGATGTGGTGAGGCAGGCTGGTAACCATTTGTTTTCACCTGGTCCTCATGCTCCTGAGACATTAGAGCATCTCCATGCTTAACCCCCTGCTGCCAGCTGTGCAGTCTGGAGAAGAGAGGCAGAGGAGACTGTGGAGAACATGTGTGATTCTTTCTAATCTTTCGCCCAGTCACTCAGCCACCACTGGCCAGCCCTGACTTGCCTGGTGCAAGACCTGCCTGAGTTCAGAGAGGCAGGCAAGGCATAGCCTGAGACAGGAGGCTGCTAGTCTAATAAGGGAGACAGAAAGCAAGGTACCGCTGACCCAGCCTGGTGTGTGTAGTTATGGGAGCTGGGCAGAGCACCATGTAGACATGTGATTCCAGTTTGGTTTAGGCAAGCCTGGACTGGGAGGTAGTCTCCAGAACTGAGCTGGAGAATCAGCATGAAGGACAGTAGGCTCTGGATAAGCACGAATAAAGACAGGACACTATATACACAAAAGAAGAAATGACTGAGAAGCTAACAAAGAGCCTATCATATCCAGGAAGCTGTGTTCAATATGGCTACGGCTGTGTGTGTGTGTGTGTGTGTGTGTGTGTGTGTGTGTGTGTGTGTGTGTGGCTATTGTATGTATATGGTTATATGTGTGTGATGTGTGGGGCATGTGTATGTACGACTGTCTATGGGGGGGTGTTCTGTATGTGTATGGTTGTGGGGTGTTTGTGGAGTGTGTGGAAATATATAGATAGATATCGATATAGAGATAGAGATAGAGATAGATATCGAGATAGAGATAGAGATAGAGATAGAGATAGAGATAGAGATAGAGATAGAGATAGAGATAGATAGCTCAGGAAGAGGCAACCTAAGCTGGCCACTCTGGCCCTGGATGTAGTCTTAGCTGGGATTTGATCAGTGTTGGGGTCTGGAGGTGGAGTCCAGAAGTAGAGTCAAACCCTTGTGTCTGGTCCCCTTGTGTCTAGGGGAGCATGGCAGTCCCCAGTGGCTCTTCTGCTCAGTTTTCGAAATGCTGTCCTAGTTAGGAAGGTCTCACATCAGTTTCTGACTCACAGCAGATTCCAGGCTCCCTCCTGCAGCGTTGCCTTATGAATGTGTAAGTGTGGCATGTTACTGCACCTCTGGGCTGCTTTCTTCACATGTAACACGGAGTTCTGGTATTTACCCTGGGGACCTGGAAGGTTTCCCCCAAGATAATGTTAAGGGTTTGGCTGAAAGTCAGACACTTGTGGGCACTGTCATTCTTGTATTCTCTAGTGGCCCTGGTAAAGGCATCGTCCTTCCTTATGTGATGGTGGGCAGCTTACCCTCAGTGGGACCGAGTCTCCCCACTGTTCTATGGGGAAGGGTGAGCAAGTCAAGGACTTCCCACAGTGTCTGGCAGGCACGCAGCAAGCTCACAGTAGCACTTTGTGTGTAAGCAGCAAGCCTGCTGCCGCACCTTGTCATTTGAGTTTCTCTAGAGACTCCCAGTGTTTGGAACTCACCACCGAAGCCAGAACCTGTGGATAATATCCTGAGATTCAGTATAGGTCTAAGTCTCTCCTAGCTTCCATAGAACACAATTTAATAATACCACTAGCAACTGTAGTTTACCCATTCGTTATAGATGGACCAGATCTTGAGCTGTAGAGGCTGGATGAACTCCTGGTGTGGATAAACTGACCACTTTACTTCCTGGCTTCCTGGCTGGCCAGACTTCAGTTCATGCTGCAGCCCCACCTACCTGACCCCCAACACCCGCCATCACTCACCTATTTATTACACTGCTTTGGACCCAGAACCCCACCTGGAGTGTCCCAGACCCTTACTTTGTCACTATCTTGGCCCTGAGTATCTGGCATGCCTGGAGCCAAGACTCAGTGTCTTAGGAGTGTGAGAGGCTAGCTGTATCCTATAACCCTCCCCCCCCTCTCTCTGCTCCAGCTTTTGCTTTCTGCCCTGTCCTTCAAACTGCAGCCATGAAGAGCATCTCAACTATTGTAAGCTGGTTCATAGCTTGAGCCAGCCTCGCTGGCTTTCACCTTAGCTCAGACATCAGATGTGAAGTGTGCCTGCTGGCATTTCGCAATCAATCCTACCAAGTCTATTTGAGGAGTGAGATGTGGATTGTGTTCAGTGAATTATTCAACTGAGACTCACACCTTAAGATGATGAAAGAAACTCTGGGTGGGAGTGGGCCCTTCACTTACTCAGTCGACAACCCCTCATACTGTCTCTGTGTCTGGGGCGGGGAGTTGGGGGTGGGTGTCACCAAGGGAGGCTGGGAGAAATCACTGTTGCAAGCAGACGTGTTACTGGCTTTCCCTAGGTAGATGATATAAGCAAACTTCACGTCTCTGAGAAAAGAGCCAAGAGCAAAATTATTTCTCCTCTTCCAACAATTCCATATGATGCTTCCAGGTCTGGCAAAAGCATTCCCTCTGTTTAGAACCACCACATAGTTGCTTTCCAAAAGAATTCTAAAGTAGCAAACAGCCCTGTAGGGGGAAAGTACTGTGTCCTTCCTGAAGGCAAAAACTGAAGCCTCTGACCTACCCAAGTCACCAGCTGAAGGGAAGGGCAGGACACTGAATTTCACAGTGTACCTTGCTGACATTTACTAGGCTTTCTATCCCCTACTTACCATGATTTTGTTCCTCTTTTGAAATTCTAGCCCTGGTGGGGGATTGCCTTTAAGAAGGAAGACCTAGGGGTTGGGGATTTAGCTCAGTGGTAGAGAGCTTGCCTAGCAAGCACAAGGTCCTGGGTTCGGTCCCCAACTCCAAAAAAAAGAAAAAGGAAAAAAAAAAAAAAAAGAAGGAAGACCTAATAGCATGGTGGCAAACATCTTTAATTCCAGCACTCAGGAGACAGAGAGAGGCAGGCAGATCTTTGAATTTGAGGCAAGCCTGGTCTATGGAGTGAGTTCCTGGACATCCAGGACTACACAAAGAAATCCTGTCCTGGATAACCAAGAAAAAGGAGAAGGGGGAAGAAGCAGAAGAGGAGGAAGAAGAGGAGAAAAGGTATCTCAAGTTGGGTGTGGTGGCTCAGACATGTAACCCCAGCAAAAGAATCTGAAGTACAAGAGCCTCCTTGACTACAAAGTAAGTTCAAGGCTATCCTGGGCTACATGAAAGGGAAGGAAGGAAGGACAGAAGGACGGAAGGACAGAAGGACAGAAGGACAGTAAGAGAAAGAGGGATGGGAATGAGGGAGAGGGAAAAAGAAGACAGGCCCCATGCTAAGACTAGTATTTATTAAAGATAGCCATTTGAAAACAGGGTCTTATGGGGGTCAGCTAGATGACTCAACAGATAAAAGGCCTTGCCAAGCAAACCTGACAACTGGAGTCTGATCCTCAGAACCCCCATAAAGGTAGCTGTCGAAGAGTGACTCCACCAACTTGTCCACTGACCTCCACATGCACACCACGCCACGCACTCCAGAATAGACATACAGAACATGCATGAGCATACAGTGAGAACAGCAATAACAATCTAGGGGGCTGCAGACTTGACTCAGTGGTGGGAACCTTGCTTGACTTCCTCTCTGCCTAGGACCAGAAGAAATAAATCAGCATATTTTCCCCCAATACCTTTCCCCCCTCTATACCAAGGTAATGCATGTCTATTTTTAACCATTCTAACATTATTGGAATGTTTAAAAAATAAAAGTCACAGGTATTGCCCTCCCCCAAAATAACAGCTGCTAACAATATGGGACATATTCTCCCAGTCTTTTGCTATGAAAATATTAATAATGCACACAAAAATCATACTGCTTGTTAGTATTCAAGCACAGAACACACCTTTCTTTCAAAAAAAAAAAATTAAGCAGGTACCTTACCAACTGAGCCATTTCCAAAAGACCCTGAGCATTTTGTTGTTGGTTAGCTTTTGCCTTTTGTTGTATGTTTTGTTTTGTTTTTCGAGATAGGGTTTCTCTGTGTAGCCTTGGCTGTGCTTGAACTAGTGCTTTCGACCGGGCTGTCCTCGAACTCACAGAGATCTGCTTGCCTCTGCTTCCTGAGTACTGGGATTAGGCTTTTGCTTTTCAAAGTACTGGGGGGATAGGGCTTCTGCGTTACACAACCCCTCCAGCCTTGAGCTGCATCCCCATCCTTAACTTCATTATTTTCAGTACCACACACTAACCCGTCATATGGATTTAAGAGATTCTCACCATTCCTCTTTGGGTGAATATTTGGGATACTGCCTAATTTTTTCTGGCAACAAGCACCATTAGAAGAATTTTTTTTTCTCAAGATTTATTTATTTTTATTTTATGTTTATGGCTGTTTTGCGTGCATGTGTGTTTCTGTGCCACATGCCTGCAGTACCTCTGCCGAGGCCAGAAGAGGAGCCTGATCCACCGGAACTGGGATTAGCTGATAGGTGGGTGCTGGGAACCAACCAGAGTCCTCCCTAAGAACAAGTACTCTTCATCACTGAGCTGTCTCTCCAGCTTCCCACTAGAAAGACATTCGAGCTTCACCCCAAATACTTCACTTAAAATACTTAGCATAATTTCAGCTACTGACCTCCATAAATGGCTCTTCAAGACCCTTTCCTCCTACTGACTCTGCAGTGTCTAGAGTGACACAGGGGTCATGTGTGTGTGTGGAGAGCCCTATCTCAGAGCCCCATTCAGTGCCTGGAGCTCACTGGATTTCAACAGATCATTTTCCTCAAGCCACTAAAGAGCAAAACCGCCGGATGGATCTATGCATGCTGGCGTTTCCTCCCGACTACAGAGCACATTCCTAAAAGGAAACAAATGTCAGGTCAAAGGATATGTGTGCTAGAGGTAGTCGAGTTTGCTTCCTTTTGTCCTTTAGCTTTCAACTTGTCTTTTGCATAAGGGCATGGGAGAACTGTCCTCACATGGCAAGAAAGACATTTTGGGCAACAGGAGGGTCGGGAGACCTAGTCCATCTAGTTCCACACTGGGTACTGAGGAACCAGTGAAGACTTTCTGCACCTTGCTAATGTAGAGTCTCTACCTGCTCCCCAGAAAAAGAAAAGCTCTACATGCTCTGCTCCAGCTAGAGAGGACAGCCCCTCCCAGCCCAGTCATAGCTGTCCACTCCCTGTTGTACCTCACCTTGCCTCTGGCCCCTTGGTCTCCTAGCTGCCTGACAGCCAGCAATTAAAAGGGAAGCCTTTGAAGTCTTTGTCTGCCCAGCTAGCCTCAATATGGACACCCCTGCCCTCTCCTCAAAGGCAGACCAGGGAGGAGCACCCATCCTGATTCTAAATGTTGGCAAGAATGCCTCACCTGCACAGAGCTGGCTGTGAGCCAGGTTTGGTGTGAGGAGGAGCTGGAAGAGCGGGAGTTGAATCCAGAGGTTGGTCCTCTTTGCTCCCAAACTAAGTGCTCTCTGGCCACCTGAAGGGAGAGTCACGGAGTTTCTTTCTTTCTTTCTTTTCTTTCTTTCTTTTTTTTAAGATTTATTTATTTTAGGTGAATACACTGTATCTGTCTTCAGACACACCAGAAAAGGACATCAGATCCCATTACAGATGGTTGCGAGCCACCGTGTGGTTGCTGGGGATTGAACTCAGGACCTCTGGAAGAGGAGTCAGTGCTCTTTACTGCTGAGCCATCTCTCCAGCCCCTCGGAGTTTCAATGTAGACATGTAACACACCACAACATGAAAGGATACATGTGCACACGCATACTATGCACTGGAGTTGTCCAATTAAAAATGATTTAACCAACTTCTCTAGATACTGAAGAATGGACAGAAGCTGGGACCCTTGTGGCAGAATTGTGATCCCAGCTACTTGGGAAGCTAAGGCAGGAAGATTAAAAGTTCAAGGCCAGTCTGGAATAAAAAGTTCAAGGCCAGCCTGGACAACATAGTGAAACCCTGACTCAAAAAGTTAAAAGTGGGGTTGGGGATTTGGCTCAGTGGTAGAGCGCTTGCCTAGCAAGGGCAAGGCCCTGGGTTCGGTCCCCAGCTCCGGGGGAAAAAAAAAAGTTAAACGTGTGTGGGGTGGTAAGAGGGTTGGACAGATCACTTAGTGGTTATAAGCACAGTCTTTTCTTTTCTTTTTTTTTTCTTTTCGGAGTTGGGGACCGAATTCAGGGCCTTGCGCTTGCTAGGCAAGTGCCCTACCACTGAGCTAAATCCCCAACCCCTTCAGTCTTTTCTTCTAGAAGACCTGAGTTCAGTTCCCAGCACACATACAGGTGGCTCCTGTAACATCAGTTCTAGGGAATCCAATGCCTCTGGCTTCTGTAAGCACCTGCATATATACATATACAAACCACGCACACACACACACACACACACACACACACACACACACACACACACACACACACAAATATGCATATAATTTTTAAAGATTTTTTTTAAAGGGGGGCTGTGGGTACAGGTCATGGTAGAGCACTTATCTAGCATGTGTGAAACTGTGGTTTAGTCCCCAGCACTATCCAAAAGGAGAGAAAAAAGTTAGGAGCAATCTTCCCTGACCTTAGTGTGGTCACTTTAAGTTCCACTCCAAAACTGGCCTTTGAGATCTGCAGAACACATCTGGTCACTCCATGATCCTTTTATTAAAGACATCCTTGGAAATAGCTGGGGGTATCATCACCTGTGTAGACACCCCTCCATCAACTGTGTAAAGTGGAATGGATATTATATGTGCAAGATGAACAGGAACAATGGCCCATGGTTCCTCCAAATGCAAAGCCCTCAGGTAGCTGATTACCAGGGCTAGAGCGAGACACTATCTTACAGGAGCTGCAGGATCACCTAAGGGGTTCTGGACTTTGTCCCAGTGTTAATGGGCAGTTCCTTAGCAGAGGTCCATGGGCAGAAAAGAGAGACTTTGGTTGTAGGACGTACCAGGCCCCCAGGTTCCCAGTCAGATGACTTTGACAAATGATGTCACCTGGGCCTCAGTTTCTTCACCTGTCACCTGACAATAGTGTGCACCTGATAGTGTGGCAAAGGGAGATCCTCCAAGGGAAGCCCCTAGTAAGGGAGCTGCTCGGAAGGTAAAGCTTTGGGTGACAGACGTGGTTATTACAAACTAAGTGTGACAGCACAGAGGACAAAGGTAATGTTAAGTGTACGTACAGTGCTGGGGGGAGGAACTGCCACATGGTTCCTCCAAACTGAGTCCAGTGTGACTTCAGTTCCCTGCAGAAACCCTCCCCTCCCCTCCCTGTGAGCTGGAGGACAGACAATCCTGGTGACAGAAAGGATGGCTCCCCAGACATCTCAGCCATAAAGCTTGGACCAGGGATGGGCATCTTTGATGTGCAGCTACAAAGGTCTTGATGTCCTTGCCTAGGGCAGCCACGTCTACACAGGTCATGATACCCCCAGCTATTTCCAAGGATGTCTTTAATAAAAGGATCATGGAGTGCCCAGATGTGTTCTGCAGGTCTCAAAGGCCAGTTTGGGAGTGAACTTGATGGAACTTAAAGTGGCCTCGCCAAAGTCGGGGAAGATTTCTCCTAAGCAATGCTGTTGAATCAGGGTCCAAGGCCTGAGGAGTCAATAGGCAACCAAGATGGTGGTGGGTTTGAAGAGGAGACTCAGAGGCAAAGACTGGATGAGGAAGATCATGTGACTGGCAGAGCTGGGGACAAAGGTGTAAAGGATAGAGGAGATGCTACTGAAAGGAAGGCAGGAGTCCATTCCTGATGACCTTTACCAAAGAGAGTAGTCATGAAGATCTGTAATGACTCAATGATCAGGGCCCCTCAGGACTGAGAAGTGAATTTTTATAGCTTTTTCCTTGTGGGTGCAATCATACCAAGCATGAGCTCAGATCTGAGAAGAGTGTATGTCACACATTGCTGTGTTATTACTATAATAAGCATAGTTAAAAACATGGTGATTAATTATGGGAAACAAAGACTTCTGACACTTTCCTACTATCATTTCCCAGCATAAACGTATCAATTGGGTATATCTTTCGTTTGTATTGCATTAGAAAGTTAGAGCAGGCACATGCCTTTAATTCTAATACTCAGGAGGTAAAGACAGAGTTCAACACACCCAGTCTGCATGCTGAGTCCCAGATGCTGGACAACAGAGTGAGACCCTGTCTCAAAACAAACAAACAAATTGCAGTTTGAGAGATGTCTTAGCCATTAAGAGCATTGTCACTTGTACAGACAACCTGGGTTTGGTTCCCAGAACTCATTATGTTGCTTCACACCCATATGTAACTCCAGTTTCTTAAGATCTTCAACCTTTTTCTGACCTCAGAGGCACTCATACACATTAAAAAAAAAGACTCTTTAAAGCAACAGTTTTTATAAAAAAGAATGCTATTTGAGGAATGGGGAGAGTACTCAGTGGGTAAAAACACTTGTTTCCAAGCAGGAGGACCTGAATTCAAATCCTCATCATGCATGCAAATAGCAAGGCCAGACCATGTGTACCTATAACTTCACCACTGGAGATGGAGATAAGCAGACCCCCAAGAGCTCCTGGCGAGGGCTAGGTTCAGTGAGAGATCTCAGACTAAAACATAAAACTGGAGAAATGACTCAGTGGTTAGGAGTATTGGCTGGGACTGGAGAGATGACTCAGCCATTAAGAATACTGACTGCTCTTCCAGAGGACCTGAGTTCAATTCCCAGCAACCACATGGTGGCTCACAACCATCTGTGACGGGATCTGATGCCCTCTTCTGATGTGTCTGAGAACAGCTATAATGTACTCAGATACATAAAAGAAATAAAATATTAAAAAAAAATTGTACTGGCTTCTCTTCCCGAAGACCCAGGTTTGGTTCCTAGAATCCACAGGGAAGCTCACAGTTCCAGATGTTCTGATACCCTCTTCTGTGCCTCTGTGGGCACCAGGCATGCATGTGGTACATAAACATTTATGTAAGCAAAACACTCACGCACATAAAAGTAATTAATTAATTAATCACTGGTAAGGTGGAAAATAATTGAAGAAGACATCAAGATCAATCTCTGGACTCTTTATACATACAACACACACACACACACACACACACACACACACACACAAAATAATTCAGTGAAATTTGACTTGGAATTAGGACAAAATTCCCAGTAATTTCTGAAGTGACCTTAAAGATACTTCTGTCATTTTGCTGTGTGCTTGTGTGAAGCCATGTTCTCAGCACCAACAATTACAGAATCAAAATATCAATCAACTCTGAAAATTTTTGAAAATTCTTTACCTTCTGCAATGTCAAATATTTGGCTAAGAGTTGATTTTTAAGTAAAGATAAGCAAATTCATAGATGAAATTCTGATTTCATTTTTAAAAAAACGAATGATAGAATTACATATATATCAAAGAACTTTTAAAATAAGTGCTTCATGCTTTATTATCAGTTGGCATTTGATTTATATACCTATGTATATTTATATACCTGAGATCTCCGAAGAACTTTCTCAGGTGAGGGCCAGTGAGTTGGCTCAGCGGATAAAGGTGCTCAGCACCAAGCCTGACAGCCTGAGTTTGATCACCAAGACTCACATGGTGAAGGGAGACGGCAAAGATGTGCTTTCGTGCACACACACATACACACACACACACACACACACACACACACACTTATACACAATAAATAAATGTAAACTAAAGCATTACTCTTTGCCACAGATAGTGACCATCACAGAAAACCAAAACTGATCAAAATACAGAGTCGTGGAGCCCTGTCCCAGCTGATACAATTACTTCACAACTCCTGTACCTAAGGCTCAAGGGTCATTGTGGAAGAGAAGGAGAAATTGTAAGAGAAGGAGAAACAGAGTTTGCATCTCCTAGAAATGTCAGAAGCTACATCATAGTGTCTCACCAGCATGGATACCTAGGCATGACCTGAACGAGGCTGATGTTAACAGACATGCTAATGTGGATGGGGGAAAACTCATGAGGCCACACCTCTAGACAAAGAACTACAGGAAACTAAGTAGTGCTGAGAGCAGAAGGAATATTCTTCCCCAGAGAAAAGAACACCAATCGGTTGTCAGACACTATATGGTCAGCCCTGAAAACAGGGATACAAGTAACATTTACAGATTGAACGGGTTGCATTTATGTATTTAGAGGTGTGTGTGTGTGTGTGTGTGTGTGTGTACAATTAAAGAAAAAGAGGCCATGAAGAATTTGAAAGACATCAGGAAAGGGTACAGGGGAGAGAGAGTTTGAAGGTATGAAAATGAAATGAAAAATGATGTAATTATATTATAATCTCAAAAATAAAGAGATATTTTTTAAATTATCTTAATTCTGAGTTTCACGTGGGTATTAAACATGTATTTTAAAATTGATTGATTGATTGATTGATATGTGTATGTGTATGTGTCTTTATGAGTGTATGTGCAGGCACATGCACCTGTGTATATATGCATGGAGCACAAGAGAGCATTGAATATCCTCTTCTCCTCACTTCTACCTATTCCTTTGAGTCAGAATTGCTCTACTAGGCTGCAAGATGGCAACCCAGGAGACAAATATCTATGGGCTTTGGGCCCTGGGCTTTGGGAACTTGAGGACATTGCCTACTCTGATTGTGGCTGATCAAATAAGATAACCCTGCAACCCACACACACAAAGAAAAATCATATATCTACCTCGCGGAGTCTGTGAATAAGAATTCATTGGAAAATGATTTATTGCAGATATAATTAAATTAAGACCTTGAGAAAGGATCAGGATATCCTGTATTATACAAGTAAACCAGAAATCTGATAACCAGTATCCTTATCAGACATAGACATAGATGCAGGGTGTGGATGTTAGGAAAGAAGCAGAAATAGAAGTTATCCAGCGACAAGCTACACCTGAGATCTCCAGAAGCTGAAAGATAAATTCTTTTTAAAGAACACACTCTTGGGGCTAGGGCTATAGCTCAATTAATAGAGTGCTTGTCTAGCGCGCAAAGCTCTGGGTTCAATTCCCAGCATCCCATATACTGGGCATGGTAGCACATGCCTGTAATTTCAGAGCTCAGGAGGTAAAGCTAGGAGAGTTCAGGGTCACCACCTGAAGCATAGCAAGTCAGAGGCCAGGTTAATTATCAAAATTAAATAGGTAAACCTCTCCTCTGAACACTCAGAATGGTGAGACAGGAGGATCTCAAGCTCAAGATCTTCTTGAGCTATATAAGAAAGAACCAATATCTGAGAGTATAGCTCAGTGATAGATCTTTGAGCTTCAACCCCTGCACCGTGCAGAAAAAGGAAGGGAAAGTGGGAGAAAATAATCTTCCCTTGGGAATGGAGCTGTAGTAAAGCAGCATGTATGAGCCCTTGTGAGGGTGGAGGTGGGGGTGGGCATGTGGGTGGAGGTGGGGAAGCATTTGGACACGCCCCAAACAGAAAAAAAAAATCATTTCCGTTGTTTTGAGCCTCACATTATGGTGATAAGCTATGACAGCCTCCAGCTCTGCCTGCCCTTTGTCGCAAGCCCTCTTTGGGGGCGGCCTCCTCAAAGCTTGCTCCTTTAGGCTCCTGTGCCTAGCGGTGGCTGCCAGAGCCATGTTACTAAAACACACGACCTTGTATCATTCTTGTCTGAAGCCTGTACTTCTGTTCCAAGTGACAGAAAACCTAACCCAAACTGGCTTGAACAAAAAGGGATTTATTGGCTCGTGAAACTAAAAGGGCCAGGGGCTAGAGCTGCCTTCATCTTGGCTGGATCTGGGGCTCAAACGATGTCACTGGGGCTCCTTTTGCTCCGTTGTGCAGCCTTCTGCTGTGCTGGCTTTGGTCTCAGAATCCCCATGGTCCTGAGATTGTGATAGCAGCCCCAAAGCCTAAATCCTGTCAGATTAGAGTCCGGCAGAAAGGATTAAAGACCTCTCCCAGGTCCTCAAGCCCAAACCCTGGCTCAACTCCCATTGGATGGAATTACCATCCCTTCTCCAATCACTGTTACCACCGGAGTGGAATGTAATGATTGGCTTAGGTCACATGTTCCCTCCCATATCATGGAGCACTTGCTTCTACCAAGAGCATGTGAACTGAGAGGGAGGAAGGGAGGAAAGGAGTAAAAGTTGTCACATTTTCACATTTAGGTGTAACAAATGCAATGGAAGCAATGCTAAAAATAATAAAGTTTAAAAACGATCAACTGTGTTTTCTCCAACCCCCCTGTTCTCCAATGTTCTTTGGTGGCCCCTGACGAAAGGATCAAGATACAGGTTTCCAGTCTTTACTCAACCTCCCAAGCATATTGCTATGTCTTGCCATCTGCCTTTGCCCATGTAGACACTTTTGCCTACATATTTTTCCTGCTTTCCTTTACCCTTATCTAATTTTGATTTCTTCAAGAATTTACAGGAGTATTCATCTCCACACTGGGCCTCAAAACATCCTAAAGTTCATCTTCTATGACCCTTGCTTGTTGGACTGAACTGACTGTAAGGATCAATTTTCTCTGCTGAATCATATGCCCCATCAAAGCATGAATTCACTTAAGTTTATTTAACAAACATACAAATGCTATTCCAAAAGCTCAGCAGCATTCTGAGCCTTTGCAAACATGAACTCCTTTAAACTGGACATGGTGACATATGCCTGTTACCCTGTATTCAGAGGAATGAAAAAAGATTGTGACTATGAGGCCAGTATGAGCTAGATAGCAAGGTTCTATAGACAGATAGATAGATAGATAGATAGATAGATAGATAGATAGATAGATCCTTATTGCAAGCAATGCAGTCAGTTCTATTATTAAATGTGACATAAAGATGAGGAAACTAGGGCACAGTAACATTAGAGCTAAATCATCAGTTTATTTCCTATGAAAAGCTCAGAGACTCTATAGATAGATAGATGATAGATAGATATAGATAGATGATAGATAGATGATAGATAGATGATAGATAGATGATAGATAGATAGATAGATGATAGATAGATAGAGATAGATGATAGATGATAGATAGATAGATAGATAGATAGATAGATAGATAGATGGATGGATGATGATGGATGATAGGTAGATAGATAGATAAATATATAGATAGATAGATGGATGATAGATAGATAGATGATGATAGATAGATAGATGGATGATAGATGGATGGATGATAGATAGATAGATAGATAGATGATGATAGATAGATAGATAGATGATGGATGAGATGGATGGATGATGGATAGATGGATGATGGATGGATGGATGGATGATGGATGAAGGATGGATGATTGGAGGATGGATGGATGGATGGATGAATGGATGGATGATGGATAGATAGATGGACAATGGATGGATGATAGATAGATGGATGGGCGATAGATGGATGATAGATAGATGATAGATAAATAGAAGATAGAGAGATAGATGATAGATAGATAGATGATGATAGATAGATAGATAGATGATAGATAGATGATAGATAGATAGATGATAGATAGATAGATAGATGATAGATAGATAGATGATAGATAGATAGTTGATAGATAGATAGTTGATAGATAGATAGATGATAGATAGATAGATAGATAGATAGATAGATAGATAGATAGATATTTAAAAAACGAAACCTATCTTAGGGCTTGGGGTATGGCACAATGGTAGAATGTTGTCTAGCATATACAAGGCCCTTGGTTTGATCCCAGCACTCACGTAGAACCAAAAAAATGTTAATGTTTTTCCAGTTGTCTCTTCTGTTCCCAATCTCAGAGGGAGGGTTTGAGTTTCCCACTGGGCAGCACCACTCTTCAAGAGGTCATGAGTTCAACCAAAAAAAAAACCATCTTGAGGGATCCAGTTGTCTCTTCTGTTTCCCAATCTCAGAGGAGGTGTCAATATATAATAAATAAATAAATCTTAAAAAAAAAAAAAAAAAAAAAAAAAGAGTTTCCCACTTCCCAAGGCAACTCAACTTCTGGAGACTGAAGAAAGGGTGTGGCCAAGGCAACATAGGGGGATACAGTGCAAGCTGGCCTCTGTCTAGCTCTGCTGTTATATCCACATGCCTTGAGGAGGGGTCTCAATATGGACCTCTCAGTCTGTGAGGGATATGTGACTGCCTCAGATATCCTTCTCATCCTTATCAGAGGATTGTGAGTATGAGGCCAGACTGAGCTGCCTAGCAAGACCTGATAGATAGATAGATAGATAGATAGATAGATAGATAGATAGATAGATAGATGATAGATGAATGATAGATAGATGATAGATAGAAAGATAGATAGAAGGAAAGAAAGAAACAAAGAAAGAAAGAAAGATAGATAGATAGATAGATAGATAGATAGATAGATAGATAGATAGATCGACCCTATGGTAAGCATATGCAGTCAGTTCTATTATTAAATGTGGTCTCATCCCCACAGTCAGGTGCCTGCCTGGACTCCTGGGAACTTTGAGATTTTGAGACTTCTTGCCCTCTATCTCCATTTACCTCCATTTGTGCAGAGTCACCTGCTTCTTCCCCCAAGCCCCCAGGTTGTAGAGGGATACCTCAGTTTCCCTTCCTTCTCATGGTTCTTTCCATTTCCATGTCTTTCGTTCTCCTAGGCTCTGTCTGACTGCCCTTCTTCTCTACTACATCCCCTGGGGTGTGTCTTTCTCAGAGCTCTTCTCTGTCTTCCAGCCCAATTTGCTCTTTTTGTGGTTACCTGGTGTGTCCAGGAATGAGCATGGGATTGCTTGCTGCCTTCACAGAATGAGAGAACCCTTCTGTGTCAGGGCAGCTTCGGAGCCCTTTCACCCATGGCATCCATCCCAAGAGTTAACCCCCCCCCAGCTCCCACTGCTCCCACTGCTTCTTAGAGCCCCTTCACCCAACCCGGGGAGCAAGAACCCTTAGGGTCACATGGGCAGGGTGTCTGTCTGCTGCCCCAAAGACCAGGTCTCTGTGGTTTCTCTTAATGAACCAGCCTTCAGTGACACATTCATTATTCCCGTTCAGAGTCAAAACTGATTAGTTACACTTACCGTCGCAAGATGTAATGATTTTATTGTTTATCTTCAATTTATTTTGATTAACATCTCCGTTCTTTTCATTGCAAGTGCAATTAGGTGCAATCTAACAGCGACTACTTTAATTTTGTTGAAATTAAGATGAATAAGTGACGGCTTATGGTGCTTTGTTTAACAAATAAATCATAGTTAAGAGGAGTGTATTAGTAATAAATGGGGGGGAAAAGACAGCTTAATTAAAATTCACGGAGCCAGCCTCTTGATGAACATCCAAAAACCAAATCTGGATTCCAAAAATCGGAAGAAGCTGAGGGTTAGAAAGACCCTTGCTGCCTCTGGACATGAGGATCAGAAAATGACAGACGGACTGATCCTGTTTTTGAAGCTGCTGCTGAGAGAAAAGCTTGCAGAATATTATGGTCCTCCTAAGAAGGTCTTACTTTGTTACTGGGAGAAACTAGGAAGAAACAGATGTGGAGCAAGGAAAAGAGGCCTTATCACCCACTAAGAAACCAAGGGCAGTCCACATCCTGATTCCCTTCTGGAGACCACTATAAACAGGGGACAGGTCCCCGCCCCCATCTGTGCATATGGGGAGGGCCAGGTCACCCAGCCTGGGGAGTCCCTGCAAAGCCCAGACCCCAGGGCAAGTGAGCTCTCCTCCCCGCTGGGCTGAGAGGGACTTCCCCATCTCTTGATTTGGAAACAAAGTGCAGAAAGTCAGCCCTGGAAAGTTTCCCCGTGTGAAGTTTAAAAGCGCCTGTGCCGGAGAGGCCGGCTTTGAAGCAGCTCGCGGGCCCCTCGGCAGGCTCCTGCGAGTCAGAGGGCCGGCCTTGCCTCAGATCCGCCGTGCCTGCCTCCGCAGGGCTGGGAAATGGGAATTGTTTTTAAGTTGAAAAATTACTTGCTAAAGGAGCTAACTCCTTTACCACCGCCCTTCTTTTGTTCTCAGCTGTCTCCTTCTTCACTCTGCCTTCTCTTTCTTTGCCTCTACCTTTTAGCGAAAAAGAACCAGCAGGCCCTAGTTCAAACCCTAGAACAGGCGCGTGACTCTGGGCCAGGGGGGTTCACCTTTCTGGACCCTAGCCGTTTATCAGAAAAGAGACGGTAACCGTGCCCAAGAGGCAGGGACGACTTGAAGGCTGGCAGGTTACTGCACGAAAGTACCTGACACCTACTTACCTGGCACGGAAGAGTTCCTGAACTCTCTATAGACCTTTCTGCCTGCTGCTGGTTACTTCTCCACAGCAAGTCTCCTCCTCCGTGGCTCATTTGAGTCCTGCTTTCTTTTCGACCATCTGAATGGAAGCTTTATTTTGTTTCCGTCCTCCCAGTAAGTGTTACCGAAATGTCTGCCTCACACCAAGGGCTGTGCTACACCCTGGGAACCTAATAGGTAAACCAATTCAAGACAGGCCTACCCTCAGAGAACTTCTAGTCTCAAACACTCCGTGAGACTCCTTCCTGGATGCCCTGGGTCCTGAAGTGTCTACAATTGTTTTGTGAGTGCAGGAACAATAGCCAACACAGGGCCTGGCATGTGGCAGAGGCTCCCCGGCCATGGGACAGCTCCTATGTGCCTGACTTGCACAGAGAACTAACCCTGGATATGTGCTCTTAGGAAGGACACTTGGGTAGAGAAAGAGATGACAGAGGTAGACAGTGCTTAAGATAGGCTGGTGGGGAACGAGAAAGTCTAAAGGCAAAAGGCATGTCTTTGCTGGACCTGGCTTCTTCCGGTTCAGAAACATGAACCCGGGACTGAACTGATGGGAGATTAATATGAGCAGTTCCCACCACTGACATCCAGAGTCCTACAGATCCATAGGGCACGCCTCCTCAGCCTGGACCACTTCTTTAGCCCCATTCTCCTCCCCCACACTCCAGCCTTGTTGGAGGCATTCTGACCGTGCTGGTTCTGTCTCTGTGCATTCCACAGTTTTCACCCATTCCTTTAGCGTCCCTTTCTAGTTGACTGCAACCCCTAGCTTCCCCCTCAGGTCTCCGCTTTGATGGCCACCTTGAGAATGTCCTTCCTGATCCCATCTCACTTGATCCACCACACCCATCTGCTATCATGACAGTATCCCTGCGTGCTGGCCTGCCTCCCCTACTAGGAGCCAGAGCATAAAGGCAGAAGCCATCCCTGCCTTGTGAGTTGCTGTCCCTTCCACAGAGCCTGAATGAAAGCTAGGGCAGAGTGGAAAGCTTCATAGACTGGCACATTAGACAAACCACCACGAATACCAACTCTAAAAGAAAAATTGGTAATTGTTTCTATATCCAGGAAGCGAGCTTGGGGGAGGGGAGGGGTGTTACCTACCCAAGTAAGTGAATTTGAACTCACTTCTGTTTGACTCTGAAGACTCCGTCTAGGAAGTACCTCTTGATGCTTAAAACCCAATCATGGGGCCTGGTAAGGAAAATCCAGCAGGTGACACAGCCTGGGATATCAGACCCAGCTCCGGACTGTGCCCAACCAAAATCTGGAATAGGCGTTAAGACACCACAGTCACGAGTCAGGAGAGGCTTTGGAGACCCCAGAAGAAATCACCCTTGACACTCCCTGCTAAATTAGTCTCAGGGTGCCCTGGTCGCCAAGCAGCTGCCACAGTGGCTGCCGCATTTGCAAATGTGTGAGGTTCAGAAGGGGATCCAGAGCCACTGGCACACCTACTTCCAGACCCTGCTTCACAACCGTCCTTATTTATTAGCGTGTATTAAAGATAATGAAACTGCAATGGGGTTGGGGGGCAGGGGTGACTTGTCCAAAGTCCCAGAGCAGGGAAACGACTTGAGTTGGATTCTGGGGACCTCTGCTCCAAATAGGAATAAGAAAGAACAACCAAATCTTTCCGAGCATAGGGAAAAGGGGGTAGTGAGTGGCAGGGGAACGGCGGGGATTGGGGGGGGCATAGAAATGAAAGGGAGGGAGAAAATGGTGAAAATGAGTGAGGGGTAAGGGGTAAGAGAGGCAACCCCACCTTGGGAAAGAGGCGCAGCAAGGAAGAGCTAGAGACGCAGGGAGGGATCGCAGAGGACAGCAGACAAGAAGATCGACAGACACCGGGGATGGAGGGAGACGGAGTGAGGCGGGACGAGCCAAACGGGGAGCGGAGCCGGCGAAGCCAGTGACGGGGCAGGGCAGGGGGCGGGGGGTTGGGGGGGCGAGGAGCCCAGCGGGCGCGGGACGGCGGCGGGCGGGGCGCCCAGGCCAGGACGCTGCGGCGCGGTCGCCTCCTCCCGACGCTCCCGCCGGCCCGGCCGCCCCCTCCCGCGCCCCCAGCCTAATGACCGCGGCCGGCCCGAGCCCACTGGAGGCGGCCGTCTGCTGGCAGCTCGGGGCTCACGGGGACGGCGCGCCACAGTCAGGGTGGCAACTCCTGGGACTCCGCGGACCCTGATTGATTTGTCAGCTCAGGCGAGCCAGCAGCTACTCCGATCGCTGTGCTGCCCGGGCTCCCGGGCCGGCCCCTCAGGCTGGAGCGCCCTACTGGCCCCAGGAGGGAGCCCCTGGTCTCCCGACCCGCGCCCCGGCGCCCCTCCCCTGCCCCCTGCGGGCATCGCCAGGCCCCAGGGCTGCCCTCCGCCCCGTCCCCCCTCAGGGCACCGTGCCAGCCCCTCCAGCGTTCACCCTGCTGCTGCCCCCCAGTCCCGCACCGCCGTCCCTTGCGCCCCGGCCCTGGCCCGGGGCCGCCCGCAGAGCCGGCCACACCCGCTGCCGAGGGCTCACCAAGGTAAGAAGCGCCGGGACTGGGAGGGCTGCGCGTAGGGCGCTGAACTGGGCCACCGCGGGCACCCGCAGGTCGTCACTGAAGCTGCGGCTGCCACCCAGCCCGGAACTTGCAAGGGCCCGTCAGGGATACGAGATGAATTGTGAATTGAGACCCTGGAAGGAACTGGGTGATAGTTACCAGTCTTCCAGCCCTGGGAGTGGAGGGTCTGGCTTTTGGGTACGGAGCTCTAGTATCCGCCTCTTTTAAGGAATTCAATCCCTCTCTCAGTCTCTGAAGTCACCATTTCCTGGTATCTCTTTAGAGGAATCACCCCATTTCGTCTCCTTTTCCCAAACAAGAAATAGGTCTCTATTCCTCTTCCAAACTAGCCTATTTCTCCCAATTAAGAAGAGGTTGATTCCTCTTTCTCACTCAATTTACAAAGATTTTCTCTCTACCCACAATTTACAACCATCTCGTCTGTAGCAACCTCCCATTGAAGGCTTAGACGCGCTTTTCTGTTGCCCCTTTACCCCACTTAATTAGATGTGCAGTTCTTTAACTCAGGGCAGGAGACTGGTGTTTTTCTGGTGTGGAGGGAACTCAGAGATACTTTTCACTCAAAGCTGGGTACCAGAAGTCCATCTCTACCAGAACAGCGACAGCTGCCCAGTCCCAGTCAGGTGCATGAGTATTTGTTTCCAAGGGGCAAGAAGGAAAGACCTTACCCTCAAACAAAGAATTAAGGCCAAGGGAGGCTGTTTTAGCATCTTCCATGGCAGAAGACTCTCAACCTCTGGACAGGGGGCCATATCTCGCTTCCCTCCTGCACCTCCTTAACTTTAAAGTACTTTAATGAACACACAGAGAGAAATCATTTGTTTTTCACTGCGTGGTGAGCAGTCTACAAAAAGAAATAGGAAAGGAGGGAGAAAGCCTTAACTCTGATCCCCGCAATTAGTTCCCTGGGATGAGGGGGGGCAACCCGGGAGCCTCAGTTCTTCAGACACAAAAGCATTTAGATCGCTTTAGACCGGTTAATCCTGAGTCTGGCTCGGGTCTCTTTTGTTTCCCAACTCCATTGTGGGTTTTGTGCAGTTTCTCTCTGTTCGAGTGATTGACTAGCCAATGGATGGTAATTATCCAAATGTCCCCTCTGTCCTTTGACTGACTTCTCTGTATTATGGGCAACTGTCATGCATTCTGTCATTCCATATCATATTACACGTATTATCATATGAAGTCCCCCTCCTTTAAAGGAGGGGGCCTTAGCCCAGATGCTGCTGCTTTTAGAAGGAAGGGCCCCGAATAATTTGTGCTGGGCACAATTTGCAATACAGAACAGGGGACTCCGGAGATGGGAGGTTCTGCAGGTAATTTTTTTTCCTGGCTGGGGGTAGGGGTGGTCTCTGGGGTTAAGGTTCTAAGGACTTGTGCTGGGAACTTGTAGTAGGTTTGCCAGATGTATTCTTTGGGTCAGATCCCTAGAGTGATTTGAATGGGTCTGTGGGTTCCTTGTGGAGAAACTTAGAACCAGTTTTTGAGCCCTGGATATAAGAAAATTCTACATAACTGGTTCCTTTTGGGGTAACTAGATCATAGTGGCACATGCATAGGAAACCACAGCCCTTGGGATTCTAAAATGCACATTGTACCTGTGGCCCTTTACAGGATAAGTCCTTGGACTCTTGTCCCAGTTTGCTGCCAAGCAGCTTGAGTACTGAGGAACCCACATGTATATATTTCAAACCACCACATACGAATGCTAAAGCTTTGAGAAGGGACCAGCTTTTCTTGCAATGCTTTTGCACAGTAAACTTAGTGCCCCTTGGTGCAATTGTGTGTGCCATCACTTAAGAGGAAGGCAGGATTTATAACAAGGAGGCTTTGCAGACAGAGACTCTGGGGTCCTCTGAATCTGTGGACAGAACTAAGCCTTTCTTCTGCTAAAATGTGAAAAAAGTGTTTTATTATTGCAATGGATATGAAGTGCTGCCCAGATGTACAGCCTCCCAGTTAATTACCTTGTTCTTCATCAAATATATGAGCAATAAATTCTCCAGGAAGGAGGTGTGTGTGTGTGTGTGTGTGTGTGTGTGTGTGTGTGTGTGTGTGTGTCTGCGTGTGTGTGTGTGTGTGTGTGTGTCTGTGAGTGTGTGTGTGTGTGTGTGTGTGTGTGTGTGTGTGTGTGTGTATCTGTGTGTAAATGGATGGATAGATGAATTCAGGAGCGAGAACAACTCACATTCTTTTTAAGACCACAGACAGACCATTTTATGGGAAGCTTGATATACTGCTGAAAGATGCTTTGAATTTTTCAATGATCAAATATACATGATCAAGCTGTGCATGTTAGGGTGGTGAGGTGTGCTAACGGTCAATGGCTATTGATCAGGCTGTTAAGTATTTCTGTTCAGTTTTAGAAATATAGATAGATCCCAGATGATTTAAAGAATTGGATAACTAAGATACTAGCATTTGGTTTCTTTGGCAAAGAGAAATGGCTAGTCAACTGAAAACATCGCTACCATTGCTTAACGTTCCAACTGAAAAGAAAGGAAGAAAGAAAGACCTTGGAAAATGGGAATTTCATTAGACATGTTCAAAAATGAAGTAAAAATATTCCAAATATCTTATTTGTGGTCTGCCCAAAGCAATCACTTTACTTGACCCAGCCTTGTTCACAGGCTCAGAGTTTACATCTGTCTGTCTGTCCATCCATCTGTCACTAACACACACACACACACACACACACACACACACACACACACACAATTTTGCAACCAGTTTTGACCCATGCTGATGCATGACTGAAGAGATGGAGAGAGAACCATTTCTTGGGGTTCCTCCACCCTTTGCTTAGGAACCAAGCTAACTAGCCACATGGCTTTCCCCAATTAACTAATTTCTCGTTAATCTAAAGATCTATTTAGAAAGGTGTGGATTGGGTGAAGGATAGAGATTTAAAGATAATCTCTAATTGGTCTGGAAAATTTAGTCCATGATACCTAGGAACACCCCCCACTTCCTTCTTTTATACCCTCCTCTCCCGCTCCTTTTCCTGTCTTTCTATCATTTTTCCTTCTAGAAATTAAAAAGTGGACTTGAGAGAAAGGAGTTGCATTTTGTCAGACACCTGGGGGAGGAGAAGGGAGTGAAAATGAACTTTAAAATTTTTATTGTTATATAGCAATCTTATTTATAAATGAGCCAATTAGCTATTTTGTAAGAAACTCACATTCAGGGAAATCATCTCTCATGCAGACTGTGAAACTTAAGCATACAGACAGGATTGATAGTTGGAATTTATTTTTATACCTTAAAAAGACAGAGTGTAGATTTTTAGTTCTTTTCCCTATCTGTAGAACATTCTTTTCAGCTATGTACACCTCACCAAAGGAGCTCAGACATCCCTATTGATAAATCCCCCCTTGAGATGGAACCAAAATTGGACTCTCTCTCTCTCTCTCTCTCTCTCTCTCTCTCTCTCTCTCTCAGAAAGAAAGAAAAAAGAAGAAGAAAAAAAAGGTTGATCCATCCTGAAACGGATGAATCAGCTCTGATTGGGTGGACATGCCCTTTCACCTCATTGTGTCTGACCTATCACTTAATTAATCTCTCCCAGATGCAGAGCTGTTGACAATGCCAACGATAAGCAGTATTTGGAACAAAGCAGGAAGCTTTTAAAAGAACAAGCCACAGTGAGGTTTGAGGCTCTTAAAGATGTGTAAATCATCAGCTTTGGAGAGCCGAGTTTGTTAGAACATAGCTGAATGTCAGAAATGGTCCCATGTTTGCTTGAAACTTCCTGTGCCTTTCAAGTCACTGATGTCTATGTAGATTCATTTTCTGCCTCTCTCCTCTCTGCTCCTGCCTCACTTTCTTCTGCCTGTCCCTCTGTCTGGATTCAGATTATCTATGGCTAGTTTCCTGAAAACTGTCCTTTGCTTCTTAGCCTTGTAATGGACTCTTCAGATCCTTTTTATACTGTTATGGCTAACAAGGTGGCCAGCTTCAGAGGCTTTGAATGACAAAATATTGACCGCATTGGCTAGTACCTACGAACGTTTGTGCTGGAGACACCTTGGTGACATGCAGAGGACATGCATTAATTAAACAACTTGCTAATTGCTGTTTAAGATACTATATAGGGAAAATAAAATGGTTTATAAAAGATGACAATCTGAAGAATTCATAATTTTTTTTTTTTTTGCTGAAAAGATTGTTCAAAAACAGATCCCAGAAACTGCTTTTACTTGTCATCAACTACTCAGCTTCAGTTAATGGTAATATATGGTCTGGGACCCTTAGCTGAGCCTCAGTGATGGAAGAGCTGTGTTGGGTCTGGTGCAGGTGGCACTGTTTAATAAGCAAGGGAAGAGTGGGTAATGCTTGCACAGAGAAGTAAATGCAAAATAGATCACTCTAATTATGGCTGCCCCCAGAAATGAATGCAAGCTGAACCGGTCAACTGATTGGGAAGTTCCAAACAGATCCAATTGTCCACTGCCTCCCCTCCTCCTCCTTTCCCTCCTCTCTCCTTCTCCTCTTCCTCTTCTTCTTCCTTTTTTCCTTATTCGATTTTGAGGGCTGACACAGTGGTTTGAGTCAACTTGGAAACGCTTGTATGACTACAAACAGGCACAAATTAAAAACCCGTGTCTGCCAACCTATCAATGTCTGCCTTAACTGTCTAAGACCCCTTTATTGAAGGGTCAACTTCAGTGACAGTACAGGATCATCTGAACACCTATTCCTGCCAGAGACACCCACGAGCTCACTGAAAACTAGTTTTCATATTTCACGGCAGAGTAACAGAGATTTGTTTTTGTTTTGTTTTGTTTGAATCTCTTTTTGCTTGAAAAAAAAATGAGTCTATAGGAAATCAAAGTGTGAATACTTAAGCAAACAGAATTTCCCATATACCTGCAAGGGCTTTAATGATTTCCATTCATGCAAAGATAATCAAGGGGACATTAGTTGTTTTAATTAATGGGAGAATAAAAATGTTGGGGGAGGGGGAGCCTAGGGGCTGGGCTTTAGCTGAAGCATCTGTGGGAAATGACTCATTTCTCACCTAAGGAGACAATGGCAGCTTCCCTGGACAGCAATAAAGATTTGCTAATCAGACCCAGGGAAAAGTTGGGCTGGTCTTTTGCTAAGAGTTCTGGATGAGATAGTAGTTGACTTCTTTCTCTCCCAAACTCACTATTCTGGTTGGAAGGTTGGAAAACCTTCCAAAACCTGAACCCACACCAAGGAGAGGAAGTTTCTGGACTCCCAAGGAAGGTACAATTTAAGTTGAAGTCTAGTATGATCTGGGATGGTAAAATCATGTCAAGGTTGGAGAGCACAAACCAGGATCCCTTGGTTAGGATAACAGAAAGGATAGGGTTGAATGGGGTGCTAGGTGTGGGATGACTTGTAAGCAGTAGTAGTGTCGGAAAATGGTACAGTCTTTTAGCCTTTGGTGGAGGATCCCTGGAGAAACCAAACTCAGAATCTTGAGGCAAAACCTCTTTCTGTTCTGTGGAAGTAGTTACCAAACCCACCTTCAGGCTAGTGAACCATAGCTGGGCACCCCAATCTATTAATACTGGTGTATGTGAAACTCATAAAAGATTTATTAGAGAAACTTGCATTCAGAATGGAATTTAGGGTGTCTTGCATTCTGAGAGGGATGGTGGAGATGCCTTCCAATAAAGAAAGACGGGTGGGAAAATTTCCCAGTATCAAGTGCATGCAATTAGAAGAGATGTCAGCCACCTGGTGGTTCTTCTACTTCCTCTCCCATCACCACATCCCTACTTCCTCCTACAGAATCTTCCTGATTCTCATTTAAGTAACTAAGCTTCCCTATGTGGGAAAATTTTATTGCTCTCTTTAATCTGAAAGACTGAGAGCAGGAGCTAGCAAAATGTCCTTTTTAGGACTGACTGTTATTCTGGACTAAGTTAAAAAGAACTGACCCTCTGGATACAAGATGTCCTCGTAGCACATGAAATGCAAGGCCTCTTGTAATATTCACTTTCCTTTTCATTCCAGGGCAGCGTGTATCTTTTTGTGGAAATTAGCTGGAGGAAGGAGGAGAATGCAATTAGCTATTGTGTATTTTGTTGCAATTGTTCTTTAAGAATAATTTGATCTGACAGATTTATATTGTTGGCAATGTTATTTGAGGAGGGCCCAGATACAAACTTTCCACACCCTAGTCAATAATGGTAAATTGTTTTTGCTGAAGGTGAATAATCTCTGACCTAGAATTCGTATTTCTTTTACCAATTCCCTGTAATAAAATTGAACATTTTGTCACCACTTTGAAAAACACTGCCAAACACCTTAAAACACATGTCACATGCCAGCAGCCCCTCATTTCCCTCCTCCGGGAGTTTCTACATCTGGAACCATAATCACAGATAAAAACCTTGACAAAATTGCATCTGAGCACATTCCTCTCCACAGCCCTTACTTCCTCATAACATTTAATACAATATTAATACCTGCTACCGAAAGGCAGGAGGAAGGCAAGGGCTGCCAACCTTCACATTTCCCGATGCATCATGTTCAAACCTGAAATTCACACTTCGTGTTTCATTTTAAGTTCAGTGCATTTAACAGGGCCCTAGAGAGAGAGCGCGCGCATGAGCCCTGGTTAGTTCCCCAACCTTCTCAGCTGACGCCCAGGGAGGCTTTTTCTCCCCCCAGAATTGTTCAGATCGCTGCAGGGAGAAGAGGAGGAGGAACTGGGCTCCTGTTTGCCTGCCATGGGCCAAGCTACTTCTCTGTTCTAGTGTCACAGACATGGTGCTCCTCTTGGAAATAATGAAGGTCTCACAGACTTATATTGTGTCGATACTGGTGATCAAGCAGATCTCTGTAAGGTTGTGACCAAAACAATGAACAGATTTCATAGTGAAAGAGCACATTTGCTGCTGCAGACAACCTCTCTCATCAATATAAAACAGCCTTCTCTTGCCCGAACAAGGCCCGCAAGCCTGGGGGTGGAAGACAGTCCTCATTGAAGATGCTGGGCTCCTCCACAGCCTCTCTGACCCTCACCCCACCTTCTCCTGGTCCTGCCTCCTCCCCACATACCTTTGCCTAGTGGGGGAAAAATCATTTCATTTTTCTGCTCTATAAGAGAGAAATAGGTTAGAGAGACAGCAAAAGTGCAGGAATCATTCCCCAATGGGGTCTCCTGGGGGCATGAGGGGTAACCTGGAGACGGATTTTCAGATGCTGGTGGCTTTGTTCAGTTGATGCTCTCAAAACAGATCAGGTCTCTTTCCACTTAAAATGTAAGCATCCAGGTTTCTGAAATGAGTAACCAGCATCAATAACAGGAGGAGAGAGAGAGAGAGAGAGAGAGAGAGAGAGAGAGAGAGAGAGAGAGAGAGAGAATATTTATATAATTATCTGAAGAAGATCCACTTTAGTAAGCAAGGAATATAATTTGCTGAACGGTACCAGCAAGCACAGAGAAGTTAATGCTTTATACAGGAGACAGGGGCAATAGTGGCGGGCCACTGGTTCTGTGACTGAAGCCAACAGCTTTAAGAAAACAGTCCTTTCCGTTGTGAGGAAGAAATGTTGGCAGAGTCTGTTTCTCCCCCACAGTTGTTATTCAGAGAGGTTTCCGGAACCCTAAACCCCAGCTTCATCCTCAGAGCTTGAGGCAATCCTTCAGTAGCACCAAGCGGGGAGCCCCAGGCAGGAGAGTCTGGGGCCAAAGGGTGGGGCGGTTCCCCTACGCAGAGCCCTTCCAGGGTGGCTCCCCAGTCCGAGGTTTGTTCTATCTGCCTTTCCCTCCGGGGAGACTCCAAAGGCTGTAGAAATCTGGGCGCCCGCTTGCTCGCTTGTCAAAAAGCAAACTGTCTTCACATACTCCAAGAGTAACATCCCTGCCTAGGAAGAGGAAGGAAAGAGGCAAAATAAATAAAACCAGTTAATGTTGTAGTTAACTTGCAAATCAAGTAAATCTGTTGGTGCCGTATTTGAGAAATAAACCACGAGAGCGTCACAGCAAACACACACTTCTGAACGTCTTCATTTTGATTTAATGGTATATCAGCGTCAACTATCGCTTCCTCTGCTGGTACACTCGGCCTGATGCCGCGGGAGGAGGGTGCCCATGTTTATCACCGAGTGAGATGACTAATTACACCTTGTCAATCACCGGCTATGAAGACATAAAACCAGCGCGCACAATGAAATAGTTGCCTGCAGCGTCAATTAGTTGGCGATTCCGAGGGTATTTGCGTGGCCCGGCTTTGGCCGCTCTAATAACGGGACAGAGCGCCGGGAACAGCGCGCAGATCAATCACCCTGGTTCCGCTGCGTCCGGCGCCCTCCTCCTCCTCTCCCCTCCTCCAGCCTGGCCTCACTTTTTCCTTGGACTGGGAGCTTCCTCCCTCTGCGGCCCCGGCCGGGTGGCGCCGCCAGCCCGGGGAGCCTCGGGAAGTTTGCGCGCGGCATCTCCGCAGCCGGCAGCCGGGAGCCCCGCAGCCTTCGGGGAGCGCCAGGGCTGGTGGCCCTTTTGTTGGAGAAGGCGTGGAGGAGCGCTTTTGTTCTGAGTTAGTCACGGTGGCCGGCTGGAGGCTGCTACCTCATTATGCGGCGGGTCTGCTAGTCTGCGGGGAAGCAGATGGTGGGGAGGTAGGCAGTGGCGACAGTGACCAGACCTGAATCCCGTTCACCTGTCACCTTCCACAAAACGCAGGGTACCGGGAACTAAGGGTTCTCTACCCGTGACAGGGAGAGGGTCGAGGGCATTTGTGAATGTTTCATTACCTGTCCAAGCCTGATACCCCCACCCCCACCCCATCCCTTGCCTTTCTCTGCGGCTCTTCGCACAGTGTAAATGTCACTCACGTGTCAGGATCTGTGTTTACAGCCTGTTCCTCGCCTTGCCTAGTCTCCCAGGACAGGGCAAAGCGGTTGCACGACGTCCCCCAGTGATTAACAAACTTAGCGGCCTCTGAACCCAGGGCCCGGGTGCCCAGATGCCTCCCCGCGGCGGGAGATGCGCTTGAGCCTCCAATAGACGCTATTGCGTCCTAGCCAGATGCGAGGAATAAATAGAGAAGTGCCCCGGGTGGGGATCCCAACAGCCGGAGAGTTGAGGCCAAGGATGGATGGGGACTGCCGGTCAGAAAGGTGGGTACTGAATGGTGTACATCTCTTTATGGCTATAATTCCCTATCCTCTGGGCAGCTTTTAACCAGAACCATCAAGTATCCCCTCCCCAGCTCTGAAGGCAGTCCCTTGGGTCCAGCCAGCACCGAAGGCAACACCCCAGGCTTTCTACAAAGTTTCTTGCCCCTTGAACAACCTCCAGATCAACACTGGTGACTCTCAGATTCAATTTTCATTTCCTACTTTCTTTGAGAAAAAAAAAAAATCTGTCCCAGATACCCCAGGATAAGGTGCTAACATATTCCTAGAGTTGACCGTGGGCCAGTGTCTGTGTAGGCGCCGAAGGACTGTCTGTGTGATTGCACATGCATGTTCCCATCTTTAGATTAATGGTTGTTCCCCAAAGTTAGGGCGTCTTTGCACATGCAGTGTGCACACACACGTGTAACTTGAAGAGTTTTTGCAAATACACCTGATAGGACAGGAGATTAAATAGGCTCATCTTAGCCTTAGGAGTGTTAGTTCTGGGTGTTCAGATGCCTCCTTGGGTATGTCCACCTGTATACCCCCTGCACTGTTGGACTGGTTATGGTTTTGCCAACAAAACTAAAATTCGGCTGCTTGTATTTATGCCAAAAGAGATGAATTTTCACACACGGATAGGAGCTTAGGCACCACAAGTGTAACACACTTGTGTGCAAAAGTTATGTGCACTATGTAAAAAGGTGTGACTTTATGCTGCCTCAACCGTGTGTCCTGTGAGATAAACTACAGAGGTCCTGGTCCTGGCTTCCCTTTGATTGTGCCAGGCAAGCAAACTGACATTTCAGACTACATTTCTACCCCTATCACATGGAAAGAAAGCAACTTGCAAGATGAACCCAGAAAAGGAGTTTCAGTAACTGACTTGCCCTTTCCTTTTTTTACCCAAAATCGCTTTTCTTTTCCTTCCCGAATGCCTCCCTGCTTCACCAGACACCTAGTCATTGCCCTGGGTTCAACCAAGAGACTCAGGGCTTGCAGTTGGAATTTGCTGGGCAGACCATGTTATTGTTAGTTCTGGTGCAACCAGGTGGCTGGGTGGATTCAGACTGGGAGAGAGTGAGTGCTGGTGGGATGGGGTAGCCCATAAGAAGAGAATAGGCCTGTGGTCTTTAAGAACTGCCAAATATATCCCGGTGTGAAAAGGTTTGAATAGGAAAAGAAAAAGAGGGAGCGATTAAGAAATTCTCTGAGTGCCTACTATGTTTTATACATTGTCCATTCATTTCTTTCTTTCACCCAAACACCCAAAAGGAGGGGACCTTCTTGCTTCCCATTGAGAAAGTCAAACGTTGTAAAGGAGGTTGAGTCACTCTCTCAGGATCACACTGCACGTACGTGGCAGAGCTATGGACTCCTTGTTTCTTTTTCTGAGTTCCTAAAGACCTGTCTTCAGACTGCAGAGCTTTTGGGAAATCCAGGAGCAATATGCCTGGCAGTACAGTCCCTAGCTCGCTTGGAACGAGAATATGCTCACTGGCCCTTCTACCCGTGGGAGTTACTGCTCTCGTGGCACTTGCGCCTGGTTCCCGGGAGGGCTGCGCCGCTGCGGGCAGCGCGGAAAGAGTAGCGCCCCAGACCGGAGCCCAGCTAGGCGGGAAGCAGCCGAAGGCTCTTGAAACTGTACTCCGGGTCGGTCTTCTCTGCCCCTCCCCACCCCCAGGTTCCAGAGGCCAAGTGGGAGAGTGGAGATCTCCTCAAGCATCCTTTGGCAGCGCTTTCTTAGGATAGAGACTCCAGGAAAGGTTTAATTTTCCTTCCTGAAGAAACACAGGAAACTGTTCGCATCTTAGAAACTCCAAACCCGCGCTCTCCCTTCTCCCTCCCTTGCGCCTCCTCCTCCAGCCTCGCCCACCAGCTCCCACCACCTCCTCTCTCCGCTCCTCTCCTCCTCTAGCCTCTCCCCTCCCTCTGGGTCTCCCGCCTTCCCGGAGCACGCGCTGCCAAGGCCTGGGGCGCCGGGCGGCCAATGGCACGGCGGCAGGACGTGATGTCAGGCGCGGCTGTAGAAAAGGCGCGGAGGCTTGCGCTGGCGCGGACTGCGGAGCCGAGGCTGAGCTCGGCGCGCGCTTGGGTAGTGTTGCGCGCGGCTGGGCCCGCGGCCGGCGGCTCCTCCTCCCACACTGCTCCTCCTCCTTTTTCTCCTCCTCCACCTCCTCCGCCGCCGCCTCCTCCTCTTCCTCCTCCTCCTCTTCAATTCTCCTGGTGGCTCGGCTCAGCTCGCAGGCTTCGCGGAGACCCCTACTCCAGTTCGCCTTTGGTTGGGAACACACCCCGGGGGGAAGAGACGTCCAGGCATCTGGGCCGCCGCGGGCACCTAGCCGTTCCTGGGTGAACCCCGACTGCAGCCACCGCTGCCTGGGGCAGAGTTTGCGCCCCTGGTTTGCGCCCTGGGCGCCAGAGCCCAGCGAGCGATGCCTGCGGCGTGAAAGCACCCACAGCGGGCGCCGACCTCTGCCCTGGTCTCCCGCCCCCACCTCACCCCCTGCCCTTGTGACCCTGGCTTCGGCGCCGCCGCCCAGGCGCCCCGCGATGAAGCTGCCCCACGCCTCGGCGGGAGGCGTCCTGGCCCGCGGGCGCCCGGGGCCGGGAGCCCGGCCTGGGGGCGCAGCCGAGCTCGGGCGGGGCCGGGGCCGGGGCCGCGGTGGCGATGCACTGGGCGGGTTAAAGCCGGGAACGCCAGGCAGCTGAGGCGGGGGGCAAGCCCTTCCTCGGGGCAGCCGCGTCCCCGGTCCCGCCGCGATGCTGTTCCACAGTCTGTCGGGCCCCGAGGTGCACGGGGTCATCGACGAGATGGACCGCAGGGCCAAGAGCGAGGCTCCGGCCATCAGCTCCGCCATCGACCGCGGCGACACGGAGACGGTAGGCGCGCGACTGTGGAGTTGGGGCTGAGAGCTGGGACCTGGCGGGGCCAGCCAGCGCCTCTGTTCCCCGAACTTTAGGTAGAGTCCTCCGAGACGCACGGGACCAAGGCTGAGGGATCCTCGGACAGGGTGCGAGGCCCCGGGCGCCAGACTCAGGGGAAACCCGGTTGCTAGAGCGGAGGAGGGAGTCAAGGTTGAAACCCAGATCTGGACCGCGAGGGTGGAGGAGAACGTTGTTCTAGAAGTGGAAGCGCGAGGCCACTCTCTTCTCTCTGCTCCTGGCGCTCCAGTCCACAGTCCTGACTCTCCACCACTACTAGGCTGTAGGTGCTGGCGCCAACGCCTCGGGGGAAAAGGGAGGACCGGTGGAAGCTCTAGCCGGTTTGATTCGCTTTCAGTCTTCTGGCGGTCTGGGATTCTGTCCTTAGCTCAGTTTCAGGGCCCTGCGACATCTGGGCCAGCACTTTCCGTTGATCGTGACCCGTGTTCCTAACTGGCTAGATTTGGCCAGGCAATGGTTCAGAGTTCAGGCTCCGGCCTGGCTTCTGCGCTGAAGGAGACTCCATTAGGTTCTCTGTACCTGGCTCTGCCGTCCCGGCCCCAAATAGCCTCCCCCGGGGCCAGACTAGCAGACGCTGCCTAAGCAGCGGCTGCAGTGACCTTTAGAGACCGAGGAGGTGGGAAGTCTGGCCTGAGTTTATCCCTTCTAGAGCCACAGCTCGGTGACCTCCGGGTTTCCCCTGAGCCCTTCGTCCTGGATAAACCTCCGCTGTTCAGTTTGGTTTGGAAAAAAAATTCACATTGGGCCTGTCTTGCACCCTCCTGGTAGGACGCTCTATATCTCACTTAATCCTCTCTCAAGACCCAACCGGGGGCCCAGAAGTTACTGGACCTTCCCGGTCTGAACCTGTAGGCTAAGGATCAAGAGGATACTGAGGCTTGGGGCCAGGAACCCTGCTGTCTCTCTGAAGAGGAGAATGTGTGCAGCAAGACTTATAATACTCACCTTACTTTACCCCCTTAGTTCTTTTCTGAGGCCCAGCACTTTTAATAAACACTTTGAGGAATTCCCTTGGATAGCTTGCGGGGAGAGCCTCCTCTGTCCCAACACTTAAACGCTGCGGGAACATTCCTGGGGCAAGGGCATGGGGGCAGGAACAGGAAGACCTAAGGCCTGAGAACAACTTAGAACTGTAAAGTGGTGCTGCTGCGGCTGGGCTCGGTGGTTGCCTGGATCTGAGTGGTGCAGCTTGGGCCTGTTAGACCGAGGAAATGGGCTGCCCAGATAGGCGGATTTCAAAGATAGCCCGGGCCAGGGAAGGAGCTCAGGGCGAGTTTTCTCGGTGGGAGCACAGCTGTAGGCTGTCCCTTATGGCGGCGTTCTGTCTTTCTCCTTTTGCAGACCATGCCGTCCATCAGCAGTGACCGGGCAGCGTTGTGTGCGGGCTGTGGGGGCAAGATCTCTGACCGCTACTACTTGCTGGCAGTAGACAAACAATGGCACATGCGTTGCCTCAAGTGCTGTGAATGCAAGCTCAACCTGGAGTCGGAACTCACCTGCTTCAGCAAGGATGGCAGCATCTACTGCAAAGAAGACTACTACAGGTAGATCCTACCCAGACCCCGCTGGCCTTCAGGGGCCCACACCTTCCACCTCCCTTGCTTTTACTCCCAGTACAGGTTGCCCTACCCAAGACCCTTCTTCTCCAAGCCAGCACCCACCAACATTTGGTGACAACTTTCTAAATTAGCAATATGGGGCACCTTTGGAAAGAATCCTCAAGTATAGGGAACAGAGAAGCAACGTTACCCTCCTTTCTGAGTTTAGGGTGCTTAAAGGGTCAGCTTGGGTGGGTGGGTGGGTGGGGTCTTCACGCTACTTTTCCTTTTGAAGTTTCTTGACTCGACCAGAGGAGACAGAAATAAGACACCCCGAAAAACTCTGGTTCATGTGAGACCGAACTGGAGGGAGAGCCAGGATAGCTCAGCAGTTCTGGGTCTTTGGGGGTGAAGTGGGGAGTGAGGCTGGTAGTAAAAGTTGTCCAGAGTTAAAGAGTCAAGGTCTTCTTTCCTCCCCAACTTTAGAGCTAGGGTCTATTTATGGATTCTCTCTGTGTGTCTCTGTCTCTATTTCTCTCTTTCCCCATCTCTGTTTCTTCCGAATTACAGCGGTGTGTAGGATTCCCAGGTGCTGGTCTGGAGGGAAGGGGCAAAGGTTGAGGAAGGGGTAAGTGAGGGAGTTTCTCCCCATTCTAAGTAAAGTCTTTCTTAAGACTTGCTCAGATTCTGAATAAAGTAGATTCTCCCGTGGGTGCGAAGAGAGCTAAGGGAAACTATTTCAAGCAGGACCAGGCCTGGGTTAAATTCTAGTTCCCTCTTCACTAACCCTCTAACTGGAGTCCAGGCTTTCTATCCTGAGGAGGGGACCCCACCCACCCCCCAGTGACAGCAGCAGCACCTGGAGGAGGAGTATAGGGATATGGGGGGGATACCCAACCATTTGTCCCCACAGCCCCTCCCTCCGTGGTCCCCACAGGCGGTTCTCTGTGCAGCGCTGCGCCCGCTGCCACCTGGGCATCTCGGCCTCAGAGATGGTGATGCGTGCTCGGGACTTGGTTTATCACCTCAACTGCTTCACATGCACCACGTGTAACAAGATGCTGACGACCGGCGACCACTTCGGCATGAAGGACAGCCTGGTCTATTGCCGCTTGCACTTCGAGGCACTGCTGCAGGGCGAATACCCGGCACACTTTAACCATGCCGACGTGGCAGCGGCGGCAGCGGCAGCCGCAGCAGCTAAGAGTGCAGGATTGGGCTCAGCCGGGGCTAACCCGCTGGGTCTTCCCTACTACAACGGCGTGGGCACTGTGCAGAAGGGGAGGCCGAGAAAGCGCAAAAGTCCAGGACCCGGGGCAGATCTGGCAGCCTACAACGCCGGTGAGTGCAAGACCGTCTGAAGCTTTGGCGGCGTTGCCTGGAAGATTTCAGTGTGCTTGGTGTGCAGGGTGTGCAGTGGGTACTCTGGCCCCTGTCCCTAGGCACCAGTTAGAAAGGACTTTAGCACTGCGGCTTCCAGTCTGCGCTCCTTCGGTTGAAGCGTTAGGTGAGAATGCATTAGTTCATTGGTGACCCAGGTGCAGGAACTTGTCACTGAGAAATTGTATTTTGGAGACGCCTTTGGTTTGCCTCACCCGCTTTGCTGTGCAGAAAGTGCGGGGTGGCGGGGAGAAAGAAAGGCGGCGCCGACCCCAAACAGGCTCCGAGTGGCGAGTGGCGGTGTGGCCGAGGGTAGGAAGACCAACAGCTCTAGGCAGTGAAAGTCCCAAGAGAAAAGGCTGGCAGTGGCCGAGAGCACCATTGGGCTTGGCTTGCAGCCCGGTTATATGGAATGTCCCCAGGGCGGCAGGCTTGGAGCTGCAAGGGCTATGGGTCCTTCTGTCCAGCCGGATCTTCCAGGTCTCTTTCTTTCCCCTCCTAGCAAGCAGCCCTCACCAAAGAGACTGGAACTGGCAGGTCCTCACAGAGGGCTGTGAGGGGCTCAATTCGCATTTCTTTGTCATCCGGGGCTTTCCAAGCGTACTCCCGCACCTTCCTGTCTCTGAACAGTTGCGGAGGTTCCGAGGCCCAACAACATCTGCCCGAAGTCTGCAGGGCCAGGAAAGGTTTAGGACTCGCCTGGCGTTCGAACTAGTTTTATTTGCAGTCATTTCCCCCTCTTAAGTTTGTAACAACAAACCCGATGCTTAATTTTTTTTTCTTTCTCCTTTTCCCCTAGACTAAATCACAAGATATGGGGGGGGGGTGTTGCAAAACCAAAACAAACCAAGGCTGTGGGGTGGGGGGAGAAATTAGGGTCATTAGGATTTTAAATAGTCTGAACTCTTTAAGGAGGGAAATGTGGGCTAGTGGAGTAGGTCTTTTTTGGTTTTTTTTTTTCCTTTCTTTTTTTTTTTTTTTTTTTTCGGTCCAACGAAATTGCTAGATAGAGGATCCTGGGACCTATTAGGGAGGGGGGAAATGCAACCCCTGATTGGATAAAGTGTTAAAGTAGTGGTTGGTTCGGCGATTTAAAATTTGTCGAAAGTACTACTAAAGATAACGTTCTTTAGAGCTCACGTCCTCATCACCCACTAGCCTTAAAATAGAGTAGATCCGGTTCAGGCCCGTTTCTCCCCAAACCACGTGGCCTCTATTTATCAGGTGGGTCAGCTTCCCTAAGAAAGGGGGGAGGTATGCTCCGGGGTATCTGGTGTTTGGGGAGTTGTCTGATGTTTTCTTGGACGCACCAGCTTGGCGCCCGGTTTGTTACTGTGCAAAAGGAGAGTGAGAGGTTTCAAGATTTATTTTTGCATTTTGTTGATCAGCCTCGTCCTTCTCAGGAGGCGGCAGAAAGATGTGGCTGGTAGCTGAGTTACAGAAAGGCCCCCTCTGCTACCTCATTTTTCTCTTTGGCCCCCACACTCTTTCAATCCCGTCCTTTCTGTTCTTTTCTTTCCACTTCTGTGTTTCTCGATTTGTCTGCTACTATTGCGCGCGTGGGTCTCGGCCTTACCCGGCCTGGACTCTTAGTCCTGGGAGGAACAGCGCTCAGGCCCACAGGCAGTGACTGAGCGGCTCAGTTATTCGGGGCTCCCGGGACAAAGTTACTTGCCGGGCCTAGCCGGACTTCCCTAGATCTTTTCTTTCGCCTCCTTCTTGGTCTCCCGGCGGGCGCCGGCGGAAGAGAAATGGCCACAGTGTGGGCCTTGGGGTGGCTGGGTTTGGAACGTGGGACCCAGATCGTGAGAGTGAGACTGTGGGCTGTGTGTGCGGGCAAGTGCTCTTGGAAGGATAACGCGTTCTTCGGATTGCGAGGACACCAGTTTGCTTGTGTACGCGCCCGGTACCCAGGGGCCAGACACAGGGACAGTTTGCAAACCGGCGCCCGAGGTTAGGGGGCTGTCCTACCGAGGGAAGGGGCATAGCGGGGGAGGGGGTTCCCTGGGCCTGGGGCTCCTGGAAGGGTGACCCAGGCCTCAGGTCGTAGGGTCGGAAAGTTCTTCCGGGGCGGGAGCTGTGGCCGCCCGCCTCCCACGGACCCTCTCTGGTCTTGGCGTGCTGCCCTCGCCCCAGAGGCAGGCCACAAATCTCCCCGAAACCGGAGCGGGGCTTCAGGTCGGGTTGGGGCTCACGATCGGTGGTCGGAGCCCGCTAGGGGCCCTGGACGTGCACTTTGCGGCGCTGTTTGAGCGCCACAGCCACGGGAGTCTCGGGCAGATCGGTTGACCAGCTCGGCCTCCCTGAGCCCCAGCTTTTGTGTGTGTGTGTGTGTGTGTGTGTGTGTGTGTGTGTGTGTGTGTGTGCCTGGCAGCGTAATTACTGATTTGATTCCAATCCATTATTTAGACAATTGAACCTACAGTCTCGTCTTTAGTAAAATGAGGCGAAGTCAGATTTGATTACAGGTTCAGTCCCAGCGACAAGAGCTCGAAACCCGATGGGTTAATAACAGATCACGAGTAAATTATTCATGATTTTACGAGCTCTTTAGCTCCATTGAATCGGCCTAATTGAGAGGAAAAAGGGGGGGGGAGAAAGCCCTGGTCCTCCCCCCTTCTCTCAGTCCCTCGCTCCTCCCCAGACCTGATCTTGAGGAATCCCCACACGGCCCCGGGCTTTAGGGGCGCGAGTGAGGGGGGTCTGGATATCGGTGCCTCTTCCGCCGTCCTGGCTCCTCCAGGTCCAGCGCTAGCTCTAGCTCCAACCCCGGCCTTCATGCTGACGGGGGGGGCCTTGGCCGGCCACCTAGGGCTCCCAGACTCGTCTCTCCTGGCTCGACTTCTTAGCCAATAGCCGTTTGGAAAAGTCTTCTCCATAGGGTCCTTGTCTCCTTGAGCCCCGGGATTAGTTCTGTCACGCGGACTCCACACCACATATCCCCCTTATTTCCGAGACTCTGCATTCAGCGCTCTCTTTCTCCCCCACCCCCTCCACTTCCCCTCTCCCGGCTTTCCCGTTCTCCCAATTGCCACAGCTTCTAGTTCCCTACTCTTTTCCCTTGGCTCTGTCCATCTCCCTCCCCCCAGCCCCCATTCTCTAGCTTTCTACCTCTGTCAGCTCTTCCACCACCACCACCCCCCTCCGTCCCACCTTCCCCCATAGTAGGCCGCTCTCAGGGCACCTCCCTTGGGCCAACAGGGCGCCAGGGTCCCCACGGAGCTCATTAACAGCAGTGAGGCCCAGGTGGGGGCTGGGCAGAGGGATGAGCCCAGAGATTCCCCCTGGGGGAGGCCTGCCCCAACCCGGCAGAACTGGGGGCTGGGAGGAAGAGGAGGGTCCATTCCCTTGTGGTTTAGTGCTGCTGGCTAGCAGGAGTCATGTTCTGATCCCCTTTAAATTCTTCACGCTGGATGTTCTGGATGGGAACGCTGGTTGAAGGAGGGGTTATCTGTATGCTTGGGTACGCGTGGATACAAGCCCTGATGTAAGGTCGTTCCTAATTTACAGCTCACGCTTTGAAGTAGGATCCATCAAGGCAGTGGCATTTGGGTAAGGGTAAGGGGGTCCCCCGAGAGGGCTTTCTAAGTAGTGTTGTCGGGATAACCACTTAATTCTGAATTTTGGGTAAAATTTTACAAGTGTCCTAAGAAGCATATAAATGTTAGATAAAATTTTAGTTTCCTTTGGGTCCCTGCAATCTTTGAGACCTATGATGGTTGACGGTTAAAAAAGAATTATCTGTTGTTTATCAGAAATTCAAATCTAACTGGGCACCGATTGCATTTATTTGCTAATTTTGGCACCCCTATTCTAGGCATGGACTATGTTGAAAGATACCTTTCCAGTTCTGTAAAGTGTGGTGACTTGGGATGAAACGAGGGCTTTCTGAGAGATCCTCAATGCCCTCATCAGCTGAGCAGTTATTGACACCCAAATTTTCTAACCCCTTCCCAACCAAGAATCCCCCACAGACCCTAGTAAAACCCCTCGGGATGGGGATGGGCTCCCTAAAGAGTCAGGCTTTCTCGACTTCCCTGGAGGCGGTGCAGCAGGAAAAGGAGAGAGGGGTCCTTTACCAGTGTGTGAGAGTGGCTTTCTTTCCTTGGTTTTAGTTTTTTCCGCCTCTAAAATGGGAAGAGTAGCGGTGGGACAGAGATGCATATAAAGCCAGAGCCTAAGTTGCCATCTTCCTCCAACTTCTTTCCCTCCCAGTCTACCTACAGCTCTCTCCGAAGGATGGAGAAGCTTCTAACAGCTTCCCTGAACAAACCCAGGGAGCGGCTCACAGGGCAGTGCTGCGGATGACAAAGCTACATCATATAGTTCCCAGCTGTAGACCTGGCGCTGGGGGCCCTGGAGCCCACGGGGTCCTTCGGGGAGGGAGTTGATGAAAGTGGGATGAAATCGAGGCTGTCAGTAACTTCTGGATACTGGTGCCATTCACTGCTCAGGGGAGATGGAGACTGCAGGGTTTTCCTTGGCAAGTAACTTGGGAAACAAAAGAGTGCAGGACCACGGATGGCAGGCTCACACCACTGTCAGGGCCTGGCTTGCCGCCTTCCCTTTGTGTCTCAACATCTGTAAAAAAAGAAAAAAAAAAAAAAGAGTTGCTTTAACTGTCCAGCAGCTCTGTGCTTGCAAAGAAAGCCTTTTAGGGGCTGGCAAGCTAGCTCAGTGGGTCAAGGGACTTGCTGCTAAGTTTGTAGACCTGAGTTCAATCTTCAGAACCCCTTTCCCCAACCACACACAAAATACACGGAACCAAAAAGTCTCCACTGCTGCTCTTCAAACGATTCTTACGACATAACAGCTTCTGGGGGTTTCGTTTTGTTTTCCAAAGGTTGACTCCACTATTTCCTAGGCAGGTCCCATTTTCAGAGAGCTTCGTTTTCTCCATATCTAAAATGGGGATATTATTCCCATTTCAGCATTGTCTGTGCACACAACCGGGTTCCCGGACTAGATGTGTTTGTCAGTGGGCGGTGTGGACTTGGCGACCAGGCAGAGTCAGGAAATTCACCTGCTGCTTCTGCGTCCCTTTCCCAGCGCTGAGCTGTAACGAGAACGACGCGGAACACCTGGATCGCGACCAGCCCTACCCTAGCAGCCAAAAGACAAAGCGCATGCGCACCTCCTTCAAGCACCACCAGCTTCGGACAATGAAGTCTTACTTTGCCATTAACCACAATCCCGATGCCAAGGACTTGAAGCAGCTCGCGCAAAAGACCGGCCTCACCAAGAGAGTCCTCCAGGTCAGCTGGGCCAGGGTGGGGGCATCTGCAGCTGCCAAGGCCTGAGGCAGAATCTCACACGGACCAGGACTTTTGGAAGAACTTTCTGCCTGTCTGCCTCTGCCTTCTTTCTCTCCCTTTGTAGTTTGTCTTAGGATGTCATATTCCCAGTTTCCATCCTCATTTTTTCCTCTTTGTGTGGTCCTCTGTCTTCATACTTGATTTTTTTTCCCTCCTGGTGGTAAACTATTTTTAGTTATCATCTATTACTCAAATGACTCTCCAACATGCTCATGTTTTAAGAGGCTCTAGTATTTCAGATGAATCCAGAACCCTCCTGCTTCGTCCCCACCCAAGGGACTTTTAGTGCCTTAAGTTTAGTGCCTCTCTGTCCATTTGCCCCCACCACGTCATTCTTCCTTTTCTTGGATTTTCTTCTGGTAGCTCTAACTTATCTCCTGGGTTGTCATTCGTTCATTCGTTCGTTCGTTCGTTTTATGTTGTCTGCCTCCCAGACTTTATAGGGAACAAGAGTTGGAGATGCTGTGGTGTTCTAGACAGGATCTGGAACTTTCATGGGAATCCCACGCTCCCAAAGATGTTGAAAACTCTAGTCTGCAGCCCCAATGTGTGGCACCATGTTGGAACAACAAATTTCAAACTTTCTGCTTTTCTGATACTCATTCATAGCACTAAACAAACCTCTTATGCCCCCTGAGCTTCAGTTTACAATATGTGAAATGCACCAAGAGTCACCCAGCCATGCCACCGATGGGAGGTGCTGCTGTGTTGACACAGGTGACAACAGAATTACCTCATGCTTTATGCTTGGTAGATGCTAGTTAAAAAATAGCATTAAGTTAGTTTGTTATGTGATTAACTGGGATGAACAGTCCTGGTTGTGAGACCTCAGTTTCCCCATCATACAAGTCAGAGCCACCCCACCACCACCAATAGAAGTTTAACCAAAACCGAAAAACAAAAGAAAATTTGAGAGACTATGCAACCTGACTTGTGTCACAGCAAGGACAGGTCCTGGATATTGAAAGCTGAGCAAGTGACAAATCAGAAGCCTGTCTTAAGAAAGTCTCAGTGACTGTCAGAAAGCAAAACAAAACTTAATGGGGTATCGGTGGTGGTGGGATGTGACTGACTTTGGTGGGAGCGAGGGTACAGACCCCAGTGGTTGAGGCACCTGGGTGGGCACCTGGGAAGTCTCTGGGCATCCCTTCAGTCGCTGGTGATGAATCAAGGGAGGTAAGGGAGGTCCAGGGGCATGCTGCTGCTTCTCTGAGTCTGCCCTTTGGTCTGCGCTGGGTAGCCTTGGGTTCTTCTGGCCTGGACTCTGAGGGGCACACTGCTGCAGTCAGTGTTCACATTACTCTGGCCAGTTCTCTCAGACTCTTCCTTTCTTGAGGCTAGGTCCCCATCCCTCCTTGGAGACCTCCTGCTGTACACCTCTTTTTTTTTTTTCCCCTCCCCCATCTCAAAGCTCTCTCATTTAGTTCCGGGATAGCCTGGACTGAGGACTTAATACTTTTCTCTGGTTAGTAGCTTCTCTCTCTTTCTAGATGCCTTGTGGGATGCTGGGAAGTGGGGGAGATCTGGAGTTCAGAAAAAAAAAAAACCCGAACTCACAAAATGACCCCTAGGTTTATTTCACCAGCCGTATGTCTTGGACAAATCAGTTACCTTCTCTGAGTCATAGCTTTCTCATTTGTAAAAAGGTCACCAATGAGGGCACATCTCTCTCCCAGCTGTCTAGATTACACTCACAGTTCAGTCTTAATAGTCATGATACAGAAGAGTCTACCCCTGCTTCTTTGGAGGCAGGAGATAGGGTTCCCTGGCTTAGGAACACATAGGATTTCCAATTTAGCTCTCTCTTGTTCTTTTATCCCTTGGAGCTATGCTCCAGGGCACTTGGACAGATGAATTGGTCCTGGCTTGGAAGAAACTCATCTGTTGGTTAGAGATGACTACAAGCAATCAGTTTCTCCTTGGGGTAATTAGTTTGGGATGACGGTGGAATGGACCAGGCACTCTATGTCAAGGGTTAGACTCCCCTCCCTACAGTGCAGATGAGTACATGAAGCCCCAAATGATTTCTGCCTGCCCCAAGCCACACTTTGCTGGCCACTGCCTGACCAATGGGCAGAGTACCCTCTCCTCTGAGCCAACCTAGGCTGAGTTCTCAAGAGTATAAGCATTGCTTGGGGCCTGTAGCTTGGGGCCTGTAGCTTGGGGTAGGGTTTCTCTTCCTCCCACACCTCTCTCCATCTCCTACACGAATCATTTTTCTTCTCTAAGAGCCTGACTGGTCATGACTGCAAAGCATCTTTCTGGCCATGTAGCTACCTCACCTTACTCTTTTCCTGCCTGATTTACAGTTGAGAAGATTTAGATTTGTTTTTGTTTTCCAGGACAGGGTCTCTCTGGGTAGCCCTGGTTGTCTTGAAATTTGCTGTGTAGACCATGCTGGTCTCAAACTCTCAGAGATCCCCCTGCCTCTGCCTCCCAGGCACTGGGACCAAAGGCATGTACCAAAGGCTACCACCTGGCAGCTGAGAAGGTTTTTAAGCCTGTGGTTACAGAACCAGGAAAGGTCAGGGCGGGGCTTGCTCCTCATCACCCTGACTGTCAATGGGACATCTTGGGGACCTAGGCTGGAAGTGATTCGGAGTGAGACAACTGTAGATATGGCTTTGGAAGGTGATGGACTGGTTCAAATACCGCCTCCCCCTGCCCCCTGTGTTACCTGCCCTGAGGTTTGGTGCTCCTCTCTGACCTTAATACCCTACCCGTGAAATTTGAAGGAGACTAACTTACATGTGGAGGAAGCTGACGACTCTGATGCCTGCTTGCACGCAGTAGGTATCTACTAAGCATTTCTCAAAAGGGCTGGCTCGCCCATACCTGTCCTCCCAGCAGCTGGGAAGCCGAGGCAGGAAGACCTCAAGTTTAAAACCAGACTAGGTAGGATGCATAGTAAGAACCTGGTCCGGGGGAAGAACGATAGTGCTTAATTAGCATATACACAGCCCTGGGTAGATCACTAGCACCACAAACAATCAAAACTATGTTATAAAATAAAATCAGATAAAATGATTCCGGAATCAGTTCACCAGCTTAGTGGTGTTAGAACACGAAAGTGTTCCCTAACGCATTTTCCCCCACGGTCTTGTTTCGCCTCAATCCTTCAGAAGGTTTTCAGGACAAAGGGGATTGAAACTGAGTTGTGCTCCCAGAGGTGGGCAATGCATGATGTGTAGGAGGGAGAATGGTGGTCCTATGGTGTATTTCATGTATACAGCGTGAGCCCCACCAACATCGTAGACCAGAGGTGCGGCATCCCTATTGGAACCTGGCAGCCGCTGCAATGAGGTCCTAGTGCAGCTCTCCCACTCCCACTCCCACTTTGAATGATCCTTGGTGTTAACTGCTCCAAGCCTCAGTGGCCTCAGCTGTAGCACAGTTGGTAGAATGAGAACATAGCACACAGGAAGCCCCGGGTATATGTAAGCTGCACATGGTAAGCATGTCTATTACTCCAGTGTTCAGTAGAGACAGGAGGATCAATTCAAGTGAGTTCAAAACCAGCCTTGACTATGTGAGTCCCTGTCTCAAGTAATGGTAACAACAATAATGATAACACTAGCACTTACCTTACTGGATATCACAAGGAGACAATGAAGGGACGTGATTGGGCTCCATGCATGTATGCTAATGTCACAAAGCATTGTGTCTTTTGTAGGGATTTCAATGTTTTTAGTTTTTTTTTTTTTCTCTCCTTGTTCTATAGTTGGGGAAACGGAGGTTCAGTGAGCTTTGGTTTACAGTTAGTAATGAAGCTAGGAGTTAAGCCCAGATTGGTCTTGAGTCTGGGGAATCTTTCAAGGCCCGGGATTGTGACTTGGACCCAGCTGCAGAATGCAGAGGTTCTGGGAATGCATGGCAAAGCTTTCATCACGTCAAAAATTCCATTTGTCACCACCAGCACATGGCAGCCACAACACTCATGGTCCAGTGTTGGGGAAGGTGACCAGGAGGAGTCACAGTGGCTTCCTCGACAGAGGTTTGTTATGACATGCCTTGCCAGCGTGTGTGGACGTCCTGACCACATCCATGCCTCTTGTTCAGGGTCTGCCGATGCCCTGGGCTTCCTGAGGAGTGGCCTGCCGATTAATCCTGGGTGGGTGAAGTCTCTGGAGAGATGCTTGGTGTGAATTTAAAAGAACATTCTAAGTGCCGATGGCTCAAGAACGTTTTCCCTGTCACTAGTTAGTTGTCACCAGCCCAGGAGAGAATTCAGAGGGGTGCAGTAAGAACACGCCATGGGGATCTGAATGGATGCAGGAGCAAAGACTTCCCTGAAGGGCATGTGAATGACTTCATTCCCCGGGTCTCTGGTTCCCACACAAGATGGTCAGTGTCCTGCCTGGCTTTAGACAACTTCAGGCCAGACGTGAATACACTGGGAGGGAGTTTTGCAGATGATGGGCCTGCAATCTTTTGTTTCCTTCCTCATGGTCACGGGGATCCTAGTCAGGACCTTGAATGTACTGAGCAGGTGCTCTTCCAGTGAGCTGTGCAGGAGAGGGAGCTTCAGCCCTGAGAGGTGGAAAAACTTCCCAACATGTCGTAGCAATTCAGCGACAGACCTGGGGCCGAAACTAAGAACTCTTGGGTTCTACTCAGTGCCCACTATTTTTAGTTCTTTGAAGAAACTTTTTTAAAAAAAGATTTATTTATTTTTACATGTATCGGTGAGGATACCAGATCCTCTGGAACCGGGGCAGTCAGGGCTCCTAACCACTGACACATCTCTCCAAACTCTGAATAAACCTTTTCTTTTTTTTTTAAGATCACAAAATAATAGAACCGTCATTCAGACCCGTAAGACAAATAGGGAGAAATGTTGCTGTGAAAACACAGGCCCAGTGATTCATAATTTTGAGGCTAAATGGTCAGGGGCAAGAAAGGGACTTAAAGGATCCACGTGTTAGTTCCTCCTATCTCTGGATCTGGCACTAATATGCAAGTCTACGTCACAGGATTATTACAGGAACCATGAGCTAACTTGGATCAAACGCTTATAGCTTTACTCGGCCAGTGTGTGGAGTGGTAACGGCCACCATTAATACCTTCTTCGTGAATTGTAACCCCAGAGGCTGTAATTGACTTCTCAGCATTTGTTTCTAAAGCAGACTTTTTGGTTTTTTTGAGACATGATATAGTTCGGATTGACCTTGAGCATGATAGGTAGCTTAGGATGACCTTGAGCATGACAGGTAGCCTGTGATGACCGTGAAGCCCTGATACTCCTTCCTCTACCTGTATAGACAAATGATACCCCATCGGGTTTATGCTGTGCTGGGGCTCAAACTCAGGATTTAATACATGCTAGTGCTCTGTTAGACTGAGCTAGATCCCTAGATTTGGGGGAGGAGTGTTGTTTCTCTCTCTGTACCCCAGGCTGGCTTGGCCCTCACTCCAGCCCCCAGACTGGCCTCAAACTCAGGACAATCCTCTTTCCCTGGGTGCTGCAATGTTTTGCCCCTTCTCTTTTGTTGCAAGACATTTCCCCCAGGACTTGGTCGAGCTGCTGGGTCATGCTTCCACAGCCTATCTGGTTGACACTGGACATAGCCATTGATGCACTAAGAAATGTCACAGTCAGCATCTTTGGGTCTGAGGGGGCGGTCACCTTTTGGATGGCCGCTTTAGTGTTCTGGGAGACTTGGTGGAGGTTCCAGTGGGCCCCATTTTGTCATCCGGGCTGGCCTGGAACTCATGATCTTGCCGTCTCCTTGCCTTTGTCTTCCAAGTGCTGGGGTTGCAGGCATGTGCCATCACGCCTGTCTCTCCCAGTCGTCTCAATGAGTGCAATCAGGGAAAGAGGTGAGCCAGACTGAAAAACAGCCCTTCAGACTGTTGGAGCCTAAACAAGGGCCACACTGTGATGGTGTATCTTTACTCTCCCGGGACTTAGCAGGATCCATTCTGTGCCAGGCTGAGGCACTGACTCTACAAGGCCCAGTACTAGTTGTCTTATGATTTATACCTGAGCTTGTCCTCACTGTCCTGAGAGTGTAACCCCAGATCTCTGTGTGTAGAGTGGAGCTTGAGGCAGCTGACCAGCCAGGGCTCTGGCTTTAGGAGCATGGGTAGGTAGAGCAGATCATATGCTACTCACAGCTGCCCTGGGATCCCAGCCCACGTGAACCCCAAGAAGCCACAAGGACGTGTGCTCCAGTCTTCTTTTTGTACAAGTAGGAAACAGGCTCAGAGGAGAGGGACTAACCAGTCAAAGTTCACTTGGCTGGCCAGCGGCACAGGCAGGCCTGGAAGACAATGTCCAGTGCTCCTTCTGCTGCCCAACTGCTTCCATCACTTGCTTATCCATTCATTCACCTGTTTACTTGCTGACCTCCTCGGGGCCATAAGAAGGGAGAGCATGGGCATCTCTATGCCAAACAGTGCTATTTTCAGTCAGCTTAGCCTCTGCACGATCATGGGTACGTAACTTTTAAATCGATAAAAATGGAGCTAATAATAGAAACCGTGTACCTGGCTCACCATGGCTGTTAACCAGGGATGGAACAGGGTGGCAAGGTACCTGGCACGACTCAAGTCACATGATAGCATGTCACCATTTCTAGAGTGTGATGCCCTAGCTGAAGCACTGTGTATATTACCAACATTTAATTTTTACCTTCTCTGTCACATCCCTAGGGTTGGACAGGGTCCTTGCCCCCAATATTCTTTAGGGAGAGGACCTTTTTGAAATGCTTATGAATTTGGTAAAGCCTCACACAGAGGGGCTACACCGGATAGCCAGGTTTAGAGTTGACTTTAGATTTCCACTGAGCACATTTCCCAGTGCCTGGGATCCTGTAAAGCCGAGAACCGCAGCTGTGAAGATGGTGTCATTGTTTACACATGAGCTGTTGGGGCAATGCCTGGGAAATAGCTAACAGGCAGTGGCTTAGGGCTTCCAGTCTTCCTAAGGTCCTGGGGCCCCTGAGGATAAACAGTGAACCCACTCCCGGGACCCAAAGGGCTCCCCCACTCCAGCTCCCGCCCACATGTGCTGGCCAGGACAGGGGCTGGGGAGCAGCAGGAAGGCTTTGGTGACCTTCATGAGACGGAGGAAGTCATATCCTCCATCCATTCCCCAGCGCCCCCATAGGCCAGATGAGCACAGTCTCCCACTGCAGACTCCAGAGCAGCCGGGAAGGACCTGAGTATCCTAGATGGGCAGTGCTGAGGGTGGTCTTTGAAGCTTCACACTCATCTGCTAGCCCAGCAAAGGATTGATAAGCTTCCTCTAGGCAGAGAGCTGGAGAAATGTGCTTTCTCCTTGAGGGGATCCGTGTTCTAGGGAGTAAGCTTTGTTCCCTACTTCATGGGGAACATCTCTTTCCTTCCTGCCAGACTGAGCTGCTAATTGAGCCAAAATTGTGTCAGGACATCTGAAGAGGGGCTTGAGGCCACAGGCTTCTTGCAGCTGGGGTGGTCCTGAGGGGAGGGTGAAGTCAAGAGCTGGCCTATCCCACCCCTGCCGGAGACACTGGGAAGACAGGCAGATGTAGACACATCTGGAAACACGCAGCTGGACAGCCTGGAGTCTTCAGAATCCCCAAGGCACTTTGTTTTATGGGGAAGCGTCTGGCCAGGGGCTCTCTTACGCAGAAGGAAGTGGAGGGGCCCTGCCTTTTGGACTTTTTTCCTTTGGGAGGGATAACTACCCAATCCCCAATAGTGGCCTGGATTTCTGTTAGCATTGCACGGGCTCCTTCATACCACAAAGTCTCTGCTGTGGAGAGAGGGATCGGGGAATGTGGGTGAGTTTTGTGCACATCTTTACTGATATAATCAGGGGTGTGCGTGTGTGTGCGCGTGTGTGTGCATGCGTGCGTGTGTTTGTGTGTGTGTAGCTATGAGTATGATGTACCCCAGAAAAAGTGAAAGTAATCCCTCAGACTGTCTCTCTGTTATTCTCTGCACTTCAGTGTTTCTCTAGCTGAGAGCAAAATGTGGGGTCCTGACCACTGCCTTCGTATTCATAACTGATTCAGTCTTATGTTCTTCGTGACATCTAGTATTTATGGACAATGACCATCAAACATTAAAAAAAATGTATTCATAAGAACGTGTGGGGCATACTGTCCACCCACCCCAAGCTTTCAATTGTCTATGGTCCAACTTTGTCTGGTTTTTGTTTTCAATGACAGATGTGACAAGAGTCACATATTTCAACAGTTTTAGAGGTTACACTTGAAAAAAGGACAAGGAAACCGGTAAAATGAATTTTAATATTTATCATTTAAACCAACGCGTCCAAAATATTTTCTCTATGATCTGTCATTCATATTTTCCCCTTCTTTCTTGCTGAATCTTCAAGTCTCTTACGTGCTGTCCTTTCTACATTGGCCACATTTGACTTGTGGCATTTCAAGGTCGCAGTCTCAGTACCACAGCAAGGAGCTCAGCATTGAAGTGCCCTGGCAGGAAGGCGACCCGGTTGTAACCACCAGAGAAAATAAAATTTTATTTTATTTTTGTAAAAAGAAAATATGACACGGGCTTTCTAGACCTCCTGCTAGGCCAGGTTGAGCTGAGTTGAGCATCCCTGAACTGTGCATCCCTGCCTTCCCGTAACCAGTCCTCCCCTGTCGTTCCACACAGGTCTGGTTTCAGAATGCCCGGGCCAAGTTCAGGCGCAACCTTTTACGGCAGGAAAACACCGGCGTGGACAAGACGTCGGATGCCACGCTGCAGACAGGGACACCGTCAGGGCCCGCCTCGGAGCTGTCCAACGCCTCGCTCAGCCCCTCCAGCACTCCTACAACCCTCACAGACTTGACTAGCCCCACCCTGCCGACTGTGACGTCAGTCTTAACTTCTGTGCCTGGCAACCTGGAGGGCCATGAGCCCCACAGCCCTTCACAAACGACTCTTACCAACCTTTTCTAATGACTCGCCACCCCCTTCTCCCTGAGCCCCCATGATTTCTTTAAAAAAGAAATTATCTTTAGTTGAATTCCAAGTGTATTTTAAAAATAGCGGTTTGAGCAACTAACTAACCACGTTTTAGGATCTCGCCTGGAAACAGAGGGGGAAAAAAGAATTGTGCGTCGGGCTAACGCAGCGGTGTGTGCTGAGGAATTACTTGGGAGATATATCTGCAACACAACATTTGTGTCCCTGTACAGTTTTGTGGACTGAGCGAGGAAAACAACAAATAATTTAAGTTGGCTGAGAGCTTCCGTATTTTCAAAGACTGCCACGTGCCTTAGGAATACTGTTTTATCTTCATACTTTGGATGAATTGTTCGTTTTTTTTTCTCTCCCTCTTTTTCTCTCTGTATATTTATGACCAGAGCAAAATGTAAAAAAGGAAAAAAAAACAAAAAAACAAAAAAAGTTTGTTACTTTGAATAGTCCTAAAAAAGAAAAGAAAAAAAAAAACGAGGAAAAAAAAATCAAATCCCCTCCAACAGTCGCTTTCTTGTTTTAGAATTTTAAGGTGGAAGTCTGTTCGGATATCAGAATTTGTAAAACCTAACCAGTAATAAAATCACTTATCGAAAAGACTCGGTGCTGGTACTAGCTAATGAATGAGGATGTGTGTTTTCTGAAGCTCAGAGACCAATTCCAGGGTATTCACCTACCTACCTCCTTAAGGTCATTTCTCTGTGTCAGGGTTAGGGATGGTTGATGATAATCCAAAGGCATCCAGGTCTTGCACTTAAAGAATTGACAGCAGAGAGAGGCAAGTGCGTGATGTGCTGAAGTGTGTGTGTGTGTGTGTGTGTGTGTGTGTGTGTGTGTGTGTGTGTGTGTTAACTGCCTTTTGTTCATCCATGCATGCATCTGCTCATTCTGGTGTGCATGTTTGATATATGGAGGTCAGAGGCCCTCACACCTCTCTCTTCTGCCCCTGGAAGGGCTGAGAATTCACTCTGTGCTGTGAGAGGCCTCTTGAAAATGTGCAGCTTTTCCCTGGAAGAAGGCTATGCTGTCAATTTTCCTAATATCTCTCTCTCTCTCTCTCTCTCTCTCTCTCTCTCTCTCTCTCTCTCTCTGTCTCTCTCTCTCTCTCTCTCTCTCTCTCTCTCTCTCTCTCTGTGTCTCTCTCTCTCTCTCTCTCTCTCTGTCTCTCTCTCTCTGTCTCTCTCTCTCTCTCTCTCTCTCTCTCTCTGTCTCTCTCTGTCTCTGTCTCTCTCTCTCTCTCTCTCTCTCTCTCTCTCTCTCTCTCTCACACACACACACACAATACCCATTTTTTTTAATTTCTCCAAGAGTTGGAGAGATGATGACTCCATGGTTAAAAGCACTTGCTGTTCTTGCAGAAGACCCGAGTTCAATTCCCAGCATCCACATCACGCAGCTTACAAACACCTGTAACTCCAGTTCTGAGAAATCCAATGCTTCTGCCCTTCCTGGGAGCCTGCACTCATGTGAACATGTACACACACACACACACACACACACACACACACACACACACACACACCTTAAAAATAGTGAAGGGGATTGAGAGATGGATCAATGGTTTGGAGTACACGTTGCTCTTGCGAAGGACCTGGATTTGGTTCCCAGCACCCACATGGCAGATCGCAACCATCCATAAGTCCAGTCCAGAGGACCTGATGCCCTCTTGTGACATTGGACCAGCACCAGGCAAATACATGGTTCAGACGCAGATGTGCAGGAAACTCCAACTAAATCTAATAAAGATGCAAATAATAACATCTTTACAAAATCTCTTCAGGAGGAAAAAAAAAAAAAAAAAAAAAGCAAGTGAGTTTAGTTTCTCTACCAAAAACCCAGAGAAGAGACACCCGGAGGGACGGAGCTTTGGAGCCAGATCCAGCAGACCTGACTCTGGACCACTGAGTCATGTAAACCAAGGGAAGCTCTCCCACCCCTTTCCGTCCTGGTTTCTTCTGCTGTAAGATACAGGTATGACTCTCGGAGGGCAGTGCGGGGAGGACAAAGGAAGGATGTTCAAGGTGTGGTCTGTGTGGCTTGCGCTGAGTTCTCAGTGTCTTTACTGAACGTAGCTGACAGAAGAGAAGGAGAGTGGGGATCGTGCTGTGTTTCGAGGCACTGCTTGCCTCCGACTTCGGAATACCTGTGGGTGGGCCAGATGGGTGCTTCTAGGGCTCATTCCTCTTGCTGACTCTCCGGATGCCAGCAGTTAGTCCTGCCATGCGCTCAGTACCCCACTGATGGGAAGACCCAGAGGAACGTTGTGGCTGGGGCAGAATGAGCAGATCGGGGGGGTCTCTCTCTTTCCTCCTTCAGCCATCATAGGAAGGAGTGGAAGGAGGAGGCAATGAGGCAGGCCCGGGCTGAGCACTAGAAGTCTGGCCTGAACTATTTGGACATATTTTTTAAAAAACCAAATACACACATGCCACTATCGTTACCATCACTTGAGATCCAGCAAATAGGAACCTGGTAAAGTTTGGGGTAGCTTCTAGAGATGTAACATGTACATACCTGAACAAAAGAGGTTGATTAATGGTTTCCGTGTGAACACACCCATACTGCTGCCACCTACGTCAAAACATGGGACGTTATTACACCCCGAGCCTCTGCCGGTCCCTTCCCTGACCTGGTAGGGAAGTACCCTGGTAGCACCCATTCATACATCTCACACTTGGAGATTTTTTAAAATTATTAAAAATATCTATCTATAGTTTGTGCATGGGTAGTTTGTCTGCATATATGTCTGTGTAACAAGTACGTGCTTGATGTCCACAAAGGTCAGAAGAGGTTTCGGATCCCCTGGGACCGCAGTTATAGATTGCTGTGAGCTGCACTGTGGGTGCTGAGAATTGAAGCCCAGTCCCTTAGAAGAACAGCCAGTACTCTTTAAGTACTGAGCCATCTCTCCAGCCCCTTGAGATTAATTTCACTTAGTTTCGGACAACAAAGGAGACTCAGCAAGATTAGTTCACTTGCTTAGGGTCCCAGACCCCAAGCTTCAGACTTAAAGCAGACACTGCATTCATGGTTATCTATGCAAACAAGAGGGAGAGCAGCAAGGGGCATCACCTTTTCTACCTGTGCATTCTCTACTAGGACCACATGAGGATGCCAACAGAGGGCCTGGCTAACTGATGGCCACAGTCACACAAGGACCCCCATCACTCCCAGGAACACATACCCAAGCACATTGTCAGGGGACCCTAGAGGGACAGACCCACCAGCTAAGATGTTTCTACCCAGACAGCACCTCACGAAGACTCAGATCCGATGCACGTAGACAGACATAAACAGGTCCAGACGCTCCTGTGTACACTCAGCCAGACATCAGACCACCCCACATGGGGGTACCTGCACCCAGCCTCAGACGTGCACACACGTGAATGTGAGCAGTACCCAGACACCCCCGCATAGCCCTGTTGTGCCCCTTGCTCAGGCCTGGGCAGAGCCAAGCCTGATTACTATCTCATCTGTCAGCACTGCCACCCAGATGGAGAGGGCCTGGGAATGGTGCCCGGGGTCCCCCGCCCTGCTTCAGGAGCAGGTTTAGAAGACAGGTCTGCTACTGGGCCAGAGATGGGGGACTCTGGAGTGAGGTGTGGGAGGAGTTCCTCTCTCAAGATCCAGAATCGAAGTGTGTGTGTGTGTGTGTGTGTGTGTGTGTGTGTGTGTGTATGTGTGTGTGTTGACCAGCAAGAATACTAGGACAGAAAGACAATAACAGAGAGACAGAGACAGAGACAGAGATGCGGGGCAGGAGGGAAAGAGATGCACACGTGGGCAGTAGGCAGGGAAATGACACTACACCGAAGAGATAGAGTTGGAGTGACAGAAAAAGACAGAGAGACAAAAAGATCGGGACGAAGGAGGACAGACTTGCGAATGGAAGGAGATCCCCGCACGGGCTCAGAGGCTGTAGGAGACCATTCTGAGGAACGAAACAGGAGAGTCCCTTAGCGCTGTCAAAGAGATGCCCTGAGAATAAGGAGGTGGAACCTAGGTCAGGGCAAGGAAGAGCTAGGAAAAGCAGTTGGCACTCTGGCTGCCGGTCACACATTTGGAGAATATGGGGGACCCCTTGTCCTGAAATGTACACAGAGGCTCAGCACAGCTAGTCTCCATAACAAGCCTATCCCACTCTACCACTCCCTGTCCACAGGGTTGGGAGGTCCTGGGCAGATGGGCAAGCTCTTCTGTAATCTTCTTAGCCTTGAGTACCATGAATAAGGCACTTAGCTATTCTGGCCTTCGTACCTTCAACTGTAGTTGCACTATTTCTGAAGAGGTTCTCTGTGAGGGGATATGAACCCTCTCTGTCAATGGTTGTCTAAGTCCTAGAGAGGTCACAGGGGTGATGGGAATCCAACAGATGAAAGCTCAGAGTGGACAGCAGATGGTGACGAAGACCTTGAGCAGTGGGTTGCTCACTTGTGGACGGTGCCACCCTGAGGCATGTTGGGAAGCTTTAGTGACTGTTGGGATGGAGCTCAAGTGAAGCAGGGAGAACACAGGAAGAAGCTTGGGCAGTACCTTGGGGAGTGGTCCAGCTTCAAAGCCTACCCTTCTGGGCTAAAATGCTGGGTCTGCCATTAGGTCCTGTCCCCTCCTAGATTTTTGCTGGAGTCCCTGATGTGGTCTGCTGTATAAGTGAGCATCTTCAGGCTCCCTTATCGGCTGGGGGCCCATCAAGGGCGTCCCTGTGCTACCAGGCCACCAGAACTCTAGGGGCAAGCAGGCCTACAGAGCTTTTCTCCCATTTCTCTATAAGCCTTTGTTCTCCCCTTGGCTCAGTGACTGGGAACCCAGACAGAGATGATCTGACTTACAGTGTCTCCTTTGGGCTCCTAGGCTCTCTGGGAGACAAAGGCAGCAACACCCAGTCTCTGACCTGACTGAGAGAAGCAGCCTTTCCATAGGCTCCATGGGATATTCACAGCTCAGATGAGTCCATCCCCCACCATACCAGCTAACATGGCTGGGGCACGTGGGCAGTTCAAACCCCTTCCAACATCTTGCCGAAGTGGAGGATGTACCGGAGGAGCGGGAGATGGGTTTTTAAGACAGTGGAGAGCTGTAAGAGGCTGCTTTCTCAGGAGGAGTGGAGGACTTTTTGAGTTGCAAGATCAGGGAGCAGACCACAGTGTTTAAGGTGGCTGGGGACCAGAGGAGGGTGCAGGGGCCCCAGCATGGGCATAGCTGCACAGGAAGAGTTCCGACGAGACTGCTCCTGACGGACACTCTTGCAGCTTTCCCAAATGGCCAGAGTAGGAACGCAGCTCAGTTGGTAGAGTGCTGGCCTAGCATGTACCAAGCCCTGGGTTCAATCCACAGATGCGAGTGGATGCCTGTAAGCACAGAAGTCATGAGGACGAGCCAAGAGGATCTGGAGCTAAACGTCACCTTCCATAGCGAGCTCAAAGCCAGCTCTGGAAACAAGATAACAGCAAATAAACGTTCTAAGGGACTCTTCATCACTTCCTGTGGAGAAGCCTAGCCCAGGGCATCTCACAGACCCCAAGGAAGGAGTCTTTTTGCATCTGCAAAGCAAACGTGGGTCAAAGGGCCCCCAAAGCGTCTATTGAAGAATGTCTATGCTGATGACCATGGGTAGCCATGGGAGCACACAGACCAGACAAGGGATACCATCTTGGGGGAAAAACCCACTCATGTATTAAATAAGAGAGTGGGAAGTGACTCTGCAAGGGGGAGAGGGAGCATGTGCAAAGGCCCCAAGGTCCAGAGAGTTCAAAGCAGAGTTCAGAGTTCAGAGTTCAGTTCACCAGAGAGTTCAGAGTGACTGGGATGTTACTTGGAAGGCTAGGATGGTGGGAGGTGGGGCAGGAAACATGGCAGCCTGCTTGGGTCATTATTTCAGGATGGTGTGAATACTGAGTCAGGGCAGGAGTGTGTGTGTGTCGGGTGGGGAGTCAGAGTCAGGTAGATGTTCTAGTTAGGATTACTACTGCTGCAATGAAACACCATGGGGGGATAAAAGGAAGCTGGGGAGGACAGGGTTTATCTGGTTTATACATCATCTTCTGCCACTGAAGGAAGTCAGGACAGAAACTCAAACAGGGCTGGAACCTGGAAGCAGGAGCTGATGCAGAGGCTGTGGAGGGATGCTGCTTACTGGCTTGCTCCCCACGACTTGCTCTCTCATAGAACCCAGGAGCACCAACCCAGAGATGGCCCCACCCACCGTGAGCTGGGCCCTCCTATATCAGTCATTAATTAAAAAAACACCCTATAGGCCCACCTACGGTCCATCCTATGGAGGCATTTTCTCAAATGAGGCTTCCTCCTCTCTGATTATTATACTTTGTGTCAAGTTGATGTAAAACTAGCCAGCCCGGCAGAGCTAAGAGGAAATTATCTAGCTGTGAGAGGAGATGGGAGACAGAAGGAGTAGGATGATACCTGGGTAGATGGGGGTCGTAGGACCCTCCACCCAGTGGGAGAAGGCATTGGGAAGGGCAGGCAGGAGGGAATAGGACTTGAAGTTTCAATACCTTTAAGACATCAAGTATAGGTCTATTCCATCCTAATCCTTGAGTCCCCCACCCCCACCCCAGAGACGCCCAGGCAGATGTAGCGGGCATGGAAGGCCCCTGGCATACCATCTCTTCTGTGTCTCCTACCCCTCCTGAGCGAGGTGGTCATAAGCTGCCATGCGTGGCTCCTTGACAGTCAGTCCCTGCCTATATATCTGATGCAGGACTTGGGACCTGCACCAGTCTCTGGGCATGAAGCCAGCCAGGTGTGTCAGACTGCTGCACACTGGGTGGGCTCTGCCCTGGGGTCCTGTTCTTCATCTTCCCTTTCCAAACTCCAGCCCAAAGATGCACCCACCATGAAACTTCCCTGTTTCGCATACCTGTCTGCCTCTAAACACAGTGACTGTTTTTCGACTTGACTGTTCATCTCCTCCAGCCAATGTCCACCCGTCCCGTAGCCTCTAACTGGGGAAGAGACATGCGAGACAAGGCTGCAGGAGTAATTCAACTCTCCTTCCAGCTGCTGAAAGGTTCAAAACTCCCCACCTGTCTTCTTTGCACCCAGCACAATGCCTGGCACATAGCAGATCCTTAATAGACATGTCCTAAAGAGCTGGGGCATCCAGTGTCAGCGAGCAGTCCTTCCAGTGTTGGAGCCAGAAGCTACTGCCGATTCTGGACCAGCACCCACCTCTCTGAGGTTCTAGAATCTGTAATAGGTTGGTGTACAACCCAGGTAATAACACCTGTTTCATATTTTGTGGCCCCTGCAGAGTGTAACTCTCGCAGCCACAGCATTTTGTGGAGAGCCTGTAGCCTGGACAGGTTCTTGCCTTGGAGCAGAGGCTGTTTTGTTTGCCATCTGTCAGCTAGTTAAGCCTTTATGTGTCTTTGCTCCACAGAGAGAGAGGTGTGGGAGGCAGTTCCGCAGGGGCATGGCCTTGGTGGTTCGCAGACAGAGCCTGGGGGATGGGGGGAGGGTGGGGCTTTGGGGAGGTTCCGGCAGAGAGGGTGGCTGCCTGTCTTGGAGCTGTCCCAGGAGGCAAGGCCCTAGGGACTGGGGAGGGGGCGGAAGCCGGAGCCGAGGTGGGATCCGGCGGAGTGAAGAGCGTAGACATCCTGCGGGGGCGACTGCCATCAGACAGGCCTGCTCCCTAGGGAGACTAGAGCCGCAGGCGTCGGAGGTGGGACCTGGGGTCCTGCCTGGGAGCGTCTCAGCTGGGCGGAGAGCGCCCCCTGGCGGTGCACCTCGGCATTGCCCCGAGTCTCCAGTTCGTCCTCTCTTTGGTGGCCTAAGGTCTCAGGTGAAATTCCCCAAAGACATCAGAAACAAGAAACCCTTTCCAGGCTGAAGATGGATCGTCAGCAAAGCTAGAGTGATCATGGTTAAGTGCCTTCGTGTACCAACTTCCGCAATAGGTGAAGAGGAGAGCTGAGAGAGTACGGAAGCCTAGGGCCTCTGGACCAGCACATAGATTTCCACGTGTCTGCCTAACTTTTAGACCTCTTTTTCAAGCCTTTGAGCAGAGCTTTTCTGGATCCCAGTGTGAGGGACACCCCAAGAACGGGAGGAATGGAGCTTGGTCTGTGGGACTCACTGTGCTATTAGTGGCCTCCCTGTCAAGTGGGTGTGTGTGTGTGTGTGTGTGTGTGTGTGTGTGTGTGTGTGTGTGCGCGCGTGCGCGCGTGCGCGTGTGCAGGGCTGCTTGCATTCATAGAGAGGCCTGTGCCTGTCTGTGTGTGTCAGGTATGTGTTTCCACATCTAGGAACATGTTTGTGCTAAAGCACATGATAATGTGAGTGTGTTTATGTTTGGGTCCAGTGAGTCTCTGAATCTGTGCTTATCCTCTGTCAAATCTGTGTTGATTCTGGCTGAATAATCAGGTCTGTATGGGCCATGGGGCACTACCTGTTCATGGTACACAGGGTGGGGATGGGTGTGTTGACATCAAGGAGGGGTGACCACCCTTATCCCCTTCCATACAGCAGACGGCTGGCTGACTGGTCCCATCCTGCATATGGATCAACCTCTTCATCCCCTCACCATGGCCCCACATCCAGCACTTCAGGTTTCCTTTGAGAGATGAGAAATCGAGGGTTAAAGGGTCCGGTTTAAGGACCCCTGGATCCTGAGATCATGGAGCAGAGCTCTGCTCAGCCTCCAGGCCTCAGCCTGAATTCTTTCCTCTCCTGGGAGGGCCCTGGGCACCCTCTGCCCAGTCTGGAGAAGGGGTGGGGACAGGTTTCAGGGCTGGGCTCTGAGGAGAGCAATACACAAAAGGCCCAGTGTCTGCCCTGCCTCCCCTTCCTGGTCCTGCTCCTCTGAGGGAGGTGAGGGAATGTCCATCATCAGCCTGAGCAGAGAGGCATGTGACATTCCTGCTCACCAAGGGACCAGTCTGGGTACTGGACTCCCTTGCCCACACCAGCCCTCGGATGACTCTCACTGGGTGGGATGAGGAAGCAACAGCTCTGCCTGAATTTGGGGCTCTGGCGCCAGCTCTCAGCTGGCGCTCACCCAGACCCAAAGTGCTTCAGCTTGTCCTGCTCAGAGGAGGGATAGATGAGTAATTGAGATCAGGATGATACCAACAGAATGTACTAATAGGAGCATGTTCACGACTACTGTTTGCTGAGGCCTGACAGCGAGCCCTTGCTGGGTGCCTTCTACAGGTTCTGGAAGGCTAGGAGACCAGACCCGATGTTAGGGTCTCGGATGGCCAGCTTCCCAGCTCTGTGACTTTGGGCAAATTGTTTAACATTGCTTTGCCTCAGTTTCCTCTGCTCTAAAACAGGCAATTTATTATATAAAAAATATTCAAGCCAGCTGTGGTGGCTCATGGCTCTCATCCTAGCACGCAGGAGGCAAAGGCAGGCAGTACTCTGAGGTCAGCCTGGTCTACGCTGTGAATTCCAGGCCAGCCAGGGTTACATAGTAAGACTGTCTTAAAATGGGGGATGGTGGTGATAGAAGGTCTGGAAAGGTGGTTCAGCAGTTACAAGCACAGGCCTTCTTGAGTTTAAGGTTCAGTTCCCAGTACCCACATAGAGACTAATAACTGTAACTCCAGGTCCAGAAGATCCAAGACCCTCTCCTGGGCTCCTGGGCACTGCACACATGTGGCGCACATACAAGCAGGCAAAAATACCCATGCAGGCAAAAACACCCATGCATATCAAATTTTAAAAATCTTTAAAATTTAAAAAAAAAAGAAATTAAATAACAGTAGTTCCTATTTGGGGATCTCCTTGGTGCTTTGTAGCCACTTGGATGGTAGGTCTTGTTATCTTCGCTAGATGAGGAGGAAACAGACTGAATTATTTGAAACGGTCTTTAAAAGGGACTGTGGAAGCTGAGCGTTGACTCTAGACTGATACAAAGTTAGGTTCCAAACCGTTCCTGTTTGTAGCATTGACAGAGCAGCTCCTGACTGGTTGGAACAACTCTCTGAGCCTAGAAAGGGTTTCCCCATGAATCACTTATTTGATTCTGTCCAGATCCTTAAGAAGAGTATTTAATATTACCCACATGCTGTTCTCCCTACCTTCCTGGCTTGCGCCCCCTAGAGTACGGTATCGGAAAATTATTCACGTCTGGGTATTCGGGGCAGGAGCCCACAGTGGCTCCATACCAGAGTGAAATAACGTAGACTTGTAAGTGAATGACACTGGACATCCGAGTCAGGGCAGAGGATTTAAGAAGAGCCACTTGAAAGCCAAATGTCAGTGGAAGGGGCAGGTGTGACACTCCCCCCACCCACACACACATACAATCTATATCTACAGGGACACCTGCTAGTGTGCTAGACACAGTTGGGGGTGATTTAAGGGCTTTGTAGTCATCTCTTTTAATCCTCAGAATGTCTCATGTAATTCTAAAAACTTGTTTAGTACAAGTAACAGTCAACCTGGCTTTCCAGATAAAGAACTTTGGGTGGGAGCCCACAAGGCTTCGCAGCTAGCTGAGCTGTGGTCATCCACATGCCTTCTGCCAAAGGCAGGAGGAACTGAGAGATGCCCCTGCAAAAACTGCAGGCCTGGCCTGGCCTGGCTCTCCTTGGCTTTTAGAACCAGGAAAGAAGGCTCCAGGTGTAGCTATGACGGGCCCCCCACTTTCCTCTTGGCTCACTCCGGGTTCCCACAGCTCGCACCCCCGCTGCCCCAAGCAGGGCTGGGCTTGCAGCAGGATAACTGGGTCGGGCACCTGGGTCCAGGGTGAGATATCGGATGACACCTGCAGGGTGGCCTGGATTTAGGCGAACCCCAGAGCCACTCTTGCAGCCTAGAGGTATCCCCCATTCCTGACAGGCGGAACCCTGGCGGAAGGGTTGGGGGGGGGATGCTGTGGCCTGCTGGGTACCCCCTGGGGCTTCCTCTGAGCAAGCCAGGAACCGCCCGCTACTGAGCCAGTGCGTTGTTTTTCCATCAACAAGAGGCTTACGTAAACTCCCCGCCGCCTCCCAGAGTTGCCAGCGCGGGGGAGGCGCCCTATCTGATCGGGGCGCAGCCAATGCAAGGGGTATCCTGCGTGCCCGGGCATAGGACACCAGCGCTCAGGAGGGAGAGCGAGGTCCCCTCCCCCACACCCACCTGGGGCACCCCATCCTCACCTTATGATCCCAGTGTCCTGTCCTGCAGGAAAAAACCCTTCACCTGCCCGCAACGAAGAGCATGTCCTAGAAAGATGGCCAGATGGTCAGCCACCAGCTCACCTGCTCCGAGCTCCTTCTCAAAGAAGGGCATGGCAGCGGGCGTGGGGATTGGGGGGGCAGATTGGCATCTGATGGTGAAGACTGGAGCAACAATAAAAAAGAAACCCACCAACAAAGCAAAAACAAAGACCATGTTTTATTTAGAAAGCTTTTCAAAATCATAGAAAAGTTATTACAGACCCATGAACCCCCACAAGCCCTTCCTAGAGTTCCCAGCTTTTAAACTTCTGCCCCATTCCGACGTCTTCTCCAATGGATCTTTGCAGCAAAGGCACATTATTTGTACAGATGTTGATGTTGAAGTTGAAGTAAGTTCTCCAAGAGACCCAGTGGAGCTGAAATTTAGACTCACATCTCAGCTGAAAACGGTTTACTCTGTGTTTTCTTAATTTTTAGAATTACATTTATTTGTGTGTGTGTGTGTGTGTGTGTGTGTGTGTGTGTGTGTGTGTGTGACTCTCTGAGTGCATATGGTGGTCAGAGTACAACTTTTCTGGAGTCTGTTCCTACCTCCCCTCACATGGGACTAAGGTGGCAAACACCTTTATCTGCTGTGACAACTCAACACCACCCTCTCAACTCCACACACACACACACACACACACACACACACACACCACACATCACACTTACACACAGACACACACTCACACACAGACACATCACACACACATATACCACTCACACACACACAGACACACACAGAGACACACACACACACACACCACACATCACACTTACACACAGACACACATTCACACACACACACATCACACACACATATACCACTCACACACACACAGACACACACAGAGACACACACACATATACCCACACACACACATACACACACACAGAGACACACACTCACACCACACACACACACACACACACACAAACACACACACACATACACAGACACACAGACACACACACACGCACACAAAGACACACATATACACACACACAAACACACACACAGACACACACACACATATGCACACACACACAGAGACACACACACACATATACACACACACAGACACACACATATACCACACACACACAGACACAGACACACACACAGAGACACACACACATACACCACACACATCACACACACAGACACACACACAAACACACACACAGACACATAGACACACAGACACATAGACACACAGACACACAGACATACAGACAGACACACACACGTGCGTGCTTTGCATTTTTAAAGTTATATTCTCCTACTTCCCTCATGGCTACCCTATACACATAGTCTGTGGCGATACCGTTCCTTACCAAGATGCGTATCTTTCCACAGACATCCTCTGCCTGCGAAAGCCCATCTAGAAGACATTTCACACAAGGGCTTTTGTTCAGTGTGCATGACTCTGGGCTTCGCCACAGAGATTTTTTTCCATGTAGGAAATTAAAAACTACTCCACTCTTTTAAACCAGTGTGTATTATTCCACTGAGTAGACATTCGAACATGACTTCACTAGCTCCCTGTGGGTGCGGAATCAGGCTGCTTCCAACCTATTAGCATTAGCAGAGCTGTGGCAAATGGTCTGCATTAGACTATGAACTGCACATGTGTGACGATATTTGCATGATTGATTCCTAGAGATGAAAATTGTGGGTTAAAGGGTATGCAGATTTTTAATTTACTTAGATATTGCCAAATCTCTCCTCAGGGAGGGTGCCCCAGTGTTCCCTCCCACTTACAATGAATGGAAGTGCTTGTTTCCCACACCCGTGCCAACACAGCGTGTTATCAAACTTTCTGATCTTTGTCAATCTGTTAGATAGAAAATGGTATCTCAGAGCTGTAATCTCTTCTCTCCTGCTACAAGGGAGGTTGACCGTGTTTTCATTTGACTAAGAATCATTTATGTTTCCTTTCCTGGGAACTGTTTGTCTATCTTCTCTGCCTATCTTTTTAATTAGGTTGTCACCCCCTCCCCTTCCTAATACGTAGGAGCTCTTAAAATAACAGAGACAGCAGCCTTTTGTCAATAACATATGATATGTCTGTAATGTATGTGCCTTTTGACTTTGTTTATGTCATTTTCTCTTGTGGAAATAAAAATAATTTTATGTGGCTAAATGTTTCCATCTTTTCATTTACAGATTCAGAGTTTTGTTTGAAATTCATTTTTTCCAAAGGACTTTAGAGAAAAAAAAAACAAAAAACAACAAAAAAGCTGGCAGTGTTGGTACAAGCTTTTAATCCTAGCATTCAGTAGGCAGAGGCCAGCCTGGTCTACAGAGGGAGTTCCATGGCAGCCAGGGCCACAGAGAGAAACCCTGTCTCGAAAAACCAAATATAATAAGGAGACTTCACCATAAGAATGACTTTGAATGGGAATTCTCATTGTCTTTATTCCAGAGTTTTGTTTTGGGGTAAAGAGTGAGGCTGGGACTTGGCTATTTCTCTGTGGGTGGCCATCTGGCTTCCCCTCAACCATATATATCTTTTCTCTTTTTAGTTGTGCAAACAAGTGGACACACACACACACACACACACACGCACACAGAGTCTGAGACTGCAGGTTCATAGTCCTGCCTCTACACTTCCCAAGCTGAGATTACAGGCGGCTCCTGCACACCTGTTCTTGAATTTAGTATCTGTGGGATTACGCACTGAGCACTCGTAAACGAACAGTCACGGTGTGATCCCATACGTGGTTGCTCTTGCCGCTCTGGTGGATCATCTCTCTCACATTGCTGTATAGTACTTCAGTACAGAAGTCCACCACAATTCTTTTATCTAGTCTTTTCCCGTGGGTGTTTAAGTGGCATCCAGTTTGGGACCTGTATTAGTTATTTTTCCATCGCTGTGAAGAGATGCCCATGACCAAGGCAACTTATAAGAGAAAGCATTTAGATGTTGGCTTGCTTTCAGTTTTAGAGGTTATTTCATGATCACTACGGGCTACTAAAACCTCAAAGCCCACCCTGGTGACACACCTCCTTCAACAGGGCCACGCCCTCCTAATCCCTCCTAAACAGACCACCAACTGGAAAACAAAACTTAAATATATGAACCTATGGGAGCCATTGTCATTCAAACTATAAGATCACTTTGGAAAGATCTTCAGTGAGCATGTGGATCAGGGCTTATGGTGGCTGCATGCATTCATTCCACTTTGAACTGCTGGGTCGTCTATATGTTTAGAAAGAGCAAGTACTTGCTACTTTTGTTACACATTTGTAAAAATCAACATGACTAAATACTCATGCATATGACAACACAGGATCCCGGAAGAGCCTTCTCCAGGGCACTTCTGCTCCCTTTCCCATGTAGGTCAGAAACACGATTTCATCTCCTGCCTTCCCGCCCTCCTTTTAATCAACCACCCACTGTGGACTCCAGGCGCTGAACTGGGCCCTGTGTACACAGGTGACTTGAGTGTGAGGGAGTGACTCATCGTATAAACATTATTAGGTTTCTACCTGTCCAGTTGACTGTTTCCCCACCAGGGGCAGGAAGTTATTATGAGCAGTTTGGAAAATATGTTTGGTGTGGTCCATCTTAGGGACCATGGAATCCTCAGAACATTCAGGTCACTCACAGGAACAGAGGGCAGTGTCACAGACATAGGCAGATGCCCCTACGGTGTGTTCAAATGAACAGTCAACAGCCACAGTTTGCTGGCTGGGAGCCATGTGGCTTGTAGTGACAACAGAGAAATGATGGTTTGGGCTTGTTTGTGTCCTGTGTGTTTTATTTTGTATTGAGATAAAGTCTCTTGTATCTCTATGGCCTTGAGGTCACTGTATATCCCAGGATGACCTTGGGTGTCTGAACCTCCTGCCTCTACCTCAAAATTACACCATGCTCAGTTTCAGTACAAGAGTCAGCCTCAGGGGAGCACTCACATAGCACCAGATACTACATGGGGGCTTGACTTGAGTCGTCTTCTCCCCAGACTCTGCAGCAATGCAAGGTAGGCTGGGCATGAGCACTGTCTTGGAGAGGTTGAATAACTTCCCCAGCTAGCGCATGTCATGTGCAGTATATTTGAACCCAGGCTGGTCTGGCAGCTGCTGAGCCCATACTCTACATGTCTAGCCTTCATTGCGTCTTTCCCTGAGACCCTGCAAATGACCACATTCAAAGCTCCTCCTGGTGACTGGGGAGTGAGGGAATCCTCTGGAAAGGGGGGCTATGAGATCAACATAGAAAATCCACAGCGTGCTTGTTTCCCAGCAGTGACTGATCAGAAAATGTCACCCTACTAAAATAAGACGGGATGTGAAAACTGTCAGAGCTTAGTCGTCGACTGACCGAAGATGTGTGCTTATGCTGTGGAGAAAATGTAATATGAGTGATAAGTCTCTTGTATGCACACTCACATACACACATAGATACACATAGATGTAAAAACATACACATATACCACACACATACGAACATACACACATATACACACAAACAAATATCACACACATGTAGACACATAAACACATATACATTACATAGATATACACTCACTCACACAGATAAACATTGACATAAAAGCACACGCACACATATACCACATATGTACACACACTATGCAAACATATACACTCTCACACACATAGACACACAAGCACAGATACTTCCAGATGTATGCTTATACATCACAAAACACATACACACACACACACACACACACACACACACACACACACCCATGTGCACAGAATCAATAAAGTCAGGGCTGGGGACACCGCAGCTCAGTTGATAGCTGTATCCATGGGTTCAATCCTTAACACCAAATAAAACCAGACATGGTGGTGCACCTGAAATCATAGAACTTTGGGAGGTTAAGGGAGAAGGATCACTAATTCAAGACCATCCTCGGTCACACGGTGAGTTTGAAATCAGCCTTGGGTGACATAAAGCCTTGCTAAAAAGGAAAAAGAGAGAAAAATAAAAGGGGCGATTGAGGATATAGACCACGTTCATGGAAAAGGAAATTCAGTGTCTCTCATTTCACCACAGTTACTCATAAAATCAGTACAGTTTCACATCCAATGAGGCTGCTCACTGAATCTGCTAACCTGATTTTAAAATTCTAAAAACCGGTAGTGATGTGAGATGGTTGAGAGCAATCTGAGACGTAACAGGGATGGGGCACGACTGGGAAATAGACTGGGTCATATGCAGAGCCTGGCTAATGAGCCTAGCCTGGCTGCACCGTCAGTGTGCATGTGAGCCACCAGAGAGTAGACCAGGTCACCCAGTGCCCATGTGAGATGATGCAGCATTATGGATCTTTAGGGGACATTCTGGTAAATCCCCTGAGAGAAACGTGGAAAACAATCATTTTCTGCCTTAAAAAAAAAAAAGTCTTTTTGGCGGGAGATGGACTATTGAAGAACAAAATTTTGACAAGCAGCTTTCCCTACAGAGCTAAAACCAGTCCCTGCCTTACAGCATACACCACGTGACCGCACATGGATGACAAGAGCTAACTCTGCCAGGTGTCTTCTGACCTTCGCACATGTTTAGGGTGGCCTGGAGATCATGGAGGCCCAACTCCTTCTGCCCTCTGAGTGCTGGAATCATAAGCATGCACCACCACACCTCGCACTTTTGTTTATTTGTTTTGTTTTTAGTTTTATTGAGACAGAGTCTTATGCAGCCCAGTTGGCCTCTCATTCACTAGGTAGCTAAGGCGGATCTTGAACTTCTAGTCCTCCTGTCTCCACCTCTCAAGTATTGGGATTAGAGGCATGTGCCACCGAAACAAACCTTTATTTTCTTCTAAAATTTAGTGTGTGTGTGTGTGTGTGTGTGTGTGAGAGAGAGAGAGAGAGAGAGAGAGAGAGAGAGAGAGGAGGAGAGGAGAAGGGGAGGAAGGGAAAGGGGAGGAGGAGGGGAAGGGAGGGGGGAGGAGGGAAGGGGAGGGGAGGAGGAGGGGAAGGGAGGGGGAGGGGAGAGGCAAGGACACACGCATGCCTTGGCTATTGTGTGAAGATCAGAGGACAGGTTAGAGGTCAGCTGCCAAGATCTGAGAGATCAGGAACTGGTTCTCCTCTTCCACCTTTACACAGGTTCTGGGTCTGGAATTTGGTTCATCATGCTTATACAACCATCACTTCTACTCAATGAGCCATCTCACTGGCTGACACCTAGCTCTTAATTTTGAATTTTAAAAGTGTCGTGTGCTGGGGTTGGTAAGAGTGCCTGCTTGGAAAGCCTGAGGACCTGAGCTCAAGTCCTCAGGGCTAACAGGAAAGCCAGGTGTGGCTTGGAAAACCTGTAACACCAGCATCAGGGGGTGGAGGTGTCGGATCCTGGAAATGACTGCTTCCTGCTAGCGAGAGACCTGTCTCAAGGCAGCAAGAACAATAGGGAAAGATGCTTGACAACATACTCTGGACCCTGAGAGGGAGCACATGAGACTGTGTATCCTCACATTCATGTACACGCACCACACACACACACACACACACACACACACACACACACACACACAGCGTGCAATGAACTGTACCCCCCCCATACACACTCTACTCCATATGTTGACGTTCTAACCATAGGTATCTATAGATGTGGCTGTATCTGGAACTTGTCTCCTTTCAGGTGAGAGGCCACAAGGAGAGGAGCTGGTCATTATGACTGCTGTCCTTATAAGAAGCAGGCTCTCAGGACACAGACACTGACAGATGTCACATAGCACCAGAGGCAGAGGTAGTCAAGGAACATGGCTCTGATGGCTGCTGGCTGATAGAAGAGGCTGGGAAGGATTCTGCCTTGAGTCTCAGAGGGAGCCTGACCCTGCTCACCACTGGCCTTGACAGCTGACCTCTAACCTCCTGACCTGTGAAAGAACTCAGTGCTGGAGTTGAAGCTGTTCAGTTTGGGATTCTTTGCTAGCACCACCTTAGGAAAGAACTAGAGTTGGAAGACGATAAGTGTAAAATCACACTATTGATCCCAAAATTAAACACACACAGAAAATGCCTACATTGTTTCTAGATTGGAAAAAGTAGACCAGCTAGGTGTAGTGGCACATACTTTTAATCCCAGCACTCGGGGGTCAGAAGCAGGCAGATCTCTGTGAGTTCAAGGCCAGAGTGGTCTACATAGGGAGCTCTAGGCCCACCAGGGACTCATAGGGAGACTCTGGCTCCAAAGAAGCAACAAAAACAAGGAAAAGTGGAGCAGGAGACTCTTCAACTGATCACGGCCATTTCAGTGCATGGAAGTGAGGTGAAGCTGGAGAACAGTGGAACAGGGACATTAGTCTAAGCAAAAAGAACAAAGCAGCAACCCTTGTCTTCAAACGGGAGCACGTGTTTATGCACGTGTAGTCCACCATGTGTGTGTGCAGGTGTGCAGTGTGTGTGTGTGTGTGTGTGTGTGTGCAGTGCATATGTGTGCTGGTGTGCAGTGCACCATGTATGTGTGCAGGTATGTGGTGCACCATGTGTGTGTGCAGGTGTGTAGTGTGTGTGTGTGTGTGTATGCAGTGCATATGTGTGCTGGTGTGCAGTGCACCATGTATGTGTGCAGGTGTGTAGTGCACCATGTGTGTGTGCAGGTGTGTAGTGCACCATGAGTGTGTGCAGGTGTGCAGTGCATGTGTGTGTGTGTGTGTGTGCAGGTATGCAGTGCACATGTGTGTGTGCAGTGAAGCGTGTGTGTGCAGTGTGCAGTGTGTGTGTGTGTGTGTGCAGTGCATATGTGTGCTGGTGTGCAGTGCACCATGTGTGTGTGCAGTGTGTAGCGCACTGTGTGTGTGCAGGTGTGCAGTGTGTGTGTGTGTGTGTGTGTGTGCATATGTGTGTGCTGGTGTGCAGTGCACCATGTATGTGTGCAGGTATGTGGTGCACCATGTGTGTGTGTGCAGGTGTGTGTGTGTGTGTGCATGTGCAGTGCATATGTGTGCAGGCGTGCAGTGCACATGTGTGCAGGTGTGCTCTCACCTCTAGCCTGCAAAGGCTAGAGGACAACCTCAGGCACTGTCCCTCAGGCACTGTCCCTCAGGCACTGTCCCTCAGGCACTGTCCACTTTTGTTTTTGAGCAACTCAGGCTCATGCACTCCCAGAAGTTGATGCTGAACAGGCACAGTGGCCTTGGACAGACCCAGCCCTGGAGTGGCCCAGCCCTTAAGGTCTCTCTGATTTAGATGTTTTGGTAGGGGTGAACCCTAGGCGTTCTCAGTTATTCCATCTGGAAAGTGGGAGTGAGAACCGTCTAGTCCACCTGCCGATAGACTGTACCTTTGGCCACCTTCTCCCCAGGCTTGGAGGATCTGACAAATCCTATGCCTAACGCAGACCTTGAGAATTCAAACAAGAAAGTGACAATAAGTGCGATAACTACACCACACAGTACCGATGACACTTGCGGACTGTGTTCTAACTACTCCACATACTTAGCTCATCCTGTGCTCCTGTGAAATGGGAACCCGTTTCTCATTGGGGGGTATGCAACATACAGACTAGACTATGTCACATATCCAAACATAGGCAGAGCTAAAGTCAGAACAAGTGTTATGGCCCCAGGTGAGCTTTTCCTGCCTTTCTCAAGGTGGATGCTGCCATTCTCACCTCCCACATGGGTAGATGGGCCTCAGAGCAGACAAGGGCTCCAGGTACCAGATGACGCGTAAGCCCATGTGGCTTCAGCCAGGACCCTACCCTGCTTCACTCAGCCCCAGGTCCTTCTGGTCTATGGTAAAGCTGCAGAATAGAATCTTGGTGTACCATTGCCCCTACGAGCGGGGAGAGATGGGAGGGGCTGTGTGGATAGCCTCTGGGGACGGAGGAGCTGGGCCTGGGATCACTGGGGCCTTTAGAAGTCGAAGGGTGATCAAGGTCAGTGCTCAAGGCCAAGTTCAGCCTCTTCCTCAGAGTACAGATCTCTGTGGCCTTGCCCAGGATTACTTAGACTTATCTGCAAAGAGTTTTGGAGATGGAGCCCAGCCAGAGAGACCAGGAAGACTTCTGAACACCACCTTACCCACATTCTCCCTTCCCAGACTCACCATTGCATACTCAACACACAGCCTGCCATCCTCCACATTGGCCACTGTAGCCCAGCGGAGCCCATCGGTTGCCTGACAGGTCCCAGAGACTTGCTTAGGAAATCAGAAGTAGTAAGGAAGGGTTCAGGGGAAGGGAGTCAAGCATTGCACGCATTTAATCCCAGCACTGGCAGAGGCAGGCAGGTCTCTGTGAATTCAGGGCCAGTCTAGTCTTTAAAAACAAATAAACAAATAACAACAAAAAGGACCAGACTCACAGGGGCCCAGAATGTGTATTCTAACATTCAGCCAGCATGTAGAGGCCAGAGCCACCACTGTAGGATAAAGGGTTTTGGCTGGGGTCTGGCTCTGTGTGTGTGTGTGGACTGCACCACCCAGTGTGGCAATCCTTCCTTCTGTGAGCCGCGGGCAAGGATATGTTGCAACAATTGGGATTTGGAATCCTGAAAAGTTATCTTTCCCTCCCACCCCAAATCTCTCCCGAGAACCCAAGCGAACAGATTTATTTTTAGCAATCCGTCCTTATTGCGTATTTTCCAAAGCACTCGATTTAGTTTTCCTCAACACATTCCTTTTGTTATACGGGGTTCATTTCTTTGTGTTTCATCTAGCTAAATGGTGTAGTTACAACAATACGTACAACACAGCCAGCACTGTTTGCGTACAGTCTTCACGGATTCTGGTAGCGCAGCTTAGTCAGTGGGAAGAAAGTTTGGGCTGAGTGGGGAAGGTTCTAGAAGCTGGAAACAGGTATTTCTGGGCAGGGTCAGAGTGTTTGGGCTTGTGACTAGAGGACAGCGGTGAGTCCAGCGGGCCAATGCTGATATCTTCTGCTGGATTTAGGTCATAAGTCTGTTGAGACCATCAGAAACCATTTAGGTCTCTGCCCAGTACATAAGGGTCCTCCAAGCTGCCCTGCACCCCCGGCTCTTTGTACCCACCATCTACTTGTTTGTTTGGTTGTTTTCAAAATGTTGAGGATTGAACTTAGAGCTTTAGCCATCCCAACTAAGAATTCTACCATGAAGCTACGCCCAAGTCCTCTATACATTCTGTCATAGCTCTGTTCTACAAGGACGGATTCCCTATGCTATAGGGGGTTCTTGTAGGTAGGGACAGATCTCCCACCTCTGTGCTCTTGGGTCCCAGTGACTGATTGGTATGGTGTCTAGTTAAGGCAGTGCTCTTGATTACTACATAGCGTCTGGCTCATATCATCAGGAATGGGACCATTCTAACCAGGGTCAGGTGGCCTTCTGGAGACCATGGAAGGAGCCACAGGTTCCTGCAGAGGCCTGAGAGGTGGGTCTCACAGCCTAGACTGGGCTCAGACAGCGGTGGGTTAAGCCAGCCTCACACCCACGGCTATACATGGCTAACTGCCCTAATTGGATCCTTCCTTCTAGGCACCCCAATGTTCATCCCTGAGGCATTTTCCCTTCCTGTAACCTTCATGATAGCATGCTCTTGGCTCTTTCCCCATCCCTAAAGTAAGGGACTCTTGATAGGCACATGAAAAGGTTTGTCATCGTAATTAGTCACTAACACAAACAAACATGAGATGAGATAGCACTTTGGAGAAGAAGGGGTGTTGGGACGAGGGGAGGCAGGAGCCTCAGACACTGCCGAAGACTGCAAAATAGTGCAAGCAACTCTGGAAAGCAGTTTCTCCAAAAGTTCAGTATGACTCCACAAGCAAATGCTCTTGCCCTGCAAGCCTGATGACCTGAGTTCAAATCCTGGAACCTGAAGTAGAAGGAGAGCACCAACTCCCTAGAGTTGTCCTGTGACATGCACTCAACCATGCTCTCTCAGGCATACATTAGTGTCTCTCTCTCGCTCTCTCGCTCTCTTTCTCTCTCCTTCATATACATACATACTACACACATTACTATTACTACTACTAGCAACAACAATAATAATAGAAATAATAATTTTTTAGAGAAGTTTGACAAAAAACTAACATATGACTCAGCGACTTCTCAGCATCTTCACTTAGGATGAAAGAAAGCATTTTTTACACAAAGATTCCTATGATGATTACAAACAGCATTGTTTATAATACCTAAACCTGGGAATACCCATCACCATAAATGGATAGACAAAATACAATGGTATATCCACACAATGGAATATTATTTAGCCATGAAGAGGATCCAAGATTCCCATTGCTTGGTGGCTAAGTTGTATCAGTGTCATGATAAATAAAAGGTGCCTGTTGATATATAATTGCATTTGTAAGAAGTTTCCCAAAAGGACATAGATATTGAAACAGCATATTATTGGTCACTTGGGGCTGAAGAAGGTGAGAAAAGGGATCAATAGTAAATAGGACTGAGAAATCTTAAGGATGCCTAAAACTAAGGGTTGGTGATGGTGCTACTGGGGAAATTACTACAATTCACTAACTTCTATACTCCAAGTGTGTGGATTTAACAATGTGCAAAGTATACCTTAGTGAGGCTTTTCGGAAAGATAATAGGTACATGGCTAATTAACAGCTGTGCATGCACACATCAGCATATGTCGAGTGCTTACTGCAGGTCAGGTACCACACTGATGAGTCAGCTGGAGTAAGAGGCAGCCATATCAAGGTAGTTAAGTTAGATCCTACTTTATGGGTGAGATGTATGGAGATGTTAAAGGACTAGCCCAAAGCTGCAGAGTGGTGGCAGGAGACTGGCAGGGTGTTGCCGTTCCATGTTTGTCCCATCCAGTAGGGTGATGGAGGCTCAGAGAGTGGCTGTCAGGATTCACGCTCAGTCAGGAGGCCCATGATTGTGTCTTGTCCTCTATGCCTATCGGTGTCACGAGTGTTCTCCAATCTCTTGTGACAGTGGCAGTGGGCAGAAAGCAGGATTTTCCCAACCCCACTCTTGAGTCACACTCCCTGGGCCCAGAGCTGATCTTGCTCCCAGTCTCTAGAAAGTAAGATTGAAACCTCTGACTCTTCATTTTCTCTGTCATAGCACCATATCCTCCACTTCCGGATTGGTCAGTCCACTCAGGGGAGTCATACAGCATCCATTGCTACCGGATGGGGCTCATTTTGGCCAGTGATAACTTCTCCATAAAGAAAGCAGAGTTGCAAAGTGTGTTCTACCTGGATTACTTGAGCATCTGCCATCCTCCATTGCAACAGCCCTGGATACCCACTGCTCTTAAAATGAGACTTGACCTAAAACCTGAGCCAAATCCAAGTGGTCCCAGAGGAGCCTAGGAGAGCCCAGCCCAGCCCAGCCACAGTGGCTGAATACAGAGGCAATGCTTATTATGGGTCATCAGACTCAAGGCTGTTTGCTATGAGGCTGAGGCAACAGCTAACACCTCCTTGTTACATGGTCCTTGCAATACTGCTTTCTTTTACTTCTGTTGCTCCAGAGCCCAGGATGGAGTCTTGGCTCTGATGGGAGTGCCATCAAGGATTTGTCGACTATGGAAGGTGTGTGGCTGAGGGGCTGCAGCATGGACTGCCCGCTCCTTACTTATCTCCCTCCCAAGTTCACCTGTAGAAAGGTTCCTCCCAGGTAGGGGCTTCCTGTATCTCTTCTCCTATGGTGGTGTCACGAAGCAAGCTCAGCCTTGTGTGGAGGGTAGGAAACTAGATTCTTGGAAGCATCAAGCCTTGGAAGGTTTGAATGGGTAAACCCAGCAGCCTCCTTGTTCATCAGCCCAGCTCCTCTGAAGCATGCTCCAAGCAGCCCCACCATAGTCTACAAATGAGGTCCTGCCTCAGCTGCCTGCAGGGTCACCCCTGAATGGGTGCCCTCCTCAGCTCCTTCCTCTTTCCCCCTGAACTATCTACTCTCTGTCTCTTATGATCATCTCCCAGATGAATCAATCACCAAGTGTAACTGAATTATTTTGTCTAAATAGTTATGTAGCAACCTGTTGTTCTAACATTAGAGATACAGTGTTTACTCCAGGGATACAGGACGTGTTCCCAGTTCCATATAAGACATGGAAGCCAGCCTGACTTCATGTTACAAAATACAGATGAAGTAGTTACTATAGGACCACCTGCAGCTGTCATCCTTTTAAGAGACTAAGAACTGGTGGCTTAGATATGCACAGGTTCCCCCCGAGAGAATGCTGGGAAGAAGGCAGTTCCACAGTTGGACCAGCCTACCTTGGATCCCAGCTTTGCTTGTACCAGCTGGACCTTGGGAAAAGATGTTGCCCTTCTCTGAGCCCTGTGTGGTCAGACAGGCTGTGTGCTAGCCTCACCCAGCTGTGGGGAAGACAGGGCAGAGGTGAAGGTAGAAACTCTCAGAAAACTGCCAACTCTGATGGAATGACGGTGGCCAATGGAGGCTGTGGAGTATGCAGCTGAGCTCAGATATAGATGACAGGTGAAAAGTCACTTTGCCTCCCTGAGCCTTGGCTTCTCTGCCTGGAAAATGTGGGCAGCAATCTCCACTAGGTAGATGTCACATATTTGCTCACTGGACTCCTTTATAGAATTAAAATGGTCAGGGGTTGGGGATTTAGCTCAGTGGTAGAGCGCTTGCCTAGGAAGCACAAGGCCCTGGGTTCGATCCCCAGCTCCGAAAAAAAAAAAAAAAAAAAAAGAACCATAAAATGGTTATGAATCAGTGTCCATTAATATTGCTTAATGGATTCGTTATTAGCTAAGTGATATTTACTGTTAAACATGAAAGTTAAAACTTAAAGCATTTACTGAGTTATTTTAAAAAAGACAAAGAACCCATTAGCTAATATAAAAACATAATCGTGGCTGGAACAAGAGCTTAGCAAGTTATGTGTTTGCTGCTCAAGGCTGACCTATCCTTGTGGAGGTAAAAGGAGACACTGACACCATGTAGTAATCTTCTGACCCTCAGGTATGTGTTATGCTCTGGCCTTCACCCTACAGTAATAATAAAGCAAAATAAATTTAAAATCATGAACTTGGGGTTGGAGAGATAACTCAATGGTTAAGAGCACTGGCTGCTCTTGCAGAAGTCCCAGCACCCAAATGGCAGCTCACAACCATCTGTGACTCCAGGTCTGGGGGTTCCGTGCCGTTTTTACTTCTGAGGGTTCCTGCACACACAGGCACACACACACATATACATGGAATTAAGTAAATAGTTTAAAAGTCCAACATAATCGTTATAAAAAGCAATATTTTTCCAAAAGAAATTTTTAATTAGAAACATGTTCTCATTGCATTTTTGAAACTCGTGGAGTTTTCTTGCTGGAAGAAAGCTAGATTCTCTTACTGGCTTTGGTCTTTAGTCTGCTGTGATAAACTGTGTTGATTGAACTCCACGCAAAACATCTGGTCTCATGCAAATACACAGCTGGAAGGGGAAGGGCATTTTCGTAGTTTTAAACAAGACAATTGTAATATTTCTTGATCCTCCATCACAACATGACAAGCAGGAGACTTTTTAAGAGGTTAGTTAAGTGCACGTTCCAGACTGCACCATCCAAAATTTAGGTGCTGGAAATTAAATCCAGGGCCTCTGACATGCTAGACAAGTCTGCTACTGCTGAGAAACATACCAGCCCCAGCTTGCTTGTGCATGGTGTGTGTGTGTGTGTGTGTGTGTGTATGTGTGTGTGTGTGTGCGCGTGTGTGTGTGTGTGTGCACACATATGTACGTTTTTGTTGGAGACAGTCTTTGTGTTGTCTCCTGTAGACGAGGAGCCCTGTGGTACAAATCCCCCTGCATTACCCAGCATGTTAAGAAAAGTGTACAACGAGCTCACAAAATGCCTCAGCAGGTAAAGGTACTACAGCCAAGCCTGACAGCCTGAGTTCAATCCAGGGACCCAAAAGCGTGCACTTTTGGCATCTGACAGCAAGCGGGCCATGGGCTGAGAGTTTAGTTGGTCCACAGAGTCAGGAGAGGCTCACAGGATAATGGAGCTGAACCTGTGAATCCAAAGAGGCTGGTCTTTTTACTCAGGCCCAAAACTCGGAAACACGTCAGGAATGTTCCTGTTTGGCTTCCCTGGAACTAGAACTCACCAGTGAGTCAACACACAGGGCCTGCATTCAATAAACATTTCAGCATGTTTTTCTTTCAGCCTTGGAGCTTGGCCCAGGGGAGCAGACTATTCTAGCCCTTTCTGAGCTTGCAGGAGGGTGAAACTTTAACTTCCTTCAGTAAAGGGCATGACTGAGGAATGTCCAGAACCCTAAATTATCTTCTCCATCCCACTGAAAAGCTGATACTGATGTGGGGTCTTGAAGGATGAATAGGAGTTTGGCAGGCGGAGACTGGACCTTCTAAGAAAAGCAAATGTAAGGAAGGAATGCAGCTGACTTGGGAGAATTGGTTAGACGCCGGGGTGTAAACAGCTTTACCAACAGGCGATTGGATCATCTAATCCCATGGATGGACGCATCCACATGGAACAGATGATTAGTGTGGGGAGGTACTGGTGGGAGTAGGTCATTGGTACCTTGCTTTTGAAGGACATACTTTGCTCCCTGGCTGTTCTATGTCTCTCTGTACCTGGTGTCCAGGACGGAAGCAGCTTTTTCTCCAATTTCCTTTTTTCCCTTCTGCCATGATGTTTGTCTGGTAGCAATTTCCTCTGAATTGAAATGTTTCACCCCCCACCCTCCCACCCCAAGGGAGGAGGGAGGCTAGTCAGATTCGAGAAGCTGTAAATAAGCTGAGATTTATAAGACATGCAAGGCCCCTCCCCAACATTGTAGTCACACTCATTTCGAGTCCCAGGCCAGTGCCCTATAGAGAGGGAGCAGGGCCTTTCATAGCAATGCTCTATCCTCATGACCCGACTGTAACTGAGCCAGGATAAATCCTCCCTCTCTCAAGCTGTTTTCTGAGGTGTTTTGTCAAAGAGATGTGACAAGTTAGTCGGGTTCACCTGAAGCACACTCAGACACCCAGACATCTACACTAGCCCACGGTTCAAAGTCATCTCACACGTGGCCCGTTTTAGAAGGAGGTGCTCTCTGTCTCGTCAACTTTACCGAATACTGCACTGAATTTGACAGAAGTGTGGTGGGGGTGCGTTCCAGTGCCATGGTGGGGGTCAGCCGCCCTAGCGAGCCATCTGTGTCAGTAACTATTCTCACTACTGAGACAAAACACTGGACAACAGCAACTTCATGGAAGAAGGGTTTACTTTGGTGCACAGTTTGAGGGCACAGTATCACGGTAGGCGAGCAGGAGGTGGCAGGTCACAATGGAACTCCAGTAGGAGACAGGGAGACTTACAGGCAGATACTCAGCCGTGTTCTTCCTTTGTTTCCTCTCTATTCAGCCCAGGACTCTGGTCCAGAGAATGAAGCCACCTGCATGGGTCTTCCCTCCTCAGTCAAACCCTTTGAAAAATCCCTCAGAGACATACACAGAAGTGTGTCTCCTAAGCGATTCCAAATCTAGTCTGCTGGCCGTGAAGATGAACCCTCACATCATCTGCACTTGCTTATTGCCTATTGTATACAACACAGGGGATGTCCAAGTGTTTAAGACGATAGAGCAGCTCTCATCCCAGCTTCTAGGTGATCTTCTGCATGGCCTTCCTCCATTTTTGGGTCTAAGTGTCTCCATTGGTAGCAAGTTCTGTTAGACCTAAAGGTCTCAGTCGTCGCTCTCTGCGGTCAGAGCAGACCTAAAAGTCTTACATCGGTCTCTGTTCTGTCAGAGACCTCCCCTCTGGTCTTGGGCAAGCCCCTTCCCTCTCTAGACTCTAGTTTGCTCACCTGTAAAATGGGAGGTAGAAACAGTCCTCGGCTCTGACCTACAGAGCATGTGTGTTGTCCCCCAACCTTCCTGCCCAGCCCATGTCCCACGTCCCCAGCTTACTTAGCTTCTTCCAGGAGGCTCAGAGGCTCATCAGGATGCAACATACTTTAAATAGCATCTGCATGACTGGCTGCGGTTTTTTTTTTTTTTTCTTCCCTGAGAAGCTTTCTACAAAGTGTGCCAAGTGGCAGCTGTCAGGGCCGAGGTGGCATTTCCCTCAGTGATGCTGACAGCAGCTGTCCCGGCGCAGGCTGAATGGAATGGAAATGACATCATGTTTATTCAGGAAAGACATTCCCAGGCCCAGATCAGTGTCAGCAAGATTCTGGGATGCAAGGAACGAACACTCGCCTGAGACCATCAGTCAGTGGGGTTTCTCTCCTGTTGCACACACGATGCTTCAAGCCATAAACACCTCCCACACCAACGTGAACCGTGCATGCTCCACCCTCTTACATTCAGTACTTGGAGACTTCCGCATATACCACACCCCTCACACACACACCAGCGTGAGCCCCACGCCCCACACATACACATCACACATACACACACACTTCATATCACACCCTCCCACACTCAACACTCAAGGACCTCCACATACACCACATCCCTTACACAAACACATATCAACACAAGCCACACACCCCGTACCCAGCAACATAGCACACAGCACATCTCTCCACACTCAACAGCCTCAGACATCCACGTACACTGCCTGGGCCCCCCCATAGTCCTCCACAAACACACATACAGGAGTCATATATCTCACACATTAGACCCTACACAAACACACAATGTAAACCACATTCTTCGCACATACTCTGGAAGGTACATATCACACCCTATATACTCAACACCCACAGACCTTCACATACATCATACCCGGGTACAGACCAGAGCAGGCCTCACACCTCACACACATATCCCTGACACACACTCTACATACTTCTCACATGAGCACATGCCAACATGAGCCACATACTTCACAACCCCCCACCCCCACCCCACAGACATAGATCACCAGAAGCTACATGATAGTATGCCATAGGCTCACAGACAGACACACCTAGGTGACATCCACAGATTATTGAGGCTACTCACATCCTGCATTCAGAATTATGTCCCAACCACACTCGGGTGGGGGTTCTGCACAGAATGGAGAGAAACTACAGCCCTGAAGGTATCAGTTCTCGCTTTCGCTCTCTCTCTCTCTCTCTCTCTCTCTCTCTCTCTCTCTCTCTCTCTCTCTCTCTCTCTCTCTCTTGCTGTGCTAGGCAAACATTCTATAACCAAGCCATTAGGTTTTGCTGTCTCTCCTCTGCTCAGCTTGGACCCCAGATTCCACAATGCACCCCCAAAAAGGTAACGTGTGGCTCCTGAGCTTAGACAAAGAATTCATGGCTGCCATTTGTGGAGCGCCACTGTGTGCTAGGCACCTTCCTCACTTGTGTCATTGAAACTCCCCATTGACCCCCTGAAGTACAGTCTCATTCACACAGGATGAAAGGAGGCTTGCTCAAGGTCAAGTCAGAGGTCTGGTCTCCCAGGATCAGTACACATTCCAAGATGGCTGCCTGGCCCCACCTCTGACCTCCGGGTGCAGCGTGTTGGGGTCGGGGTGGGGTAACAGGAGAGCCAGGCAGGGTCTGGTGCTTCAGGTTGTGGGCTCTGATCATTCTTCCCCAATCTTCTTTTGCGGGCAGCTGAGGATAGTACAGAAGCACAGAACTTAGCATCAGGCAGACCTGTGTTTGACTTCCAACAATGCTGGACTTCCTCAGGCAAATGACTGGATGTCTCAGTTTTCTCATCTGAAAACGAGCTAAATGGAAGAGCGGTATACTGCACAGGCTTGCTGTGAGGGTTCAGTGCTGCACCGTAAGCATTCGATGATGTGGGGGTCCACAAAGGAAGCAAGACTGACAAAACTACCACCGCGGCGAAAACTAGGGCAAAGGGGTTCATTATGCTATCCTATTTTTGTGTATGTTTAAGGTTTCTTTTTTAATAATAATTTTTTCCTGTTACCTTTCATGAAGCTTAGCTGTGATTAAGTAGGGCCTGCTCTTGGGAGGGTGGGGTAGGTGGGAGTGGGCAAAGGGTGGGGGCTTCTCCAGAGATGATTGTGTCCTCAGCCTAGAGGAAGCCCACGGTCTCCCTTAAGACATACATGGCTCTAGCTCTAAAGGACAGGCAGCTGTCGGGAGAACGCACAGCTTGTTCCCGGCTCTGCCCTCTTCCTTAGGCCACTGTCCTCTCTGGTGATGTCACTCTTCTCACCAGGCTAGGTCCTCCTATAGCACTGTATCGCCGTGAAGGCTTGACATGAAGGAAAGTTTCATTTCCTTGTTTTAACTTCTGTTCAATTTCTCTTTCTCTTTTGGGAAAGAAAACATTTTGAAAATTTTTTTTATCAGTTTTGGGGGTTTTGTTTGTTTGTTTGTTTTATTTTTGTTTGACACGGACTCTCATGTATTCCAGGCTAGCCTAAATCTATGTAAATGAGGATGATCTTGAATTCCTGATCCTCCTGCCTCTGCCTGCTAAGTAGTAGCATTACAGGTAAGCATGTTCAAGCCCCACTTTTGCACTACGTTTTGTCATTGTTTGCTTTTAAAAAACAAAACAAAACAAAAGGAAAAACAAGGACTTTGCTATGCCACTCAGGATAGCCTGAAACTTGCTATGCAGCTTAGGCTGGTTTCAAGTTGCCGCTCCTCACAACTCAGCGTCCCCAGTGTTGGGTGACAGGTGTGTTCTACCATACCTGGCATGTGGGTCTTGCATGAAAATATGTCTATTCAAATTGTTTACCCAATTTCCGACTTCCCGTTTTTGAGTGAAGCGTTTTTAAAAAATAGATTTTGGAAACATACCCTCTTATGAAATATAAGATTACAAACACTTTCTTCCATCCCATTTCCTTGAAGTTTTAAATTCTAACTGCTACTAGTAATTACGACTTAAGTGTTCCTGCTATGGGGAAAGGTGTGATAATCCAACCAAGGCTGTGCCATCATCGAATCAGGGGCTTGAGGGTGCCAGTCTCCAGCACGACTTGTCAGAACTCCTTGCTTCTACTTTATATCCAGTAGCAGGTCACTGTGAACTGCAATTGACCCACTCTGCCTTAGAGGCTGGAATTTAAGCTTTCTGTCTGGGCTTTGTCATCTACCGTCTAACCTCTCTCTACCTCCCCCACCTTCCCAGCACCAGGAATCACAGCTCCAGTCAAACGTAAGGTGCTTTCTGCCTCCACATATGAGGGCGAACATGCTTCAGCTCCATTTGTCTTTCTGCGTCTGACTGACTCTCTTCATGCGACATAACATCCTCCGGTTCTGCACATTTGCTGCCAATGACAGAACATCTTTCTTTTCTCCTTTTATAGCCAATGATAATTCATTGCATATACACATTTTCTTTATTCACCTAGCCTTTGGTGACATCTAGACTGATTCCGGACCTTGGCTATTGTGAACAGAGCAATAGTGAACCCAGGTGTGCTGGCATCTGTCCGATCTGCCGGCGCCAATAATCAGGATGGGTCAGTGGGTAGAACAGGCCCAGCCTGGAGTGCACTCTTGCAGAGAAGATGGAGGGTAGGGTTCTGAAGGATTCTGCTCTGGAACCAACAGCTGGGATAAAGGGTTGCAGACCAGGAAAGGCTGAAGGCAGGGTGTCACCTATAGGCCTGGATGTGATCATTGCCATTTGTCCCTCCAGCGCTGTCCCTTACCTCATGTGAGGAGCAAGCTGTGGCACTGTTCGTAGGCCTCTTAATAAAGCAAGAGTTGTCAGGGAAAGTCGAGGCCAGGCCTTTTGGTAAACTGCCCTGCAGTCTCCTTCTCCTGGCATTTGGAAGATCTTCAACATAGAATGCAAAAACAGGCTCCCCAGCCACCAGGCCCACTTCCAACATCAGGCCAAGCATCTTTATTGACACTAGATGATGCTTCTGGAGCGGCAAGCATCTGAGGAGCATCAGAGACATGAGCTAAAGATGAAGCTAAGTGGAAAAACTGACCTGGGAGGAAAGAAAGCTAATACAAGGGCAGCAAAGAATAAGGATGGCTTTCCATAGAAGTAAGTAATTAGCGGAACAGAGATTAAAGGATAAAACTAGCACTGGGGGCTCTAGAGATGGCTCAGTGGGTAAAGCACTTACTGTGTGAGCAAGAAAACTGAGTTCAGATCTTCAGCACCTACGTGAGCGAGGAGTAGATGTGATGGCCTGCCTGTGAGTCCAGCCTTGAAGGATCTTGGGTTAAGTAGTTATTAAACAAGCTAATTAGGGAAGATCTGTGTTTGAATGAAAGACCCTGACTCAAAGAATAAGGTAGAGAAGAGATCAAGCAAAAACCTCAACATTGACCTCAGTTCTCCACATGCACATAATTGTGTGCCCCAAACATGCAAACACAGCATGCCATAACACACACACACACACACACACACACACACACACACACAAGGATGGAAGAAAAAATACCCAGCATTGTAAAAAACATTTGCCACAAAGCCTAGAACATGTCTTCTAGAACACAGAGCTAGATGATAAAGAACTAGAAAACTTACTGAGGGTCGAGATCTTTATATCCTGGAGCAGACAAGGGGAATTGTAGGGAGGGAGGGAATAGACAGAAGCAAACAGAAATAGCAGCAGAGAAGTCTTACTGGATGCTCACACAGAGGAGCCACCCAGTACTTAGCGCACACACACTTAGTTACATCATGAAATATCCAGAGATCCTAATGCTATTCAGAGGGAAAGCTCAGTCTACCAATGTGGAACTGGAATCATGCTACCGCAGCCTTCCCACCAGAACACCAGCTTCTAAAAGAAAATTAACACAAAGAAGGAAAGTGATTTTCAGCTTGGATTCTCTTACTTTTGCCATCATTCAAACGCAAAGAAGTGAATATTTCGGATTTTTTTTTTTTTTGAGACAGGGCTTTTCTGTGTAATCTTGCCTGTCCTGGAACTTACTCTAGAGACTACACAGGCCTCACACCCACAGAGATCTGCCTGCTTCTGCCTCCCCAGTGCTGAGATTAAAGGTATGTCCCACCACGCCCAGCAGAGTATTTTTAAAAAGTCAACACTTTAATTTCGATTTCCATCTGTCCTCTGACGGTGAGCTTCTGCAATGTTCCCTACAGGCACTTAGTTTGGATGCTGTATGGGGGTGCTGTGGACCTTTAGCGGGGGCTACACAGCAGAAAGAGGTCATTAGGGGTGGGCCTACATCTTAAAGGCTATTCGCAGCTTTCTTTCAGTCTTCTGTTTCCTGATATAAAGAGCGGCTTCTGTTCCAGCCAACGTGACAGGTGTGGTTCTGCCATGCCTGCCACACTGTGACAAACCAGTGCTCTCTGAAACGATGATTCTCAGTGTGTCTGCCAGGTGTTTTGCTCACAATGATGTAGAAGTAACTAATACATGGCCCCCTACCCTAGCACGTGCATAAAAACACACACACACACACACACACACACACACACACACACACACACACACGGATGGTGAATTAAGATTCATGCTACCAAAATAAGTCAACCAAGAAAGAATAAACTTGGCCCTGGAATGTCAGATCCAGTCCAAGACTGTAGTGTCTTTAAGTCCCGGGATTACAGACATCGAGAACAGGTTAGTGAACAGTCTGTCTGAAGAGAGAAAGGGGGTGGGAGGGAAATTTCTGAGAATCTGGTAGGTTGACTGGAGGAGGAATGAGACATTTTATAAAAAAAAATTGAAAATATAGTAAAATGTGCATTAAAGAAGGCTCAGTGATGATTGAGTCTGATCTTGGGACCCCCACATGGTGGAAGAAAAAAGCTGACTCACGCAAGTTTTCCTCTGACCTCCATGCTTGTACTGCAGCGCACGCACACGCACACACACACACACACACACACACACACACACACACACACACACACACGCCCCATCCAAAAGGGATTGTTTAGCTGACGTGGTTTAGGAGCCTGTGATTCAGAACTCAGGAGGCTGAGGGAGAACGGTCATGAGTTCAAATTCAGTCTGAGTCACATAGTGAGCAAACTAGGCTACATTCAGACTCTGTCTTAAGAAAAGAGAATCAGAGATGATAACTGACAGGAAGAAGATCTGCATAGTAATGGAAGCCTCAGAAGGCCACCGTGATTCCTGGTTGCCTGGCGCTGCCATGTAACCAACACCTCTCTTTGGAATCTCCCCTCTGCCACTGACAGCTCTCTGCTTTGGGAACACACACTTTCGTTCCCTCAGCCTCCCTCAGCCTCCCTCAGCCTCGGTTTTATCTCCTGTAAAGAGGGGAGGGCGTGCTTTTACCCTGCTAGCTTGTGTTGTGGCTCCAGCACCTGCCTCCCCGTCCCGACTTCTCCTCCTCCATCCTAAGGAAATATTGTAGAATCTGAGGTGTAAGACTGGCTTTAAAAAATTCAGTCAGAAAAAAAAAAATTTCCTCAGTTCCCGAGAAACATTCTTTTCAAGCCATCAGTGAGGGGGTGTTTTGCCTCTGCGTGGCTCTGTCTTCTGAGGAATAATGTGTGAGTGTGAAGAAATGTGTGAGTAAGTGTGAGTGTGTGAGTGTGTGTGCGGTGCGGCGTATGAGAATGGTATGTAGGCTTCTTTCTACAAGTGTGTGAAAACATGTGTGCATGCTCATAGATGCCTATGAGCGTGAGTGTGTATGTGTGTGCATGAGTCACAAGGGTGCCTGAGAACACACTGTGTGTGCACGTGGGCATACTGTGTGTGCATGTCCATGGACACCTGTTAGCAAGAGTGTGTGTTCACTCTCGTCTGCACATAGGTACCTGTGAGCATGGTGTGTATACACATGGGTGCCTGTAATTGCATGTGTGTTCATGTGTGTGTTTGTGTGCATGCATGGATGCCTGTGAACATGCAAGGTGTGTCTGTGCATGTGTGTGTATCGCAGCCTGGTGGTCCCTCTTTCTTTCATAGCTGGGGAGGGAGTGTCAGCTGGAAGCCTTCGTGCGGTGCGGTGCGGTAAGCATCTCACTGGAAGTGGAGGGCAAGAGGGTGACTGCTTAATGACTAGATGTTAAATGTTCCAAACAATTTATACATTTAGAATCCTAAGTTTTCAAAACTCAGCCCGCCGCGCTGTTCTGCAGATCTTGTTTATAACACATTCTGCTAAAATTATCCCGGTGCCTCCTGCGCTGCCTGTGGCACAGATGCTGCGGAACCTGAAGCTGTCTGGATTCCAGAGACTCCTGCCCAAGCTATTTGCGTTCTCCGTAAATGAAACGTGAAACTGAGGAATCGTGGCGCAGAGGATTTTTATAAATATATGCCTAATCTTCACAGCGGGCACGGGGGTTCAAGTTTTATTTATGTGTGTTTTTGCCTCTGAGGGCCCCAAGGGACTTGTTTTCCCTTGTGTCTGCAAGGGCTTCTCTCTGTTGGAGGAGGAGCCTGGGTAGAGCCCAGCTTGATTCCTAAGGACTCAGCCCCTGTCCGGGAAAGTGATTTGAGCTCTGCTGCTTATGTTCAGCGATTCTTCACCCAACATCAAGCCTCACCCTGCCTCATCTGAGCAATGGGAACAGTCCTCATTCCCATTGGGAAACGTGTAAAATGCCTAATAAAGCGGCCTCGTACATTCAATAGACATTTACTAATTTGTTTTTATTTTTTAAAAGCCTGTGCACGTTAGTTTGGGGTGGAGTACTTTCGGTAATTCAGACAGTCAGATTAAGCACTCCAGGCTCTGTCTGCCCAGGATCCAGACATGGGGAGATTTTGAAATCTCCCAGGTGACTTCAATGTGAAATCGAGTCTGAGAACCACTGACCTAGATAAGCGGCTCTCAGACTTTTATGTGCGGAGCGGTCCCCTGGGATTTGTTAAAGAATATCACAGGAAGTAGGTGGAAGAGCAGGGTTGCTAAGCACCCGTATCTCTAACAAGCCCTTGGGTGATGCTGTTGCTGGTGTGTGGACCACACTAGAGCCCAGCATCTGGGTACTGGAAGAGTTCCTGGGGGCACTATGTCACACCAGTTGGTGGCAGCTGCTGTCTGTGTGGCTCTTGTGAGAGGCACAGACAATTAAGCAGATGGTGACAATGATATATACTGTTCAAGAAGTACAGGGACCTACAGAAGCTCACAGAAGGGTGCCGGGAACTGAAGGACCAGACTTTGGGGATTTAGGACAGCCTTCCCAGAACGGGCTAAGCTTTAGTCAAAGGAAGGGGGAGGGGTGCTGGAGAGAGTGCGTCAGGCAGAGGGACTGGTATGTGCAAAGGCCCAGATGCAGTAGAGCAGACAGGTCAGTGTGACTGGAGACTCCAGGTGAAGACAGAAGCTTAGCAGAGCTGAGTAGGGAGTGAGTGTGGGAGGTAGAGAAGCACTCAGGGGTTAGGGAGATGCGGTTGACGGTGTCCCATGGGAATAGCACTCATTTCACATATCCCTCTACTCTCCAATAACCAGTGAAGGGGGTGGGTAATGCCCCTGCTGTGTGTAGCACCCAAGGCCTGCTGCCTGGAAACATGGAGATAACCCTGCTGCCACTCCAGTTCTTCAAAAGCTCCTGATCTGTGTGTGGTTGGGGGGAGGGGGACAGACACACAGATCTAGGGAATGACAGATCTGTGGGCCTGGGTAGGTTCTGAAAGACCAGGATAAGGTGACTATGAGCAGAATAGTAATGAAGGAGGCACGGGGGTTGGGCGCTGGGGAGGGTGGAGGTGTGTCCACAGACAGGAGGTCTGGGAGGGCTTCTGTCGGGGGAGTTTAAAGGGTGATAGGACTTCAACCTGTCAAAGAAGACAGAGAAGAGAATGGCATGCCAAGAGAATGGCGGCCAAGCCATCAAGGGTGCATGAAGGGGTCGGTAAGTGGCTCTGCCACTGACATCACTGACCCTCCCCCCAGCACCTGGCACAAGGCTGGCACTGAAGTGTTTGTTAATAAGTGTTGGTGGTTGATACTATGTATTTTATGCTCTTATACCCTGTATGACCCTATGTGGAGAATAAGTCTTTGGGAAAAAATAAGTCATAGGGTAGAAGAGAAGGATTCACATTCTCTCTTCTTTTCTGTTTTATTCCAAGACAGGGGTGTGTGTGTGTGTGTGTGTGTGTGTGTGTGTGTGTGTGTGTGTGTGTGTGTGTGTGTGTATAGCCCTGGCTGTCCTGGAACTTGCTCTGTGGACCAGGCTGGCCTTGAACTCACAGATTTGCCTGCTTCTGCCTCCCTAGTGCTGGGATCAAAGGTGTACACCACCACCACCCCACTCTCTGCTTCCTTTTCTTTTTTTTTTTTTACCACGATGCAAGGGTATATAAAAATAGCCAAAAGGCATCTGTCTATACTCCAAAAAGAAAGCCCTCCCCGGGACTCGGATGACTAATACCTTGACCACAGATGTCCCAGCCTCCAGAGCAGACGATGTAAAGTTCCAAATGTTGAGCCAGCTACCTGTGTAGCCTTGCGTTATGGCAGACAGGTACAGGTATGGTCTGGAGGAAACAGATTCTGCATGCACAGGTGGCCCTGTAAGCAACTGGGGCTTACTTCAGGTGGCATCGTGAGCTATTAGGACACTTCAGGAAATGATCGTGTGAGGGCGTCACAGGCTGGCTGGCTGACAATGGTTGTGAAGTGTGGGTGCTTATGTGATGGAATAGGGCTTACCCCCCCCCCCGGCTATCCCAGTAGAGGTTCTGTGTTCCACACACTCTGGGCTTCTGGTCTGCCACACGTGTCTATCTGTCCTCTGGCTTTTTCTTCCCCTGAATCAGGATGGCCAGCCTGACTAAGAAGACCTCTTACAGAGCAAGCCAGTCAGCATCCTCCTCCAGGGTCTCTGCTTTAATTCCTACCTCCGGGTTTCAGCTTGAGTTCCTGCTCTTGTTTCCCCTGATGGACTGTAACCTGTAACGAGATACAATCTTTCCAGCCTGCTTCTGGTCGTGGTGTTAGGAGCAGAGCTAGAACTGGCTTGCTCTCTGTGGCTTGCTCAGTTTGCTTACTAATACAACCCAGGACCACCTACCTGCCCAGGTGTGACACCACCCACAGTGGGCCAGGCCCGCCTATATTAGTTATTAATCAATCAAATGGCCCACAAACATACGCACAGTCCATGTGATGGAGGCATTTCCTCAACTGAAGCTTCCTCTTCCCAGGGGACTTTAGTTTGTATCGAGTTAACATGCATAGCCTTTGACTAGCCCAGCTTTAGCATCGAATCATCTCTGGAACAACAAACAGTTGTCCATGGTGGGGGCATGATGTAATCGTGTGACTGGAATGCTTAAGTGTGTGCATGTCCTCTGTCTGTGCTGGGAGGAGGAAAAAGTTCTCTAGAAGGAAAACATGAACCCAAGAAATGAGAGATGTAGGTAAAAAAAAAAAAAAAGAAGAAGAAGAAGAAGAAGAAGAAGAAGAAGAAAAAGAAAAGAAAGAAAGAAAGAAAGGAAAGAAAGAAAGAAAGAAAGAAAAAAAAAAAAAGAGAAAAAGCATTACCTGCATTTAACCAAGGGCTGTGGGCTTCCAGGCCCTGCAGAGCAGTGGAGGGGTCTGGAAGCATGGTATGGTGGGATTTAGGAGAGGTGGTTCCCATGGTGATAGAGAGGATGGAGGAGGGCAGGAGAAGCCACTGCAGGGTCAGACAAGAAGTATGGAGACTGTCACTGAAGATGGCATGGAGCAGAGATGGGACAAGAGGATGATGACGGGGAACGGAACAGTCTAGACAAGTCCTATTCATTGCCTGGGAGTCGTTGTTGTGGACTGTGATGAGCAGAGACCCTGGAGAAGTCCCACATGTGGATCTACTGCCTCTCCTCTCTAGGTGCCTGAAAAAGGGAGGATATCTGAAACTCATATTCACACACTGTCACAATGGGTAGTGTGTGACCCAATTTTGTGGTATGACCAAGCGGTTCTGTTGCCACATTAAGAACTGCTGGGCTGAGCCCCCTTCTACATCAGAGCTTGGCAAGCTACACCTGCCTTGTGCATATGGCTTTGTTTGAATACCAGACCTGTTCTTTGATGGATCATTTTGCCTGTGAAGCTTAAAATGTCTACTATGTGGTCCTTCTACAACCATGGATCTTCCCTCCCCTCTCACTGCCGTTGTCTCCCAGCCCCAGAGCCAGGGGCTGTGTATCACTTCTTCCAAAGGGCAGAACACAGACAGCCTCTGTATTTTTAATCCAAAACTGAGCCCTGGTTGGCCAGGGTCCAGCAGGGCCAGTTTCAGCGTTCATTACCAGCTTGTATCCCAGGAGGCATGGCAAGTCCTTGTGTAGATAGCTTCCTGCACATCTCCTACACCACAGCGCCCACCACCCCACAGCACCTGGACTCCATTGCTTATGCTCCCATGGAGAGTGGATGTCAAGGATTCTACAGAAAGCTGAGGCTTGTTATTAAGCAGCATGGAAGGAGTAGCAGGCTCTGTGCAAGCAAATCCTGACAATACAGATGTGAGGGGCCGAGAAAGAAGGGAGAGCAGGGGGACATCAGTACACATACCCCAGGCTGCTGCCACGTTCAGCCACAGTGGAAGGAACGGCATCATTAGGAAGGGACTGTGGAGAGCCAAGGAAGGTGGGAGCGTGACTTTGGAGGCTCGAAGGCTGGGGTGAAGCCAATCTGGTGGAAGATGTTTGGAATGAATGTAAGAAGCTTTCGGGTGTGTCTGGGGAAGGAGACACAACTCAGATCCCCACTGTTAAGAGGAAGGATGAGGCGAACAGAGGACAGCGCGTCTGCGTTCTTCCCGTGTGTTCACGGAGGAGTGTATTCATCAGAAAGAAGAAGGTCTGTTTTACAGCATGGCTGCTGTGTGTCTGCAGCAAGCCAGGCATTAGGCATTCTCTTTGTATCTCAAAGCTCATTACCGAAGTAAGGCAAACATGTAGTGACATGCACAAAATGGAAGCGGACAGTTCAATGGCTCTGTACAAACTGAACAGGCACACATGGGTACATGTGCACAGGCATATGCAAGCGCATGTGTACATGCATGCAGGTACACACAGACATACACATTTGTATATATTCACATGCATATGCATGCATGTACATATATATCTACATGCATATGCACATGGATGCATAAAATATACACACATGCATAGGTAGGCACATATGTAATCCACATGCACATATAGACACATGTATTTGCACATGGGTGTGTGTGTATATACATTCATAGACATAGATACATACTTGTAATCATACATGTATAAAGAGGACATATGTGAATATACTATACATCTATTTGCATGCATACACACAACATACACGTCTACTTTATAGTCATGTGACTGAATTTACATGTACATATGAGCACACAGAGATACACACATGTCTACATATACACGTAGGCACAGGTATACATCCATATATGAAGATACCTGTAGGCACTTACGCACACATCTATCTTGCTAGTGAAATCAGGGAAATCCTCCTGCTGGGTTTATGAAGTAGCCCTGCATAGAAGAGTAGCTGATCAAGAGGCTCTGGTGGTCCTCAGCCCTCAGCAGTGTTGGGGCCACCAGTCCCCATAACTTCAAAGCCCTGCACTCTGCCAATGACCAGAGGAAGCTTGACATGGATTTTCAAGAGCCTCTGGATGTAAATGAAGTCCAGTGGGCACCCTGACTCAACTTCCCAAGACCTCAACAGGGGCTGGAGAACCATGAAAGCTGTGGGATCATAAGTGGAAATTGTCAATTGTTAAGCACTAAGGCCAGAGCCTGTGTGAGCAAGGGGTGTGTCAGCCAGGCTGGGTGAGCGGTTGATAGAGATGCGCATTTGAATGTTCACATCTTCAAGTATGTGTCTGGGGTGAGTGTTTGGGTTTGAGCTGATGTGGCTAAGGTTGTTGCATGTGAGTGAGCAAGCGTGTACCACACATGCATGTGCAGTACTGCCCCTTCCTCTTTTATTACTTCCTCCCTGGGTTTGATGTTGTGGGTGAATAAAATTTAAAGAGCTCTAAATTTTTTAAAAAGAGCCCTAAAGGGAGTGGAGCGCCAGTCCGTGAGTCATTACATGAACACCTGTGAACTGTTGATTTTAATTGGGCCACAGCTGTCAGGTTGCAGAGTGGGAGGGATTGGTCCCTTGGCTGGTCTGACTTCAACACTCCCCTCTCTTGCCGGTCCTTTGTGTATGTAGGAGGCACAGCAGAAGGGCAGGGTGGTTCCTGGAACCCCAGCCTTCAGACTCCCAGTGGACATCGGGAAGGGGATATGTGCCCTTGGCAGAGGAGCTGGCTTGGGTTTAGTTTTGGGTTGCAGTTTCCCTCCTTCCCTTGGGGTAGCCAGGGATCACCCACCTGGGACCTGTGGCCTTCCACTTACGCAGAAATACAGAACCATGACTGCTCCTAGCTGCAAACTCACCTGAGTAGGAAAACCCGCAAAAGACGGCAGCACCTAGCACGGGACAGGTTCTCTTCTAAGTGCTGGACATGCACACCACCATCGACTCCTCACAACAACCTACTGAGGTGGCACAAATTATTTCCACTCCATAAGGGAGGAAACAGAGGCACAGAAGGGTTAAAGACTTGCCAATGTGCCACAGTGCTGAACAGTCAGTACTATACACTCAGATATGTCAACTTCTACAAACGCTCACCCTTGAAAGGATTCACACACACTTGAAAAGTCATTCTCAGCGGCTCTCACCTTCTTGCTCACAGCCACTGCTAGACACTCAAAATGTTTGTCCACACATAGAGGCATGAGCACACACACACACACACACACACACACACACACACGCACACACGCACGCACGCACTGATACAACATTTGCCAACGTATGTTCTCTATCCCCATACAAGCACACACGGGGCCCATTCTGCTTCAGACATGCACCTCCATACTCAGCACACCCGTAATCACAAATGTGGTGATGTGTGCCTGCCTACAAGCTGTCTCAGTAACCAAACACCTCCAAGACCCACCGACTTTCCCTTCTTCAAACAGGAAACACCTCCTTGTGGATCTGTACCCCCCTACTAGGCAGCACCCCTCAGATCACTCCCCCAGCCTTGTGGCAGGGCTGTGTGTGTTTCTTGTATGCCCACAGTGGACCGCATGTGCAATCCCCTGGCTGGTTGGATAGGATTCGGTCATCCTCACACCTGCTGGTCTACAGGGACTGGAAGGAAATGCTGAGCCCCCTCCTCTGTTCTTGCCAGTCCAAAGTGCCGTGTCCACATGCAAGAGACATGTAGGCTTTGGGGCATAGTGCATGCCTTGACATACCTACCCTTTCTCTCTCATTCAACAAATCACATAGAGGGAGAACCATGTGACCCAATTACAGACTAATCTTGTTCTTCTGAACCGATCAGCCCTTTGTGGGGCTAGCGCCTTCTCCATTCTGAGGTCACCTGGGCCTTCTTATCAAGCACCATATACATCTCCACCCAGCAGCAAGGTCTGCACTCCCTTCTGCCTCTGCCCTCTGCTCCTCCAGGTGTCTGTCACTTTACTCTATGTGCTGAAGGCTACATTGGTCGTAACCTGTCTTTCCTTGTCATCTCGCCTGGTTCCCTTTCCTCTGCCCTTGGCTGCTGGGCACAGTTTTCCGGCACTACCATCCCCTTCTACCACCCCCCAACCATCAGCGAATTACATGAACCAGGCTTCAGGCACCTGACCTCTGGGTGGTCTCCCCGCTTTGGGGCAGCAAGAACCCCTATGGACTCTGCTTCTGGAGCCCCTCCTCATTGGCACCAAGGACCACTGTGTCTCCCTTTGTGAGCAGAACTTCTCATTTGAAGGCTCCCCCACCTCCTCAACCCCAAGCAAGCCCACAAAGATGTCTTCCTTCATGTGGGATCTCTGTCCTCCTGCAGGGGCTCTACCCCTGCTGGGAGCAAGCTGCCCCTGGCTCCTGCCACCCTTCACCTGAGCAGTAACTCCCGTCTCATTGCCCCAGCACGCACCACTTGCTATAGGCACCATCACAGTATGGTTAATACAGACTGATCCAAGCCACTGGAGGCTGTCCTGTGAGTTAGAAGATAAAACCGGGGGTCTTTCTAGCCCTACTTGCATGAGGAGCAAGAAAATCTACTCAATGTCTGCACATTTACCCCATAAAGAAAATCCACGCTGATGATCCCGACTGACAATCCATCCGGTTGACTCATCCAGCAGATACCTAGGAAGATTGCTGGAGGAGACAGAGAGCTAGTGCAGCAGCATAGGACAGCCAACTGTAAGGACGCATGGTGCCGACGAATGAGCCAAGAGGACTTCCTAGTGGAGGAATTAAAATAGCAAGGACTCAAAGCATAACCACAGGACACGGGTCAGTGGACCTCAAGCCACACCACAGATGTCTCAGCTACTTTGAACTCTCCATCTCTGGAAACCTGGCCTCTCCACTTCTTTAAAACTGAGTGAGACCAGAAGTGGCTTTCCCCGAGGGATGACTCCTGCCACCCTCCTTCCCTTCACTAATAGAACCTCTGCAGTACTGTCCCGGCTGACAAATTGAAGAAGAATGAATGGCTTGGGCCCTGTGCATCCTATAACTCCTAAGCAAGTAGCCCAGAGCCACAGGTAACAGAAACTCTGGTTCCCTTCCCTGGTCTGTGGGCTCGTCAGGTGACAGGAGCTCAAAGAGAGCCTGCCCCTCCCTACACACCAACTACTTGAAAATACAGTATTTTATTTCATACATTTTATTTATGGGGGGAACTCTCTGCATGGTTCCTGTATTTTCTCACATTCTCTCTGGACAACGGGTTTATTTTTATTTTACTTCATGGGATTTGTCTTTTGAAATAATTAACCACCTTCTTGCAGTAATTTTTCTTTACCCAGGAATGCAAAAATCACACAACACATTGAACTGTTTTTAATAGTCACCTCAAATTATGCAGTTGCTGTATTGTGATAAATATGTAGATGAGGGAAGTTGGGGTAACGGGTCCCTGGAGTCACTCATCCTAGTTTACAGAGGACTGTGGCTGCACCACACTGGGGCAGGAGGGGCTTAGCCAAGCTCTCCAAGAGGTTAAAAGCAAAGAGGCGCTCCCTTCTTCTGCCAACCCAAGATCCAGAACATAGTTCCTTCTTCTAGGCTGCTAATCCCACCTCCAGAGAAAGCTGTGGCATATTTTATGCTCCCTTTAACCTCCCAAAGTTGGACCCAGATGTGCAAACAGACATAAGGTGGCCCAGGACTTATAACTTGTCTAGGACATTGGCTCTCAACTTGGAATGTTTTCAAGGCAAGAGGACTGTTTCCTGACCTCTGAGACACCACTGTCTTTCTCTGCCCCCCCTTCCCCTGACACACACTTCATTCCCTTCTCCGTGAGCTCAGCCAGTGACCTCATCTTCTTATTTCACTGAGCACAGTGGCAACAATTGGCTCTCTAGACAGAAGCCCTTGTGCAGAACAGCCCCTGCCTACCTCTGTGGTGCAAATGTCCACATAGCTTTAAGCTGCTAACGGTTTGGTAAGTATCTAACACAAGTCCAGAGAGTTCACACAGCTGCTGTTCTCAGCCAGCCATTTTCCCTCAACTGTGCTCTGAAGCCTTTCTGCCTGAGCTGGCTCCTGGACTGTCCTGCCCAGAGCACTTGCCTGGCTCCTCTTTGGAATGGTGTCAGCCGGGGAAAGCCCCAAAACCTCTCCCTTCATGGTTACCATGAATTCTTTCCCCTCTGCTCCACATATCAGCATTCAGACACAATAGCCTGACCTCCAGGGGTGGGGGGAATACCTTCCCATAATCCCTCATCTATGCATCTCTTTCTCAGCAGGCCTAGGTCGTAGTGGCCCCTCTCTCCTGCTCATCCTTCAGCTTACCCCATTTGGACCATCATCCCTACCACGCTGAGGGACATCCTGATCAAATTCATCAGCTGTGGCTTTTGGATGCTTTACCTCTGCCTCTGGAAGGGATTGAAAAGCTGTGAGGATCCTGTTCAGTCAGCGCTGATGTGGTCCCTGCCTCATCTGCTAACTCTGTTTCCATTCTGCTGACTGACTGGCTGCCCCCAGATCCTCCAGCATGAACAGCTCTGGGAAAATGAGTTTCTTGTTTGGGGAACTGATAGAGTCCCAGTGTTCAGAATTGCACAGCACAATGTATTTGTTAGCTAATTGAGCGAATGAATGAATGAATGAATGAATGAATGAGATGCTAAAATACAAATATAGATCTGTTAGCTTGCTGGTGTTTATCTGCTGTGTCTTCTGTGCCAGAAGCCACAGGGATCCATTCCTAAAATTCATTTTACTGGAGGGACTCATCTGCAATCAGAGGTCTGTTTCTCTCTTGCATAATTTTTTAATGATAAAATATGAAGAAAATCTATATTCTTCAGCATGAAAGGTCCTGTTCTCATCTTCCAACACTGTACCCCATAGTCTAGCCCCTCTGCCCTGACCAAGAGGTACCCACATAGACAGCTGGGGACTTGCAACTCTCTAGCAGGTCAGGCTTCATCCCGTGTCTCTCAGTGTGCCAGGAGCACTGTTTTAGTCAGGTCACTATTGCTGTGAAAAAACACCGTGACCAAAGCAACCCGCAGAGGAAAGTGTTTATTCAGCTTACTCTTTCACATCACCCTTCATTACTGAAGGAAGTCAGGACAGGAACTCAAACAGAGCAGGAACCCGGAGGCAGGAGCTGATGCAGAGGCCATGGAGGGATGCTGCTTACTGGCTTGCTCCTCAATGCTTGCTCAGGCTGCTTTCTTATAGAACCCAGGATCGATAATCCAGCAATGGCTTTACCCACTGGGCTGGACCCTTCCTCATCAATCACTAATTAAGAAAATGCCCTCCAGGTTTGCCCACAGCCTGACCTTATGGAGGCATTCTCTTTTCCTCCTCAATGATCCTAACTTGTGTCAGGTTGGCATAGAACTATTCAGCAAAAGCAGCAACACAAAAGATGGCTTAAACAACAGCTTTGTCTCCACACCATCCTAAAGAGTAGACCTCCAAGATCAAGTTGTCAGCAGGACAATAAGAACCGTCCTGGTCTTTTCTCGGATTCACATATGGTCATTGCTGCCTGTGTCTTTTCACTCTGCAAATACTTATATTAAAATCTTTTCTTATATGGGCACCAGTGTGGTGGGCATCACCAAAATGATCTCATTTTAACTAATTATCTTATAGAAGCCTTATCTCCAAATACAGCCACATTCCAGGGTAATGGGCTTAGACATATGGATCTTGGGAGGACACCGTTCAGTTTACAACACCTGACCTAGCTGAAACCTCTCAATATGAACATCCCCTTTCTTGATACCTACACCAAGCACTATATTAACCACCATTTCCATGGCTCACACGATCCCTTGTGCTGCTCTCTCTACCCCACAAATCAGTCTGGTCAGGATAACTGTATTGACCCCACCTTCCTTCCTTAGACTACAAGGTCATAGAATGCAGACAAAGACTGACTGTCTCCCAGCATCAACTGGGTGTGTCTGAGGACGGATGGAAGCACTAGGAAGCAGGAAAGAAACAGGTCGTTAAGCGGTCTTCTGGCCTGGCCCTTGCTATCTCTAAAACAATATCCCACGGTAGTTGAGATGACAAACTGAAGCATCCCCTGTTTACACAGGCAAGGATGACACTTGGTTCCAGCTTTAGAGAAACCTAGGCTATAGAGACCCCACCCCGTGGTTCCTTTCTTTCGTTTATTTGCTGCTGTGAGGATCAAACCAAGCACAAGTATGTAGGTGCTGTGCATACACTGAGCTAAACCTCAGCCATGTTCTTTGGATTTAAGTGTCTGCTTTTTCTAGTTCACTCTGTGAGCTTTGCTTGCTGTCACTTCACCTCTACGACCAATGGCAATCAGCACCCTGTTCTGCTACAGGAATCATATGAGACAATAGGGCTTTGGAGAAAAACCCACTCTGGAGTTGTGGGAGTTTGCAAAAGGTCCTAGGGTCCATTCCGCTCTGTTCTGATAAAGGGATCTTTATGGTGTCATGGTATCGTTGTTGATTTGTAAATAGTGACCTTGCAATTATTTCCCCTGAGCATAGTATATATTGCTGTTAAATAATAGAACTTTCCCCGTTTGGATTAATGGGAGTGTGCTTGTGAATTAGTGACAAGTCTGAATTATGGGACATTGCAAAAAAAAAAAGTTGTATTGCTTTCAAATTAATGGGAATTAATGACTAATCATGTATTGTCAAAACGTGGGTCCTCAAGGGCAGCTTCAATGAAAAGATATGAACCGTTGGTAATTAAGCACTCACTGTGAGCAAGTGGGCTCAACAGAGTACTCATAAAATATATTGGGAAACTTTCTTAAAGAACTCAGCACCCAGTTTGATTGGTGTGTCTGGTCGCCTGCTCATAATACCCTGCCTAATTCAGATGAGAAACCCCAAGGAAGCAGGACCATGACTCACCAAAGCGCAATTATGAATAGGTGGGAGACACTGCACAGAGTGGCAGGTTCCAACAATCAGGAATTTGTGGGCTGCTGGAGAGCCTCCAAGCCTGCTGTTAGCTCCTGGGCTGCCATCATGTCCAGTAGCTACACACAGACATATAACCCATACACTCATGCATTCACACATATCCTTAACTACACTGCTGTATGTATACTTTCACAAAGCCACAATTATGTGACTCGCTTTGTCCCATTTTGTGCATACACATAATCTTACACACACATACACCACCCCCACAATAAGGGCTTTTGAATATCCCATCGAAGATCTCAAGTCAAGAGATAAACCATCCTAGACAGTAGGCCTTGGGTTCTGCAAGACACATTGCATACATGTCTTCCCAACAGACGAGAGTGCATCAGATGAATTCCCCATGTACCAGTACAGTCTGCTTGCAGAGAGGAGATAGTACATCTGAGTATAATGCTCTATTCTCCCACAGTTCAGAGAGGAAGTAGGGCAACCCAAGGGAAGAACAGCAGAAATGGGACAACTCAGACTGACAGGTCATGGGTACTGAGATCATGTGTCCAGGATCTCTGAGTAGTTCCTCTGTTGATCTCTGTGACCTTCTCATGAAGGGGCTGGATTCACCATTGTCATCTAAAGGAGGTTAGAGAGATTTGGTCTCTTGCAGAAGGGACCATGGCAAGTGAGGACTTGGGATTCCAATGAGATCTGACTGTGTCTCAATTGTCTTCTTCACTGAAGATTCTGAAGAGGTGGGCTTGAACCACCCAGGAATTAACAAGTATGGGGCCGGGATGATTGTTACACTGAAATGAGATAAAATGGAGAGGGAGCTGGTGTCTTGGGGCAGTGCAACAGCCCACAGAAATGGAGGGAGGCCAGGCCCTCCAGGAGAACCCCAATATTGAGGAGGATAGAACTGATTTAACAGAAATTCATATCTCCCTAGAGAGACTCAGGTGTCAAAAATGATGATGATGATGATGATGATGACGACGACGACGACGATGGTGGTGGTGGTGACAACAACTATGTTGCCACTTTATGGAGCATTTTTGAGACATTGCTACACATATCAGAAGCAACTTCACTTTGGGTCTTACTGCTAAACCTGTATAGGTAGGAAATATTAACCTCTATAGGTAAGAAAACTCAGATTTAAAGTTTTTTATTTCTCTCTCTCTCTCTCTCTCTCTCTCTCTCTCGTGTGTGTGTGTGTGTGTGTGTGTGTGTGTGAGAGAGAGAGAGAGAGAGAGAGAGAGAGAGAGAGAGAGAGAGACAGAGAGAGACAGAGAGACAGAGAGAGGAGCGCAGATGTCCTGGAGGCCAGAAGGGAGCATCGGATCCCATGAAGCCAGAGTTACAGGTGGATATGAGCTACCTGTCATGGGTGCTGAAAATCAAACTCAGGCACTGAGCCATTGCTCCATCCCTAGGGAAGGAAACCCAGGCTCAAGAAAGCTGCTGAATCTCAGAGCTGGTGGGAGATGTGCAGGATTCAAAGCCAAGTCAGATGTTTTCTTCCTGTAACCTGTGTACCTGACTTCCCGCTGGGGGGCATGCTGGAACTCACGGTGGCTTCAACTTCGTCCCTGCCCAGTTGTATGAGTAGGAACTGAGGGTTTAGCAACCCTGGCCATTCTTCTTACAGATGGTCAGAAATGCAGAAACTGGAAGAATGGAAAGTACTTGGGGTTTGGGGCAGCAGCTTGAGATTGAAGGAATGAGAGAGTACAATGTATCTATTGGTGGTTAGTTACAATGTATCTATTGGTGGTTAGTAAATTCCACTGCGATTTGTCCTCTTTCTTTAGTTGTAAGTCTGTGTGCCACGCTGAAGCTCTTGAAGCATTACAAATGACACTTGTGGAAATGAGAGTGGTGGTGCAGAGAAAGAACAACACTTCAACATACCATGGGGACCAACAGCTTTCAGCCTCAGACTGCACTGTAGACTTGTTGACAAATGTTTAGAGGAAATGTTTTAAATGCTGTGAGCTCACTCCCATCGATCTGAGAATGTCACCAAGTCACCAAGATTCTGAACCAAGAGAATGAGAGAAAGTGGATTTTTTTAAAAGACTGGTTTTCTGGTTTGCTATGCAGCTGAGGATGGCTTTGAATTTTATATTCTCTGGTCTCGCGTCAAGTTCTTGGGTTAAAAGCATGCACTACTGCATCTGACTTATATACTGCTGGGTATCACACCCAAGAATTTATGTGTGCTAGGCAAGCACTCAAATAAAAAGGAATATGAATCAGAACCACGGACAGCAGCCAAACAGCTGCGGTTGGGGAGCTGTCCTGGGTGCTAGGTCTAGAGCTGGCATACTCCTGCTCCAGTCAAAATATGTCTGGGGCATGTTGGCTCCAGTCCTGTGTTGCAGGAATATCACCTCATTAACTACACCCACTAGGCCTGTGCTATAGGAATAATTCTCCTTCCCCACATCCCCTCATTTCCCCCCACACGAGACAGGGGTTCTCTGTGTAGCTGTCCTGGAACTCACTCTGTAAACTAGACTGTCCTTGAACTCAAGAAACCCTCCTTTCTCCTGTTTATGAGCTCTGGAATTAAGGTATATACTGCCACTGCCTAATTAATTCTTTCCATTTTACAGATGCAAAGATAGGTGGCGGAGGATATCTTGTCTACCCCCAACCCCCGCCAGACACACACACCCAGATTGAGATAGAATGTGAATCTACAATTATCTGGGTAGTAATTTAGTCCTTCTTCCATGTTTCCTCCACATATCCCCAAGGACCTTCCATTCTCCTCTCTCACTGAGTGGGAAAACCATGTTGAACCTCTCCAAAACTGTCACAAGCACAGGCAATACTGGGCCACATTTGAGAGAGGAGCTGTTAGTGCTGTGAGCAGGGTCCCTGAATTACACGTCTAGCTTTGAGCAGCACTTTGGTTGGGGAAGTAGAGTATGTAAGCTGTCTGGACAGATAGATGGACAGAAAGAACCCATCCAGCAGCTCTGGCCCTATTCAGAACTACCTCAGAGGCATCAGCAGGCTCAGCTCCTCTCCAGTGGGCTTCCCAAGGGATATCTCATGCCATATGCTCCTTGAGATACACAGCCAAGGGCACCACCCACTGCAGGCAAGATGAGGCTGAAGAGGTAAGCTCAGGCCTGACTTAGAAAATCCCTGAAGTCTAGATTTCCACAGAAAATATGGAGACTAAAAAACAAAACAAAACAAAACAAAAAACCATTAAAAAAAATTCATGTAGCACAGGATGGCCTTGAGCTCACTATGTGAGCCAAGACTCTTCCTGCCTTCATCCCCCAAGTTCTGGAATTACAGATGTGCACTGGTTTATGCTATGCTGGGAGGTAGAGCCCCCGGCTTAGTGCAAGCTAGACAAGCTCTCCACCCACTGAGCCAAGTCCAGCCATACTCATCCATCTTTAAAGTCTTGACTGAGATCCAGGTATGGCACTTGACTGTTTCTAGGTACTTCCTCAGGTAATCTGCATCACAACCTTGGCGGGAACTCCCCTGAGGCAGCCGTATCATTCTTTTCCTTACTGACACTCATGGAAGGGGACTTATCACAGGTCACAGAGCTGAGAAGAGAGCAGAAACCTGTCTGGGGCTCTGCACTGCTGCCTAAGGCACTGTCGGCTCACCGGTCGGGTAGGTGACACTGCTCCATGCTCTCTGGGTGCAGAGGGGCAGGTGTCTTGTGGGGATGGATGGAAACTGAGGTGGGGTATGATTTATCTTCCTCAGTCACACCTGTGGCTAGGGAGCTACTTGAAGGCTGCGACTGGGGAGCTCCACAAAGGCAGCCACCTGGAGGTTTCCCGAGCTCAGTCTCTCCTGGGAGGGGCCCAGGTGTGGGGCTTTGTGATGCTGGCCCCAAGGGTGGCTCTGCTTACTCATTGGGTGGGAGTAGGAGGCATCAGCCTGTCCCTGGAGGAGCTGAGCCACCAGCTGTCGAGGCTTAGCGCAGCACTGTTCAACCCCCACACTCTTACCTGACAACTGGGCTAGTCTGTGTCAGGACCCAGATGGGGATAAAATGTAACTCCACACACACATTCATGTCGGTAAGTCCAGTGTGCCCAACTGCACAAAGCTGACAGTGAGCCCACTGTTAGGTTAGGCCTAGGTGTTTAAGTGTCATATCATATGTCTGTGTATAAGCTACCATCTGAATATGAATCTGCGTGCAGATGTGTGCCTGTATGGGTCGATACACGTGAGCTGTGTGTAAACTTGTGAGCACACGATGGACGGGACTGTGCATTAGTGAAGAGTCTAGCGCTCGCACACTTTGAATCTAGACTTGCACCTGTGGAAGTTTAAGTCCCAGCTCAGCTGCTTCCCAGCTTTGAGACCTGGGGCAGGTCACTTCGTGAGACTAGTTTTCCTCGTCTGTATGATACGACTGGAAACCGAACACTCATCCTAAGTGTGTGTGATAACTTAGAATGGAGCCAGGCAGCACACCTTTAATTCCAGCACTCAGTAGGGCAGGGGGATCTCTGAGTTTGAAGCCAGCCTGGTCTACAGAGTGAGTTTCAGGACAGCCAGGGCTACACAGAGAAACCCTGTCTCAAACAACAACAACAGCAGCAGCAGCAGCAGCAGCAACAACAAACACAACAACAACAACAACAACAACAACAACAACAACAACAAGAACTCAGAATGGGGCTGGCATCATGGGAAACAGGTCACAAATGTTGGCCATGACTACTTGTTGCAGTTGTTCATGTGTTTTTTTTTTTTTTTTTTTTTTTTGTTCTTTTTTTTCGAGCTGGGGACCGAACCCAGGGCCTTGTGCTTCCTAGGCAAGTGCTCTACCACTGAGCTAAATCCCCAACCCCTCATGTGTGTTTCTAAGTACTGTTTATGGTCCAGCCTGGGGTGGAGTGTATAGGCTTGTGTTTTCAATATAAGCATATGTGTATCCATGAGTTTAATTCAGCATTTAATTAATCATGTGTGCATGTGTGTGCATGTGTGTGTGCATGTGTGTGCGTGTGTGTGTGTGCATGTGTGTGTGCGTGCGTGCGTGTGTGTGTGTGTGTGTGTGTGTGTGTGTGTGTGTGTGTGTGCCTGCCTCACGTGCAGATCAGAGGGCAACTCTGTGGAGTCTGTTCTCCCCTACTTTTACGTGAATTTCATGGACTGAACTCATGTCAATCGGCTTGAGGGGCAAGCCCCTTTACCTGCTGAACCATCTTGCCAGCCTCGAACTGTATTAGGTTTTTTGTTTGTTCATTTTTACTTTTAAAGACAGAATTTCTCTCTATATCCCTTGCTATCCTGGAACTTACTCTGTAGACTAGGCTGGCCCCCAGTTTCCAGAGAATCCCTTGCCTCTGTCTCCTTAGTACTGGAATTAAAGGCATGCACCACTATCCCCTGGCTGTCTCCTGTGCTTTTAAAAATGTATTCTTAAACTTCTATGATACCTTGGCAGTCAGTGTGGATGAGGCTTTTGTTCCTAACACTTTAAACCGCCTGGTGTTTGAATGAGATTATTCGTAACTCAAAACTTGAGTTTTTAAAAGGATCTGAAACACACACACACACACACACACACACACACACACACACACTTGATCATCAAGATCCATCTGTGTATCCAGCTCAGGAGCTGACTCAAGCAGACAGAAATCGGTTATTCTTGACTGAATGTCTCTGCCTTTGAGGTGGGGGTGTACATCTGTATGAGCCAAAAGAACTCTTAGGAGCCTAAGACAGCAGAAGGGGCAAGCCCTGACTCCTGCCCTCACTCCATAGGACACAGGGCTATTGTTTTTGCACGCAACCCACAGAGAACATGGCCCTGGAACCAGATGGTGGGCACTCAGGACCCTCACCCCGTCTAGCTCATCAACTGTGGGAGGCTTGCCCTGAGCTGTACCTCCTCTCTGGTCTCACCCAACCCAGTGCTACAGTTAAACAACACCCAGAACTCCTCCTGTTTAGGAGTGATGGGTTCTGAATTGGCCACTCCAGCAGACGTGATATAGCCTAAGGCTTGGAGAGGAGGCCTGGAAAGGAGAGGAAATCCACTCAGTATGTTCAGGGAAGGTGGAGAGAGGGCCTGCTGTGCCACTCTAGAGAGATGGATAATGAAATCGAGAGTAAATGCTTAGCAAGTTGACAGGTGACCTTTTGTTTGTTTGTTTGTTGATTTTTAAAGAAGCAGGGCTGTATTTGTCACCAGTGTTTACAGAATGCTCATCCACAATGTAGAAACCATCCAGTTGTCCCAGTACAGACAGACAGGATACACACAGTGTGGCTAGGGAATAACATTTAGCCTTGGGAAAGAGTGAAGCCATATCATTCTTATGTACGACCTTTAAAAGCACTGTGTTGAGTGAGGGAAGTTGGCCATCAAAGGGTCAGCATGGTAAGGCTTCACTCAGGTAAGAGACCTACAATGGTCACATCATAGACAGGAGAAGTAGAATGGCAGTAACCCAGGAGGAGGAGAGTGGAGAGCTAGCATTTAACGGTGGGGTGTCATGTAGCCCCTAGCAAACCAACACACACGTGCTCATCACCCACTAAACATCAGGAGCACTGCAGACTTCAGAGTTTTGAATTAGGGACACTGGGCAAGCTAGTGAGAGTCAAATGCCCAGTGTGGTGTCCTAAGGGGTGGAAGAAGAGGAGAGGGTCCACAGAGGTGGACCTCAGGCTTTGCCTGGGTGTTTCACTTGGTACAGTACACTGGAGACATGTCCACCTCGTGCTTGGCTTCCATCCTCTGGTTAAACATCTCAGAGTGTGATTGCTGGCTCCTGTGGTGGAGAGGGAAGGATTAAGGTCACATAAAATTGCTATACTGGTCTCAGGTGAGTGAGCATCGTTGTATTAAATTCGCTTTTTGTGCTCCAGCAGCTCATTTTTCTTTTATTTTACACAAACACGGCCCGCTATGGGCTGGTAGGAAGGAAAACACCTGGCCTTACCTCACCGTCTCAGAAGAGTCCCTAGTGCAGTGGGGAAAGGTTCCCAGCAGAGAGCTGCAGCGCAAAGGCCCGCGGGAGCCTGGGAGATTTAGCATTGGACCGGTGTTCTGGTTGAGCCAGGGGAGGCTGGGAATGGGGCCAATGGTCAGATGGTGCCTCACGCTGGTAGCTGGTAGTGGAACTCAAGACTGTCTGAAGGGGATATGGGGAGGTTCTTAAGCGGGAGAAAAACTGATTTGAATCACACTCCAGAAAGGCTCTTCCAGGTAAGAGGATCTGGCTTCTAAGAAACAGTCCCTGACAGAGACCAGACCAGAGAAGCTGGTAAAGAAGCTGGGGTTTACCAGTGGGGAGGGAGTAAGGCGGAGATTGGAGAGTCCGAGACCCAGCTGCCAGGCCTTGAAGGCCCCGGTGCCCCTTAGGAAAGTGGGTGGGAAGTGGGGGGAGGGGTTTGCAGAAATGGAAGCCAAAAAGAGACCTCCCAGCTCTGAGGCTGGGGGCTTGCCTGAAGGAGAGCTACCCCTCCCCCCCGCGCCCCGCCCAATCCGGATCTGATTCAGCTGTCACTCAAGCAGTTGGGGCCCTCGAAGAGCCGAAGAGCCGGGGATGGTGATTTGTGCTGGCCTTGTCGGCCCATTGTCCTGCTGGGATTTGGTCTTTGGTGAGAGTAACAAAGAACTCAGCTCAGGAGCTGGGCTTTGGGCTGGCTGTGGGGGAGGGGACTGAGAGGGGAAGGAGGGGATCAGGAAACTAAAGCTTGGCCAGGCTGCTGCTTTGCACATTGCTTCAGGCCCAGTTTATTGCTTTAGGCCCTGATTGGAAGAGTGTGTGTGTGTGTGTGTGTGTGTGTGTGTGTGTGTGTGTGTGTGTGTGTGTGTGTGTTTGCACGTGTATGAATGGGCAGTGTGCATAGGGCTGTGCACCATGTGCTCAGGTAGGAGCTCTGGGCACTTCTGTAGGCTGCACTATCGTGGTTCTGCATATCTAAACTCATCTCAGGAGATCAGTACTTCTCCAGGCTCACCCTGAGGAGCACATCTATCTGCCTTCTGGTCATTCTGTGCAAGGGCTGCTAGACACACACACACACACACACACACACACACACACACACACACATCATTATGGACTTCTGGTTCCCTCAGCCTGCCCTCTCCCTGGTCACTTGGCCCTGACCTTGCTTGAGTGTGGCCTCTACTTCCTGCTGGGTCTAACCAAGCCAGTGCATGGGTTTGGGGAGTGTGTGTGCACGGGGAGCACTGCAGTTCATCGATGGGCCTGTATTCATCCCGATATTCGTGTGCACACGTGCATGTATTTGTGCCCACATTTGTGTGCCTATGCTTTGTGTGAGCATCTTTACATGTGAAAATAGGCACCTGAGCGTGTGTCCAGTGGATGTGTGGATTTGTGTAACTTTTTAGTGCATTTGCAGACATTTTCTGTGGGGCGATTCACGTTAGCAGTTTGAAGGAAGTGACTGCTGCTGCCAAAGCTCCTCCTTTGGAGCCCAGGCAGCTCTAGGTCAACAAGTCACTCCTCCGAGGTTCCCCTGGGACTCCGAAGAAGCTTTTCATCCTCCAGGGGAACTGCTCCTAAGCGTTCAGCTTGTTTTGTTTCAAATACATCAGTGTGTGTTGCAGGGAATGAGGGAGGCTCCCAGACTCTTCATCTTCACCTTCTGGGATGTTGCACCGCTCTGTGCCAGGAGGGTGAGTGGGTGAGCTGGGTTCAGTGAAGGCAACACATCTTAAATTACTTACAGTATCAGACAACATTCAGAAAGTGAGACTCAGGGTTACTGAAAGAGACTTTGCTCTGTGACGGGTTTATACAAGAAAGACACTAAGCCCAGAAGAAATCTAAGCAAATGACCAGTAATTCAACTCTATAAAAATAATTAGATTCCTGGGTTGGAGAGATGGCTTAGCATTTAAGAGCACTGGCTGCTCTTCCAGAGATCCTGAGTTCAATTCCCAGCAACCACATGGTGGCTCACAACCATCTGAAGTGGGATCTGATGCCCTCGTCTGGTGTGCACGAAGACAGCATACTCACATACATAGGATAAATAAATAAATCTTAAAAATAATTAGGTTCCAAACAGTGAAAAAAGTCAAACCTAAAAGACAAACAAGCTCATCAGAAATAATTATCTATATGTTATGGTATGGGCTGAAATTATTATCTGTAATATATAAAGAGTTCCCACAAATAAATAAAAAATAATGTCACAATCATCCCAAGGGGAGGAAAGTGAAATGGCAACTCAGTAAGGATATGAGCTAGAAAATATGGTCAGTTGTTTCAAAAGAATATTACAAATGGAACAAATGGGTAAAGCTTAATCTCTCTAGTAACAATAAAAATGTGGAAAACTGTATTTTGTTGGACAAATTTATTTAAAAAATAAAAACATGACACATACTTTTCAGCAATGGGAAGAAGGTGGAACATGAGTCATCCACATGCAATTGTTGGTTGGGATGTAAATTGTATCACACACACACACACATACACACACACACACAAAAGGATGTGTAAGCACTCATCATCAAGATGTAAACTACATTCTAGCAATCTGTCCTATAAGCCGTCTAGCACTGGATGCAGAGCATGGAGGTGTGCAGAAACAGGCTGAATGTCTTCCAGAGGCGACATGGCGGGCAGCACATGGCAGATTTGAACTGAGGAGTGAGGCGAACCATTAAAGAAGGAAATGCCCCATGAAGAATAATAGTTGCTCAACACAAAATTAACTCAATACGCAACAGCATTTTTGTAGATCTTTTGTCTCATTTTGTTGTTGTTTTTTTTTTTTTTCCTTGCTGGTCTTTTGCTTGTTTATTTTGATTTCCATTTTTGTGAGGTTTTTGTAGGGTTCCTGTGTGTATCTGTGTCTCTTCTTTTTTTTTTCTTCTTGTTTTTTCTTTTAAAGAGAGTAGAAAAAGATGAATATAAAGTAAGGTGGGAAGGGAGGTAGGGAGGATCAGGGAGAAACCGGGAGAGAAGAGAGAAACATGATCAAAATGGATCGTATGGAAAAAAATTTAAAAGGAAGAGAGAGGGGGAAGCTGCACTATACTGTCAATAGAAGTATAGTGTGTCAATAGACGCACACTGCTGTGTGCCTCCTGACATAGAAATGCAAAGGCCTGAGCTGGTCCCCAGCACTGCAGAATAAACAAACGCAGTGACAACCGTGCAGCTCATATTTCCACCTGTGTTGCCCGCAAATTCTCCATGGCCGGTAGAGTATGGTGTGAGCGACGGAATGTGATGCCAGGACTAAGTCGTCACAAATCTGGCTTCTGTCTGTCTGGTTTTCGTGGAGGCCATGCGCTCTGGAAGGCAGAATGAGCAGACAACCTCTCTCCCCATTGGTAGGCTGTGATATATGTTAACAGTTGTGACCCTGTGAAACACACATGTATATGCACAGGCAGGAAATGTCTAAGTGCTGAGATGGCTCACTGGGAAAGGGCACTGACAACCAAATCTGAAGGCCTGAGCTCAATCTAGGATTCACTCGGTAGAAAGAAGAAGCAACTCCTACAGATTGTTCCTTGAACTCTGAGAGCACACACATGTACACACACATGAGCACACACATGTACACACACATGTACACACACATGTACACACACGAGCACACACATGTACATTCACATGAGCACACACATGTACACACACATGAGCACACACGGACACACACATGAGCACACACATGTACATTCACATGAGCACACACATGTACATTCACATGAGCACACACATGGACACACATGAGCACACACGGACACACATGAGCACACACATGTACATTCACATGAGCACACACATGTACATTCACATGAGCACACACATGTGCTCACACATATACTCATAGACACACATGTGCACATTTTAATGTCTGGAAGTGTTCTGGATCAACCAAAAACTGCTCCTGGGGAGGTTTTATTGATCAGTGTTTAAGAAATAGAAATGTGTAGAAGTGGGAGAGAGAGGGGGGGAAGGCATAAATCAGGAACATCTCTTGAGCCTGGGTTTCCCTACTTACAAAATGCAAGAGACTAAAGCGTCCAATCCGTCTGTGCCTGCTCAGCTTGGGTGGGTAACACCTTCCGGCATGAATTGCTTTTTGAGATAATTTTGAGAGTTTGAAAGGCACCTGGGTACAGGACTCAGTGGTAGATCCTGTCTATATCGTATGATGGATGCTATGTTTTTTATTCCCAGCAAAGTAAAGAAAAAAAAATTCAGGCTTACCAAAGGGAGGGGATAAGAGTCACATGTGGTTAAGTAACTGATCACATTTGTTTAAATTATTTAAAAATTTTTTTAAATTATTCATTTTTGTGTGTTTTGCCTGCATACATGTATGTGTATACTTATGTGCCTGGTGTCTGCGGAAGTCAGAAGGGCATCAGCTCCTCTGGAACTGGAGTTACAGATGGTTGTGGGTTGCCCTATGGGTTCAGGTCCATTGCAATGGCAGCCAGTGCTCACGCTCCCTGAGTCAGCTCCAGCCCTGTTTCAGTTCTTTCCTGAAGTAATGTATGCACGGGCATGTGCTCTTATTTATTGTTATTATAGTGTGTAATGTCGACTCGGCCTTGAACTCACAGCATAGCCAAGGATGACCTTGACACTTTTTCCTTTAGTTTAATTTTTGGCAGTCTGATACATTTATACAATGTATGCTAGCATTTTCCCAACCTCCTACATGGTATGTATGTATGTATGTATGTATGTATGTATGTATCTATGTATCTATGTATCTATGTATCTATGTGTGTATGTATGTATTTAATTCCTTGTTTATTTATTTGTGTGTGTATGTTTGTATGTATTTAATTCCTTGATTATTATGTATGTATGTATTTAATTTCTTGTTTATTTATGTGTGTGTGTGCAGGTAGCCACAGCTGCTGTGTGACCCTATCTGTCACGTCATATCCAGAAGACAACATTTCACAGCTTTGTCCTTCAGCTCTCTCAACCTTTCTGCCTCCCTTTGACATTGAACTTCTGATCCTCTTGCCTATACCCTCTGGAGTATGGAATTACAGGCATGAGCTACACTGTTCTCCCTTTTAACACTGGAGAACTGATATGGAACTGTGACTCAATTTGTACAAAACCCTGGGTCCACCTCTACATACACACACACACACACACACACACACACACACACACAAACACACACACACAAACACACACACACATACACAAACACATACACACACACACACACAAACACATACACAAACACACACACACACACACACACACACACACACACATACACAAACACAAACACACACACACACACACAAACACACACACACACACAAACACAAACACACACACACACACACACACACACACACACACACACACACACACAAACACACACACACACACAACACACACACACACACACACACACACACACAAAAACACACACACACACAAACACACACACACACAAACACACACACACACACACACACATACACACACACACACACACACACACACACACACACACAAACACACACACACACACACACACACACGGAGGGGGATGGTGGTGGTAGGGAGATCAGGAAAGAAGGACCTGAGGAGGAAGGGAGACTCCTTGTGGGCTGTGGCATTTTCTGGCCTTTTATTTTCCAAGGCTACCTGCACAATTAATCTCCTTCCCCAGGGTCATCAGCATAGTGAAAACTACACAGAATCTCACCCTGCACCTCACTGTGACCCTATAGCCCCATTGCCCCATGTCAACCCAGCATATACAAAGTCAGCTGCCCGAGTATCACTGTCAACCACACCTCAGCTGTTTATACCCACATGGCGTTACATGCACGGTCCTGTGACTTCTTCAGTCCACTTGCAATCATCTATGTCCCATCAGCCCTTCCAGTAACATTGATGCCTCCCTACAGAGTCCTGCCTGCAAGCCCATTGCTCATGGTGACCCTATAGCCCAGTTTGGGCCTGGTGTCCCACCCTAGATATGGCCTGCCATTGCCACTTTCCAGGAGCTGGCTCCATGTTATTGGACTGAGGAGGCCATGATGTGTCCTCACCTGGAAAGAGAGCAAGCGTGAAGAAAAGCCTTTGTCTGCTATGCTGAGGAGAGCAGAACCCCTGGGTGCCCCTCCCCTGAGTGGCCCCTCCCTTGGGTGCCCCCTCCCCTGAGTGGCCTCTCCCCTAAGTAGCCCCTCCCCTGGGTGCCTCCTCCCCTAGGTGCCCCCTCCCCTGAATGGCCCCTCCCCTAGGTTTCCCCTCCCCTGGGTGCCCCTTCCCCTGGATGCTCCATCCCCTGAGTGACCCCTCCCCTGGGTGCCCCCTCTTAAAGGCACTAAGTAGCAGCTATGTTTAGAGTTGTGTCAAACTCTTTCCATACCCTGGGGTGATTGTAGGGCCCAACAGAAATAGTGGGGGTAGTCTATAGAGCCCTAGCAGTCTTGAGGGAAGGGTAGTTCTTCAGGCAGCTGGCCCCACCATGCTATATGTAGAGCAAGCCTGGGGTGTGAGCATTAGACAAAGGAACCCACACCAGGGAGAAGCTATGCCAGGATCCTGGATCTCAGTTCCTGCCTCCTAGAGAATATCTGGCCCTCAGCTGTTAGAAGGGCAGAAGCTCAGAACTCCTTCACCTTTCACCCACCAGGTACCTCACTGGCCTCACCCCCCAGAGGAGGTGACTACCACAGGCTCTTTACAGACAGAGCTCATGGGTCGTTCAAGTCTGAAATCACCTAGATCTAATTCAGAATTGAAGCTCTGCTTTTTAACAGTCACAAGCCTGAGTTTCCCTCCCTGTAAAATGCAGATAATAATTTTTCACTTCTCATAGTGGTTGTGAAGAATATCAGGAGTTAAAACCCTGGCACATAGTAGGGCCTCAGCTAGCCGATAAGCCTTGGACAGTGTGACTGTCTTATTTAACACCGAGTCCCAAAGCTTAGCACACTGCCCAGCACACAGTAGGTGCTTAATATTTGTTCATGGGATTAATGAAGCCTCCTTAACCTCCACCCCTCAAAGTTTGCCTCATCGTGTCTCCCTTCTTCCCAAACTCTGCTCCCTAGGGTTTTCCCTGCAGAGGCCAACCGGTAAGTCAACAGGACCAGAGTTGGCCACCTTCCAGAGCTGGGAGCCCTGAGTTGCAATGTCAGATCCTGGTCACTAGGGGGCAAAGTCTCTTAAGGTTTCTGCAGGGGCTCAAGTCCTTGCCACTCGGGGGCCACGGGGTACTTGAAAGGGTGCAGACAACTAGGTCCTATCTCCTTGCTTCTCTGGCTAAAGAGCCTTGGTACTGCTCTCCTGAAACTCAACGGGAGAGCCTTACACTCTGTTTTACTTGGCTACTCAGAACGTGGCTATTTGTCAGGTTTGACCTGGCCTCATCCCTTGAAGTTTTAACCTGTTCACTAGTGTCCTGGCTTTACTCACTATGCGGGCACACCCAAACCTCAAGGTTTCCTGTTGCTCCCAGCCCAAGAAGTCCAGGTTAGCAAAACTAGATGACCCGTTTGCTACCCATTTGATAGATGGGAGAGCTGAGGCCCACAGAAGGAGAAGAAAGTTCCTCTTTTTCACCAAGCTGTTTAGCAATTGCCCTAGGGGAGGAAGACCTTGAAGTCTTCCTTGTGTTCTCTTCCCCATCCTGGAGAAAGTTCCTGCCCTGCCTCACTGCATCCTCTGCCATGACTTGACAAAGTTACACCTGTCAGCCATTACGGCTTCAGCGAGGGAGGCCTGGCAAGGGTGTCCCAGTTCACAGGTAACAGGTCACAGTTTGTCCTGGGGATTGTCTGACTTCCAGGCCCACTTCCTTTATACTAAGTCAAACTATGTAAGATTGCCATTCCCACAGGCCAAAGATTTCCAGATATCTAGTATGCTTAAACTATTGCTTTGGACAACCCCCCTCTCCCCGTAAAAGGAAGGAACCATTCTTGAACTATTCTAGTGGCAGTGAGGGGCAAAGGGTAGTTTCTTCAGGTACAAAATAGGAGATTACTATTGCTAGAGAGATTGGCCTGCAGGGTCCTCCGAAAGAACCTGCGTAGTCAAGCTCAAGAACGTCTATCCACAGATGTCATGTACCCCGAGTGGGAGAGATTCAGGCCGCATGGGACAGATGTCACGGGGGTTCCTCAGAAGCAAGCAAGTCCACATGGTAGGAATGTAGAATGTCACGGAATACAGTACCTGGAAAGGCACAGAGGGAAGGTGGATGTTGAGGAATGTCATAAGATGCTTTGGAATGTCAGAGAATGTTACAAGGCATCATGGGTTCTTGTAAATGTCAAATGACCCTGTAGAGTGCTCCGCTTGGTCGTCAAAGTTGTCGGATGTCAAGGACCACTTTCCAGTGCTACCAGGCAATGCCACGGAGGACTGTAAATGCCATGATGACGTGGACAGTCCTCCTGGTCCGTAAAAGGCTGTTTGCTGGGAAGTCACAGCATGTCGCGGGAACCTCAAGCCGGGAAGTACTTTGGAGATCACACGGATTCACTTGCACGTTTTGCAGATGGGAAAACTGAGGGCGGTGGTGGTACACAGTCCAGGTCTGGTGGACATACAGAGGCAGAAACAGATTTGAGCCTCTGGCCTCCCAGGCTGAACAGCCTCCCTGGGCCAAGGGCTCTTGGGGACTAATTAACCCCGTGATGGAAACAGTGGTGCCCAGGGGGTATTGAGCAAACCTCCCAGTTCTGGCTGGCACTGGCCCTCTGTCAGGATGGGAATTAACTCCATGTGTGGGGCTTTCTGGTCTGGAGCACGAAATAATGAGTTATTTGTGTGGAAATCAACAGCATACCAGCTCCCCAGCCTGGTGAGGGTGGGTGTGTTGCGGGAGCCCTTGAAGGTACTCTCCAGGCTCCGGACACAGAAGGGAGCCTCTGGTCTTCCTGGCTTGTCACAGTCAAGGACTTAGAAGTGCCAGTTTTGTCTAGAGCTTTTGGTATGGGTCCAGGGGCTCAGGAGAATGGGGTCAGGAATGAGGGGTGAGAAAACTAGAGAGGGACCTTTGAAGAGGAAGCTCTGATGTCACACTGCCTTTGCGTCAAAGGCCAGGTGGTAAGAGGGGATGTGAGCTTACAGAGTGAGCCTGAGACACCCACGGCTTTCTTGGAAGATTTTGGGAATGGTGTCATGAGGCCTTGAGGACGCATGACGGTGAAGTGAAGAGGGTCTCAGGAGGTGACATTCCCTGATCTTGATATCTGGCAGGAGACACCACTCATGATAAACCACCCACTGCCTCTCCCCCTTTGTCTCTGATCCCCACATCCTTCTCTGTCCCATTTCTCTCCCCTTCCCTGCTTCCTGGGCCCTTGGTCCCAGGACACCTCTCCCCCCACCCCACCCACATCACAAATCTTGTGACTATTGTGGAACCCTGTAGCTCCCTGCCCTGCCGGTGGGAGGGGAGGAGTGTTAGAAAGAGCATTTCAGAGCCCTGTCTGCAGTGCTGCTGGGGCAAAACCCCTTTCTGAAGCTGATAGTTTAGGAACCTTTCTTGGCACACAGCCCAAAGCCAGGCCAAGGTGCTCCCTAACCCACGGGGACAGAGTTGGCAGTGGCGTGGAACTGCTTGCCAAGGAAGGTCCCCCTGATGGGAGCCAAGATTGGCCATGTCTGACCAATGTTGCCATCTTACTGAAGGCTGGGACTTTGCCTCTGGGGATCTGGGCTGGCAGTGGCTTAGGGTTTTAGGCATACGATCTCTTCACAAAATCTTCCCTTCGCCCTGGGAGTTTGCCCTTGCAGCTGTGAAAATAATAAGGTCCCAGCAGAGCTCGGTGGCTAAGTTCAGGAAGGACCCAGAAAAAGTGTTCAGGATGGGGTAAAGGGCTCAGGCAAGGACAATCCATGGTGCTGGGTGCCTAGAGTCCAGTCAGGGGCTGTGGAGGGAGCACTGGGCTAAAGCAGGCTCCTGTCTGCTTTAATGAAGCTTTTCAAGCAGGGCTACCAAGGCATGCATTGTTGGGAACTCCATGTCTGAGTGTGAACATGTGTATTCAGGTGTATTTGTTTGAATGTATGTGATCCTTCATCCATGTCTTTGGGATTTCCGTAAGAGCTAGAGATGAATATGGTAATGACATGCTAGGTAGTCTTGAATGACTACAAAGATAGCAGAATAAAGGTTTAGTGCTGGTATATTAGGTCCCTGCTATACACGCAGGGCCTGCATTTATTTAGCCATTCAGTGTTATGTGTGTTTCTTACCCTACCAACTCTCTGTCCATCATTCCCAGTCTGGTTCTGAGACCTTGAACTGTGATGAATTAAGAAAGGAATAGAGGACTGGGCTCCACAACTCTGAATTTTGATTGGTTGTGGTTTTCTGAAGTGGTGTCTCAGTCCATTGCAAAGAGAAGATTTTTTGATGAGGAGTGAGGTCTGTACTCATCTGTGGGTATATTTATATTTACCAAATATAAAGTATGCTGGTTTAATAAAATGCCGGTTATAGGTTCTCCTTTAAAATCAATGACTTCACTAGCCTTGAGCAGTTGGCTAAGTTTCTAGTACCAGGCATGATTGCCCTCTTGTTGAGTAGGTCTTAAGTCTAATTTGAGAGCTGTTGGGTATTGCCAAGGTTTGCACGCCATTCCCGTACCCTTAGGGTTATTGTTGTGGTTCATAGGCATCATAGCTGGGTAGGACTATGATTACCTCCCTCCTATAAAAGCTTGAATGGAGTCTTCTAGTGCCATGAAAACTAGACCTTAGGGAGGAAGCTCTCAGGTCAGATCCAGCTCAAGGGACTCTGGGACCTATGTCTTCAGCAACAAGAGACTTCCTTTCTACCTATAGGGGGCAACCAAGGGCCATAGCAATAGCCTATGATACTCTTCCTCAGAGAAAAGCACACTAATTGATCATCCAATACCAAATGGTAAGGCCTGAAAACATATATACATAGGCAACACTATACACACTGAGCAGCTATTTATTTATTTATTTTTATGAACACACACATGCTCACACATGCACACGTGTGCATACACACATATGTAACAACAATTAATGGAAAAAGAGGCTATGAATTTTAGCAGGGAGGGGTATATGAGATGGTTTGGAGGGACGAAAGGGAAGGTGGAAATTATGTAGTTCTATTATAACCTAAAAAAATAAATAAAAGGAACTTTTAAAGGAAAGGAATAGACATGAGCTGAAAGAGAGAGAGAAACGAAGAGGAGAGAAGTAGAGAGAGAAGGGGGAAGAGTCAAGAGGCTGAGGGGATCTTCCTTATCTAGTAAGGAATAAGAATGAGATGGGGGCTGGGTATGGAAAGGTGGTTGGCCAGTACAGCTGTGGGGAACAGCGATCAGGGACAGGTTAAGGAGACATGTCATTCTGCATTCTAACCTGGATCCCTTCCTATCATCCTGAAGTCCGAATTCAGGCTGGAATTCACTTGCAATAACTAATTGATGGTGTCCTTCATGTCTTTGAAGATGGTTCTTGCTGAAACTGGACTGTCTACCATCAGGACCCGTAGCTCCATCAACTGAGTCTTAGGAAGATGGCTTGGATCTGGGAGGGGAGGACATTTGACGAGAAGGAAGTCATTGTGAACTAAGTAGACACCCACAAGAAAGCCTTCCAATGACAGTCACTGAGACCCTGGGCACCAAGCTCCCTGCTCAGAACGGCTAGGGAGGGTGAAGGGACCAGGACTCCCATCCTTACTCTGGGCATGGCTCCATTTGGGTAGGACTTCTACCTCAACAGACTCACAGTCTAATGGAGACATGTGACACAGGGACAATAATAACAATGGCTTCTGAGGTTTGTTTGTTTCACTGACTTTATAGGAAGTCCTAGAGATCTGTCTGTTGCTGTAGTGCTGGAGTCGCATTTGCCTGCTAGAGTGCCTGGCTTTTACTGGGTACTGGAGGACTTGTGGATCGCTACAAAAAGCACATGAGGTACCTTGTGTTCTTCCCTCCCTTAAGTTTTATGTTTTTGATTTTCAATTTTCTATTTTATTTAATGTAGTATAGTGTGTGTGTGTGTGTGTGTGTGTGTGTGTGTGTGTGTGTGTGTGTGTGTGTGTTTTGTGCAAATGCCTGGGAAATTTGGAAGTCAGAGAACCAGAAACTGCCGCCTGGTTCTTTCCTTCTGCCATGTGGCCTACTGATGTCAAAATCAAGTCATCAGACTTGACAAGAGGAGCCCTCTCTCTGTTCCCCCTTTCCACTCCCTGAGAATTGAGGAACACCATCACACATGGTCTTTGAGCAGAAACAACTTGGCACTCCCTGAGTGGCAGTGGGGTCTTTATTAAGGCAATAAAGTCCCTTTTAAAAAGGGACACAGGCCTCTTGGTCCCCACCAGATTGTTCCTGCAGAAGGAGCTGACTCATAACTATTAGATTTTGTATGCTAATTAATGCCCCAGGATGGAGGATGGCATACCAGAAAGTTTAAGCATAGTATTATGGTTGGGACTTTGAGCCATATGATATGTGCCCTACCTCTGGGGACAGATGTGGGATTCAAAATCCCATAAGCAGTCCTGAGTGATAAAACCCAAATAAAATGTGGACACCGACTGTGGTGGTTTGAACATGCTTGGCCCAGGGAGTGGAACTATTTGGAAGTGTGGCCTTGTTGGAGTAGGTGTGTCACTGTGGGTGTGGACTTTAAGACCCTCACCCTAGATGCCTGGAAGCCAGTCTTCCACTAGCAGCCTTCAGATGAAGATATAGAACTCTCAGCTCCTCCTGCACGATGCCTGCCTGATTGTTGCCATGATGATAATGGACTGAACCTCTGAACCTATAAGCCAGCCTCAATTAAATGTTGTCCTTATGAGAGCTGCCTTGGTCATGGTATCTCTTCACAGCAGTAAACCCTAAGACACTAACTCAGATAAACTTCCCCGGTGGTCAGGACCATGCTTATTGTCACAGGCTTATGAGGTGAGAGGACCACAGGTCCCTCCTGTAGGAGGAAGCTTACAATATCCTCCTGGCCTCTTCTTTAGATAGTTCTGATTTGCATCTTCTTGGTGATCACACACCCAAGGTTATTCTGAGTTTTCTGTGAGGGAGAAGTGGAAATCCCCCAATTTGTTACCAGCTGGTCAACAGTGAGGACAGCCCAGGGATTCCCCAAAGTTGGAACTGCAAGACCAGCAGAGAGAGAGAGAGAGAGAGAGAGAGAGAGAGAGAGAGAGAGAGAGAGAGAGTGTGTGTGTGTGTGTGTGTGTGTTGGGGTAGGCTGTATTTTTAAATCTGTAATCTGTCAAACACTGGATAGTTGTGGAACCAGAAATGATTGCAGGCAGAATTGGGGGAAGGAAGGAAAGAAGGTGCAGACGCCTGGGCTGGCTTGGAAGGTAAAAGTACCTATTGCCAAACTTGATACTTGAATTTGATTCCAAAGACCCACATAGTAGTAGGAGATACCTAACTCCCAAAATTTGTTCTTTGACTTCCACATGCGGCTGCCATGAGGAGCCGCTGTCCTCCCATCACCCTCCGAGCCAGAGAAAGAAATCTGGATGAATGCAGAGAATGCCAGAGTGGACTGTCAGAGCATAGATGGAGCCTCTAACAAAGGTGCACAAGCTGCGAGAGCTAAAGTTATGTTTTGAGTTTAAATTACTGCGCTCGAGAGATCTACAAAACAAAGCTGCCTTTAACCTGTAAGTCCCACGTGCAGAAGGACAGGTCACTTCCTGGGATGCTAGGGGCTATTTGCTCATGTAAAATAACAAGCCATGTGTTTTCACTTCAGTAAACAAGGTTGGTTGTCCCAACTGCACAGGATGGGCTGGATCACACGTAGGTGGGAGATGCGTAGGCAGGAAGTGCGACAGGATGTATGCTTGCCCCTGAGTGGATGAAGGTGGAAAGTACGTACCCTTGTGGGTTTAGACTTTTTAAGCCTCTGACTTAGTGGGTGCCATACTCTGGGAAGCTCGGGTATGGGCTTGCCCAGTGTCCTTCATCCTGGCCAGTATTTAACAAAGCTTGCTTCCAATTTGGTTCAAAAGTTGTAGTACTGGTCTTTTTCTCACCCAGTGGAATTGACAATTCACTTTTGCATGGCTGCTCTAGCAAGGCAAGTTGGAAAATGAGACACTGAAATTCTTTTCTCCATTCTCTGGTCTCTTCCTAATGGACTGAGCTGAATAGAAATAGAGCAAACAAATCCATCCAGGCCAGGTCCCCAGGGGCAGAGCCAAGCCAGAATGGATCCAGAGGGGCTAACACGAAGTTCATTTGCCCTAAACAAAATTGCCTGCCCACTCCGTTAGTCCCTTTCCCTTTCTTGCTGAACGAAGTCAAATGAGGCTCTGGAAACCCTTTGGCCACCGTTTGGAGACCACTCCCCAGGAAAGGCAGAAGAGACAAGGAGGATAATGCCTAAATGTCTTCAGGGAAGGCCTTTGCCTCCCTCATCTACCATGAGTAGATGATTTCTAGGCTCTGCTGCCCAGCTTAGCCTATCCCCTATCTTGTACCTTTAGTCTGGGGCTGATGCATCTCTACCATGGAGCTGAGGAGAGGGGGTAAAGGGCATAGCATTCTCAAAGGCAATTAGATGAGGTCAGGCTCTCAAACACCACGTCTGTTTCTTATAGCTTAAGAAAACTGGCAGAAATATTTATACCAGTCTCTTCAAATATGCCCTTGCTATGACTTCATAAAGAATTAAGGCAACACAAAAACAATGAGAACGATCAAAAGGTTCTATTCCACCCGTCCCTGAGCTGTGCTGTGAACCAGCGAAAATGATTTATTATTTGTTTGTTTGAGACAAGATCTCAACTGTAGCCCTGGCTACCCTGGAATTTATTACATAGATCAAGCTGGCCTTGAACTCACAGATCCTCCTGCCTCTCTCTGACCCTCAAATTTTAGGAATACAGGGACATACCATTGTACTGGCTTGATTTTTATATAGATTCCTAACTTAGTTAAAATGATATAGGGTTAGGTAAGAAATTGAAAGAAGGGGCTGGAGAGATGGCTCAGTGGTTAAGAGCACCGACTGCTCTTCCAGAGGTCCTGAGTTCAATTCCCAGCAACCACATGGTGGCTCACAACCATCTGTAATGGGATCCGATGCTCTCTTCTGGTGTGTCTGAAGTGTCTACAGTGTACTCATAGGCATAAAATAAATAATTCTTTAAAAAAAAAAAAAGAAATTGAAAGAAAGTACCACAGGGACAGGGGGCTCTGATCCTGTTCTTCACACACTGGCAACCCTGTAAAATAAGATAAATTAGCAAGAGGAAAGAATACTTTAAAAAAAAACAAAACACTTTCCTATGACGAGGGAGCCTTCAGAAAACTGGTTTTATGATCAGGCGTGGTAAGGAATGGATAGCCACGCAGAAGTGAACAAGGTTGGACAGCAGGATTTGATGTTTACAGAATTGAGAACCCATCACGGCCTCTGCTCAAGTCTTCCTTGGCAGCTTTAGCATTCTTTCCTCCAAGGAATGGGGCAGGACCCCTGTAGAATGAGCCCCTTCCAGGGAGAAAAGACAGTGCTTTTTCTAGGTTTTAGGGCTTTGGGTGGGGCAGGTGTTTGTTTCTATGGCCTGCCTTGGGGAGAGGAATTCTGGTTTCTATGACTCATTTTGAAGGAGGAAGAGGAACAGAGTACTGGAGGACAGAAGAAAGTCAAAGAGAATTTGCTTCAGAAACTTTTCAGGAAAATGTCAATACATTTTATTTCTTTATTTGTGGGTTTTTGTTTGTTTGTTTGTTTGTTTTTCAAGATAGAATTTCTCTATGTGGCCCTGGCTTTCCTGGAACTTACTCTGTAGGCCAAGTTGGCCTTTAACTCAGACATCTTCCTGCCTCTGCCTCCCAAGTGCTGGGATTAAAGGTGGGTGCTGTCGCCCTGGTGACCCTTCCTTCCTTAAGTTCTTTTTTTTGAGTATTTTGTGGCAGCTATGAGGAATGTTTCTCTGACAGTCCATGATTGATTATAGACTGATAATTTATTAATGATGATTGATTAATAATGTCTGCTATTCCATTCTCTGGCTCTCTGAGTCATAATCCACCAACCAAGACCTTGGACTTCTGTTCTTGGTTTGGTTTTCTTCTGTCTGAGGGTCTCACATTGTAAAGAGTGGTCTTGCTTTGATCTGGTTTGCCTACCTTCCTCAGTACCAGAAGTTGGAATCTTCCATATGTCTCTGTTTATATGGATCTTATAGGAATGCTGATCCCATCCAGACCAGAACTAAATGCCAAAGTACTGCGGGACTCTGGTTTGCTGCCCCCGACCCCCACGAGTACTGTTTCCATTTGCTCAGTCCTATGCTGAGCCTTCCCTAAGTGTTCCCTGCCTCCTCTTTTTCTAATATCCCTCGATATTGAAAACTTCTAATTCAGTTGCATGACTTTTCCTTAGGAGACCCAAATAGAGCACCAATAGCCCAAAGAAACAATTTCGTCAAAGTCCAGCTAGTGGAACCAATGAATTTGTTGGGATTACTCACAGGGGCCCTGGTGGGGGTTACTCACAGGGAATCTTAACCCTGCACCATCATGGATGCATTTGGAGATCAACCTCAATCGACCTTCTTCCTCCCATGTACTCTGAATGTCCAAGAGCATCATAGCTGGGGTAGGATTACATGTGGTTGGGTGGGGCAAGGAGTGAATGGCTGGGATCTCAGGCCAGAGAATGTTACTGGGCCCTATCTTGTGAGGGTCCCTCGTGGTCAATTACACAGCCTTTCTGATTTCAGGGTGGCAGTGGTCATATTGTGCTCAGAGGACAGAGTTGTATTACCCAAATACATCTCAAGTACCCGCCTCTTTCCTAGGCTGTCTATTGCCCTGAGAAGATGACATCATAGATGTCAGCCTCATTTCTCTTCTCACTGAGAACACAGACATGAGACTCTCCCCATGGCGGTTAGAAACCTCCTGTCTCATTCACTGAGAGAACCTGAGGGGTATGAGCCTCGAGGGCAGGGAGGAAGGGACTAGAGCATGCTGAGTGGGTCTTTGGATCTCCAGTCCCCTTCTTCACTGTTGTAACAGACAGGATTAGCTATGGTCAGAGTAGGAATCAGGTATGTTTAACCAGCAGTGTTTGAACCCAGACCTAGGCTGCCTTCCTTGAGATCGACTCCCATCATTCTTTGCTCTCTTCCCCTTCTCCTCCTCATCTCCCTCCTCCTTCTCCTCCTCTTCCTTTTCCTCTTCCTTCTCTTCCTTCTCCTTTTCCTCCTCCTCCCCCTTCTCTTCCTCCTCCTCCCCTTCTCCTCCTCTTCTTCTTCTTTCTCCTCTTTCCCCTCCTCTTTTTTCATCCCTTCTCTCTCTTCCCCCCCCCATTATTCTCTCTCCCCTTCTTTCTCTCCCAGAACCTAGGGCTTTGTATTTTTCCCCCTTCTTTTCTTATCCCTTCTTTTTGTTCTCTCCTGTTCCTCTTTCTCCTTTACAGGTTCCTTTATTTTTATGTACATGTCTGTGTACTAGGCCCATTTCTGATGCCTACCGTGGTCCAAAAAGAAAGATCCCCTGGAACCATAGTTACAGGTAATTGGTTGTGAGCCACCATGTGGACGCTGGGAGCTGAACCCCTGTTCTTCATAAGAGCAGCAACTGCTATTAACTATTGAGTTGTCTTTCCAGCCCCATGTTATGATTAATTTAGCTGTTTCTTCACCAATGAGTGTTTATTCCAGTGCACATGGTTTGTGCATGCATGGATCCGCAGAACAGATTACTGGAATAAGAATATGAACATTTAAATATGCACTGCCTGATTGTCTGGCAAAAACACTTTCTAAACTTCACAAACCTGCCAGTCGTAAATGAAACTTCTTTTCATAGTCTAACCAACAATGGATATTATTTTATGTTTTCTTCAATATGGGAACAAAATAACATTGAGTATTTTATTTTGGTCTTTTTCAAGACAGAATCTCACTATTAGCTCTGGCTGTCCTGGAACTCACATTGAGTATTGTTTTAATTCTAAGCTTTATGATTACTGACAACTTTGGGGAGATCTTGTTTTTATTATTTGTTTCTTCCTTATTTAATATTTGTATTCCCCTCATTTCCCATTGGCTTGTTCTAAATGTATCTGTATGTGTTAATTATCAATATCCTGTTCTATATGCTATGCATTTCCCCATCTATTAGCTTTTGTTTGATAATATAAAACTTTTATGTATTTATCCATATGTATTGATTCTATTTATTTATTTACTTATTTATTAATTTTGAATTGTGTTTATGTGTTTGTGCTGTGGAGCCAGGGTTACAGGCCCAGGTGCCTGTGTGGAGTGAACACTTATGAGACTCAGTTGTCTCCTCCACCATGTGGGCCCTGAGGGGCACACTCAAGTAACCAGACATGGTAGCAACAGTCTATCTAGTGAGAAGAGCTACAGGCTCCATTGTGGTTGTTTGGTTTGTTTGGAGACAAGGTTTGATTAGGAGACACTGGCTGGCCTGGAACTCACAGAGATCTGCCAGCCTCTGCCTCCTGAGTGCTGGGATAGAAGGCATGTGCCACCAACTCAAGTTGTTACTGATTTTATTTTCTACATTCATTATTTTATGTGGATGAATGTTTTGCCTGCATGTATGTGTCACATACATGTAGGTGCATCACATGCATGCCTGGTGCCTGCAGAAGTCAGCAGAGGGCATCAGACCCTGGGACTGAAGGTACAGGTGGTTGTGAGCTGCCGTGTGGGTGCTGGGAATTGAACTTTCGACCTCTGCAAGAGCAGCCAGTGTGCTGTTCAGTCCCATGTGTTGTTTTTGTTTGTTTGTTTACATTTTTTCTGCTTAGCCCTCACTGTCCTGGAACTTGATTTGTAGACCAGGCTGGCCTCAAACTGAGAGATCCTCCTGTCTCAGTCTTCCCAGTGCTGGGATTAAAGGCATGCAACACCAGCTTAGGTGTTGGTCTTTAAAGCAGCATTTCTTTGGCTAAATCCCAACCCAAACTACAGATTGTTTTTGCTGTGAGCAGCAGCTGAGACTTACGTCATTTTTCTAACCCTATATAAGTTTCTTGAAACTTATTAAAAGAATGTGAGGTCCAGGGGTCATCTAGAGATTAGGGCAAAGTTTATACTCAGAAGGAGGGTTGGGTATCAGGGAAGGGGGCTTCCACCTGTCTGTCTGTTTTCCTTGGAAGTCTCCCTTTCCACTGCTGTGGAAACTGTCTTTTACTTCTTAAGTAATTCTGGGTTTTCTTTGTTGTTGTTGTGTGTGCATGTGTCATGTGTGAGTGCACATGTGTGGATACAGGTGTGTGTGTGTGGGTGTGGAGGCTGGAGGCTGATGCCCAGTGTCTTCTATCGTTCCTCTCCACCTTGTCTTTTAAGGCAAGGTCTCTCATGAACCCAGCTCACTGACTGACTGGACTGACTGGCCAGTGAACTCTTAGGATCTGTTTATCTTCCTCTGCCTCCCTCAGGATGAGGGCTTCAGAGGTGAGTAAGCACACCTAGCTTTTTACATAGATGCCAGGAATGCGTGCTCAGGTCCTTATGCTCATGCTGCCTGTGCATTACTGACAGAACCAGTTCCCCAGCGCCAAGACTCCACAAAGTGCTAACTGAGCTCTGCTTTTCATTCCAAGCAAAGCTGTTGGAATGAAAAGAATTACACAGTTCCTTCTCTCTGTCTGCCTGCCTGCCTGTCTGCCTGTCTGTCTGTCTGTCTCTGTCTCTGTCTCTGTCTCTGTCTCTCCAACTTCAATTCCTTTCCAGTTTCTGCCTCCCTCTGGATACCTCCCCAGTTCTTTTAGAGTATTTATTATATATATCTCGGTAGTTTTAACAAGAATGTCAAACACTTAGCCATTGGTAGAAATGAAACCTGCTTAGCCTGCTTGTGTTTCCTCTTGGGTTACAAACAAAGGTAGTCTTGGTATGCCTAATAAGTAAAGAGATGAGCATTGGGTTGGGGATTTAGCTCAGTGGTAGAGCGCTTGCCAAGCAAGCGCAAGGCCCTGGGGTCGGGCCCCAGCTCCAAAAAAAAAAAAAAAAAAGAGAGAGATGAGCATTGCTCATGGAGCATGGGTATAAACTTGAGGCACTGGAACTGTCTTTCTCCAGAGAGGAGTATAGTTAACTTCTAGTGCAGGCAAGAAAGAGGAAGCCCCCTTCAGGAAGGAGCAAGATGACTCAACATTGGCTTCACAGGTACAACTTTATTTTGAGTTTTAAACTACGAATTCCATTTCCTCGACAAACACAGGACTCAGCATGCTTTGTATCTCTTACGAGAGTTTTGATGGTTGGTGTCTTGCAAAGGATTTATACATTTAGTTAAGGGGTGGAAATCCTGGGCCAGTCTGTTTGTCAAATGTCCTTATCTGGATTCTTAGCATATCTTTCATTACTGATGTAACTGTGTCTTCTCTCCTTGTAGTCTGGGCCATTTGGGGTAGAAATTGATGAATGCTAATGATCTTTGCCAAGGCCTGCTTGTATTCACGTCTGATCAATTTCTGTCTTCAGCTTTATTGCCTTCCGTTCATACATGTATTCTTCCCATCTACTTGATTTGCATTTAACTTGATCCTCTTTTTCTCTTTGTTAAGTGGGAGCTTAGATCATTAATGTGCTGTTTGGTCCTCTGTTTTGATGTAGGTACCTGATGCCATCGGCTCCACATAACTGTTCAGTATGTTAGTTACATCTCTCATTGCTGGGGCAAAATCCCCGACAAGAAGCAACATTTTTTAATTGAAAAATATATTTTGTCATACAATATATTCTGATCATGCTTTTCCCTGTCTCTTTTACCAGTTTCTCTCCACTCATATCTTTTCTTCTCTCTCTCTTTAGAACACAAACCAGTGAACAAATTCAAATGTGCTCCTCCCCCTCCCAAAAAAGAAACATACAAAACAAACCCAAAACCACAAAACCAGATATCATAATATACAAGCAAAAGACCAATAAGACAGAAAAAAAAAAGCCCAAACAAAGCAATATTGAGAGCTGGAGAGATGGCTCAGTGGTTAAGAGCACTGACTGCTCTTCCAGAGGCCCTGAGTTCAATTCTTAGCAACCACATGGTGGCTCACAACCATCTGTAATGGGATCTGATGCCCTCTTCTGGTGTGTCTGAAGACAGCAACAGTGTACTCACATACATAAGAAAGAAAGAAAGAAAGAAAGAAAGAAAGAAAGAAAGAAAGAAAGAAAGAAAGAAAGGAAGGAAGGAAGAAAGAAAGGAAGGAAGGAAGAAAGAAAGGAAGAAAGAAAGAAATATCAAACAACAGGTCTATAAAAATACCACTGAGTTCATTTTGTGTCAGCCACTAACTACTGGGCATGAAGCCTGCCTTGTATGATTAGTATATCCCTTGAGACTTCAATTGAGAAAACTAACTTTTTTTTCTTTGTAAGAGGGTATCAATTGTAGTTTCTTGGTTAGGTGGTAGGAAACCCCGTCCACTTTCCCTTCTCAACATTGGAACCCTGACTAACTTGAGCCTGTGCAGGCCCGGCACATGCTACTACAGTCTGTGAGTTCATGTGTGTGTCAGTCTGTTGTGTCTGGAAGACCTATTTCCTTGAAGTCATCTCCCCCCTCTGGCGCTTACAGTAATCACTCCATCTCCTCTTCTTCGTAGCTTCCTGAGCTCCAGGGGAAGGGTTTTGATGAAGACATCCTATTTGAGATGAGCGCTCCAAAATCTCTTACTCTTCTGCACACTGTTCAGGTGTGGGTCTCTGTGTTCATTTCCATCTACTACAAGAGGAAGCTTCTTCGATGATGGCTGAGCACTACCACCCCATCAGTGTAGCAGAACATCACTAGGTATCATTTTATTGTTGCGATCCTTTAGCAGAACAATACTATTTAGTTTTCCCTTGGAGTCGTGACCCTATCCAGTCTCAGGTTCTTGGTCACCCAAGCAGTGTCAGGCATGGGCTCATCTTGTAGAGTGGGCCTTGAATCCAATCAGAGAGTGATTAGTCACCCTCACAATATTCGTGCCACTATTGTGCCAGCATATCTTGCGGGCGGGTCACTGTTGCAGACTGCAGGATTTGTGGCCGGGTTGACAGTTACCTTTCTCCTTTGGTAGCATGCAGAGTACATTCTAGTACCATGAACACTGGTCAGCAAGGATGAAGGCTGTAGTCTAGGCATCAGACAGACTTCCCTGTGTTCAAATAAGTGTTGTCTTCAGCAATAGGGTGTTGCCATCAGCTTGTGGAGAACCCAGAGATGTTTAGGTGTTTCCCAGGGACTCTTTGGCCACCCACCCACCTAGATGTAGTCCGTTACGGCACTGGAGGTTTTGTGCGATGGTGAGAGATGTCTAGTTGGGGCATTGTCTTTCCCTGATGAGGAACAACTTAAGGGCTGGTGAGATGGCTCAGGTAAAGCCTGGTAATTGGTGTTTGAGCCCCAGGATTCCCATAGTGAAAGGAGAAAACAGACTTCTGCAGATTGCTCCTTCCTACTATAAACAAACAAAACAAAGTTAAGAACTTAAAAAAAAATCAACTTAAGCTAGGAAGTATTTATTTCAGGAGATGCGGTTCCACCACAATGAAGAAGTCATCGAGGCAGGAGCTTGAGGTATCTGGTCACGTTGCATTTGCAGTCAAGAAGCAGAGAGACATCAGGTCTCTTCCTCCGTTTTATTCAGTGTAGGACCCCAGCCCACAATGAAGACGAGTTTTCCCATCTCAAATAACCTAACCTGGATAATCCCTCGCCCACGTGCCTAAAGACTTGTCTCCTACGTGAGTTTATATCTGGTCAAATTGGCAATCAATATTATCCATCACAAACTTCATTCAATAAATGTTGATATACTATCTTTATTTTAGTTGTATTTTATTTTATTTTCGTCTTTTTTTTTTTTTTTTTTCCAAGACAGGGTCTCAATATTTAGCTGTGGCTGTCCTGGCACTCACTAAGACCAGGCTGGCCTTGAACTTACAGAGATCTACCTGCCTCTGCCACCACACCTGGAATATTAAATGTGTCAAATTCAGTTCCTTGGGGATTCTAGGAGTCAAATTCCGGCTGTGCTCTCTTGGCCAGCTGAACTACATATCACTGGCACCTCAATGTGAAAGACCTAAAACTTTCCCTTGTGACTAAACATGTCCCTTATAAGTGTACGGCTCCCTTCTGAACCAAGAGATTTTTCAATTATTTTCCTGATAGTCAAATTTTGTTTAGGTTTTTTTTTTTTATCCCAGTCTGCTAATAATCTTTCCTTTGATTCTATTCTAATATAACAAAACACTTTGTATAAATTTAATTATTTTAAAGTTAGTAAATTGTTTTTATTTTTGTTTTTGTTTTGGAAAAGAATGTATATTGGTCTGGTGCTAGGAGGAATAGCCTTTAAAACCAATTAGAGGCCGGCTTGGTCTGCACAGCAAAGCTAGCCAAGGTGGCATAGTGAAACTTTTTAAAACAAACAAACAACAACAGTAACAACAACAACAACAACGGTAACAAAAACAACCAGGGTGGTGGTGCCCTGTGCCTTTAATCCTCAGCACTTGGGAGGCAGAGGCAGGCAGATCTCTTTGGATTTGAGGCCAGCCTGGTCTACAGAGCTAGTTCAGGACAATCCAGGCTACAAAAAGAAACCCCCCTTTTGAAAAAGAAAACAAACAAAAAAACAAACAAAAAACCCCAACACAAGAACAAAAAGATTTACAATTCAATTAGGATTAGAACAAGTCTGTTGACAGTGTTGTCGATAATCTTTGTGATTTATTTTTTGAGACAAGGTCTCACTGTGTAGCCCAGGGTTTCCTATGCTGACCTGAAACCTGCAATTCCGCCCCACCCCCCACCCCAGCTGCTGGGATTACAGCCAGGTTTTTTATGCCTGGCCCCATCTTCTCTCTCTGTCTCTGTCTCTGTCTTTCTCTCTCTCTCTCCCTCCCTCCCTCCCTCTCTCTTTCCCCTCTCTTGCCTACTTATTTTTGTACTAAGAAAATGTTGAAATCTCCAAGTATAATTGTGGACTGTCTATTTAATTCTTTAAAATTCTACCCAACCTTGTCTTGTTTATTTTTTAATCCCTTAGTATGCATCATGTGTTCTTGGTGAGTTGACTCCTTTATCCTTATGTGACATTCTTCTTAAGGTGATTTCTCTTGTTCTGGTCTACTTGACAACATGCTGAATAGTTTTATGTCAGCCTGACACAAACCGAAGTCATTTGAGAAGAGGGAGCCCTTTGTAAGAAAATACCTCCATGAGTTTGGGCTGTAGGTGTAGGGCATCTTCTCATGTACTGATTGAAGTGGGAGAGTCCAGCCATTGTGGGTGGTACCATCCCTGGGTCCTGGTTCTATCAGAAAGTAGTCTGAGCAAGCTGGCAGGAGAAACCAGTAAGCAGCACTCATCCACAGTTCCTGCCTCCAGATTTCTGCCCTGACTTCCTTAAACATTGGACGACAATATTCAATGATGATCCAAATAAATTCTTTCTTCCCCAAGTTGCTTTGGTCATGGTGCTTCACCACAGCAATAGTAACCTTGAATAAGAGAGACAGTAATTCAGTGGCTCTAGTGTTCTTTCATTAGAATCTGTGCGGCATATCTTTCCCCGTTATTCTCCCTGGCTTATAGTAGGTTTCTTGCAGACAGAATGTAGTTGGTCTTGCAGCTTTTAAAAATGTTGCCTGATGGGGTTGGGGATTTAGCTCAGTGGTAGAGCGCTTGCCTAGCAAGTGCAAGGTCCTGGGTTCAGTCCCCAGCTCCAAAAAAAAGAAGAGAAAAAAGAAAGAAAAAAGAAGAAAAAGAAAAAGAAAAGAAAAAAAATGTTGCCTGACGATCTTTACATGGTATTTAGACTGTGCACCTTAATGAAACTATTAAAACAATCTAATTAAAATACAGCATTTTGTTAGCTATTTTATTATATATAATACATATATATTCACATATATATGGTTTATTAGAGTGGCTAACAGGCTATGGTATAGCTAGTTCAATAATGGCTGTCTACCAATAGAAGTCCAAGAATCCCGTAGTTGTTTAACCCACTAAGTGTTTCAGTTGGTCTTCAGTGTATACTTGAATCCCATTAGAGTAATGAACTTGCTACTGAGAGGGAAAGCAGACAAACAACAAGAGCTTTCTTCTTCCTTGTCTTTCTATAGGCTGCCAAGAGAATGCATGACCCAGATTAAAGATGTGTCTTTCCGCCTTAAGTGATTAAAAACCACTCCCTGGGGACTGCAAACAGGATGTAAAGTAAATGGATGAATGAATGAATGAATGAATGAATGAATGAATGAATGAATAGGAAAAAAGATCCCCCACCAAACAGATATACCCAGCTACTTGGGTTAATTCTGGATATAGTCAAAGTCAAATTGACAATAGTGGGTAGTTGACACAGTGCCTGTGTGTGTGTGTGTGTGTGTGTGTGTGTGTGTGTGTGTGTGTGTGTGTGTGTGTGTGTGTGTGTATGAATGCATGTGCCTTGGTGCATGTGTAGAGGCCAGAGGGCAACTTGCAGAGATGGGTTCTCTCCTCTGTCTTCAGGCTTGGCTGCACACCAGATCATCTCATTGGTCCTCATATACTTATTTTCAAGACAGTCTTACTGTGTAGCCCTGGCTAGCCTAGCCTAGAATTTACTTTGTAGACAAGGCTGGCCTCAAAGTCAAAGAGATCCCCTTGCCTCTGCTTCTGTGTCTGAACTAGCATATTTTTAAAAATTTTCTGGAAGCTTGCGTGCTTTTGCATGTTGAAATGTGGGTGCATTCATGCTACAGCACACATGCAGAGGTCAACCTTAGATATTAGTCTTGCCTTCCACTTTGTTGTTTATTTCCCACAGGCTTGCTGGTCTGTGAGCTTCTGGGGATTCTCCTGTCTCCACTTCCCATCTCACCCTTGGATGCTGGATCGAAGCTGCTCACACTACATGTTCAGCTTTCACATGGGTTCTGCGGATTTGATCTCAGATCCTCATTCTTGCTAGGCAAGCGCTTTTACCCACTGAACCACCTCCCTAGTACCTTAAGATTCTCTAGGAAAAAAACTTGATGTTTGCCCTGTTTGTTTGCTGACTTATTTATCTTATGTGTGAGTGCTCTGCTGCATGTACACCTGCACACCAGAAGAGGGCATCAGATCCCTTTATAGATGGTTGTGAGCCACCATGTGGGTGCTAGGTATTGAACTCAGGGCCTGTGGAAGACCAAGCCAATGCTCTTAACCACTGAGCCATCTCTCCAGCCTTGTCTGCTCTATCTTAAATTACATATATTTGACTGATAGCCATCTATTTTCAAATAGTATTATTGTTTAAGTCTAGATGTGATGTGTCCCCAAGAGTGTTAGGGCTCGGTGTCCATGAGGTAGAGATATTTGTGGCACTTCTAGAAACTTGAGGGGATAGGACATCACCAAAGGAATTTGCTAGATCACTAGAGAGTATGGGTCCTAGGGAGCGTGTTGGCCCTGGGCTTCTCTATGCCTCATCCTGCTTCTTGTTACCATGAGGTAACACTGACCACACACTCCTGCCCCTATGACATCCTGTGACCATGACCATAGAGTAAACCCTCTGAAAGTAGGAGCCAAAATAAAAAGTCACACCCACTCTTTACCTCATTCTCTCAGGCATCTTGAGAAAAGTAACAATTATATAGGTACAGTAGGAAGTTCACAGGCAGCGTACTGCTCACTCTATGTAGTATTTTGTCAAATATACATGCACTGTAAACCTACAGTATATTGCATTTTCTCTTTACTCTAATCAACACTATTTCCATTCTTACCTCTTTCTGTAGATTATAGGTTGTAATTTCTTCTACCTAAATACGTATACTGTGTCCTTAGTGTGAAATATGCGGGTAATAAGTTTTCTGAATAGAAACGTCATCATGTCTCCTGGCTGCTTGGAAGGTATTCTCACTAGGTAGATCGCTCTGGGTTGACAGGCCTTCCCCCTAATATTTTGAAAGAGATGACAGTCGGGGCCCTGTCTTGTGTCATTTCTGCTGAGGGATCTGCGGTCCTCCTCTTTGTACCTCTATGTGTAGCATGGCTTTTATCTCTGGCTGCCTCTGTGATTCAAGTTTTTCTTTTCATCTTTGTTAGCAGTTTGAATATGACATTTTATCTCTTTTCGTTTTTATTTTTTTGTGTGTATATGTGTGCCATTGCACACCCGAGGAGGATATCGGGTGTCCTGTTCTATGCTGTCCCCCTGACTCCCTTCAGACCAGGGTCTTTCACTGAAGCTAGAGCTAGACTGTCAGCCAGCAAGGCCCACTGATCCTCCTGTCTCACCCACACACAGTGCTCGCTTTACAGGCGTGTGTGGTCATGCCAGGCTTTTTAATGTGGGAACTGGAGATTCAAACTCAAATTCTCACATCCAGACTGCAAGCACTCTTACCCAGTGAGCATTTCCCCAACCCAACTCTCTCTCTGCGTCTGTCTGTCTCTCTCTCTCCTCTCTCTCTCTCTCTCTCTCTCTCTCTCTCTCTCTCTCTCTCTCTGTCTCCTTCTCCATTCCCCTCCCCCTTTCTCTTCCCCTTTCCTCCTCCCTTCTCTTCTTTCAGTATTTTCTTTGCTGTCATCTGCTGTCCTTGGGTCTATGGTTTCTCCTTTCTTGTCTTTTATTGATTTGGAGGCTAGTCCCAGCCATTATCTCTTCAAGTACTTCTTAGGACTCTTTTCTTCTTTCTCTTATATTTCCAGGAATCTAACTCACGGCTGTTAGGCCATGTGATACTGTCCCACAGCTGCGGGTCTCAGTCCTTTTACCCTTTCCCTGCAGCATTCAGTGGGCTTACAAGGCTTTAACTCCACTTCCATGTCAGAACTCTGTGGTGGCGTGGTCATATATTTTCCTTCTACAGATGTTCCAATCCCCACACCACATGTGTATTGTTGTTGTTCCAGACAAATTAAACATACTAACCAGTTTCCTTCATTCCACCTCATAGTCTCGTACATCCATCTGGGACCACTTTCCAGATTGAGGAACAGTTGTATTGTTTCAGGGTCTCTCTGCAGCTCTGGCTGTCCTGGAACTCACAGAGATCAAAGATCTGCTTCCCTTCCAAGTGCTGGGATTAAGGTGTGCCTTCACCACCATGCCTGGCAAGGAAGTATTATTTAATTTGAAAAACTGCTATCGGGGCTGGGGATTTAGCTCAGTGGTAGAAAGCTTACCTAGGAAGCACAAGGCCCTGGGTTCGGTCCCCAGCTCCGAAAAAAAGAAAAAAAAAAAAAAACTGCTATCAATGAAAAAATTCAACTTTTATTTATTTCCTGTCTTGATGTTTGTTTGTTTGAGAAAGGGTTTCTCTGTGTATCCCTAGCTGTCCTGGAACTTGCTCTGTAGACCAGGCTGGCCTTGAACTCACTTCTGCCTCCCAAGTGCTGGGATTAAAGGCATTTGCCCCACAGTTAGGCTCTGAAGTGCTGTCACTTTGGCTTCAGTTTTGAAGGGTATTTTTGTCTTGTGTAGCACTCTAGCTTGTCAGGCAGGTTTAGAATTCTCATTGTCCTGTCCTCTGGCTTCTGAGGTTTCTGTGGAAAGTCCTCTCACTGCCATTCTAAGCCAGTGCTTCATCCTGAGGCTTGATGAAGCTCCTATGTCTTGAGGTACTCTCTTCAACTGTTTTGAAAACCAAAACAAACCTAGCCCTTGTCTTTGGATGCTCATGTGTATGTTTGTTTGTGGAGGCCAGAGAGAACTGTCACGTGTCTCTTGGTCACCCCCACCTTATTTTTTGAGAAAAGGTCTCAAGGCATCTCATAGCTCACAAATACAGGTACACACCCACTCTTTACATGGTGCTGAGTCCAAACTCAACCTTCACGCTTGCCTGACAAGCACTTTATTGATGGCACCGTCTCTCTAGCCCCTTCAATATCTTCAGCTATTTCTCCTACACTATTTTCTCTCTTTCTAGGACAATGATTACACAGTTATACCTATCTGAATATTTACTTCTGACCCTTCCCATTGAGAGATCAGAGCTTGGGTTTAGACTTCATCTTAGAGAACATGACCTAAGGTTGAACTCAGTTAACCAACCAGCACCTAGTATCACTTTCCAGGTTACTCCCCAACAAGCCTGCCCCTGGCATTTTAAAGGGAACAAAATTCCATAACAGCCCCCCCATTAGATGTGTGCCAGGCTAGAACCCCCCCTTGCTTGTTTGCTTACCTCTATGAATGCTTCATCTTTCCATTCTGCTTTGTCAGGGTCAGCATGGGCCCAAGCTCGGGCTTGAATAAAAAGACTATAGTGCGATTGCATCTGAATCGGTTCGCCAGTGGTCTCTGGGTGGAATGGGTACTAGATCATCTCATAGTCTGTTAGCTGCATGTAGACTATTAGTATCCCACTAAAGAGGGAGAGTTGTTTTTGCTTTTGAAACAGTAGCCATTGAACTCAGGGACTATACCCATGTTAGGCAAGTGTCGTAGCATTGAGCTATACTCCCAGCCCCTAAAAGTTTTTAAGTTTTCTGACTTCTTTTATCTTTTACAATATTTTGTACATATCCTTATTTTCATGACACGATGCTTAGAAATTTTAAATGTTTGCTGAAAACTTTCATTTTGTCCATTTTTTCTATGACTTTATTTAATAGAATTCATTATTTTGAGATCATCGTCTTGCCATTCCCTTTGTGAATGAAGCGTCTACTTCATGTGTGGGTTGTTTCAATTGCCCTTGTTATGGATTATGAATCCCATTTAAGTTAGGTCACACATAGACAGGTGAAGAGTTGGCCACGCCCATCTTAGACGGATGGTATGGGGGTTGGATTGCTTCAGATGTTCAGGGGTGGAGCGGGGTTAAGGCTTCCTGCCCGTCCTGTGGTTCTGGCCCTCATGGGCTTCTCTGACAGAGAGAGTAGACAACCTTTACTACCTCAGCAATGAAAGACTGGATTCTCTCCACTGGAATTCGGGCTTAGATCTTTAACTTTTACGTGGCGAGCATCAATGGTTCTAACAGTCCACCTCCCCGACCCCCAAGCACAATGAAACTGAATTTCAGTCCCTCTCTTCCAGAAGTTCCTGGCTCAATCACTCAACTTCCTATATAATCCCTGTAATCTTAATGCTACTGGGCAGTGATGGCGCACACCTTTAGTCCTGGTGCTCGGGAGGCAGAGGCAGGTCGACCTCTGAGCTTGAGGAGACAGAGCAAGTTCCAGGACAGCCAGGGCTACACAGAGAAACCCTTTCTCAAAAAACAAAGTAAAACAATCTTAATGGGAAACACTAGCCTGTGCCTGGATGTAGCGTGTAGTTTCTACTACCCCACTTTAAGCTCTGGGCCGACTGCCCGACCAGCCACTACCTGGTTCCCTTGGATCCGCGGATGAAAGACACACACACACACACACACAACTCATTTTAAACCTGCCTTACGGCTCAGTGGCTGGGTTCTTCTAATCCTCCTGCGGCTAGCCTGTCTTTTCCTTTACTCCTTGCTCAACACTCGAAATCTGCCCTTAGCTTAGTTGCATTTCTGGGGAAATTTCTGCCTGGGGAAGGGGCCAATGGCCACTTCACCCAAGATCTCATGTGGCTGGTAATTCTCCTTTCGAAGCATGGTAAATCCCTTTCCTCCTCTTGTGTTTCCTAGCCTGCCTGTGGGAACCTGGAAGTCCCGCCTCTTCCAACCAGCCATTTCCAATCAAAACATCGGAACTTCTCCCTACACCCAGGTTTTCTGAAAGAACAACAAATGTTCTTTCTTGACAAGCCATCTCTGCTGTCCCTCCTATCTTTCTTTTCAAGAGTCAATGTGCTCTTTTAAAGAAAAGTTTTTATTGATTCTTTGTGGCTTTTACTTCATCCACCCAATCCCTTAGTATCTTCTCTCTGCCCTTATAACTTTCCCTCAAAAGAAAATAAAAACAAAAAACCAAGAAGCCCACAAAGCATAAAAAGAAAACATCTAGTTGTAGAAGCTGTAGTAGTGTGTCGAGGTATATTTTTTGTCTACACATCTTGCAAATGTTCATTGCAATGGTATATCTTTTGTCTACACATCTTTACTTGCAAATGTTCATTGCAATGAGTCATCTGTCTGGTCCCAGGCCTCTGGCTTTTGCTACACTATCAATTCTGGATCCTAATCCAGACTCCTCTCAGATATTCTGTGTTGCCCTGTGTCATGGAGACCCTGCAGCTTTGGATTTGCAAGACTGGCCCCTTCACACGCTCCATAGGTGGGGTAGATTTGGGGTGGACCAACTCAGAGCCCTGGATCTAGGCCTGAGTAGTAGCTGAGTTGGTCAGCCCACCTCCTCTCACCTTCACACACTGCAGCAACTGGCAAGGGGCAGTTGGCTCTCATGACCTCAGGGCTGGCTCACCTGCACCCACACTACCAGAGCCAACTCGACTGTGTGCTCAGCCCAGATGTGGGGCCCACCCTGCAGAGTGTTGTAGCTGGTAAGATGTGAAGCCATCTCTCCTGCGTGCTGCAGCCAGCCAGTGAGGGCCTGGGCCAGTTCTGCACAACCCCTAGATACCAATGTGGTCCCAGGTAGCAGTCCAGACATCCACATGGTCTTTAGTGGTATCATGAGGCATGGACATTGACACAAACCCCTGCTGCTGCATGGTCACTGACCCAGACATGGCTCTTAACAGCATCATGGGCTGGGATTTCACCGTGGCCTCAGGTGGCAGGGCAGGCTACTCACGATAGGCTGTTCCTCCCACCCTCAAGTCTCCAGTGCCCTCTATTTTCATAAAGCTCAAACTGTCCCACTTCTGCTTCTCCCCCACCTGTCCAACACACACTTGCACATTGTAGCGGCTTCTGCTCTGGGTGATGCACGCAGCTGCAGGGCCCCTGTGTGACCTCATTTGTCTACACTATGTGGTGTGTAGACAGGCAGGCCTCTGGGAGTCCTCCCTAACCTGTACTGCAAGGTTGTGTCCAGTGTGTTTTCAATAAAAAGAAAGCTTTGCGTCCCCATCTTTCCATTCCAGGACTCAACCCACCAAGAGAAACAGCTGTAATGCATTTGTGATGTGTGTGTGTGTGTGTGTGTGTGTGTAGCAGGGGTTGTTTTAGTTGTTTTGTATTTTGGTTTTGGTTTTTGGTTTTCCAAGACAGAGTTTCTATGTGTAGCCCTGGCTGTCCTTGAACTCACTCTGTAGACCAGGCTGGCCTTGAGTTCACAGTGATCTGCCTGCCTCTGCCCCCTGGGTGCTGAGATTGAAGACATACGAAGACACTGCCTGGAGTGATTTTGTGGTTTTCAAAGTAGCTCTTCTGTAAGATGTAATGCACGTTATCTTAGTTAGGGTTTTACTGCTGTGAACGGACACCACGACCAAGACAACTCTTATAAGGTCAACGCTTAGTTGGGTCTGGCTTACAGTTCAGAGGTCAAGTCCATTATCATCAAGGTGAGAGCATGATAGTGTCTAGGTGGGTATGGTGCACGTAAAGCTTAGAGTTCTACCTCTTCCTCTGGAGGCTCCTAGGGGAAGACTGGCTTCAAGGCAGCTAGGATGAGGGTTTTAAGACCCAAGTCCACAGTGGCACACCTATGCTGACATGGCCCCATAGCAAGAGTGTGTCTGAGAAAATACCTTCCCCCCAGTCTTTTTTGCTAAGACAGTTTGACTACAGTGGGGTTCCATTCTCTTAATGATACTGGAAGAATCTGACACGTGGATGAAACTGAAACCATCAGCATTAAAACACAAAGCCATTCCTTCACCACAAGTTGATTCTTTCTGTTCTTCTGTAGTCAGTCCCCAACTCTTCCCCTGGCCTTGGATAAACATTGTTCATGTCACTATAGTTTTGCCTTTTCTAGAATTTTCTATAAACGCAGATACATTGTCTTTTATGTTCGATTCCTTTCATTTATCATAGTTTTGGATTCAGACATTTTTATGTCTATTATTCTGTTACTTGTTCTGGTGATCTCAGCTGTGACCATATAGTAATTCATTTTTTTTTTCATTCATAAGCTGGTGGACATCTCGTTTGCTTTCAAATGGGGGTTATGAATAACCATGAACATTTGCATACCAACACTTGCGTGAGCAGATGCTTTTCTTTCTCTCGGGTAAGTTCCTGGAAGAGAGTGACTATATTGCCAGATAAGTGTAGTTTTATCCAGTAAGGATGACCTTACTGGCATCTTCACAATTTTACCTTTCTATCAGCAACCTATAAGGGTTCTAGTCACTCTATGTCCTTGCCAACACTTGGTATTGTCAGGTCTTTTTAGATTTACTGTGTCATGGCATGTCCTTATAATTTTAATTGTATTTATGAAATGACACTAAATTATGTTTCTATTAATTGTATTTATGTAACTGTGTCTTAGGTAGGGTTTTACTGCTATGAACAGGCATCATAACCAAAGCAACTCTTTTTTTTTAAAGATTTATTTGTTTATTTTATTTATATGAGTACTCTGTTGCTCCCTTCAGACACACCAGAAAAGGGCATCAAATGCCATTGCAGATGGCTATGAGCCACCATGTAGTTGCTGGGAATTGAACTCAGGACCTCTGGAAGAGCAGTTAGTGCTCTTAACAGATGAGCCATCTCTCCAACCCCTACCCAAAGCAACTCTTAAAAAGAACATTTTATTGGGGCTGGCTTACAGGTTCAGAGGTTCAGTCCATTATGACCAAGGCAGGAGCATGGTAGCATCTAGGCAGGCATGGTTCAGGAGGAGCTGAGATTTCTACATCTTTATCTGGAGGATGCTAGCAGAATACTGACTTCCAGACAGCTAAGAGGAAGCTCTTAGAGCCCACTCCTTACCGTGACACACCTATTCCAACAAGGCCACACCTTCTCATAGTGCCACTTCCTGGGCTGAGCATATGTAAACCAACACAAAGTATAACCATTTACAATTTTCTGTGAGACATCTCAAAATTATTGATCATTTTTGTTGTTTTTTCTTGTCTTATCATCACATTGTAAAGATCCTTAATATATCTTGGACCCACCCCTCCTCATTTATGTTTTTTTGAAATTCTTGCTTTACTTTTATTTAATAACAATATTATAATTTTCATATGTGTGCACATATATACATGCTGTGGCATAGTGTAGAGATCAGAGGACATGTTCTACCTTGTTAGGCTATCCCTGACTGTACATTTGTCCCAGGTCATTTGTATTGCCTGTTACATAGGACTCTGTAACATGGTGAAAGCATGATTTATTTATCTACCCTCTGTGGGATTATTAAGACTAGATATTCTCAGGCTGGAGAGATGGCTCAATGGTTAAGAGCACTGGCTGCAACCAGAGCTTCAGGGGACTAAGCACACTACCTAAAGACTATACATGGACTGACCCTGGACTCTGACCTCATAGGTAGCAATGAATATCCTAGTAAGAGCACCAGTGGAAGGGAAGCCCTGGGTCCTGCTAAGACTGAACCCCAGTGAACTAGACTGTTGGGGGAGGGCGGCAATGGGGGAGGTGGGGAGGGAACACCCATAAGGAAGGGGGGGGGGAGGGGATGTTTGCCCGGAAACCAGGAAAGGGAATAACACTCGAAATGTATATAAGAAATACTCAAGTTAATAATAATAATAAAAAAAAAGAGCACTGGCTGCTCTTCCAGAGGTCCTGAGTTCAATTCCCAGCAGCCACATGGTGGCTCACAACCATCTGTGATGGAATTCAATACCCTTCTTCTGGTGTGTCTGAAGACAGCTACAATGTATCATATACCTAAAAAAATAAATAAATAAATAAATAATTCTTTAAAAAAAAGACTAGATATTCTCTGTGTTTTGCTCTCATAGTCAGTCTGCCATGAACCCTCTTGCTTCCTTCCTTACACATGTACATGTTCTCTAATCCACACTGAAAGAGCACAGAGTTGTACACCTTGACATTTCTTCCAACTTTCTCTTTAGCCCTATTTATCTTACTATTTCCCTAATGTGCTAACTTTCACATTTGAGTACTTATTTTCAATTTCCAAGATTATGCTGGGCGATGGTGGTACACACCTTTAATCCCAGCACTCGGGAGGCACAGGCAGGTGGATCTCTGAGTTTGAGGCCAGCCTCTGGTCTATGGAGTGAGTTCCAGGACAGCCAGAGCTACGCAGAGAAACCCTGTTTCAAATGTGTGTGTGTGTGTGTGTGTGTGTGTGTGTGCGTGCATGTGTGTGTGTCCGTGTGTGTGTGTATGTCCATATGTATGTATGTATGTATGTATGTATGTATGTATGTATATGTATGTATGTATTCTAAGATCACTTAGGATTTATTTCGTAACAGTCCATTCTCAGATTATGGGAACACTTTCTTCTCCAGTCTCCCAGGTTAATAATTATTCTATTTTAAAGTCCCGATCATGTTTACTTTCTCTTTCTTATTTTGGAGACAAGGTCCAGACTGGTCTTAAACTCACTTGCTCCTCCTTCCAGGAGTGCAGTGGCTTACACAGTTATCAGGAGTTATCCTTACACAGTGCTAGGGATGAAACCCAGGGCTTCATTATACTTCTGTTTGCCCTCTTACTGGGTATCTTTGTTACTATGCTATTGTTGTGAAGAGACACCATTTAAAACACCATCTGGGAACCAAACGTTCGAATATATGAGTCCATGGGGCCATCTTATTCAAACCACCACAATGAGTCTAGGGCCTTGCGTTTGCTTAATCTGATGCCTCCCTTTCAAGTAGTTGAACATTCTTGGTTTTCTTACCCTATCTATCTCTGAAAGATGCTGTTGACCAGGAGTGGCCTGTCTCTGTCAATCAGCGTGAAGGAGTGCCACCGATGCTGTGTGTAGATGGTGATCTTGGTCCTGTTTCCTAGTGGGCATTGGCTACCTCAGGGCCCAGGCCCACCTTTCAGATCCAGTGCTTTCTCTCACTGATCTGGTAATTAGCAAGCACAGCTTCCACTCGCTCATACTCAGGGTGGCTCTGGGCTGGTCTGCTGCGCCTAATAGGCCTTGGTCCTGTCCACTCTGGTCTTGGGCATTCCTGAAACCAGCCTCACTAAGCACAGGGTCTTTTGTTTCCTGTGTTTCAGATTGTAGATGCAGCAGTCAAGTTTATCTACTTCCAGCATTCAGAGATCTATAAAGCCTCTGACTTACTGCAAACCCCTCTCTTGTTTCTTGCTTTTTGCTTTTTATTTTTACAACTCTGAATATATAAGTGCATGCGTGTTTTTTCTTTAGAACCTTGTTTAAATGTACATGTATCTATCTGCTTGTGTGTGTTGGAGGGGGGCTGTGTGTGCCATAACGAGTGTTTGGTGGTCATAACATAGGATAACTTATGGGCGTTGGTTCTCTCCTACCATGTGAGACCCAGGGGTAGAATTCAAGCCACCAGTCTTGGCAGCAAGCACCTGAATCCACTGAGCCATCTTGTGGGCCCACATGTTTCTCTTTCTACAGTAATTAGAGATTCAGACAGGACTGTGTACCAGTCTTTTATCCAGTCTTCCACTTGCCTTCCCTACCCTCTCAGATGGAGTCTCACTATGTTGGCCAGGCTGGTTTTGAACTCCTTCTGTTCCAACCTCCCATGTATCTGGGACTATGGGTATCCTCTGCCATCCTGTGCTTATCCTTTTGAGATTTTGTCGTTGCTGGGTCTTCTTTGGATCTCTGACCTCAGTTCTCTGTGCTACATGTATCTTTAGTGACATGCATCTCTCTGTCCCGAGCGTGGCCCCTGTCTCTTTCTCTCTCTGCGACCCCCATCTCTATTCATGTCTGTCTGTCCCAGTCCTTGAAGCCTCTCTGTGCCCCCAACCCCTTGATCTTAGTGGCTGTTTCTTATCAGTGCCAGGTTCTGGCCCCATGGCTGGCTGGCTCTGGAGCAGTTTGTGGGTAGGGGAGCCCCAGATTGCTGCAACGTGGAACAAGCATTTCCAACACATGCTCTCCCTGGCAGCCTGCCACCACAGCCCACTGCCTGCCAACATCACACTTCAACTTAAAGAGGGAAAACTGCCAGACCAATGTTTTAGCTACAGCCCCGTGTCACGGCTGCATGGGGAATCTAGCAGCAGCCCCTGCCAGGAGCTAGAGCTGTAAGGAGGACTGGAGAAGGGGCCTGGGCTGCTGGATGGTGCTGGGGATCTGAGCCCCTGCCTTCCTTGGCCTCTCTGTTTCTGGGCACCAGGATATCTACTTGGACTCTTCTCTGGGTTCCAGCTTAACCTGAAAGCCTAAGGGCCTCCCTGGGAGGAAGCTCATTCCCTTCCCAGCCCTCAAACTGTTTACCAGGGCCCTGTTTCCTGTCCTCTTTGTCTCTCCGTGTGGTGTATCTTCGCCATGGGTAACCCCCATGTGTTGTAGTCCCAGGGGAGGCTGAAGAATCCAGTGAGATGATTGCTTTTACTGGACAGAAGATTAAAATGTCAGAAGCCTGTGTGGAAACTCTTACCCTGGCCATTGAAGAACTTGCTACGTAGCCAGTGATGGTCCTGAACTTCTGATCTTCCTGCTTGTACCCCCCATCCCACCAAGTGCTGGGACTGTGGGGTGTGCCACCACACCTGGCAAAAGATCCAGTCTTACCTAGGCTATGTCCTTTCCTACTGCAGACATATCCACCTATCAAAGCACACATTCTAACAGTGGGGGTGGTAATGGCGGAAGCCCATGGCTACCTGTGCAGAGCGTCCTTCCCAGAAGCATAGGTCACCAGTTTTTCCATGGTGGTCATATCCACCACGTCCTGGGGGATATTCTTACCTCTACCTCTGCACATTTTTTCTAAGCTCAATTCCTGACTTCATAGAGGGACCTTCTTGTCAATTCCTATCCATGTTCAACCTAGGTGTCCCTTCTGAGCACTCTTCTCATCCGTCCATAAACTGTGTCAACATCATAAAATACCCAGCACTGTGGAGGAGCAGGCACAACTGATGACTCCCAGTGTCATTCTTCCAGCGTGGCATGTGCCTGCCCACCCCAGACCGGGGGCGGTTTCTCTTCAGGGTTACAGAGACACCAACAGCAGCAAAGGTAAGATCTGCACTTGTGCATGCCCAGATGCCCGCACAGGAGTGCTCATGTTAGCTAGGCTAGAGTCGCCATCCTTGAATACTGAGACTACCCTGCCTACCTAGCAGAGTAGCAGACACCTGTGTAGGAGCATCTGCCGGTGTGAACATCATGGACTTCCCAGCTTTGCCAATACCAGTGTGCCCATCTGTCGCTAGAGCCCACCTGGTCCCTTGGGATGCTTGGAAGATCCAGAAGGAACAGGTGTCACCGAGGACACATAGGTGGCAGGGGAGGTGGAACCGGAAGGAGCCACCTGATCAAACTGCCAGGCCTGGGCATGTACCAGCTGCCAATACAAACAGATAAGCACTAATAATCACACTCTCAGAAGCCAGCTTGCCTGTCCCGTTTTCCTGAGGACATCACCTGCACAGCTGCTCCTAATCAAGGGCCATTTAATTCGTTCCCAGATCATTGTCTGCACTAATTGTCTTAAACAAACCCAAGTTCATTGCACCTTATTCCCCAAGGGCCTGGAAGACTTCTAATTACCTGTAGGTGGTTCTTCATGCAGCCTGGCTTCATTAAAGATCACAATATGTTCCCCTAATAGGTTTCCCATTAAAATCCAATGGGTTCCCATCAAAATGAGTTATGTCTCCGGAAAAAAAATCCACTAAAATATATTTTAATTAAAGTGAATTAAATATTGCATATGTCTGTGTCAGCCAACAGGTTGTACTTGAGGCTGACGCCAGGAGAAGGGGGGCAGGGGATAGGAAAAGACTCACAAGTGTTTTTTTTTTTTTTTTAAAGATTTATTCATTTATTATATATAAGTACACTGTAGCTGTCTTCAGACACACCAGAAGAGGGCACTGGATCTCCTTACAGATGGTTGTGGACATGTGGTTTGGATTCAGGACCTCTGGAAACAGTGGCTCTTTGAGCCATCTCTCAGAAAGACTCAAGTGGAATGAAGGACTTTGGATTAAGGGATAACAGTGGCTTGGCCATTCCTAGAAGGGAGACTCTTGGCTAGCATCCGTATCAATTTGAGTCTCAGTTTACCCATCTCCAAAATGCTGACTATAATCTCTAATTTAACGTTATTTTGGTTAAGATCAGATGACAGATGACAGTAGGAGGATTCACACATACAAAGATGTCACTACTGTTACGCGATATTCCAAATAAGTCTTGTATTAGCCAGCTCTACTGGGTGACAATCATCACTCACTTTAAGAGTCTTTAAAGACTTCGTTTTTTACAAGGACTTGGCATTTTCGCCTCGACCCTACAGCTGAAGTCACAACCCTTCTCTGGGGCATGTCCTTCTGAAGGTGGAGAGTGGAGTGCGAGAGGCTGGACAGTGCAGGAACATGCTGGACCATGAGACTGCATTCAAAGCTTGTTCTGGCTCTCGACTTCTCCCCACACTGTTAGGCTCTGCCACGATGCAGAGAACTATTCTTCCACGAGCGGGGCAAGGGTGGGGCTGCATAGTTCTCTTACAGGGAAAGGAAAGAATAACTGTTGATAGTACAACCATACCCCACAGTCTTATCACTGGGCATGATAACAGTGTTTTCCATGGCGCCTGATGAATAGAGCCTGGGAGGTGGGGGAATGAACATATAGACAGTTTCACCGCAGCGCTCCCATCTCTATGGAGGGTGCTGTTTTTCGAGACAAGGGTTTCTCTGTGTAATCTTGGCTGTCCTGGAATTCCTTCAGTAGACCAGGCGACCTCCTACTCAGAGATCGGACTGCCTCTGCCTCTGCCTCTGCCTCTGCCTAGGATTGCCTCTGCCCCCTGCCTCTGCCCTGCCTGCTTGGCTGGTTTTGTTTGTTTGTTTGTCTGTCTGTTTTTTTTTTTTTTTTGTTGTTGTTGTTTTTTTTTTTTTTTGGTTCTTTTTTTCAGAGCTGGGGACCGAACCCAGGGCCTTGCGCTTCCTAGGCAAGTGCTCTACCACTGAGCTAAATCCCCAACCCCTTGTCTGTCTGTTTTAATGTTATCAGATCATAGGGGCCAGGTATCAAAAGTGCAAAGACTGAATTCTCATCCCTAGAAACCACGCAAAAAAGCCAGGCATGGTATTGCAAGCTCTGAGCTGTGGGGGCGGAGACAGGAGGATCTGTGGGGCTTGGGGCCACCAGCGGAGCTTCAGGTCCAGTGAGAGATGCTGTCTCAAGGGAAGAAGGTAATGAATAATAGACGAGGGGACCCAACCTTTTCCTCTGGTCTCTTGAGTGCATGCATCTACGCATCCACCACACTACACATGTACAACACTATAGAGAGCTCCATGCTATAAAATAGTACACACAAACAGGCTTTTAAACAACTGACCACCAAGTGTTATCACAGGATGGTTTCTGAATCTCTTGGAATCCAGACCCTTGTTTGTGAAATGAGAGCATGGATTAGAGTCATTGTGTCATTGTTCGAGGATCTGAGCCTAGCAAGCCTTCACTAAACCTCTCTCTCTCTCTCTCTCTCTCTCTCTCTCTCTCTCTCTCTCTCTCTCTCTCTCTCTTTCTCCCTCGTATGTTAGTGTTTTGGGGTTCAAGTAAACTTGATGAGAAGGGAAGGCTTCCCCATCCACTCCACGACCCTCTCCAGTCTCCTCCATTATCAGTGACCTATCATGAAGGTATATTTGTTGATGTTGATGAGCCTACGTCAGCGTATCTTTATCACCCAAAGTCCATAGATTAGCTGAGGGTTCACTCTTGGTAGCTTTATGGGTTTAGACGGATGTAAAATGTCACGTGTCCACCACGATATTGTCACGCTCAATGGCTCTACTTCTCTAAAGCCTTTCTGTGCTCCGTCCATTCGTCCCCACATGACTCCTCTTATTTAAAAAACACCAACAATAATAGTAACAAGGATAATGAAAATGACCAGACCTGTGCATTGCAATAAATGCTAAGATCTAAGAGAAGTGGTAACTAAGTGGGCGAAAGCTCTTGTCGTAGAAGCCTGACACCTGAGTTTGACCTCCCAGGACCCATCCTGAAAGAAGAGATCTGACCCCTCCCCCCAAAAAAGTTGTCCTTGTATTCATACACACATGCAACAACAATAAAAAAAAAGAAAAAAAGGGATGAAATTTTGATAAGGAAAAATATGTAACAATCCACACGTAGGGATTGTAAGGGAAGAAATATCTATGCAGCAAATGAAGTGGTTGATGGTGCTCCAGACTCCTTAGGAATTATCCTTGGCTCTAGTTATGTGTTAGACTCACCCTTAGAATTTAAAAAATTCCCAGGGCCTTGGCTCACCTCCTGGATACTCTGATTTCATCGGATGGGGTAGAGGAGCATGTTGGTCAGGCTTTCCGGAACTTTCCGCTGGAAAAGCTGGTTTGAAAAGCCACTGCCCTAGAGCCTACTTGTCTACATGTTGTCCTTGGAACAGAGGATTGACTGCTCCGGAGAGCTTGTCAGAAATGTGTCATCTCAGGGTACACCCTGGATCAGGGCCCTTTCGCAAGAGCCCTAGGTGATTCAGTGTACCGTAAGTCTGAGAAGGCCATCCCCAAGGGGCTGCCCCTCCCCTGCCACACAGCAGTGCGTCCCCCAACCTCTCAGCACAGAGCCCAACGCGGTTGAACACATTTTCAGTCACGGACAGCTTTTGCCTCCCTTTAGTTCCGCTGGGACTCTGTCTCCTACTTTTCTTTCCCCCGAGTCTTCTCTACTGACCTCTAAAAGCGTGAGTGAAGACAGCACAGCACCGGCTTCTCGCTTTCTCTCTCTCGCCCTTCATCTTTAGTCATCCTCACCTGATTCCATGCTGGTAGATACCGTCTAAAGAACATCCGCATGACCACTGAGCTGCAAGGAGTGCTGGGAAAATAAGCGCCCTTCGTCAGAAGTGACTTCAGGGACCTGGGACCTGTGCAGTGCCACACTTGGTCTTACACTTTGGTGTCACTATCTTGAGTGGCATTTTTCAAGCTCATCACATTTATTTATGTATTTATTTTTGTATGTATGTATGTATGTATGTATGTATGTATGTATGTATGTATGTGTATGTATGTTTCTGTGGGTAGGGGTGGCGTGCATGTGTGTGCTATAAGTAATGTGTGGAAGTCAGAGGACCCCTCTGAGGAGTCAGGTCTCTCCCTCCACTGCGTCAGTTCTGGAGATTGAACTCGGGGTGGCAGGCCTGGCACCAAACATCTTTCTCTGCTGAGCCACCTCACATACCCACAAAGCTTGCACAGGGGTCTCTGTGTCCTTGGCTGGCACTGGGATTGCGCTTGCTCTAATCTGCATCATTTACTCTGCAAGTGATGTCTGACCTCTTCTCCCACTCGGATGTGAAGAAACTTGCAGTTCACAGTGGTGAAACATCCCCCATGATGTTCTCCCCGTCCCCGGTTTTTGTTTTTCTAGCTTTCTCCCTATTGGCAATAGCACCAGCATCAGCCTGATTTCCAATGCCTGGTTTGCCACCAGCATCCTTGGTCATTGCTTGTTCCCCTCCACATCTCTCCTCCGAAATATGTTTTGACACTGTTTCCTTTCTCTCTAACTCAAGTACCTCTTGTCTTTTCTCCTGCTGAAATATTTGCGGTCGTTTGGATGGTCGTTTTGCGTGTGTCGTATGCGTGTGTGCAGGTGTGCTCACTTGGGCATGGGAATGTGGGGGGTCAGAGTGTGACGTCAGGGTTGTTTTCTTTAATCACTTCACCTTATTTTGTGAGTCATGGTCTCTCACTGAGTCTGGAGCTTGCTACTTGAACAGCTTGCCAGTGATTCAATAGCATCGCCTGTTCTCCACCCCTATTGTTGGGATTACACAGCACTGGGGATCAGAACTCAGGTCCCCACATTTACACAGCAAAAGCACTTTACCCTCAAAGCCATCTCCTCAGTCCTCCTGCTTGGGTAATTTTAATTGGACCCCTGCCTCATCTTGATTCTAGGAAATCTCGAATGATCCAGTGAGTGGAGATATCAGATCCCAATATCCCTTAGCTCCAGAGTCTTCCATAGCTCCCGATCCTTCCAGGGGCCTCTGGACTTCTCTCATTTCCTCCCTTCCCTTGCACTCCCACCCTCTACCGGGTTGAATGCCCTATGATCCTTTCACCTCGTTGACCTTTGTACATGCTGTTCCCCCTCCTCTCTTAGGCCATGCCCCCTTGGCCCATCTATATAGTTCATCTTCATAAATCTGACTTCAAGTTCCCTGCAGTCTTTGACCCCACGCAGTCGAGAAGCTTGCTGTCTCTTGTGATCCCTTCACAGGGAGCTGCCCGGCTATGCCTTGTGCCTCCTGCAATGCATCAGGGTTACTGGCTCTCCCCTTCATGCTAGCCCAGGCCATACCACCAACTAATGCATCACTTTTGCCAGCTTCTCTGAGCCTTTGCTTCCCAGTGGGCCATGCTGGAGCTGACTGTCTTCCCAGCTTTGCATCCAGTGACATTTGCCTCTCTGAAATGAGCACAGGAGTCATGGAGAGAACACTTACACCATGGGAACTGGCAGAAGCCAAGCGAGGGCTCTGGGTCATGCTGAGAGAGCTGGCTTAGCAGCACACAACACTGTCTACACTTTCAGTGCTCCCTAAAACAGCCACATTCTGGACACAACTGAAGTATCTCTTCTTTAGAACGAATCTGACTTTGTGGTTCGCTAGGACAAAGGTACCACATATCTCCCACATTTCATATATTGGAACCCATGCCCAGATGGTATTTGGAGGTGGTTGGAGTGACTTAGAGAGGTCATTGGAATTAAATGAAGTCATGAGGGTGGGTCGCCCAAGACAGTCTTGTAAGGAGAGGAAGAGAGCTGGCATACTTACTTGCCTTGTCTTTCATGGAACATGTCAGCCCATGGCAATAAATAAATAAATAAATAACAAAAAACAAAACAAAGAAAAAAACCTCACCAGATGCCAGTGCCATACTTTTGGAGTCTCACATCCCATAACCACACACTAGATAAGCCCACATTCTTCACAAGCTATCCAGTCTTGGGTATTAAATTATAGTAACAGAAAACAGATAAGGATAAGATCCTGACCCTGGTGGGGGCCTGATTTCCCAGCAGAAGACTCAGCTTCAAGCCACTGTGCCCTGTTCAGAGTCAGCTCTTGAGATGTGCACTTCAGGCCCTGCCTCCCACGTGGGACACATTGAGTCCATTGACTCAGGCTGAACTTCTAGAACAATTTTTCTCATTCCTCAGCGATGCCGAAAGGGCAGACTGGTTGGCTCCCCTGTGTCATGTACTTGTTCCCACCCTGTTCTCCGTTCCCAAGGGTCCTCTGCTAGGCTTCTCTGTGACCCAGGGAGCTCAGTTTCTCTTGTTAAATTCCGAATTGGCTTACTGGTTATTTATCCAACATTTTAATAGTTGCTGTGGTAATACTAGTTAATTAAAATCGATATTTAATAAATAGTTCTATTTATTGGGTATTTTTGTTGTTCCAGATCATTCATAAAAACACACTACTACACATGCATACATGGAGGGAGTAGGTGTTCTAAAACCAGACCCCGCCCCCATTATCTTAGGATTATGCTGTCCTTGTGAAGCCAAACATGGGCCTTGGATCCATCCTGGTTGCCCTTTGGCTTCGGTGACATATATATTACTGGCCTATTGCTCCTACAGAGTTCCTATATTCTGAAGTGGAGAGGCAGAGACTTAGGAACGTGTAAGGATGCTGACAAACCTGTCACCCTGGTGACAGTGTCACTGCAAGAGGTTTGTGTGGGCCTCAGGAGCAGACAAAAGCAGCCTTTGGACCGTGCCCTACTGACTGTCAAGTTTCAGGCATTTGTTCATTCATTCATTCATTCATTCATTCATTCATTCATTCATTCACAGGGACCCTGTGCTGGCTACAGGGAGGTTACGTGGCAGGCAGGACACTCAAGGCCCCATCCTTAGGGAGATTATGTTTAAGATTAGAAATAGATAAAAAATCAAGCCAAGGACACTGGCAATTACGAACCTCATTAAGTCTCCAAAGGAGAAACAGGATGTGGCTGAAGAACAAAGGGGACCCATGCGGGAGGATCAAAGACATCCATGCACTGGACCTGGAGGATGAGGGGGAGTCAGTTCAGGGAAGGCAGAGGAGCTGGGCCAGCAGGTGGCACCGCATGAGTAAAGGGCCTGAGGCAGCAGGAAGCGGAGACTAGAAAAGGCCTATGGGCCATGGCTCAGCCATCACCGACTTGCAACCTTCTGAGCTGTGACAGTGAGGAGCAGGCCTGGCACAGAACAGGGGACACTTAAACACTTTGCTGGAGGAGTGAATAAGGGAGGCCCTTCTGGAGGAGTAGAGGCTGAGGAGGAAGGCAGAGAGTGCCATGTAGCTGGTACCAGGAAAGAGCGAGGTGTAGGTCACAAATTCAGAAAGAGGAGCAATGGCCAGAACGGAACCAGTAGGATGATCTAACAAGCATCGGGGGATGTCAGGGAACGGTGTGAACAAAGTGGGATCCACGTGGGATTTCTGGCCGGGGTTTTCTGGCAAGTCCCAAGCGCCTGAGCAAGGAGTTTAGAAGGTTTTTATGGGTCTGAGTCACTCTGGACAATAAAAGGTTATCTAACACTTGCTGACTAAGCATTTTTACATACACCGTCCCTTCCATCTATAGGACAGCTTACGGCAGTTGTTACATTCCCCGTCGCACCAATGAAGATACTGAAGCAGACTCTGGTCTACAGAGCAGGTTCCAGGCAGCCAGCGCTACGTAGTGAGAGCTTGCATTGAAAAATACATACATACATACATACATACATACATACATACATACATACATACTGGAGAGGTGGCTCAGTGGTTAAGAGCACTGAATGCTCTTCCCAGAGGACCTGAGTTCAAGTCCCAGCAACCACATGGCAGCTCCCAACTGTCTGTAACTCTAGTTCTAGGGGATTTGGTGTCCTCACACAGACATGCATGCAGGGAAAACATTAATGCCCATTGCAATGAATAAACAAACCAATAAAATGATAAAAATAAAAACTAACATTAACAAACCTTGAAGTAGGCAGAGGTCACCTCCTGGTTCCTTGTAAGGACAGAGATGTCACTCAATAGCACACAGTCTGACCCAGGGTTCATGCTCTGGAAATGCACAACGCTCTCCCCCGCCCCCGACCCTTGTCTCTTTGAAACTAGCCTGAACCTTGACATTTTTCATCTGTGTGGTGCCTCTGACAATACCTGTCCATTGCGTCCCTGTCATTGATGAAGTTGTTCCAGAACAAAACTGGAAGTGTGGCTGGCTGGTTTGAGGAGTTGATCCCAAGAAGTGTTAGCAGGAAGCAGGGGCTGGGAGGAGGGCAACTCTAGTGTGCTGAGGAGCTGAGAATGGACCAAAGAGCCATTTGAGTTCAAGCCCTCCAGAAAACTCTGGGGGTGAGGGAGGTCGGATGGAACTGCATTGATTCTAGACTGAGTGCTGAGGTAGCTCTGGGACACTGCCCCTTCCAGGACTGTTAGTATGCCCCAGCCAGAGCTGAGCACAGCCCTGTGGCCAATGACAGCCTCAGGCAGAGGCAGGGCCTAAGATTTTGGAGATCAGGGTTGGGGCATACCCATCCCATCAACCCCACCAAGAAACAATTTAAGGGAGAAAGGAGTTATTTAACCGTAAGGTTTGAGCGATAAAATGCATCAGGCAAAAGGGCAGCTTTCCTTGGGAAACACAGGTTGCACCTGCACAGTTGTCGGCTTATGACCGTGCAGGGATTCTCACTGCTTGACCCAGGGCCTTCCCAGATCTTAGTGTAAGCCTCTATAGCTGCTTGCATTCTACATGTTTGCAAAACCAGCACCTTGTGGAGGATGCCGAGTCCTACTACCACCCTGAGATGTAGCTTAGCTATTCTGAACTATCTCTCCTTCCCATGTCTCCACAGTGCTGGGATTACAGACACACATCCAGCCTTCTGAACACTGTCAATCACCTCCAGATGACTGCTCGCACCCAGTACACTGTGGGTTCCATGCGCAGTGTAGTTAGGCTGTGTGGTTTAGAAAATAATGGCCAGGCCGTGGTGCCACTTGTCTTTAATTCCAACACTTGGGAAGCAGAAGCAGGTAAGATCTCTGTTGAGTTCAAGGCCAGCCTGGTCTACAACAGTGAGTTTCAGGATAGCCAGGGCTATACAGATAAGCCCTGTCTCAGAAACAAAACAAACAAAATAATGGAGAGAAAGAAGTTGAATGTGTACACTACAATGGGGGATTTTCTTTTTCAAATATTCAATCCAGAGTCTGTCGCTGTTGCTGATTTAGGGGTCATTGGCTAGTAAAGACTAATGGTGTTTGTCTCTTTGTCTATCCCTCCCTCCTTATTTTATTTCTTCTCTGCCCCTATACCTTGATCTCCTTTCCATCTTTCCCTAGCTCAGGAATACACACCTGCCTGCTTGCTTGTCTGTTCCTTATCCTATCTTCCTGTCTTTCTTTCCTAAGCTCTCTTCCTCTCCTCCATGGTTGCCTATGCCATGGTCTCTCACCCTTCCCCTTCCCTTTATAAGCCTACTTCATCCTCTCTGTGACCTGGACTTCGCTCTGCTGTCCCATTTGAATCTGGCCAAGCCCTAGGTCTCACTTTAAACACCCAGCCAGGAAGGCAGCCCAGCCCCTTTGTATCCATCCCAATGCCCAGGGCACAGGAGAGGGAAGCTGAATTGGCACAGATGGCCATTTCCAGTCTAACAAACTGTTATCAAGAGATCAGAGAGAAGAGGCAGATATGGACCCCAGTGGTTCACACAGAGGAGTTGGGTCTTAGAAAAGAGATGGTGAGAGCCATCCAGAAGCACAAAGAATGACCACTACATCCGGCAGGACCTGCTCAAACATGGGTTTTGACTTCAGTTCCAACTGTGGCCTCCCCCCTTTTATCTATGATCATTTGAGCCTCAGGACAGTGGCCAAGGCTCGAGACTTAGGAAAGAGCATTTATTGGGGGTCGTGTGGTGATCTTTTGGGAGCCCTGAGCTTAAGGCCCAACTATTTTTTAAGGAGAATAAGACAAGTCTCTTGATTTCTCTGAATACTTTTATCATCTGTAAAGCAAAATTCCGTGTTCTCACAGCTGTGATTTTTAGGACCTAATTTAGCACACCCCAGTTGGCCTGGATTGGGGCCTGCTGGGTGAGTGCTCCCTTCCCATCTCAGCACAGAAACAGCACTGAAGGGTCTGGGCCTCCCAAGGAGGAAGTAGAACCAGAGGCACGAGCACACGCGTGTGCACACACACACACACACACACTCACACACACTCACACACACGCAAACACCTGATCGAAATCTCCACTAATGTGGCCTCTGCCAGTGACTCAACCCTTGCCCTATCTGATAGTCAGGGTCGATTCCTAGAAGTTGAAAGTCATTCTTCTGCAGCCGTGGCCACAACTTCGTACCGTGAGGCAAGCTCTAATTCTGTCTCTCCCCCACAGAATCAGGAGGAAGAAGGTGACGATGCTTGGGGTTTTCCAGGGAAAGTCTTGGCTGTAAGTCTGGGGGCCAGAGTGAGAGGCCAAAGACCAGTCAGGTCATGAGGAGAGAGCAGTGGAAACAAGCTCTGGGCTCTGCCAGCTGACCCGTGGGACCCAGGGCGCCTTAGCCAGATGCCATCTTCCAGATTTCACTTTCCAGAATAACTAACCACTGGTGTGGCTCCATGCATTGCAGCGTCTATCCACAGCCTAGAAGATAAATAGACACGAGGACAGAAATCAAGTTGGAGAGTGGGCCCATGGTATCATCAGTCATGTCTAATCTTTTGACATTGAGAAGTGACTTTGTCATCTAAAATGTTCACACTAATGAACCATGCAACCGAGGTCAAACATGCACACACACACACACACACACACACACACACACACACACACGTGCACACATGCATGCACTCATGCACAGACATACACACATACACAGGCACACATGCATGCATGTACATACACAGGTACACAAACACGTATGCACTCACATGCACATGCATGCACTTACACACACACACACACACACACACACACACACACACACACACTCACTCATACACACACACTTTCAAGTTGCCCTGATAAAGGGCCCAGAAGCTGGGCTAATTGCCTGACATTTGCAAATTTTTGAGTTTAATCTTTATCTCTGTGAGGGTAGAGTAGGGCTAAGGTGTTGTGACCTTACAGTGCCTATGCACTTTGCATGCTACTCCATCATTTCATCCTGACAACATGTGAGGTGACTGCTGTTCTATTCCTCCTTTCACAGACAAGAAGACAGAAGTATGGAGATGTAGAGCCACTTCCCTACAGGTAGTCAATCACTGCCCATTGAACTCCTCAAGAGCTGCTAGTTCATCAAGGCCTGTGTTTGCACTCAGCAGATGTGCTCAGTGCACGATGGGTTACCTCACGTGTATGTACAGGAAGGAACCTTTGGTCTCAGTGTTCAGAGCACATGACACTCAATAGACATGGATTCATTCATCAGCACGTGACAGGAAGGGGACAAGGATGGGAAGCCTTTCTCTGCCACCACAAGTAACTGAGTGACCTAGCCTGGCCACAGTCACCTTCCTCTGTGAAATCCCCTCACACTAACATCTCATTACTGTATTTCCTTAGTAAATGCCTTCATTGGCTTCCAGTCCGTCTGCCCCACGCTCTCGCCTCTGTGACTGGCCCGGCCCTCACTCTATCACATTTTACAGGTAGATTACTTACTAACACAGTGTCCAGACTGGATAACAAGTGGGACCAACGAGCATCAGTTCCATGTGGGCTAAATCAGCGACATTAGTTTATACCACTAAATTCCCCTGCCCTAGTGTAACTAACTGGAGAGTGGGACTAGGTACAGTCAAAGCCCCACCCTCACCTGCAATCCAGCAAGTCACTGCTCCCACACCACTTGCTCTGGTCTTTTAAAGTATAATTGAAGAATGATGAGCTTTTTGATGTATTTGGGGAAATTCTTATTTTTTCCCAGAGGTTTAAAAACAAAAAACAAAATACAAACAAACAAACAAACAAAAAACAAAAACAAAAAAAACCAAAACAAACTAAGCCAGGCAGTGGTGGCAACACGACGTCAATCATAGTACTTGAGAAGCAGAGACAGGTGGATCTCTGTGAGTTCAAAGCCAGCCTGGTCTACAGAGCTAATTCCAGCACAGCTAAGCTGCACAAAGAAATCCTGTCTCAAAGCAAAGCAAAGCAAAGCAAAGTAAAACAACCCCAAGCAAACAAACAGAAACAAAACAAAAGAAACAATTAAAAAAAAAAAGTAGTTAGTAACCCTGATCAGACTGATAACTAACATGTCTTCCAACCTGTTCTCCGTGGTTCTAAACACTGAGGGAAAGTCCAGTTCTGACCTCCATCTAGCCTTTCTGGTTTATTCATATTTTGGAGTTTTAATTTTAGGGCCGGGGAAATGGTTCGGTTGATAATGTGCTCATGATGCAAACCTGGGGATGAGAGTCAGGATTCCCAGCAGCCATGAAAAATGAAACCAACTCAGCAGTGCCTGGAATCCAGGTCTGGGAAGGCAGAGAGAGAAAGGATTCTTGGATCCCACTAGCCAACCAGTCTTGTCAAGTTGATGAGCTCCAGGTTCAGTGAGAGATCTTGCCTCAAAGAATGAGACGGAGAGTAACTGAGTAAGACACTATCAACCTCTGCCCTCCAGATGCCCAGACATACATACCCGCCCCCCAATACACACAAGATGTATAAACACACACAAGTGCACACATACACACAGTGAAATGTCAACACACCCATACACTATACAGTTACAGACACACAGACAACAGGTTTTGGTTAGTTACTTAGTTATTTGGTTGATTGGTTGGTTGGTTTGAACAAAAGGGAAGGTTTTCTTTTAATCATTGTGACTGTGCACACAATGTGGGGTGTCATGGTACACATGGAGAGGTTTGAGGACAGTTTTATGGAGTCACTTTTCTCCTTCCACCTCTATATGATCAGGGATCAAACTCAAGTTGCTAGAATTGCATGGCAAAGCACCTTTACATGTGAAGCTGCCTCGGTAGCCTGAAAACATTTTAAGCTCAAGTTCTTAGAGATGATTTTTAGAGCTGCTTTAGGCTTACGGGAAAAGAACCACAAGATACATGGAATGCCTAGGTACTCCCCCAGCCACCATCCTGCCACTTCCCATACCGACTAATCTGTGACTAAATGTTGCATTTGCTTCAGCTGACAAACAATATGGAAACACTCTGATTAACTAAAGCCCACCGTTTACATGGGATCCACCCACCAGGTTGCATGTTTTATATGTAACAAAAACATATAATGACTAATGGATACAAATTTAATGTATTCAGTATGAGTAACCCCTGATGGTAAGTGGCAGTCATTATAGCAGCGTGCAAATCAGATTCACTGCCCAAATCCCCTGGGTTCTACCTCTGACAGTCACAGACTATTTTACTGTCACTATGGTTTTATCTCCTTCAGGATTTCATGAAGTTGGAATTATAGAATTAGAGCCTTTTCAGACCTATCTATTTCAATTAGTAATTTGCATTTATTCTTTTTTCCATATCTTTTTTATGACTTAATTTCTGTTACTATAATAATGTCACTATTATATAAGTATACATATATAATCTACATAAATATACAATATATAATATACCTAAGTAGATTTTCTGTTGTAATCATTCTTTGTGTATATGTATACATGTTCATGTATGTGTGTACATGTATAGAGGCTGGAGTTTGTCTTCTGAGATAAGAGTCTCAAAACAATAAGCGATTATGGGAGGAAAGGGTTTATTTGACTTACAGTTGTGGATTTGAGTTCATCACTGAGGGAAAGTTAAGGCAGGAACTCAAATAACTAGTCATGTCATATCCGCAGTCAAGAACATAGATAAAGTAATACACTCATGCTGCCTGTTTGCTCTCTGCTGATTCACTCTTCTACAGTCCAAGGTCCTTAACCTAGGAAATGGTGCTGCCCACAGTGGACTGGATCTTTCTACATTAATTGCCAGTCAAGACAACTCTCCAAAAATATACCCACAGGCCAACCTAATCTAGCTAATTCCCCAATTGAAGTTCTCTTTTCAGATGGTTGTGGTTTATGGAAGGTTAGTAATTTAAAACTAGCTCTCGTATACACAGGACCTGGAGTTCACCAAGTCCTGCAATCTAGTAAGTCTTTGTAATCCACCTGACTCTGCTTCCCCAGCACTGGGATTACAAGTTCATGCCTCCATGTTGGCTTTTGCATAAGTGTTATAGATCTGAATTCAGGTCCTCATACATGAATAGAGCCCTACATATATGGAGCATATAGGAAGACTGAGCCCTCTCCTTATTACCCTACTTCAGCAGTTTTAAGTGTACAGCTGAGGAACAGTAACTCTAACCTCATTTATGCCGTCATCACTGTTGTTTGAGTCTCAAGCTGGAACTGGATGCATGGTAAACAGTAACTCGACATTCCTACGGCTCATTTGTTTTTTACTGATGAGCAACATCCCACTGTCTGGTCGAGCCACAGTGTTTTTATCCAGTCCCCTATTGAGAGACATCTTGGTGGCTTTCAAGATTTGCCAATTCTGAAGAAAGCCACTTCAAGCATCTGTGCAAGCTCTTGCGTGGATATGAATTTCTAAGTCACCAGAGAACATGTAGTTCTGTCTGACTTCATTTCACCAGCATTACTGAGAGTGACTAGAGCCAGGTCCAACACACCACAGAGGTCATTTGTACTTAATTGCCATAACATCCCTGAGACTCAGGGCTGCTACCCAAATTACAGATTAGCAAACTGAAGCTTGAGGAAGCGGAAACACACAGCCGTGTGGCTAATGTCACCTCTTTGTGAACTCACGGGGCCTTCTGATTTGGAGACATGAGCTGGGGACAAATACTGTCTTTAGATTTCTCTCACTGTGCTCCATTTTGGTTCTTTGCTCCTCTGAACAAAACAAACAGATCTGCTTTCCAAATATAGTTATTCTGGAAGGGATGTTCTTTCCTTCCCAGGCACAGTCTATCATTGGAATAACTCTCCACTCTGAAGTCACAGCGTATGTTTTTGGCTGGTACACAGCAACCATGTGTCCTGAGTCCCCTTCTTCACCTGGCACCTGCCTGGGACTTGCTTGAAAACAGCTGGTTGTGGAAAACCAAAGGCCACAGGTAATAGCTTCCTTTCTCTTACAGGAGAACCTTCCTCTCCTGGTGGCCCCTGTGACTGTCGAGTCCCTAGGGAGATGGAATCCTGGTGGAAGCCACTGTCCTGAGGTAGCAACCTCGGTGGTGGTTCCCATGATGCTCTAGGCAGATGAAGGCAGTGGAGCTGAGGCTCATGGGAGTCGTGAGAAAACACAACCAGAGCAGAGGTCCACCCCACCATCAGCTTAGCTCCCAGACCCAGGCACAGGCCTCCCTACGCTCCCACCGCGGGCCAGTTCCCTCTGTCCCCAAGCCCCCTTAAGTACCAATAATGGAAGTGCTTACTAGGCCCTGCAACAATTCACCCTTATCTTTTATTTATAGCTGACAAAGCTCCAAGCAGGAAAAATATAATCACACTTTAAATAATGGAAGTTGTAGGCATTGGAGCAACATGGGCAGTTACCGGAGCCGCCGAGATGCCTCCCCACAGACCCGACGGGGGCACGCCAACTGCATTTTTAATTTTTAAAACATATTTCTTCCCAAATTATTCCGCGTTTCTGAGGAGCCACATTTATGGGGGTGATAAATTACTGTAATAAAGTGCCTCTTCTTCAGATATATAGGACAAAGCCTTGCCGAGCACAGCCCAGCTCAGGCGGCCCCGAGAGAGTGGCGGGAAGTCCCACTGCCTCACTCCTCGCTTTAATTATTTGGCCAATGTGTCCTACATTTTTAATGCAGTCACAAGTTTTCTTTAAGCAAAGAATTCAAACAGGCCACCAATTTGTATTTGTAGTGGTGATGTGCACGAGGCCTTATGACTGCAAGTGCCTATGTGTGCACCCTTGGGTAGATAGGCCTGGATGACTGAGAATGAAAATGCACCTGGTGTGTGTGTGTGTGTGTGTGTGTGTGTGTGTGTGTGTGTGTGTGTGTGTGTGTGTAAGCTGGTGGATGCCCAGATATACATGTGCACACATCCACAGGCAGGAACACATGTGCACGTTGTGTGCATACATGGGTATTAGCTAAGCAAGCACATAGATGCCTTCTTGCAGCCTTCACTGTCTATTGTGAATTGAGCCAACTCTTGTCACCTTCTCCCTTGCACAAGGAAGCCCAGAGTGTGCATCACGGGCCTGAAGAAGAGATCGCCTCTTATTAGCTACAGGACCTTGGGCGGGCCTGTTGGTGCCTCCGTTTCCCCATCTGTAAAGTGAGTTCATACTAAGAGCATTTATCTCACAAGGCTCCTGGGAAGATTCATGGGTTTGGCACCTCACAGGCTGTGGGGACTAAGTATGGACCACTTCCCTTCCCCCCCCCCCATCTTTCTAGGTGAGCCCTGCATGAAACTGAGCATGCTCCTTGATGACACAGAAAACCAAGCAAGCAAGTGGAAGATTGGGGACCAAGTTAGGAAGATTTCCTTTGAAGAGAACATAGCCCAGTGGAGGGCTTCGGACCCAAGGATGAATCAAGGGCCATGGGCCACACAATCAGCCATGGTCCCCTGTCCTTGTTGAGTATATGGACTCATGGATAGATGTGGGACAGGATGGACTCATGGATAGGTGTGGGACAGGATGGACAGACACGGGGATACGTGTGATACTTTCAGACACACAAACTCTATCTGCAGAGTCCTGTTCCTCTCCCTATCCCGCAGGCTTTCATGTGCTGGTCCCTCTGCCTTGAATTCCACTCAATTTAGAAGACCCTGTCGAATCCTTCCTGGTATGGCTTGCCTTCTGAACCCCTTCCTCCCATCTTAGAGACTTCCAGTGGGCCCCAAGTGTGACACTTCCTGGCTTCCAGTCGGCTGGTGGTACAGTGACTGTAGGTGCAAGTCCCTCTGTCCCCACCAGCTCTGACCTCCTCATGGCTGTTCAGCATGGAGGCGGTGCCTTAATTGTTCCATCTAGCATATGGTTTGATGACAGTGTCTACCTCTCCATGTTGCTGGGTGGGGGGGAATGATGGGTCGATGTGTCTACATGGCTGTCCTGGAACAGAACCCAGGTCTATGTGACCCTTGGCAGAGAAGGCAGAGCCAAGCTTCACTCAGGTCAGTTGTCCAATGTCTGTGCCCCAGTCCCTAGGCTTCGCTCCATCCTCTCCCTGTCTCTGCCTCACCTTTGTCCCATCTGTCTCTCTGGCTGGCATCTCTCATCTCTCTGACTATCTCTTCTTCTCTGTGGATCTCCACCTCTGTCATCATCACTGATGCTCTCTCCCCTAAGCACGGCTACTGAAACTGTTCGGCATGCAAAGAAAGACACAGTGTTGATGTCTGACCTAAGTCAAAACCAAGCTCAACACTCACCCCATCTGAGAGTTAAGCCTGTGATCTCTGATCTCTGTTCCCTTGGTTTCCCCACTGTCTCCTGAGGCATTTGAGACAGACTTTATAAGACTCTGGAAAAGGCTCAAGCCTCAAGAATCTTCCATTGTGTAGGCCTTTGCTGAACAAGTATTCTCTCTCTCTCTCTCTCTCTCTCTCTCTCTCTCTCTCTCTCTCTCTCTCTCTCTGTGTCTGTGGTGTTTCTATCTGTCTCTGTGTGTCTGTGTATAGTATATGGGTGCTATGTGCATATGCACATGTTCCTGTGTGTGCATGTATGTTTACATACGCACGTGTATGCACATGATGCACATGCAAGTGAAGCCAGAGGCCAGTGTCAAGTTCCTTCTTCCATTACTCTCACTTTTGGGAACATGGAAGCTGGAACTCCGTGGCTGACCTAAGCTACCTACCATGCTTAGCATGATGATCTCTAGTTTCAGTCACTTCCCTGTAAATGACATAATTGTGTTCTCCTCTACAGCTGAATAAGACTTTATTGTGTGTATGCAACACATTTTCTTTCTCCATTCATCAGTTACTGGACATCTAAACTGGTTCCCAGCTATTGTTAATGATAAATACTGATTGTATCTCTGTAGGAAAAGAAGCCCTGGGGTTGGGGATTTAGCTCAGTGGTAGAGTACTTGCCTAGGAAGCGCAAGGCCCTGGGTTCGGTCCCCAGCTCCGAAAAAAAGAAAAGAAAAGAAAAGAAAAAAAAGAAGCCCTTTGATATGTGTGTAGCAGTGGTATAGCTGGGTCATATGGCCATTCTGTTTTTAGCTTGCATTCCCCAGCAGTGGATGAGCTTAGAGATGAAACTCCAGGGGATGGTAGAACTCAGTAGTGGAGCATGTGTTCAGCATGTGTAAGCCTGGGTTCGGTCTCCAGCATCCAAAGCAAAGCAAAGCTGGACACCCCAAAAGTAAGCTTCAGGTTCCCAAAGCAAGCTGTCATCAGCTCAGCTGAGCCAGGAGACCCCAATGTACAGACCACAGGCTACTTGCAGCCCAGGAGAGCTATCAATGAAACCCAATGAGACCTGACAGAGAATGGTAAATTTATTTAAAACATTATAGGAAGAATGTATGAGAGAAGCACACACATACACACACACACACACACACACACACACACACACACACACACACACAGAGAGAGAGAGAGAGAGAGAGAGAGAGAGAGAGAGAGAGAGAGAGAGAGAGAGAGAGAGAGAGAGAGAGAGAGAGAGTCTTTCAAAGATTGGGGACTCTTATTTAGCATATTTCAGCTGGGACGCCATGGAAACCAGGGCAGTGGCAGACACTGCCAGCCCAGGTTTTGCTTGTGTCAGGTCCCCTAGCATGAATAAGGCACAGGGCCTAGAAAGGTGGGGGAAAATATGATAAATCACACAGTGGGTGTCAGGGCTAGACTTGAACCCATGTCTCCCTGCTTCAAGGCCAGACCTGCTGATCCTGCCAAGAACGAAGTACTGATGGCTGCCCCAGGGACAGAGCCAGCCTCTCACCTGCTTTGGGGTATGGTTGAAGAATGTCTCAGGCCTCTTAAGGACCCCAGGGGGCAGGGCACCTGTGGGTGGGGTTGTCCAGGGACTCAGCTAAAATAAGAAGTGGCTTCCTCTGAAAGGCCTGTGTGGTCTGTAAAGGGGAAGGAAGTGGAGGCCGGAAACTGGAGTGGGCAGAGCAGTGAGAGGAGGAAACTGCAGCCTGCACCACAGAGAATGAGCTGGGGCACAGCAGATCCTGCAAGGCTGCAGCTCGGGGCCTGGAGCCAGCGGGCCTGAGAGCTTGTGTTCAGGGCTCCTTTTCTTTCTGTTCTCAAAGCACTGCCTTTGACCTTCTGATACTCCTTTAAGATACAACACCAAGATTGCTTCTAGGAAGTCTTTCCTGGCCTTCCCCACACACACACAGAGAGAGAGAGAGAGAGAGAGAGAGAGAGAGAGAGAGAGAGAGAGAGAGAGAGAGAAAGGATTAGGCAACCACAGAGTCCTATCATATTATCACAGCTCATAGTGCTTACTGTGGCAATTGGTGAATCTTGGCTGCCTCGTGTTTACAGGGAGCCAGAGATGCTCTACATGGATGATGTCATCAGATTTTTACAGAAACAATACTGGGATCCATTGATTTATTTTACAGGTGAGCAAGCCAAGGCTCAGAGACAATAACTAACTTCTCCTCCTGGTTCCACAGCCAGCAAGCAGCCAAGAAGAGAGTGTAGCCCACATCAAGCTGCACAGATAAATATTCTAGTCAGGCACAGTCCTCTTCAGCTAGAGCCTGGGCAGTACCTTCGGAGTTGGGCCACACATCTGTAGCAAGAGGGCTACGTTACTGTTATTTGTGATGCACCGCTTGGGTGGCTGGGAGCTACAGAATGTTCTAAAGAAGAGGAGAAGAAGCCCAGTTGAAATGAGGAAGCATTTCTTTGTAACTATTTCTGGTAAACGTGTGAAGACATTTTCCCCAAACTACCTACACAGCTTCTGTACTGTTTTGGGTTTTCTATTATTCTTCTAAGTAATTTTTTTAATTTTTAAAAATAATTTATTTAAAGAATTTAATCCTCTAAAAAACTTTATTATATATACCCAGTGTTGTGGACTGAACCTGGGGGCCTCATGAATGCTAAGCAAACACTCTACCATTGAATATTCCCAGCCCTGATCCTCTTTTTACCTTTTATTTTTAATGATATATATGTAGGTGTGTCTGTGCAGGAGTGTGTTCATGTGAGCACAGTTGCACATGGTGGCCAGAAGAAGGCCTTGGTTCCCCCCCAGACTTTGAGTTACAGAAGGTTGTGAACTGCCTATCATGGTTCTGGAAATTGAACTCAGGTCCTCTGCAAGAGCAGCGAATCTTAGCTGCTGAGCCATCACTCCAGCCCTAGGCTCATGCTTGCATCTAGTTTTATATTCTTTTTCAGAAAGAGAATCGCTTTTGAGCCAGCCGTGTTGATGCATTTTTATAATCCCAGTACTTTGAAGGCTGACAGGATGAGGATGAGTGTGAAGTCAGTGTGGGCTACAGAGTAAGATCCTGGGTGTGTAGCAGGGAGAGCCTTTCACTGAAATGCTCATACCTGAGGTCTGACTTGGTGGCACCCTATGACAATCCAGCGCACTGTCTCGACTCTCTTCGAGGTCCCTTCCCCTTTCCATGGTTTCAAGATGCTGAGGTTTCCTGCTGATGGTTCTGTCCCCCAACCCCACTTCTCTTTATAAACAGAACCGGGAGAGGTTTGATAATCAGGAAACAAATGAATGCAGGTGGGTCTCTTTAATGACCATCAGGGAGTGTAAAAGATTCAATTCGAGTTTCAAACTCCAACCCCAGCTTCCTGGGTGCCATGTCTGCCTAGCTGGTGAGGACCACTGACCACATGGCCAGGGCTTGTCTGGTGTGGGTGATATCTCACTGAGAAGCCCCTTCACTCTCCTACCACATCAGTGAGCTTTGCAATAAGAGTGAGTTCCCGGATCCTCAGGTCTAGGCCTCCTGCTCTCAGCAAGGCCTGAGCTGCCCCTTGAGGCCTTGAAGCTACAAAGAACTCTGTGGTGACAGCGGGTCAAAGGCCTCCTCCAGACGAGGAAGTGAAAGTGCTGCTGGGTGAGCCATGAGGGTCGCCTGGCACTGTTTGGTGCTGGAAGTGGCCAGATAGGAAGATGTGCCAGAGGGACAGGGAAGGCCTGATGTCACCTCCCTGTCCTCCCTAGACGCTGGGATCTTTTGCTAAGAGAAGCGACTGTATATGAGACACCATCTCTTTCCCATGGGTCTGAAGAGATATTGAGAGGACAGAAGCTGGACACAGTTTGCAGGAAGGACAGATGGAGCCAAAGGAGCAGGTCTCAGAGGCTACGTGACAGGGTGCAGGGTCTGGTGCATGGTGGCCACCTGGCACTAAGGATGGCTAATGCAGACGGGGCCATCCAGGCAGTGGTCAGGGTGTGTGCTGCTTTAGAAAACTTCTTGCTTTAGAAGGCCAGCTCTGCCTCTCCCTAGCTACAGCAGCTCAGAGAGATACTTGACTTCCTACCCCCATACCCCTACATCCTCTTCTGAGGTGGAAGCCCATTACTGCAGAATATTTCAGTGTGACCTGTCCCCACCAAAGCTTGTGTTGAAGCTTCAACTTCTGAGCCCTTAATCACAATATTAAAGCACTGAGGAGGTGTTGGGAGTCATAAGAGATTAGTGTTTTCCTCTCAAGACTGGCTATTACATAGCAAATTTAGCTTCCTCTGCTCCAGCCCTGGCTTCCTCTTTACACATTCTCCATCCACATGATGTCATTCAACTTGTTGGGACACAATTCAGAACCCTGTCCTTCTCAGAATTTTACCCAGAGGCTGCCCCTACCCCCACCTCATACACACACGCAACACCCGACCACAAGTTTGATAGCCTTTCTCTCAGGCTTGGGGCTTGGGAGTATTCCCACCCATCTGAGTCCTTCCTCTGTTTTCTTCCAGCTGTGGGCCTTGAAGGGTCCATTGGGCTTCCTATTGCTCCAGAGCCTTCAACTGCAGCAGAAAGAGGGGACCTGGCCTGGGTTTGTTGTACTACGATGGTGATGCTATAAAGGGGACATGTGGCACTGGAAAGGGGGGTGTTCTGCCATTGAGTTCTTATCAGAAATCAACCATCTTCAGGGTCTCAGGGGACTGCCAAGCAGCTTTTTGCTTTTCCAGTCCTTTGGCTCTGTGAAATGCATCATGGGCAAGGGAGCAGGGTGCTGCCTGTTGGTTGGCCTGCAGCTGCCTATTCCCTGCAAACTGATTTCCTCAGGCTTCTTCACGAGCTAAGTGTCTTGCTATGTTGGGCCAAGAGGAAGGAGATTGGTGGTGTGGGCAAAAACGGAGAAGTCCTGACCTCTCTCCTGATCTCTCTCTGGTTCTCCTGCCCACCCTCTTTACTGAAAGGACAGGAATGCTGGAGCCATTTTCCCAGCACCAGCTGTTCTCTGTCTTTAGCTCCCACAGAACAACCCATCCATCCAAAGTTCTAGGTCCACATGCGGTCCCTGTCAACACTGTCAGACTGCCACAAGCAGTCCCCAACTCCCTTTACATCCGGCTCCGGAGTGGAAGCAGTTTCTTCAATTGCTGGACACCAAACTGCCCCACAGTTGGCTTTTCAGCCCTTCTCTTCCTTGTAACCGGTTTGAAATATTCAGAGCAGCTTCGGTTTTTCTGATTTTCTCTGTTATTTTGCAGTGAGCATTAGGCGTTTTCTTTCCTCCCGTGAATGTTCCTCTTCTCCATCCCCAGTCTGTTCTGGAGGATCAGAGGCAGAGCTCTGAGGTCCTGTCCTTGACAGAGTGGAGGAGGCTCTAAGTCCTCAAAGTTTTTTTTTCAGAAAGCCTGCTCCCAGGAAGTTTAGGACAGGGGACATGTTTTCTACTTCTTTCCAAACTGAAAGCCAGTGGGACAGAAGACATCGTGGAAGGGAGCAGAGCACCATGCAGCAAGCTGCCTCTTCCCTGTCTTTCTGGGACTTCCTGGGACTGAGACTAAGGTTTGAGAACCAGCTCTGGAGGGGATGCAGGTGGATTCTGTGCTCAACAATGGCCCCAGAGCCCTGCTCCCAAAGGGGCAGCTGCTGGGACAACTTTCCCAGCAGAGAGCAGCTGTCCTGCCTCCCAGCAGTGTCTCCAGTGGCTACTCACAGACATCCTGGAATTAGTCTCTCCGTGCCTCTTCGTCTGTACCGAGCCCAGGCAGAGGTCATTTTAGCTACGAGGTCAGGAGAAACCTGGGAACTCATCCAGCCCAACATCATCCTCTATGTAACACAGGGGCAAACTGAGGCTCAGAATAGAGATGTCGTTTGGATTGAAGGAGGTGACACAGGTGACCTAAGACAGAGCCCAAGACCATGTGACCTACCAAGGCAGCTGTGGGAGCATATGTGTATTGTATGTGCTCACATGTATCAGAGAGGGCATGTATGTTTATCAGCCATCACAGAGACTACAGGCTCAGTTCCAAGGCTTACACATATGTAAGCATACACATTTATGTGTGTCCCATTACACACACAGTGACAAGCTTACAGACCCACCTTCATATACAGGATCTCACATGCAAGTACTGTACTATGTCTCACCACCGGGGTCTAAGCTCATAACAGCAAATGCACAGAGATATGCAACGGTTTACCAAAGTGGCCTCATATTCAAGGACACACGTCACACCCTGCAGGCCTTTGTGTTTAACCCCCAGAGTGTGTACAGAGCACAGCACAGCTTATGGGTATCATTCCTATGTGGGTGCTCTTGACCACATACAACTTCTCTCCTGTGTCTCCTCCTAACTCACAAGTGGCCCTGTCCAAGTATAGATGCAGCCTATGCCCTCACATGAATGCACAGAATGTTCCCCAACCTTGTCATTTGTTTTTGAGTTCTAAACTGGACTCACAATCAGACTCACACCCCCCAGCTTATCCTTCTGAGTGTTGGCAAAGTGTTCTTCTCAGTACCTCGCAGCCATGTGTGTTGACCCCTTCTTGGTGGCCCCTTGGAACCATCTGCCCCCCCTTGGAGCTGAGGGAGCACCCTGGTCCTCCCACCTTCATCCCTAGCGACTTGGTGGCGGAGGTCCCAGGGGAAGGGGAATGGCTACCAAGAGCTCAAGGTTCTGGGGCCAAAGTCCTGTTTGCAGGCCCTGTAGGAAGTTGCACAATCTGCCCCAGCCAGCCAGCCAGTGACTCTTTCATTGTCTCTGGCTTCCCTTTGGCTGCAGGCCCAGTCCCCAGCAGCCCAGTGACCTGTTTCTCTGGAAAAAAGGCAGGTGCTCCTCCCTCCCCCACCCTGGGGTGGCCAGGGTGGTGACAAGAGCCACAAGGCCAGTCTCCCCTTCTCAGCCAAGAAGCTAAGGCGCAGGCTAGGTCAGGTTCTTGCCCACATCACCCCACTACCTCAGTAAGACTTGATTTTTCCTCCCAAACTCTTCACTGTCCTGCAGAAGCCTGACAGTTGGAATGGAGCTGAGCAGAGCCACTCTGAGTGTGGAAGGAGCTAACACGAGTGTGAGCCAGCCTGCGCACCAGTGGCCGCCTTGGCTGAAGGGGATGAGAGCAGGTCATATTGAAATGTTCCCAGCACATGGAGCTTACAGAATTGATCCATCCGCCTCGACTTCTAATAGTCTTTTTCATTTTGTAAAATCTTCAAGAAAATACATGAGGGGAGTTGGCAAAACATTTGAGGACTGTGAGGAGTCAGGACTGGCCCATGCTGGTTCACCCAGTTCTCTCTGAATCTTTATTCCATTCCCCTTCTGCACAACAACAAAGGGGGAGGGGGTAGAGATAAAGAGAACATTCCAGAAATTCCCAGAAATCTTCTAAAGCTATGAATAACCATGTTATGCCTGCTGCTTTCCCTCCCTCTCTCCCTCCCTCCCTGCCTCCCTGATGGGATCCTTAAACAGCCTGAGGAAGGTCATGGTTGCTTCTGTGCGGTTCCAGCGGCCTGGTGATGGGATGTCAGGGTCAGAGATGGGCCTATGTAGAGGGTGTACTATAGGGAGAGGAGACCAGGAGTAAAGGTCTGCATTGCTCTTTGATGAGGAAGGTTTAGATGTGGAAAAGGAGAAACTGAGGCAGGACTCTTCAGGTATTAGCTTGGGCTTGAGGCTATCAGTGAGACCCTGTGGTTTAGGAGGAGGATCCTTAGGTGAGAATCCATTATTTCCGAGGAGGAACTAATCCTAGTGCTGGCCCAAGGGAGCCTCAGATCGAACCTGGAACATTTTATTGTGTCCAGAAGCAGGGACATGCTCAACAAGTGATAGGGACATGCAGAAGACATAGGAGTCAGCTGTCAGGGACTTCTGATCAGTGTGATGGACTTAGAACATGAGAGTAAGCTGGGCTGGAGAGATGGCTCAGAGGTCAAGGGCACTGGCAGCTCGTGCAGAAGGCCTGGGTTCAGTTCCCAGCACCCCCATGGCAGCTCACATGTCTGTAACTCCAGTTTCAAGGGATTAGATTAGATACCCTCTTCTGGATTTTGAATACATGCGGCACACACATGTAGGCAAATACCCATAGACATAAAGCGAAAATAAATCTTTAAAGTAGTAGCAAAGGCAGTGAACTATAATACATTGGATAAAGTAAATCTACCCTGCTAAAATAAACAAATGAATTAAGAGAAAGAGCTTCTTTATTGCAGCTGCCATGTGATAGAAGAGGAAAGATGCCTTGTAGTTATTATTTCATGTGAGAAACATCTATGGATACTAGAAGCAACAGTATCCACAGGGTATCTGCATAATGCTAAAGTATCTCTAGATATAAACTTACTACTTAAAAAAAATAACACCTGATTTGGGAAATAAGAGCTAATCAAAGAGCTTGAGGTAACAGCACTGTCCAACACTACTGCCATGGGGGAGTCAACATCAGGAGTTCAGGCCGGAGTGGGTGAGAGTACTTGCTGCATAAATACAAGGACCTAAGTTTGGACCCCAGCACCCACATAGGAAGCTGAGCATGGCAGTGTGCAGCCTGTGACCATAGAGCTGTTCAAGGCAAAGACAGGAGGATCATGGGGGTTTGCTTGTTGCCAACCTAGCTTCAGATCTAGTTTTAGATTACACCTCAAAGGAATGAGACAGAGAGCTGTAGAGTGGGTCATCTAATGGCCTCCTTTGGCCTCCACACAGAGTATGTGTATCTGCACACATGTATATGCATATGCACGCACATACACACATATACAAAGAAATCAACACCAGATCCTCCTACTCACCAACAGAACATAGAACACAGTGACCTCAGGAACCATACTGTCAGAACCAGAATCCAGGCATAGTCACATGAAAATATTCTACCTATGTTTGCCCTGTCATCTTCCCAAACATCATGGTCTGGAACCTAAAGCCAATCTAGGAACTGCCCTGGGCAGAAGATAGCGAGAGAGAACTAGCAACTCATGACACTTGCTTCCTGTTTCCAGGAGACATCATGGAACAGATGTTGGAGCTTCATGAGGGGTTCTGAAAGGAAGAACATGGGAGGTCTTTGCACTGTGCAAATTGTGTCTTCCACAATTAGAAATACTTGCAAATAGAATGAATTTCACACCCCAGGCAACAGTCTTACAATGTTGAAGGAAGCTTCTGGACAGATATTTCAAGAAATTGAAGAGGCAGAGGGTTGGGGGACAATTGGGCTAGGCACCTAGAAATTTAGTAAAAGATGAGAAAAATCAGAAAGCTGTGCAAGAAAATAGCACGCAACCTGAATACCATAAATGCCTGAGTTGTCAACAAAGTTCATATGGTCACAAAATGAACCCACATATTCCTGACTGCCTGGGCAATGTGGCAAAACTTTGCCTCAAAATAAAAACAAAACCAAATGTCTCAGTATCCACTGAACACAAAAATACAAAATGAGCCTAAGGGGACCCAGATCTTACCGGAGGGAGAGATAGGGCTGGAAAGGAAGTATCTCCTTCCAAAGTCAGAACACAATGGGCAAAAGCTAAGGTAACTATGTAGACACGCTACTTAGAAGCACACAGGTAGATACAAAATAATTTTATTTTATGTTAAAAAAGATGGGTTTCCTCCACCTGTTGTGGTATCCACCTTCAGTGCTAGCATTCTGGAGGTTGGAACAGGAAGATTGTAAGTCTGAGGGCACCAAGACTATTTAGAAAATAAAACAAAACAACAACAAAACAAAAAACAAAAGGGAGTTGGGGTGGGGACATAGCTCAGTTGGTAGAATGCCTGACTAACATGAGTCCTTCATTCCATAAATCAGGAATGGTGGTAAATATCTGTAACCCCAACACTTGGAAGATAGAAGAAGGAGGACCAGAAGTTCAAGGTTATGCTCACGTCCATGAGATGTTTAAGGTCAACCTGGACTACACGAGATCCTGTCTTGGGGAAAAAAATGTGACTGACTTTGGAGGTGGGAATCAAGGGCAAAGAACAATGGGAGATGGCTGGTTTTAAATCTCATAGATCAAAATGTATTAAAATAACTTTAATAAAGGTAAAAATCAAGCTATAAAAATGTAATTACCCAGTCTCAATGGATACATCTACAAAATAACCAACAGACAACAACAGACATAACAAAGTAGATGGGGGAAAGCCCACAAGTCCTCAACTCTACACAAAGAACTATAAGAAAGTAAGGAGTGCTTAGAGTAGGAGAAATAGTCTTCCCCAGGGAAGAGCACACGAATAGTCAGCCATGAGAACATATATATGAGTGACATCATACAGACTGAGCAGGTTAAATTTAGAAATTGTATTATAATCTCAAAAAATGAGAGGAATGATTTTAAATATGTAATTAGAAGAAGCCTGTTTTGAATGAAGTAGTAAATTTAGACAATGAGTTGAGTTGTCTGTGTAACAAAATCTATGACAGAGTGGTCCAAATGCTAAATAAATGTTAATAAAACAGAAAAATCGATTTTTTCTTTACCTCTGAGATTTTCAGAGAATCCATCTAAAACACAAATTTCCCATTTGATACCATGCAAAGCAAAACTTTTTATTATGAAGTCTGTGCTCCTGGCCTCTGGATTTGGACAAGGTAGACAATCTTCCAAATGCTTGGAACTAAAAAAAAAAAAATGAATCCATTGGAAGACTCAGTCAGAAGAATGAGCGGGAACATATAATAAATGAAGACTGACTCTTCAGCAAGCCTTTAGGAGAAAGCTTTTGACCCATTTTCAGTGGGTCAGGGTCCTTCAGTGAGCTTTTGGAGACTTGTCCTTTTTGCTTCGTGTGTGTGTGTGTGTGTGTGTGTGTGTGTGTGTGTGTGTGTGTGTGCGCGCAGGCACATGCATGTGTGCCATGATGGTATGTATCAGAGGACAACTTCAGGTGTCAGATCTCACCTTCTACTGTGTTTGAGACAAGGGTCTCTTGCTGTTCACCAGTGTATACCAGGGTCGTTAGCACGTGAGCACCTAAGGATTCTCCTGTCTTTTCCTCCCATCTCACTACAGGGATGCTGGGATTACAGACTTGGACTATCACATCTAGCCTATGTACATTCTGGGAATCCAATCTCCGGTCCTTATGAAACATTTTATCTACCCTTATGAACCATCTCTCTACCCTGAGGATGACCTTTTGTTAAATCAGCATTTTGGGGGTTTCACTGAATATGGCTAGGGACCATTTAGGCCTGTCTTCCCAAGATCGGCCCTGTCCCACCCAAAGCCCTTGTCTTTCTTCCCTATCTATTTGGTGGCATGAGTTTATAATCCATTTTACAGATAAGAGAATGAAGGATTGGAGAACAACATTCAAGCCCAAACCTAACCAACCAGACCTGGCGACAGCTCTGTCCTTACTCTGTTCCTAGGATCTCCCAACAACTGGCGCCAGACTTAATTACACCCTCGCTGGCCCTCAGCTGATTGGCAGGTGAGTGTATCATCAGGGTTTGGGACTCTGGAAGCTCCCCACCACCTATCATTATCTATAATTATGTGAATTCCGGCTTCTGCGTGGGCCTGTGGAGTCAGAGTGTCTCCATGCAGCCAAGAAGTGGGAAAGAAGCTTCTGAAGGATTTGGGTACCCACACCTGAGGGAAGAGATGAGCTCTAGGGCCATAGTAGAGGCCGGAGAGAGGCCATAGTGGGGCACTGTGTTTGTCATGGTTTCTCTGGGTTCTCTTCACCAGCTTCTCATGGGCAGGCAGTGGGATAGAAGGAAGGAAGCCTCTTATCTGTTTGTCTATCTGTCTCTTTATCTGTCTCTCTGTCTGTCTGCCTGTCTGTCTCTGTCTTTGTCTCTCTCACACATACACTCACACATGCACAGAAACAGGATTCTAGACTGCGAATATGAAGCTTCGAGGAAGGAAGAATTTGCCTCCAGTTCCATCAGATCCATTACATCCTCACTTCTAAGAAAGGGCACAGAAGTCAGTGGCCCTGTCCTCCTGACACAGGTGGGCAGTGGAAGGACCTTCTGCCTAGGTTCACTTCATAAAAGGGCATCACTTATAGCTCTAAGATTAGAAATAAAGCCCCTTGTCTCAAGGGGAGATAGACAATGGCCACACAAGTACGTGTGGCATGTCGTGACAAGTGTCGTGAAGAGCATCTGAGATGGTGGCCTGGCTGGATAACCAAGCTGAACCACTTTCCCCAGGACCCAGCATCCAAAGCGTAGGTGGAAGAATGAATGCCGTTTGACATGGAGAAAAGGAGCCTCCCCTCTCCCCCAACATCGCTTTTCTTTAAATTTAAATATTTTAAACACCAGGGAAAGCATAGAAAGTATATGAATATACTTGCCATACATGTTTAAAAATGAATCTTTGGGGGTGGTGAGATAGCGTGGCAGGTAAAGGTATGTCCAGAGCATAGACAAAGAGGGCATAGCTCTCAACTAATTACTCAGAACTACCTTGATATTGAAACATGGTAAAGACATTATTAAAAGAATGTAGGCCCAGCCTGGGTGGTGGTAGCAGTGCACACCTTTAATCCCAGCACTCAGGAGACAGAGGCATGAATCTCTGAGTTCGAGGCCATCCTGGTCTACAGAGTGAGATCTAGGATAGCCAGGTCTACACAGAGAAACCTGTCTCAGGAAAAAAAGAAAAGAAAAGAAAAAAAAAACCCGTAAGCCCATGTGACTCATGAACACAAATACAACAATATTTAATAAAATATTAGTAAACCAAGTCTAGTAACATAGGGGATCCAATGCCCTCTTCTGGCCTTATCGGACACAAAACATACATGTATACATATATACATATAGGCAAAACATAATAACATACACATACACATAAAAACATAACATACACACAAACGAACTAATCTGGTAAAGACAGCCAGCAACAACCCTGATAGTAAAGGCCTGAACATTTTCTCCCTGAGGACAGAAGCAACATCAGGATCTCGCTGCTGCCTCCTCTACTTGGCGTTGTGGGTCTTAGCTGGGCCAAGGAGGCAAGTAAGGAAGAATGAGATAGCTTGGAGAGCGGTAGGTAACTAACTTGCATTTGTCAAGAGCATGGTCATCTATGTAAAGAAACAATCCCAAAAATTACTGAAAAGAAAAAAAAACACAGATGAGGAAGATGGTAGGACCAATATGCAAAACTCAATTACATTTATGTGTAAAAGCTATACAAGTAAAAATAAAATTAAAAATCAGTACCATTTATAATAACATTGAAAACATGAATTAGGGAACAAATCTAATGAAATACTCTGTATGCGTTGAAAACTAAAAGTCATTTCCATGGCAAATCCATTCATCTAGGTCTTCCTGGAATTGCCTTGAAAATGATCTAAATGAGTGGAAAGATACAGTGTTCGTGAGACCTTAGTGCTCTAACAAAATATCACCAGTTCTAAAGAGTTGTTTCAGATCTTCAATTAACTCATAGTCAGCACAGTCCTACTCAAAAGCCTGGCGAGCTTCCCTTGGTAAATATTGACAAATTAATTCTCAGTTACATATGGAAAAACAAAGGCTCTGGAATGGGCAAAATAAAATGTTGACAATGGTAAATTTGGGGTACTCGTGCTAATATTTTCAAGACTCATTGTGAGGCTATTTTGAACAAAGCGTTGTGGTAATAGCATCAGATTTGACCACAGACATGAAACAGAGTAGAGTTCAGAGATAGGGTAAGGCACATATATTTGACAAAGAAATCCAGGGTAATTGACACAAACAAAAGACAAAGAAATAATCCTATGTCCAAATCCATATATAAACTATAATTCATATCCAAATCTCTGGAGAAGCTTAACCCTCATGTCATCCAAAAGTTAACTGAAGATAGATTATAGGTTCAGATACAAAGTTCCAGAAAATAATGTAGAAAAAACATCTTTGTGTCCTTGATACAGCTTCTTCAGATATAATGCAAATGACATAAACCATAAAGACAAACATTGGAACTTCATGTATCTCAGTTGGTGGAGTACTTGCCTCGTGTGGTGGGTTGAATAAGAAGGGCTGCTATAAGCTTATATATTTGAATGTTTACTCACCAGAGAGTGGAATTATTTGAAAGGATTAGAAGGATCAGAAGATGTGGCCTTGTGGGGGTAGGTGTGGCCTTGTTGGAGGACGTACATCATTGCTAAGCCTGGAGTCTGTGTTTCTCTGGCTATCGATCAAGATGTTGTTCTCAGCTGCTGCTCCAGCACTTGCATGAATGCCAGCATGCTCCCCACCATGATGATAATGAACTGAGCCTCTGAAATGGTAAGCAAGCCCCCAATTAAATGCTTTCTTTTTTTAGAGTTGCCTTGGTCATGGTATCTCTTCACAGTGATAGAACTAAGACACCCAGTATTCATGAAGTCCTGTGTTCAATCCCCAGCATTCTACAAACAAAATGTGACTATGCAGCTATGTAATACCAGCACAGGGAAATGGACACAGGATAATCAGAAGTCAAGGTCATCCTTGGCTACACGGTGGGTTCAAGACCAGCCTAAAGTACTTCAGATTCCGTTGGCAACAGATATAAAGCTTTACAATTGAACGTTATCAAAATTAAAAACATCTACATCTGGTAAGTCGCTGTTTAAAAAAATGAAAAGACAAACCAAACAATGGAAGAGGATGTCTGATAATAGTGCTACTCAGAGTTTTAAAATAACACAAAGTAAGATGTTAAATCACTGTATAATAAAATGGGAAACAGATTTTATTTTATGAGCATGGGTGTTTTGTCTGCTCACATGTCTGTATACCACATGTATGTGTATGGTACCCGAAAAAAGAATCAGATACCCTGCATGGAATCACAGATGATTGCAAGCCATCATGTGGATACTAGTACTCAAACTTGCTTTGTCTAGAGGAGGAGCCAGTGCTCTTGACCACTGAGCCACCTCACCAACACCCATGTTTTAAAAGACATTCCTCCCAAAAGATACATGTAGGTTCTGACTATGAACCTGTAGCTTTCAGAAGAGTAGAATAGAAACTTCCCCGTTAAAAGGCCTCCTGAGAACCAGGCCTGGTGGTTCAGGGCTATGGTCCCACTAACTCAGGAGGCTGGTTCAGGGGAATTGTAGGTTCAAGGCTTGTCTGGGCAACTTAGTGAGAGCCTGTCTCAAAATAAAAAGAGGACTGAGGATAAAGCTAAACATGTACTTGTTTATTATGCTGGAGGCCCTGGGTTCAATCCCTAGTATGGAGAAAGCATCTTTAGGTGTCCTGGATCATGGTAGGACTCCCATGTGGAGTTATTTTGGAGTATTTTGGGGAGGTTGAAATTGGGTAAAGGGAGACCTATGTACATCACTCATGGGGGAGCTGTCAAGATGAACCCTGAAGTGAAGCCTCTACCTGGCGTTTATGGTTTACAAGGCGGTGTTTGCAAACTGGGTGTGTGTGTGTGTGTGTGTGTGTGTGTGTGTGTGTGTGTGTGTGTGTGTGTGTGTGTGTGTGTGAAGAAACAGAAAGGAGAACATAAGAAAAGGGAAATATGTCTTAAGGAAGAGAAAGGGAAACAGGCAACAGAATACATGCAACATGGAAGTTAAATGGGAGCTGCAGGCCTTGAGGAAGGGGTGGGGGAAGGGAAGGGAGGGGCTAAGAGGATGTGACAAGGGGTGGCAGATCAACAAAAACTAACTATATATGGAAATAACACAATGAAACCCAATACTTAGTTTGCTAATTAAAATCAAAACAACTTTTAAAAATTAGGATAGTTTGGGTTTGCAGCCCAGCCATATTCTGCCTGAATGAGGTGAGGCCCCCCACAGAGGTGGAGGATCGGGCCACAGCTTCTGGGGTTGACTATCCCAGTCCTGGGCCTCCTTCGATGGCTTGGAGGAAGAAGGTTCTGGAAAGCAGGGACATAAGAGGCATGCTCCTAAATCCCCAGCACCAATGGCACTCTGCCCTGGAGAATCAGCAACCTAGGCTCAGGAAAGGGCAGAGGGAGTCTCTTCAGATGGATTGGGTGGCCTCAACTCCAATTAAGTCTCTGTGTGTAGATAGGGTGGCAGCCCTGTGCCAGTCTCCTAGGCTAGCATCCATTTTCCCAACAGTGCCTTACTGCTCAGAGGGAGGCTGAAAACAAGAGATGACTTATCAAGGCTGAGGCTCGAAAGTTGTGTGTCCCAGCTTTGGACCCAGATCCCCAGATGCAGACTTGGGGGTGGCTCCACCTTGATGTGGAACTGAGAGTGATTCTTGGGTTAGAGAGGACATTTTGTAGAGACGAGTGCTCCTGTGACCTCATGGGAGAGACAATGCCATCTTTTCCTTTTGGTTTATCTTGGAAAGACCTTCCATTGCAGAGCCATTTTGTAGTCTATAATTTGTGCCAAGGTTGAGTGGAGGCCAGAGTTGTCTTGACAGCTTAAGAGGGGTCTGGGTCAAAGGCCAGGCCATCTTGTGAGGTTTCCACTAGGTCCTTTAGGTAAGTGACATAAATGTGTATCCATCCCATCCTCTTCAGGCTTGGGGGCCTCTGCCCATACACTGAGGGGAAGCACTAGCTCTGTAGATTTCCATGGGAAGTTAACTCTTTCCTGCTGTCTGGTCTTGGCCAAATGCCCCCTCCTCTTTAAGTCTTCATTTCTCCTCTCAGAAACTGCAGGTGCTCCTCAGAGGGGAGTGGACAGGCTGACTGAGAACATTTGACAAGGGGGCCAGCAGAAGGTACTGCTCTGGAATGGGAGCTGAGGACTGTTGCCCAGCAGTCCTTCTCCTTCGGGAAGAACAGTGAGCTGCATGCTAACCCTGTGGCATGGGTGCTAGCTTTGGCTAGGGGATATACCATGGTGGGTAAGCCCTGATCCGTGCCCTTCAGTCCAGAGAGAAAGGTCAGCCACACCAGGCAGTAGTAGCATGTAGCATTAGGCAGTAGCCAAGGGAGCCACCTAGAGAGGGAAGAAAAACCCTGCCTGGGGCCAGGGGAGGCTTCCCAGAAGGGTGGGCTGTTTGTCCAATCACTGACCAATTACTTGAAGGCAATCTGTAGGCCCCCTCAGTCTCTGCTAGATGAATATTAATATTCTAGGAGAGTGCTTTCGACACAGGTCCTGATGGATGAATGAGAGTTTGTCACCGGCGGACACTCCACAGAAAGTAAACAGCATGTGCTAACATCTGATGACCAGAAAAGGCCTGGCATGCTTGTCTAGGGATGGAAAAGGGACAAGTCCTTACTTGCACACCACCAATGCTCACAACCGACAGCCCCAACAAAGGGCAGGGTAACAGGAGAAAAGCAGAGGAAACGCATTTGATCACAGTTTGGCACAGCACAGGGGCCTTCAGACTGAAGTCTTCAGAGCCAGGACGAACCGTCTGTGTGTTTAGCTTCCATGGAGCATGCACACACACGTGCAGGAATGTGATTGGACCAGCTGGAGGGAGCTCTGGAGAAGGGCTAAGTGGAGAAAAACAGCTAGGTCATAAGCTGTCCCAGTATTCCTATTCCCTCTGGCCCCTTAACTGTAGCATTTCTTCCTCCTTGGTGTGGGTCAAGATGCTTCCTACACGAGGTCATTGAGAGAGCCTCCTTAGGGCTCTCTTACCCAGAGAAGCAGGGTAAGCTGGAGTGACATTTTGAGTTTCAGGGCTGGCATTGTGTGTGGGGGATGGGGGTGGGGGATGGTAATCTGGTTTCTAGGTCTATCTTGAGGGAAGAGGAATTCTAGGGTCTTTGCTTTGTCTTGGGTGAGGAGACGGGTGAGAGACAGGAAGCAGAAGGTCCCAATGAAAGTTTGCTTATGAGAAATTTGGGACATTATTTTTCATGGGACGTGTGGGGAAGAGTGGAAGAAAATAACAGAATGAATACAAATTCCTATCTTCACCTCCCAAGTGCTGCGAACTTTTCTGGTTTGTTCCATTGTAGGATTCAAATCCAGGGCCTCATGAGTGCTAGGTAAACACTCTTTCAACTGAGCCCAGGAAGAGTCCCAAATGGTTTCAGTGACACATCTCTGATGTGGCATTCCACAGAGATGATGAACAAACACTGTCATGGAAATTTCTGGAGTCTGGATGCCACAAGTATATGACATCTGTTTGGGGACGGTGACTAGGGTCTGCCTGAGTCTAGGCTCCATTCTTCAGAGTGACTGGTGCAGGCCAGGATGATGGATGCAACCTTGGGGTTTTAGAGAGAACATAGGGAGACTGATGAAGGTCCCAGGATACAGGGCTGGTCTGACGCAGCTTTCAGCCTGTGTCCCATCCTCCTAGGAACCCTTAAGCTTCCCATCAGCTCAGGAAAACTCAGGGTACTTAGGAATGAGGTGTTCAGTTCCATCAGAAACTCCACTTGTTTTACATGCTGTGTGACTCTGAGTTGGGCATAAGCCCTCTCTGGACCCACAGTCTCCTTGCAGTAGCTCTCCCTTAGAGCCATGTCCCTTGCAGATCCTCTCCTGCTGACCACCCTGGCTGGGCAGGGCAGGAAACCCCAGTGTGTCTGTCTTGGACACAGCTGCATGTGAGCCCCAGCTCTGGGGTATGTATAATATACTTTGGTATATCTGGGTGCTTAACTCTGCAGAGTTGCCAAATGCTGGGCCTTCCTGACCTCACTGCCTGGTAAGATTGGGGCTATGCACCCGGAAGGAAATCACTCCAGAGATGAGGCATAGAAGTGGGAACCTGGGGTCGAACTTCCTCTGATGTACCACGTAAAATCTGAGGTGGGCAGGTGTCATGGATTCGAGCAGGGTCCCGTGAACATTAAAATGGCTCCATAAGCAGTTGACAGCCATGAGCCTGGCTGTCCTGGGGAAGTGGGAATGGACAGCCCTGGTAACTGACTTGAATCTCTGAAATGAAGACAGAGTGACAGACATGGAGACTGTTGAGGAGAGAGAGGTGGTGAGTAAGGCGTGGCTTGGGCAGGAGAGGACCACGTGCCCAGCCTGCTTTGGAGGCCTTCTGTGGAGTGTGCTGCCTGGCTCTTTCTACTGTGCCTCCCAGATAGGGCTTTGCAGTAGCTAGGGTCTGCACTGGGGTGGGGCAACTTCATAGGACCTGTGCCTCTTCTTGTGTTTTTCGTAGTTTGGAACATCCTGCTGAACCTGGGTTTTGCAGGCTACCGGAAAGGCTTTATTATAATTCTCAAGTCAAAAGGCTTTTAGCCTCGAAAGTTAATAGGCCCAGTAGATGTCTGGGTCCTTGACCGATGAGAGAGAGTGTTCTTGTTCTGAAACCCGGTCCAGTATTGTTCCTGGACACCTAAACCAACTATCTCTTTCTTGCTGTTGGACTTGCCTAAGCAGTCCTGCCTCTGAAACCTCTCCATGCAGAATTCCTAATCTCTTGACGTACATTCAAGAAGACCTCCAACCTGCACACTGGTATTTCTTTCTCTTCCTCCCCACTGGGGGCTGGGCTGGGTTGGTTGCAGCTGGTTGGGGCTGAGCGGTTCTCCCCAGACTAGCTCTGCAAGGCCTTTCAACACACTGTTGTAGGCAGAGTCTGCATTCCTTTACCCTTAATGCCTCCTCTGAGAACAAGGAGAAACCTGAGCCTTCTATCCAACCAGAAGAGGTGGGCCAGGCTGGGTAGAGGACCTCAGTGTCTGCCTTCCTTGAGAATGGAAATCCAAGGCCTCCCTTCCCTGTTTGCCTGCTAGGGCTTTGAAGTCAGAGGACCTAGCATTGGCCTTTGTTAAACTCACCTAAGGAGATGGGGCTGCAAGAGAAGAGAAATTACCACTGATCAGAAAGGATCAGCAATCTCCCATACCCACTCAGGGCAAAGGTCTTCCCACCCAGGTTTCTTCACTGCTCCCTTAGGCTTCTAGGGCCAATCAGAGGTATAAGTTTTCTAGTCTGCGGTTACTGAGCCAGGAAGAGAAAGTAGTTCAAATCCAAGTGGGTTTCACAGTACTCCTCAGTTCTTAAGTTTCTACGCCCCAGGCACAGCTGGAGTCATCCACTGCACGCTGCACCTCTGTTCTACTTGGGTGTGAAATTCTTCCAGCAACGGTTATTTGTCCAACTGCTGTGAACCCACGCTCCACTCCACACTGGAATCAGGAGCAGAGGCAGGAACTCAGTGGTAAAGTAGGTGGCTAGTGCATGCAGGGTGTGGCTTTAGTCCTCAGCCCAATCCTTTCTGGAAACCGAGTCCTTCTTTATTGATTTGTTAATCTTGAAGAAGGCAGAGCGTACTGGCTGATTTTGTGTGTCAACCTAACATAAGCTGGAGTCATCAAAGAGGAAGGAGCCTCGGTTGAAGAAATGGTTCCATGGGATTCAACTGCAAGGTAATTTCTCAATTAGTGATTAATGAGGGAGGGCCCAGTCCATAATGGGTGGTGCCATCCGTGGGCTGGTGGTCCTGGGGTCTGTAAGAAAGCAGACTGAATAAGCCATGGGGACCAAGCCAGTAAGCAGCACCCCTCCATGGCCTCTGCATCAGCTCCTGCCTCCAGGTTCCTGCCCTGTTTGAGTTCCTGTCCTGACTTCCTTTGATGATGAACAGCGATGATATGAAAGTAAAAGCAATAAAATCTTTCCTCCCCATGCTTTTTGTTCATGAGGTTTCATCACCACAATAGAAACCTTAACTAAGACACAGAGATTGGAAGGCAGCCACAGAAACTGGAATTTGGGGATTCTGGTCAGGTTGGCTACCCCTCTAGGTGTGCAGGGGGCAGTGGTACCCTATTCTTTCCCTTCATAAGGGTCACACTCTGTCTTTCACAATAGCAGACAGACAAAGAGACAGCATGACAAATGTATAGAGGTATCTTTTACAGAATACAAGGTTAAAAAAATTATACAAGTACTCAGCTTTAGAGATAGCTGAACAGATAGTAATACTGAATTAATTAAATAAGATAAGCAGACAATGATAAACACTAGATCATGACATGTACAGACCTTGATATTAGTGTTATTTTCTGCTATACGTGGGTTTGGTATTATTGGAGGTCTGAAAATGTCATCCTCAAAACAGAGGCCTTAGCCACAAACTACTGCTTGATGTTCTCTTAGCCCCTCTTGAGTTCTGGGGTTACAGGGATGGGGCAACATGCCAGCTGGGCAAGGAAATCTTGAAGGGGAGATGGCTTCCTTGTAAAAGTGCTTTCCTGGTCAGTGTGAGGGCCTGAGTTTGATTCCCTGTGAAAATGCTAGGTGTGGTAGTGTGTGCTTGTGATCACCGGAGAGGCAGAAGTAGATGATCTCAGAGGCTCTGGCTAGATCCTAGCCCAATTGATGAACTCTGGACCAACAGCAGACCCTGTCTCTTGCTCTTCTCTGTCTCACAAAACAAGCTGTGGGAACCGGACTCTTTCTCTTCCCAAGAGGATCATGGGAACCAGATATTCCCTTTAACAATCCACTAGAACTTCTCCAGCTCTCTCTTTATTCAGACACCTTGTCTGATAGTAAATCACATAGCGCTCATTCCAGAGGCATCCTGCTCCACACTCAGGAGGAAAGAATGCTAGGAAAGGCCTACAAGAATCTGTACCAACAGGCCTAGCTGGGTCTGATGCTCTGCAGACAGACGTTTGTCCCATCTTGACTCTGTCCATTGCCATCTGAACACGGACACATGGTCAGCTTTAGTGGATAAGATGGCTCAGCAGGAAACGATGCCTGCTGCCAAGCCTGATGACCTGGGTTGGAGCCCCAGGACCCACATACTGGAAAGAGAATTGGCTCTCCACAAAGTTGTTTTTTGACAAAAAGACAGACAGACAGACAGACAGACACACACACACACAGAGGGGGGAAGGAGAGAGAGAGAGAGAGAGAGAGAGAGAGAGAGAGAGAGAGAGAGAGAGGATAAATTAAATAAATAGTAGCTTGTCCTGGGTCTTTGAGTCTTCCATCTGAAGGTGTCTGTGTCATATAAAACTGGGACAAACACATTTATTGTCCTTTTCCCTCATTAACCTTCTTCTGCCCTAGGGTGTCAGCTGAGATCCTTTTGCTAGTCCTGGAAGGGATTGAGATGTCCTTCCCTGAGGTAGCCTCCCCACCCCATCCCAACCTGGTAAGGAGCACGTTCTCACTTTCCAGGTCCTGGGGAGGGGTGAAGCAGCTGTCTTAAGGTCACATCACCAGGAACTGGAGAGTTGGGCTCTGAACTCCTCCCAGAGCCTGGGCTTCTAACTAGACTCTCAGCTCCAGTTCTGCCCAGAGGCATAGTTACAGTATTACGGTATGCAGCTCCAGGCTTCAGGAAGAATGTGCGGGGCTAAACAGCTGCCTGTCCCAGGGCTCTGCTGAGCGATTCCGCTCAGAGCCACAGGCTCTGGCTCCCAGCCACACCATGCTTGGGCCCGCCTCCTCCATCTTCAGAGTCTGTGAAGCTCTCAGGCTCACCCCCTCTTCCTCAGAGTGAGCATGTACTACTGTAGCCTTTCCAGGGAAGTCACCCCAAAACAGCCAGGTGCCCGGAACACCAATGGGGCAGGGGAAAGGGTTTTCTGTCGTGATGAGGGGTTCAACTGATAGCTTCCATCTTGGCATAGGGATGCTGCTTCGGAGGTATAGGTGGAAAGTGGCAACACCAAGACAACCATAAGCCCCTTGCTAATCTGGTCTTTAAGATTCAGGCCTTGGGCTGAAAAGTTGGCTCAGTGGTTAGGAGCACTTGTTGGCTGGGGTTCCATTTCTAGTGTCCACATGGCAGTTCACAACTACCTATAGTTTAAGTCTCAGGGGATCCGATGCCCATTTAAGGCCACCTTGGACACATGGTGCACATACATACATCCAGGCAAAATACTTATACCCATAAAATAAGAAATTATATATATCATATATAATGTATATGTTATATATATATGAATCCAGACCTCAGTTGGATATGGTGATTTATATCTGTAATCACACCACTCAAAAGGCAGAGGCAGAGGCAGGAGGATTGCGTTCAAGGCTAGTCAGGGTTACAAAGTGAAATCTTGTCTTAAACAAGGCTCTGCAGTCCCAGCCATCTTCTTCCCCACGACACCTCCAACATGGCATTGGCACGTGCTGGTGGCTGGAAAAATTACGTTCTCCCTTAACCGAACCAGGGCTAAAAAGCCACGCTCAATTCCCACCAGTCCGTTCGCTTTGTGTTTGGGACTGGAGGACCAATGGTGTATCACTGGCCTTACATCCAAGAGCTCTTGCTCCCATCTGGTCTAGAGTAGTATTTGGGCATTGGCCATGCAGGAAAGCCTTAGACCCAGAACAGGCTCCCACAGGACACGTGGGAAGGTTACCCAGGATCCTCACTTGCTCTCAAAGCCAAAAGGACACTGGATGCCCAGAGAGAAACAATCAGGGCAGGACTGGCTGACCTTGTTCATTGGTTTCTGAGCCCTTCACATGTGGCCACGCGGAGAGCCCTACCAGATGCCCCTTATTAGATGATGATGCTAGGATTAGTGAGATTTCTCAGTCTGTAAAATGCTTCTCTTGTAAGCAGAGGACCAGAGTTTTATTCGCAGAACCCAGGTGAAAATTCTGGATGTGGGGAGTACATGCTTGCAATACCTTGGGATGTGGAGGAATGAGCATCCCTGATGGGCTGGACAGCCTCACCTAATTGATGAGCTCTAGGCTAGTGAGAGACTGCCTCAAAGGAAGTAGACAACATTCCTGAGGGTGACATGAGGTTGTTCGCTGGTCTCCGCATACACCCTCCCACACCTTCATATTAGATGACATGAGATTGGCCTCTGTCTCCCCACCCAGGTATAGGTACCTACATTCATCCTCCCATACCCCAACGCTGGATGACATGAGGTTGTCCTCTGGTCTACACACACACCACACACACATGCACAGGCATTCAGACACCCTCCCGTACCCCACATTCACATTTAGAAGAAGTGTGAATTAGAACCTCCTCAAGCACCAGTTTTCTTTTGTTTTTTTTTTTTTTTTTTTTTTTTTTTGACAGAGTTTCTCTGTATGGCCTTGGCTGTCCTGGAACTCACTCTGTAGCCTGGGCTGAACTTGAACTCACAGAGATCCACCTGTTTCTGCCTCCCAAGTGCTGGGATTCAAGGCCTGCACTACCATGCTTGGCAGCAACAGTTGTTTTTGTTTGTTTGTTTTGCTTTGGTTTTTTTTTTTTTTTAATTTTTAAACTCCCCGTCCAGGACAGGATGCCCACATAGGGAAACTCCCTTAAAGAAGGAGAAAGCTAAGTCTGAAAAGGTCCATTGTTCGTTTATGTTTTTGCTGGGCCAGCTACTATTCCATTCGCTTTCAAGTGTGGAAGGTGGTGCTTGGAGTATCTGAACAGCAGCAGGTAGCTAGTACCAGGTCTACCCTGAATGTTCGGGGGGATTTCTGGGCACACTGAGTTCTCAGACTTCCAAGGAGAATCAGGGGCCAAGGTGAACCCTTTACCACCCTTGCCCCAGGGGAGGAAAAAGACCAAGTCTCCAGCCATGACCAACCTCAGAAGAGCTGTGTTCCAATAGCAAATACTCTCAGCTTTAAAGGCTTATTCATCACGCTGGGGAGATGACTCAATTGGCAAAGTGCTTGCCAAGCAAACACGAGGACTGGAGTTAGATCACCAGCCCCCATGTAAAAAGCCAAGGGCCATGACAGGTACGTGTGATCCCCTCCCTGTGCAGCCAAGAGAAGAAGGTCTCTGGCAGTCATTGACCAGCCAGCCTGACAGCCTCAAGCCAGTGAAAGACTTCATTTCAAAAACAAAGATGCTGGCTGGAGAGATGGCTCATCAGTTTAGAACACTTGCTGCTCTTGCAATTCAATCCCCACAGAGTTCATAACCATCTGTAATGCGAATTCAAGGGGATCTATTACCCTCTTATGGCCTCTGTGGACATCAGACACACATGTAGCATACATACATGCAGGCAGGCAAAACATTCAGAGACATAAAATTAAATAAATTTTTAAAAAATCGAAGCAAATGGCTACTAAGGCATAATATTCAAAGTTGACCTCTGACCTTCAGACCCGGATATGCTGACTCCAGGGAGGTGTCCAAAATGGCACCCCTGGACTCTTTGCCAAGCCTATGGTCTTTTAGAAGCTGCAAACTGCACACTCCTGCAGAGGGTCAGTGCAGCATAGTGCTTCCAAAATTCCTGTGTTCACGGGCTCTGCAGAGGGTCCTTAAAGCAAAGCTGAGAAGGTCAGTCAAGGTGTCCACGAAAGGCACAGTTCTGGGTGTTCAACTGGGTGCCCAACTGGGTGCCCATTATGGCCCAGCCGGATTTGAATCTGTGAGCTGAAAACTGGGTGTGGTGGTTGTGGTTTTTTTTTCTTTTTTTCGGAGCTGGGGACTGAACCCAGGGCCTTGTGCTTGCTAGGCAAGCGCTCTACCACTGAGCTAAATCCCCACCCCGGTGGTTGTGTTTTTAATCCCAGGACCCAAACTGGAGGATCCCTGGCCTCTTTGACTAGCCAGTCTAGCTTAAATAGAGAGTCCCAGGGCACTGAGACAGTAAGAAACCTTGTCTTTAAAAACAAAACAAAACAAAACAAAAACAAAAACAAAAAACCAGGGTGAATACTTCTTGAGGAACAACACTGTGGTGACCCACCACCATCACCCACACACATTGAAAAGGATAATATAGCTCAGAACAGGCCAACTACTTTAAAAAGATGAACCAATAATGGGTTTTGTGGAGGTGAGAAAATCACATGTCCTGAATCTCCTTCATTATCAAATTTCCCAGAGTGCACAGCCTAACCAGCAGCCCTAGAAGGCGAGGACTACAATACTGTCTTTAGGGTCACTAGTGCTGTACACAATACCATGACCAAAGCAACTCAAGGAGGAATGAGTTTACTTAGCTTACTCATCCACATCACAGGTCATCACCAAATGAAGTCAGGACAGGAGCCTGGAGGCAGGAGCTGATGCAGAGGCCATGGAGGACACTGCTTACTGGCTTGCTTCTCATGGTCTGCTCAGCTTTCTTTCTTATAGAACCCAGGACCACCAGCCCAGGGATGGCACCACCCACAATGGGCCGGGCCCTCCCCCTAAGCCATTAATTAAGAAAACACCACCTACATCCTGATCTTATTGACGCGTTTTCCCAAATCAGCGTCCCTCCTTTCTAGTAACTCCAGCTTATGTAAGGCTGACATGAAACTAGTCAGCACCATTACTCTTGGAGACCATTTTGCCGCGGAGAGTGGAGGTACAGACTACTTCCATGGGGATCCCTGTTCTTTCTTGGACACCCAGATGCTGCGATGTAGAGAAGGGAGGGCCCAGAAACTCAGAGGCCCAGTTCCACACTTAATATGGCCTGCAGTCCTCCAAGGGCCTTTCCAAACAGGCAGGTGTCACCAGGTGGAGGGGGCTAGGGGGCCATATACCTTTCCCTTTTCCCCTGCCCTTCAGGAAGACACATGCCTTTCATCTTCCAATCATTTTGGCGGTGAGAAGATTGCTGGATGACAACAGATGGGAGGACAGTGAGACCGTGCCTTACCTCCATCAAAAACCACGTACGTAAATCCCTAAAATCCTACCACCAAGGAGCCATTGAGGAGAAACTTTGCTCCCAGGATGTGGCAAGGTACAATCTGTTTCTGGTCCCCATGCCTCCCTCTCCCAAACTGCCCTCCTTCCTGTCTACATACAGCAGCAGTGCCTCCCCTCAGGAGCACAAACCACCGGGAATCACGCCTGCTTGCTTCTGTGAGCTGCTGTGTCTCCATCTGCAGCCCATGAATTGCCAGCCCCCCCCCCCATTAAAGGGATAAAGAAGATGAAAGTCTCCCTCAGAGAAGATCCTAGCTGCTTCTCCAGAGAAGGCACAGAGAGAGCCAAGATGGTTTCCCTTCCTCTACGGCACAGTGATAATGAAACGACACGGCATCATCCTGAAAGTCTCCAGGGCAGACGCAGAGCCTGCCCCGGAGACCACATTCCCAGTGTGGTTGACAGTGGGAGGCACAGGCAAGCTTAGTGCACAGGGAGGCGGCCGTGCTAAATCTGGGAGGCCTTTTGCAAGTACCTCTTTTTGGTGACTCATTTTGGGACTCACTAAAAACTCCTGTGAGTTGAAAACAAAAGTGGCCCAGGCGGAGGTACTCACACCTCTCCCTCCCTCCTCCTGTCTCTCAGATAAGTGTTGCAGGGAGGGTGAGGGTCTCTGAGCTGACTGAACTTGACTTTATGTCCCAGCAGGTCAGCAGGGCCTGCAAACCATCTGTAGGGTCCACAGTAGGGGTGAGAAGGAGGAAGGTCAGGAGCAGGGTGGGTATACTTCTCCCACCTATCCCTTAAGACCAAAGATGCCTTATGTAAGCCCCACCCATCCTGCTCGTGGGCTGGGTCCTAATTCTCTTAACACTTTAAAAAAAAAAAAAAAAAGATCACTTGCCTACAGCCAGACCTCTAAGGTTCATCATTGCCTGTGAGACCTGGGACATGTTGCTTGACCTTTTTGGGCTTCAGTTTCCTAGCTGGAAAGTGAGGACATTGCACGTATTTGTGACCTCAGTGAGGCCGGGGAAAGTCCTTCCTAGTGGTCTGATGCCGCTCCTTAGCTGTTCTGCAGTTTGCCAGGATAGTTTTTACAGCAGAGCACCCAGTCAGAACATAGCAGGCCTCTCCCCCAAAGGCTTCTGCTCCTCAGTAGAGACCTTCACCCTTCATTGCCTCTTAGAAAGCACCCCTGGTCCTCCTGCCTCTGCCCTGCTTAACTTTATTTATCCTATTTGTCTGCTTCCCAGAGAAACTCAGACTTCCTAGAGTAGGTGCTAAGCTTTCATTGTTTAAAAAAAAAACAAAACCCAACAGTCATTCATGTGTGCCCGCACATGCTGCAATCCGGTGTATATGTGCACATCAGAGACAACTTGTCAGAGTCAGTTCCCTCCTCCCAGAGGCAGGGACCAGCCTGGCTGCTCTGGGTGGGTGACCATGCCTTTCTTATACCAGTGTCCTAGAGCCAGGTTGCCTAGCAATAAGGTGCTGAAACCAGAAATCTGTCCTCTGCTTCCAGTTCAACCAGTCACCACCTGGGGGACTTTGCACACAGGCTTCATTAAAGCTATCTAAGAAATGGGCACACAGGTGGCATGGTGCCTCCCTCACAGTGGCTGAACACCCTGAGGCAGGCCGAGGGAGCAGTATACAGGTCGTGAGCCTCATTACTGTGGACTCGAGTAGAATAGGTAACGGAACATAATCAGCCGGATGCTGTCCTGTGCCCATACTAGTGCAGCAGATGAATGGACAGCTGGCAGGTGCTCTGGGGACACAGACAGTCTAAAAGAGTCAGAAGCGGCAATACCTGTCCCAACCAGGAGCAACCTTTCTTGAGGGGAAGTGGGAGTCTCCAGACATCCTAATGGGGTTGTTAAGTATTCATAGATGAAGGCTTAAAAAAAAAACAAAAAACAAACACGCCACTCCGTGTGCATTTGGAGGACATGTGGAGGTTAGAGACAATTTGCTAGAGTTCTTTCCTCCCTTCGTATGGGTCTGGAAGATCAAACTCAGGTACTCTCCACCCAGTCCCCAGGGTATGTGGCTGGCCCCTAGTGGAGCCGCTTACTCCTTCTAGAACCTTCTGCACCCTGATGCTTGGCTGGCCTGGAACTCTCAGGAAAGCAGTATCCCCAGGAGATACTAGCGCTTTGGGAACAGGGATTTGGATTTATCCTAGGGGCCTACTTTTGTGACGGTATTGAGCACTATTTGTACACTTTTTGTACTATTGTTCATGCTAATTTTTTTTTTTTTTAAGACAGAGTCTCATGAAGCCCAGACTGGCTTGAGATTTGCTAAATAGCCAAGAATGAATGAATTTCAAACATTCCTGCCTCAGCCTTCCTAGTCAGGGATGACAGGTACCTAATTTCCCTAGTGCTGAGATTAAGAAAGCATTCTATCAACTGAACTGCACCTTCTGCTCCACTCTGTTGGATGGGTCAATTTCAGTCCTGCAAGGGCTGTGATAGGAGCAATGTCGGCTGATGGGGAATTCATGGGTGTGGGGAAGGGTCCACAAGTTGGTTACCCAGCGAATCTGCATCTTATAGAGTCTAGAGCCCGCGCAGAGGGGTTCAGTGGCCAGGATTTGGAGTCTGAGCCTCAGTCTTCCAACCTGGGCTGGACGTTTAAGCACGGAGCGCGCCCCCGGCGCCCCCTAGCCTGCGTGGCGGCCGCGCGCACCGGCGCAGGGGGCGGCGCGGCCCCGCGGGGGAGGGCGGGCGCGCGGACGCGCGCAGAAGCGGCGGCTGAACCCGGCGGACTAGCTGCGGCCGCAGCGCCGCCAATTCGCGTGCGACTCGCGCTTGCCCGCCGCCGAGAGAGCCGCCAGCGCCGGTGAGTGGCCTGGGACCAGCGAGGGGCGCGGGCCAGGGCGTGGGGCCTTTACCCGAGGCGTTGTGGGCGCGCGCGCGTGCCCGGGGAGTCGGCGGGGACGCCCGCTGGAGGCCGAGGTATCTGCGGCGGGCTCCATCCGCCCCGCTGCGCGGGAGTGCGTGCGTGTGCACATCAGGGGCCCCGACTGTGAGTTTGGGGTGGACCGGTGCGTGTGGACTGGCTCCGCTTCGGTTTATCGGTTTATCGAGTGTTTACTGTGAATGCCAAGGAGTACGTGTGCCCACGTGTCTGAACGTTCCCGAGTGAGTGTGTGCACACGTGCACGGGCAAAAGTGTACAAATTCCATACGAGTGTGTGTTTAGGATCCAGGCTGAGCACTCCACACTGCAGGCCAGTGTGTGTGTGATGTGCCGGCTGACCCTGTCCGGAGAGGGTGCTGGGTCGGATTCTGTGAGTCTGGAACCCTGGGACAGACACGCAGATCCCCCAGGTTCTGATTCTGGTGAAAGCTGCTCAGTCCGGCCTTGGCAGGACTCTGCATGGCCACGCAGGCTGAGGAGGGGGCTGCGCTGGACTTAAATTGAGGTTTTCTAAATACGTCTTAGTTCCCTGGCTTTGTTCGTGGCTGTCTCTAGCTAGGCCAGATTTAGACTCTGCCCCCCATATCTAGGGGTTAGGCCCTAGGGAGACCCAGGGCCCTAGATACTTGCTCTCTCTGCCTGCTCCTCTAAGTTAATCATATTCCCCTGATTTATCTGAGCCCCAGAGGCAGTAACAAATGGGTGACAGCACGCTTGGGACACATCCTTAAGGGCTGTTCGTGAAGTTTTGATTGACAGTTTGTGCGTGTGTGTTTGAAAGTTTCAACGGCTTTAAAGCAAACTTTAGAAAGTTTCTGTTCAGAGTTTTACACCATTTGCAAACTACAGGTTGACTTATTGAGGGGAAAATGTCCTCACAGGAGTCTGGTATGTGTAAAAGGGCATGTTAAAAACCCTGTTGCTAATGGGAGAAGAATTTCATTGAATGGGTGCCTGACTCCCAACAGGAGGAACTTAACCAGTGAACTTTGGACATCATCTTTCAGCAGACAAAACCTGGAAGGAAACAAAAAAAGACCCACGTTCTTTTTTTTTTTCCTCTTTGTCCTGAAAACTGGAGAAGAAAAAATATCCCCACCTTCTGGATGGGTTGAAACTGTTCCCCTCCCCCATCAGGCCCAGGCTCTCCCTGGATCCCCCACCCCCAAATAAAATATGCCTGCGGGGAGCGGAGGAGTGAGTCACTCCCTGGCAGAGGGCCCCACGGCAAACATTTGGGAAGGTTCTTGCCTAACTTCCCAGAAGAAAAGGCCTGGGATTTAAAATGGTCCCTGTGGTTGTGAGCCTGTGAGCCCCGTCTGCTTCAGAGATGACTACAAAAGTCATTTGCTATCTTTAAAAAGCCCAAGTCTCAGACTTAGGTGTTGGCCGGCCAGGATTTAGAGCCGTTTAGGTTCCCAGAAATGGAGATGCTGACCTTTCCAGGTGGCACATGGTGCGGGAAAGGAGGAGGGAAAGGAGTTGGATCCTTTACGGACTGTGTGCTGAGAGAGGTTCTGGGGGTCCTTAACTCTCCTGCTATTCCATTCTGTTTTGGGGTTTGTGCCCAAGGCATCTGAATCATAGAAAGATCAAATGTGTCCCAGGCTACGAGAGAGAGGGTGGTGGCCAAAGTCTGAGCCACCTGCCTGCCTTCTAGGCCTTCCTCCTTCACTGAGCCCAGGACTTGACATTTGACTTCCTAAGGTGCACAGCCTGGGCACTGAGGACTTGAACACTCATGTCCGCGTTAGGACTCACCTGTAAGTTGGAGGTTATTGTCTCTATTATCCGAGAAAGCAGACACCAGGGGAGATGAACTGGCTGGCAGAGTTCTGAGGAAGTAGTAGCACCATGACCCATGTCCACCATTATTGAGGATGTGCCTGGTGCTGGGCTTGGTACACAAGGTTTGAAGTTATTTTTTCTTGTTCCCACCGACATTGTAAGATGAGAACTGTTATGGTGTCCATTCTATAGATGACGAAACTGGGACATAGGCTATAGAGTGGCAGTAGACCCAGATTTTGAACCCAGACTTGTCTGGACAGAGTCTGTAAAATCCAGGTAAGTTGATAAATGGCAAAGTCAGGATTCTAGGACCGGCTTCCTTAACTTGAGGCACACCGGCTGGCTACCTTTATTGTGTTTTTGCTCTTCTAGCATGTTATAAAGCTCAGTGATTTATGACAGGCCAGGTTCTGCAGGCCTGCCTGGTTCCAGAATTTGGGGAGAGGTCCTCCCAAGTCTACCGAGCCACCAGAGTGAAGGTAATACACAGTCTTTGCAAGTGCTAAGGATGCCCAAACTGTTGTCCCAGGGAGAATACTATTTCTCTCCCTCAGGTTGGACCAAAGAGGGAGGTAAGGGTGGAGGACTTGGTGAATCATTCAAGATTAGATATGGGTTACAGCCAGGTGTGGTGGCCCACGCCCATAATCCTGGCTGAGGCAGGAGGATTGCTTTGAGTTCTGGGCCAGCCTGGACTCACATAGCAAGTACCAGGTGTCCCAGGATTATACACCAAGACCCCATTTAAATAAATAAATTGATTAAATAAACACATAGATACTGGTTGGAGACAAACCTGGACTCGGCCCCAGGAAAAGCCCAGCCTCTGACCTTGTAGGGAGATGGAGCGTGATCTCCTGAGAGCCTAACTCTCCATTCCAAATCTCTGACACGATCACTTTTGCAAAGACTCCTTGTCACCTGTCCTTCAGAACTGGGTCCGCCAGTTCACTTCCTCATTCATTTCCGTTTCTGGTGTTTCAGAAGAGGACCGTGTGTAAGTAAGGACCTGCGTGGTTTGGGCTGTGCCTGCCCAACTCTGTGTCCTCCAGGCCTAACAGGGAAAGGTCGTTCTGTCTCCCTTCCAAGAGTGTCATTTGCAGAGTGCTTTGCGATGCAATGCCTAAATGTAAGGTGTGAAGTAATAGATGGTATGGGACGGCTCAGCCACGGTGCTGGCATTGATAGATTCCTCTCCATCTGGCCTGTGATTTGCAGAGGTAAAAATAGGCCTCGTTTCTATGTTTTTATTTATCTAATTTAATTTTTGCTGATGTCATCATAGGCAGCAAAGTGCATGTACTTGGGAGTTTGCTAGCTCTTAGGACTGGGGCTGGTAGAGGAGGGAGATTGTGGAGGGGTCATTTAGGATGACCTGGGTTTCCATAAAGGGTTTTAAAACTTTTGAGTGGGTGATCTACTATGTTCTTAGTTCCGTCACCCAGGAAAGGTCATCTGTCTGTCCTTCCTTCCTTCCTTCCTTCCTTCCTTTCTTCCTTTCTTTTTTTGGAAACTTTCTCCCATTCCTGTCTGAATTTGGTAGCACACATAATCCATCCTCAGGCCAAACCTGTGGCCTTCTCAGACTCAAGGTCCAGACAGAAGTAGCACTGGGGCACATCCGTTAGTGGTGTAATTTCCTGTGCCATTAATCCTGGGAACTTGGACTTGAGCGTGTGATCTGGCATTTTGACATCTGCCACTCCAGCAGGACTTGCTATGCGAATACAGACCCACACATACAGGGGACTCCAGTTCTGCATTTTAATCCCCCACAGGCGACTTCTCACGCAGTCTGGCAGCTGAGGAGCTGGTCTCCTAGGCAGGCTTCTGGAACTGTGCTGGCTAGAATCGCAACATCCCCCTGAAACCCTGTTCACCACCCCTGGAGCAGTGCCCTGAGGGGGGCCTTCAGATTGCATGTGGGACCACTGGATTCATTTAGTTCCAAAGGCTTTACCCACGGGGAACTGCTCTTTCTCTTAGACTTCTATGTGCTGGTGACCTCATAGAAAAGAAAAAGGGGGCTTTGTGTAGGAATTTCAGCCAGTGTGAAGGAATGCGACAGGGAAGGGGTGGGTAGTTGCTGTGGGAAGCCTTAGGCGCCTGGCTTCTCCCCAAATTGTTTAACCCTCACATTTCAAAATCAGGGTGGCCCTGGAGAAAGATTCTTTCAAGGGGAGCCCTCCCTTGTTGCCCTGTCATCCGTCAGAGAGGCTCCTGGGGTGCTGCCTTACACACACACTGACTGCACTCTCAATGCAGGTGGCAGACAGGTGGCATTTGTTCAGGACCCATTCGCTAACACCTTTCCTTCCGCCGGGGGTTTCTGGGAAGGAATCTACCTACAAAGGGGCATGGTTACTTTCCAATGACCTGTTCTGATGTTCAGTGTCTCGCAATGCCAGGGAGAGCAGATCACCAGTGCATGGGGTGGAGGCGACCATAGGAGGCTACTCAGGGTGAACTTTGGGGGCGTTGGAAACTGCCGGGTGGTCGATTTTACAGAATGGAAACTGAGGCCCTGAAAGGGTAAGGTACTCATAATCAAATTTAGAATGTGAGCCTTGTCCGTGGAGAGAGGAGGGGTCAGTGGTTATCAGCATTGGCTGCTTTTCCAAAGGTCTTGGGTTCCATTCCCAGCACCCACATGGCAGCTTATAACCACCCCAGTTCCCAGGCGTCTGATGCTGCCCTCTTCTGGCCTCCAAAGGCACCAAGCAGGGACGTGGTGCACAGACAGACATACATACATGCAGGCAAAACACCCAGACATAAAATTTTAAAAATAAAGAATTTGCCAGACATAGTAGACGGCGGTGGTTTGGAAAGAGGTTGGATTTCAGTGCTGGCGTGGCCCTGTGGCACCTCCAGAAAAGGTTTGGGGATCTGTGTTTGTTTTCTTCCTACTCACTCACCACAGGGCTAGACAGTGAGCCCCCTCGGTTTGGGCATGAAGCTGGAACGTCTCTGAAGGCCTGTGAGCTATTTCAGGTGTGGTTGTTAGGAAGTGAGGCAGATGTTTTGTTAATTATTTATATAGCGTGGCCCACAGAGGTCTGTGTTAATAGGAGTGGTCATCACAGACCCCAGAGGGACCAGAGTCCTCAATGAGGACTCTCGGCCCACACTGAAGTCCACTGGGCCTGAGGGAGGCCACATGTATTGTGGGAGCCACCATTTGAGGCTGTTCAAAAGATGGGCAACTCTGATTTCCAGAATGGCTGTCCCTCTTTTGAGGAAGCTTTTGAGGAAATTTGTCCAGTTCCTTATACCTGAAGCCCACTAGGCTTATGAGGAGAGGAGAGGCCAATCGGCTATGGAGAGCCACTCCCTGACAGAGATTCAGGCTTCACTCAGGCCCAGCCTCCACTGCCATGTCCATCCAGTGGGCTGTGTGTGCCAGGCAGCAGCTTCCGCTTCTCCTCACATGGCAGACTGACCTTCGAATATAGATACTGAGAAGTACAGCGTCTGGGACAAGGGCCTTCTCTGAAAGGCCACTGAGCATGAGGGCTGTGAGCTTCTCAGAGGGGAGGGGCAAACCCACCCTGCCTTCTGTGTGCACAGAAAGGGATCTGCTCAGGAGTCGTGCTGAGAAAAGCAGCTCATAGAGAATATTCAGACGAGACGAGTCTGTGGAGTGAAGGCAGGTAAGAGTGCGAGGGCCTGGGAGGAAGGGGTGTGAGGAATAAGTCAGGGCTAGGTAAGTGCAGGGTTCCTCTTGGGGTGACAAAAATGGTTGGAGCTAGGTGGCAGCTATGATTGTGCGTCATTATGAATGTACCAGATGTCAATTTACAACGGTTAATTTGGGTATCGTTCAAATGATAGAACACTTGCCTAGCATGCATGTGTGAAGTCCTGAGTTGGATCCCCCAGCAACACACACACACACACACACACACACACACACACACACAGAGAGAGAGAGAGAGAGAGAGAGAGAGAGAGAGAGAGAGAGAGAGAGATTAATTTTATAGGATTTTAAAGGGAAAAGCAAACCAGAAGAGATTCTGCCCATCTCCTGCCCCATTTACAGATAGGAATTGTGCAGTGCAGGGAGCATGCCTGGCCTGAGATCCTACATAGCTGTCCTGTGGCTTCAATAGGGTTGTTCTCCCAGCTTCCAAGCCGTGAGTCCTGTCGACTGGGCCTGGGCTTGCGAGTGAGGCAGAGCGTCTGCAATCGGAAGCAGGCTGAGTGGACTCTGGTCTCGAAACTGGAGAGACCCGTGTTGGCTAGCATGTGACGCACCCATGTACGCACGGGAGAAACACATCCTGGAGAGATGGTTCAGTGGTAGTTACGGGCTTGCTCTTGCAGAGGACTCCTGTTCAGGTCTCAGCACACATCGGACAGCTCATACGTGCCTGTAACTCTAGTTCCAGGGGATCAGATGCCCTCTTCTGGTCTCTGGGCACCTGCATCTACATGGCACCCAAACGGACAAGCAGATACACATATGCGAGAGCGCGCACACACACACACACACACACACACATAAAAATAAATTTAAATATATTTTGAGACAAGATCTTAGCTGTAGCCGGTGTGAAACTTCCCTGTGCTTGGCCTTTGGAAGTGTTCGCTGTGTGGGCTGGGAGAGGGTAACGAAATCTGACCTTCCGACTAACTGGAAGAAACACCATGTACCACGGTCCTGTGCTGACAGTATACGGTGTCAGTGGTCTATTTCTTTCAGTTGGGAATGCCATTCCATAGGGCAGGACTTGGTGTGTGGCCACCGTGTGTCCTCAGAACGTGTCACACAGTTAGAGCAGGATTATCAGAATATTTCTGCACTCCAGCATGATGACATGGGTGTTCAGACATCCCAGATCTGGGGACATTTCAGATTTTCAGATTAGGGTTATTCGATTGGTAAAGTCCACGCAATATTCCAGAATTCAGGTCTGATGTCTGAAGCATGGGGTTGGAGAGGCGACTCAGTGGTTAAGAGCACCAGCTGTTCTTCCAGAGGACCCAGGTTCAATTCCCAGCACCCACATGTCAGTTCATAACCATGCGTGACTCCAGCTCCAGGGGATCTGACACCCTTTTCTGACTTCCATTGGCATGAGACATACAATTGGTACACAGACACTCATGCAGGGAAGGAATCCATACACCATATACGTAAATAAACAAATAAATAAAATCTGAAACATTCCTTGTCCCAAGCATTTCAGATAAGAGACACTTAACCTACAGGAGGAACCTAAGCCTAGAATAGCTTGTACCTCCCGAGTTATGGAATCTCCTTCCTGGGGCACTTCTTTGTTCAATGTCTGTACAGGAGGGCTTGGGGGGAGGCTCATGCCTCTCAAAGTTGGTTTTAATTTTGTTGGGGGTGCTGGGGATGGCACCCAGGTCTCCCCCACGCCATGATGGTTACACTCCATGCCTTAAACTGTGTTTCTTTTCAAGTAGGCATTGTTGTTTAGAGGGAGTGTCCTTCGTGAAGTGGCTTTGAGAAAAGGAAGGAGTTAAACTTTCCAGTGCAAGTTCTAGAGTTGCTGATCCCCAAGTGGGCATGATCCCCAAAGCTACCTTAGCCCAGAAATGGAGGAACCTGGTGTGATAAGAGGAAGCCACTCTCTTGTTCTTTTGGTCTTGCTGGATATCTACATGGTAGCAACTCTGAGTACCACATGGCAGCAGACAGCAGAGGCAGGAAGCCTGCCCCAGGGGTTTGGAGGATGCTGCAGCTCCCCTGAACTGATTTGTCAGGCCCTTAAGCATGCACACACTGTGGCTGTGACGCAGAGAAGCTACCGTGTATGTTTTGTTCCTCCTCTGCAGGAATCCCACTGGTCCTTTTTGTTTACTTTCAATGCCAGCCTCCTCGGCTAGTCTGTAAGAATAAAGCTGGAGTTCGTCTGTGCAAAGCCTGGGAACAGGGTTGGGACGGTGGCTCTTGGAGCCAGCCTGGTGGTGACAGCATGGTACGTGGTTTTCTGTGAGGAGTGAAGGGCAGTGGGTCCTGTGCTGCCCTAGGCTTGGCATTAGAATCTTTAGCAGGCAGGTTCATGGTGCTATTCAGCCCAGGCTGGAAATAGCCACCTAGGGAAACACAAGGGATCAGATACGTCCCTCTATCCCTCTTCCTAGGCAATGCAGAGGGAACGATTGTACCTTCAGCTAACAGCTGTCTTTTATATATATATTTCTGGTATCCTACACCCTCTGTCATTGATCATCTATAGGTTAGGCATAGCGTGACCCCACTTTTCTGTTCTCTTAAAGGGCAATGATGAGTTAGGGTATTTTAGTGTTGGCTTGGGACAGGAGAGGCTGTCCTAAAGAAGCATTCAGCTTCTGGCATGTGAGTTTCTGGATCCTCTGATGGCTTGTGGGGCAGCGTCTCTGAAATCACACACTGCTGAAAATTCCTGCAACATATGGCCACAGTGATGTGCTAATGTTAGCAATCGAGATACTTAATTACATAGGAAAAAAAAAAACCTTTTCCTACTCGCAAGGGTTTACTGGAGAGCCTATATGTCTCAGGCCTGAGGGTCCTGCACAGTTTAAATCAGACTGGCAGATGGGGTATCATTATCGTGTATGAATTTATTATCTAATAATTATTTTTTAATTTGGTCACAATTTTATCTGGCAACTTCTTTAATTGTTATTTATCCATCTACATTGGATCCATCCTAGTTTGTGCTTGACCTGATACTGGGACCCGGGGACAGAAGGAAACAGGAGTCAAGTGGGCCTGAATCTTTGTTGTGTACCACAGTGCCCAGGTGGTGCTGTGGGCTGTGGTGTAATCTGCATTTCCCAGTGGGCACTGTGAGAAGTGTATGCTTCCTACTGTGTGTACATCCATAAAGGCCGGCGGCGTGTAGACCACCCAGCATATACTGGTTTGATGAGCTCTTTGGGGCCTGGCTCTCTTCTTGTTAGGATCGACTGAATCAGCCACTGCTCACACGCCACGTGATGATGTCCCCTGAACGAACCAGAAACAATCCAGATGCCCCAGGAACCGATGTGAGAACAAGGCACCCCTTCACACATCGCGTCTCAGTTCAGCGTCTTGCCACCACCCAGCATTTTGAGACAGAATGTGAGATCTCGTGGTTGGCTAAATACATAAATATTTTATGTCTCGGTATTCTGAAAATGAAGCCCAAATGCACAGAACTGCTGCACATCAGTGCTATGGATCATATGTTATAATAATCTGATGACATGTTGTTTAAATATTTATGGACTGATGCGACATAACAATGGGGGGAGAGGGGCGTCTGGGAGCAGAGTCATGGCAGATGCTAGAACGGACGGAGCATATTCTCTCCATCCTGAGATGTGTCACGTGTCGCTGGGGTGTGGGGCAGTAGTGGTGGTTGACATTTATCGGTCATTTGCTGTGTGCTGTACCTGTCAGTGGCTTCATTTTATTTCATCATCACAGTACCCCTTGGAGGATGGGAAAATTAATAATGTCCGCGTTACAGACGGGAAACTAAGGCTCAGGGTAAGACGTGCAGCTAGGAACAAGCTATCAGGGTGACCTGATGCTGCACTTTAAGGTCTTACCACTGTGCCGTTCTTCCACGTGGGTGACAGGTCACATCAGTGCCTGTCCCTTCCCACTGCTCGGAGGACCCCTTACTACATGCTCCTTGGAATTTCCATGTCACAGGAAGGGATGGCTATGTCTGTAAAGTGACAGACGGAATCAAAACTGTGAGCATGGGCTGCTATGGTTGAGCGTGCGTGCCCAGCGCACATCCTCAGATGTTCTGCAGCTCTTTCTTTCTCATTTTTCATCCTTGGTTCTGCAGTTGTTACAGGAGGGTTCTCTGCAGATGGTCTCCCCTGGTGTCTTTAGTCCCCGGCCCCTGCGTTGGCCTCACCCCTTGCTGCAGGCCGATAAGTAAAGTTACCAGGTCCTCACTTCCTGCTCAGCTTTGTCACTCCTGCCTCCAGGGAGCCACCTGACTAGACCAGCCAGTGACATCATTCCCTGGTGACATCTGTTGGACATTCTCATGAGCGTCCTGTCCTGAGTTAGCGTGTTTTCTTAACCACTCACTGTCCAGGAAGCTCCCTCAGGGCACAGGCCTCAAGGTTGCCACCTCCATACAGGGCGCATAGACAGCCAACTGGAGTTCAACAAACAAGACTTTCAAAGCATCCTCTTGGAGGTAACAATCTCAGACTTGGTAGTGCCTTCCACTTTGCCGGGACTTTGTAGGTATTCTCAAGGCCCCTAGAACTGTAAAGTGCATGTCAGGATTGTGTCAGTGGAAGGTGAGAGTGACTGTGTAATTTGTGAGGCCCAGTGTAAAATTGAAGTGCAAGACCCCCCCATGTTAAAAGAATCAGCAAGGAGGGAGGGGCTGGGATGTGACTTGTCTAGCATGCAGACGACACACATGTGTGATTACAGCGTTCAGGAGGTGGAGGCAGGGGGATCAGAATTTTGGGGTCATCGCTGGCTACTATATGCCATGTTGTGGGCAGCCTAGGATGCATGAGAACCTATTTCAAACCTATTTCCGTCCTCACCCCCCAAAAGGCAACAAGAATCAGAAAACTGGCTTTTCCTTTCTTTGGTATTCGACTCCCCGCCTGTCGTGATTTTTATTTAATGTTTACTTCGTGGGCTCGGGAACTCTCAGAGTAAGTGCAGACCCCACCCTGTTGCTCCTTGTGGGGACCACCTGACTCCCACTCTGCCATGGGTGACAGGCTCACTGGGCACCTGTCCTTTGGTGGCAGGACCAATGTGTACTGAAGGTTCAAAGCCCACACCAGCCCCAGGGTTCTCCCAGATATCAAAGGTAATGCCAATAGTGAACCCGGAGAATGACAGGCCACACTTAGCTCCCTTCTGAGGACAAGGTTGGTTGTCCAGGATAGTTTCACAACTGTCCCTCTTAAACACCGTCTTCTCCAACAGAGAAGGTCCCCTTGTCAGTTCTCCCAGAGGAGGTGGGGTTGGGAGCCAGATCATTTAGAGGAAATGCTATCTTCATGCAGACCATGATCCCTGGAATGACCACTACCATTCAGCAAGCTGGTCTCTCTTCTCTGGGCCTCGTTTGCTAGACAGACCGTAGAGCCAGCCGTAGCTGGATATTATTACGTCCTGTCTGTGTTCCTGTCCTGGAGCGACAGAGTTAGCAGTGAAGTAACCGGGTTGCTGAGGAGAGATCAGAATTCGGGGGTCATCATTGTACCATGCCATGGACGGCCTAGGATTAGATTCTGTGGGAGGAGCCCCAAGCTGGATGCCCTTCAGAGACCCAAGACATCAGGAAGCTGTAGCTGATGCTTCTGCTAAACAGGGACTTGGTTCTAGTTTTGCAGTTAAGGGAGTTGAGAGCAGGTAACCAGGGGAGCAGAATGTTTAGCTTCTCAAAGGTCTCTGTGTGAAACTCTGGAGTGGGGAAATAAAACTTCCTTAGTTTCCACTATGCAGCCAGGGACCCAGCCAGATGCTGTGTGTGTTTTACCTTCATTTCATTGATTAGCCCTCCTGATCATGCTGCTGAACCCATTATTCAAATTAGGACAACTGAGGCTCAGTATCAGCAGGAAACCTTGAGCCAAAGCTATAAACCAAACCCAGGGCTTTAGGTCCCCAGCGTGCAGCCCACCATTACTGCTGGCATGGCCTCCCAGCCCTGCAGCCTGCCGTGAGTGTGGAGGTGGGGCACTCAGTGCTTCTGTTCTGCTCATGCCTCTGAGTTCCCACCCTGGCTTCTGGCAGGGAGCAGATTCCAGGGGTAAGCTCCAGCTCCAGCCATGCAAGACTCAGCCCGACCTGCAGCCACCCCTGCCTAGAGACGGAGGAGGTGGGCAGTGAATTTGGACAACGCTGGCGCAAACCATGCATCCCCACTTTGCCCACTGTAGCTCCTGATCTGTCACCTCCCCCCATGGGGCCCGAGTTTTCTTGTTTGCGAAGCCAGGGGTGATACAAGTTTGTTTGTTTGTTTGTTTGTTTGTTTGTTTGTTTGTTTAATTTGGCCCGCTGTTCCACGCCAGGTCCATGACTTGCTGTGTTGGCAAGCAGTGTAACCAAGTTACAGACCGATTGGCTTGGTAAGGGCTCCACTAGACTAGAGCTTGGTGGTACCTATGGTGTTCAAGTTGCTTTGAGACGCATGGTAGGTCACTCAGCCCCACCCCCTACCTCACCCCACCCCTCCCCACCCCCACCCAGTCTCCTTCCTCTCCTTTAGTCATTTATTTATCTGAATGAGTGGTGTCCTGTTCCACTGTTCAAAGACATGGTCGTGAGTCATGGGGACAAAGTCCCTGCCTTCAAGCAGCCGGTGTAAGGAGCCACGTTACTGCCTTGGAACACCCGGGAACTTCTGGAAGGGAGATGTCCTAGGGAACGGGTGGCTCTGTTTGGGGCTAGTGGGAGTCCCCAGCTTGTGGGGTTGGAGTGCCCTCAGGTCTTCGCTCCCTGCAGAGTAGCAGTGCTGTGTGGGATTTTTCTCACCCTCTGCCACTGGCCGTGGGCTGGGCTGACCAGGTGATAGTCACACTGAATCCTAGGTGTGGCTTGATGAAGTAGATGACATTTTAGTTCCATTTCACAGACGAGAGTGGGAGGCTGATCGTGGCTGGGTCATTTACTCAGTGTCACGCGTTAGGGCCTCAGTCAAGCCAGGATTTGAACCTAGGCCCTGGACTCCAAGCCTTCCCTTCTGACCTCTTCATACCTGTGTCCATGGGTGTCCAGATAGCAGAGGAGCCACAGGTACCTCTTGGGGCAGTGGGTGCCCTGCAGATGTGTGATCAGGGAGAATAGGGGCAAACTGCTTGTGCTGAGAAGTGAACCTTCCTGCACAGCCCAGGATTGCATTCGCTTCTTGTTGCAGGAGCTGTTGGGATGATGGGGTTGTGCTGGGATGAGGGGGCTGAGGCTTAAGGAGGCTCCCAGACGACTGAGGTCACACAGCCTCATGATCTGACCCTGTTCACGGCGTCTCTGTACCAGCACTGGCTTCTACCTTCTACCCCTGTTTGGAACCGAAGTGTGGCAGACACCTTAGTGAACTGGGAGGGTGGGTGTATGGAGCAAGCTCTTTGCATAGTTGTGGAAAAGGACACCTATGCCACTGCAGAAACACCTTTGAAATGCTGCTGATTGGGGTTGGGGATTTAGCTCAGTGGTACAGCGCTTGCCTAGGAAGCGCAAGGCCCGGGGTTCGGTCCCCAGCTTTTAAAAAAAAAAACCAAAAAAAAAAAAAAAAAAAGAAATGCTGCTGATTGCTGGGGCAGATGAATGACAGCGTTCTGCGTGTTTGTGCGTTTGTGATGGTGAGGGCGCTATGTCATATCCCAGGCAGGGTACACTAGCGCTTTATGGCATCCGGAACAGACAAGCCTTTTAGAAGAATTGTCTCCAGGGCTGTCCTATCCCACTGTTGGCAAACAGGCCTAAAACAGCCAGGGAAGCCGTGTTGGGTATTCACAAAGTGGGGGAACTGGCATTTAGACGCGCTTATTTAAAGCAGGAGTCAGGGAGACGAGAGGCTGAGCGGCTTGTCGCCCCACTGCAGCCTGGGAGCTGAGTCTTCAGGGTTTTCTTACCATTTACAGGTTTCGTTGTTGTTGTTGTTGTTGTATATTTGTAAAATGAGGCTTCTGCTGGCAAAAGCAGGTTTTAGCGTGTGCAGTGGTGCTTTCAAGACCTAATAAGGCCCCAAAGGAGGGTGAGTTCCAGCCACACTCTCCTCCCCCAACCCTCTGTTCCGTCTTGCCTCCTACACCGTGGGCACAGGGTACCATTCATCTTGCTTCCCATTAACAGAATTACTGCCATCACTTCTGCAGGACAAGATGGGCCCTTTGGAACTGCCTTGAGGACAGAGGCAGGATTGGTCGCCAGGCAGTTTTGCTTAGACAGGGAGTGAAAGAGAAAGGGAGAAGCAAGCACGGGCAGGACTCCCACACAGCATGGACTCCCCGGGTGATGAGGCTTGCAGGTTTTAGAGAAGGGGACCATCTGCTCATGTACCCTTAGGGGCTGTGACAGGGCATGTGATAGCTTAGCTGTAGCACAGGAGTACACAGATGTGGCCCTGCTGAGCGCAAAGGGAGGGAAGGGGAGCATCCGGCCTTTATGGGGTTCTCCTACATCCCCCACACTGTACTGGCCACCTTTGGGTACGTCTTGGGTTGTAGGAATCTTTGCGCCCATTTTCCAAAGAGCGGCAGAGGCCCAGAGTTACATAGCTCCTGAGTAGAGGTTCTGGGATATGACCTTCCCCTTCCCCCAAATGATTTTTCCATTTGGGAATACCCTTCCTGGAGGCTTCAGAAAGGAGCAGAATAAGAGCTCACCATCTGACTGTCACCAACTTGTCCCATCCTGATCATCCTACCTGATTCCTTGTGCAAGTGAATTGACATCTGGGGTTCAGTGTTGTGCTAGTGTTGACCCAGGGCCATGCTAAATTCCTATAGTCCGTTTGCACATCTGTGGGACCCTGAGAGTGAAGGAGGGAATCCCGAGCTATACCTGCACCCTATGTACCCGTTTGCTATAGGAGTAGCAATTATGTCACAGTGATGCCGGCTCAGATAGATTGATTGAGGTTGCCTGATATACCCAACTGAAGTGGCTTTGGAGACTGGGATGGATTAGTAATGTCTTCTGTGGCTCACCAGAAAGAAGAGAGGGCCTGACACTTTTACTGGTCTCTAACCTTAAGGGCGCTGTTGTTCTTGGTCAGAACTCCAGTTCTGTGTGACAGCACACAATTAACTCCAGGAGAGAGAGGGAGGATGACCTAAGCGCCCAGTTGGAAATCTATGGGTACTAGAAGGAAGGATTGATGAAGGCCTCCCAGCCCCTGAGAGAGCCATCAAGTGGAATTCTTCTACTGTAAATGTTTGTAAAAAGCATTTTTAAACTTCTAGGGATAAGGCTGAAGTGCCTACATATTTAAACCAGGTCTGTCTGCTGGGCACCACGTTTATTCCCTGAGTGCCTCTGAATAAATGGCTTTAGCTCTCAGCCCCGGTCTCCTCGTCCTTAAAGTGAAGTTCATTCTCCACTCATAGGACAGTGAGGAGGGGTGTCTCAGGGGATGGAGGACTTGGACTGCAGATCCATCAGTGACAAATCGGTATTTAGAGTCAGGCCCCGCCCTTTCACCTGCCTTGTGCCCAATTCTGGGCTCCTGTGCTGGTCTTGCATCTCAGGAATTTGGCTTAGGCAGTACTGCTCTGAGGTGGACTGAACAGGACCATGCCGCCCCCTTCTCCTTTTATGCAACCCTGGCCTCCAAGGATGGTTTTTTTTCCCTCTCCCGGACTTGGGGCTCGTCTATGGCTAGGACAAGCCCACTTCCTGTGTGATCCTGAACGTAGGCTGGTGCAGCTTTCCATGACAGCCCCCAAGGAACTAGCAGTGTATCCAAGGCCTGGTTTCCAGGGGAGCAGCTAAGCCTGGAACTCTTGCCTCCAACTCTAAGGGTGATAAATACGAAAGCCTGAGACTCAGTCCTCATAACCACAAGGTACACTGCCCCCGAGGCACAGCCAGCTAGGGTGCCTGCAGGTTGGTGACATAGGTTATCCTCTAGCCTACCACACTGCCCAGCGTAACCCTGTGGGCCCCTGGCATTGTCTAAGACACTCCAGGCCAGCCGGGGTGGGAGGTGGGGATGGATGGATGACCCTGGCCCAACCCCAGCACATGCAGTAAGCACAGATGGGTGCTAAGGCAGTACAACTCATAGAGTCCCACTGCTATACCTGGATTTCCAGGGGATTCTGTTTGTCTGTGTTTGAGAGAGGGTCTCATTTTGTAGCTCTGATTGGCCTGGAACTCTCTTTGTAGACCAAGCTGGCCTTAGACTCATAGATCTACTGCAAGGAAACTCTTTGGAGCAGAGAGTGGAACTCCACCTGTGGTGAGAGGCCATTGGGCAGGTTTGGAGCCAGGACATCATAGTCTGTGGCAGCTGGGGGCAGGGCACTGCGGACGCTAGGCTGGAAGGGACAGGTAGAGGACAGAACTGGCCCAGAGTGAGGGGTGGGTTGGGAAGCCTTTGAGCCCTGAGTGGGACTACAGACCACATCCCATCTTCCCTGTGGTTTACTCGCCCTGGGCCGTAGGGCCAGTGATGGAGGGCATTGCCTCTCACCTTACGATGTTCCTTATCTGTGGATTCGGGTGAATCAGGTGCCGCAAGAGTCACAGGGAGAAGGAAATGGAAATCCCAGCAAAACAAATCCCTACGGCAAGTCAAAGGGGCCAAGAGTCCTCAGTGATAGCATGAGCCCCATTGTGTGTCCTGGGGTGTGTCTCGAGGCAAGGGGGCTCCACCTGACACCCCACAGTTGACAACTCTCTTAACAGTATGCTATTTGTATATCAATATTTGCCGTATTTAAACCACGTCAGCTCCTCCCACTAATGTTTTTATCAGCACATCGGCCAGGGCTTTCACACGCTACTGGTTGGTTCTCGTCCCTGAACAACTTACTATTTAGTTATGTGTTGCTGGGGATGGGATAAGGTTTTGCTGCATGGTTTAGATTGGTCTGCCACTCACTGTGTGCCCTGGCTGACCTTGAATTCACAATTGTTTATTTAGTGGTGTTAGGGTATGGGGTGGTGGCATGAGGAGTCAGTCAGTTCTCCCTTCTGCCACGCCGCCTCGCCAGGCTGATGCCCAATCTTGAAAGTGAACCCACAACTGGAAGAGATGGGGTAATTTTCCTAAAGCCACACAGCAAGGAGGCAAGCCCTCAGCCGTCTCCTCTGGAAGACCCTGGGCTACACCCGTCCAGAACCAGTAGCTTTAAGCAGGTGCAGCTTTGTATAAAGGCCTGTCAAGCAGCTAGCGTCTCCTGAGATGGGGCCGTATAAGAGGCCTTAGGTGTTGAGCCTGAGAATGGCCACTTTATCTGGGAGCCTTAGTGGTCCATTAGGGAGAGGGGTCGGTCATGGACTAGCCAGGATGCATAAAACTGATGTCCCAAAGTCTGTTCATGGCTGGGGCTGCTCTCACTCTGCAGGAGATGCCACTCATCTGGGTGTTGGGTGGGAGGCCCCTCACCTCGGTTCCCTCAGTCACACTCAAAGCTTTCCTGTGAAAAACAAGGTCCTCTCCAACTTGCTGGGGACCATGTGAAAACAACTGATAAAATATGTAAAGCTCACAGCAAAGGAAGAGAAACACCATGGGTGTGTTAATTTTCCTAAATCCGGACTTCTGCATGTTTTCTCCCCCAACCCCACAACCTTCCCTCCCCCCCACAACCCCAATCATGGAAGCTGTCTTGACTCCAAGGGATAAGAGAAGCCAGAGATGATGGGAGTGTGTCAGCCAAGCCCTGGCTGTGCAAGCCGCCTGCCTCTGAGGCATTTAATTTCCCAACGGTGTCACCAATCTGCAGGCACCCCTAGTCGGCCGTGCCTCCCGGTGGGAGTGGACCATGTGGTCCTGGTGACTGAGTCTCGGCCTCTTGTATTTATTTACTGTTTGTCTCTAGAAGAGTCTGAGGTCATGCTCTCAGAGCAGTTGCTCTGGGGCTTACAACCCACCTGTGCTTACTGCATGTGCTGGGGTTGGGCCAGGGTCATCACTGTTCCAGCTCCCCACCCCCACTGGCCTGGAGTGTCTTAGACGATGCCAGGGGCTCACAGGGTTACTCTGGTGGTGTGACAGTATAGCAGGGTAGATGATAGCTTGTTAAGATAGTCTTGCCGGTGAGAGAACGGGAAGCTGAATGGTGGTGAGAGCAATGTTTGCTGTTCTGTGTGCCTGCTACATACAGCGGCTGGAACCTTCTGGTGGGCCAGCCTCGGGAATAGCTTTCCTGCCAAGGAGTTGGGAGTCTTCTGGAATTAGGCTGTGCTGGGGCCCACCCCCCTCCCAACCCCAGGGTCCCCTGGGACACAGTAAGACTAGTTGGACTCCATCCTAGTCTACTCAGGGGACCTGCTCCTGTGTTGTGTCACATTGTGTCCCAAGTCGTTTGCAGCGTGATCCATTTAACTGTCCCAGTGACCCCGGGAGGCCAGGTCCTCTGATTTCCCCCACCTGACTCAGTCCCAGTCCTTATCTCCTCCTGCCTGCCTGAATGACAATGTCTGTTGGCATCTATGTCTGTCTCCCTCTAGGAAGGCTGAGCATTCTCCATCATCTCAAGCCACGTTGTGTCCCTAGCCCCTCAGGCACGATCCTTTCAAAAGAAAAAAAAAAAGATGGCAGAGTGAGTTACGTATTGTCTCAGAAGGATCACTGAGCCCTCCTGGAGGACAAGTGGACCCTCAGTCACAACTTTAGGGCCCCTTGGGAGCCCTTGCCTATCTAGCCTCAGCTGCTCCCCCCTCCCCAACTTTGAGCTTGGAATTCTGAGTGTGCCTGCCTGTGTCCCCACACTGTCACACTGCCCAGAGAAACTTCAGGTCCACGCTTGTGGCTTGGTACTGCTCTCAAGTGTGTCCTGTGACTGCTACAAGAATCTGGGCATTTAGCCCAGAAAAGAGTGTGTTTCTTGGCTTCCTGAGAAAGGGGCCCACCCTGCCCCTCTTGGGGCACACAGAATGGAAAGAGGGCAGATGGGCTTTCAAGCCCTGGGAAGCCACGCTGCACCAGACCTTATCATCTGAGGCCACCTGCTGCCCTGTGCCCATTGGCCCCAGCTGGGGAGTGTGTCCTGGTATGGGAGCTTCTAAGGGAAGGAACACAGCTCCCTTTGCTCTCTGGTTACCGCAGGGCAGATATGGGTGTAATGTTCTCAAAGCCCAGGGTGACCCTTGTCCATTGGGTCATCAGGCCAACAGGGCCACATGTTTTGAGAGCTCCTCCCTGAGCACGAGGCATCAGGTCCCACGCTCTGCAGGGGCCAGGCTTGGGTTTACAAGATGAGTTTGAATGGAGCTGGAGATGCTGGGCCCTTAAGTCCACACATTGTGAGATTTCACAGTTGCTTCTTGTCACTAGAAGGGCTCATGCTTTTCCTTTTTCTCCCCCACTGCCTTGACCTGGGGCTGGCTGTCTCCTCCCTGGTGCTGGGACACTGCTTGTGGCAGCTGGCCTTTGCTGGAACTGTCACAGGTTCCAACGGAGAACACACCTTTGCTTTCTCACAAAAGGACACGAGGAGGCCCAGCCTCACCTTCCTTAGCCAAGACTGAAGGGAATCTCTGGTACAGAGGCTTAATTCCTTGCATGCTGAATCCAGAGCCAGGCCAAACCTGGAACTGTGGAATATGTGCACCCAGCCCCAGTGAAATGAGAGAACAGAAGGATAAGCCTGGCATTAACAACTTTCTGATGTCAACTGTCCTTTCTCCTGAAGAATGGTGATAATGGATGGAAATTTTAGATGCTGGAAAACGCTGGCAGCCTTAGGTCTGTCTTGATTTTGGGGGAAGCATTACAGGCCTTTGAAATCCCCTAAGTCCAGGAGCCAGTGTAAGCCACATCACATATGACCACCAGTCTGCCCCCCGTTTCCTAAGGCTGCCTTAACAAGTAAGCTCAGAGTGAGTGTTAGCACAGTGGTCTCATAGGCTCACTCTCACAGAGGCCTGCTGTCTGGAGCCAAGGTACTGGGGTTGCTTTTCTCTGGAAGGAGAGTTGCTATGGCTTCCGCTGAATGATATCAGCATTGAGCTGTAAACCCATCGTGGTCTGCCTCTCTTGTCATGTACTATTGCCTGTCTGTCTGTCTCTGTCTGTCTCTGTCTCTGTCTCTGTCTCTGTCTCTGTCTCTCTCTGTCTCTCTGTCTCTCTCTCTCTCTCTCTCTCTCTCTCTCTGTGTGTATTTACATTTCTTCATAGAAAGACCAATTGGATTAGGGCTCATCCTAACCCTGCATTACCTCAGTTTAACTCAATTATAGTGGCAAACAGCCTATGAATATGCCTCGATTTACAATCCAGATAAGATCGCTCTAAATTGAAGTGCAGCTGGGCAGTGATGGCACATGCCTTTAATCCCAGCACTTGGGAAGCAGAGGCAGGAGGATCTCTGTGAGTTCGAGGCCAGCCTAGTCTACAGAGCAAGTGCCAGGACAGTCTGGGCTACACAGAGAAACCCTGTCCCCCCAAAAAGCCAAATAAGTAAATAAATAAATAAGTAAGTAAAATAAAAAAAATTGAAATGCCTTCATTTAAACCCTGGAGGGACACCGAGTCCCCCCAGCCTTCTGGCAGGTTTTCACACTGCACCGTATAGACGGATGGTGATTCCCCTCATGACTGTGGGACTGATGGGCTATGGCTGCCTCTGCTCAGCCTCCTTAAGATCTAAGACCATGTATGGGTAGTTTGGGAACAGATTGAAATTAAAAAAGTTAGATTTCTGCAGACAGTGTATCCATTTTGTACCGTTACAAAGTCAACAAGTCGTAAGTTGGAACTATGCTTCAGTAAGACTGCTTATGCTCCCAAGGTCATGTTCTCAGGTTCCAGGTGGACTTGACATTTAGGGGAATACCATTCTGTAAGGACAGGAGACATCTGGAATGAGAGGAGTCTGCAGAGCCTGCTCTTCCTCTGGAAGAGACAAGCATAGAAGGACCCAAGCATTGGAGGGAGGGACTAGGATCACACTGTGCAGAGTAGGGTACTCCCTCTGCTCCTCTGCCTATGCAGTGGGCCTGGAGACTCAGGAGGACAGGGTCCTAACTCCAGAGCCTGTCCACTCTGTGCCTATGATAGGTGCCCAGACCACATCCACCATTAGCACAGCCTTCCGAACGGCTTGTCTTTAACACAGGCCATCATTTAATCCTTTGGAGGCATCAGCTGGGGTAATCGAGGGTCCAGAGCTTCTCAGAACTTAGCATCAGTCCTACCTTGGCTGCTCAGAAGGAGGAATTCCTCTCTGGAGAGTGACAAGGACCTACCATTCTGTTCCTAGCACAGGCAGCCAACAAGGCCTCCCCTACTGTGGATAAAGGAAGGAAGGGGATCTGGCAGGCAGTTCCGGGTATCCCAGCCATGACACCTCCCAGAGAAATCTTGAGCAAGCACACACATCCTGTACCCAGACTAAGCTTCACCTCTCCTCCCCTGTGAAGTAGAAGTAACATTCTGGTCCTGCCCACTTCAGGAAGAGGAAACTAGGTAAACTTGAGGGTGTGAATCCTTCCTGTACCCAATAGAGGGCTTGGCCCCGGCATACAGCAGATAGCTTATGAAGTCCTGCTGAATAGAAACTTGTGACGCTGTCAGCACTAACACCACGCTGCTCCGGAGCGCCTGCCACCAGGTCTCCCCATAGCATGCATGCCTTCATGAGTGGAGTAGCCATGAGCACAGGAAAGGTGCTTCAGGCATTGAATGCTCTCGTGACCCATCAGCGTATGCCAACACTTGGCGCTCTGGAAAGGAACACCAGAAGGAGAGTCCGGGCAGTTGATCTCTGCTCCTCACAGGGCTAGCCGTGTGTGGGTAGACTCAGGGCCCTGTGAATCTGAGTCAGACCCCTCTGGTTTCCAGATCCAACTCCACTGCTATCACTGTGGATTCTGTCCCCAGCACACAGCGGGTGTTCCCAGCCTCTGAGCCCTTACACGTGCTGTCCTTCCTGCCCTCCACTCACAGGTACTTCCAGCTCTGAGGAAATACTCTATAGCCCCAGGGCCTCTTCTGAGGTCTCTGATGAGACTGAGGCCTTGTGCAAGTGGACGGAGTAGGAAATGCAGGTGGACTTTCTTAATGATTATTCCGTGTTGATAAAACCAAGAATAAAGCTGGGAGAATTTCCTGAGTGATCAACCCAGAATTCCCTCTGTAGATTGCAGTGCCCGAGGAACAGGACACCTAGGAAGGAGACCGCTACATAGTTACCCAAGGTGATAGTTATTCCAACTACCCTTGGGCCTGCCTGAGCGGCTGTCCAGATTACACCCTACACCAGTGCCTATTTCTAGAGGATTCCAGATGCCGGTGAAGGGAGCATGTGTGCACCCAGAGCCCAGGGCCACCTATATGCCCAGACCTTTCCTTCCATCCCCGTTTCTGATGAGGGTACCTCTTAATTTCACAGGCAGAAGATTCTGCCGTATTCACTTCATACTTTATGAAGTCACACTGGATTTGTTTGTAGGGCGGGTGTCAGGGTGTGTACACTCGTTTGCTACGGACACACCCGTGTGTGTGGCAGTCAGAGGAGGGCATCAAGTGTCGTACTCCGTCGCTTTCTGCCTTATTGCTTTGAAATGGTCTCTCACTGAACTTGGACCTAGGCAGGCAGCCAGTAAGCACCAATAATCCTCCTGTCTCTGTGTCCCACAGCACTGGGGTTATAGACACGTGTGGCCACTCCCATCTTTTTTATGAGAACACTGGGGATTAGAACTCAGATTCTCATGTTAGCACGGCAGGCCTTCTGACCCACTGAGCCACCCTGGATTTTAGAATTTTACTTTATTCCCTCCCTGCTCTCTCTCCAGAGGCGAGTTTATACCTCTCTGAGCCCCAGTTTCTTGTAGAGGCAGCAGTGCTAGCCCCATGGGGTGAGTTGATTCATCCACATACATGACCTGTGCATGGCACGGGGAGGGGACGAACATGTGATGTAGTGGCCGTTTCCTCTTAGCATGGCTTTTCTTTACTCAGGAGAATCAAGAGAAACCAAATTGGCTGGCTCTTCGTTTAAGCCAAAAAATGCTGGAAGAATTCTGTTTGGGAAGACAGGCTTGGGTTTTTGGTCAGAACTATGCTCCCTCTGGAATTGCATGGTCGGATGTCCAGGCATATTTTAAAAGCTTGGTGACCACCCAAATCTTTGAGCCTTCCGCATGGATGCTCCGAGGTCACACTCCTCCAGAATCCCTCACACAGCTGGTCTGCTCATTGCATCAGGAGTGGCACTTCCACAGAGCAGCTATGTCTGACGATGAATAGATGTTTTTTTTCCTCTCTTTCTTGGACACATGAATGGCAGTCTCCCTCCTGCAGTCCCCGAGGCTGACCTGTGTGTAAAACTCCAGTACGGACATCACAGTAGGGTCATCCATTCCTGTTTGCATGGGCACCTCTCAGCAAGGCTCAAAGAGACGGGTCGATTGCCGCTGTGACTCAGGGGGCCTCCTGAGGGGCTCCTGGGCCCCGGTCTATAGAGGCTGCTAAGTGTACTGAAGAAATTGGACTTCACCAAAAAGCAGCCGTAGCTGAGACTGTCTCCAAACTGCGCGACTGCTGCCTAACCGGGGCCTCTAGTCACTGTGCAGTGTTCTCTTAAAACAGGAGATTGCTAGGGACCAGCTTGCACCCGCTACAGGGTGGGGCTGAGCTTTCTGGTCAAGTCACCTGACTTTCGACTAGCTCAGGTAGCCTGCCTGTGTTTCAGCTTTCTTCTTTTGCAAAACGGAAATGATGGCATATCTGTCTCTCACGACACTAAAGGGATTCAGTTAGTTCTCATTCAAGCACACGGGATTGCGCTTGGCACAGAGCTGATAAATAAGGGTAAACTGGGGCCCCAGGAAAGCCAGGGGACTCATCGATGGTCACGTAGCTAGCCTGTGGGGCAGCCAGGGTTGCAGCACATGGTGTGCTGTCTCGTGGATACATGTCCCTTCCTTCCTGCTCAGACTTTCTCAACCGTCTTCTGCAGAGTAAGTCTCATGACCCTCAGCCACAGGAATTCCAGCATCAGTGTCTGGAGTCTCCTTGGCTGGCTGGGGCCTCTCTGCCTGCTATCTGCTGTTCAGCTGCTGTTTTTCTGTGTCTTTCTTACAAAGCCTCAGAGGGTCTCTCCTGTCCTTGCGAATGGAGAAATTAACCTTTTGGACAGGAGTCTGAAGACTTAACGTGAACTTGCAGTGTGCCCCTGAAACAGCCCCTCCCCCACCCCGCCCCAGCCTATTGTTTTGTCTGCTGCCTGACCTGCCCACCTGTGATTGCAGAACTAGGCCAGCCATGTGGCGCTACCCCAAACACAGGTGGCTGTGGATGGTCAGGGTAATTGCTGATTAAACAAAAGCCCATGACGAATCCTTCTAGGAAATGAGACGCACCCCCAGAAATGCCGCCCGCTTCCTCTGTCTTGCTGCCTCAAAGGTTATCTGAGTCATCAGCACTTTCCCCAGTCTCCCAGTACACTGAGGTGCAGGGCCACCACTCTGAGCTGGGGCTAGATGGCTGGGGTGTTGCCTCTGCGGGCGCCAGGGTATCCGGACTGAGTAGCTTCCTTGTTTCTGCTGTGCACCCAGCCACAGGCTCTGACATCTCCAGCTAAGGGTGTGGGTATGACTCTTACGGGGTGGTGGGGTAGGGGTGGGGGTGGGGGAGTGGTGCCCACAGACTTTCCAAGCCGCCAGTTTCCACATCTGTGAAACGTGGAGACGGAGGAGCCAGCAGCAGTGTATGGGGGCTAGCCCACGTTCTGTCCTCTTGTCCTCTTACCTGAGAAACCCCCGCCATCACCTGGGATCACACTGGGCCACATAGCACGTGTTGGTATGCAGAGGTTTGAGGGAGACTTAGCCAGGCCCGGAGGCCTACAGGAGACCATTCATATTTTATCAGAGGCATTGAGAGCTTAGCCCTTTTAGAGCTCCAAGGGGAAAGATATAGAGCAAGGGGACCAGGAGCCCAGACCAGAACCCAGGACACCTGACACATAATCTCCTGCCCATCCTCTTTCTGGATGACCCAGCACCAACAGGGGGCCTGTCTGGCTAACATGGGATCTCCTAGGCAGGAGCCATAGCACACCAGTGGGGCCAGGCCACTTGGAAGCCTGAGAGCTGTTGTGTGTCACAGTCCCCTCTAGCATCCTTTCCTCATCTCGGAGATGGATCCCGCCTCTGTTCTGCCTGCCTTCTAAGGCTGTCAGGGGATCCCATAGGTGGTGTGGGTGACTGTCCCTCTGCAGGCCATCAGGAGTGCCACGTACAGACGAAGGACTCATCATGGGTTCCTGGGATTTGTTTATGTCTCTGACCCATGCTGTCCGATAAAAAGAGGGTGCTCAGGGTTACAGTAGCCAGTTTGTTAAATGCCTGTCATATGCCAAACATCACCAGGGTGCTTCCTCTAAGGTATGATAACCCCCTCATACCCAAAGAGCTTACATGTGTGCCCATATTATACAGAGGGAGGCTGGGGCTCAGAAATAATGTACTCAAAGACACGCTGTTCAGCAAGGATTCCTCAGGCCCCGTGTCTTCTCCTATGTTCCTGGTGTTCTGTTCCCCTTCCATCCCCAGAGAATGTTTAACAAAGCAATCTGGGAGGTCTCTGGACTTTCATACTATTTACTGATTTCTTCCCATGGTTAAGTTCAACTGTCTTATCAAATCCCTGAGAACTTACCAAGAAGCACCTCAAGCCAAGTAGTACACAGCTCATCGTACCTCCATGCCCTGCCCTTGCAACCCAACACCCCCACCCACCCTACTCCCACCATGCCCCAAGGCCCTAGAGCCAGGAATATACCTGGACTTCAAGGAATATTTGTGTCTAGATGCCCTTAGATGTCCCCCTCACCCAGGTGCGGTAGTCTGTGTCTCACACAAAGACCTGGCAGGTGGATGAGCCCAGAGGACGGGCCTGCAGCTAGGATCTGCAGGCCCACCAGCCCCTCCGTGTGCCGTATTCCTGCCAGGCCCGGAGCAGAGCCCTGTAAATGCAGGATATAATGGACAATAAAAGTCGTCGGAAAATAGTGACTCTCCTAGGACCACAGTCATCCTTGCCACAAGCTGTCTGACAGAACCACGAGCCCTGTGATCATGAGGCACGATCGTCATGTAAATATATAGGATCTCTCGCCAGTCCCAGCCAAGATTTATGTTACTGAGGCAGTGGGGGAGGGGCAGCCTAGGTTCATTCTGGTAACTTGTGAAATGCTGTCGCCAGCCATCTCGAATGTGTTTCAGTTTCAGGAGCATGAGGAGGGTCTCCACCACAGACCCCAAGTGTCCTAGGCCGGGGGTTCCCAGGAGAGTGAGGAATGGCTTTACGGTGAAGGATTGTTTGCAGAATTTGTGTTGCAGACATCTGTTCTTGAGTAAGCACTGTTTGGCTCTGAAATTCATCCTCACGGTGTTGCAGTAACCATACAGGAGCTCCTGTGTGAACTTGGGCCCTGACAGTCTGCAGCCGGTGTTTACCAGCAAGTTCTCACGGTCTTTCGACAATCCCACAGGATGGGTCCTGAAAGGCCCCTGTTTTTAGAAGAGAGAATTATAGACACAGATGGGGCACCGGCCCACATTCAGGTAGCTGGACAGAGACAGCATGGGATTTGAACCCAGTGCTCTCAGACTCCGGAGCCCAGAATACAGACGCCTCCTTGATCCCTCCAAACAACATAGTGAAGCACTTTGGTCTGGCTGTCCCCAACCCCGCACATTTGCTTCTTCGCAGAAGGCAGGGATGTGGCTCACCCAGGGGTGGTTGCAGTCTGAGCTCTCAGCCACACTGTGCCTCCAGCTGTCTCCCATCTGTAGGTGCACAGGACTGCCTTGCAGGGTAACTTTGTGAGCATAGTCACTGCCAGTGTCCTCAACCGGTCTGGCCCAGCAGCTGGTAGTTAGGGGCACTCTGGGTGTAGTGTACTTTCCGTGCATTACTGCCACTGTGGCTGTGTATGGGAGCCCTGACATGGCCATGAGTCTGGGAGCAGCATGCAAAACGTGTTCTCTGGCGAGAGAACCGTTCTTCACTCTACTAGGCCCAGAAGAGCTGCGTTCCTCCTAGAAGTGAGCATGTGGTTGGATATGAGACACATATCCAGCTCAGTTTGAGGGTATCCTAGTGAGCCACAAATCCTCCATCACACAAAAAGGATCACCCCCAGACCCATGTTGTAGGTGGGGAATGAGGTCCAGAGACAGTCTTGGGGTTTCCTGTGATCAAGCAGCCCTGTGAGCACTCAGGTTGTATATCCTGGGCCACCAGGCCTTGCACGCCACAACCCGGAGTCCCTCAGGTGGAGTTAAAAGTGGCCTAGAGAGATAGCCCATTGGATAAAACGTTTGCCAGGTAAGCATGGGGAACAACCCCCAGATCACCAGCACCTAAATTGACACCACACCTGACAGAGGAGCCCCGTGACAGCCAATGAAGAGGAGAGTAGAGACAGATAGTGACTACAGACTCTGGTCTCCACACACTTGTGTGAGCACGCACCCAAACACACATGCTGCACCCTCACACGTACGAGACAAAAACTTACCCTTTGGGAAAAAAAAATGGCTACGTGTTCCAGGTCTAACTCAGGTCTTGCAAGCGTCTCACCGGGAGAGGCGTAGGAAGCAGCTGCAGAGGTTGTCATTAGGTGGCCGTGTGGGTGGACAGGATTGGACTAAGGAGACAGTGTCGTTGGAGATTGTGAAGGGAGCTCCCTGTCACTCACAGTAGGCCCTCGCCCACCTTGCCTGGAACCTTCTCTATGAACCAGACTAACAGGGTCATAGAAGACACAGGTCTTTGAGCACCTCCTCCTTGAGAGGATCATACACCCCCGGACCTGGCCTTGGAGTCCAGCCCCTATGATGGCTGGCCCGGGCCCAGCAACTGTCACCAAGGGAGCCGGCAGTAGGCATATGCCCGACAGTTGGGGCCGGCGGGGAAGGTGTATTGGCAGGTGGCCGAGCCCTGGTGCCAGAGTCTGGCACAGCACGGCCTCTGGAGCTTCAGCTGCCATATGCCAGTGTCAGTCCTCACAGCAGTGCTGCTGCAGATGGGGTGCAGTAGAAATGACTCTTGTTCTGGAGAAGGCAGGTGTGGTCTGTGGAGGGAAGCCTGGAGCAGGCCCGGGGGCAGTAGATGCCTCATGCCCTGGAAAAACACGGAGGACCTGGTGGCCTGTGGAAGGGCCACAACTTGAACCCAGCCTATCACTGTGCCTTTGAATGTTCTGTGTCCTCGGCTGGGAACACCCCCACTCTGTCCAGCCCTGCCCACCTGTCCAGCTATTGAGTCTCGGGGGATCGAGGGGTACCACTGTGTGTGTGACCACTCTTGCCTCTTCATGAGGTGCTGCTAGATGCTTTTCTGGCCTGTGGCCCCAGTAAGAACAGGGCCTTTTTGTCTATGGCATCCCGGGTTTCCCAGTTGTCAGCATAGTCTCTGTGTAGAAGAGGCAGCTGGAAGGGCTTGGCGAAGAGGGGAGCAGAAAGGAAGCCTGGGAACACTCTTAAGACCGCAGCTCTTGGGCCTAGGGCCTCGTTTTAAAGAGCGAAGCACAGTGTGAGAGTAAGGACGGAATCAGAACAAAACAATGACCCCACTGTTTGGGTGCCTGTTGGGAACCGGGCTCAGAGCTGAGCACTTCTGACCCCTGTAATGTCATAGCCTTCTGGGAGAGTAGATGCTGTCCTTGTCCCCACTTAACCGATGAGAAGACCTGGGCACATAGCGGGGGATGTGACAAAGCCAGGGCCCAAGGCCAGCGTTGGTGTTTGACAAACCCTCTTTCATGGCCAGCAGATAGGTCTCGTCCAGCATACAAATAATAGGAAGGGCCGAGCTTTCCTTATCTGAGTCTCCTGTTTGTGGGCTGCAAGCTGCCAGGGACTCCGCTGCCCTGACTTACCATCTCACGGAAGGCGTGCTGGCGTAGACACACTACCGTGCCCGACTGACTTGGGTTCTAGGGCTCTGGACTGAAGTCCTCACACTTGCTCAGTGAGCCTTTTCCCCACTAAGTCTAGGAAGGGCTAAGCTTGGAAAAGGTCAACAAGGACTGTTATGCTTGGTGAGGTGGAACACAGGGATAAGGGAAGGATCTCCCTTCCCTCCTGGCATCCACTGTCCAAGTGCCAGGTGAGGGATGTGAGTGTCCGCCTGGAGGGGAATCCCTGTGGTGGAATAGTAGAGGGCATGCTATCGATTTGGGGGCAGGAGGGATGATATCTCCAGGCTGATATTGGCCCTGTTGTGTTTATAGTCCCAGCTGACCTCTGCCTCAGTTTCTTGGTGGATAAAATGAGGAGCTGACCAGGCCATCCCAGAGTGTATTTTAAGCTTCCTGCACTGCATCTGGTGGCCACTGTCACTAGCTTGCACTCCCTGGTAGGCAGGAGGCTCTGTGGGGGTTGTGACAAGTTCCATTCACCATGGAGGTGGCAGTCCCAGCTATTTTTGGAGCAGTGTGAGGTGGGGGAGTTTCCTTTTGGTGGTGTCTAGGGACAAAAGTCTTGGGAAGGGGAAGTCCCCAGCACAGGCAGAAGGGGCCAGTGTCCCTTACCCGCATTGGCACAGAGAGACCATTTGGATCCCTGGAGGCTTCGGGCCAGTCCTCAACCCTCAGCTAAGTAGACTTGCCCTGGGGCTGCTCACTTCAGGAGGTGCCAGCCCAGCCAATCTCCTGCCACAGGGAACTCTGTCCCCTTTCCTGCTACTTGTACTCCTGGGGGCTTGTCCAGCTAGTGACAGGAGCTGGACCCCAGAGAACTCCAGGTCCTGAACTCAGAGGGTTACCAGACCTAGCCGCACCTCTGTCATCCAGTTTCCTCAACTGCCTGCCAGCAGGAGTCACCACAAAGGCCAGCACTGCCACTAGCCTGAGAGACCTTTGCCACTGCTGTGGGACATGGCAGGTGCTGCCAGCCAGGATCCTGTGAAGCGGGTCCCAGGCTTTGCTAGAACTCCTGGGGTAGTGATGGGGACAGGTAGAGCACATGTCCCTGGGAGGGGGGTCTAAAGCTAGGGGTGGCCAGGTGGCCCCTAGGGGAGGGCTAACACTCTGCGGGGCCTAGGGGCAAGCTTGGGACAGACCTTGAATCTGGAGCCCCTTTGGGCTACTCCACTGGTTTTCCCCACCTTCTGCTGTTGGTTGTAAAAATAATAGTGTCTGAGAAGACATGGGGACAGATGGCTTTCTACTCTTCCAGAATCTCTGCCCTGAAATGTGCCTCTGTGGCCCTGTGGCTCTGTGGCCCTGTGGCTCTGTGGCCCTGTGGCTCTGTGGCCCTGTGGCTCTGTGGCCCTGTGGCTCTGTGGCCCTGTGGCCCTGTGGCTCTGTGGCTCTGTGGCTCTGGCCAGTCTCTTTTCTTGAAGCCACCGGTAGCCTAGTCCTCTGTGGCCACTGAGTCCTGGAGGTGAGTGGCTTGGTCTCTACCTTTAAGGGAAGGGAAACTTGACAAAGGGCCAGAGCCAAGGGGCTAGCACTGCAGGCAGAGGAGGGAATCTAAGAGTGCTGCCTGGAGGAGGCTGTGCAGTTGGGTATTGGGATAGGAATGAATTTTGCCAGGAGACCATTTACTTCAGACATAGAAGAGCCTGCCAATGTCTGGAGGAAAATTCATTTCTGAGGTGGAGATGCAGCCCGAGTCACTGAGGTGGTGGGTTTCTTAGAAACCCTGGGGTATGAGATCCTAGCTTCTGGCTCCTAGTGATTTCCAAAGATCACATCAGGCTTTCGAAGAGAGTCAGGGCTGGGGCCACACAGGTCCCACTGTTTACCAACTTGATAGGTCATCTAACTTCCCTGTGCCTCAGTTTCCTCTTAAATTGGGGTTGCAGACATCTACGTGTGTGTGTGTGTGTGTGTGTGCGCGCGCGCGCGCGCGCGTGCGTGCGTGCGTGTCTGTGCACACTTGTGCACGCTCGTGCAGAGGACACACTTAGCAGATCTCAGCTTTATCTTGAGTAATTTAAAGCAGGGCCTCTCCCATAGGATTCTTCCTCTAGGAAAAGGGTGAGACCATTACAGCCCCCTTTTTACCCAAGAAGGTGACTGAAATGTGACCAGGAACTAGTGTTGATTTTTACAAGTCCTGGGAACTTGTGTCTGCGGGGTATAAGGTTTGTTTTTAATGATAACTTCTGTCTGATCTTCAACCATAGACATTACAAGGCTTTGGGGATTCTCTCCCCCGCCAGTGAGAATTTATCTAAGTCAGCTCTCACTAGGTCCCCTTTGTGCCAGACCTGGGCAAGGCCTGGTGGTGGTGGTTGTGGTTGGGTCTCTGTGATTACCACGGTCAGCAGAGTAACAGTCATGGGAGGCAAGAAGGTAGTTTGGTTCAGCCTGGCTCAGTAGCCAGTGTTGGCTCAAACTTTGAGGGTCTGACCCAAGTGTTTATTTTAGGCGTATGCAAGAATGGCACGATTTGGTGAAAGATTTCCTGGTGATAAATTAAACTAATCCTGTGTGCACAATAAAGCTTAAGATATGACTGCATGGAAACTCTTTGTAAGTACATGTGAAGTCTTCAATAAAGTGGGTTCTATGGACTGACAAGCTCAGAATAAGGGTCCGGGGGAGGATCTGATGTGGTCCTGTAGTGCAGAGGTCACCAGGCTGTTACCCACACTGCTACCAGCATTCTGAGCAAATAACAGATTATGCATCTCTGCGTTTGTGCTTTTAAGCCTGTGTGATGGCAGCTTCAGAAGCAGATGCGATGACAAAGAAAGCAGTCCGTGTCCCCAAGTGCTGGTTTTAGGGAAAAGTCCATGTGGACCTTGTCATATCGGGACAGGAAAAGTTGTCCTCACTGCTACTCAGTGTCCCTCAGAGAGCACCTGGCCACCCTGGAAAGGTGTGGATATCCCTTCTCTCTACAGAACTTTGAACTCAGAGAGAGGATGACATTTTCCCAAGATCCCACAAACGCCTGAGCCGAGGGAGGTCAGAGACCTGACCTGGTACTGAGTGTGACCTTGTGAATAAGAGGTCATGGGTGGTTCTTTTGGGCAAAGGCTGGTACATAGAGAAGTCTGGAAGGACTGGGTGCTGTCGAAGGGCAGGGAGGCTCTGTAGTGTAGCTATGGTGTGGGGATCTGGGAGGGTGGGAATAGAGTAAGCAGGCCGGTGGGCGTGGCTTGGGCACATCTCACTCTGACCTGTGGCTTTTGCCTGGGAAACCTTGCAGACTGTTAAATACCTTCAGGGTGGGGGATGCTCAGTGGGTAAGAACACTGCTGTGTAAGCCTGAGTTCAGATCCAGATACTAAGCTGCACGTGGAAGGTCATGCCTATAACCACAGCACAAGTAGGAGACAGGAGGATGGCTGGGACTTGCTGGCTACAAGTCACCTGAAGGCCACCTGAAGGCCTCCTCTGGTCTCTGCACGTGTGTACACAGACTCCACACAAGCACACACACAAATCAGGAAGGAAAGCCCTCCAGGGGTAGGGCCAGGGGTGTTGGGGACTGAAGGATCTGGGAAGGGTTATGTCTAGGAGGGGATTTGAGGGAGGGAGACCTGGGAGGCAGAATCAACAAGACCACTCAGGACAGTAAGTAAGGGAAGGGGAAGCTTGGGGAGGAGCCTGGTTGTGTCTGAGTTGGGGACTCGGGAAGGACGGGCCTTAAGCTGTTTTGAGCAGTGTCCCTGTGGCTGTGGCTGGGTGCGGAGTACTCCAGAGGGATCCTAGGCTGGCACGAGGAAGATAAAGATAGAGGTGCAGTGGATAGGGTGCAAGGAGGGAGTAGGTAAGGGGAGGGGAGGGAAGAGGGGAAGAAAGTGTAGGGAGCCCTGTGCTCCAGGGAACTGGCTCCGTGTCTCTCAGGCCCACTTTGGGGTGGCCCCCGTTGACTGAGAAAGAGACCCATGTAGGAAGGACCTCATTGTGACGTGCACTCAGAGAAGCCAGGTGTCCACCCACCATGGAGTAACAGTCTGAGTAGTGTGTTTGGTCTGCAGGGGTGAGGTGGGAAGGGTTAAGAGGGACACAGGACCAGTATGGGACCCAGATACCAGCTGTGTCTTTTCCAGCCTAGCCAGCCCTCAGAATTCTGGCCCGAGCTCTGTTTCCTGACAAGTGAAAACCCAGTAACATCTGCTTAACCCGAGACTAGTGGGGAAGGGCCACTGGCCCGGGAGAGTGCACGACGCATCCCCAGGGTTGGATTCATTCCGCCAGCCTCTCCTCACGTGCATTTGTGTGCTCTTCCAAGGCTGTGTGGATGGACAGAGGAAGACTTGGTTTCAAGTGTCCGTTGTTCCTGTTGGCTCCTGTGTAACTTTGGACTGCCCCTCAACCAGTCTGACTTTCACTTCCTCCTCTGCCTGTGGATTCTAGCAGTCACATGGAGTATACGTAATACCCACCACGTTACTGTTAAGTTCCCCAATAACTGGTCCATATACCATGCACTCCAGTCTGCCTCTCACCAGCTGGGTCTTTCGGAGCCTCAGTTCCCTCATCTGCACAGTGGGGGCAGGAGATGGTAAAAACCTGTGGATGTTGGCTAATGCAGAAGCTGTACCAGCCTGACCCCATAAGTGGCCAGGAGCTGGGACCTGCTATGTCTCCGCCGGGCCTTGGGCCTCCAGCTCTAGGCTGCACTTTGAATAGTGGGCACCCAAACTAGGTTTCTGTCATTAGAATCTGGTTGGACACAACTGCTCTGGGCACTGTCATCTCTCACAGAGACAGTGTCTAGGCCCACCAGCCTTGTGAGGGTTGATGTTCAGCGGCAGATAAAGGTAGAACTTACCCCGAGATGGAGTTCTTAGAATTTGGGAGGCAAGTCTCAGGTGGCAGCCCTGGCAGAAAGGCCAACTGGAGCTTCAAGCCCAACCTAGTACAGCCTGCAGCCTCCTCTGTTTCCCGAGGGTTCCTGCCACATGAGAGAGGACTTCGTCCAAGGCCAGGCAGAATGGCCTCAGTTCACACGAAGGAAGACGTGTGCAGTGTGACTTTGGGCTGGGCAAGTATCTGCCCCTGACTGAACCTGCCATTTATGCAGGCAGTTACCCTCCATTACTCGGTGAGGGTCAGCATAAGTAACGGTTACAGTGGCCAGAGTTTCCAGCACTTTCCACGGAACGTGTGATCCACCAAGATTCTCTCAGAGGTCCATCTGCTGGGCACCTATTTGCCACGTGAGGAAACAGACGCTAGTTGTAGGAAAATGGGGTAACATTTTAACTCTGTGTCCTAGCTCTCTAGCATGTCCCTCTTGAACCCTAGGTTGTTCCAGGCTGCCCGGTAGACATGTGACAGCTCTTTGTCGCTCTCCACACCAAAGCCAGGAGCCTAGGTGAGAGGTCACATGGTGTGTGCAGGGCACAGCGCCGCAGAGCACAGCATTTGCTCGCTTCAGAGGAAAGGCAGTCTGAGATGGCTCATGGAGGCCTGTGGCTCTGGGTCACATTCCACAGATTTTTGACCCCTGGCTTAGGCTTGGCAGCCACTGACTCATTGTTCTGCAACTTGGCAGGGGCTGGAGGATCCTGGAATCCCCAGGGTGAGTGGGCCAGGAGACTCCCCATATTGCTTAAAGCATGTACCTCTGGTCTGTCGCTGCACTGCCTGTCTCCCTCCAAATGCCCTTACCTGCGTCTGACTCTGGAAGAAGCAGAGGTTTTTTGTTTTATTTTTGTAGGAGTGTGCAGTGAGAGGGTTGGGTATTACAGAACGCAGCTCCCTTCGTCCCTGGAAGAAGGGCTGCTGAAGTCTGAACCCAAGTTCTCATCTGAAGCTTGCTGGGCATGTGGTTTTGATCCTCAGCTCCCCTACCGATTATGAGTTTCCCAAAAGCCTTGAGGACGAGTGGGAAAGACCTGGCCCATTAAGAAGGACCCCCTACCCCCACCCCCCAGTCCCTGCTGGACTCCTTCCAGTGTCTCTCATGGCGCGTGTCAAGCCAGGCTGTCTTCCTCTCCACCCTGGGGAACACTGTGTGGCTGGTGTTACTGGGCTCTGCATGGGTCTGCGTGTCACTGATTGAACGCCGGGGGATGTGGGGAGGGCTTTGCTAGACGAGATCAATGTGGACAGTAGCTGGGTATGATCTGGAGCATAGTGCCTACGCAGGTTCTGCCCGGTGGCCTCTGTTGGACAACAGACCTCTTGTGAGCACTGGCCTTAGGCTGCTCCACAACCCCCAAACTTGTGCACTGGCCCTACATCGTGGTTCTCGAGTGGAGACAGAGCTCGTTCTACAGAGTGCCACCGAGAAAGATGACAGTGTGGTCGCCTCTGGAAAGGACGCCACCTTAGGTCTAAGTCCCTCTGCATATCCATGTGACCAGGGCAAGCCTTTCAACCCCCTCGTGCCTCGGTTTCCTCATTTGTTCAGTAGCCTGATTGCAACCTGTAGCTCATGGAGCTCTGCTCGTTTACAGGATGAAGGGCATATTAAGGGTCCATGCAACAATCGTCATCGCTATCTGTTATTTCAGAGGTGGCTTGGGCCCTCGAGTGAGGTCCACATAGCTGTTTGGAGGCCTGATCTGGGAGGGGCGTGGCCTTCCTCAGCAGCTGCCAGGGTGAGCTTTGCCCAGGGTCCCAGCTAGTTTGTGAAAGAATGCAGATTCACATGCAGACCACCCCCAACCCCTCCTCCAGCCTCAAACACTGGGGGGAGAGGCAGGATGAGGGAAGGGGAACTCAGAGACAGGGTCCAGACGCAGGAAGGCAGAACAGGTAACATGAATGGCCAGGACAGGGCAGCCTGTGGGCCCGTTCTGGAGCCTTCTAAGATGAAGATGGAGCCTTCTCCTGAAAATGGCTCTCCAGCTTTTCCCAGAGGTCCCCCTAAGGGCAGAGGACGGTGAACATGTCACCCTGAGGGATGCGGAGGGTGTTGGCCGCATCAGCTGCTAAGCCTGCGGGAGCCTCTGGCTTCCCCTTCAATTCATGCGCATTTTACATCGGGCTCACTCTTATGCCCAGTTTGTTGTCACAGGCTTTCCCCCCAGAGGAACAACAGCGCCTGAGGAAGCTTCTCCGCGCTATCTGTTTATCCTGGGGCTTTTCGTACCCAGCTCCTCCACCATGTCACCCTGGGGGGCGGGAGAGGTGCTGCCAAGGGTTGCTCAGCCAGACCGTGGGAAGACGGAAGATTCTGAGAGCATCTGGGCCCATGTGCATCGCCTATACGGCCTGCACAGGACAACTCAGGGAGGGAGAGACCTACCCATGATGCTCTGCATCCTCAGTCAGAGACTGTTCCTGTGTCTCCACACCTGAGGGAAGGCCACATCCAGCGTGGATGATGTCACAGACAGTACAAATCCACAGGACCTGTGCTGGTCTCGGCAGAGGCCCTGCAGCCTCACGTTCTGTTTTTGACTTTATGTGCTGTGGGGTAGATCAATGTCCCAAAGAAGCAGCGAGGGGTTGGGGAGATGGCGTAGTTGGTAAAGTCCTTGCTGCATAAACATGAGGGCCTGAGTTCAATCCCTAGCAGCCAAATATAAAGAAGGGGAGCTGTTGATGAGAACACCACTGTTGACTTCTAATCTCTACTTGCACACACACACACACACACACACACACACACACACACACGCACTCACGCACTCACGCACATGCACAAAACCACACACATATTTATGTGCACCCACTCAAAGACAGTGGAGTTACAGGACTGCCCAGGGATGCGGGAAGAATGTTGCTGGAGGCCAGGGAACCTGCTGTAGTGGGCTAGGTGCCCTTGATGTACCCGGAAGTTATAAACACACCTGGCATCTGGTTGAGGTGGCTGGTAACTGACTTAGAGGGATCAGGAAGTGGCTTACAGTCTGACCAGATCTGCAGGCTATTCGTTCTGACAACAGCAATGGTGTTGATTCCTGTCTCACTACTGGTGAGAGATGTTGGGACCTTTAAATGGCAGAGCTTAAGGAGGTTATTAGGTCACAGGGGCACTGCCTCCAGGAAGGATTATTTCTTACGAGATTGGATTGTTTATAGAAGCTCAAGTCTGACCCCTGAATGTTTGACTGTCTGGATTCCTGACCTGCCGTGGGATCTATCCTTTCCCCAGGAGTCTCTGCCAGTGTAATGTTAGCTACCCAGAGATTCTTGTTAGAGACGATCAGGCCCTTGACTATTCAAAACTGTGAGCTCAATAAAACGTTTCTTTATGAAGTTGTCCAGACTCGGGCATTTTGGTATAGTGACAGACAGTGAGCTCAGGCAGTCTAGGGCCTTGCCGTGGGGAATTACACGAATGTGAGACCTGACTGACCAGTTTGTGTGCTTATTCCCTCTAGATGACAGGAAGGTCGTTTGTGATTCACAGGGACTTCTGGCTGCTAAGGAGCCAGGGTCAGGACCCCTGGAGTTCAGACTAGGATGGAACCCACAGTGTGGGTCTGTAGAAGCTTCTGGGTTTCCCTTACCTGAGCTACACTGATGCCTCTTGGGATCCTAAGCCCAAGGCTGGCCTGTGGAAGGTGTTAAAGACATTCTACGGGGCACATACAGGCTTTCCCACACAAGAGAATCGTTCCCCCAGCCAGAAAGCTCCCACACACGCCAGCCTTGTTCTTTGCCACAAAGAGGCCAGTGTGATGGGGAAGCTAGAAGCTGGAGTAGAAGACACTTGATTGCCCTCTGCCCAGCCCGCACAGCGTGGGCATTACCGGGTCACTCCTGGACACAAGAGCTAACCTGTCCAGAACCCTGCCTGGAGGTTCACAAGAACCTGCGCCCTCCAGCGTCACTGCGTCTGCTACGTACTACCAGAGTCTGACTTTGCTCTCCTGGCCACTCAGGCTGCCCACATGGGCTTACATGGAGAGTTGGGGACAGCAGAACAGACCAGCTCCCTATTGAAAGGATGTAGAACCATGTCTGTAGTGAGGTTCTGTGTGGTTTGAATGAGAAGTGTCCCACATAGGCTCAGGTTGGTGCTGCTGTTGGGGAGGTCCGGGTGGTGTACCTTGCAACAGGAAGTACTTTGCCGAGGGGAGGCCCTAGGATCTACAACCTCACCCTACTTCCAGCTCATGCTCTCTGTTTCATGCTTGCGGTGAAGGATGTTAACTTCTCAGCTTCGTGTTCTGGTGGCCATGTTGTCCCTGTCATCATCGTGGTCTCTTAACCGTGTGAAGCCATAAGCCCAAATAAACTGTTTTCCAAAAGTTGCTTTTGGTCCTGGTGTTCTATCACAGCAAAGAGGAAGTAAGTGATGTGGGCCTGGAATGGGCGGTCCTCCTTTCCCCTGCAGAGAACCTCCGTATCCCCCTTCCAGTAGACAGTTCTAGCAACTGAAGCAGCACAGCACTATGGAGAGAGCGTTACTCTGGAGTGTTACGGCCTAGACTGGTCACTTGTGATCTAGGTGGCCTTGAGCAGAGTCACATCTGTTCCTCTGCTCTCCCATCTGTGAAATGGGACTGTGACCAGGAGGAGAAAGTGACCAGGTTCCTATTTTCTGTTGCAGCCTGTAACCTCGTGAGGCTGGCATGCAAGATGGCAGGACAGCCCAGCCACATGCCTCATGGAGGGAGCCCAAACCACCTCTGCCATGTGCTGGGGCCTGCACACCCTCCAGACCCACAGGTAAGCCCATTCTCTTGTGTCCCAGAACACTGAGGATTCTTCGTTCCACAGGAGCTGCATAGCACGTGCATAAGGACGTCTCCTTGGATGCTTCCAAGCCTGGGGTGTGGCCCTGTACTTAATTCAAAGATGTTTGGTTTCCAATGAGGAGCAACTAAGTGTCCACAGCCCCGTGTGAGGAGAAGAGGGACTCTGGGATAGACAGAAAGTCCTCGTGTATCCTGGGCCACTGTCGACCTCTGGTTTGGTCTGAATTGTGTTTGCCTCTCTTCCTTCATGTGATCTGGAGATGGTCTCCCTGTGCCCAGCTCACCCTGGCTTTTGATGCCTTAGAGGGTCCAGCTGCCTTTGGTTCTGCTCTAAAGGTGACTTTGAGTGCCAGACACACTCAGGGCCTTTGCACACTGTTCTCTGACCTAGAGTGCCCTTCCCAGTCTCCCTCCAAGCCACAAGGCCAGATACTACTCTCTGAGGACACTACCCTTTACCCACACCTGTGTGTGCTCCTCGAACCCACATGCATCCCCCACACCTGTGTACATGCCCCCACATGGCCCTGGCCTTGGTATGTTCACTCCTGCAGGGTCTTCTGTGCCTACCAAATGGAGGATATATCCCGCTCCATGCACAGAGACCTGCTCTATGCCACTCAGTCGGCAAAATACATCTGTACTTCAGAATACATCCTTATGTGCAGTGGACCCCCTAGGGTGTGGCTATATGAGGCAGGCCCAGATCAGCTCTTAGGGAACACATAGCCTCCTGGGATAGAAACATTAAAATACCTAACAGAAAGAACCCCCATGGCTCCAGAGCCCCCAGCAAAACAACTAAGAGGGCAGACCATGGCCTGGAGGGTGGTCAGCTTGGTGCCTGCTCCGTATTCCTTAGGACCCTGTGGGCAAGGTCAGCTTTTCCCCAAGGCCATAAGGCCAAAATTAGAGGGAGATTGAAGACAGCCATATTCCTGCTCCGTGGGAGACTGGCACAGCTTCTGACACCCTAGTTCTGGGTGGAGGACTAAGGGTCTGCCCAATGTGCAAATTTTAAGCTTCACAGACAGCTGCTCAGGGAGCCAGGTGGATTTTGAATTTGTATTTGCTAGCAGTCTTGCTGTGTTGTGATGTATGGCGTAGGACTACGTCAGCCCAGGAGAGAGTCCTACTGCAGACCCACTCAAACATGGCGCCTGAGCTCCTGGACAGTGTGTGCAAGTATGTAGACAGTCCTAGGACAGCTACGCCATTTGCGCTGGATGCGGTTGTCCATTTCCAGGTAGAATCTGGAGAGGCACAGCTCCAGAGCTGGGCCAGGACATGATGCTGATGGCTGGGGCAGCAGGGCCTGCTTAGGTAATGTAGCCATTTGTCACATTAAGTCTTTCACTAACAATCGAATCCCCCTTGATTAATCTCCCAGAATTAGCCAGTTGCATTTCGAGCAATTAGGGTTAATTACAGGCTCATTTGGCAGAGGAGAGAGGCCCGTAATTATTTCTCATGCGAGGCGAGGAGAGGAGGCAGCGGTGACAGTGTCCTCAGCAGCTTGTCGCACATGTTGGAGTGGGTGATGACATAGTTAAGGGTAATTAGATGCAATCACTCAGTGTCGGCTGCTCTGGGCAGTGGCTGTCAGGCATGGATGCCCTAGTCCCACCTGTGCACCTGGCCAGGCTTGAAAACTTGGGGTGCGTGGCTAGGTGTGCTATGCTATGCCAGCTCCAGGCTGGAGTGGAGCTAGAGGCCTCTCAGTGCCTGTGTCTTGACTCCATCTGGGGAGTGAGGCACAAGTCTGTCCATGTCAGCATCCTGGAACGAGTGGGGTGGAGTCACGTGTCTTTATGGCAGGGGACATGTGACCCGGCAAAGCCATCCTTAGAACAAGGAAAGAGGCTGCACCTGATCTGAGGATGGGAACAAGAGTGTCTCAGCCTTAGTTTTCTCATCTGTAGAGTGGGGATAAGACTAGCACCACCATCCTGAGACACCTGTAAAGTCTAAATGGCATGATGTACTTTAAACATCCATCACAGCACGAAACGCCGTGGATGTCAAGGAAATGCCATGTGTAGACCCTTCATTCGTCCGTTTGTTCATTTGTTCACTTTTTGGTTTTTCTGGCCCTGGCTGTCCTGGAGTGGACAATGACATAGTTAAGGCATATTAGATGTATCAGACTCACAGAGATTCACCTGTCTCTGCCTCCTGAGTGCTGGGGTTGAAGGTATGACCCAACACACCGTGCTGTAGACTTACTTTTATCATTGAAAAGTTATTAGGAATTATTTCAAAGCCAAAGCTCTCAGTTATATTTACCCTCTGGAAGCAGAAAGGTCAGGAGCTCCTAACAGCCCGCCTATGGCTTTGTTAACATTCTAGGCCCAAAGCTAGTGGTTTTACAGAAACTAAGAGAGCCAGCAGCACATGGAAATCTGTTTGCTGAATCCTGCCGTTGGCCTGTGAGGTCCACATAAACTGAGAAAAGCTAAGCTTTATCTGGCATTCCAGTGAATGGATGTACAGAGTCAAGAAGGGAAAGCCATGAAGAACGATGCAGCTTGCATAAAAGGGGAAGGTTTTCTTGCATGAGAAGTCCCTGCTGACTTCAGAACCTGCTGTGGGCAAGCAGAGTGCACTTCTATTTGGAGAGAGGCATGTGCTTACTCTGCAGGGGTCTGGGGGGCAGCTGTCCATGGGTGTGTTTCACAGACCACAGTTTGTATGCAAACCCTCCCAGAGAGGTGATGGTGGATGGGGAAAGTTTAATGATCAAATGGTATCAGCTACTGAAACTCAAGGAACTGGGAAGATGGCTCAGTTAATAGTGTACTGCAGTGCAGGCATGACCTCAGTTCAGGTTTTAGCATCCACATAAAAGCTGTACACAGAGGGGTTGGGGATTTAGCTCAGTGGTAGGGTGCTTCCCTAGCAAGAGCAAGGCCCTGGGTCCGGCCCCCAGCACCGGGAAAAAAAAAAAAAAAAAAAAAAAAGCTGTACACAGTGGCGTACTTCTGTAACCCAGAACGAGGAAAGAGGGAGACATATGGGTCTCTGGGGTTCACTGACTATCCAGTCCAGCTGAATTTGGTGAGCTCTGACTTCAGTGAGAGACCCTGTCTCAAAATGTAGAGAATGATTGACATGCACCCTCCATGTGCACAAACACACACACGCGCACGTACACACACACACACACACACACACACGCACGCAATGGAAGAATATTGGCTACTGATTGTAAATTTAGAAAATGGTTGATTGTTTCAGGCCTTTCTCTGAGTAAGCAGCCCTTGAGACTCACAGCCTACTGGAGGACCCTCTATAAACAGACACTGGAGGGCTTGAGGAAGAGCAGAGAGTGGGGTGGCTGGTTCTGTCCACTGGATGTTCTGTCCACAGAGCATATTCTTAGACTCCAGACCTGAGGGCAGGCCAAGCAGGTTAGAACCAGTGCTCACACACACACACACACACACACACACACACACACAGAGAGAGAGAGAGAGAGAGAGAGAGAGAGAGAGAGAGAGAGAGCGCCAAAAGCAGAGAACCAGTGCTTGGTCTCTTGAGACCACAGCAAAGGAGGAGGAGCCCATGTGGGTTTTAGAAAGATCCCTGGAGGCTGAGACCTGAAGCTCAAGGAGGGTAGAATGGGGGCGGAGGGAGCAGTGTCCACAGGGAAGTGGCAGCTGTAGGAGATGGAGGTGTGGAAGGACCTCCGGTCTTCACCTTCCAGCCTCCGGCCGGCAGTGCCCTCAGCTGCAGCTCTCTCCTAGCTAGGATACCAGACTCATCCCGTGGAGGGGATACTGCAGTTTGGATGTTTAGTGCCAATTGTAGTGTCTCTATGCTACAAGCAGTTCCTTGGAGTGTCCGTGAGCTGACAGCCCATGAAGCCTGTAGTAGGCTCCTGAGCTGGGATGACGGCAGGGATGGATCGGGCCGACAGTGCTCTCAGAGAGGGAGAAGTCGCCAGTGCTCCGTTTCACAGGGAGGTGAACTGCTGTCTTGCTCCCGGGGGGAGGGGGGGGCAGTAAGAATGAAGGTTGGCTCCGGGTTTGAAATCGGCCACTCTGCTGAGCCAGGTTGGCCTTGCAAGGTGTCTGACAACATGGACTCTTTGTAAATTGAGCCCTTTTGTGCGATGCATATTTAAAACATTTCGCTTCGGAGAAACCCAGTCTCCTGTAAGTTCCTTATACACATGATGTCAGATGTCTTTAAAGGTGAAATTCGTTTACAGGAAATGTCATGCTGATGAAGTGTGCTTCTTAAAATCATAGAAACAGTTGCCTTAAAATTAATGATGCATCACCAGTATGAGGGAGGAGAGGCCCATCCAGTGTAAAGATGATTAAAATTCAGGTCAGAAGTCTGACTTAGTCAGGCTAAATTTTTTAATGAGATTTCAGAAAATTAATTGGGCGAATGCATTTTTATCCTTCTAACGTGTAATTTTATGTTCCTGTTTAGGGAGTGAGCATAGGGGAGAAAAGGGTTTGTCGATGGCCGAGGCATATCGTGGTTCAAACATTTTAAACTCAAATTAGCAAAGGGGTTGGGGGAAGGGGGGGCAGGTATTTCTGGCCTAATTTGATCTGACTTGGAAAAGAAAGCCTGTGTTTCTTTGGGTTTTCTGGGGTAGGATGGGTGTCCTAAGGGAGTCATCTCCCATTATCCCCCAAATGTCCTGCCTGGGCCTCAGAAAACTAGTGACATTTCTAGGAAGGATGCAGTTGGGGACAGTGACCATGCCCACCAGGCTGCTCCTGCTGTGTGTGGTCATGTTTACAAAGACTGCTTCCTCTTCTTCCTCTCCCTCTTCCTCCCCCTCTTCCTCTTCCTCCTTTTCTCCTCCTCTTCCCCCTTCTCCTCCTGATCCACACACCCTCCCTCTGCAGTGCAGGCCTTCTCCTGGGACCACTGTGTAGTGTGTGTGGGATTATTGCTGGGTCAGCAGCCTGCCCCTTCATAGCCCAGGTCATCTCTCCCCAAAGGAGCCAGAGACTTCCCATTGAGGCATCCCTCCCTGCCCACAGTACAGCCCTAACGAACAGATGACAGGCCCAGGGTCAGTCGGATTCCTGGCAAACTGGATCCTGCCGAGGGTAACCTGGGAAACAGGCCTGCAGGGACAGGGCAACATACAGACCTGGCCGGGAGGGTAAGAAGACTCCACACCCTTCCTCTCTCCTTGGAGTTAAATTAGGGTCAGGACTCTCATGTGTATGAGATGCCCAACACTTGAGCAGAGGCTGCCCCAGAAGTAGCCTCCCACCCCAGTGGCCTAGCTGTGCCCCCAGTGCCATAGTACTTGTCAAGCTTCACTATAGGAGACCGTTTCTCTATTGGGATGAGTGGAGTGTGACAGGAAATCCGAATCCGGGTCATCCATATGCAGGTGTGAGCTAGGACCTCAGTCTCAGGCATCCCACTACTACAGCCCACATCCATTAGACTTTGGAGCCACTGTTGAACTGGGCAGTGTGGCCTCCTGGTTGGGCAGACTGTCACAGAGCTCTTCAGCCCACAGTTCATCCGCCCATCCTAATGAGAAGAAGGCCTCCCAGAACAAGTAACCTTGGTGATCACCCCGCTACATCCTCCACAGTGCCAGGGAGATGCTGAGGCCCAAGAGAGGAGGGCCTCACCCAGGACCACTATCAGCACAGTCGGGGTCAGACAAAGAACTCAAGTCCCTATTGTACCGGCCTAGGCCTGCAGGAAGAGTCCTTCCATAGGCTGTCAGGCATTCCTGGCAACTCTGAGGTACCACACAGTAGGTTCTTAATGCACACAGTAGGTTCTTAATGCACAGCAGCACATTGTCACCTCCACGGGTCTACCACCATCTGAGGGCGTAGGAGCCACCTTGGTTCTTTCCAGGGGTGACTTCAGCTGTGCCCCTGTAGTTGGCAATGTAGCTTCACCCCTCCCGGAGCCTTGAAGGAAACACAGAGAGTGGGAGCTGGCTCTGCTGCACCCCACCAGCCCTCACTTCCCAGCAGTGGGGCCCCACTCCGGTCTCTCTGAGGTAGCGGTTGTCCTGTGTCAGGCATGTATAGTGCTGGGGGAAGCTTGGCCTCTGAGGTGCTCACTTAGTGGGTAGGTAGGTACTGGCAATTCCTTAAGAGTTTGCCCAGCAGACATCATCTTCCTCTGGCTTGAGTCTGCAGTCAGGGATCTCTCCAAACCATTCTCCTCCAGTGCTCAAGATTTCAGAGTCAAGTCAGCCCAACATTGACCGAGCTGAGGGAAGTAGGCAGTGTAAGCATGGGCTGGCAGAAGGCATCCGCAGTCTCCCTGTGTTGAAGCTTGGTCTGTTGCTATGTATTGTGATGCTAAGTACGGGTCCCCAAGGCCTGGTTCTCCAGAGACAGGAGAGTCCCAAGTAGACCCAAGTGATGGTATGTGACCTTGCCCTCAGGTTATTTCCGATTGGTGAATAAAGATGTCTACAGCCTAAGGCTGGGTAGAATTGAGATAGGCCCAGCTTGAGGTTCTCAGGCTTGGGGTTGGGGGAGACCATGAGGATAGAGAGGAAGGTGGAGAGGGGAAGAGCCACCATGGGATAAGAATCTTAAAATGATGGCCTTGTAGTTTGACCAAGTGGAGTTAAGAGCAGCCCAGACAAAACATGGCAAGTTATACAGTGGGATTATCAACTGGGAATAGACATAATTGTCATAGACATCTGCTCAGCTCTTGTGCTCACTAAGGCTTATTATAAACATTAAGGTCGTGTGTCTTTTATCCAGGAACTGGATGGTAAAAGGCAGGGCAGAAACCAGGATTGAGATTAGATATTGTCAGCCGCATCCCTGGTCAGGTCCCTCTGGTCCATCCTGGCTTTCAGTGCCCGTTCTGCAGTCTCCACAAAGTCTGGTTTCTCTGTGTCACTGTGACGGGGACAGGTTGTCCAGGGAAGCTCAGATGTAAGCTGCACACCTGAGGCTTGGGTCCCCTTTCTGATGGGCAGTGGCTGTCCTAGCTAACGGTGACTGACAGTGTCAGGACAATGACTATGGTGGGAGGGGCTGGTGAGCCTAGAGTGAGCCTAGAATTGTTCTGACACTTGTCACACACTCTACTTGTCAGGCCTGTTGTTGGGGGTGGGGAGTGAAATCTCTGCTTTGCTTAGAAGGTGCTGCTGGGGTGCTGGGGTCCTAGCGGTCTAGCCCTAAGCTTTTCACTTCAGCCTGGCTGATCACCAATGCCTCTGTCTCCTACAGAGGCACCCAAACACCCTGTCTTTTCGCTGCTCACTGGCAGACTTCCAAATCGAGAAGAAGATTGGCCGAGGACAGTTCAGTGAGGTCTACAAAGCCACCTGCCTGCTGGACAGGAAGACAGTGGCTCTGAAGAAGGTGCAGGTGAGTTCAGGGCCAAGTGGCTTCACTGTGACCCTAACCTCTTAGAGGACTCAAGTTTAGCCCATGGTAAAACATAAAGGAAAAGAAAAGTATGCACACATTAGGCACCTACTCTATACGGGGATGTGTTCGGACCTGGGAGCCTGGCGGTAACCCCGTGGGCTAGAATTATTGTCTCATCTTTCAGATGAAGAAAACAGTAACGACTCACTAACACTGCCCACCTCAGGCTTTGCCTCAAAGGGGACAACCTGCCCTCTGCAAGCCTTCTAAATGGAGGGGAGGTATATACAACAGCAAGGCCAGGCTAGGAAGACATAGCATGTGCCTAGAATCCCCACTCCACCCCAGCCTGGCTGCCTACGCCCGTTATTCTGCTGATTCTCCTACAGGGAGAACCAAATGCCTTGGGCCCAGGAGACCCTGGACAGAGCGGGTAGCTTAGCCAGACACCCATGGGAGAGGGCGAGAAGACACTGGCTGCGTAGTGTCAGCATTGACCTGTGACCCTCAGATTCCCTTTGGAGCACTGGAGCATCAGGCCCCCACAGTTAAGATCCTGCCTGCTCTTGCCTTTCTGGAGGGCATTCTGGGCCATTGTACTTCTTTTGTGCAATGGCTGCTGTGCTGAGACATTGGCAGTGCTGCCTTTGGTCTGTCCTTTCAGGTTTCTGGTGAAGGAGCACTGACAGCATGCCACTTAGCAAGCCTGAGAGGCTGCGGGCCTCAGTCCCGGCTCTGTAAGCTGAATACAGGGACTCGCACCACATAGAAGGCATCATGGGACCAAGTGAACCCGGCAGCATAACATAGTTTCTGACTTGTGCTGTTGCTGCGAGAGTTGGGGCTCTCACTCCTCTGGGTCCTTGGCAGGGAGCAGGGTGAGCAGGAGCTTGCTTGAATCCCATCGTTGGCAGTGGTTCCCCCACCCCCCGGAGCTGGGGACTGAACCCAGGGCCTTGCGCTTGCTAGGCAAGCGCTCTACCACTGAGCTAAATCCCCAACCCCCATTGGCAGTGGTTTTAACTGTTCTGTTTCTGGCTTCTTCTTGCTCTAGATTTTTGAGATGATGGATGCCAAAGCCAGACAGGACTGTGTCAAAGAAATTGGTCTCCTAAAGGTGAGTGGCCTGGATCAAGCCAGTCTTGGTAACCAGCTGCCAAGGTTACTATGGGTCAAGCATCCTAGGCCTCTCAAGATGGCGCATAGGAGCAGCTGGTATGTCTGAGATAGGCCCCTCCTTCCCATCCAATCTCCATGTAGATTTCCCCAGAGCCAGAGAGAGAACTTTCTGGACTGGACTTGGGCCCCAAGCAGGAGGGTGAGAAAGTACAAAAGCCTTGGGTCTCACTCCTGATGTCTTCCTCACAAGAGGCTTAATGAGTAGAGAGAGCACTTGCCATGCAAACCACCTGACTCCTGTTTCCACATCCATGTAAAGACAGGAGGACTGACTCAACAAGATTATCCTCTGACCCCCACACAGGTACCATGGCACGTACACACTCCACATCTCACACACACTCACACTCACACATCACACACACACATCACACACACTCACACACTCACACTCACACATCACAGACACACACTCACATCACAGACACACACACACACACTCACATCTTACACACACACTCATACTCACACATCTCACACACTCACACACACACACAGACTCAGACACAGACACACACACACCACACACACACACACATACACACACACACACATACACACTCACACACACGCTCATACATACACATACACACTCACACACTCTCACACACACTCACACACACTCACACACACACACACACACACACACACACACACACACACACACACACACACACACACACACACACACACACACACACACACACACACACACACACACACACCCACACACACACACACACACACCCCCACACCCACACACACACACAAACACACACATACACACACACACACACACCACACATCACACACACACACACACACACACATCACACATACTCACACATCACACACACTCACACATCACACACACTCACACTCACACACATACACACACACACACTCACACATCACACACACATCACACACATCATACCTCCACACTCACACATCACACACATCACACACTCATACTCACACATCTCACACACACATCTTACACACACACACTCACACATCTCACACACACACACACACACACACACACAATAATAATGAAGAAAAGGTGTAAGGCTGGAGAGCTGGCTCAGCAGCTAAGAGCACTGGCTGCTCTTCCAGAGGTCCTGAGTTCAATTCCTAACACCCACATGGCGGCTCACAACTGCCTGTGACTCCAGTTCCAGGGGATCTGACGCCCTCGAACAGTGCACATAAAATAATAATGATGATAAAAATAAATAACAAAAACTCGTAATGTTCTGTGACTGCAACTGAGGCTGGGTTAACCTCCAACAACCTTCTCATAACAACCACAAAACCATGCAGGAGACAGAGGAGAGTTTGAACAGGGCGATGGGACAGTCTGGACCTGCTGATGAGAAAGAGCGAGCTGTAACTCCTGCCTCACACCGTACACACGCGGCTGTGAAATGGATTAGTCTGAAAATGAAATTGAAGACTAAAGTCAGGAACAGTTCTGTAGTTTGTGAGCTGATTTGTGTGCTGTCGTCCACCGAGAATTGCCCAGTCCCTAGCGCCCCCTGGGGTGTGCTGGCCTCCCCTAGCACGGGATCTTTGCACAAACCACACCTACTCAAATCTCTGGCCTCAGCCATTCTCATCAGACCTGAGAAAGCAGCTTTTCCTGCTGGCTCAGACTAGCTGGACTCAAAGACTTCCGGAGCACTTAGAAAACATGCTGTCAGTCAGACCCTGGCTGAGAGCTAATGTCTGTAGTGGTATGGGAATCCTCTCTTACTCCCCAAGACCCGGTAGCCATGTAGGTGCAGTGTCACTACCAGGGAGGGTCCTCTTTGAGATGGAGCTGATTTCTACCACCCTGCCTGGCCTCTACTTACTTCCTCATCACGGAGTCCAGACTGGAGAGTCAGTCAGAGGTGCTTAGGGTAGGAAGGATTCTCAGTTTCCAAGGGACGGCTGAGACATTGAGAAAGGACAATGAACAGAAGCAGTCTGAGCCTGGGCAGAGGCTGGAGGGGTGTGGGGGGCAGGGCAGCACTGGGGCCACACCACTCATCGCTGGCGACTCCTCCTTGGTGCAGCAACTGAACCATCCAAACATCATTAAGTACCTGGACTCCTTCATCGAAGACAATGAGCTGAACATTGTGCTGGAGTTGGCTGACGCGGGCGACCTCTCACAGATGATCAAGGTCAGGAGCCTGGAGTGGGGCGGGCATGGGCTCCTCTCAGTGTGCATAGGCCAGGGCTGGGGGTGTTATGGAGGCTCCTCCATGGCCCAGCGATAGCTCAGCCTGGCTCTGACCTCAGCACCTATGTGGGGTACCCTCGTCTTCCTTCCACGCTTGAAGAAGTGCACAAAACAAGGTAGAATGGTGCCTACATAGGTTGGTGCCTGGGTAAGGGCTATGGTACCCAGAGGGGACCCTTTGGGCCAGCCACACTGCTCCAGCCCAGAGCGCTTGGGACACTTTTCTCAACAGGAAATAGTCAACACCTCCAGAGGTCAGACTCTGTATTTCCGTTTTAGGGTCACTATTGCTGTGGTGAAACATCAGGGCCAATAGCAAATCGGGCAGGACAGGGCTTATTTAGATTACACTTCCACATCACTGTTCATCACTGAAGCAAAGTCAGGACAGGAACTCAGGCAGGGCCGGAACCTGGAGCAGGAGCTGAGGCAGAGGCCATGGAGGGTGCTGCTTACTGGCTTGCTCGGCCTGCTTTCTTGTAGCACCGAGGACCACCAGCCCACAAAGGGCTGGCCCTCCCACATCAATCACCGATTAAGAAGATGCCCCACAGGCTTGCCTGCATCCTGATCCTCTGGAGGCGTTTTCTCAATTGAGGTTCCGTCCTCTCCGATGACTCCAGCTTGTGTCAGGTTGACACAGATTGACCCCCTTGTCTGCTTGACACACAAGCACATCACTGTTAGGCCCACAGCCTTTCCTTTCTCATTCGTCCTCAAGATCACACATTAATGTTGACATCATAGTAGGAAGCATTTTACAAACTTAAAAAAGATCCCACCGTCTCTACAAATTCAAACACTTTAAAAATTTGAAGTCTTTCAACTGTGGGCTCCTGTAAAATAAAAAAAAGCAAGTTAAGCTCTTCCTCACTTCAATGGGGAAGAACCAGGGCACAGTCTGAACAAAGCAAAACCAAACTCCAACTGCGTAAATCACTCCGAGTGCAGTGTCTGGGATCCATGCAGGATCTTCTGGGCTCCTTCGAGGGACTTGGGCTCCACTGTCTGCAGCACACGCGGCTGGTTTTCTAGGCTCTGGCTGGATCCCCTCCACTGCTGCCGCTGCTCTTCTCAAACACCAGAGTCTTCTGCTGCACCTGGGCTGCACCAATCGCTCCTCCTGGGCCCTCTTCTTGGTGCTAAGCCTCAAATTCTCCTCATGACCCCTTCAATTCTGGGGCTTTAAATGCTACTCTGGCTGTACCGTCATCAATGACCTCTTGTAGTGCCGAGCCTCAGCTGCTCTCCATGTCCCCTGCATCCCTTCGAAGCCACCTGGGTGACTCTTAAACACTACTAGTTCAGCTGCTAGCACAAGGTATGACCGTGGGCACCTCTGAACGCATCTCCTGTGTGCCGGTCTTTAGGAAACACTACCAAGACTTTGCCTCAGTGAAGCTGGTGTCTTCTTAGTCACTATTAAGTTCTCATCCCCAGCTGACCAGCAAAGCGAGGTTTCACTCTAGTGGCTCTGGTCTCCTGTTAATCACCGCCAATTTTCCAGCCCCTGCTAAACAGAACACCAGATGCTTAATTCAAAATACGCAGCAGTGCATTAAGCAGCGTGCCCTGTGGGTCCAGCTGCCATTTCCTGTGGAAGGGGAAACTGAGGCCTAGAAAGGCTGCCTTGTCTGAGAACACCCACTACATAGGAACGCACACGACTTACACAGCCTTTGGACAGGCGATATCTTCATTACCCTTAGCGAGGAGTCCATGCCTGCTCTGTGGGGGACTGAGCAACTTTAACCCCGTAAAACTCAGCACCATATTCCTAAGCTGTCCTGTTCCCATCCCAGGACTCAGGAGTGAAACGACCATGTGTTTGGCTTCAGGGACGTGGCAGCTCCATTGGGAGAGTGCTGCTGTCAGCCACAGCCATGCTAAAGCACTGAGCTCAGAGAGGTTTAGTGTCCAGCCAAAGGCAACACAGCCTGTAGCCTCTGATCTTCACTTCTCCCTTGAGGCCCGCGTGTCCCTGCGGGCATAGGTCCTCATCTCTGGCCCCTAGAGTGGACCCCCATCACCTGCCTCCCCCTTGTCTGTGTGTCCTGAGTAAAGCAAGGCCATGCTCAGCCCCACGCTGAGCTCCCAATTGTATTTGGCTATGGCGGATGTGGATTCTGTCTTCCCAGCAGGCACTGGGGATTGAGCAATTGTTTATCAGTTGCTCTTCTGAAATTCGGCCCCTAGGAATATGGTGTCGCTGGGAAGCGGCATTACTGAGCCGTTATCACCGGCTTTTATATTTCCGTTGACACGTTAATGCATTCGCAGGGGTGTTAATCTCCACACGGATCCCTGGTGGGAACAGACGTGATACATCATGTCTTAGGCCCCGTCACTAGTTTCTCCTTCACTTGCCATCCCCTCTGCACGTACCCCAAGTATACGTGCAGCTCTCTGCTATCTCTGTACGCTAACCCCACTTCAGTCCGCCACCTTTGCTGGTGGTGCCCCAGCCCTTGAGTTCTACCAGGAAGGCGGGCTGCAGAGTGAGTCGAGGTCAGGGCCTGTGGAATCAGAGGGGGCTTCCTGGAGGAGGTGGTTCCTGAGTGGAGTTGATGGGGAGATGGGGAGCAGATGGGGAGTATAGAAGTGGGAAACTCCCAGAAAGCTGAGATGCACTGTGGTCCAGCACCATGAGGGGGTCAAGTCTTAGCACCAGGCGAAGTGATGACCATGGGGGGAGGGGTGAAGTCTTGCAGAGTCTCTCAGTTCAGGCTCAGAATTGGGGACTGTGCTGAGTTCATAGCAGCTTCCCAAGACTTCCTAAGCTTCCCAAGAGGGAGCAGAAGCAATGGTCCTTGTGTTTGGAAGAGGGTTGGGAGGGGATGGAACAGAAGTAGAGACCTGGAGCCCCCTCCTTACCCTCCACTTCCCCTGTAGCCCATGGATTTCAGACTCCCCTGTAATCTCTCAATCTTGGAATGGAGTTGGAGACAGACAGCGGTGGGCCGGGGGGGGGGGGAAGCAGTGCTAGGCAAATGCTCCCCTCCCTGAGTCTAGTGCCTAACTTTCCTGGCGACCTTTTAGGGGAGAGGATTCTGGGAAAAGGCTGTAGGCCAGACGATTCTTCAGACTGGATAGCCAACCCACTACTTTCGTAGCCAGCCTCTCTCTGTGTGCCCTGAGTTAGCCCTGGCTCGGGGTTCAGGTGGGTCAGGCTACCCCAAGAACTGAGTTTGAGTAGTGTGGAGGCTGTTGCTGCCCCAGCCTCACCCTCCGTCCTCCCTAGCAGATGCCCCTCTCCTCCCAGCCCACAGCAGCTGACAGCACAGGTTCCTCATAGGGCTGGCCCTGCTGCATCTGCAGCCAGCGAGGCATCTGGGGGCTGTGCCCTAGCTGGACACACCTGGGACAGTTTAGCAGGCTTTGCACCCAGTTTCCTCATACCCAGCAAGGTGCCTGGTACCAGGTAAGCTCTGTTGCCACACCTCTTCTCATTCTTCTCTAAGTATCCAGGGGAACCCAGCCTTTGCAACCCCAAGCCTGGGTCACACCACAGTGTTCCCACTGGCCTTACAGGTCACTGGGCAGCAGGGCTTATGTCTGGAGGGCTTGCAGCCCCGGAAGCCGGTCAACCATGGTGCTGGCATTATTTACAAGGCTGGTGAGGCCCAGAGCCGCCACCGTCTGAAACCCACCAGAGACTCAGCGCCTTCCTACTAAATGTCAGCTGGCACTTATAGAATATGACATTTAGAAAATCACCACTCTCGGCTGCACACGTCCCCACGTAAACACTGTAATGAGGACCAAATAACATTATGGTGTAAATAACAGCCCGCCCAGCCTGGCACAGAGGCCTGGGGGTGGCCCAAAGCAGAGGTCTTCTGGGAGACCAGAACAGCTAGCTCTCCAGCTCCTCCTAGAAGGGCCTCGGGAGAGCCTCGAGGGGTTTTACTTCCAGGCCAGTAGCTTGCACCTATCATAGCCCTGTATCTGGAGGTGCCCAGCTCTAGATCCCAGCCTCGGTGCTCCGGATGCTTAGCCATGGGCCTGAGCCTCTCTGGGCATGGTCCCTGTCACGGATTCTCAGCGTCATTAGATGCGATGAGCTCACAAGGCCTAACCAACCTCCATTTTGTAGCCCTCAGGGCCTTCATGCTGCTTGCTGAGGGCCCAGCAGCATGGCTGAGCATGGCCTGTGCACAGCAGGGCCTTCCTTCACCTCTGTTTCCTCCCCAGGTCCGGTGCTTGGCAATGGGCCACAGTGCTGCCTCTTGCCACTAGAACCACAGCTTGGTGATAAGATAACTGAGGTACTAGCCATTGCCAGTACAGGCCTGCTGCCCAGGAGCTCACACACCCTTACACACACGCATGCATGCACGCACGCATGCACGCACGCACGCACATGCACACACATACACGCACACGCATACGCACGTGCACATGCACACACACCCGTACACACGCACATGCACACACATGCACACACATACACATACACACGCACACACTCATACACGCACATGCACACACACACACAAACACACACACGCATATGCACACGCACAGGCACACACAGCCTCTTATCTCAACTGTGCCTCAGGATACGTTCCTGCATTATCCTTCCAGAACCTTCTGTTTCAGTTCTCTTTCAGTGCAGCCTGGGGAGTTGTTTCTTGGCATTTTTGTTTCTTGTTTCTCCCCCTGGCGGTTTGAATGCGGTTTACTAGGTATCCTGGCTAATTTTAAGTCAACTTGACATAGGCTAAAGATATCTGAGAGGAGAGAACCTCAATTGAAAAGAATGTAGCCATAAAATTCCACTATGGGTAGGCAAGACTGAAAGGCATTTTCTTAATTAGCGATTGACGCGGGAGGGCCCAGCCCATTGTGGGTGGTGCCGTCTCTGGACTGGTCTTGGGTTCTATAAGAGAGCAGGCTGAGCAAGCCATGGGGAGCAAGCCAGTAAGCAGCACTCCTCCATGGCCTCTGCCTCAGCTTGTGCATCTGGGCTCCTTCCGTGACAGACTGTGATATGGAAGTAGTAGGTAAAATAAACATTTCCTTCTAAAGTTGCATTGGTCATGGTGTTTCATCACAGCAGTAGAAACCCTAAGACACTAAGGCAAGGAGGTAGATTAATGCCTAAACCAAGCGTCTATTTGACAAAGGTAAGCCCATCTCCTCAAGGGTTACTAGGCCTTTAACAGTGCAGCCCGGGGAGTTGTTTCTTGGCATGACACTGAGACTTGATGATTATGGGGACAAGGGGACAGCAATGACTGTCTCCCAGGCCTGGCTTGGATGTCCTCCTCCCACACCAGGCTTAAACTGATGGGAGTCCTTACTCTCCCCAGCGCCTATGAGCAGATCACTGAGAGTCTCTTCCTTGGGATCTCTCTGGCCAGGCTCCGACCTCATGGTGCTCCTCTGGGCTGAAGAGTGGCGTCGACACAACATGCTGGCCCCTCACTGTTTGCTCAGCCTTTGCTGATGCGATCACTGTGCCACCCTTGCTGAAAGCATGCTTATCCGGGCCTGTCTGTCTGTCACCCTGCAGTACTTCAAGAAGCAGAAGCGGCTTATCCCTGAGAGGACTGTGTGGAAGTACTTCGTGCAGCTGTGCAGCGCTGTGGAGCACATGCATTCCCGACGCGTGATGCACCGAGGTGTGTGCCCTGTGTGGCCAGGGCCTCTAGCCCTGAGCTCTCGAGCGCCCCAGGAGCTGTCCTTAGAACGAGGCCATTTAGTGTTCCCCATGCTGGGTATCCAACAGCTGCACTCACATCTGTCCATGTGAGGAGACACCTGTGAGGGCAAGGGAGTCTGACTGACTCTGATGTCAGATTGTCATCACATGAGCTTCAGGGAATGGGGCCATCTCAGCACTCGTGACCCCCCTCGTCCCAGGTGCCGCCAAACCTGGTGCGAAGGCCTCTCTTGCCCAGAGAAAGAGTGTTTCCCGTGGGCTTTGACATCTTGGTAGGCATTGGCTGAGCAAACTATATCCCCACCCCACCCCAGAAAGTGCTTTCGGGAGGCATTTCGAGTTGTGAGGAGGTCTGTCAGGACGGTGTCTTTCAGTTGGTATCACCTGTGTCAGGCCCTGCCCTGGTCGCTGCAGTGCGAAGCTTCCAGTCAGTGTCTGCCGTGCGGTTGACACTCGTCTGGCACAGGGGAGGCAGCTGTACAAAAGGAGAGCATAGAAATCTCTGCCCTCCATTCACAGCCAATCTGTGATGAAGGGGAAAACAGAGTCAGTTACAGATGAGGTAAATGAGGCTTCGGGGAGAAACTGTCCCCAGGTTCCACAGTGGGTGGCAAGCAGAGTCACAGGCAAGCCTCTCAGAGAAAGGAACCCTTCTATGGGCTTTGCTGTCTTGGTAGAAGTTGGCTTTGCCCAGAGAGAGGGCCTACCCTTCTCTGAAAGGTTCTTCATGGTCGCTCCCAGGCCTCCTGCCTCCCCCAGTCCCTTCTAAGCCTGCTCTTCCCACACCAACCCCATGTCCTCGTCCTGCAGACATCAAGCCCGCCAACGTGTTCATCACAGCTACGGGCATCGTGAAGCTTGGTGACCTCGGCCTGGGCCGCTTCTTCAGCTCAGAGACCACTGCAGCCCACTCGCTAGGTAAGAGGCCTGTGTTCCCCCACAGCCCCTGTAGGCCTGGGTGACCCGACCTTCGGAAGGGCATACATTCTCCTGGAACCATTTGCGTTGTGTGGGGAAGATCTTTTTTGAGTCTTAAGAGTTCCCTTGCTTCGGGATAGATCCAAAGTAGAGGAGGGAACTAAGGCCAGAGGGGGCCACTGCAGGGTGCGCGCAGGGGTTGTATCCCCAGGTCATCTCTCTAGTACTTCCTGGAAAGCTAGCAGACCCTGTCATACAGAAAGGGTTGCATCTGCCTGGCTTGTGGTCCTTTTGCCGTGCCCACTCCCCAGGTGGACCTCTTGCAAGACTGCGAGGAGGCAGCCTTGGGGGGGGGGGGGGGGAATGGATTGAGGAGGAAGCGCAGCTGGGAAGGCGGAGAGGGAAGCACGCCCAGTTGTGGGAACTGCGCATGAGCATAAGCAGGTGTCTGGGTATGCGTCCAGGCCTTCGATGTCCCTGTTGGGAGTGTGGAGAGGGCTTCAGGTTAGGTAGGGTGTGCCGGCTTCAGAATCTGTGTACCTGGTTTGTAAGAGCAAGACATTGGCTTCCCTTTAATTAGTTTAAAGAGCTGGCCAGTGGGACACAGAGACAGCTGTCCTGTGTTGTTAGCCCGGGTGCAGCAGGGTTTCACCAGGAATCCATAAGAGGCCGGTGTCTCCCAGCTTCTCCCCCTAGTCAGTTCCCAGCACCTCTCGGGATCACTGGGGGAGACGGAAGAGGCCGAGAGCCGGCATTGTCTGCGACCACCTCCCAGAGAAACCTCTGGTTCTACTCATTTTCACCCCACTCCACGGCGCCAGTCTGGGTGGCTCCCATCACCCCGCACCTGGGTGCCTGCGGCCAGCCATGTGCCAACAGCAGCTTCTGGTGGCGGCATGGGTGTCCTGTGGGAAACTCCCCTCTGGAAACTGTCGCTGCTCATTCGGGTCATGGTGGCTCAGGCTCAAGGCATGTGAGAAGTGAGAAGTGAGCCAGCTGTTTGCGGGAGTGCGATGAGGCCTGGGAATACCTGGGCTGGCCTCTCCCTTGACTCCCGCGGCCTTCCCCAAGGACCCGAGGATGCACTGTCCACTTCTCCACTGGGACTCAGGGAGTTGGAATGATTTCAGGGTCACATGGTATCCTCCAAGCTACAATGCCGACCAGTCCTGCGTAGTGCCTACTTCACAAGGACGGGCTTGAGCCACCATCAGGCAGGGGTCCCCAGCTACTGACTCTGTGACAAGAAGGAGCCTCAGTTTCCCTGCCTGCTCTAACCTGTTTACTGAGTTAGGATGCTTTATCTTTGTGGCGTTGTCGATGGCAGAACCCAGGGCCTCCCACAGGCCCGGCAAGTAAGTGCTCTACCCCTAATAATGTACCTCAGCCCCTGTCTGGCTTGAGTTTGGAAAAGGTCGGAACTCAGAGGGAAACTGTCAGAGAAGAGCAAAGGCGCTGCCTCCTGGGCCTGTCAGTCAGGCCCGAGTCCCACTCTGTCCTGTCTTGGAGAAGATGGCTGCGGTGGCTAGTCAGAGCTGGTTAGGATCGCCTTGTTAGGGATGACAGAGACCCGGCTCCTCCGACAGTGTGATTTTATCTGCTCAGACTGCTGCACTTATTACATTAATGAGAAGGAACTGGGACTCGGAGGAGGCTACCCTCACATGCCAGGCACCTCCTGAGGCCTCCTGAGCATGGACCCCGCGTGATGGGTGCAGAGGGCCTCCCAGGCCCATCCCTGCTCCAGGCCATGTGCACTGGACTCCAGGAGGCACCATGGAGCTGAGGGTGCTCCACCAACCTGCCCTTGCTGAAGCAGCTCTGGCAGCGAGGCCTGTCCTCTGCACCTACCCTGGAGGTTGACAAGTCAGACCCACAACCCAGGACCAGAAATCTCCGAGCTCCAGGGGAGAGCCCGCTTTTACTACCAGTTCTGTATATAGCTAAGTGCGCACAAGTCTGGTTGGGCACGAAAAGGAGCTAATTGCTATCACACCGTGACACAGGAAGGATGTAGGGGCCCTTCATACCCTGTGTGTGACTATGAATTATTCATCTTCTGCATCTAATGTGCACCTACTATGTGGGAATGCTGGGGCAGTAGCCACATTGTCCTGGCAACCCCCTCCTCTACTAAAGCTGCTGACCCGGAGCTGGGCTTATGCAAATCCCTTCTCTGCCTTCCCTCCCTGGCCCCTCCCTATGCTTGTATTTGCTAACAGGAGGCTGGCATGAAAGGGCATTAGTCAGTGCCATGGTGGGGCTGACAGGTGCGGTACCCAGCGGTGGCAGAGTGGCTGCCTCGGTGTCAGGAATAGGAGCCGTAATTAGAGCTCGGAACAGAATGAGCGTCAGACGAATTACCAGGCAGCAGATCATATTTGTCAGGAAGGATTGCATACATAAAAATTAAGTGACAGTACACGCCGGCATAATGAAAGAAAAATGAAAGATTTGCCTATACACAGCTCACAAGCTACAAGCAAGTGTCTCGCTCCAAGCAACGGCAGCAGCTTCGAGACAAATGGTGGGTCTGGAGAGCAGGGAACGCAGGCCTTGTGCTTGGCAGCGGTGACAGTGGTGACAAGGTGCCTCAGGCTCAAGACTGGACGGACGGGGCAGGAAGGGAGGTTGCTCATACCCAAGCCCCTTGCAGGGATGCCTGGTCTCTGGGACTGGGGATAATCCCATAAGGGACAAGGCCTGGCTTGGTCATGGGCTTGCAGACCATTCTTTGGCCTTGTGCCATGCTGGGATGTGTGACCCGGCAGGCTTCCTGCCTTCCAGGGGTCACAGATTGGCAGAGAGAGCTGGTTAGAGGATGGGTGGATCGCTTTCCCAGAAGGCAGAGTGTGCATGCAGATGTCGGCTGTGAGAGTCTATCTGGTTGAGCCCAGTGTCACCCAGGATCCACAGCCACCCTGTACTTTAGTATCCACTCGTTCACTGTAGGGACAAATCAGAAGAAGTGGGGCTTTAAAACTATTTAAGAAACGTTTTGCTTTTCTAAGATGGCATCACACCCAGGACCTTCATTCCCTTGGCTGCGATGGAGACTGAGGCTGAGAGAAGGGAGACCACGTCAGCGTGAGGGCAGAAAGTCATTCCCATATCCAGGTGGCCTTCAGAAGAGCCACCAGCCCACAGTGTGGCAGTGGCTTGGGTCGTGGATGGCCCAGGAGGCAGGTCAGAGAGGGATCCCACCAAGCTGTCTGGGGCACGGACACGGTGGGGAGCAGAGCTCGCCTTGCCATATGCCCGTGCCGCCGCGTGCATGACCCTGCTGTGCGTGACTGCAGCGTGCTGTAGGTGGATTTGTGGTCCACACAGACAGACATCCCCAGGGGTGTGCCCTCGTTAGTGAGAATTCATCATGGACCAAACTCAGTTCTGACCCCCACTCTCCACTGTGCAGATGGGAAAGCCAGCTGCTAAGCGCGAGGTCTCACTGATGAGGAACCAAGGCAGATCTTCTTGGCCTTTGGCTAGAGAGTGGCCAGAGCAGGTCACAGGCTTCGGTCCCCACCTGGTGGGTGCCACAGTGGCTTTCCAAGGTGCGTTACAGAAGCACCACCTGGGGAGGGTCAGCCTGCAGACAGATGCTGGCCTCTTAGGTGAAGTCTGCCTTTCTCCTGTCTAACGTTTCAGAGACGTGAGCCAGGTCACTTGTGAGTCTTGACAGGAGTCGTGCATGTTGTGGGAGGACTCTTTGGTCGGCCTTCCACTTTGAGGCCCATGTTCTGTGGTTTCTGCAAGTTTTGCAATCCCCGTTTCTAGGATAAAGACCCAGGTAGGTCAGGTTGGGTAGACTCCTCTTTCTTCTGCACAGTCCCCCTGCTCTGAGGGACCAGGCAGGGCCAGCTCTGATGCACCTGTGAAACTGCTTGGTACAAGGCGGATTGTGTTGGCTGGGACAGGACCCCTGTCCAGGGAGATACCCTTTCCTGCCAGTTTCCCCAGAATCACCATCCATGGGGTCTGGAAGCCTCCTGTGCCTGCCACAGGTCCGGGTTTCTCTGAAGTCTGTTGTTTAGTCTGTTTCACACAGTGATGCGTTATGCTCTGTTACGTCTGTCGTTGGTAGAAAATCCAGGTAAAGTAGATATAGCTGGAGAATGTGCTGTGTTCTTCAGCTTCATACTCTCCTGCAAAAGTCGTACAACCCCCCACCTCCATAGCACCCCACCTTTAAGAGGCACAGACTGAGGAAGCCTGGGTCAGGGACCAGAGGGTACGGTGCCCTCCAGAATGGGCCAGTCAGTCCTCAGCTATAGTTTAGGATTCCCAGGTGAAGCAGAGGTGAGTAAGGCTTGTCTGCCCCTCAGACTGCAGCAGTGTGCTCCCAGAAACCTGTGAGAAAGACAGAAGGCCAGACTCCAGGCCTGGACACTGGCTTAGCTGGACCTTTACTAGACCCCTTCCTGTGGTGCAGCCTTTCTGGGTCTCTGGCTAGGACAGGCCTGTCCCAACTCATGATTAGCTATTCCCTGCTGGACACATCCTGGGACGGGCGACTCTCACCTGAGAGTCCACCCAGAACAGGGTCAGCTTGGGGTCACCACAGCTCCCCCAACACTGGAGTAGAGAAAAACGAGAAGGCGGGTGTAGGGACAGAGCGATGGATGTGGGCTCTGATAAGCAGGTAACAGACGCGTGGTTAGTCGAGGACAGACAAGTGGGTGGATGACATGTCGGAGGCATCTTGGAAGAAAGTTCCTCCCTGGACATGGTGTATACATCTGTAATTCTTGCACAAGAGGCAGAGGCAGGGGGATCGTAAGTTCAGGGTCAGCCAGGGCTGCTTAGTGAGAAGCTATTTCACAAACCAAGGGCTGGAAGTATATATTTCGGGAGTAGAGCACTCGCCTGGGTGAAGTCCTGATTCCAAACCCCACACTGCAACGAAACAGGAAGTGAAAGGTGCAGGTGAGGCTCGAGTTCAAGGCCCGCTTGTTCCACATAGGGTTTCAGGTCAGCCAGGCTACACAGTGAGACCCCGTTTTCAAACAAGAATTTTCTTTAAATTACACCAGTGAGGTAGAAGGGCAGCAAGAGGTAAGGGGAGGCAAGGACCTCTCCCACCTCTCCCGCAGCACCCCTGGATTTCACTGCAGGCTGTGGCAAGGACCTGCTTTACAGCTAAACAGCGAGAGATGGTGGTGGCTGTCCTTGCTGGAGTTCCCCAGTGCATAGGCACAGTGGAACAGAGCTCAGAGGTGACAGACAGCAGCTAGAACTGGTTTGGGGAGGTAGACTTATACTGGCACAAGATGTGGAACCCCCTCACCTTCAGACAGGTCTGGCCCAGGCTTCCTGCAGATCACCTCATCCTAGAGTCCCTCCTGCCCGGACCTAGGGACAAAGAGGAAGCCAGAACAGGTGGGAGGAACCAGAGGCGGCTCTTATGAGGCTCATCAGTGGGGCCTTACGGCTGTGGGGCAGCCTTTCTGGGACGCAGCTCCTGGCCAACTCCATACTGTTATCCTAGCATTATGGGTACCTAGTTGCTGAGACCAGTGATGCTTGCCCCTAGGCTCTCACTACTGACCAAGGTCTGTGGAGTCTCTGCTCTGGTTTGACTGCAATGCCTTTATAGCTTAACACCTGGCCATCGGTTTGGTTTTGTGTTCTCAGGACTGGGGTGAGCAAGGGTTTATTCGTGATATCCCACTTGACCTCACGAGGGCCAGCCAGAGTTACACATGTTGGCTGGCAGCCCTTTTACTCAGGAGCCACCAGCCCCTGATTCCAACCATAGAGAATGCATACAGGATAGGAGGTTAAATTTTCAACTTTGCGTGCTGGCTGCCACGGTGACAAAGTAACGGTCACGGTTAGACATGTGAGTTCATGAGGACCATGGCTCTCAGACCACTGTCTATTGAATAACTGGGACATTAGGCTGCAAAGAGTGAAAGACATGTGCAGCCGGCTATATAACGTCCCACGAACCCCTTGACTCCTGCTGTGGACCAGAGCTGTCCTGCCCAGGGTGTCAGGAGCCACAGCCCAGAGAAGTTTAGAGCTGGCCCCCTACCGGTCTACAGCAAAACCGGGGTTTTATTTCACATCCTAAAGATCCCATCACCTCCCAATTACGCCGTCAGCTAGGGACTGTTAGCATGTAGTTTTGCGGGGGGGTTTCAGACCCAAGCCATCTGGGTCCATGGCGGGTAGACCTTGAGGTGGTTTTCTCTGTCCATGTGTATGAGTTACTTTCTAGTTGCTGTGATAAAATACCACAACCAAGGCAACTTCCAGAAGAAAAGGGCTTATTCTGGCTTAGAATTCCAGAGGGAGAGTCTGAGGAAGCATGGAGGCTGTTGGCTAGTTTTATGTCAATGTGACACAAGCTAGCGCCGTCAGAGGAGGGAGCCTCAACTGAGAAAATGCCTCAGTAAGATCAGGCTGCAGACAAGCCTGTAGGCCGTTTTCTTAATTAGTGACTGGTGTGGGGGGGGGGCAGCTCATGTGGGTGGAGCCGTCTCTGGGCTGGTGGTCCTGGGTTCTATCAGAAAGGCTGAGCAAGCCATGAGGAGCAAGCCAGTAAGCAGCAAATTCCATGGCCTCTCTCTCTGCATCAGCCCATCTCCAGGTTCCTGCCCTGTTTGAGTTCCTGTCCTGATCTCCTTCAGTGGTGAACACTGTTGGTGAAGTATAACCAAATAAACCCTTCCTCAATTTGTTTTGGTCACGGTGTCTCTTCACAGCAGTAGCACAGTGACTGAGACAGCAGCAGACAGGCAGAGCGGGAAGCTGAACGATCGTGATGAACTGAAAGTGCGATGTGGCTGTAAACTCTTACACCACGCTCCCACTGCCATCTTCCCTCACATGGCTGCACTGTTAGACGTTCCATTCCCTCCCCAGACATCTAGAGATCAAGTGTTCAAGCAACTGAGCCTGTGTGGACATTTCTCACTCAATCCATCACATCCTGGTTTGCCATTCAGCTCTGAAAGGCGTCTCTGGTGAACTGAAAGACTTTGTCATCATGAAGTTGATTATTTTAATGCCTTTGACTTTATCTAAGCCTCTTGACCTGCCTGAGCCTCCGCTTTCCCTCACGTGTGTTTGTCAACTTTGGACAGTGGTTCTTTCCTGTTGAGATATAAACTGTCACCTAAAAGGACAGTAGTCACTTGCCTCTCTGCATTGAGCAGTCACTTTGAATCCTGGCCCCTAACCATTTCTTAAAAATAGAGATTCTGAGGATCCACTTAAAGTTCATGGGGTCCCAGGTCCATTTCATTGCCCTATTAGCATGGGCGACCAAGGAGGGGACAGGCCCTATCTCTTCTTCCTGAGGCCCCCACCCTAAGTCCCATCCCTTGCTGTGTTGCAGTGGAACACCATACTATATGTCACCTGAGAGGATCCACGAGAATGGCTACAACTTCAAGTCAGACATCTGGTCCCTAGGCTGCCTGCTGTATGAGGTAAGTGATGGGCTGCACGGCAGCCTGTGGGGACTTCCGTGGGGGCACAGGTAAGACAGGCTCACCTACCAGTTTAAGGAAGTACCTACCTGTGCTCCACATACTCACCTGCAGACTAAACCCTACAGTTTCAAGACCCTTGGGGACCAGTCCTTCACCCCTCAACAGACATGGTGTTACTAACACCATCCAGGCAATGATTGCTGGAAGGGTGGTTGGTAGTAAGCTATACTTCTGTGCTTCGAGAAGGAGATGGAACAGCATTGCTCTTCCCTGGTTTCTTTGGTAACCACATCTGTATATTGGTAAACAGGCACTGGGAGTGGGTATGGACTCAGGCTTGGCTCATGCCCATGTTACCCCCCGTAAGGAGGTACTCTGTTTTTGCAGTCCAACAATGTGGGTCTCATTGCAGACCTTTCACCTCCCTAGCTATGGAATGGGGCCATCCCTGGCTGTTTCCAGATCTGGTAGCCAGCCTGGAGCCAGGGACAGGACTGTTGAATCTTAGTATGCTCAGGATGAGATAACAAGGATGTCTCCATGTTGGTGGCTGCACCTCCCACTTAGGACACACTATGGAGCATTCCCAAGAGTCTCCACTGAACACTGGCCACCTTGCCACAACATTGGAGCCCTAATGTACAGGGTGACAGACAGGTGATTGATTTAGGGTTCGGCCTGGAACCCCATCTGTCTTTTGCTTCCCTGGAGCTGAGGTGGGGTGAGGGTCTGTCTTGGACTAGTCAACCTGAAGGTCAAAACTCTCAATTTCTTTACAAAGTGTAGAGTTCCTTTTCTTTTTGAGCCAGGAGCTGGAGATTCCTTAGGCACCTCGGTTTTCTTTTCTGTAGGGGATGGGGTGGGACCAAGACCTGGTGTCCCAGCTGAAGAGGATGCATTTTAAATGCCTGGCTAGAAAGGACGTCCTTGTAGAGCGGTTGGGTGGGCCCCCTCCTGGGGCTTAGTAGCCCTGTATCAGGAAGGCCTCTGGGCCTTTCAGGCCAGAGCAGTCAACAGTGGGGTAGGTCCAGTCTTTTTGAGACTCTGGGCATCAGTTTCAGGAATAGACTTAATGAACACCTGAGTGGGACCTACCTGAGGTCAGAGGGATTCAGAGACTCCTCTGAGAGAGCATCACCCATGCCTGTCAGGTGCTGAGTGAAGGGACAGCTGTTCAGGAGATCCCAAATACTCTTCATGAGTAAGGTCTGCAAGAGTGAGCAGTTCTGAGGTCTGTGAGCTGCCCACAGAACCCCCAGCCATTGGGCCTCCTGGGGAGACAGTGTCTGGCAAGAGCCCAGACTGGGCCAGTCAGCCCCTCCCCCACTGGCTCTAGCTGCCCCACGTGTGGGATGGAGTCCCTGCCTTGTAGAGAGAACACGAAGCCCTGTGATTGAGGCACCCAGCTCCAGACACTCCGGCCTCTCTATGAACCCATGGACCAGCTGAGCTGCGCAGCTGGCATTTGCTGCCCGTCTTTGGAAGCCCGACAGCTTGACATATTTCCCTTTTTGCTTTGGCCAACGGGAGGTCTCAGCACAGCTCAGCTTGGGTCCTTGTGGAGGGGGTCCCCTTTGACCTGCTCTCATGTGTACTGTCCCTAGCCCAGATGGCTTATCATTTTCCTTTTTCATCCTCTGTTGTGTATTTTCAGAAACCGCTTCCTGTCCCCTTAAAGTCACAAGTGTCTCTAAACATAAATAAATGCAGGCCAGTCTGCCCGAGAGACGAGCTCTGTGCATTCCCCAGGGCCAATGGAAGATGACAGCTGGCTCCCTGTGTTCCTGCCAGCCCTGGTCCCTGCCCAAGCCTTTGTTACAGCTCCTCAGAGGCAAATGTAGCCCAGTCTTGGTCTGCACCAAGTCCACGATCATGGCCTTGATGGGTTCCCAGCCAAGCAGGCTGTTCTAAGTCCTAACTTGGTGCCTAAACACACACTTGAGGAGGTGGCTTCCAGTGTGGTGGCAGGGCTCAGCCTTGTCAGTTGATCTAGTTGTTGGCAGTGTGTCGCTGAGTGCCTTGTAGCTATGCAGTAGCAAAAGGCAGTGGGAAGCCAAATAAATCAATCAGTCCTCTAGGAATATTCACCCACAGGACAGGACAAAAGGTGGCATGGCCATTCATGGGCTGCCCTCCAGGGTGACAATGGGCTCTGTTGAAGCTGGCATCCCTCTGCACCCCTGCAGTGCATTAGGGGAAGAAATGTATATTTTCCCAGCAGGCAAGGAGGAGCCTCATCTGGGCCCAGTGCTGGGTAATTGGCAAGAGGTGTCCTGCAGTCATGGCTGCCACCTCCCTGAGACCACCTGTGGTGCCTTCCTGTGGTATCAGTGTAAAGAGCTGGGACAAATCTCTCTCTCTCTCTCTCTCTCTCTCTCTCTCTCTCTCACACACACACACACACACACACACACACACACACACACACACACACACACACCACCTCCCGCTTCCTGCTTAACCTAGCTTAGACCACTGAGGACTCATGTGGACCCCATGGAACATATGGCATGCCAACATGGCCTGAGGTGCAAAGAGGACAAGATCAGAAACAATCCCCTTGGCATCCTTTCTTGAACCCTGACAACTGGCTAAAGGCCCTGTGCACTTTCCTGTGGAGGAAACGGAGTGGCATTGAAGCTTAAGGCTCACTTGGTACCAGCCCCTTGCAGTGGGGACAGAGACCCAGTAAGACAGTGGACTGGGGAAAGCTGCTTTGGAATTCTGGCTTAAACAGTAGACTGGCCCAGAAAGCCCCTCCCTCAGAGAACTGGGCCACACATCCTCTCCTGATCACCCGTCACTCCAGGCTGTGCTTGGGAGAAGGTGGGTGACAAGAGAGTATCTGGGGTCCTTTTCTCAAGTCAGGTTTCCTTCCTCCACATCTTAGGTTCTCTGAGATAGATACATACTCCTTACACAAGAAGAGAGCCATGACTCTGGTAGTCTAGAGGTAGTAAGTATCCGCCCCCACCCCCCCCAACAGCAAGCCCTTTTGCTCCGACCTGCCCGGGGCTGGCCAGCCACCGGTCTGAGTAGATCTCGCCATCCTGGGTAATCGTTATAATCCCCATGTCGCCAGCAGGCCCTAAAGTTACTTCACAGACTGCTGTCCTGATCAGGGTGGCAGTCCCGTGGCCAGCAGCTGGATGGTGAGTAGTTTGGACATGGCTTCTGTTGGAACCTACAGCTTAGAGAAACCCTGATAGTAGGGAAGGCTCACTGCTACCCTGTGCACAGCAGCTCTCTGTGATGATGAGGGGGAAGTTCTGGAGAGGAAGGAGAGAAGATGGCTCACCCCTTGCCCCATTTTTCTGAACCATTTGGAGTTAGTTGCAAAGGGCTACATTTGTGAAAGTCCAGACTGGCTGGTGAAGGGCAGTCAGTCCCTCTCCCAGGTCACATAGCCATCAGCAGAGCCAGCATTAGTAGACTGACATTCAACACCCTGTCTACCCATAAGCCACCTTCAGAATACTCACCTGGATCCTCCAGCTGTGGCTGAGGGCCACCTAGGAGCCTTCGAGGTTCCCTACTGTGCTAGCAAATGTCCTTTCGAAGTTGCCCAGTAATTGCTGACACCAAGGTTCGTTTTAATTTTTTGGAGGCATGTCATGCCATTTTGCAGGCTCTGTGGTAAAACCAGCTCCTCAGTGTGGGTGGGGACTCCATATACTTTCCACTCCATCTTGTATAGGTGATTGCAGCCTAACTATGACGTGGGGTGCAGACAGACTGGGAGACGGGCATGATCACCCAATGGCTTACTAGCAGGAAGGATTGGCTGTCATTTGGCAGGATGCATTAGTGAGCACCAGTCAGAGGAACCACTTGAATCCCACTATGGACCTATCAGCAGATGGGGCTGTCCGGTGCCATGCTGGGCTATGTCCATCCCCTGCAGACCTTCTCTGAGGCTTCCCTTAAGTGCCCTTAAGTAGGGAGTCTGGGTACTTAAGGGAGAAGTTACCTCCTGGGATGAAAACATAGTAGGACCACCATCCCAACAGTCCCGTCACTCACCAGTGCCTGCCTCTCTTCAAGGTACCCAGGGTGCTGTGTGAACCTTGCCACACCCTATAGGCCAGAGCCTCCAATGTAACAGGGCTAGACAGCCAACTTTTAGGGCCTAGCTTCTCTCTGCCCTGGAACTTCATCATTCAGGCAGACAGGTTCCCAAGAATGGTGTCCCACTGTTCTTTAGACAAACTGGTCAGAGCCAGGTATGGTGGCACTCACTTATAATCCAGGCACTCAGAGTCTGCAGCAAGAGGATTACCAGAAATTCAAGCCAGCCTGAGCTACATTGTTAGTTACAGGATAGCCTGGGCTACAAAGAGCGAGCCTCAAAGAGATAAAGGCGGGTTGGGAAGTGCTTGCCTTGGGTGCATAAGGACTTGAGTTAGAATTCCCAGAATTCTGAAAAAGCTGCGTGGTGCGAGTGTGTACGGGGAGAAGTGGACCGACTGGTCCTGAGGGTCACCGGCCAATCAGCTTAGCCTACCCACTCGACAGACTTCATGTCAGCGAGAGACCCTATCTCAAAGGAGCACTAGCTCCAGAGGCTAGCTGTCCCCTGAACCACACACACATGCACAGACACAAAAAAGGGGAAAAAAGAGAGCTTTTAGAGAAACTGTCAGGCCCAGTCTGGTGAGCAGCCGGTCCTTGAAAGAAGGGGCCCTAAGTGAGGTGGGGACTCAGGATTCAATAGCGCTTCCTTATTGCAACCCCAACCTCCCTAGGCTGGAGGGAGAAGCCCACAGGACACTCACTGCAGTGGGGGACCAATCAGTGGCCCCTCTGGCTTCTCAAATCCTTTTAATTAGACTTTAAGGCTGGTGTTTGAGCCTTTGTATTCCTTGCCCTGCAGATGGCAGCTCTCCAGAGCCCCTTCTATGGAGATAAGATGAATCTCTTCTCCCTCTGCCAAAAGATTGAGCAGTGTGACTACCCGCCTCTCCCGGGGGAGCACTACTCTGAGAAGGTGAGCACGCTGGGGGCCGGGCCTGGTGTACTTCCGGGGTGGGGGTGGGGATTCTGAAGTGCCTGAAGTTTGTAGGATGGCAGCAGCAAACAGATGCCCTACGACCTATTGCCAGGTTAGTGGAACCGAGTACCAGGGAGGTCAGAGGTGACCACCCTGGGCTCACTGGTTGGTCTCCTGCTCTGTGTTACAAGGCCCGTAACCCGTAACTCTGGAGCTCTGACTCTCATATTTTATGCTGGGTGCAGGGGCCCTGGACAGTTACTGGCTGTGTGAAGCTCATCCTCAGATCCATCATTTTTATAAATGGGTTAAATTATATCTCCCTCGTGAATAAACTACGAAGGACAGCTGACAGGTCTCTTGGCACAATGGTGGCTCAGGGCACAGGCAGTCAGAGCAATATACTCCCTTCATGTCCTTGAGTCTCGGCTTCCTCATCTATAACTTGGGGTCAAAACTACAATCCCCTGTTCTACCACCACCATCAAAAGTAGCAATTGGAGGTATCAGCTCCATGTGAATATTTGCAAAACATCTGTGATGTCTGTTGACAGTGGATGCTGAAGGTGACAGTCTAAGGTCTTCCTGGGGCCACTCTGCAGGACCCTAGGCCACTTCCCCATAACGCACTAAGGCACTGGCTCTCAGCCTGTGGGGGTGGGGCGTCAAATGACCCTTTCACAGGGATTGCATATCAGATATCCTGCATATCATATTTACAGTTCATTAACAGTATCAAAATTACAATTATGAAGTAACATAGCAATGAAATGATTTTACAGTTGGGGTTACCACAAAAGGAACTTATTAAAGGGTTATAGCATTAGGAAGGCTGAGGACCACTGCACCAAGTCCATCATCCAGATGAGTTAAGGCTTTACAAGGGGCACCTTGCATATAGGGGCAAAGCCTAGGCAGAACCATGCAGACTCCAAGCCAGCCTGCAGGCCCCCTGGCCTCACCCATGCAGATGGCCACCCCTGAGGTGGGAAGGCCACAGGAAAAAGAGAATTGCACATCACCCCTCTCTTCCATCAGCTCCAGTGGCTGGAGGAGTTCTCACTAGCCATTCGGGAAAGTATCTGTGGTCTGAAGAACAAGCGGGCAGGGAAAAAAATGGGTTACTTTCTTCACAAAGTTTGTTGTGCACTGGCTTGTTCCTTGCCTTGTTTACTCTAGAATTTCTGCACTACTAGAAGACGTGACTTTGGCTCTAATCAGTTCTGCGCTCCTGTGCTAGTCTGCCAATGGGTACCACCCACCCCACTTCAGTGGCAAGGCAGAAATGAAGACCCCAGAGCCCTTAGCTTTAATTTCCTAAGGCAACCATTCCATCTCACTAGATATGTGCCCGGCAGGCAGCAGCTCCAGATTCTGCTACTTAGCACAGGGTCTGTCCCTAAACATACCCTACTTTTAAAGTTATCATCATGCTGTATTATTTTGTTATTTTTTGTTGTTTCTCTTTTGGATTGCTTCTAAGTGATTGCAGGGCAGACTTCATCTTGACCTAGCTTTCAAATTTTCACCTGATGGGTCAACCATGGTTCCCTTCCAAAACAGCTTCAGGGATCACTGTCTGTAGATGATCTTGTACTCCAGATAAGTTGCACGTATCATCGTCATCAGCTCATGGATTCCCAGTGTTTTACACAGCAATGAATGGGATCACAAAATGGGCCAGTTAAAGCAGCTCAGTGCTTCAGAAGTTCAGGACTGACTCCCTGAGCCTGAAGTGGATGCTGCAGCCCCAGGGCCTCTGGAACATGCCTGGGTCCTCCTCAGACTCTTTCCTGAGTCCCTAGGACTCTCTGGTCCAGGACTTCCCCCTCTCATATTTGCTGGTGACCAACAGCACCCCCAGCAGCAGGCACTGAGATAGAAAATGTTGCAGCCAGCCCAGTGGTGCACGTTTAAGACCCGGGCTTTTTAAGGTCATTATTTTAATTACCATTAAAATAACTAGCACTCTGGCTATCAGAACTAAAGGGATCAGAGGCTTAAGGTGCCCCTCCCCCACCCTGGCGGGCAAAGCCTTCAGTGTCTGGATAATTAAAAGCGTGTCTTTCATGAGCACAATGAAGAGGCCAGGGGGTGTGCAGACTGCAGCCTTGCTGCATGTTAATGCATTTATTATGATCAATAAGCCCTTTCCTTGAGTTTTCTCTGGTTTGGGCTTTGTGTGACTGACAGCGGACATACATGTGCACAGTTGAAAACTGAAGGTTATTTGAGGGTAAAATTCTCAGGGTCTCAAAGCATCACCTTTGGAACCAGATAGGTCTATGCACGTGTGGGATCTGTGTGACCATGTAACTTACCCTGAAAAGTACTGTTCACTTGAAACCATCTGCGGTGCACTGTAAGACTAACAGAATCATCTTTCCTTGCAGCTTCGGGAACTGGTCAGCATGTGTATCTACCCCGACCCTAACCACCGACCTGACATTGAGTATGTGCACCAGGTGGCTAAACAGATGCACGTCTGGACATCCAGCACCTGAATGCCACACCTCATCAAAGCCAAACGTCACTTGTCTTACTTGAGTCCTCTCCCCAAGTGGTACCTGGAAGCCCCCACAGCCAAGACCAGAGGACTCTCAGCTGCCTCCCAAAGGTGGCTACCTCTGCCACTGAGCTGAAGGCAGCTGGGTTATGGTCAAACTCCAGAGTCCTTTCTTTGAACTGCTGCAGACAATCTGAGCTGGGCTTTAGTGGGGGAGGGGCTTGGCAGTCATCAAAAGCCCTGGGCCTACTGAAATGTGAACCTCTGCCTGGCGGCTTCAGACCTGTCCAGGCCCACACTGTCAGGACACCTGAAGGGAGCTGGGTGACTGGTGTGGGCAAGACTCTGTTGGTTTAGTTCTTAGTTCCTTTCTATACAATCAGACTGAGTGCTTCATTTACTCTCTTGTAAAGGGATACAATGAAAATAATGGTTTAGAGTAGGGATTTCGCTAGTATTTTCTCTGCATTTGCTAATTTGATGAATGACAGTGAGGAGGAGCACCTAGCACCCGGCATTTCGGCGTAAGTGGCGTCTGGTAGACAGGAGGGTTCTCACGATCTTCTGATCCCTGCCTTGTACCATCCTCACCTGCTGGGACGCTATGGCTCACTTCAGGACAGTCCACAGCACTTCATCCACCGGGAAGACAGCAAGAAAATTCCAAAAACTTTGCTCTCACACGGTTCTTTTCAAATTCTGGTTCTGTATCTTCCTAGTGACCTGGGCAAGGTGTTGGTCTTTCTGGGCCTTCGTTTCCTCATCTGCAAATGGGACTAATAAGGTATCTATCTTCCAGGTGGCTGACAGGATTTAAACAAGAGATGTTATTCAGCTGGGCCAGTTTAAGCATGTTATCCCAGCATTTGAGGGGTAGAGGCAGGAGGATCAAGAATCCAAGGTTGCCCTGAGCAATACAGGAAGTTTGAAACAGGAATGGACTACATAAATAAGACCCTGTCTCAAAAATAAACCAACCAACAAAAGCCAAACCAACAGAGATGCAGATCAGCCCAGCAGTGGCAGGTGATCCAAAAATATGGCCTGTCACCCCTTCAGAAAATTCAAGTCATGGACCATTCGTGTCAAGAATTAAAATATAACTGTATTATGTGCAGGAAAAGCAGAAATATGTTCACTTACTTTTTATTCCCAACAGGATTAACTGTGAAGACTAACTTATAAATGTGAATTTAAGGAAACTGAAGTGTTGGAGGAAACAGTCTGAATTTTGTTCTTCTATGCTAGTGGTTCTCAATGTGTGTATCGAGATACCCTTGACAAACCTGTCTCCAAAAGTATGCACATAATGATTCATAACAGTAGCAACATTACAGTTAGGAGGTAGCAGCGAAAACAATTTTATGGCTGTGAGTTACCATAACATGAGGAACTGTATTAAAGGGTCGCAGCATTGGGAAGATTGAGAAGCACTCGTTTATGCAATATTCAAGAAGTAACCGCTTGGTGACAGGCCTGTGCTCCTGTGTCTTGGAACTTTCAGGCTAGCCACTGCCCTCTGAGCAGGCCTATACTCCAGATGCAGCCTCCACTCAGACCAAACTCCCCATATTTTAAACAGAACGAGGTCCCTGACTCCATGTCAGTGCTGTCTCGGACTGCTTACCAAACCCAGCACACAGCAGCAGCACAACTTCTTGAGGTGCCTTTAGAAACAACCTGTCAGGCCCCAACAGTCCAAGTAACGCCAGGCTATGTTTAAGTTCCCCAAATAATTCTGACACTCATCAGCCAAGCTGCTGCCCTCAATAAATCCACTGTACCCTTTCGAGTAGTTTGCACAAGGGAATCTGTTCTCCAGTGTCCTGCCCCAGAATACTCACTCTGGGGAAGGATCAAAGTCATTGCCTCCTACCCAGCACTAACTCCTCAAAGTTTTCCTAACTCTTCGTAAGAACTGTTTCTGTTCTGTCTGTGGTACGAGTAACCTCTGCAAACCAAAGAACTTAATTTCAGCACTCCGCCCACTGTCCATACTCAAGAGAACCATCTGTCTAATAAAATGGCCCTTGGGATGTGCACAGTCTCCACCAATCACTATCTAGAGAAGCAATGCAATGCTATATCCAATTACTGCACAACAGCAAACATCAAGCACTCCTTTGGCTATCATGAGAATGGCTAGAGTGCAGCCCACCAGTCTCACGCAGCCATGCCAAAGCCAAGTGTCCATCTGTCTTTTTCTAGACCTGAATGTGGTCTAAGAATTCAAACTGAAGATCTCTGTCCTCTGTGTGAGGGATGGGGGTGTTAAGAGTACTAGGGATGCAAACTTGGAGTCTTATGTATGTAGGGAAGCCTCCCACGGGGCCTGAGACTCCCTTGCCAGTGCTTTCTAAGGCATAGGCTGCCATACATTGATTCACCCTGTCAGGACTGATGCCTGGGGTTACCCCCAAGTGAAGGTGAAGTAAATAAGCGCAGGCCCTGTCATAGACCTGTAGAACCAAAGAACCCAATCTGGTTTCTAGCCACAAAGAACTAATCGGTTTCAGAGGGCCACACCGCTAACACCCCAATACCCCAGAAAGATCTGGTACATAGAAAGGAAAGTCAGGTCAGTAGTCCCACCGTCCCCACATTACAGCCACTCACTAAGTTTTCTGGTTTGTTTTAATTGAGCAGTAGCCAAATGCATGTTTTCTGATTGGGGTAGAGTGGGGTGGGTGGGGCAGGGGTGGCATGTACACCGAGTCACCCAGAGAGCTATCCAACCACCCACAGCACCGTTCACGAAGTGTCCATTGTCTGAACAATCTCTTCTAGCACCTCGAGCTCCAGAGGGGTGACTTTCTCCGTGAGGACAGCGGTAGTGCCTTTCTCACACCTGTACCGGCCAAACCTAATGAGGAAAATAAAAGCAATCAGACTTCTGCTCAAGTGCCTAACTGAGGTCAGGACAAAGACATTCTGGCCAGACAGCAACAGGCGTGACTGGAGTCCTGACTCTGGGGACTCCACCTCTGTGGCTTCAGGGAGTCCTTCACTTCCAAATGCTACAAATGGTACACCTGAAAGGGGTGTGTGTAGGTTGGTGAGTGTCAAACAACACTTAGGAGATAATAGAAAAAGCACTGGTTTCCAATTTTCCTTCCACACCCCAGCAGAACTTAAAAGCTACTTGGTCATGTGACTTGAGGTTTCCACTTCCTTAAAACTCACATCCTATGTATCAAATGTGAGTGATGTAATCCAGCCTTCTGCCCCACAACTCTAGAAGCAACAGCAATACCACATAGCCCCCAGCCATGCTCCACACTCCTCACTTCAGACAGCACTCGAGATCAACTGTCCCTGCAGGGCACCACTAGGACATACCCACCTGACCTGCCTCCTTGGGGCAGGTCTCTGAGCACAAGGTGCCCACCCTGATCCACGTGTACTCTCCTAACTCTCCAGTCCTGAGCCTGGCAAAATGCAGAGCCAGACAGCTGCTCCTCTGCCCCATCCCTCTGGAGTGACAGTCCCATCAAGCTTACATCCAACCAATGACCATATGCTCTTAAAACATTTGTCCCTTCAAACAGGCTCTTGAGCTCCAACAGGAAGCAGAAAGAGGGTACATGACAGTGCAGGTGGACTTTAGGAGAAGGTACGCTTTTTCAAAATACATCTGTCCTCATTCCCTTAAGGTTTAAAAAAGTCTCTTAGACCCCACCTTGCTGGGTCACTGGCAGTTAAGTGTTGCCTTGAGATAACAGCTCAAGAGGCTGACTCATTTGACCTTTACCTTGTCTTTGGGGGAGTGGACACAGAGCCCTGGTGCCTTTTGGGTAAGGCTGGTCTTAGCAGCTTGGAGGGCAGCAGCCAGGTCCATGATGATAGGCATGGAACAACTGCCAAGCCTTTGCCCCTCACCTGCTGTTCTTTCCAGAAAAGGTTCCCTCATCCAGGCAGCATTCTCTGAACCACTAATTAGTCTAAAGGACAGTGGGGTTCTAGAGTGTGTGTAGCACGTGTACCACTCCAAGGCAGATTATTACATACCTACTATGTTTAGCCCCTCCTCTTCCTTGTCACCTTGTTGGGTCCATCCCCACCCCAAAGGCTAGGAATGGAACCCAGAGTCTCCCACATTCTAGGCAAGTGTTCTGCCACAAAAACTACACCCCTGGCTCTGTGGTGCTACCCTTAGCACAAAGGTTCCTTTTGTAGCTACCCACTTTTCAAGGGTGGCTTTGAGAATTCTCTGCCTGGGTGACTATCATTCAGCCCACATGGAACAGAGGCACTCCCCAGGTCTCTTCCCAAAGGATCAGCATCCTTCAAATGGAAGCTCCTTCCCAAACCAGCCCTATATCTTAAAGGTTCCCTTTTCCAGCTGTATCATTTCAAATACAGGACTGATAAAGAGCCATCATGCCAGCCAGTGGCCATGCGGTCACCTACCCAGAGCTGTCTGACACTAAGCTTCCACAATGAAGAACTGCTAGCAGTGAAGACCCAACCTTTCTTGTGAATCTAGAACTAGGGACCCTTGGTGGGTGTAGAAGCAAGCCTTCCAGAGGTCCCATGCTACAAACCAGAGCCCAGAGTGCTCAAGTAGCTGCAACTGTCAATTAATGAGCTACAGCTGCATGCAAACCTAGACCATCACCTCACAGCTCAGATCCTGGCTTGCACCAGTGAGGTGAAGCACCCATGGATGTAGGTCATGGTTTCAGTGGCATAAACAACACCGGTACATACCATGGCCACAGTTCAGAGGTTTATAGCCACCAGATCAGAACTTTTAGGGTGTGTTGGGCCAGTCTGAAGAAAAGCTGTGGGCTGGCTATCATGAAACCTAAACACTTCACAAGATTCCATACAGGGCTTAAGATGCTGAAAAAACCACAGGGTGTGGGGCAGGGTCTCAACTCAGCCTAAAGTTCTCTCTTGGACCCATTCCACCTCTCCTGCCAATGCATGACACATGAAGACACTTCTCAATGTCTGACCACCACTGAGATCATAAAGTAGCCCTGACTCAAAGGACTATTGTATAAGCTACTTTGGAATACTTGGCTTTTCTCAGTGTGGTAAAACATCCAGAGAGCCCAATACAGGTGGCATGGAGATGCCAAAGGTGACAGGACAAGAAAAATGGTATCCCTTTCACTTACCTGGTCCCTTTCTTGTTGGGCACTGAGTATGGACGGAGAAAGTCCAGCTTGCTCTTGCTGATAACACACAGATCAATGTTGCTTCCAGACCCCAAGTCATTAAAGATGCCAGCTGCAATAGCTTCACTCACTAGCTTCTTGGCTTCTTCCTCCTGAGAAAGCAAAAGGCATCCATCATAAGTTATGCTGATGGAGAATGGTGGGGTACTCAGCACACCTAATAGTTCACGGGTCTGTTTGTTAATGGGTGGTGCTTAAAACCTCCCTCAAGCTGGGCAGAGGAGGCACTCACCTTTAATCTCAGCAACTGGGAGGCAGAGGCAGATGTATCTCTGAGTTCCAGGACAGCCGGGGCTACACACAGAAGTGCTGTCTTAAACATCACCCCCACCTCCCTAGAACTCCAATGGCTTGCCTAAAGCTCCTCAGGTGGTAAGCAGGAGCCTGGACTTCTCAAACCCTTCATACCCATGCCCTTTCTTCCCTATAGAGTCTTCCATTGTATGAAGACTCAGTAAGTTCTTCTCCTAAGGGCTGGGCAGTAATATTTTAGGTTTCAGGGCACACTCATTGTCTGTTAAAGTATTCAACGCCAACACCTAGCATATAGCAGTCACAAACTATGCATAAACAGGGTGATTCGGCTAGATTTGTCTCCTGGACTTAGTTTGCTAAATGATTAAAATACCTTAACATTGACCCCAGGATAGAATCCCCCCATTCAATAATGGGGAAAGACAAAGCTGAAGTTTATGAAATCAAGGAGTAAGGTGAACAGATACCAAAAAATAAATAAGAAGTAAAAAAAGAAAAAAGGAAAAACAAAACAAAAACTATGAAAACCAACTTCTTGGTAACATAATAGACAAAATCAGCACTATGAGGCTGAGACAAACTGGTAAGAAAACACAATCATAATTCTGGGGAAATGTGGCAGAGTCAAACTCGAGACCACTTGCCCTCACAGAATTTGTCTCTACCCAACCTATGAGCCTACAGGTTTATTAAAGTGACTTACTATTTTTCTCCAAAATTTCCCCATAATTTATTTAGTTGAAGTAGCCATCATATGCCAAGGGAGACACTAGGACCACAAATAGAGGTCCCAGAACTTCATCCTCTTAGAATTTTAAGAGTTCACTGGGAGCATCAGTCCCATGTGACAGTTTCAAGGCATGTCAAGGGTCAAAGGCTGAATAGGAGAGACAATAATGGCTGCCTCAGCAAAGCTTCAAAGAGAGCGGGAGGCAGACTGTAAACAAAGGCATCCAGGAAACAAGAGCAATGCAGGCAGCAAGGCAGAATGTGGGCCTACCAAGCTGAAATCCTTTATGAAACAAGGGCGAAACAGAGCCAGCCTCTCCTAGCATGTGTTGCAGCTGTTCCCAACAGCACAAGGACACAGACACTAGAGCCCAACGAAACTCGCATCTCAGTAACACCACACTCAACTTCAAGCCCCACTCCCAGACTGCCCCAAATTTAGTCTAAGAACCTTGATGGGCAGATTCAAGGCTTCGAGTAGTGAGAAAATCTGAGCCAGGCTTGAATACTAGTGACAGGAGTGCCCTCTACAGACCCAGAGGAGGAGAGAGACAGCTCCACAAGAGTGGGAAGGGAAGGATCTTTACCAAACGAGCAGTCAGAAACCTTTGTGAGAGCAGTGAGGCAAGTTATTCTCATGTGCATCTGCACAGTGCTGTGAGAATTCACCTCACAGGATCATCTAATCAGGAACGTCTGTTTCTGACCAGTCCCACAAAAGCCTTACAAGAAACGAGAAAAGGTGGTAAACAAGAGATGGTAGGGGATGGAGACTGCTCCCACATAGAAAGCAAAAGCCAACCACCGGCTTAACAAATGCAGCCTCATTCCAACTCTGTGTATTAACCAACCTTAGATGTGCATGTGCACGCACGCTGGGAGGGCCCTGCTTGCTCCCCTGCTCCGGGCTTCTGTCTCTCCCCCCCTTCTCTTTTCTCCACTTCACTACCGCCTTTCTTTGTCTGTTCTTATCCCCTTAGCTAGTGCTCTGAGCAAGGCAAATGGGACAGAAAAAATACCCAACAGGCAGCACTTAGCACCACAGACCTCAATTCCCAAGGGAGGATGACGCTGAGGGCATGGAAATATATGAACTGTTGTTACACGTGCCTGTCCGGTCTGTATTTATTCACCTGGGCAGGAGGAGCTACAGAGTGCAGGTGATTCTCCCTCTGCTCTGTAAACATTTGGACATGGGAGTAAATCCTGGCAAAAGCCCATTTCAGAAATACAAAAATTCCAAATGTATTATGCATAATTTGATCCACTTGTATACAGATGTGTAAAGACTTTTACAAATTGAGGAAACATATAAAGCTTCTTCACCAATTGTAGAGAAGATGACTCTTTAAGGAATCCTCCCCCTTGACACATACCCCCCCCATCATGAAATGGAAAACTTCACATTAAGTGAGTTCCTATCATAAGGTGTTAAAATACTGAACCAGGCACAAGGATAACCACTATCCAGTTTTACAACAATCCCCTAACATCTTCTGCGGCTCATACTAATCAGAATGTTTGGCTGAGGGGGAGCCAAGGTCACACAGCTAGCAAACAGTAAATAGTAAAACAGGTTTGTGGTAGCCTCAAACCATATCAGCTAAGAAGTAACCTTCTTAGGCTCTGGGCTCTTCACTAATCGGGGACATCAAGGCTGTGTCCCTATGAGCTTTAACACCTAGGTTAAGTTTAAGGATGGTGGCTGGGTCTTGGCAGTCATCTCTATTACGGAACAGGAGAGCTGTGTACTTCCCTCAACACCCACAGATTATCTGATGAGGGCCTCTCTACTTTCCACAAGATGGAGTAATGTTCCCACAATGTCCCCTCAAGAATCAATATGAAGACGAAGGTCTTAGCTAGGCAGTGCCATACCTTCAGGAGACAGAGGCAGACAAATCTCTGAGTTCAACTTTGGTCTACAGAGCAAGTTCCTGGATAGCCAGAGCCACACTGAGAAACCCTGTCTCAAAATGAAATAAAACATGAGATGGTTTGGAAAGTATCATCCTGAGTTAGGTAACCCAATCACAGAAAAGCACACATGGTATGCACTTATTGATAAGTGGATATTAGCCCAAATGCTCGAATTACCCAAGATGCACAGAACACATGAAACTCAAGAAGGACGACCAAAATGCAGATGCTTCACTCCTTCTTTAAAAGGGGAAGAAGAATACCCTTGGCAGGGAATAGAGAGGCAAAGATTTGGCAGAAGGAACACCCATTCAGAGCCTGCCCCAGATGTGGCCCATACATATACAGCCACCAAACTAGACAAGATGGATGAAGCAAAGAAGTGCGGGCTGACAGGAACCGGATGTAGATCTCTCCCGAGAGACACAGCCAGAACATGGCAAATACATAGGTGAATGCCAGCAGCAAACCAATGAACTGAGAATGGGACCCCCGTTGAAGGAATCAGAGAAAGGACTGAAAGAGCTGAAGGGGCTTGAGACCCCATATGAACAACAATGCCAACCAACCAGAGCTTCCAGGGACTAAGTCACTACCCAAAGACTATACATGGACTGACCTTGGGCTCCAACTGCATAGGTAGCAATGAATAGCCTAGTAAGAGGAAGGGGAATCCCTTGGTCCTGCCAAGACTGAACCCCCAGTGAACGTGATTCTTGCGGGGAGGGCGGTAATGGGGGGAGGATGGGGAGGGGAACACTCATATAGAAGGGGAGGGAGAGGGGTTAGGGAGATGTTGGCCTGGAAACCGGGAAAGGAAATAACAATCGAAATGAAAAAAAGAAATACTCAATTTAAAAAAGATGGGGGGGAAAAGGAAGAAAAAAAAAAAAAGATGAGATGGTCTACTTCGTCTTCTTCTCACCACCAAACTCTCTCAAAGCACAAGAAAGTTGAAAATGGCTGCTGTCTACCCATTACTTACATAGTACTTTCAAGAAATATTTTCAGAGACCTGTTTGAGGAACTGCTTTATATGTAAATGCTGTCCTTGAACATGGTACTTTACAAATAGATTTCCAGGTACAGATGTATCTATATTACTAGGCATCTTCTCTAGAGTAAAATTTCACAACTAAATAACTTGCTTTTAATATGTGCTACCATTATTTTAGAAAATTATCAAAAAACTTTCAGAGAGGTAGAGAAAACACCATGTTTTATCATCTTTGGCCCACAGAATATTCTGAAAACATGTTTCTTCCTCTAGGATTCATTCTTTCTAGCACTGTGTACACCTCACTTTTCTGGAAGATCTGAGGTGACCTGGGTCCTGAGCAGCATCTGCCTGGGACAGGTGCTGCTTAGGGGGCTCTGACCTAGCCCTGCAGACCCTGCACCCCCAGATGGCCTACCCCAGGTGCTCTGTTCTCCCCCTATTGCGCTGGCATCCTTCTCCAACTGGCCAGCTGCTCATGGATTTACACTGCTTATCTCAAGGGAACTTAGAGATTTAGTGTTAGACCAGCAGGGTATATCCCAGCTACTAGAAAAATAGCCCCTCAGGACAAGAGCAGCTTCGAATCCTTCAGGCAGAAGTCCACCATGGCCCTTATGACAGAAAAACCTGAGGGTCTCTGGTTCAAGGTCATCTAGCGGTATGGAAGCAGGCAGGCAGAACTGCATCTTCAGACTCCTACTTCCTGCTGTATAGCTGGGAGCAAGTAGCCACTTCTCTGAGATGTCTCCCTTCTCTGTAATAAAATAGTAAATTCTACCTCGCAGGTTTGCTGCACAAAGTAAAAATCAAATACAGAAAGTACCTACTACAGTGACTGGTACACGGCAAATGCTTAAAGGTGGGCAGCTTATTTGATAAAGCAAGCCAGGAGACAGTCCACCTTTCAACAGCGGCTGCAGGTACCAAACCTCATGCTTGGAAAAGGTGGTCCAGACAAACTTGCTGACAAACCTTCACCCAATGCCATGGAGAAGTCCCTGTAATAATTAATCCAAGCAAACCACACTCCCTAAAAGTTCAGAGAATATAAAAGGAGCACTTCCTGCTTTATGGCTACAAAGACCAAACTAACTGGGAATATCAGTCCCCCGGGCCACCCTGCTTCTTAAATGAGATTACAATAAGAGTGATGTACTGTACTCCAAGTCAGCTGTGACAAGCAGCACTTTATAGAGCTATCTGTTTGTCTCCATCACTGCACCGCACAATGTGTCCCTGGACTCCAATGTGCAGCTCCATTTACCGCTACATGACAAATGGGCAGCACTTGTAAAAGGCACAAAGAGGTCCACGTCGGCCATGTAATGGTCACCACAGCTGTACCCGAGTGCTTGAGGGGACAAAACAGACCCCCAAGTTCATTAAACTGACCAGTAATGGATCTTTCAAAAAGTGCCTTAGGAATCGTACAGAAAAGGCTAAAATAAATAACTCAGCATGGAAGGCTAATCTGAAACGGTGTTTGATAAATTATTTATACCACAGGCGATTGTCTGCATTTAATATTGGAGCTACTAGTAGCATCTTTAAAAGATGATTTATGTGTTGTAACGCTATTAAACTTTATATTGGCCCACTGCTAGCTATAAAGTCTGCTGAGATTTAGAGAATGAGTTTTAAACTGTCACTGCAACATCATAGGAGATGGAGACTGTATTAAATCTTTACTTTAAACCTGTTATCTAGAGAGTTGTGTTTTGTAGACACTCACAAACTGATAGATTACCTCAGCACCGCTACGGTGTGGGTCCAAAGAGCACTGCAGAGAAACTTCTCCACGTTATCCCATCTATAGCTGCAATCCAATTCCTCTTCTCACTATAGTGATTTTCAGATCAGCAATGTCACCAGAGTACAATGTAGATCTGCCAGCCAATGGGCACCCCGCACAGTTCAGCCTCAAATTAATCGTGTGTGTGTATGTGTGTGTGTGTGTGTGTGTGTGTGTGTGTGTGTGTGTGTGTGTGTGTTCATGTGTGTAGCCAATCATTTGAGACAATACATTTGTAACTAAAAATTTTAGAATTAAAAAGAAACAGAGCTGATCATTTGCAGAAAAATACCCTCTGATAAGCAGCTAGATTGAAAGGGGTGGGAAGGGGATACAGGGCAGGCAGAGCTCTATCTACTGTTTGTTTTACTGGCTGGGAACAGGATATGTCAATGTGTGCATGGGGAAACCACAGGGTGATGCTGGTATCTTCCTCAACTGCTCTCCACACTTTTTAAAATATCTATCTATTTATTTATTTATACATACATTGGTGTTTTGCCTGTGTGCTTGTCTGTGTGAGGGCACTGGATCTTGGAGTTGCAGACAGCTATGAGCCAGCCAACTCTCCAGCCCATTTTTTTTTTAAAGATAGGTTTACTTACTGACTGGCTACACTGGGTCAGCCAGCCCCAGGGAACCTGCCTGTCTTAGTGGACCCACTGCACTCAGTCCTCAAGCTTCTTCAGTGTCCAAGTACTTTACCTTCTGAGCCCTTAGTTCAACTCCTATTGTTTCACAGCATCACAGGAGCATCCCTTTGCCTTCTACCAGAAACTGGAGAAGTTGGTTCTCCTCCTTGGTTTCCTCTGATAAGGATGTGAGATAGCATGGTACCCTAATTCTCGCATAGCTTCTATTCCTTTTTCTATCTGCTACTGATCTACATTTACTCTCATTAATTGCCAAAATTTTGCTCCTTTACTGACAACATATAGTTAACTCCTTAGAACCAAGTATGAGATGGCTGGGCAGATGCTAGTCACAGGATTCAAATTTCAGTAAGGAGAGATGGGATCAAGAGACCTCCTCAATTATATGGCTACCACAGATTATAGAAATGGCTGAGCATGGTGTGAATGTTTTAGTCCTAGTGCTCCTGAGGCAAATGTAGAACATCATGAGTTCCAGCATAGTGAGGATATACAGTGAGACCTTCCATCTCATAGAGAGAGGGGAGGGAAAGAGGGAGGTAAGTAATCAGAATTCAGTTTATTAAAATAATCCAAATTAGTCTTAGAAAGCTTATATAACCTTTCTTTGATTTGGAACAGCCTGCTGTTCTATACTGGAGGTGGGGATCAGTGTCTGACTGCCTATTGAACAGAGGCCCTGAACCCTACCAACCTTAGCACCATCACCAAGTATACAACACATATGCACAAGCAGTAATATATTCTACTACTCAGATGATCTGAAGCAGAGCAGGTTAAGTCTGGGTGTGTGATTCAAGTTTAGATTCCATAAAGAGAAAACCACACTTCTGCACCACACACCTTTTCCATTTGTATCCTAGGATGTCAGTGTGCAACATGTACAGCAATAAATTAAGGAACAATCTCAACTTCAAACACACACACAGCTTTGTGAGACTCAAAGATGAAGCCACAGGACAGGCCAACAGCAAAGTGAGAAATTCCAAAATTACACCAGTCTCAACTGGAGACCAGTGAAGGACAATTAACAGCAAGGAAGAAAAGGGCTCCAACATGTTATTTTGTAGGGACTTGCTAATACGATGAAGTCTTAACTATGCCATTGATAAGGCCTAAAATTTAATTGATGGTAGGTGAATAAAACGTAAAGCATTCAAAGGAGTATTTAAAACAGCCCCTCCCCCAGCAGTAGGCTTTCTGCACAAATCTGATACATCCCATGTGTAGCCACATCCTTTTTAGTGGAAACACTAATTTGTTTTTTAGATTGGGGTGGGTAGCAAAGTAAAGACATCCAAATTCTGGGTCTGGCTTGAGCTCTGGAGTAAAAGGCCTGCCTGTGGACACCTGGGAATCACAACGTGGAAGCGAATCGCAACCGTGCCTTTAAAGTCAGCAGCGAGCCAGGTACTTCAGCTGATACCTGTGATCTAAGCCCACACTGCAGGAGCATGATTACGTTCAAGGTTGGCCTGGGCTCAGGGAAAACCTCATCTCAAAAAAACAAAACTTAAGAGGGCTAAAGAGATGGCTCAGTGGTTAAGAGTGATTGCTACTCTTGCAAATGACCTGACTTCAATTCCTAGCACCCATGCCAGGTAGCCTGTAACTCTAGCTCCAGGGGATCTAATGGCTTAGGCATCGGTCATTACCTGCACTCATGTGCAAATACATACCCGCATAACATTTAAAATAAACCTTTACAAAAACTTAAATAGGTAAGTCTTTAAGCAAGGTGGAATGTGTCTTTATAATTGCAGTGGTGAAAGCTATTCTCTTGGGACAGTGTGGGCCACCTGTGGGTACAAGAGTGCACCAGTATGTGGGTGATACAAGTCATCAGGGAAAGCTTGTGGTGAGTGCAGGAGAGATTTTAAGGGTTCTTAGCAAGGATGGGAAGGCCCAACTGGGCTACACAGTCACAATGGGCCAGAAAGCAAAAATAAAGCTCTAGATAGCCGGATCACTCTCTGAGCTGTAGCTTGAAAGAATGCAGACAGTGCCTCAGCCAAGAGCTATAAGGAAGAATAAAAAGACAGGAATGCCCTAGGTGTATATGTTTACAAATCTATTGGTGAGTTCTAGGGTAGAAGAATAAACTGTGGAAAATTGCTGTGCTAGACACGGTGCATGCTTACCCAGCCGTCCTCTGCTTCTGCAGGTGAGGACACAGGGATGTACACAAAGCTTGGCTGATGCTCCTTGAGGCACTCAGCTATGTGTGAAAAGAGCCAAGAACGTGTGCCAAACTAGTGCCTGGCACCACCAAAGTCTCTCTCCCTATCCTACCATTAGGAAAACTGGTGGCGGGCAAGTGGTTTCTCTGGAATCTGTGAAAGTGAATGGAAAGAAAAATACCTAAGCTTCCAGAGGGAAAAGGACCAAAAGACATGAGAACATATTGCTTTCCACAAGGAGAGGAAATCAGTGTTCACAGCAGAGTGTACACAAATATACATTTCCAAGGCTGCACTGAATCAAATGTAAGAAGAGAAAAAGACAAAGTCTAGATTTAAAAAGAATATGAGAGGGGCTGGAAAGATGGCTCAGCGGTTAAGAGCACTGACTGCTCTTTCAAGAGATCCTGAGTTCAAATCTCAGCAACCACATGGTGGCTCACAACCATCTGTAATGAGATCTGATGCCCTCTTCTGGTGTGTCTAAAGACAGCTACAGTGTACTTATATATAATAAATAAACACATCTTTAAAAAATATATACCCAGAAACTCTCAAAATCTATTATCTCTCTCTGGAAATGAAATGGCCAGTTCTAGAGACACACAGAGTTTACGACTGATAATGGGGAAGAAGGTAGGGAGGTTGGACCTTGGGCTGGGGATGCAGTTCAGTCATGGGGTAACTATAGCTTATGTGAAGCCCTAGGTTCAATTCTCAACATAGAGAGGGAAGAAGGCAAAAATGTGCTGGGAAAGGAGACAGAAACAGACAGGAATTTGCACTACAGGTCTCAGCAAAGAGGCAGGCCCAATCTGTGGCCAAGTAATTGCTTATATTCAGAGCCGATGTAGGTAGTGTCCTCTACACCATTCCTGCTTCCATAGCCTCAAGGTCTAGGAATAATGGGCAGAAGAACCAGGGTTGGAGAGTGTACCCTTGTCTTAGGAAACAGTTATGAATAAAGCAAATTCCAAGTGATACAAAATTGTTCACAGAATGTGGAGGTCGGATCAGCTTCACATGAACTCATGCCTGGATGCAAGGACATACTGCAGGAACCACTGTGCCAGTGATGAGGTCTGCGCAAAGCCTACCAGGGAGGAACAAGCCTAAGGAGAAAAGAATAGGTAATCTTCCTATGGCAAAATAAGAGCTACCAAGAGGCAGGCATGACAAGGAAGTTGTGGCTAGTCAGAGGTTTCATGTGTCAGGTCATGAAGACTGGGCCAAGTCTTGAGACAGGGGTGATATCAAGCCAACACAAGGAGCAGAAGTAGTGTGTCAGGACAGTCAGGACCTGGGAGTGAGGAAGGCCCTGACTCTTCTCCTGACATAGGCAGGTAGTTCAGTGGAGCTGAATTCCTGAGAACCTTCCACATCATACAGCCTCAGCCCTGCTAAGCACTTCAAAGCCATTTGAAGCTACAGGCTGATGTGATTAGTCGTATGTCTGCAGAACCTAGGACTGGGCATAGTGGAGGAGAGACCAAAGCAGGAGCAGGTGGAGAGGACAGCTTGGTCCACTGGTAGGAAAAGAGGAAGAGATGAGCAAGTTTGAGTTCAGGAAGGGTCAGGAGAGGGTGCCCACCTCGACTTCTCCCATGCCATGGCCATGGCCACTAAACACTCCTTTGAAAGAATGCAGCATGCACACAAGGGATCTGTATAACTTCTTGGCAACTATTTTTTTCTGATGGGTTGATGGAAAGACTAATTGATATAATCCCTACATAACGACATAAACATAACGTTTAGGGAGTCTATTATAGAAGGCTATAATTATTATATTATTATTATTATTATTATTATATTATATTATAGCCTTCTATAATAGACTCCCTAAACGGTGTCACCAGAAAGGGACAAGATCAAGTTAAGGTAGAATCACTGAAAGTTTACTGAACTTACAGGGGAGAGGTGACAAGTGAAATAACAACAAAAACCCTACCTGGGCAAGAATCAACTTGTAAATGCCATTTCCCATTTTGTGAGTGGCAGGACTATGAAAAACTCCCATCTGGCCCCTGGAGTACCACTGAATGAAGACACAGGATTAGTTAACTTGGGCACAAGGGATGCAAGTGTGCAGAAAGAAGCACCAAGCGACCACCATAGGCCCAAGGATGGCCGCCCTGTGTGAGGGCAAGATATGAGGAAGAAAAAGGAGAAAGGCTTAAGAAAGCTAACTGGTGGGTGTGGTGGCATCCATCTTTGCATCCAGGAGGCAGAGGAAGAGCTCTGTGAGCTTGAAAGGCCAACCTGGTCTACCTTTCAAGCTCTAGCAGCCAGGGATGCATAGTAAGACTGCTTGAAAAACAAAACAAGAATGGTAACATAAGTAGAAGCTAACCCTCTGAGGACCAAGCTGATGACCTCAGCCCTGAGGAAAAGCCTTCACACAGACTCTCAGTTCCTTAAGGGCGGAGAAGAGATGCTTCTAAAAGGACACAAAGAAGCCAGATGTGAGGGCAATCCTCTGTATCCCAGGATTCAAGAGGCAGAAGCAGGAGGTTTGTCTCAAGTTTGAACCTAGCCTGCTCTGCATAGTTCCAGCCAATCAGGACTATGCAGTGACTCCCCATCTTGAAAGAAAGGAATGAAGAAAGGAAGGGACAATAAGACTTCTAGAGTCTGGATCTGATGGGCATCTTTTAAGAACTAAAGACTAAACATGACCCCAGCCCTGCTAATTACTAGCTGTGTGACCTCAGTGGTTTTATCGCACAGCAGTTTTAGGTCTTGTCTACAAGGCACCCTAACCTAGCTTAGCATCTATGGTTTAAAGTATTATTTGTTCCTGTGTGGACTCTAATTACACAAAGTTCTGAAGCACAGTGGAAGTTGCTAGTCCAGTGCCTTGCTTGATTCCTGTTTTTGCTAGCTTTTGCCAGCCAGGCAAAGCCTCACTCTTCCAGAACTGATAATAACAGCACCTAACTCAGAGCCTATGAATCAATTATGAAAGCAGCCATCCTACTGCAAGTGAAATTCAATATGAAGTCCTAAGTGTTAGCTGCCATTGTGCCTTCCACATAAAATTTACTTCTCTATTTCGGAGGTGAATCAGAAAGCACATTCGCATTGTTTCCTCTCTTTCATCAGAAGCCCCTAAAGGAGGTAGAGAAACACTATGCACATCCCTTCCCACTTACTCTTCAAAAAAAAGCCCTCAAGTGCCCCCTTCCCATCACACCAATTTCACAAATGCAAGAAATCAAGCAGTAGAGGGTAATCCAATGGTGCTCGGGCAGACAGACCCTGAAAGGCCTCAGATAAAACCATTTGGTCTGACCCCAAAGTCTATACTTTGTTCACCTAAGGAGACAACCTACAAACAATCAACGCAATAGTAATGACGTTTGTTTAGTCATTAATTAGCTGGAGCTGACCAATACTTACAGGTCTACAGCACCTTCCCTGTAAAATTATGGCATTACTGTGGCTTAATCCATGCAACTCTAACATCCCTCGTGTGTCCAGCTAGTTACATCTGGAAAAAACTGAGACCTTCCCGATGAGTGCACTGTACCGTCTGTCCTTAACAAATCTTATGTGGAAGCCTGAGAGATCCACAGACTCACATTTTCTAAAATGCAGCTCTCCCCAAACAGAGTAAGTCCAATTGTTCTCTTCACTTTGTGAGTCAGCAATAAAAAGAGGCCATCTAACTTTGTTTTCATAAGGCCATTTATTAATTGTAAATCTTTAACAAAATTAAAAGGCAAGAACAACTTTCTTTAAAAGTTTTGAGATAAGAGGCTAGAGAGTAAGCTTTTGACTAGCAATTTAAATACCCCGTCTTTCCAAGGTGCCCCTTGAAGGGCTGGTTCCAATCCACATTAGACGTGAACTGTCTATTTTATTAGCAGGCCTATGCAGAGCTGCAGGAAAAGCAAAGGTCCAAGGCACAAGCAGGCTTCTTCAAAATGCACACACTTCACCACACCAGTCTTGGTGCTCCTTTACTCCAACAACTCATCTGGGCTTTTTTTTTAAAAAATCCTTTTTTGGGGCTAGAGAGATGGCTCAGAAGTTAAGAGCATTGGCTGCTTTTGTAAAGTATCTGGCTTGGGTTCCCAGCACCCACATGATAGCTTTCAACTGTCACTCCAGTTCTGGGGATCCAATACATTCTTCTGACCGCCTTGGCCGCCAGATATACACATGTGGTGTACTGTACACGTGTACATGCAAGCAAACACCCATATCTATGAAATAAAGAATGTATTGGGGGTGGGGGTAGAGTTTTTCTGAGACAGAGTTTGCTAGGCAGTTCACACTATCCTCCTGTCTCAGCTTCCCAAGTGTTGGAAAGGAGTGTTGCTACTACATTCAGTTTTCATCTGAGTTAGAAGCCAGTGTATTTGTCAAGAGGTCAACAGATCATGATATCTCTTTAATTTTCTGCTATCATCACAGTTCCAGTTATAGGAAATGATATTCCAGTGCTGTAACTACCAGTATGCTATATTACACAGACACAGTGCTCTCTGGAAGCATTTTCACAAAGCTATACTAACCAAGCAGGGTGTGTCTGTGTGTGTGTGTGTGTGTGTGTGTGTGTGTGTGTGTGTGTGTGTGTGTGTGTGTGTGTGTGGTGTTTGGCACAACCTGATATTAGTTTTAGTTTCTGCACAGCTTCAGGGCTAGGAAAGAGTGGTATAAATTATCTCACAGAAAACCACAAGTAACATTATCTGTGAAGGTTAAAACTTTAACCACCTTCCTGAGGTATGCTGCTGGGGTCTCATTACAGCTGGTAATCTCACATTCTACCATGCACAACACACTAAGTACCAGCAACTCCCAATTACACTGCCACATAAATCTCAAAGGACATCTGAAAAGTCTACACAGCTCCCGCACCCACTGCTGAAACACAACCACCTCTAATGGAACGTGGCACCTTTCTAAACTGAAATATTCACAGGCAGCATGCAGGCACAGGGCTGCTAAGCTCCAGCACTAGCACTTGGTGGAGAACACATGCTAATTAAAAGGCCACACTAACTCAAAAAATGACCACTCAAACAACTTTGGACAAGGTGCATGTCTAGAGGTTTGTTTCCCTATTTCCAAACATGCTCAACTTCTAGGACTACAAACGGCAGAACCTCACCAAGTACCTTAGTACAGAATAAACTCCTCTTTGGGCTGGTGTCCTACTCTTCCACGACCCCCCAAGACAAACAATGTAAGTGACAAGCTGCATGCTCTCTGCAATTGTCTCAAAGTCCCCTGGGGAAATTCCAGCAGTGCATCATCGTCGTACCTTCCCCACAACCCCGACATCTTACCTCTAAAACCTGCCCCGTTTGCCAGTTTCTTGAGTATTTCTCCACATACTTTCAGTAGCTGTTTGTGGGCCAGTCCATACACTAGATCAACAAACCTTGTCTGAATACAAACCCAACCTCCATATTTCTGAAGGACTGCTGCCTGTCAACATCTTACACAGAGAGCTCCTCAGAGACTCCCGTGGCCACTCAGCTTTTCTTCTGGGGCTGTGGATAATGGCTTATCTTTGCCAAGTTTGCTGCTTAGGAGTCTGAGAGAATGGGCACCTTTTTAAAAAGTCTTCACAGTAAGCTGAGAGTATGACAGTCACTCTTAACCACAATCATTTCACCATTTCTCGAACTATTTTATATTTTACTCCAGCTTCCAAACTACCATTTGTATAAGCTGTCATTAAAAAAAAAAAACAAAAAAAACAAAAAACAAAAAAACAAACAAAACAAAACAAACAAAAAAACCCAAAAAACCCAAAGCCAAAGTGGTAATGGCTTTGAAATATCTCATCTAAGACAACCTGAATTGCAACCCTCTCTTCTTAAGAATCGCCAATTCCTTCCAATATTGGCAGCTGTTTGCCCAGGTATTTCAATGCATGAAAATCTGCTAACTTTCCCCACGAGAAGACAGAGATATAAAACGGGGACATTCTTTTTCCTAGAAATGAAATTTCTCTGCCTGTGCAAAATACAGTTTTGCGCTTTGTTTTTGTTTTTAATTACCATGGTTTAGATTAGAAGGTAAAAACAACACAGAAGCAACTTAAAACTTTCTAGGTCATCAAAGCTGACCAGTGATTCAGTGAACTCAATTCAGGCCCTCTAGGCCTCACTCTTGCAAGTAGAAACCTCTCTGAATGCTTAAATACCTGTATACCATGCCTGCCATTTTTTTTATGTTAACCAGTATGTATAACATAAACCTACACAGACACTACATTTAAATGTTTAGCCCCCAAATGTTATTTTAAGCATAATTTCTCCACAGAGCCAATTCATTTTTTAAAAAGGGAAAAAAAGGAGGGGGGGATTTCCTATAATTCCTAATCACACTTCAGTGTGTATTAGTGGATGTGTAATGTTGAGTTGCTTTGCACACCACATGCCCAGCACCTCCCCCTTCCTGATATCGCACACCACACAAGTATAATAAACCATGTTAATATTTCATACCACTGTGAAATATGCTGGAGTATCAATTCAACATCTGCTGTCTTTAGGGCCCAGGAGTCCCGCAGAGACACTTTCAATTTGTAATTGAGTTCTATGCTGAATTAATCAGCAGTTTATCTTTTTTACTAAAATAACATCTTCACCACTAACCCAGATTTACATTAACAATTTATGCCAAATTACCTGCCAACGCAAACTTACAGGACTCCATGCTTCCATCCACTAACACTCAGTCTTATGCTTCATCTTGTATTTCTCTAACCCACACACGAGAAAAGCAGAAATCCATTGTTCTAGAGGATACACGCTTCTGACCACAGGCGGCTCCTTGGATTGTAACACAGCCTGATTCTGACACTAGACTCTACGCTCACACCCCACACTCCCAACAGTCACTTGGAGGTAGTTATGCTAAACAATTATTTATGAGCTTCTTTTATTCTTCTCCTAAAGAACTCTGATGTCCCAAATTTTGGTGTCACCTCAGTACCAGGAAGATAAAGGGATCATTTTTAAGACTTTAAATTATGTGAGACTCAAGTCAATAAAGGCAAAGCTATTAGACAAGAGGTGAAGGCACCACTTACTCTTTGACATCACAACGCATAGTATTTAAGCAGAATTATCTTCTTTCTCATTCTACTTACACACGGACATCAGCAGACACTAGGTACCCCTGCATCTGGCTCCTGCCCTCTGAACGCACATCCCCTACACACTAAGCCTTACTTTGCCTGCTGGATTTTTGCCACATATGCAGACAACAACATACTGTGAAATATTTCTCCTACATGGTACACGTCTCTCTATACTTCACAGCTACAGGAAATATGTGAAGCAAACACATTTCAAAAAGAGCACCTGCTCCAAAGAAATGCATCACAAATAATTACCTATCGACTGGGGTGTAGGAGAGTTCCTCTTTACATCTGCTTTGCTAATGGCTGCACAGGAAGTCTCCGCTATACTTCGGATGGCCTCTTCCAGCAGCACTCCTGGCCCAGCACCATGTGCGTGCGCTGCACTCAGCTGGCACCAGCAAGAATGCTGAGTGGTCACATACTGGTTCTGTAACAGTGTGAAACTCAGCACAGATTTAGCAGAAAAACTCTTTAAAAGAATTAAAGTCAATGCATTTGCCAGGTCACTATTTGTAAACATCCTCTAATTATTCCTCAAAAAATCGGAAATAAAATGCCCTTAGGATTTACAGAGTCACTTTCCTAAGATTTATTAAATCTTGAGTTCCAGAAATCTGGTCCAAGAAGAACCCCTCCCCCACAAAGGGGATTTGGGAATACTGACTTTTCCCTCTTAGCTTTTCCTTTGCTTCCCAAGATTAAACAGAACAGGCAGGACAAATGTAATCCTTCACAATCCCATATCCCAACTATCTGACTTTCAACTTTTACTGAAAGTCGAATGTAATAAGGGTAGAAATGAAAAGCACCCACTAACAGTAAACTGGCATTCTGGGGAGAGCTGAGAAGACAGGGACTTGCCAGAGGAATGGACATCTAAGCATCCACATCTAAGTCAGGAAGGCTCTGGAATCCCAAAGAACCAAGGGGAGAAAAAAGCAGTATCTTGTCAAATCCAAATGCTGTATGCAAGTAGGCAAAGTCCTCCTCCTCAAGCATCGGATACAATACCAAAGAAAACTTTGCCCTCTAAGGTTCCATAAGAACACTGCTCTGAACGGGGAAAACCGGGAAGAGGTGCCTTAATGCAGGATGTCCCTTTCTGCCATTCCAGGGTAGGCTGCGCTGGGTTCCACTTCAAAAGAACACACTCACGTTTTAGGAAACGTCAGTTCTACTTATGATTGCTGTGTTTGGGGTCGGGGACCTCTGAGCACCCACATACCATAATGTATATGTGGGGGGAGAGGGGGTCAGAAGACAACTAAAGAGATTAATTTCTCTCCTTCCATCATGGGTCCCAGAGATGAAACTCATGTCCCCAGGCTTTCATGACAAGTGCTTTTGCAAGAGCCATCTTGCCAGCCCATTTTGGTGTTGTTTTCAAAGATTATTCTTTTTTTCCTTCCCCCAATGCTGAAGATAGAACCCAGAGCCTTGCATCAAACTCACTTTAAAAGAGAGAACGAATTTGACATGCCTCCCACTTTAGAGTCTTCCCACTCTACAGTGTCGACCATAATCCCTCCTTTCTCTGACCTTAGCCCTAACTCTTTCCCCTAACTCCAACTCCGCCATCACGATTTCTAAAAATGTTGACTATACATCTGAGCTGGCAGGTAGCATGCCATCAAGTGCTTCCCATTATCATCCATCAAGAGTTGGCGGGGAATTCCCTCAAACTGCCTACTAACCCGTAAATGCCGATTTCAGTATCTATTTATTGCTAAGCTTCACTAATCAATTCCACTGGAAAGCAGCACTATAAATAATTCTATGCAGGGCTTATGGGAGTGTATCTTGGGGGTTCTGACACTTCCTAAACCTTAAGTTTTAAAACCAGAGAAAACAGTAGTACTAAAGAAATTAATGTATTTTCTTTATCTAGCATAAAGGCACAATTTTACTATATCTAATGCTTCTGGTCTTAAGGAAAACCAGTAAGTAGGAATTATGATCAAAAGGGGGGGAGGGGATCACAGAAACAACCTTCAAAAGAGCCTTGAAAGGATCTTTCACTATTCAAAGAAATACACAATCAGCCCCATCAATGCTCCAAACCAGAGTTCATAATCCTGTCCAATATTAAACTGTTCAATCTGCACATGTCCATAGTCACACTTGTTCTTAATAAGGGAGTCATTAAAGTTGAAGGGAGATTCCATTCGCCCTTACCTGGATAACTGTACTCAAAATGCGAGGTGGCAAGCACTGGTAAGGATGCAAAGCAATCACAACCTTCCTATGCTGCTACCCACTCAGAAATTACGGAAAGAGCTGGCAGCACCCATGAAAGGTTAGTCCCGCTCCACAAATGTACAAGAGAGGTTCACAGTAGAGTAGCCAAACAGTAGAAATAATCCAAATGTTCATCAACTAATGGATATACAAAGTATGCTATGTCCATATAACGGACCACCCCACCAGTAAAACAATAAAGTGCTGATACCTGCCACAACATGAATGAAACATTATTAAAATAAGGACACACACACACACACACACACACACACACACACACACACACACACACACACACACACAGAGCACAGCACACACATGACCAACACATACAGTGACATCCAAATCCAGAACATGTGGCTTGGCAGGAAATAGGCAAAGACACAATGTTGGTCTTTTGAATCAGAGAAAGTTTGAAAATACTATAAACCTGAATGTAGTGCTAGCTATACAACTCTTATTAACACAGTACAAGCTGCTGACTTATACACAGGCAAACTACATGGGTGTGAATTACGTATATCAATGAAACTGTCACTAAATAATAACTTGTCTAGAACACGGTGACCTAAAAAAAGGTCAAAATACTTAATGACATGTCACAAGTTAGTCAATAAATCCATGCTCTAGTTTTGGGGTGTTATTGTTGCTGCTGCTGCTGCTGTTGTTGTTGAATCAGGGTTTCTCTGTGTGGCCCTGACTATCCTGGTATGTAGACCACGCTGGCCTCGAACTCAGATATCTACCTACTTCTGCTGGTATTAAAGGCATGTGCCACCACTACCTAACTACACTCTAATAATTTTTAAAAGCAAAAGATCACAATAAACAAAAGGGCCAGCACTGAAAGAATCTTGGTTTAAACTGCACATTTTCCTCTAGACATAAGATATTTAAACTGATATAGCTACCACATAAATATGAGCTTAAAAATTGAAATCTGAAAAACTAAGTCAAGTGAAGCTCACTAAGCTGACACTATTTCTACTATTTGTTAAAGGTCAGGCCTTTTTAAAAAATTGCATTTACTTAAAACTGTGTTTGATGTCAATGGGGTTCAAGCTGCACAGGAAGGTGCTCTGCTAAACACCCATAGTCCTCCTTGATCACCACTCTCTGTGGTGTGGATTCTGCCAGCAAACCTCCCAGTTAGTGGTCACCTTCCTATAGAGTCATTAAACCTCTTGGTGTCAGCTGGGAGAATGAACCAGCAGCTTCCACACCTGAGCCCCTGTGGCAGGGACAGAGGCATTAGGATCAAGATCACTAATGAATACAGAATTCATATGCTGCTTGTCAGGGTCCTGAGCTCAGAGTCCACAGATGCGACCTAAATAGGATGGCGGACAGAACAATTGTTGACGAAGATTAAAAAGTTTTGGCAGTTGGGGAAGAGAGAGCACCTCATTATTCAAATGCAATAGTCTTGCTTTGCTTTTTTTCCCCCTGTTCCAGTTATTTGTGACTTGCCTCAAATGGACAAATGCCACTCACCAGCATTTAAAGAGCTCTTAGTATCATCACTAAATCTGAGGAGGATTATGTCATCTATGCATCAGCCATCTAGAGAAAACAACTCTCGTGAATAAATACCATCAGAAAACTTTGGGGGAGAAAAACCATCGAATATTTAGAATGGGGAACACGTAAAGATGAAAATAAGGGGGAAAAAATCAAAAAGTTTTACAATCTAAGAAAAGAAGCAGGGCAGAGGTGGTGCAAGCCTTTACTCCCAGGCATTTGGGAGGCAGAGGCAGGCAGATCTCTTGAGTTTGAGGTTAGCCTGGTCTATAGAGTACATTTCAGGACATGCAAGGTTTCTTCACAGAGAAACCCAGTCCAAAAAAAAAAAAAGACAAAAAAAAAAAAAAGACAAAAACCAATCAAACAAAGAGAACAAAGAGAAGAAAGCATAGCCAAATGTATTACCCCTCCTTCCCCTGCCCCTCCTCTCCTCTCTCCTGCTCAGGTCTCTCTCCTGTGGCTGAGCTCATCAGACAAGTAAGCTGATATTTGTGGGCCCCTTCTGACATATGCTTGGCATTCTGCTGTCTTCACAGGACCTGCCCCACGAGTAACATACCTTCCACTCTATTGTCAGAGAATTACACACTGAGCAAAGAGACAAAAAACAGTAGTTGGTTTCAGCGAAAGAACTCCAAAGTCAGACTGGTAAAAGTTCAAATTCTGACCTCATTGCTGACCATCTGTGTAACCTCACATAGGTTACTGATCTTCCTACAGCCTGGTTTTCATTCCTTCAAAGTGTGGATAACAAAACACTGACTCCAGTAAATATCTGAAACTACAGTCACTCCATTCACTATCCTTTCCCAAAAAGCAACATTTCCATGACACACAGACGTATGCTGTACTCATATCTACCACACAGGTCTCTCGTAGACGGTGAGCTTTCTGATGGAAAGGAAGACTCTCACCGCTCTATGCCATAAACCACTAAGCCTAGGTGTGAGATCCTCTTAGTGGTCGTTATGTGACATTTTCAACCTACTACTAACCAGAAGACACTCACCATGTTTTAGAAAGCCATAGAAGGTGTCTTACTGCCTGCATCTATTCCTCTCAGCAAACTGCAGGGAGGTTTGTGAAACTTGGCTTGCAGACCTGCATCCAGACCCATACTGTAGCAGCAATCCTCCAGCACCTAAGCCCCATTCCCCTTTACCACATTCATTTCCCTCTGGGACCATCCTTTGTGATAAACACAACAGATTTTTTTAAAATCAAAATAATGCAGATTTCTGACACTACTGTCCTTCTGCACAGCAGATATGAAGTCTGCAGCTTTGCTTCTGTTACTTAAATAAACACACACACAATCACTTTTAAGATTTGCTGTCAGAGCAGCATATTGATATCAAGTCTTCCATTATTTAAATGGATCTATAGCTGCCCACAATGACAGATTAATCCTGTTTCTTCAGGAGCTAGGTGTTTGGCATCATATTTGTGAGATAACCACAAACCTTTAGGGCGATAGCTGCTCACATCTTTAGCAATCTGCAAGGGCTTCTCTAGAGGCCAGCACTGGTCGAGAAATGAAATATGACTCCATAAATCAGACGGCTGAAGTGGCACTTGTATGCGTCACCATCTATCTTCCTACTTTCCCTCTGAAGGGTACAGGGTAAGAGCTCATCACTCGGGACTGCAACCACAAAAAGGGCCATCACAGTGAGCACTGACAAAGCATGTGCTACTTAAAGCTGAAGCCACACTAAGACTGGGGGAAAGATCCTGCTGGTGTTAGCATGCCTCAGGCAGTGGTAGAAGCTTCAGCAAGTCATCTTCAAAAGGCAGAGAGCCAGAGCTCTAGAAACCTGCAAAAATTGGCTAAGCCTGCAGTCTTCGTTGCTTTAAGTTGAGCATCTTCAAAGTCTAGAATTCTAACTGTAGGGCACAGCAGCTGCCACTGCAGATCTGATCCTCTCAGCTTTTGGCAGCTCTCAACTTGAGATTCTAGCAAAAGAATTTTTCAAGTTGCTATTATTGCCTGTCATAGATTTATAAATATTGTGCACTATCTGCTGTGGCATGGCTCTCATGGGACGTCAGAGCATGCCAAACGCATAACAGAATGAAAACAGTTTCTATTCTTCAAATAAATGCTAATTTTTTAACTGTGCTCACAATGTGTTTGGTGACCAGCTCCAATGGTACAGAATACGTATCAGAGAGGGGGAGCTGACTGTCTTCTCCAGCAGCATTCAGCTGCTGCTTTCATTAAGCTTGTTTAATTAGATTCCAGATGCTAATTTGCAAGTCGATACCAGAGGGTGCAGGACAGTTTGCCTTTGAATCCGCTCCCTGTGATGTCAGGGTCCTGCCGCACACCACTAGCCTTCGGCGGCCCTCGCACAGTATTCTGACAATTAGTGCAAAGAGGGGACAGTATTGATCTTGACAGACTAAATATTAATCTTCTACCCATTTTAATGAATTGTAATCTTCAAGAGTTGAAATTTCTCACCAGGCCAAATGAAAATGTTCCTTCTTATAGAGAAAGGGACTAGAAGGAGAGGTGACCTAAGTTAGCCGTCCAAGAGCTTCATTCTTTCTCACCCCAAGGCAAAGTCTGCACTTCTGGACTAACATAGCATTTCCAGGTGCTCTAGTCACATTCCTTACAATTGAATGGAAAATGATCTGAAAAGCCACAGTCTGAGTAACAGTGGAGTCCCCATCCAGCTACCCTGTGGATAACAATCACTGTCGGGTGTCTCACATAAGCCTTGACAGCAGAGGAAAGAATCAGAAGGCATGGCAACATGCAGCTTCCCACCGTCTAAACACTTCTCAAATTACTGACCTTGGCATCATGTCACCCTTCACATTTAAAACCCACTATTCTAAAACAACGCCTAAATGAGCTCTTTTTGCTAAGTAATAAATAACAACAACAATAATAATAATGTACTTATCACCAGTTTAAAAAAAATCTACCTTGATAAATTTTTCCTTTCTGACACAATTGAACACTATGATCACAAAGGTAAAGTCTATAGGCTGCTTCGACAGGGGATGACCCTGAGCACAACTCGGTAGTTGCTTTTGGCCCATCTGAATCTACCTGTCCACAAATACCGACTGACTACGTGTGTGCCAAACACCTGTAATCCCAGCACCAAATAAAGAAGGCAGAAAAAGATCAAGTGTCTAAGACCAACTTGGACTACAAACTGGGACCCTGTCTCGGCTAAACCTCCATTGGGTGCCAATCCTATGACACATGTAAGAAAAAAGAATGAATAAAGGTAGTCCCAACCCTCAGTCCTTCAGGTTAACAGCAAGGGAGAAAAACAGGAAAATTTAAATTATGAGACTGCTCCAAGCAACACTCGGGTACCAACTAGCTGAGGTTTTTTGTGTCTTTTAATGTGTCCTATATTCATCAGCTAGCTGCTTGTTCCTCTGAAACTCTGAACTAAGGGCTTTCACTGGAGGCAAGCCCAAGGCTCAGGTGACCTACAATAGCAGAGGCCCATCTCACAGCAGGGGCCCATCTCAGGGTGCTGGGCTGACAGCAGCTTCTGTGGACTGTTCCTTCTCAATGAGAACTTGCTCGCCCTGTGCCCCATGTTCTGCCCCTGGGTACTAATGGGATGTCTCTAGCACTGTAGAGAACTGTACGGGCTATCTTCCTGTTGTCTCAAAAGTACGTTCTGAACTTTCCAGACAGAAAGGGAAGAAAGTCCCTTTGGGCCGTCAGGTGGTTTTTGATGACTCAGACTCAGCTTTAGCTCATGGTCCTCCTGCCTTGACAAGCAAGTACTGAAAGCTGGAAGCTGAAGAACAGAGACTGTCTCATGACCTCTTGCACTCAAGGTGCTCCCACTCCTTGGCAAGTAGGAAAGATGCCCTTAAAAACAGCCACCAAACATGTAGAAGAGGTTAAGATAAAGCACAGAGACATACATTAATAAGAAATCCCTGCCGGCCATTGGTGGACAAAAGCAATCAGAAGTCAACATAAAGTAAGAATATTTTACAGAAAAGAAGAGCTGAAGTGACCTCTGTCCCCAGTATTCTACTGTTCCCAAGACTCAATGTTCACCCGGGGCTTATGTTAGGCTTTACATTTATAAACAACGTGCACTCACTTTCTAGTGTCTTAGAGAATATTAAAACAAGCACATAATGTCCAGGATTTCATGATACTAACTATATAACTACATCTAGAAAGTAAATCTAAGACAAAATAAGAGGCCCTGGAAAAGCACAAGAGACAGCTGACTGAAAAGGGACACTGGAGGCAAAGAAACTTCGACGTTTTGATTCATGACAGTTACTGTGATTACAATGCTAAGGCTCACTGACTGTAACTCTACTCCTGTGCATCCTATGATGTGTAAACTACATCAAGTTACTGTAAGAGAACAGTTCAGAGTAAAGCAATAGCCTAGCTGGTACATGGACAAGGCAGAACAGCACAGTCCACGAATGGCACCCAAGACTGGATGAAGTCTCCCCAGTACACTTTTCTTCTTGATTTTTATGTTTTGTTTTCTGATACAGGTTTCTCTGTGTAGTCCTGGCTATCCTGGAACTCACTCTGTAGATCCACCTGCCTCTACCTCCCAAGTGTTAGGATTAAAGGCATGAACCAAGACTGCCTAGCAAAACTTCTTAGAGTACATTTTAAAAAGGACCACATGAAATGTTTTTGTTGAATTGACATACTTAAAATAATGTCACATGTCTGGTGGGGTGGGGACATCCTTGTGGAGACCGGGGGAGGTGGCATGGGATGTAGAACAGTCAGGGGTGGACTGGGAGGGGAAAAAAATCAGGAGTGGAAAAAAATAAATTAATTTAAAAAAAAAAAATCACCTGTGTGTATTGTGGGGTAATTAAGGGTCAGGCTCGGGACCTCACAATAGGCAAGTACTCTACTACTAAGCCACACTCCCAAATCAAGATATATTTTTTTAAGTATCTATTAACATGAATGCAAGCTTTTACAGTATTATCTACTAGCAGTTGTTGAGACTATCATTTGGGCTTTATAGTGATTTTTCACTAATTGGCAGTGTTAAATTTCAACCTAAAATTATAAATTTATACAATGGGAATTATTTCAGCCTGTCTTGGGGTCTCCCAGGTAATGTAGAAGAACATTAAATGTTTCAAATACAGGCATACTAAATCTAAGAAATGCTCTCTTCAGAATGATAAAAATCCCAAGTTTTACTGAAGGGAGGCTGATATTTCCCTCTTCTCTCCAAATCACATCCACCTTTGAACTATTTAAGAGTTCAGACTTGACACAGTATAAAAATTACTTTAGTGGAAAATCAAGTCACTTTTAATATGCCTCAGACTTTAACTCTTTGTGCAATTCTCAGTTTTCTTCAACATATGGAGAGTCTAATTAGTTGGAAAAGACAAAACTTCCAAGAAAGTCTGAAAAGATTAATGTGGTTTAAAGAGGTGCTTGACATTAAGCCTTTTTTCTGTAGAAAACTAGAGGCCTTGGTTTTGGTTCCTTTCCTTAAGTGACCTAGAATACATAATTTTTTCTCTATGTATTTAAGTACACCAAACAAAAAATAATGCTGATAGAGGAATAAATTTTCACACTGAGAAATGAGAACAAAATTCTAATTTCATTTACAGTTTTACACTTGGCCCTGTTTATTCTTCTTAATTGGAGTTCAGATGGTATCATTTTTAATAGAAAATATCTACCTAGATTCTGTATGTTTTAATTCCTGTAACTAAGAGAAAAGGAAGAAGTAGAGCTCACAGAACACATCACGTGTGTATTATCCTCATGTTGCAAGGGCACAGGAGATACCTGTCCTAGCTGATCAGTACTACAGTAAGCCCATGTTCTCTCTCATAGAAATTGGCCCAAACCTAAAGGGCAAAGAGAACTTTGGAACTCCATGACATTTACTGCTCCAATGACAATGACAGAATGAAGAATAAAATATTTTTAATATGCCATCTTCCCTCAAAGAAGATCAGACACAAAACATTGTCAAAAAGTTAATTCTCACCAATGTCTGTCCTTGGGATTCTAAAGAAAACACTTTCAAACTTCGAAAGGACAGAAAAAATGAGGTAAAAACACTCCTAGACTGTTTACTTATGGAAAGAGTTGACACTCCCTATCAAAAACTTAGCGATGCAGACATCAAGTAGGAACAGTGAGGACTGACCTCAGGACCCTGCTCAGCACTGGTTCAGAGAAAGTGCAGAGAGAGTGCAGCTGGGAATGGGGCAGGAGTGGGGTGGGTAACATTGGTACCACAGACACCCAGCCCATTGACCACACCTTTGGAAGCAACAAGAGGGATTTCTTTTGGGAGGCTTTCATGGTGAATGCATGTATCATTAAAGTAGGCAGGCCAAATGTCTTTCATAAGATTCTATCTCTTCTAATACCAAAGGAAATATAATGAAACAATCCCTTACAAATATATTTGGTACATTAGACCCACACCCTGAAAAAGAGCACAATTTTGTCCCAACTTCTGCCAGAGACTGGAAAGTCCACAGAGATTTTAAAAAGTGACCCATTTTTAGGTCAGGTCTGTGTGACATGAAAGACATACACAGTTGCTCTATTTTTAGTGAGAGAACAGAAAAACAGGTTGTTCTGGTACCCTGACACAGAAATCTCAGTACACAGGAAAATATTCTACACTGCAAGAAGCCTGTAAGAGCCCAGAGCAGAGCAAAGTCGAACAGCACTGGCTCCTCAAGCCTGAGGGAGAACACAACAGGGCCACCACAAAGGATGTTTTCCCCAAGAAGCAGGTCTCCTCAACAAACCTGTGCCAAAAACAGTCCACAAAATGACAGTGCTGTGCAAGCTCTGGAGGAGGAATCAATTTGTAAATGCTTGACATACAAGTGGGAAAATATCAAAAAGAAGGAAACTTCAGGAGCTTACATACCTCCATATCTGGCCTAAACTTATCTTCAAACACAGCCATTGCTGCCAAGGAGCCAGAACCTGTAAGAAAAAGATGCACTTTTAGAGTATTTTACCAACACTCAGCTTCTTCATCTTGAGTTTACCTTGGGACAGCAAAAACAGTCAAACACGCCCAGTGTCACATTCAAGTGTAGTGTTAGGTGTCAAGTCTAGAGGCCACATCCAAGCAAACCCCAATATTCTTCTAAAGTCTGGAGTCACTTACTACTGGGTCAGCTAATCCTGCAATTGGCCCTCCCATCACTGGCAGGGCCAGTCCTGCATAGTCGCAGTGAAATGCTGAAGCTTAAAATTGAGGTCATGGAGAATTTGTGTTTTTCCAAGAGGTAAGTGCCCAGTAACTTCCTTTATCCTGTGTGGGGAAGCTCGCGTTCCCCACTTGCCTTGGCAAGCTGCTGGACACAGTGCTAAATACAAAACCCGTTAAGAAGACAATGTTTTAATGAGCTGGCCCTGGTAGAGTCACCTTGGCGCGTAGGCAGGGAGGAAGATACGGCACCAGCAATGGTAATGGGACTTTGTGCTGTGCCACCAGGTTACCCAGCTACAACTGTGAAACACTGCATTCTGTGGGATTTATTTGGAGCCATTATTTTTAGTTTGTACTTTGAAGAGTAAGAGCTGAGTAGACAAAATGACAAAGATACAAAAATTTATTACAACAATAGCAAATGTCTGAAAGGTTATACTGTGCAGATAACGGAGCAAATTTATCCCTACCAAGGTTGGCCGTGAAGGCATTACAAATAAGCCTGGCCTGAGTGGACACAAAGGCAGCTCAGCATTATTTGAAAATTTAAACTTGCTTTGTTCAGAACCCAGAGAATCTTTAGGAAATTGTCATCTATCTGTACAGAGCTCTGGCATTATTTCAGGGTACTCTACTTTTGGAGAGAGGATACAGCTGCCCACAATTTTTTACTCCAATTAGAAGATTTTTTGGCATTTATTACTTTTTAACTTGTTTTGCATAACACTATCTATTTAGCTGGGTCACAGAGAAAACCATATTTTCTATTTAAAATGATTTGTGTACATCGCTTGACCACCTCAATGGTTTAGCAAAGGAAAAAGGCGGCGATTAAACAGTTTCAAATGAGGTGTCCTGCTGATTTTATCAAGTCTGCTGAATGTATAATGAAAAAGGAGAAGCTGACAGCAATACTGCACTGAGGAAATACAGACTACCTTATCTGAACCATTTAAGGAGGTCCAATTATAGATCAAATTTAAAGGGTAGAAACGGCAGATTTACAGACACAAATCAATGAACATGGTAATCCCGATGAATATGACAGATACTCCTGTTAGAGAATATTGCTGTGGTTGGGGATCATTACCTTCACAGTACCGGATACATCACATCCAAAGCAGTGGGAAACGTCAAATGGAGACCGGCATCATAAGCAATGACTATTCATTTAGGTTCTGGGAGCAAAGGCAACCCCATTTCCCCCTCTTGCATTTCTTCTCTTTGGGGTTAAAAACAAAACCCTAACTTGGTCTAAAGGAACATTAAAAGCTCTTTGGAAAAGAGACAGACATTAAACATATATAGAATTGGTGTATTCCAAAACACCCCGGCATATGCAGAGGCAGGCTCACCACATCAAGCCTCTGATTTCAAAATAAACATGTCCTTGAAAAATGTGGAAAGAGGGTCACATCCCACCAATGGTTTCAATAGTTCCCAGCTCACCAGGAGATTCAGGAGTCAAAGGAAAAACAAAACAAAACAACAAATACAAAAACAAAAACAAAAAAACTCTGCTTCTGCTTCAAGGCACAAGTAGAAACCTAAATTCTCTAGGTCTCACTAAGAAAAGCCAGGCTGGTTTTATGTGGAAAACAAAGGACAGCTGTCAGGAGGAAACAAGAAAATTGCAAATGAGGAAACCTCTGAAAAGAATTCTTCTAGATACAAAATGTTCCTGCAGAGTGGCCAAAGGCAGGCTTGCCTTCCGATGTGTCCAAGATTATCTATCTTGAGGAAGAGCCCAAGGGTAAATGGACTAACAGGCTCCAAATCCACATTTAAAAAGGATACAAAAAGACAGGGTATTTACCCAAGAGCTAACAACTTTGTAGAGAATGGAAAAGAATTATTGTTAAAGAAACAAACCAAGCTTAGCTTAAAGGCAATTTTTCCTCGGAAAAAAAAAATTGCCAGCCAATTTTGTGTCTTCTGGTCCTTCTTTCCTGGCACTCTCATGTAAGTACTTCTACTTATTCCCTCTCCTAGGCATGTAAATGCTTCTGTTCAGTTTCATTCAATATTTTAATGAAACACAACAGTTCCTGCCCAACCAAACAATTCCTCCTTGATCAGAAGCTGTTTCCTGCTTGGCAGTAACACTCCAGACATAATTTCTGTGAGTCGAAAAACTACGCCAGAACCCCCAACTACTGGTTCAGTGAGGATCCACTGTGTGTGGGGGCTGGGGTGCACTCCACAGTGTGGAGGTGGTAGGTGACTACAGGAAGGACGTGAACAAGGTATTTCCATCTTTGGCACACACAGTAGGAAACGCTCTCTAGAAAGAGCCTCCTGAACTATGCTTGATTCCGCTCCCTCTGAAGTCAAAGACAAATAAGTTCCAAAAGAGATGTAAAAAGAAATATTCAATCTCGAGAGAATTTCTACATCATTTGCAATTAGCTCCTACCCCCAGTTTCAGGAGAGGGCTCTGGCGCCCCCTTTGCACGACACCATAGAAATGCTCTAGGAAGTGTCAGTCCCGGGAACAGGTCTTTGGCTGCACACATCTGCTACACAGAAAGTTTGGGTAACGATTCACCTAGGAGTGCAACTGGCAAAGCCACAAGAGGGCAGAGTAAAATCATCACAGAACTTCAAGGCAATGCAATGAGAGGCACAAGAAAACAGGAACTGTCAATCAAAAAACAAAACAAAACAATATTGTTAATGCTTATTGAAGCTCCCAGATCTTGGTTCTAGCCCAAAACCAGGTACAACAAATCCTCAGACACAGCCATCATGTGACCTACAAATGTTCAAACAACACATCTCACTTTCCCCATATGCCATTGATAGACGCCCAAGTCATTCACTGCTTCAGCTTCTAGTCACCTGGCCAGGAATTACCTACACAAAGCCAGGGCAAATTCTTTTGAAGGACCATTTGCACTATTTTCTATTCTAAAACCTCTGAGTTCCAAACTATGTGGTTTCCCTTACGGAAGGAATGTACAGAAAGGGAGGGGATACAGGGGACTGTGCCTTACACACAGTGTGTGCAGTTAAGGAGCCAGATGCTAATGACACCTGCTTCCCATACGTTGAGCTAGCCCTGTGAAGACAACACACACATGGACAGTGCTTTACGAACTCTCACCCTAGCAGAAAGGAGAGCATCCCAGGAGGAAGCAAATAGGACCTAAATGGTGAGCAACAATGTGCTGCAGGTACTGCCTGTCATTTAGTTCTTATAGAAACTCACTGCAATGGTAACCATCTCACGCAGGGCAGAACTCCTGCCCAAATTCTGCACAGGGCAGAATTCCATCTCAGCTGCTACCTTAGTGGCCAGGAGTGAACTGGTCCTAAGGAGTGACGATAGCAACCAACATCTTATGAGGTGTAAAATACCATTTACTGCCAGGTGCCTAATTCACCACACCAGGATGAATAAAGGCAATTAGATATAACCCAAGTTCAATGTTCAAAAAGAAGTCTTGAAGCAACAAAACTCCATCCAATTCCTGTCTTACTATAGCCAAGCCTCCCACTGCCACAGGAGCGGGGACCTTCCAGGCTTCTGCATTCTACTAGTGAAGCTCTCCACCTCATCAGGAGCTCCCATGTAGTTGCTCCTTAGCAACCTCCACAAGTTTGCCTGTTTCAGATCACCCACAGTGACTGAGTAGCCACTGCTGTTTCCAGAACAAAGCTCTTTAAAACAGAAAAGCAAGAAACAATTCAGTGATGGGCATTTAGAGAGATGACTTTGTGCAAGCCCTGGAATGGTTCCATACATAGTCACTCTCGACCTTATCCCCCAGGCCCACTGTCCTCCTTCGTGTCCAACCCTCATTGAGTCTCGATACCTAACACACTGAGGAGACAGGCTGTGGAAAGACAGACATAGGAGAAAATCTACATCCCAGGGAGCTGGAACTAGCAGGGCCAGGAACTGTGCTCTATGTACTCTTAATCCATGGCAGCCACTCAGGTGGGCACTGCCTGGCCTTGGCTGCCCTAGCAAGATGCTCATTAAAAGACTCTTCCTGCAAATGACACCCTGCAAAGTCCTGGGAAGAGTCAACCCTATCACTGTCCCACCCAAAGGTCACAGCTTCACTGAAGATTTTAAATGAAATATCTGTTCCTATAAGTCCAAAGTCACTGGCTTAAAAAAAAAAATGCTGTAATGTAAATTGTAAGTATTGAGACAAGAAAAATGTGTAAAGTACAGAATATTAATAATAGAAAATGCTCACACAAAAGCATCATTTCCAAAGATACAGCAGTTTATAAGCTGAGAAGACAGAGATACACAGTTAGAAACACTTCATTAGTAGTCAAAGAAAAGCAAACTAAAATAAAGCAGCCATTGTCTGCCTTTTAAATTAACAAAGATTAAAAAGAAATAACAACTAGTACCAACAAAAATGTGGTACAATGGGCACTAAATCATTGGAAGAGGCAAAAGGGGACAAAACTTTTCTGTCGGTAATTTGGAAATCAGAAGTTGTGTGTCCCCACCAAGCCCTCCTGCAAGGGAGTTGCTCTAAGAAACAAAGTCATATACAAAGAGGGGTTACTGTTTAGATCAGCAAACAGCAGCAATAAAGCAAAAACCTAGAGAAATCTAAAGTTCTAATAAGCAAGAGTAAGAGAAATAAATAACACAATAGTATATGCACAAATCAATTAAACATGTTAAAACAGAAGTATTTTCATTTGCAATAAAAAGGGTCCACAGAGAACCTTCGGGAGAGAGAACATCTTCTACAGTAGTATTGGTACATGTGCTTCCATAATACAAATGACACAAGGCTGCAAGCCCATGAGTCAAAATAGCCGCCTATTTCTGAATGACTATTTCTATTCTGTTTACTTGTACTTTACATTTTCTCTTCAAAAATCACACATTGCCTGCACTTTAAGTTTGTATAAACCTAGAGAAACTCTAACATCATGAAAGAAGAAACAAAACCAACAAACGACGAAGACTTTGCTGCCACTACATCTAGCATTAGCAGCAGCAAGCGTCTCTGAAATCCTCACAGGTCATGTGTGAGTCAAGAGGACCAAGAAGAGGTAGCAGTTAGTCACCATAGGTTTATCTGTCTCTCTTTACCTGGTCCTAAGGAGACCTTCTTCAGGACTGACTGACTCAGAAAAGCCAGCCATTAATGAAGTCTAGAGCACAGCACTCATCTAGAAGCAGACTCTGGTAAACAAACAGCAGCAACAGACACATGGTCATGAGGAACTCCAGGGCACGCTGACATCCACTGGCTCTGTGGTTCTTTAGACGTGGTACACTGTACTGGTCGCACTTCTTAAACACAGGAGGTTGACACTCGGGGATAAGGACCTGATCCAATCTCATGGCTCATGCTTGCAGCACAACAATAATTTTGAAGCCAAAATTTGTTTGTTTTGTTTTTGGGGGTTGGGGGGGTGTTTGGTTTGAACAGTCTTTCTCCATAGCCTAGACTGACATGGAAGAATGATCCTCCTGCCTCAATATTATCACCCTCCTTCCTGTCTCCACCTCCACTTTTCTTTTTTTCTTTTGTTTGTAACTGTGGTACTGGGCATGGGACCTAGGGCCTCACACATGCCAGGCGAGCACAGTGCCAATGAGCTACACTGTCCTCCTGAGAGCCACAGGCCTTTCTCCCTTCTACAACTTGCCTCTTACACAGGAAAGACAAATGCTGAAGTCAAGATTAGTCTAGAATTGAGCTAATTCTCACAGTGAGCCTAATTACCACACATGTGAATACAATCTGTATTGCTTTATGACTTTAGCTTTACTTAAAAATTCAGAAAACCTATTTGAACTTTGGTTAATGTTTTAAATGATTAAATGTATTGCTATTGTCTACCACTGACACCTAGATATATTCTAGGAATATTTATATTGCAACAGCCACATTTTTCAAAAACAAAATTAGTCTTAATTTTCTGAAACCTCAGAAGGTACTTAACAGTATTAGTGCGAATTGAATAGCCTTTATCCAAAATGACTGGGATCAAAAATAATTTGAATTTCGGATTTGGGGAAATATGCATACATACAATTATAATGAGATATCTTGGGATGGGACTCAAGTCTAAACATGAAATCATCTGCTTCATATGCAATCTATACACATAGCCTGAAGGTAATTTTATGCAATACATAAGGGGATCTCAGTTCCCGCTGCAACCTGTCACATGAGGTCCAGTGTGGGATCCTCCTGCAGAGTCAAGATCCCCAGTTCCACACTTCAGAGTTGGGATGCTCAACCGATGGTTCAGCCTAAATGTTTTTTTTCTGTAAGAATTCAGAACAAACTCCGAAATGTCTTGTGAAAGCTCCCAGCCTCTTACTTGCTCTATGTTTAAAAATGCTGCATTAAGACTGTATGCAGTTCTGGTCTGGGGGGTATGTAGCATCTTCTTTTCATATATCAATGTTTGCTTAAATACTAAATCAAACATGGCAAGTCTATAATCACTGTTACTAGACAACTGGAGAAATCAAAACCAAGATGCTTCTCCACAATGTGCTGCCTACCCAAGTTCTAAGAGTTTGGTAGGAGGAAATCTGCTTCTTCTAAGACCCATGCTTAAACTCAAGCTGAGGGGAAGGGGGATATTTACTGATGGTCCTCTGCCCTGAAGCCATGTATAGAGGGTCGTCCCCATTTTAAAGACTAGAATTGATACTCCACTTGTTTCAAGTGATTGTCCTTTGCTTTCAGCAAAGAAGCTGATAAGTAGACTGAAGACTTAAACCTAGGTCCAGAGGTAACTCAGAAGCAACTTGGGACATGCCAATTTTCCAAACTCTGTAAACACACAGCTACTCAGGTAGGGCACAGTTCTGGACTCCCTGGTCTCTCTGGGTACATCACTCTGAGCTCAAGGTACCATTGCTTCAAAAACTGGGATGTCCAGTGCAGCAGCTTCCCTGGCTTCCTTTCCCCACACAGTCAAGATGGCAATAGCTCACGTTTGATCAGTGACTCCTGCAGACTGAGGAAGACACTGTGTACAAAGCTGAATGCTGGGACATAGTCAGAGCTCAATGAAAACTAGTTATTGTAATGACTCTGGGACAAGATCCCTGTCCTCCAACAGTGACTTGATATACTCATTCTCAACAGGTCCCTGAGTGGCAGCTTTAATGGGAATCAAGGTGTTCAAAATTTCTTTTCTCAATGTCGAGAAGTTCTAAGAGACAGTGAGAAATGGATCCCCACTGCTTTTCCCCAAATCAATTTTACCAGATCTTCACAGGAAAAAAAGGCTGCCTCTGCTAAGGAGCAGTCCGTTTTAAGCACCCAAGGACCTGTCTGCCACTGTGGTCTGCCAAGGTGGAAGATGTATGCAGCGATAAAGGAGTCGCCGCAGAACTTTCTAATCCATCAGTGTCAGCTCTTCCTGACAGAGCGCTTACTCACACTTGCTCATTGTTAGTCAACTGGCCACTCTTCCTGCAGAAAATCTGGTGCTTTCCACAGACCTATGGATGGAGGTCATTTTTCACTCCATTCCTGCCTACAAGGCCTTGTCTCCTGATACTGGTGCTTGCACTGAGGGCCAACAATGCCAGTGTGTGAAAAGCTGATTTATGAATATAAAGCAATGCCGGTGCCAGGGGACTGCGCTCAGCCACTAGAGAGCAGTGGAGCACCTCTCCAGGCTCAGACAGACTAAGCCACAGACTTGAAAAGGTTTAATTGTATGCATGCATTTCATTATAAGCCTTGGCCAAAAGCTTTAGAGGCAGGCGGCAGGGCAAGCAATCAGACAATCTTGCATGGCTTGCTGAAATCCAGATTTGTCCTTTGTCAGCATAAACAGTTTAATTTGATGTTTTCACTCCTGAGTAAGCACTGAGTATTACATCTAAACCCTCGTGAGGGGAAGAATGCTTCCTTTTCATCAACAAATGTACTTCAATGTCAGGGTCTACTTTTAATTCCCAATAAATTATTGGAAATATATTCCCAGTTAATATACTGGAAATATATATTCTCAATCATCCAACATATTTCACTAAAAAACTAGTATCACAAGCAATGCAGATCCTTCTCTATACATAATTGTAAGTAAATATTTAAAACACCATTTGAAGGGAACAGGATTTTCCTCATAATTGTAACTGTAAGGTCTCACAGACCTGACAGATTTTTCCTAGGAAAAGCTTTAAAATCTGGGGGCATCCAGGCTTAAAATGTGACAGGTTTTCTTATTAGTGTGTTGTGGTGACATGTCACTAGTTATGTCAAGAAACGTTCCCTTAAAACAGAGGGCCACCTAACCCACGCTTATGGGCTAAGATAGAGTGAGAATTGCTACAAATGTGCCTGTCTTCTTGATCACCCACAGGCAGGGACCAGACTAGGAGGTCACAGGTCTCAAGCTAGGGACACCACAACCTGTCTGCAGCAGGAGAAGGCAGAGCACTTGGGGACAGGTACCCTGTACTCTGGGCTCCACTCCAGAACTACTTTCTGTACTGCAGGTCAGTTTGCTTTGCTAGTCTTTCCCAAGCTGCCATGTCCCTCAGAACCCTCAAGAACAAAGAGGGCAAAGGGTTTAGCAAATTGTAAGCACACCTGATTTTAATAATAAGTATTGTGCAAAATAGAAATGAAAAAAAAATGAAAAAAAAAGTCAGTTGTGAATCTTTTGTTTAACTCATCTCTAGCTTCTTTTTGGACATGGAAACAATATATATTCAGAGAGGTGAAGGAACGTACTCAAAGCTGCACAGCTAGTGACAGTAGAATGGGACACTGACCCTATCTCTGGAGGTAGCATCATCCTCAACCTATGACCTACTCAGAAACACAGGAAACGACTTTCCACTTAATCTGACCTAAAATCAGAGAGTAAAAGAGCAGCAAGTGCTAGGTTGTAAGTACAAAGACACTTTGCTTTTAGCTGGTCCAATTTTGAGAAAAGAGCAGGGAAAGAGGAATTAGTTAACCTCAGTCTCTCTGAAGTGGGATTTAAAGCAAAGAACGTAAAACTGAACACTGTGTTTAACCGATCTAAAAGTACTCCTGGCAAGGGCTTTTATTTGGTTGTGGATAGACTGAGTACTGAACTCAAACTCGAAAAGATTTCATAGGAAAATGTCAAAGCTTAAAAAAAAAAAAAAAGAAGAAGAAGAAGATAACATTAATTCAATAACTTCAGAATTTTACCGACACCTTTATCTACCCCACAGAACCAAGAACAAAGTCCACTCTGGTCAGAATAGGTTAAGAACCGTCAAAGGCTATCTGTACTACATTCCGTTCCAGGTAACGTCATGAATTTTACAAGGAAACGTTTTTCTCATCTCTAACCTAAGGGCACCATCTATTGGCTTAGTACCACCTTTCCAAAACCCAGGAAGCGAGATACAGAATTTAACCTGCAGGGACTTTCAGCTCCCAGCTATTTCCTTTTTGGCATTTCATAGCTACAGAAATCTTAACATTCAAAATCCATGTGTTATACATTTTAAATCTTCTAAAATGGACCTTACTTGTACTAATCAAAGCTTGGAAAGGTGCCAGAGAAATCTCAGCACACAGAACTGCATAGAAAATGTGTTGGCACTGAAATGATTGCAACATTCCACAAACATCCACTATGTGCTTCCCAGCAAGGGCTGACACTCAGGGCACCCACTGCATCTTCAAGCCCAGCTCGAGGGGACAAGACCTTTAGCCACTCCTGTTTTTCTTTGGCAACAAGTCTCAGATAGCTTAGTCTGGCCTAGAACTCAAAATATAGCCCTACTAGAATCCACCCACTTCAGCTTTCATACTGTTAGGATTAAAAGCATAGCTTCCCCACTTTTAGTTTCTAGCCACCATTTTACAGAAGTCAAGTTTCACAGCCAGGGAATTCTGGACTTATGATTTAAAGATACAATGACTCTAGAAAAGAGCTCTTTTCACAGCACCTCAAAAACAGCACAGAGAGCAACACATGCAAGTGAAAGTGTACAGTGCCCACAGTGTGATCACATAGACATAATAGCTCAGTGCCCTAGAAGGATCCTAAGCGTTGGTAGGTGTAGCCTTGACATTCCCAAGATTAAAAGGCAAGTTCATTCACACACTCACAGACCTGCCAAAAATAAAGGTACTATACCACAACTCCCAAAACCACATCAGCTTCATTACACACACACACACACACACACACACACACACACACACACACACACACACACACAGAGAGAGAGAGAGAGAGAGAGAGAGAATATTTTATTCTGCAGAAGTCCAGCACACTGGGGTCTCTCATTACCAAGATAGAGACCCTGAAGTGAGTTTATGGGCCCAATTTATAGCTCATTGGGGAATTCTGGAGTAGAAGAGCTTTGTCTTATTCTGTCTCTAAGGACACTCCATTATCAGGGTGTGGGGGCTGGCTAGAAATGGCTGACCCATTGTCTTTGCTTCAGGTCAGGTGATGGGACAGTCTATGATTACCTGTCTGAAGCCTGTGATTTTAGGCCTAATCTCCTGAACTGCCAATGTGAAGCCTGTCATGGAATCAGCCTAGCCTTCTCATTCTCCCCTTTCAGTAGTGGGCCATCTCAAACTCTTGAGATGTTTCTAAGGACCCTACACTAGCAGCTCCAGCCTGCCCTAGGTCAAGGAGAGAACCTAGTAACAAGCAGAAACGGCCACCCTTTTAACTCAATTGTTTGGAAGTACTAGCTGGTTGGGAAGACATTGGCTTCATTTTAAAATAACAGATCCCGGGTTCCAAGAAGGTAGGTCCAAGCAGAACTAGGCCTAAAGCCAGGATTTCCAGGGCTTCTTCCAGTGTTCTAAGTCACACTTCAGTACTTACAAAAGAGACCCTCAGGTCACTGGCTGTCTGCACCAAACTCCCAGAGTGAAGTTCTATATTAGCCCAGATCCTTCCTGGCTGCCTCTGACTCACAGGATTCAAGGCACAGACAAAATCATAGCAATACATGATTCTAGGACTCTCAATATAACAAAAAGAACTCCCAGCATGCTTTGGGGGTGAAGTCCATAGACCAGTCTTCTGAGAAGGTATCCAAGAAAGCCAAAGAACTAAATACAGCTGCAACTAAACCGATCCCTGACTCAGGAACTGAAAACGAATGTGGAAGAAACATTTTACCATCCTGGAGCATGCTAATTTGAACCCATACAGGCTAACTTTCAAAATCGAGTCATGTGGAGACACCAAGTCTCACAGCAGGCATAGTAGCACTCATTTGCACTAGGGAGGCTGAGGCAGAAAATCAGGAGTTTGAGGCCAGCATGGGGTACATGGCAAGCCTCAAAATAATTTTATAAATAATGTAATAAATAAAATGAGGGACATGGCTGCACTAAGGGTTATAAAACACAAAACAGTGACTCTCGCCTTCTCTGTACATGGTGGTTTGAATGAGAATGCTTAGTCATCAGGGAGAGCACCATCTGAGGGTTACCAGGTGTGGCCTTGTTGCAGGAAGTTTCAAAAGTCCTCACCAGGCCCAGCTTTTCTTTCTCCTCTCTACTTTCAGATCAGGACACAGCTCTCAGACACTTCTCCAGCACCATGCCTCCACGTCACCATCTGCCCAGCACGACAATGTCTAACCCTCTGAACTGCAGGCAAGCTCCCAGCTAATGCTTTCTTTTATAAACGTTGTCTTGGTCATCTCTTCACAGCAACAAACAGTGGCCAAGACATCATCCATGTTCCAGTTTAATTTTAGGATTACCTGTCTGTAAGACAGGACACTGGTTTGTCCCTGCCTCTCCGTCCCCGCCCTCTAAACTGCTCAGGGCCCTGTAACTGGAACATAGTAGGCACACTCCAGTAATTAGGAAACTGTGTGCTCAGTTTATCTGGATAGACTTTACCTCAGTGGCCCTCAGAGTGACCCCACATCTTCCCTAATGATGCATACCAATGTTTATTCCTTAAGTTAGTATTCCTAAATTGTCCAAGGGCCTCATTGCCAGGAATGTCATGCTTGAAATGTATTCACGTTAATTCTCTATGTGGATGAGCAGGCAAAATAAAAATTTTATACACCATGCCAAAGCTGCTACAAGGAACACTGCCAACCTAACGAAAAGACAGTCCCCAAGCTTCTCCTGACATGACTTCAGTCTGCCTAATAAAGGAAAACTGGCAAGTTCACAGAATAAGCTAATTAATCTGAGAATTAAGAGCCTGCATTTTGTCTATCTAAAAAGAAATGACTAAAACCTTATCTCTTTCTTAATTTAAAAAAAAAAAATGTCAGAGACTCTTGTCCGGCTTTCACAAATCACATTAGCAGTCTCTTCCAAATTAATTTTCTAAAAGGGATGTCAGTAAACTAAAACTTTAACATCCCCTTTTATGCACTTCCTCGATAGCTGGAAAGTGGGAGCTTCTCTCTACATCTGAAGGTCAAACACAACAGTAGTGAAGTATCTTGCCACAGCTGTGCTGCTGCAGGGGGCTTGAGTGTTACTGTCACTGCGGTCAACATGACTGAGACAGCGCCAGACCACAGGGTGGTCACCATACCCTTCTCCCAGTAAACCCTCTGAAAAACCAGGCTTTATCGAGACATCCAGATCAGTGCCAGGAGATTACGCTCTTCAAATGAGGGAGACAGGATGGGTAAAATATTTAAAGTAGAAAAGTAGGTTCTGTGAACCTGGCTGGTTGCCTATACTACCTTGTGGGCAGGAAGTTTTGGAACCCCTTTCTATCAGTGCTTACTGTCAAATCAACAAAACAAAAAAAGCTAACAAAAAGAAAAACAAAAAAACACCTTATCACAAAGTTTGGCTTCTACTTCTCATAATTAAGTCAGTTTAAATAAAACAGAATATAGTCGAAGCACTCGTTTTCTCAAACTATGCTAGCAGAAGGCAGAAATCAATCCCCCCAGGATGCTCACAACCCAGGAGAGCCTTACACTGAGAATGGCCCTTGCTCGTGCCATTCATTATTTGAGGTTTGGGCTGTTGCTCATCCAAAATAAGAAGCATGAATTAAAATAAAATAAAATCCTGGCAATTCTAGAGCTCTCCCTCAACACCTAGCTCCCCAACCCCTCTACAGGATAGAAAGGGGAGAAAAGGAAATCAGCAGAACAAAGACACAAAAACAAACCACCACAGAAATGGAAGCCAGGCTAGGGAGGAAACACCCATTCAGCACCTGTCTGAAGGAGGCTAGGAAAGCCCAAAGGCAAGAGCAAAGCCCAGGGAAGGCACTATGGAACTAAACTTAGATGCTTTTGCAAAGATCTCCTTTTCACAACGGACATGGATTTGAAAGAAAAAGTAAAACCATGTTGTCTTAAGGTCATAAAATTATGAAAAATTAAAAATTGTTTTTGCTCTATAAAGCTGTTTCAATAAATACTTGGTTGTTATTGTCATGGAAGATGGCAAATCTACACAAGGAACAATCAGAAACACAAAAAGCAAATAAATATCTTTGGGAATTTTGACAGATATTTTTACTACTCAGAAGCTTAATAGCTTAATGAGACAATATCTGTGAGAAAGCTTCAGGTTTTTCATCAATAAAATAACAGTAACGGAATCGTCTCATCTGCACAGATTTAACAGAAGACAGTGTAGCAGCACTCAGCAGACTGTGACTTAGAGGCACTATATAAATATGCTTTATTTTTAATAAATTTAAAACAATACTACATTCAATGGTAACCAAAAAGGACCAGTCACATGAACACTGCTTTGTGTAGTTTTGCTACAGCTAAACTGGAGCCGCAGCCATAGAACAGGATCAATGCTAACTCTAGAACTGCAAAGCTCTAGTCCACAGTAGGCAGCAGTTGAAATTACTAAATAACATACATTTGTTGGTACCAACACGTTACAGAAACAAGATTCTGGCAAGTTCTAAAGACAAGATTCCACTCTTACATATCACAGAATTTTTGCAAAGACAAAAGGGACAACGCCAGGGGGTGGCAGTGAGAATTTATTCAGGTAAGAGCAAGAGGTTGCTGCCACAGAGGTCCAGAATATACACAGAAAAAGAGCTGGGAATGAAACTAAGGAGGCAGCTGCCCAGGTGGAAGAGTCACTACCAAACGGCAGCCAACCGCAGGTGGGCAGTGGCACAGAAGACAGTGAAGAACCAGCACCAGGAATGCAGGGTCAGCCTGTGGTTTGGCAAACTACTAAGAGCGCTCCACAATGGCAGGCCATCCCTCTCAACACCGGGCCGGTCCACGGCTTCCACATGCCTGGTCAGAACACCACCTACCTTTCTAAGCCGCTTACACGTCAATGCTCCTTTCAGATGTCAGACTGATGTCAAACATCCAGCCTAACCCTATTAAGATTAACACTGCCTAGGGCTGGGAACCCCCAAACAAAAACTTCTTGGCTTGCAGCTTCTAGACCCCCATTTTGCCTCAACTCTGGCCCTTGCTGGGCCCCCTAGATAGAACCCTCCCCCAATGCCCAGCACTGTTCCTGCCTCACCTCCAGTAAAGCCAACCTGCAGAGCTTAGATCACCCCAGGACCTAAGAGTCTTCCCTGTGGCCAGAGTGAGGCAGCAAACTTCTTCCTGGGGTTTTCCCATGTCAAATTGGCAAAAAGATACAGTGTTTGAGAGGCAGCTCCAGAAAGGCATCTTTGTGTTCTCTTTGTGAGAATAAACTAGTGCCATCTATTTGGAAGGCAATTTGGCAATGGCTCTTGAAAGGTAAAACATCCCGTACTGCCTTCCATCTGTCACTTCTGGGGGCCGCCTGCCCAGCAGCTGTACTTCCTTCCTGTGTCTGGGGGAAGATGACCTCACATGAACAGGCTGAGTTTCACCTTCAGAAGCACCCACCCTTTCCCCATGCAGCTCTCTAGCATGTGGAGGAATCAGCTCAGAGACTGTCCTGCAGTCTACAGATTACCAGGCTCACCTGCCACCGCTGGGAATTGTTTTTATCCCATGTTCTTGGCACCAAACTCAATGTTTCCCCTCCTAGGTAAGTTAGAAACCACATGCTATCCAAAAAGGAAAGAAAAAAAAGCAAAACACCTCTTCCTTAAATCATGCAAGATTGTACTACTTATAAAAGAATTCTGACAGAGACATGAACACATCCTATGCTAATCTAGGAACTTATACAAATCAATCAATATGCTTGTAAAACTCTGAAAAGCAAACCCATCATTAGAATGACCAGTAAGTCACAGTACAGACATGTAAAGCAGTCAATTACAGCAACTGCTGAAATAATATTCTCCATATCACTTAGACCGACAGAGAGACAGAATCCTTAAAACTTGAGCTGCAGATGTAGCTCAGTGACAAAGCACTCCCCTCACGCACAAGGCCCTGCTTTGATCTCCAACACCACAAAAAGTAAAAAACAAGACAAATCAGTGGGAGATGATTGCATGAGCCAGCATGGTTTCATCTGTGTATTTTTTTAAAGGATCCCTATACAGGCAGATGGGTAAGACATAAAGGACAGATGAAGATGGAATATTCCATCCCTTACAGAGGTATGTCTTGGGGATGGGTATGAGGTAGACTTACTTTCCTTAAATACATGGCCTCTCCAGCATCGTGTCATGTGCACACTACTCTCATCAGACAATGAATGCTTCAGTGTCACTTGCTCAGAAAGAACTCTTCAAACAGCACACACTCCTTCCTATCACTCTCTGTTACTGTGCTCTTTTAGAGTTGCATGTATTCACCTGCTTAATGCCGTTCTGAGCCCCAGGCAACAGGCTAAGAGGTGGCACTGTGCTGAGCACTACTTCTCAGCACCAAACACAGTGCCCAACACTGGTGCTGCCAAATAAACATCTGGCAGATGAATGACAAGACTCCTTTTAAGACCCAGCGAAACCTTCCCTGCGTCACAACAGTTTAGAAGTGACCCTTCCTCCCACGGATCCCACAGGCCTCTGTACCCAGCCTTTGCAGACATCTATCTACCACATGCCTGTCTTGAAGGTAAAGACCCTCTCAACGAATCTTACTCAATAAAACAGTTGAAGGACTGGCAGGAATGGTCATACACCTCTCCTCCCAGCATTTGGGAGGCTGAGGATCTATAAGTTTGAGCCATCTTGGTCTACATAGCAAGCTATATAATAGCTGGGGCTCCATAAAGACCATGCCTAGGCTGGAGAGATGGCTCAGTGGTTAAGAGCACTGACTGCTCTTCCAGAGGTCCTGAGTTCAAATCCCAGCAACCACATGGTGGCTCACAGCTCACAGCCATCTGTCATGGGATCTGATGTCCTCTTCTGGTCTGTCTGAAGACATCTATAGTGTGTGAATGTGTGTGTGTGTGTGTGTGTATAAAAATATATATATACTTATATATATATTTAATATATATTAAAGATATATAAAATAAATCTTAAAAAAAAGACCATGCCTAAAACAATAAAATAAAAATCTAAACAAATAGTTGAGGAACAAATGGGCAAATGAAAAAACAACTCTCAGCGTTAACCACTTCCCTGCATTATTAAGTCAGACGTTAGTCTTAATTCAGTCCTTTAGGACAGCAAAAGCAGACAGTGGGCTAAAGAAGAAATATCTTACAAGCTGGGCACAGTGGTAAACACCTTTAATCTCAGTACTCAGGTAGCAGAGGCAGATGGATCTTTTTGTAAGGTCAAGGCCAATTTTGTCTACAAAGCAAATTCCAGATCAGGCCAGGTTACAGAGTGTGCAAAGACTTGTCCCAAAGCTTGTGTGAGTGTGTACATGAGTGAGAGAGAAGAAACATTCTACAAATCCAGTTATGGACCTGTTGTACTGAACTCATTTAAATTCATAACAGCCTAAGACCATGGCGAGCCAGGACAAAGCACAAGCAAAATAGGCACTACTTACTTCAAACAACTTTTTCTAAAGTCAGCAAGCATGTGGCAAGCCACTACAGTTCAAATGCAAGAGAAGGATATTCCATTTCCCATTTTTAAAATGCTCGGTATCAAAGTTAAATGTCATGCTAGGCAGTGGTAGCACTCCCCTTTAAATCCAGTACCAAGGAGGCAGAGGCAGGTGGATCTCTAGAGTTCATGGCCAGCCTGATCTACAGAGTGAGTTCCAGGACAGCCAGGACAGAGTGTCTCAAAACAACAAAAACAAAAGACAAAGACAAGTTAAATGTCCTGAAAGGGGTGGTTTTTATCAGACTGTTGGAAAAGAAAGAACATCTTGAAGGACAGGTGAGGATCTATGGCGACACCTCACACAGGAGAAGACTGACAGTTGTGTGAAGTGTGGCTTACCTGTATTCTGTTATTTTTCTCAAGTTCACAATCTTTCAAATAAAAAAGTAATGAAACCAAGCCTGGCATGGTGGCAGAGGCCTTCAATCCCGGCATTCCAAAAGCCAATCTCTTGGAGCTCAAGGCCAGCCTTGTCTGCACAGTGAGCTCCAGAATGGCCAGGGCTATGCAAAGATCCTGCTGTCTCAAGCCCCCACCTATTTTAAGAGAAAATATGAAGCTGAGTCTGATGGCATAGTTTAATATTACTAGCTACTCAAAAGACTGAGGCAGCAGGATTACAAGTTGAAGGCCGGTCTAGGCTACAAAGTGAGTTCAAAGCCAAACCAAGCAACTTTGTAAGTAAGATGATGTCTCACAATAAGAAGAGGGCTGAGGCTTGGTACCTAACGCAGTGATAAAGCACTCACCAAGCATACTTGAGGCCCTGTGTTCAAACTCTGGTGCCACCAAAAAACAATAAAACTCTCTCTTTACTACCACTTAAAGGAATTAGAAGGGGAAAAATAAAAGTGCTTCAATAGAAAGACATTTTTAATAAATCACTTTAGAACAATCTTTAAATTATAGTATCTTCACCTTGATAATTATATATAAGATAATTATATAAAATATAAAGACCCAAATATATATATATGAAAGCATGGTCATGCACACCTACACTCCCCAACACTTGGGAAGTGGAGACACGAAGATCAGGAGCTCAAGGCCATAAAGAATTGAGGCCATCCTGAGCCATATGAAATCCTTTCTGAAACAGAAACATTAATTACAAAGATCCACTCATGCTGTAAGGTTGGTTTCCTAGCACGGAGGAAACATCTATTATAAAGCGCCTTGTACAGGGATAGACCACACAATGGTACAACAAAGTCTCCAACTGGTAACTTTCAACTATGCAGAGAGACCATCTTCCCAGCTCCAGAGCCAAGACAGAAAGGTAAGACAGCAAACAGCAAGAAAAACAGCAACCACAGATAACTAGACTTACACAATTTGATTCGGAAATTTAATATAAATTTTCATTTGAAAATGTCAGTTTGTCTAAGGAAATTTTTACCACTTTCAAAAATTTTTTAAACAAAAACAAACAAAAGGATCTACTGTTCTTATCTAGCAATTGGAGCTAAACCACAAAAACAAAAGTCTGACCCAAAAAACATTGCACCTGTTGGTAGATCAGGCATTGGTTCAGATTTCCCCTGTGTACCGTGCCACTCACAACAGCCTGGTATCACTTGACACTTCACAGGTAGGAAACTAAGCTTCTCCACAGTCCAGTAAAAGAGACCCTGTCACTCTAGCCTCATCAAGGGCCTCTTGGGCTAATGAGATGGCTCAGTGGATAAAAAGCACTTGCCACAAGTTTAGATGACCTGAGTGTGATCCCCAGAACTCACATAAACAGAGTACTGACCCATAAGTTGTCCTCTAACCACATGTGTGGCACATGTGTACCTGCCCACATAAATAAATGTAAGAAGTTAAAATGATTTAGAGACTTTCTATCAGTTCCGGCACGTTGAAAAGTGTGACTTCCACTCAGTCTTTCCACCTGCTTAGAGGGCTCTGTATACTTCAATATCACCTTTTCCCAGGACCTGCCCAAGCTTCCACTGCTTTCTGCCTGCCCACAACTCCCAGATCCTCTTAGGATATTCATAACCTTTTGTATTTAGATCATTGCAAATTCTCATATAGCTAGAAGTAACAAAGAGTTCCTATATATCCTTGGTCTGGTTTCTCCAAAGTAACACCTGATGTGACCACAGTTCAGTATTACCTACACTAGTAGCCTTTAGCTGAGTATTTTTTTTTACTTCCTTACAGTGCTACTAACATAGTTTTATAGTTGTTTATTGTCTGTGGGTATCTAGTAAATAAATCCTTACAACCAAGAGTTTTTATCTAAATTTGTTCACTTAATTCTTTATCCAATTATATAAAGAATCTTTTTCTAAAGCCAACCAGACACAGTGGCACAGTCCTTTAATCTCAGCACTCAAGAAGCATAGGCAGGTGGATCTCTGTGAGTTCAAGGGCAGCCTGGTCTACAAAATGAGTTCCAAGACGGCCAGGGCTACATAGAAAAACCCTCTCTCTCAAACACCACCCCCACACTGAATATATAGGTAGAAGTAACATGAATATATAGGCATATGCTGCTGACTAAGCAACATCACTAGAATGCACTGTTGCCTCCCTCAACAATGGAAATAGCTCTCTGAAAGGCCCATTTGTTTTCCAGTCTGAAACAAGAAAAACCTAACACTCACCCATGGTGACATAAGGCAGTTTATCAGTTGATCCATGTGGATAGATGCTGTAGAGATGAGGTCCAGTAACATCGACTCCCCCCAAAACTAGGGCTGCACCAATGTAACCTTGATACCTGGTGGTCAGAATAGACACAAGGGAAGAATTGAGTCCCAAGTCACTGTACCTTATGCAAAAAGCTGCAGAAGTCAGACAAGGGTTTCCTTACATGTTTCACTAAGGAATTATTGCCTACATAGGAACCAGGCAGGGAATTACAATCAGTTGAACGTCTACAATTAGCTACTGCAAACTGTGTGCAGTATACCACATGACTCACTTCAGATCTGACACACAGCCATCTTTTTAAAAGCACTATCATTCCCATTTTAATAAAAAGGGGGTGGGAGGATAAAACAAAAGAAACACAAGACAAAAAGCTTAGAGACATAGAGAACTTGCTATTTCAAAGACTATCAGCACTGGATAATAAGCTACCAAGCTAGTGAATAGTGAGGAGCTGCTAAATTCAAGCCATACAGCTCTTCTAACAAGCAGTCTCAACACACAGTGGTTCATGTCACAACACCCTTTCCCTCGGAATAAACCCACCACATAATAATCACAGATGCTATTAAGTAAAACAGAAAACTGTTGCATCCTTCAGGGACATGCGGAGCTCCATCATGACCTATGAAGCTGCTGTAACCAACAGAATAAGGTTATAGGTGTTGAGGAACACAAACAAGAATGTTTCCCTCCATCTTCCCACCATGGAATATGCACTCAGGTCTTGGACATTTGTTGAACTCTTTACCTAGCTGGTGATCATTTCTATAGATCCCCGTCTCTAGATTGGCTCAGTTTTTCACCAAGACAAACTGCTGTACTTGATGAACATGTTGGATTTAAAGTTTTCCACTCTAAACTTTTAGCTCTTTAAAAAGAAAACTGAAACCAACACAAACTTACTTGCCATGCACTAAAACACAAGTGTTAGAGGAAAGCCGTCAATCTGACTGGGAAGAGCTACACGACATCCAGAAGCACAACTGTGGAGTCCAGGCACCAATTGCTAATAATTTTCCATGTTTAAAGTGAAAAACTCAAGAATTTTAGGAGCAACATGATGAGAAGCCAGAGATGGCTCAGCAGATAAGGTGCTTGCTGCCAAGCCTGATGAGTTGAGGTCCAATCCCCAAGACGTACATGGTGGAAAGGGAGAATCAACTCTTCTGTTATCCTCTGACTTCTCCACATGTGCATCACCACCACCACCACTGACACCAACTGATGTTCTCTCTCTCTCTCTCTCTCTCTCTCTCTCTCTCTCTTTCATGCACGTGCGCACACATACGCACTCTAAAATATATGCAATTTAAAGTATTTTTAAATTTTTTAAGATGGTTGGAGATGGCTCAGTGGTTAAGAGTATGTACTGCTCTTACAGAAAACCCAAATTTAGTTCCCAACACGCACATCAAGAGGCTCACCACTGCCTGTATGTAAGTTTGACTCCAGACAGGCCTCCAAGGGCTAACAAGGTACCTAACATACATACCTCACCCACCAACAGGCACAAAATTAAAAACAAATTTAAAAGACTATTATTTATTATTTATTTTACAAGTCTCAGCCTAAAGAGGGAACAGAGGCCTCTAACTGTGGAAACATCTGGTCCAAGGCTTGTTACCAGCAGTGTCAAGACTGAAGCCTGAGACACTGCATACAAGCCGGAAAGGCAGATGCATGTACCCGCCAATGCTGAGCTGCCTATTCTACTGTCTGCTGCAGAAGGATCTGAATAAAGTCCCTTCCAGACCATAATACCTACTGCATGCCTTCAAAAGGAAATCTAAAATGTTTAGACAAATGACTAGCATCCTTAAAATCTGAATCAGAGGGCTAGGGGCAAAGTTCAATGGTAGAGCATTTGCCCAGCACATGCAAGGCACTAAAACAACACAAACGCCCTGATCCAAAAAGCCTACTTATAGAACGCCAGCCCAAGAATACAGTCAGAGAAATAAATATACAGAAATGTTTATCACAGCACTGTTAGTGATGTAAAAGATGGAGAAATGGCTGAATGAAGTATTATACACAACAGAATATGACATGATCATTAAAAATCATACCTTTTCTTGTATACTATTGTGACATGATCTTCTGGTTTTGACAATGTGTATCAAGGCTAAATCTGCCTTTATGAATCACAGAATTTTTTGGAGCCAAGAAATTATTCTAAAATACAGCCTGAGGAATTATGCAAGATCCAAATATTCGTGAAAATATCTTCAAATGGACCATATCATTAACATGATATCAAAAGCTGGTTAATGTAAGCTGACAACACTAAAATAATATATATACTTATTTACTATATAATTAATTATATATTAATGTAATTGGCATAATATTACTGCTAATTGGTACTTAAAAAATTGTGGGTCAGGTCTCTTTGAGAAATTACCAAAGTTCAGTCTTCACCTCTAACAGACATTCATTCACTTAAGTATTCCCTTATTTCATGTGGTGCTAGGTCTCTAGAACTCTTCTCTGGGCTGGAGAGAACTCCTGAGTCTGAGCTCTCTACTAACCAATACAGCACTGTACACGGGGAAGGTACAAAGCACTAAACGTCCTAGCATGCCATTTCTGTAAATACATACACATGAAGCTGTAGCAGAAAAAAGTCAAATAAAAAACATTTAGGTTGGGGTTGGGGATTTGGCTCAGTGGTAGAGCGCTTGCCTAGCAACCGCAAGGCCCTGGGTTCGGTCCCCAGCTCCGAAAAAAAGAAAAAGAAAAAAAAACAAAACAAAACAAAAAACATTTAGGTCCCATTATAATATAAACACCATCATCAGCCTTGCTTTTTACTTTTCAAACTATCACACTCACACACTTATGGTGCTGTGAATGTCTATGTGGATGCATATGTGGATCCCTTTCTCCCTCATAAGTCAAGGAGACAAAAACTATCACTGGTGTTTTCCAAAGAGGGGGAAAACTGTAAAGTTTAAGACAGGGCTGGAGAAGTGTCTTTAAGTTCGGAGTGCTTGATGCTTACAGAGGACCTAAGCTAAGTTCTGAGTTTTCACAACAGGTGACTCAAAATTGCCTTTAACTCCAGCTCTAGGAATTCAGTGCTCTCCTTTGGCCTCCTGGGGGGGGGGGGATGCACACGCAAACACAAATAAAAACTTTTAAAAAAAAGGTTACATGACCCAACAAAGTTACAGCTGGCAGATCTTGACCCAAAGCACTAAAGTCAAATGCAAAGCCTTCCCCCCAACCACTCTCACTTTATGGAATTCACCCAAAATGACACCAGATATGAAGGACAATATTATCTTGGTTTAAATTTAATTTAACTTTTTTCTCAAAACATTAGATAAAATTTAACTCTGGTGTAGCATGGTAATGCAAACCCTTTAATGCCAGCACTTTCGAGGCACAGGCAGTGGATCTCTCCCTCTGTAAGTTCAAGGTCAGCCTGATCTACACAGTGGGTAGATACAGTGAGACCCTGTCCCATAAAATAAGTAAATAAGTAACCTTACAAACTATACTAAGTAAAAATGAAGCAATGGTGAAGAAAAAAGAGCAACTACAGAATTCTTAAGCCATATAAGAGATTAAATATTTGCTAAATTGCTTTGAGAAATTCCTTAAAAACAAATATAAAAATTCTATGTAATAGCCCATATGATCCACTAGGGGGAGCTTTATATTTAAAATTAATATCTATCATTTTTTTAAAATCAGTATCATAAATGATCAGTTGATCTCATGCTATAACTAAAGCATTGTTTGGTAGTAATAATTCCTCTCCATTAGCACGATGGCTTCGTATACAAAGGGCTGAGCGGCAGAGGAGAGTTATGGCTCCAGCTTAGGGTATCTCATCTGTAAAGTGGGAACTAAGTCACTAACTTCCCTGCACAAACACCATAGAGAATGCAGAGCTATCCTACAAGGACCTCAAACACTCAGAAAAGCCAGAGGACAAGGGCAACACACCACAGCAAAGTAAGGGCTATGACAAATATACTCCAAAGGTGACATTGACCACAACACCCCTAGAAGTTATGGTCACATCATTCTACCTTCATTTTAAATTTTTAAAAAAGGACAAGGGTTGGGGATTTGGCTCAGTGGTAGAGCGCTTGCCTAGCAAGCACATGGCCCTGGGTTTGGTCCCCAGCTCCGGAAAAAAAAACAAACAAACAAACAAAAAAAGACAGAAATTTTTATTTTTATTTTTATTTTAAATCTCCCGATTTATAATTATTGGCCACTATTTGTTTTAAATGCCACGTGACCTATACAAACCTCTCTAGGCCAATGAGCTCATGACATTCATAGGACAGGTGTCTGATGCTCACTGCTCACATGCTAAGAGTGAGGCAGGTCCCAGAAGAAAATCAAGCACTATTTCCTGTAATAAACTTGTGAGGGCTGACCTTGGTGGTCAGCACACCTGGGAACAGGGAGCCTCAATTGAAGAACTACCTCTTCTAGATTGGCACTTTTCTTAATCCTTAATTACTAATTATGTAGGAGTGTCCAGCCCTCTTCTGGCAGTACTATTCCTAGGTATCTGAACTACAAATATTTAAGAAAAAAAAAAATCTAGCTGGGCAGTGATGGACAAAACCTTTAATCCCAGCACCTAGGAGGCAGAAGTAGGTGGATCTCTGAATTTGAGGCCACCCCAGTCTACACAGCAAGTTCCAGATCAGCCAGAGCTAATCTAGCTAAGAAAGTTAGTGGAAACAAGCCAGTAAGTAAGCAGTGGTTTCTCTGTGGTTTGTTTCAGGCTCTTGACCCGAGTTCTTGCCTTGGTTCCCCTGGAAGATGGACTGTAGCCTGTAGGATGAAGTAAACCCTTTCCTTGCCAAGTTGTTTCCAGTAAGAATATTTATCACAGAGAAGCAATCTAGAAAAAAAGCTTCCCACTTATGTAGCACACATGAGAAAAAAAACTTAAGATTTTAAAACATCAAAACCTCTACAAACATAAAGTAATAATGTGATTATTAATGGGGAAAAAACGAGACTCTATGAACTGTGTGTGGGAGTTAGAACAAAATGGAGTTTGGAAAACCATATGCATACACATATGTAAATATACTGCATATGTTTATACATACATGTAAATGTAATATATTCATGAATACATATATATAAAAAGGTGTGCAGCACCACTGCCTGGCTTACATGTATTTATTTTAAACAGGAGACAGTAATATCCCTTAACTCAGAGTTAAAGGAAAAACACAAAACATGCATAAGAACACTTTATTTTAGCAAGGGTCTGCAAGGCCAAGTGAGAAAGGCAATTTGGGTAAAAAAAAAAAAGTCATACTGGGTTGGGGATTTAGCTCAGTGGTAGAGCGCTTGCCTAGCAAGCACAAGGCCCTGGGTTCGGTCCCCAGCTCCAGAAAAAAAAAAAAAGTCATATTATTTTCCCCACACTTTCCCCACATGACTACAAGTCACTTCTCACTGTATTGCTACTTTGCTGCTAAAAAGGGAAAGAAAAAAGAAACAGTTGTGCTAGCCGGGCAGTATGGTCTTTAACCCCAGCAGAGGTAAATCTCTGAAAGTTTGAGGCCAGTCTGGTCTACAGAGATCGTTCCACACCAGCCAAGCTACACAGAGAAATCCTGTCTCAAAAAACAAAAACAAAAACAAAAAATAGTTGTGTTTAAATGGTGGGGAAACGAACAGGATTTACAAGACAACATGAAGTACGTACGGTTTTACTGTGAGCAAAAGTGGTTGTATCCAGTAATATCTCTCTCTATGCTTCAAGAAATTACTACACTGGCCACAATTCAGGGCAAATGACCCCATATGATACATCAGACCGTACAATCCATTTCATTATCAAATGCTTTAAAAACAGCTTTCTAATTGATTTCTAGAACAAAATATGTTCTTCTGAATATTTTTCCCCATCTTCAGGATAAAAATCTAAGGTTTAAAAAGAAGAAAGAAAAGAGAAGAAAATCGATTCTACAGAAGTGCACACCCTGGAACCTGACCTGAAAAGCATCTGCTTCAGCATCCGATTCGCTGTGACAACTCTGGGAAGGCGGCCGGTGGTGAGAGAGTGGAGCTCCAAGTTAGAAGAAATAAGCTGGGTTGTCATGTCTGTGTCTGCAGCTGTCCCAGCACCACAGCAACTGAAAAGCACCACAGAAACATCACTGGCAGTCAATTACCAGGAAGCTCAATTACAAGTACAGCCTCTTGGCTAACCCCACAAAGTTCAAGTACATGAGAGGTGTTCTGAGTAGACTGCAATGCGATTTCTGTCTAACCAACCTTAAACTTAAAATTGAGGACACACAACTAATTACATAAAAATATATTCTCTATGGTGCAATGGAACATTTCAAACAATTCATTTCTCCGCCCCAAAGTGTATGTTTTAGTCCTATTACAAGTGCAACCAAATTGTACAAAGGAAGAAAGCAGTGTGTTAAAGTCTTACAACTCAATAGTGACACTAGGCAGTCTTGATTTATTATTTCAGAACTGAGTAAAGACAAAAATGGAAGATAAAATTATAATATACCATAAAATAACACAGGTACAATAGGGCATGGCAAGATGGAGAATAAAGCAATTCCTTTTTGTTTGTCTTTACTCTGTGTGTGTGTGTGTGTGTGTGTGTGTGTGTGTGTGTGTGGCGTGTGTGTGTGTGGTGTCCATGTGTAACACACACTTGTACCATGTAAGCATGTGACAGTGAGAGAACATCTTTCAGAATTTGGTTCTGTCCTTCCACTATGTGGATCCTAAGGATCCAACTCAAGTCAGGCTTGGTGGCATCCAGCTTCACCTGCTGAGCCACCTCGGAAGCCCTGAAAAGAAAGAGGTCTGAGTGTTAATGCAAGGGGTTTCTTTCCCCCCACCCCACCCTACCCCCACCTCCCGGCTGGCTTTGGAAGAACAGAAACAGTCTAAAAGTAAAAAGGAGAAAAGAGTGTTTTTATTTTGTTTTTTAAATCTTATTTATGTCTGTATGTGCATGCATCTGTGTGAAAGTCTGCATACATCTGTGTGGGGAGTACCTTCAGAAACCCCCAAGAAAGCACTGGATGCCCTGGAACTAGAATTACAGGTGTTTGTGAACAGCCTGAAGTGAGTGCTGGGATCCAAACTCTGGTCCTTATGATTGAGCACTGAGGACTCTTAACTGCTCTTATCCAGGGAAGGCTGTTTTTAGCTAGAGCCACAGGCAGCAGCATAGGAGAAAGCTTACACTTAAGAGGAATAGGAATAACATGAGAGAAAGAAGTGTGGCACAAGTGTGTGACACAAACACACACACACACACATGCACGCCCATGCACATGAACACACACCACTGTAAAAACAAACAAAAAAGAACTAAGTGATTTATTCTCCATCTTCCCATACCCTATTGTACCTCTGTTATTTTATGGTATATTATAATTTTCTCTTCCATTTTTTCTTTACTCAGTTCTGAAACAATAAATCAAGACTGTCTAGCTAAAACTGCCCAGCTGAGAAAAAAAGAACCCAAATGAAGGTCACAGCAGAGAGGAAAACAGGAGGGGATGGATTCAAGAGGCACATAGGAAGCAGAACTTTCTACCAACTCAAAAAGACTAAAGCAATAGGAAGACTTGGCCATGAGGAGTACAGGTGACCAAGTTATGTTTTCAACTATTTGACACAGAGTCTCAAATTCACTATGAAGCTAAGGATGGCCTTGAACTCCTGATTGTCCTGCTTCCACCTCCTCAATGCTCAAATCACAGGCTTCACCACCACTTCCCATTTTCTGCAGTGCTAATTGATGATAAAGACCAGGACTCTGTGCACACTACATAAACCACTCTACCAGCTGACATACACCCCAGCCCAGAAACACATCTAAGGGAGTTAGAAAACACAGTCTCAACAGCAAGCAGGCTGCAGAGAGGATGCTGATAATGGTCCATTTTTAGTCCCAACGCACCAGAAGATTTTAGAGTAATTCAAATTCTTCAATACTTACTAAATATTAGGAGATATGAAGTGAATTTTTGAACAGTTTTTGTCAGCAACAACCATCCCTTCAGTTGCTCTCGTGTCTGCTCCAAGAACTATGCCATCCTATTTTTAAAGGAAAAAAAAAAGTTTTCAACAATTTATATACATAAGGAATTATTTAAGAAAAGCAATGTTGACCATTCTCTGCTCCCATAATTCCATATCCCTAGTCAAAATTCCTACCAAAACTATTGTCCTACATTTTCAGCATATCCTTAATAAATGTTACGGCTAAATCCTCAGGTGATTAAGACTTATTTTCATCTTCAATCAAGGCTCAGAGATTCAGTAAATTCCTTACAAATCACAGATCTAAACTGGAAAGAAAAAAGGTAGAATGAAGATCCACAATCTTTCCAACAAAATAACCACTTCTAGGTCAGCAAGGTTGTTCAGCGAGTAAAAAACACTAGCCCTGCAAGTCTGTTAAACTGACTTCCACTGCAAGAACCCACATGAGGCTCAGAATGGACTCCACCAAGTTGTTCTCTGACCTCTCCACTTTTCCCATAGCATGTGCACACACACCTATACAGAGAAAATCAAGGAAACAGCTACCTCTATCAGTTTTTGAAATGTGTCTCTCTTTACCCATTAACAACATTAATCACTAGCCTTTATGATTTTTACAGTTTATTTCAGGATTTATCTCCATTTGATGGATGGAGATTTAACTCTGTGAAGAAAGCTGAGGGCAGAGTGGCCTGCCAGTAATCACTTAATCCCAACATTCCAGAAGCGAATGCACAAGCAGGTAAATCTCTGGGAGTTTAAAGCAGCCTGACCTACCCGGTATGTTCCAGGGCAGTCAGGGCTATATAATGAGACCCTGTCTCAAAACAGGGGAGACTGAACTGCCCATGCAGTTCAATAGAAGCAGTATAAATGCATTAAACATCTAGACTAACCAATTAATCCCAAATTCTGTGCTTTCCCACTATATCATCCCCCTCCCAGAGCACCTTAGGAAAAAACAAATTGCCCTCACATCTAAAACTTCAAAATGAATAAATACAAACTATTTAATGGGTAAAACCTCCTGATTAAAGCATTTCCTAATAAAAGCCGTTTTTTATGATGCACCCTGACATTTGCACTGGCAGATCTAGCTGGAAGTTTGAGTCCAAGTGGTCTAACTACTGTTAAAGGTCAGTTACTGCTACGGTCGGCCTATCTCGGCTTACCTTATAGACCACCCCCGCGATGGTAGTGCCAGTTTTCCGAGCTTTCGGAAGTTTGAACCCCTTTTTTGCAAAATCAGCTTCCAAGACCGCATTCCTAAGGGAAGACACAGAAAGCAAGTGTTAGAGGACAAGACCACTGGCGCGAAGAGTGGGTGCTTAGGAGGGAACTCAGTTTGCTTCCACCCTCGTCTGCTTACTGGATTCTCGCATCATCAGCACCATCCGCGAGCAAGAACAGACCCGGGCTATGCCCCCCGCCCCACTAATACACAGGAAGGACCAAATCCTTACACACAGGCAAGGGGAGAGAGCCGCGCCGGTCTCAGAAGCAGCCCACGCTGGGGCCCGATTCCCTGAGTCACTCGGCCGCGGGCATCATCCCCACGCTCGTCTAAGGCCTCCGACCTAGGCCGCAGCCCAGCTCCGGCACGACCCGGGGTTCGGAGCTCCTACTCGCGTCCCGATCGCGCCCCTGAGCATGAACATACCTGCGGCAATTATCAAAAGAAAAGCCTCCGACCGGTGCCTGAAACACCGACACAGCAGCCATCTTCCCAAGAAAGTGCTTCCGGGCCGAGGGCGGAGCAACCAAAAAGAATTTAACACTTCCGGCGCAGCTAGGGAACAGGATGAAAGGGCGGGGCAAACTTGGAACTGGCTCTATTGGGCATAGAGTTCCTGAGTTCTCCTGAGTTCCTAGAGAGGCTCGGATCTTTGGAACATTTTGCCTCAAATCCTGGGGAGAGGAAACTAAAGACCAGCCGAAGGGACAGTATTTGATAAGTCAGATAAATAAAATTCCCCCAATTACCAAATCTCCTGGCGCTCAGACCAGATCGGTTTCTACCGTTAAATTAGAATCCCTCATGTTTCAGGGACATCCACACACCCCCGGTCCCAGCCGCTGAGCAAGTCCCTTCAACTCCCTATTTCCTCCTGTGCGGCGAAGCTTTCACCTTCCTCAGAAAGCCAGACACATGAAAAGATGTTTCACGCCACGAGGCATGAGGGAAATGCAACCCCCAGCCCCCAATGAGATACTTTGGACCCACTACAACGACTGGAATCGGACAGAGAAAATCACAAGTGTTGGAGAGAATGTATAAATTTAACTCTCATCTGTGACAGGCGGGAATGTAAAATGGTCATCTGCTCCGGAAAATGAATTGGATCTTAAACCTGAATTGTCACTGAAAAACTAAGTTCACAAGTGCTTCTTCACAAATAGGCATAGCAACGAGGGTCATAACAGACAAATCTGGAAACAGCAAAAATGCCCATTGACAGATGAATGAATAAATAAAATGTGGTATATCAACACAGTGGAATAGTATTGGGCCATGAAAGGGAAGGAAATGTGATACCAACTAAATCAGGGGTGAACCTTGAAAACAATTTGCTAAGTATAAAGAGGTTAGGCATGGAAAAAAACACATTGCATAATTACATTCACATGTGATATGCATGTACATTCATGTGTAATCGAGTTCACATGCCTGTGAGTGCATGTGGGTGCATGTATATGGAGGCCCAAGGTTAATGTTGGGAGTCTTCCATCACTCTCCACCTTACCTTTGAGGCATAGTCTCTCAGTTGAACCCAGAGCTCACCAATACAAGATGGTTAGCCATCTTGCTCCAAGGATCCCTGCCCCTGTCCTCTGAGCACTGGCATTACAAGCCAACTGATACAGCCACCAGCATTTACATGGATTCTGGGGACTCAAACTCCAATCCTCATGCTTGCATAGCAAGCTGTTCAACTTCTGGGCCATCTCCCTAACCCTATACAGTCCCATTCGTATGAAGTATCTCAAAATAGGCAAATCCATAGAAGCATAAAGTGAATCAGTAGTTGTTAGGGCTGAAGAAGAGGCGCGGGATTGTTCAGTGGGCACAGAGCTCAAAATGTTACTCAGCATTATGAATGCAATGTTATGTAAATTTTAACAAAATCTCCTACTGAGAGAAATGTAAGGCTTGCTGTGGAAGTCAGGGAAAAAATTTAAACTTACTTAGACAATAGGTGACACCCTCCATGACTATGAAATGAATTCATTTGCAAATATTTATTAAGTACCTACTATGTGCCTAGCATAATGAATGAATGAATGGCATCCCAAGGGTCTAGAACCAGTGTCTCAACTATAGTTTTAGTAAATGTTCACTAAAAATAAAGTTCTATCTGATTGCATCTCTGGGTCTTTTGAAATAAAATAAATTTAATTTTGAAGCCCTACCCCTTGTGCTAAGAATAGACTAGGAGAGTGGGTCCTAATACAGCTTAGCTTGAGTCCTTGCCTGTTGACAGCCACAGGAGAAGATAACAATTCCTTATAATGTTTTTGCAGCTAGGAAATACAAAGGCCACCTGTCAAAGCCCCAGAAAATAGACAAGGGGCTCGACCAGACCCTCACACATGACCTCAAAAGGAAGTCACAGTCCTAATATTTCCAAACTCCTGAACTGTAAGGCAACATATTTCTGTTGCCTATGCCATCCGGCTTAGAGTAATTTGTTATGGCTGCCTATCAAAGTCAGACACATCACAAGTTTACAAGCCACAGAAGAGAAAAACTCAAAACAAGTCTCTCTGGTTGGGAGTGGGCTGGTTTAGAAGCCTGAGAGTGTAAGCTTATGAGATAAACAAGAGGAACAGATGAGAAATGACAAAATCAAGTTTTAGATGCGGCCTTTTGCGGGGACAGAGTTCCGAGCCTGCAGCAGAAGGAGGAACTACGGTGGGAAGATGACTGTGGGGTCTGGCAGAAGCTACGGAGCCCCGACTATTTTCCTGCCAGGCTGATCTGAGGAAGTGTCGTTGCCTCTGGAGATGGTCGGCAGAGCCCAGCAGAGGGCGACTGGGAGCCTCGAGGAATCCTGGGAGCAGACAGTAAGTGGCTGAGCCAGGGGACAGCTAGTGAGTGGCAGCTCCAGGCCGACCAGGAATCAGCAGCTGCATTTCCAGCCATAATCGGTAAAGCTCTAGGCCCATCGCTAAGAGCCCTGCTCAGCTTTCTTGTTTAGCTTCAGTGCTGTTCCCTGGAACTGCAGCCCCGTCCAGAATGCTCATCCTTTGTCCTGGACACTGCCCCACTTACTCCTTAAATACCAAGGGACTGATTAATGAAGCCGCCGCTTCTGCCCTAGGTGGCTGTGTGATCTCAGGGAATGTCTCAATTCCCAAATAGCACAGTAACAGCCGGGACAGTCATGAGCAGACTCAAGGTCCTGATCTCTGTCCTATAGACAGGATCTCGGGATTGTCCCAGGCACCGTAAATGTACGAGACAGACACTGGGAAAGCAGATAACATGGAGACAGTCACAATGCCGGCCCGTGGGAATGCCTGACACACTCTAAGGACCCACTGTCATTTTTGTCCAACTACGCAAATGAGTCATGGAAGGGCAAAGTCTTAGCTCAAGACCATACTGTTGATGAATAGTGGAATCAAGATTCACCCTCACATCAATCACCTTTACTGTCAGCCCTGACATCTGTAGTTCATCTGCAACACTGGCTCCAGAATATGTTGAGCTCTGACAAAAGTAAGGTTTTCTCCTCCCCAGCATCTACCCTCTGTCAGCTCCTAACCAGCCATGTGATGTCAGGCTCATCTTTTTTTTTATCTCTTTGTAGCTCCTTTTTTTTTTTTTTTTTTTTTTAAATCTATAAAATGAGAAAACATTGCAGTCTCCCTCAAATGCTTAAGTGTGACATGAACACCTGTTAACACTTCACTCATTCACTCATTCATTCATTCATTCATTCATTCAGATTTTATTAAGACCCTCCTTGGTGACAAACTTTGTGCAAGATCATAACCTTGAGGGGTATTGTTCTAAGGACTATTTGTCCAGTTCTCAGTGCTAAGTGGCTTAAGGGACACGTTGCAAACGTAGCTAGAAGGCTTCCACATTCACCTAAGGCAGCAGGCAGGCACTCAGATGACAGCAGTTAGCAAGAAGACCTAGAAGGAAGATAGTACTTTCCATGAAGAGAGCTCAGCTTTACATGGCCCCAGCATGCCCCTGAATTTTCCAAGCACCAATAAAACAGCAGCCCCCACCTATCAAGTCTACAGACTGCCTGGGAACCCAGTGCAGGACAGGTGGAGAAGGCCCACCCCAGCCTCCATCAGCACAGTAGAGGGCTCCCCACAAGAGCTGACTTGGCCCTCTTCCCATTGCAGGGAGAGCGGTCCATGATGCTCCTGGTTACCATGGCAACTGGGTCCTTGTTTTTCCTCCTTCATAAATAAGCTATAAATAGACAGGGTAACCTGTGTGCCTTCCTTTGCATGAATTAGCACAGCTGCTCCAGGCTCCAGGGCCCTTGGCCCAGCACCCAGGTGCCAAGCCGCCCCGCATGGCCCACAGAAGCCCAGCTCCAGTGGGAGGGGTGCAGTCAGACACATGACAATGTCTCCAAGTGTAGATTCCCTCCACCTGAGACCCACAGAACTATAGACACATAAGCACAGGCTGGGTTAGGTGGGTCCCGTGTTTGCCAGCCCTGGCTGATGGTGAGCAGAAACAGAGACTCCCTTCCTGCTTCTGGTCCAGCCCTTGCAAACCGCGATGGAATTATCAGCATAGCCCCCACTTCCCTAGTGTGGGAGGATTTACCAACCTACAATCCTGGTTGAGTCATCCTGGTTGATATTTGTTGAAATCTTTAGATATGCCAGAGGCTGTGTTAAGTACCTCCCAGGTTACATCGCCCATTCATTTCTCGTTACTGGCTTGTAGGCGATGAACTCTCCACCTGTAAAAAAAAAAAGAGGTACTCGGCTCACAACACACAGCTGATTCGAAAGAGAACAGTAATACAAACGCAGGCCTGACTTGTCCACAGGGTTTGTTCTTAACCCCAAGTCATTTGGTTCAGAAACCTGATTTGCTCTCCCTAACCAGGAGAGAGAAAACAAATGAGCCCTTTAGGTCAGGAGCTTAGAAGGGCCAGGGACTAACTTATAGTCACACAATGAGGCAGTCAGTCAGTGCAGACTCCAGAGCCATGTATGGACAAAGGCAGGACAAAGCCTGGTCCCCTCATGAGAGCACTGGAGAACTGTGGAAGGTATTTAAACAGAAATGGACCACATGGCATTTAAGTAGAGAATCACCAAGAGACAAGACCCGCTGAAGGCCACTTTTCTGCTTGTTTGTTTGTTTGTTTGTTTGTTTGTTTGAGGCAGGGTCTTATGTAGCCCAGGCTGCCCTCAAACTTCCTATGTAGCCAGGAGCGACCTTGAACTTCTGATCCTCCTGCCTCTACCTCCCAAATGCTGAATTTACAAATGGGGAGCCACTACACCTCTGTGGTGATTTGAATAAGGATGGTCCCCATAGGCTCACATGTCTGAATGCTTAGTCATCTGGGAGTGGCACTACTTGAGAAGGATTAGGAGGTGTGGCCTTCTTGGAGGAAGTGTACCACTGAGGGCGGCCTTTGAAGTTTCAAAAGCAGAAGCCAGGCCCAGTCTCTCTCTTCCTGCTGTCTGTGGATCTGGATGTAGAGCTCTGAGCTACTTCTCCAGAACCACATCTGCTTGCCTGCTGCCATATTCCCCTCCACCCTCCCTCCCATGATGACAATGGATCAAATCTCCGAAACTGTCATGATGTTTCTTCACAGCAGGAGAACACTAACTAAGACGATCTGTTTTATGTGGTGCTGAGGCTCAAACTCAGAACTTTGTGTATGCTAGGCAAGCACTCTACAAGCCGAGCCACATCCCCAGTCCCTGGCTTCTTCGTCAGTTTTGCAGGGCCTGCCTTGACAGTGCCCCTGACTCTAAGGAATATCCATTGCCTTCTACATGGTTAAGAACTTCCTGAGTCTTCAATCATTTATTTATTCTGCCACTGCCTCTCGGACTCCAGGCCTGTATCTAGTACCTTTCTGGGTGCAGAAACAGGGCTCCACCTTCAAGAGAAGCACACAAATAAATAAAAGAGAAAACTAAAGGGTCAGAGGCTTCCAGTAAGGACTCCAGAAATCCACAGAGCCTCCAGGAAGAGAAAACGCAACTTTCTCTCAGCAAGTGCTTAGACAGGGTTGCTACCACAGACAAAGTCACAGCACTGAGTAGGGCCTCAATAGCTGGGGCTATAGTGAGGAAGTAAGAGAGTGGTTTCAGCAATCCTGTGCACAAAACTGTGGAATTGCTAGGCCTGGAGGGTAGCAAATACTAGAACAATTTCTAGGATGAGGACAAGTACAAACCTGGGCAAGCTGGATATGGCCACCTCAGCAGCATGGAATGTGTTCACTTTGGCCGTGGGCATGGTGGGGAGCAGGAACGATAAAGACTGTGAAGGAGTGCAGGAAAGAGCGATGAAGGAAGCCTAGACCAGACTGGTAGCAGGAAGGACAGTGGCGGGGACAGTCACTAGAGGTAGTACAAGGCACCAGACAGACCAGGCAACGATGAAAGTTGGGGGTGGGGACAGAGAGAAGAGTCCCTGTTGTCCTTTCAGAGTCCAACCTGGGGTGGTGATGCTGACGGTAGCTCAAAAGTCCACGTGAGCACCATTGGGTCACATCACTGGAATTGAAAACCAGTCTGTGGTGGGGGCAGGGGACAGAGGCCCAAAGCCTTGTGAGAAGTCATGTGTTTTTTGAACTGTTCTAGCAAGTGACAGAGGTTTGATGGCTGACGGTGGGAACAGGAAGAGTGAGCAGGTGCCAGGAGCCCACTTCTTCTCTAATGACAATACTCAGAAATCACAATGATATCCAACAGGAGGACTTTTCTAACTGCTATTGGGTGAGCAGAGCAGAGCACGCCTTCTGCAAAGCCATTGGTCAAATGATTCAAGATCCTCAGGAAAGGTTTGAACATTTGGATCCCACAACCTCTTACAAGAGATCTATTCTCGGCAAAGACAAATGTTTAAAGATATGCTATTGTAGGGGCTGGGGACATGGCTCAGCAGGTAAAAACAAGTCTTCTTTAAGCATAAAGACCTAAGTTGGAACCCCTAGCACTCACATAAAAAGCTCTGCATGCCTGTAACACCAGCAGAGTGTGCAGCGACACCCTCAGGAGCACACTGGCTAGCCAGACTATGACAAATGCAAAAGTTCTAGGTCAGCCAGAGACCTTGTCTCAACATAGAGGAGCACTAGAGGAAGATGCCCCATGTCCTCCTCTGGACTCTGTATGCACTCACGTGAGCTCACACAACCACACTTCACACACACTCGGTAAATTTAATAAAATAAAGATGTCCGTTGCAGCATTATTTATGGTGGCATATTGCTAGGATTTACCAGGGATTATATATTGGGTAATAGATCGCATGTTTGTTATTAGAATGGGTTATCTATAGTATATAGCAATACTGTAATGAAACTCCAGAAATGAATTTACTATCAAACAGGGGGGGAATAGTTAAATAACATAGTGAAATATACGAGACCATTAAAAGTTGCATTTTCAGCAACAGAAAAAGCAAGAGATGTGTGCAGTGTGTGTGTGTGTGTGTGTGTGTGTGTGTGTCTGTCTGTCCCTTAATGTGTTGAAAGTGTCCTGTGTCACCAGGTAAGGTTCCTCACTGGAGAGACCTCAAGTCACTCTTAATTTTTTTTCTCCTTGCAGCTCTCTGTATTCTTTTCAAATGCTGCAAATGTTTATTACTTTCCCCATGCATTTTTGAAGCTTGCAACCCTCCAGAATACTCAGCAAATACAGAACTTGCTACCTTGAAACTGATAAGAGCTCACACTATTTTTTTCCGACTGTGTGTGTTCTGTGCACGTTCTCATCCATTTGTGTGTGTGTGTGTGTGTGTGTGTGTGTGTGTGTGTGTGTGTGTGTGTGTGTGAACATGCTACATGTGTATACGTCTTGGGGTTGGGGGTGCACGTGCCTGTGTATATACATGCAGAGGCCAGAGGAAGACATTAGGTTTCTTTTACTCACTATCCTATTCCTTTGAGACAGAGTCTGTCATTGAACCTGGAGCTAGGCTGCTGGCCAGGAAGCCTGGTGATTGTCCTGTCTCTCTGCTCTGCACAGCGCTAGGGTTATAGACATATGTGCTTTCCCTTAATTTCTTTATGTGGATGCTGCAGACAGGTCCTTATGCTGATGCAGCAGGCATTCCAGCCAGCATCTCCCCAGCCCCCATTGTCTGTTCTTGGGTAGTTACTGTTGCTTTATCTTCAGCTGTCCCAGACTTAACCCATGGAGCCCAATAGGGTCTCACCCGTGTGAGTTCTTTGTCTCCTTGTCCAGGAAAGCGTTTAAGAGTCCACTAAGTCCTTCCTGCCATGTGAACCACAGAAGAGGTGGACAGAAGAGGTGGACAGGCAGAGCGTGGCAGCAGTGTAGGGACACTAGGCAGGCAGCCCAGCATTCACTAAGGCTTCTCCCTGAGGACAGAGCTAGCTGCCAACATGTGCTGCATAGGCCCAAGGCACCAGCTTGCTTAGGCAGCCCCTTCCTGGCTTTCATATCTTGCCACTGACTTCCTGAACAGAGAAATAAATTAATCAGAGACCAAACATGAAGAGAACTGCATTCTTTTACAGTTTCCCCGAGGAAAGAAAAAAGTTGAAAGCAAGCCCTGACTTTAGAAGGAAAATGTTTACGACTGCCTGTGACAATGCGGAGAGGGAAGGGGAGGTGGCATGTGTTAGGTCTGTGAGTGTGGGGTATGAAAGTTTGAGAACCAGCATTACGAGAGTGTGAGTGTGTGTGTGTGTGTGTGTGTGTGTGTGTGTGTGCATGTGTGTGCATGTATGTGCATGCGTATGTATGTGTGTATGCATGCATTCGCACCTGTGTGTGTATGTGTATGCGTGAATGGGAGCACATGTCTCTGTGTGTGAGTGGGTGTCTGTCCCAGGTCCTCCATCTTTCTTGTTTCCCTAACTTTTTTAATGGAGTGGTGTGGGTGGTCCTAGTGGGAAATGTGTAAATAAAGAACCTAGTATGATGAGCATGTGCAGATGCATGTTCAACACTTCAGCTGAGATCTAGAACCTTTCACCTCCTCCAGAAAGCTCCCTCATGCCCCTCTTAACCAATTTCCATAAGGCAACCATCCCCAGGCACCCAGAAGCCCCAGACCTCTGGAATACACTTTAGGAAAGACATACCCTAGCCTCCGACCTAATCGTAGTAGTCAACCCACAGTGCGTATTGCCCTGGGCATATCTTCCTAAGGAGAAGGAAGGCACAGGGCTATGGCCTTTCCACACCCTGCTCCCAGGCTGCTGCTAAGAAGAGGATCCTTCCCAGGCTCGTGTGCAGTCTGGAGGAATGATCTTCCAGGGCTCAGAAACCGGCTGGCCTTGGCGGGCACTGTCTAACCAGGAGTGACACTCTTGACTCAGGCAGTCCCTGAGACCTTGATTGGGAGGACCCCTGGGGACTGGAGTGCTGTCCACCTGCCAGCTAGAACGGCACAGCATCGAAGCACCAGCCCTCATGCTGAACCTTGCTGTCAATCTGCCCACTGCCCAGGGTTGTTTACTGGAAGCTGGCCTCCCTGCAAGGGTTCAAAGCTCTGGCCCTGGGCATGTCTGCGGCAGGAAGCCGGCCAGGCAGTAATTGGCGGGCTGGTCGAGCTAAATGGCCAATGCTGACCCACCACCTTCCTCTAGCAGTTGCCTTTGAGTGATTTCACACTGGCCTTCCAGGCCTGTAGGGACTTCCTGCCCAGTGCAGAGCCAGCATCAGGAACAAATTACTCATTCCCTGAGAAATCTATTAAGAGGTGACAGCCGTCTGGGGACAGGTGGTCCCCAGCACATGAAGCCTAATGCCTTCGATCCCTAAGGGCCACAAGTCATCTCCTGCTGAACCGACTGGCTCAGAGGACACTGAGTTAAGTCTAACTTTTGGGGCCAAGGAAAAAAATGACTCAGAGCTACACACAGACCACTGTCCTTGGGGCCTGTTTGTGGCTTCGTGAAGGTGGGGGACACAGGACCTCTGTCCCTCGCTTGGTTCCATTTTCCATGCCATTCTATGTGGCCTCAAGAGAACAACTTAGCCTCTCCAAGTCCACATGCTTTTCAAGGAAATAAAAATCCCCAGCCTTTGACTGACACAAGGCAAGTTCATGTGCACAGCAGGTCCATGGCAGACTCTCTGCAGGTCAGAATGGATTGTATATATTTTCTTTTCTGGCTGAGAGCGAGTGACCCGCTATGTTCACATCCTAATCGAGGGCAGTGGCTGAGCCACGAGCTAGAACCAAGGTGGGGTTTCGGTTGGAGGGATCGTGGGGGTAGGTCATGGCAGTTTCTAGTTCTCCCTGGCGAGAGCCCATCTCGGACTGAGTCAGAGACACCACCGGGTGCATGAGCAGGGTGGGGGTGGACAGCTATGTTGCAGCTACATGCAGTCAGCTGAATAATGAGGCCCTGGGAGAGTGTATTACTTTTCTCCTTGCTCTATGTAGTAAGGCAGTAAGGGTTATTTTGGTTCATGACTCATGGTTTAAGGGGATACAATCCACCACGGTAGGGGTGGGGCATGATAGCAGGAAATTATGAGTCAGCTAAACACATTCCAGTCACAGTCAGGAAGCAGAGGGAGATAAATGTTTCCACTCAGCCCAGTTCCTTTTTATACAATCCCAGACTCCAGTTCATGGGATGCTCCTGCCTGCATTTAGAAAGGGCCTTCCTGGGGCTGGGGATTTAGCTCAGTGGTAGAGCGCTTACCTAGGAAGCGAAGGCCCTGGGTTCGGGTCCCCAGCTCAAAAAAAAAAAAAAAAAAAAAAAAAAAAAAAGAAAGGGCCTTTCTACATCAGTCAACCTAGTCTAGAAAAAAATCTCAGACGGGCCCAGAGATTTGTTTCCATGGTGATTCTAACTTCCAACAAACTTAGACCATTAAGATTAACCACGCTGGAGGGGAAGGGTGGGTTAAGATGGCGGCGGACACAGGGAGCTGGTGTGTGTACACAGTGTTCCGATTTTTTTTTTATTCACTCTTCTTTCCTGGACTCATTATATGTGGAGTTCTGTGCATATATTTGGTCACTGATCTTTGGGTTATCAGGAGACATCTACAGAAAAAGAAAAAGTCAGCCTCGACCAGCAAAAACGGAAAAGATCAAATGTTGGTTGCATTTTCCCACCCATACTGCAATGCAGGCGGAGGAGGCGAGAGAGTTCTGTGGTGTGCTCTGAGAGCCCTGCAGAAAGAAGTAGGTATCCTGATGTGGTTTGTGCTGTGTACACTGGTGACATTAATGTCAGTGGTCAACAGATACTAGAAGGTGCTTTCAGAAGGCTTAACATCAAGTCAGTTCACCCAGTGCAGTGTGTTTTCTTAAGGAAATGCTACCTTGTGGAAGAGTCTCGCTATCCTCCCTTCCCATGGCCAGGCCAAAGTCTTGGATCCATTCTTCTTGGCTAGGAAGCTCTGATGCAGCGTGTTCCCGATGTGTACATCGATTCGATGGGATCCGCCTTCACCCTCCCTCTGTTAAATATGTGGGAGGTTGCCGAGTTGGGAGCTATGCTCACTATCCCACTATCAGCACGGACATGCTGTCTGTGGTGAAGAATCAAAATCCTGGATTTAATAACGCTGCTTTCATTAGCAGAAACGCTCTCCTCAGCAAAGCAAGGCTCATCTATTACTATTTATTTGCTTTTATTTGTGGCCTTGTTGGATCTTGCAGTGACATTGTCATGGTTAATTCTTCATGGACACTAAACCATAGTCTCTCACTGTGGAAAGTCGGGCATTGCACTAGCATTGTTTATCCACCTTGTGAGGTGCAGACATTTCTGGACATCCCTTTACATGAGAAAAAGGTGATCCCAGGGCATTTACTGGTTTCCATTGGCCAGTTCAGGCTGGAAAAGAATCGTGCTTTTGCGGATCAAAGCCTTTGCTAAGTTGCTAAATGAGAAGGCAGCTGAGTCCTGCCGTTCTCTAAAACTTGTCCTTATTGGAGGGTGTTGCAACAAAGATGGGAGTTTAAAGTAAACCGACTGAGAAGACTGTCTGAGAATTTGGGAGTTCAAGAAAATGTGGAATTTAAAATAAACATGAATTGAAGAATTACTTGACTGAAGCAACAATTGGTCTGCATACCATGTGGAATGAGCATTTTGGGATTGGAGTTGTCGAGTGTATGGTGGCTGGTACAATTATCCTTGCACACAATTCCGGAGGCCCAAAGCTTGACTTTGTCATTCCTCATGAAGGACCAATAACTGGATTTCTGAGTGACAGCGAAGAAGGCTATGCTGAAACCATGGCCCATATTCTCTCTCTGTCGGCAGAAAAGAGACTTCAAATCAGGAAAACTGCTAGAGCATCTCTGAGCAGGTTTTCCGACCAGGAGTTTGAAGTAGCATTCCTGTGTTCCGTGGGGAAGCTGCTTACTTAATGCCCGGTCTTCACGTTCTCCATGTTACATACAACGTGGAGCTGGAGACAGTGGGAGAGCCTGGGCTTGGTGTGTGCAAGTCCCCAGTTCTATCTCCAGCACCAAAAGTAAAAGGAAATACCTTCACATGTAAATGTTTTCTAACTTTATTCTTTATTGTAATAAAAGCACCCTGAACAATTAAAAAAAAGATTAACCACCCCGGTGTGCTTTTATAAAATTTGAAGTTGTAAGCCATTGGTATTAACAAGATTAGTATAAGAACCAACGGGATGGCATAGCTAGTAAAGGGCTTGCTGTGCCATCCTGGCAACTTGAGTTCCACCCCTGGACCCCCACAAATATAGAAGTAGAGAAATGACTCTACAAAGTTGTCCTGACCTCTACACTTGGCACATATGCTCCCTCTTTATTCCATGAATACATACATGAAACAATAACTTAAATGCGATTAATATGGAGTATTTGGGAGACCCCAGTGAAATCATGAGTCTTTAGAATAGAAGCACAATCAGGGGGTTGGGGATTAACTCAGTGGTAGAGCGCTTGCCTAGGAAGCGCAAGGCCCTGGGTTCGGTCCCCGGCTCCAGAAAAAAAAAAAGAAGCACAATCAGAAGAAGCAGAATTTAAAATGTACAACAGAAGCTGTCATGGTGGTACATATCTTTAATTCTAGCACTCAGGAAGCAGAGGCAGAGGCAGAGGCAGAGGCAGAGGCAGGAGGATATCTGAGTTCAAGGCTAGCCTGGTCTACAGAGTGAATTCCAGGATAGCCAGGGCTACACAGAGAAACCTTGTCTCGAAAAACCAAAAACAAAAAGTAAACAAAAGCAAGCAAACAAACAAGAAAGTGTGACATAGACATGTAGAAAAGGCAAAAAAAAACAAAAAAAAAACAAAAAAAAAAAACCAAACAGAAAAAACAAAAATCCTGTGGTAGGGGGCTGGGGATTTAGCTCAGTGGTAGAGCGCTTACCTAGGAAGCGCAAGGCCCTGGGTTCGGTCCCCAGCTCCGAAAAAAAGAACCAAAAAAAAAAAAAAAATCCTGTGGTAGAAGGGGTGACCCTGGGAGTGTCTTGGCCTGACTTCCTGGCAGGGGCCCATGAAAAGCATAAGAAGGAACTGGACCCTTTTCAGTGTGAGGCCCAATTTCTGGTTACAAGTGGCAGGGGTCCTTGGTCCCACCACTTGGAGGCAGAACCTGGCCAGCATTCTAAATGTGCTTATATGTAGATTCTCCAGGTTCTTAGGGAAGGCAGACAGCAGCCAGAGCAGAGGACACAGCAGAGTCATGCTAGGCTCCTACCCACCAGACCTCAAAGTTGTCATGTATGTGGCTCAAGGCTATTCATGGTCATTGTAACTCCTCATGGAGGAGTGTCTAAAGGCAGGAAAGGGACCAGCAGCATCCTCAGAACCCACCTTTACGTGCCAGGCTGTCAGCCTCGGCACCAGCCAGAATTGCTTTCTCCTGGGCCATGGCCAAGCCCAGCAGTGGTATGACAGCTGGTTCCCATACTCGGGACACACTATAGCTCCCTACACTCCACTCTGCATATTGTGGTTCTTAAAGATAATTTTATCACACTTATTTTTTGTAGTGTGTGTGTTTTGTGTGTGCACACGCACGTGCATGCATGTGTCTGTGTGTCTGTATGTGTCTGTGTCTGTGCCAGGGCTCACATAGGGAAATTAGAGAAAAAGTCCAGCATCAAATCCCCCCTACCCCCACCCCCCTGCTATCTAAGACTCAGAAATGAAACTGAGGTCTTCAGGCTTGGCAGCAAGCACCTTACCCACTGAGCTATCTCACTGGACCTCCACAGTCTGTCTTGTTCATTTGCATTGCTGTACTCAAATATCCAGAAATTCCCTAAGCCTGCCCATTTCCCTGGGATTGGCATAAAACGGGATCCACAGAAGTCCTCAGCAATCGTAGAGTGGGATCCTGAGAGTAGGTGACAGAGGAGGAGCAGGCTACCAGCACTTTATGACTGCTTCAGGCAGGACTCCTTACCAGCCCGTGGCCAAAGGCCCAGATACCTCCATGAGCCACTTGTGTTTAGACTGACCATCATCAGATGTTTTTAATCCTTACAACGTGTGTGCATGTGTATTTGTTTAAGTCCCATTTGCATTTTGAGTTTTTTATGATGTGATCACGTGACCCCCATCTTCACAACTTTTCGACTCTGAAGCCCTAGAGTTAGGAGAGCTGCTCTTCTCACCAAAAGGGCATCCCAGAGAGAGCTCTGAAAGGCCCAGATAGCTTCACACGCTGTGGTTCAGGCCCTATCGGGTGAATTCTGTGTAACCTGTTTGCTGTCAAGGCCAGGCGTTAGAGTGAAGGGGAACTCCCTACAGGTAGGTCTGTGTAAGTGGGTTGTCTTCGTGGGGAGTGATGGATACCTTCAGTATTTATTGTGATTAGTTTTTCCGGCTCACACACCCACACTCTCCCTGTTTGATAGTCTGTCTTGGAGAAGGGCTCCTGAGCCATTTCTCAAGCCAAGACCATGAAGGAGCACTCTGGTATGAGTCTGACTTTTCTAGGGAAGGCCACTGGAGTCAACAGGTGTGGGTCAAGAGGACAAGGACCAGGGACTCCAAGGCCACCTCCTGGGAGTACATTGAAGCCAACACCTCCAGGCACTCTTAGAGGTCATGTGAACCAGAGTTACACTGGGATCAAAGTCTGCCTCCTCAACCCCAGCTGTGACCACTTGGTTTCTCTTTGATCTGCACCTCCTTCACCACTGCCTTGACTCTTTCCCTAAACCTTCCCTGCCCTCTCCTTCCACTTACTTAGCCCACCTCAACAGCTCTCACCACACTCAGCCATCGATGAAGGTATCACTCCTTGCATCCTGGTAACAAGCTTCCCCTGGGGCAATGTTAAAAAAAAAAAAAAAAGATCAGAAACAAATGGATCAGATTTGAACTGGTGAAATAGAAGCCTCCCTCCAGCTCAGAGCTCCACCCTGCATGCCTTCCTCACTCCAGTACCTACCCAGTGAAGTGTCCATCAATAAACCACCCTCTGGGTTCCTGCCTGGGGCCATGAGCCCAGAATTAGCTTCTCTGTAGATCACAAACAACTTTCCCCAGATCGGGACAGGGCTAGTGTCCCTGAAAGACTAAGGCAAGAAAACCAAACTTTTAATTTCTGTTATTTACTTTTCATTTATTTAATACGTATTCGTTAAAATTGTGTTTGCATCCCGTGAGTCACAATGGTTGCTCAGCATGGAAAAACAGCATGTTCTGAGAAACACATCATTTTGCGGGTACTGTCCTTAGGTAGACACCACAGTACTGAGACACAAGCCCAGTTCCGTTAGCCTGTACCTCTCTGCTCCGAGGTCCAGACAGCAAAGTTATGTACTGAATGCTGAGAGTAATTGTGATGTAACGAAATTGTGTATAGTTTTAAATGTACTTTGGTGTTTTGCCTGAGTGTATGTCTGCATGAGGGTGTTGAATCCCTAGAACAGGAGTTATAAACAGTTGTGAGCTGTAGGTGCTGGGAGCTGAACCTGGGTCCTCTGGAAGAAAAGCCAGTGCTCTTAACCACTAAGTCATCATTTTCAACTCCCATTATTTTCTTAACGACAACAAAAACAAACAAGCAAACAAACAAATGACAACTTTTTTTTTTTTTTAAAGGATTGTCATATAGCCCAGACTGGCCTCGAATTCACTATATAGAGGACAATCTTGAACGTCTGATCATCCTGTCTTTATCTCTTGCAGATCGAGATTATGGGCATGGGCTACCATGGCAGGTTTATGTGCTGGGAATCAGGGGGTCCAGGTACCAGCTCAGGACCTAGTGGGCAGGAGGAGGTCAAGTGTGTTGGAGAGGATTGGAAGGATGGTGGGAGAAGGGGAGGGGACACTACTCTTACCAGACTTCGCTGGACCTCACAGAGACCAGTATTTTTTTTTTTTTTTTTTTGGAGGGCACTGGGAGGATCAACAAGCCCTAAGTCTAGATTCCAGAACCATGAGTACCAGGACCTCCACGCAAAAGCAAACGTAGGATATACTGAGAACAGGCAAAGCCGAAAGGAGGGACTTGGGGACAATGAGAGGTACTTTGCCTATTTCTGGAGACACTCAGACGGAGCCCTAGCCTCAGTAGAGAAAGGAAAAAAAAAAAAAAAAAAAAAAAGCCTTGGCTAGTGGCCGGGGACGCCCAGTCCTCACTCCCCCACCCCTACCCCCACCATCCCCTGGTCTCCTCACTCCCCTCCGCCTTCACGCTGTCCAAGAAGCAGTGATGAAGTTGGAACCAGCCTCTCCGGGATGGCTTGCAGGCTTTCAGACCGGATTGGCACGCGGCCGTCGAGCAGTTGGTGGCAGGAGCCAGGGGACGGGAGAGCAGGTTTTCGCTGGAGGGGACGTGAGCTTTATTTCCCTCTTGGTTGCTGACAAGGAAGCAGCTGGCCTTCCCTGATTATTTTTACCCGGAGTCACAGCCGTGGCTGCCGAGGCTCCCCCAGCGCCCGCCGCCGCGCGCCCCTCTCAGCCGTGCGCCACCAGCGCCACCTGCCGCCACCTCGTGCAGCCGCAGAGAGGGTACAGCAGTCCTCAGACCATTGCTGGCCACTGGCCTCTGTACTCTCCTCCTCACTCCTCCCATCCCTTCTCTTTTGGTTTTGGGTCGTTGTCATCGTTGTCGTTGTTGTTTGAGAGACAGACTTGCTTTGCAGCCCAGGCTGACACTGGACTTCCTACTCTACTGATTCTGGGTCACAGCCATGTCACTAGACCTGGTCACAAATATGGTTTCAGTTCAGAGGCTGACCCTAAGTATTATTTTACAGTTATCACAACACATCCACAACTGTAGAGTCCACCGTCAAAAGCTGGGTACATTGGGGTCCGAGAGGGCTCAGTGGTTACAAGCCCTTGCTGCTCTTCCAGATTACCGGGCTTGGGTTCCCAGCACACACATCTTTTGCCTTACAGCCAGCCTGCGACACTGTTCCAAGGGATGTGATGCCCTCTTCTGACCTCCTCAGATACCTGCCCCCATGTGGCGTTCACTCACACAGACACATTCGTACACATAAAAGAAAAAAAGAAATGTAAGAAGGGCGTCAATGCACAGGTGGAAGGAAGGGGCTTGCCTAGAACCACGTGAGATTAGGAAAAATGATATTTGAATCACAGTCTTCCTGGCTCTAAATCTTGGCACCACCCATTTGTATCTGTCACAGTGCTTTTAGTGAGTGGGGACTTGATTTCCTCGTTGGTAGGTGAGTTGGGGAGCCACTCCACAGTGCCAGGAACTCAGAGTCTACAGCATCAGTGTTGCTGCTCTGTCTGCCCAGAGAGATCATCTCTGGACATGCTTCTAGTCCACAAGAGCTACTGAAACTCTGGGCATCTCACTAGAATTCAGGGTGGGGGTAGAGGGTAGGAGGAGGTGATGTTTGAGGTTATGATAACCCCCTTTATCAGGAAAGCGAAGTATTTTCCCTATTTTCTACCCCCCTACACACACACACACACACACACACACACACACACACACACACACACACACACAAACCCTGTGGGTTCCATCTCAGTGGTAACATGACTACCCAAAACTGTGAGGGAGGCTGAGAAAAATCAACATTTCTCGGATAAGGAGGAGGGAAGTAACAACAGTTGCTGGGTCAGCAGCCGCAGTATCTGCCCCAACCCACGTGAAGTTGTATTTAGTTGCAATTCTATCACACAGAGGTTTAATTCTTGCTTCCTACTCTGTTCTTTTACTGTGTGGCCACTTGCAGTTGCCTTATCACGGTGTTTTGGTTTGGGGACTTTTTGAGACAAGTCTTACCGTGTAGCTCTGTCTGGTCTAGAATTCCCTTGTAGATCGGGATAGCCTCCGGGTTATGGCAATCCTCCTGTCTCTCCCTCCCAAGTGCTGGGACAATGGAGATGCGTTACAATCCTCCGCGCTATGTCGTCTTGATAATTTCCATTTTTAATGGCTTACTTATTCTTCAAGTGAACATATCACAGGGTATTTATAGGGCATTTACAGAGATACATTTTTTCAACGCACCCGTGTGTGTGTGTGTGTGTGTGTGTGTGTGTGCAAGTGCACATGTGTGTACATACAGAAGTTGGAAAGCAAACTGGAGTGTCATCCTCAAGAAAAGAACCAGGGTTGGGGATTTGGCTCAGTGGGAGGGCGCTTGCCTAGCAAGGGGAAGGCCCTGGGTTCGGGCCCCAGCTCCGGAAAAAAAAAAAAAAAAGAACCAAGAAAAGAACCCACTTCTTTTGAGCCGGCTCTCCAATAAATCTGGAGGTACCAGTTAGACGAGGCTAGTTGGCCAGTGACTCCCAGGGGATTTCTTTCCCTGTCTCCCCAGTACTAGGATTACAAATATATGCCCAGATATTGCTTGTTGTTGTTGTTGTTGATGTTGATTTTTTGAGGCAGGGTTTCTCTGTGTAGCCCTGTCTATCTCGGAACTCACTCTGTAGATGAGAGACTCACTGCATGCCTCTCTTTCCCGTGTTAACATGGGATTAAAGGCATGCGCCATCACCATCTGGCTTGCCTGGGTGTTTCAAGTGGTCCCTAGAGAGCAAATGCAGGTCTCTGTGCTCGCAACAAATACTATACCAACTGAGAAATTCCTCCCGGCATTGAGCCTACCATACTTTTTTAGGATTGTAGAGAATATTCTGATTACTACTTTTAGAAGATGTTTTATTATTTATTCTTATCCTATGGGTATGGATATTTTGTTTGCCTGCATGTATGTAGTATACCATGTGCATGTAATACTCTGTAAGATCAGAAGAAGGCATCAGGTCCTCTGGAACTGGAGTTGCAGATGGTTGTGAGGAACCATGTAGATTCTGGGACCTGGGTCCTTTTAGGGCTCTTACCCAGTGAGCATCTCTCCAGCCCCATTATCACTACTTTTCTGCACAAAGCATTCACCATTGAGTGAACTCCCCAGCATCTAAGACTGCAGCATCTTTAGTGCTACAACGCCATTCCATCGATCTCCAAGAGGGCTGTGCTGTTTTACACTGTAGCGGTACCTAAGTATATTCACTGATTTCATCATAACTTTGCCAGCACAGAATTTTATGATTTTAAGAAATTTTTTTTGGTTAAATTAGTATCATGAAATGATGTAAATTGCTTTTTTTTAATATTTATTTATTATGTATACATCATACAGCTTTCTGCCTGCATGTATGCCTGCAGTCCAGAAGAGGGCATCAGATCTCAATACAGATGGTTGTGAGCCACATGTGGTTGCTGGGAATTGAACTCAGGTCCTCTGGAAGAACAGACAGTGCTCTTAACCTCTGAGCCATCTCTCCAGCCCCTATTGCTGTGGTTTTATTCCTGTAATCAAAACTGAAAAGGAAAATTTCTCTTATAGTATTTGTTTATTATTATTATTATTATTATTATTATTATTATTATTATTATTATTATTATTATTTAGCACAAGGTGGTCTAGAACTTGCTACTCTATAGATCAGGTTGTCTGTGAACTCAGAGATCTGCCTCCTTCTTCCTCCTCAGTGCTGGGAATAAAGGGGTGCACTACCATGCCCACCTTCACAGTGGCATTTTTGTCCTTCCTTCCCTCCTTCCCTCCTTCCCTCCTTCCTTCCTTCCTTCCCTCCTTCCCTCCTTCCCTCCTTCCCTCCGTCCTTCCTTCCCTCCCTCCTCCTTCCTTCCTTCCCTCCCTCCTTCCTTCTCATGGCTAGCAATAGAACAAAGGGTATCATATACACCAGGCAAATGTTCTGCCACTAAACATCACCCAGTAATTTTTTACTTTTTTCTCTTTTTTATGTATACAGCATACATGTCTGAAGATATGGAATGCAGAAGTCAGCGCTGTCAGGCATGTTCCTTTATGGCTCCCCACCTTGGTTTTTTGAGACAGTGTCCCTCACTAAACTTTGACATTTCCATTTCAGCTTGGTTGGGATCCCCGCCTTTGCCCCCTGAGGACTGAGGTCCTCATACACACCATTAAGCCTAGCTTCTAGTAGAAACTGTGAATCTGAGCTCAGGTCTTCATGTTGGACGGCGAGCGTTCTTACCCCTGAGCCGGCTCCCCACCCCCACGCTTGGGGTTGAACTTACTCAGTACTTGTCCTCTTTCTTTGGTGAAGTCTTTGCTCATCTTTTGAGGCGAGAGACTCATTTTTCCCAGCATGATGATGGGCCACCTCTCTGCACCCACTGCTCTTCACTGTCTCATTGGGTCTTGTGAGCTCCTGGGTGGAGGCCAGGACCCCAGGTCCCAGATGGGGGGGTCTGGGCTCATGAAGTTCATGCAGATGTTGAAAGCAGGTTGTCTGGGTCCAAGTTCCATCCCCAGAAAAGTCTTCTCATCCCCAGAAAAGCAGATTTTATGTGCTGAAGCTGTCATAGCATCCCACCCACCCCGTCAGAACACACAACTCGGTGCTCTTTGGTGAATTCTGTTCAAATTTATCACAGTCCATTTACGAACATTCTTGTCACCACACAAAGAAACATTATGCCTAGTGTTCAGAGCCACCAGCCCAGTGAAAGTCAAAAATCTCTTTAAGCTTAGGGAAAAGAGGTGCCACGGTCTTGCTGTCTGGCTGCTGGCTTCCTTCTAATACAAATAAGCATGGTTAGCTTTTCATTTGTCTCTTTGTCTCGTGTATCCCAGGCTACCCTCAACACTAAGTAGTTTAGAATGACCTTAAAGTTCTGATCTTCTGTCTGCACTTCCCAAGTGCTGCAACCCCTGCTTGCCTGGTTTATGCAATGCTGGAGATAGAGTCCTGGCCTTTATGCCTGCCAGGAAAGCACTCTACCCATTAAGCTTCACCCTCAGCACAGCTTAATGAAACTATGTAGTCCAGGATGGCCTTGGACTCCCTGTGTAGCTCTAGGCTAGCCCCAAACTTGTAGCAATCCTCTCATCTCAGTCTTTTAAGTACTGGGATTTCAGACCTATGTTATACCCAATTTCAAATGATCATGTATTGTGCACTTGCTATGTGCTGGGCACCAAGATGTAGGTGTCACAGATAGACCAAGAGCAAAGACTTGTCCCACTATGGAATGGCAAGGACTGGATGAAGAATGTCCTAATGTGCAGGAAAGGCCATTGCATCTGCCTCCAGAAATATCTTAGAAGCAGATGGGGACAGGCAGCACACACACACACACACACACACACACACACGGGGTGGGGGGTAATACTAAATACTTGTCAGTGGGACAGGTGTCAGGCCTTAGAGGGCCCATTAGGCAGAGTCCCATCAGCCCCCACTGAAAGACACAGATCAGACCTGAGTCACAAGGTTTCCACCTGAGTCCGCTCAGTTCTGTGGATCCGAAGTGCTCATTCTGTCCAGCTCAGCCCAGGTACTGGAGCAGATGTGCGGTAGGCAAACTACTTGGTGTTTGTAGGGACCGGTAGATCCTAAAATGGCTCAACATGGTGGGGGCATAAAGACAACCTAGAAAGTTCTAAGCTGAGATGTAGAGGACGAGGAAATATGAACCAGAAAAGACCTGGAGGTTTCTGCCTCCTCCTAGGTAGAGAATGTTCATCTTAGTCAGAAACTGAGGGAAGAAAGGCAGGAGAAGGAGAGGGACAGACCTGATGGGTCATGGTAACCATGGGAGGGTTGCAGGACTTTCTCCTGGAAGTGCTAGGGGCCACAGAAGAGTTTAAGGAAGGGAAGAAACTTGAGACAGACACTATGGACCTCATGTGCCAAGGCCAACGGGATGTGTCTAGTGTGGGAGCCAATCTCCTCGGAGAAAAGTGACAATGATCCTGACGATCAAAAACCTCTTCTACCCTCAGAGAAAGAGGTGACTCCGTCTCGGATGGAGAGACTGTCAAAGTCACGAGAGAGTTGGTGACGTCCAACCTCATTCCTGGTGACCTTGAGGTGAAAAGGTCCATGTGTCCTGCTGCCTTCTGGGTCAGCTGAAGGTCTGAGACTGGGCCAGGCTCAGGTCCAGAGAAGGGCCAGTGTCCTCAGGTCACCCCTGAGGTGCCCCTGGCTGTTTGTACCCTTCCCATTTCCCCCTAAACAATGGGTCTGAGATGCCTGATGACTATCAGTTCCTTCAGCCTCTGGAACCATAGTCAGAGACAATGGGCACGCCATGACCGCTGTCCACAGATTGGATGGATGACGCTCACTGGCAGCGGGGAATCCCAGTGTCTGGGAAGAACAGACTGGGTAGATCTGCTTGCTGGACAGGGCCTGGGTCGGGGCCTGTAGACCTCTCCAGTGCTGCTTGGCCATCTTCAGGACTGACCCCTGCAGATGCGGTCACTAAAGGGGGAAGAGGGTTGGAAGGGAGCCTAGGCAAGGGCCCTGTGGAGAAGACAAAGTTGTATCAGGCTACAGCTTTTCTGTGTCAGTAAGAGTGAGGCCAGCGTGCACATGAAGAGACTGGTGTAACGGCACCATCTAAGCTCTGTGCCCACCATGCAGAGAAAGATCACAGCTAGGTGACAGACCGGGAGTCCACACCTTCTTTGAAGAGCCTGTTTTCTCTCGGGGATCAACTTGCGCGTGTGTAAAATGGGCTCCTGCGTCGTTAGTCTGTTTTGCAGTGCTATAACAAGGCAACTGAGGCATATAAAGAAAATAAGTTCATTTTGGCTCAAGGTTATGGAGACCCAAGGTTAAGGGGTGAATGTGGTATCGGCTTTCTTGCTGACAGTGGAGAGGAGTGTGTGGAGAGATGTCAGAGTGCCTTCCCACTCCCCGCCCCCACCTTTCCTTAAAGCCACAAGGATTTAAGCCTGAGCACACCCAGTCTAATCACCTTCCCAAGTCTCCATTCCCCAACAGCAGAGCCACATTAAATGCCCATTCCCTAAATGCTACACAGTGGAAATTAAATATCAGCGCAGGAAGCCTAGGCGGACACACTGAAACCAAAGTCAAGGATAGGGAAAGGGCCCTGACGACCAGGCAGAAGAGGGCTTCTTTTCCTGCTTTTTCACTGGCTCTGGATGCTTGGGCTGGATAAGGCGAGGGAAGCCAAAAATAGGATAACTGTGTCCTACCTATACTCTGTTGGCCCCCAAACACACTGAACTCTGCCCCAGATGTTTATCTGGATATTTTTGTTTCTTTGGTGGGGGCGGTATTTGCAATATTTGGTTTCTGAGGCAGGGTTTTCAGTGTAACAGAGTCCTGGCTGTCCTAGACTCCCTTTGTAGGACATGTTGGCATCTTAGTCACAGAGATCCCCCTGCCTCTGCCTCCTGAGTGCTGGAATAAAAGGTATGCTACACTATACCCAGCCTGTTTGGTTTTCAGACAGGGTCTCCTGTAGCACAGGCTGGCCTCAGACTCACAATGTAACTGATGCTGGCCTTGAACTCCCAATCCTCCATCCTGCCTGTGAATCGATCCTGAAATTTACATATGTGCAGCAATGCTCAGTTCTGATTTTTTTTTTTTAACTCTCAAGCCCAAAGAGAAGTTGGGAAATGAGCACCAGTGTGTCATTTGCCTCAATTTCCCTCTCTTCTAAAAGAAAGCCCAGTGTGGCACATAAATGATAACACTGGCGTGTGGAGATTGAGGCAGGAAAACCACAGGTTTTAGGCCACCCTTGGCTACATAAGCAAAACCAATTAAAAAAAAAGTAGGCCAAGTGGCTGCCCATGCCTTTGATCCCAGCATTCAGAGGGTGAAAGACAGGCTGATATCTGTGAGTTCAAGGCCACCCTGGTCTATGTGGCCAGCCAAAGCTACAAAATGAGATCCCATCTCAAAAACAAACAAACAAAAAACAATGGGATTAAAAATAAACTAGCGCAGTTTAAAAGACACGGAGCTGGCACCCAACCTCTGTACTGTTCGGCTTACACACGTGGAAGCTGAGGATCCATGACAGGTAATAGTCGTCCAGGAGGCAGTGAGAACATGGCAGTGTGGACCCGAGGCCTTGGTGGCAGGTCATCAAGCCAGAGTTCACAGCCAAGTAGGAGTGTTAAGGACACTGAGGAAGATGGGGTGGGGGCTGCAACACCCCAGCCTTCAACTTTCCACTGTACTCTTGGCGATGCCCCGCCCTTCCTATTGCCCCGCCCCTCCTAGCTTCCAAGCAAATGGCTCTGGACAAAACTAATTGCCCACAGTTTGCCTGCAAAACAGAATATGCCAACTGTCCTCATGATGGGGTGGATGTTACGGGAGGCAGGCCGCGGGGAGCAACTCGAGCTAGCAATATGCTGAGGGCTGGTCCCCTCTGGTCCCACTAGCTTGGTCTCCTAAGGTTTTCAGAATTTCAAGGACCCTTTCGCTTCCCCAAGTTCATTCTTTAATCCAAGCATCTATCACAACTCCACTCTCTATAGGGAGCCTTCACCTGTGCTGGTGGAAGAACAGGACAACTGCCACGTTCAGTGCAGCCGCTAAAGTTTCCTCCCAGACACAAGAGGACAGGTCTCAGGGAGGAGTCAGAGAGTCCCGCCCCTATCCTTCGGTAGACTGGCTAGGCTGCCTAGCAGAGAGCCCGCTCCAGAAACTGAGCTGTGGACTTGTGGACCAGTGGAGGACAGCACCAGAAAAGCTGGTGAGAACCAGGGACTGAAAAGAGGAGAGGGTCCAGCAGTGAAGGGAGGCTCCCATCCTAGGCCTCATCTGCCTAGTAGAGAGAAGACCTGCGATGGCAACCAAATTTATTTGAGCAAGGGAGGTGGGCCCAAGGGGGTTTGAGGGTACAGGCAGGAACAAGGAACACAGCACCCGCTGAACACTACTGTGATGCTACGATGATAATTGGACCTCAGCTCCCAGCTGAGATGAGACAGCTAAAGACAGGTTTTACTTTAAAAGTGGCAAAATTACAAGAAATTGGTGATTTTCAGAGTGAACCCAGGACTTACTCTTATATAAAGAAAGGGCATGTATCATTATTGTGAGGGGCCAGGCTCCCAAGTGGCCTGAGGCCAGGATAGTGTGTTGTCTAAATCATTTGTGGATGCCAGGGCTGGGACAGAGACCCAGGAGGCAGATCCCTGTAGCTTGCCAGGAGCGGCCTCCAAATCACCCATGACTACATGTATCCCCAGTTTGTACATCTGGGCAATGATAGGCTTACCACTAATGTTAGTGGGTGGGGGGCTGAGAATCTATCCTGAAGAAGGGAAGGCTGATCTAGGTAGAGGGGACAGTGTGAGCAAAAGTTTTAAAGAAATGGGGTGGGGTATGGAAATGGATGGTGCTTAAATGGGCGCATGTGGCAGTCCACAACTGTAGTGGACCAAAGCCCAGCATAGCAACATGGCTGACCCTGACTCAAACAAATACCTAAGAAAACAAACACAGGTGGTCGCATGGGGGAATGTAGGACAGACAAAGCAGAGCCTTGACCCCCAAGCTGAGAGCTCCCAGAAGACCACATGGTCCTGAGCTCCTGGGCTGTGTCCACCTCTCCCTGGAGAGTGGATTTCTGTAGCCCTTGAAACTCACCAGGGTTACTGGTTCCCAGACTGCAGTCCTGAAGACGCCCCTGGAGACCATCCTTTTGTACAAGCAAACGCCATCCCTTTTCCTGAGCTCCAGCCCCAGGGCTTTGGCTCCCAGCTGGTGAGGTCTGGAAACCAAAGAAAGGACTCTGTAGAACTCCAAAGAGGTAACGAGGCAGGTGGCCGAGTTGCTTCCCCCGTCCTTCTGAAATGGAGTCTCATGTACCCAGGCTGACTTTGAATGGCTGTGAGGTTGAGGTTGTCCCTCCCACCTTCACCGCCCAGATGCTGAGACCGCACGTGTGTGCCGCCATGCTCCCCTCACTCACCTCTGTTTCACTGTTTGTTTTTTCCTCGGTTGATGTTGACCAGGTGTGTGATTGGCCCCACTGACCCTCACCTGCCGTGGCTGCATCCAGAATGACCCCTCTGCGCTACTGCCTCCTCCATCTTCTGGTACCTGAATTGCTGGAGGGAGGAGTTCGGGGGGAGGTCAAGGGAACCCCAAGTTGCCCACTTACCAGGTGGCTACCACACTTCAAAGAATGTTAAAGTGAAGCCCTTGCATAAATACAGACCAAAAGCAGCTGCTGGGTGCTGTGCTCCTGATGTTCACCCATGGAGGGGCACTGGACCAACAGCCATCACATGGGCTGCAGAGCCTGTGGGCTTCACACCACCTACTAGGTATTCAGTGGGGACAAGTGCCTATCCAAAGCCACATCCATACTCTCTCTCAGATCAGAAGTCTCCCTGGGACCTTCTCTAACTCCCCAAGCAAATCGAAGACCCCTTGGCTGCAGGTTGGTGTGAAGGGTCCTTTCAGGAAGGGCTTCTATAGATACAGCCCAGCTGTATCGAGTGGTTGGCGTATCGGTCTAAATTATGCAGAAAAGGGGAGGAGGTGGTGTTTCCTTCAAACCCCTGTGGGGGGCTCCGTAGCTTTCCTGTTGTATAGAAAGACTCCAGGGGGCAAGTCACAGGCCTTGCCTGGCCCAACACACTCAGGACCCCATGTCCTTGGTCCTTGTCCAAAAGGGTGAGATGCCCATAGAATTCCCTCCTACACGTATTCTCCTATGACCTCCAGCCCCAATTGCCCCAGGTGAGGTGCTGCAGACTGCGGAAGAGTTGTGTGAATTCACAGGACAGCGGCTGAACTGGTGGCAAGCCCAAGAGTCCTGTGACCAGAGGTTTGGTCACCTGGCACTGGGGCCCTCAGATAGGACTCTCACTTCACATCTGCCTAAGTCGGTCTGGGTAGGACAAAGAGAGGACTCGCTACAATGTCAGCCCCAGAGGCGTGAGTATGGACTCAGAATCTGATGTAAACGGGAGTGGAAGGGTGGGGAGGTGGGGGGTGAGGAGGGAGTGGGAGGTGAGGAGGGTTCGGTGGGTGAGGAGGGCGTGGGGGGTGAGGGGTGAGGTGTCTGGACCTCCAGAGATGGGGTCTCACTAAGACAAGAGTGGAGATTGAGCTGGAGTTAACAGTGTATGCCCATTCTGGAAGTGTGGGTTAACCCTGAGCAGGGGGCCTGGAACCCCATTTTTTTCTTCTCCAGACTAGAGGAACCCCGGAATCCATGACAGGCTCCGCAGCTGTGCCAGTGAGAGGCAGGCCCTGCGGCAGCTGGGGAAACTGAGGCTCTGCTGTATGTCCCCACAGGTGATCACACCACAGCTGCTCTGGTCTTCCAGGAGAGGACTGCTGGCAGGGCCGCGCGGTTGCTGGAGGTTCTGCCTGCACATGGCGCTCACGGCTTGCGCGCATGTTCAGTGGGACAAGGCAGCAACGGAGGTGGCCACTCTCTTCTCCCTGGCCACACCTGCTGTTGCCAACGCTCTGCAGCTGCGCGCCTTCGCGGAGCCCAGAGGCTCCGTGCACGCAATGCTAGTGGTGTGAGGCCACCATGCGCCCTTCAACGCTGTCTTCCGCTCTGACAGCCGCTGGCACCACGTGTGCGCCACGTGGGAGCAGTCCAGCGGGCGCTGGGCGCTGTTCACCAATAGGAGGCGATGCGCTGGGGCTCAAGGACTCAGTGTGGGCCAGCCCGTGTGCTTGTGCTGGGTCAGGATCAGGACTCCCTGGGTGGCGGGTTCTCAGCCCTTAACCCTCACCGACTTCCACCTGTGGGACCCGGTACTGAGCCTCGAGCAAGTGCGCAGAGCTCGTGCCTGAGCGCCACCCCCGGGGGCCTGCTCTTTCAGTGGGACCCAGAGTCCCTGAACGTCATGCCCACGCTGTTGCCCACTGTGCTTCTGAGCCTTCTTTGTCCTGGTAGGACTGCCCAGATGCTATGTCCTTCCCCTGGCTGGCCCATTGAATCTGGCCCCGCCCCTGTCTAGCACTCTCCAGATCAGCCTTTGCCAATTTGATCTCGACCAATTCTGGCCACTCCCTCTTCAGGCTAACAGTTCCTGCCCAGAAGCTTACTTAGTGTGGGCTTGCTCAGTGCTAGCTTCAGGGCCTCATCCCTGAGCTCCACATGCCCCATGGTGTGGTGATCTTGCATGCTGTGTGCATGTGCCTTTTGGGCCTGCTTGGGTAAATAGCCAAGTTGTGCTCTTGACACTTTGCTACTCTGGCCAGTACCCTCAGAGCAGTGCCCCACGTGGAACCCAGGACCTGGCACCAAAGGCTCTGAATTCTGCTTGTACCCACAGCCCTTTCTCTGCTGCTATCCAAAAGGTGCGCCTAGCTGTGCCAAAGCTCTGCTGAATAGTAGAGTAGTTAGGGCATTTATAATCTTCAGGTTTGAGGACTCCATAGGTCTAGACAACAAGGCAGTCTGTCCAGACAGGCTTGGGGACAAATCTCAGCTGTGTGACTTTGAAAAAGTGATTTTGCCATGCATGTTATGCCTCAGTTTCCCCATCTACTACATTGTTTACTATTTCAGATACTGCTACAGATAATGCTTTTCTCCCCAGAACAGTACTTTGAGGGTGGTCATGGAGCAGGCTGGCCCCTCCTTTGCCCAGGGTCCAACCTGGCCTCCACCTTTTGCAGAGACCTATCAGCAGCTTCAGGATTTCCAGACATGGCCGGATCAGAACATTATCAGCAGAGTCAATGCTTTGGCCAATGCCACAGTGGTGAGCCCATCCCTGGAGCCTGGAAAGTGTTTGGAACTGTGCCTTATTTTCCTTACCTGTAAAGAGACTCCTATCTAAAACATCTACAGGACCATCATTTGTTCCTGCTTTTGTTTTAGAACCCCTGACAGCTGGGAGCTTTTGACAAATATGATCCACTAAGAAGACCCTGGCAGTGCCTAACTGTGTTATCTGGAGAGTTCCCTCCTGTCAGTTATCCCTTTACCCACAGCTTGTCCCAAGCCCCCTGTCTGAAGCCCCCAGGATCCTGTCCTTGGACAAAGCTTCCAGCTTCCTGTGTCTCCTGGAGAGAGTCATGGCAGAGAAGCCAGGTCCCCTGGGGCCTGTTACCCTGCTGGCCATGCTGCACTTCCTGAGGAGGGTGACTGCTCTCAGAGCTGAGCAGCCAGAGCTGCTGACCCAGCCCTGGGAGGAGCTTGGCAGAGGATTTGTGTCTGTGGCCAGCCTGACCCTGGAGGAGCAATCAGCCAGTGCGAGGCTGGCTATCAATGAGGTGAGGCAGGCAGGGCTGGATGGGATATGGTCTTGCAGCCCCCTTATTGTGTAACTGTGGTTGAGTCCACACCTATTTCTGAGGGCTGCATCTCTCCATCCCATCGGAGAGGCTCCTTTTGTCACTGTGAGTGGAAAGTCCACTTGAGCGCAGCACATAGTAAGAATGGTATTAAGAGCCACTGGTGATAAGGGCCCTCCCCGCAGCCAAGAATCTGCCAACTGCCTTAAGTGGGGCTTCCTCTATGTGGAGTGGTCCACCCATCATGTCCGCCTAAATACACGGGCAGGTGCTCTGGAGGACGGGAAGTTGCCCTGGAGGGAGAGGCTATTAGAAAATTCATCCTTGCAAGTTACTAGTGAACAGGATTAGGAACAGACCGGGTAGAAAAGTGAACAGGAATGGAACAACGGATGAGGCTGGTGGTATGGTACTCACCTGGACAGGTAGGGAGTTCCCCTCCCACATGTGTGAAGTCCGCCTGTAACTACATACAGATCTGGGGCACTGTAGCAGATGAGGAAATCCAGGGCTGTGGACCTGTTTTCTTACCTAGAAAGCGGGATTCTCACACTTGCTTTGCTGAGGCAACAGCAAAGTAAACAGGGCGATATTCACAGCAGAAAGTGGGTAATCGCCCAGTGAATTTGGGTTTTGTTTTGCTTCTTTGTTTGTTTGAATGTGAAACCTCAGCACGTATATTATGAGTTTGACTCTGAATCAGTGCGAAGAGGGAGGTGGCCCAGCCAGAGTGAACTCCAGTTGACAAACAACAGACCAGCAGCTACGAGGCATGCTAGGGAACCTGCTGCTTGACCTGATAGAGTTGGAGAGGTCAGAGGAGGCTGAGGCAGACAGGGAGCTCAGGCCTTGATCTTGAGGCCATTGACGGTTTGGATCCAGAACCCCAAGTGTCTGTGGCCCCCGGGTCAGGGCCCATGGCATCTGAGCCTGGAGTGGGAGCAGGAGCAGAACTACAGCTTCCTCCCAGGTGGTTGGTGGGCCTATGGCCCTGGTGTTGAGTGTGCAGCGCCTGACATCCCTGCTGAGCTCCATGCTGACCTCTGCACAACCCCAAATCGGCATCAAGCATCATCTTGCTGGTGAGCAACCATCCATTTCCACAGCTGATTTCAGTCATCCTTCCTCAGTGTGGTCCCCTAGAGGTCGCTGTCTGTACTTCCCTGCCCTTCAACATTTCCTCCCTTTACCCAGGCTGTATCTTCTGCCCATGATGCTCTTTCTCCCTTGATCTCCTAGCAAATTCCTCCCCTTGGAGCCCTGCTTGAGTACCAACTCCCCCCAACACGCAGGCACGCACTCATTCAGGAACACTTGCGAGTTCTCTCTCGATAGGTTGACCTTCCCTTCTCAGTTACTCTAACATCTATCTTGAATATGTCCCTGCGTATAGCACTGTCTCTCCTCTTCCTGATGCCCCTGGGGTTCCAGGGCTATTCGAACAGTATCTGCCCAGAGCTGGACCCAAGTTCACATTCATTAAGTGCTTGTAGATCTGTTTGGGGACTCTCACAGTGATCTTTAGCCACAGGTCCCTCCTACCCCCATAATAACACCCTTCACTCAGGAATCCAGAGAGTCATTTTACCTTGGGCTAGTGGCTCAACCTCTCTGGGCTTGAATGGTGGGCCCCAAGTCCTATAGGAGGGAGAGGACAAGTCAGCCTTGCAACCTGACACCCCAAGAGAAAGCCCTCCCTCCTGAGATCCTGCAACTGCTCTATCTGACCCCAGGCCTGGAGGTGCGAAGCCTGCACCTGAGGGAGGTCAGTGCTGGAGGGCATTCATTCCTGGTGAACATCCAGATGGACCAGGCCACATCCGCATCCCTGCAGGTGAAATGAGGTGGCTCCTCGGGAAAGGTGAGTAAGGAGAGTTGGCCAGAGCCATGGTGTGTTTCAGGATCGATGTCTGCTGTGCACCTTAGACAGGGGCTACCATCACATGCAGAGCCTCTGTTTCTTTATGTGTGAGATGGGCTATCAGCTCTTGACTGGTAGATGGCTATCACCGTAGCTCTCACCACATTCCAGCATCTACTTAGTCTCCTCCAGTGAGTCCACATGATTTCCTCAGAGGTGACTAGGTGAAAAGCCCCAGCCCTGTCCACTCAGGGGTTGGGAATCAGTGTACAGGACAGACGAAGGGACTTGGAACTACAGGTTGGGATGTGTGAGCCGTGGCTGGTTGGAATTCTGCATTCGTCACTTTTCGGTTATGTGATCTTAGAAAAGTCCCTGTGAAATGGAAAGACCAATGCCTTCAGATGCAGCTAGTGTCTCCCACCCTCCCAGGCCTTGCTGAAGTCATGGTCATCCACACCTGGTTCACCTCAAGAATCTTTCAGCGTACCCTGGCGGGGGCACCTGGCCTAGAGTTCCAGGCCGATAATGGCTCAAAGGAGATGAGTGCAGAGGTGAGCAAACCCCTCCCAGTGGATTGCAGAGACCTGTGTCTCCCTCACACCCCAGGAAGCTAGGCCTCTATCTCTTCCCAGATCCCCGTCATGGTGGGCAGATCAATGTTTATCAATGTCCTGGGTCTGCAGAACAGAATCTGGTAGAGCCCTACTCCCTTCTCCTCTGGAGTCTGGTTTTAGAGATGAGACTCTGAGAGGAAACAGGGCTTTCTAACAAGTCCCTGAGCCTGGACCTCAAAGCTCCGAGTCATGGTATAGTGGTTTCCCCTTGGCAGAAATGACCCAGGGCATGCATATCCCGTCCTTTCATTCCCCGTATCCACAACCACTCCTAAAAACTCCATTTGTTCCCACAGGTCTCTAAGCACCCACGTGGGGTCAGCTCTACTCTCCTCAGAGGTGTGGGACAGACACTGCTGGGGAGCTGGACACAGCTGTGACCTCTCACCTGCAGCACCAGACCCAAGCACTGGGTGGTGCAGCACTTGTCTGACTAACCCCTGTCCCTGCCCCAATGCCCCATGCTTGCCAATATTAGTTTACTGGAAATATACTAAAGAGCATATTTGGGCTGGAGTGCTGGCTCAGTAGTTAAAAACTGGTCTTCCTGAAGACCAAGATTCCGTCCCCAGCATCTACATGGCAGCTGTTTGGAACTCCAGTCCCAGGGGCTACAACGTCCTCTTTTGACCTCTGAGGGCACTGCACATATGTGATGCACAGACATACACACACACACACACACACACACACACACACGTCCAGTCATATTCATCTCCAATGATCTCCTCCATTCTCAAGGGACCAGAGGGGGGTAATGTGCACTTTTCACAGTAGCTCCATACTCCATAAATAATTTAAGCAAATTTGAGCCCTCCAATGCCCGTGATGCTCAGAAAGACTATGTGATTGGCCCTATCTTTAAGTGGCTAGATCAAGGATATATATATATATATATATATATATATATATATATATATATATATATGGATATATGATACATACACACACAGGCACATACAATCACACTGGCCCACTGTATGTAGGAGTATGCGTGCAGGTTGCTATTCAAGAAGTCTTCTCCAAGTTGGACTTGAGGGAATGGAAGCTAGCCTGGGATAGAGATGCGCCTCAGGGCCAGTGCATTTGCCTAGCCATGAGTCCCTGGGTTCTGTCCCCAGGATTTAAAATAAGAACATGCAACCTCAGCAACAGAGGTAGGGCAATACTCAGAAAGCCCTGGAGAGCTGCACACTCGAGGGATGGACTGGTCACTGTGATTCTCTATAAACTGGTTTTATACCATGGGATTTGGTTTCATGGTATGCAATGTCCAAAGTCCTAGGTTTTTTTTTTTTTTTTAAATCCTTGGGACATTTTAAAAAAGCTAAAGGGATCTGTTGCTCACAGGGAGTCATTGTGGATGGACATGTGCACCCGGTATGGCTTCTGTATCAGTTAGTCTGCACAGTCAGCTTGGGTGCAGTGTACCCTCAATGCTCCTCATCCTTGAGTGGGTGGTTCTAGAACCACCAGATACCTGAGCCCAGAGATAGATGTTCAAAGCCCCTGTTCAGAATGACTTGTAAGTTACACTTTTCTAGATGCTCCCAGTTCCCTTTAGCTCACTCATGGTATCCAAGACAATGCCAGTGAACAGCTATACACTAAGGTCTGGCGTAGGGAATCATGACCAGAAGAAGTCTCTATATGTTTAGGACCAAGGCAATATTTTTTGTTTTAATATTTTCTTTCTGTTTAAAAAATATTTTTGATCTGTGGGTTGTTGGGTACATGGAGGCAGAACCCAAGAATACAGAGGAAAGAGTGAGTAAATAGGCAGTTTAGTGTGCTACATAAAATGTTTTCAGTTAAGATTTTAGTTATCATTTAAATAATAGACTTTATTATTACATTTTCATGCCTGTGTATCACTGTCTGTATATCCCTATTCTCCACCCATCTATTACCCTCATTACTGTCTCCCTCCTGTGTCCTCCTTTCTCCTGCATATATGGGGATGTGTGTGTGTGTGTGTGTGTGTGTGTGTGTGTGTGTGTGTGTGTGTGTGTTCTGTGTGTATATGTGGTGCGTTCCAGAAGAGGGCATCGGATCCCATTACAGATGGCTGTGAGTCACCATGTGGTTGCTGGGATTTGAACTCAGGACCTCTGGAAGAGCACTCAGTGCTCTTAACCACAGAGCCATCTCTCCAGGCCCCGTTGTTTGTTTTCTTGATGATGCAGTGGGTGAGAGGAATCTCGAAGCTGTTTTGATTCGCAGTTCCCTGGTGACTAAGGATGTTGAACATTTTATCATATATTTATCAGCCATTTGCTGATAAATCAGCCCTTTGAGACCTGTTTGTTCATTCATTGGCCCATTTATACATTGAATCATTTGTTTGGAGGAGGGTGATGTTTAATTTTTAGAGGTCTTTATAAATTCTAAATATTAATTTCTGGTCATATGTATAAGTACATATTTTCCCATTCTGAAGCCTATCTCTTCACTTGACTGTCTCCTCCTTTTGTGCAGAAGCTTTTTAACTCCACACAATCCTATTTGTTAATTCTTATTTTATTTTAATTGAGATGAGGTCTCACTGTATAGTCCTGGCTGACCTCGAACTTGCTATGTAAACAAGGCAGGCATCAAATTTATAGAGTTCCAACTACCTCTGCCTCTAGAGAGCTGGGATTAAAGGCATGCACCACCATATCCAGCCCCCATTCAAAGCTTCATGTGTTATACAAGGTTTATACTTTATATTTATTCATGTACATGTGCACATGCATGTACATACATGCACATGAGCCATAGTGTGTGTGTGTCCGTGTCTGTGTGTGTCAGAAAACAACTTGCAGGATTAGTTCTCTCCTACAATGTGTGCCCCAGAGAGTGAACTCAGGTCACCAGTAGCAAGTACCTTCACCAGCTGAACAAAGTGAGAATTAGGGGATCTAGTTTCATTTTTCTACAAATGGATATCAAGATTTCTCAGCACTGCCTGTAGAAAAGACCGTCTTCTCTACAATTCATGTTTGTGGTAGTTTTGTTGAGAATCACACTCACACACACACACACACACACACACACACACACACACACTCATAAGCACACCTGCCCCACGTCCCCATACACACTCATACACCTCCTCTTTCCTCGTGGCCTACCCCTAGGTTTTTCCACAGAAGATTCTAGCGCCTGTCTGTGCTTTTTGGGACTTCAGTGTCAGGTAAGTTTCCACATTTATTTATTTGTGTCTTTGCGTGTGTATGGGAGTCAGGGGACAACTCACAAGAGTCACTTCTTTCTATCATGGGGGTCCCGGGGATTAAACTCAGACCGTGAGGTTTGCCCGGCAGCAAGGGCCTTTGCCTGTTAAACCATCTTACCCAACTCTAAATTGGACAATTAAAAAAATTATGTCCCCTCTGGTTGCAGAGGAACTAGGGCTTGGAGGTGTTTGGGGTCCCCCAAAAAACTGTTTTTCAGGGTAACTCCAGACCCCATATGGCTCCAGGAGAAGCTGGGGCAAGGAGGATGTGTTACCCCCAAGATATTGAGCTTCATCCTAGGATGCTTATGAAGGAGGCAGCACGGACACTGGGAGGTGTCCAATGGCTGCTAAGAGGGCTTCCTGGGAGGCTGTGACCCTGAGCATTGTCAGAGTCTCCTCCTGGGTCGTCGGCAGAAGGAATGACATCACCCACAAATGTTTAGCAATCAGTACAGGCAAAAGAAATGGAGGCCATCACTTCTGGCCTCCTCCGGTCTTACCATCACTGAGAAAATTAAGCACATTTGTCGGATGGGAAACTGGGTTAGTTACTGGCCAAGGAAATATCAGCAAAGCAGCCCTCAGCTTCAGGTTTCAGGAAGAGGGACCTCTGTCTGCCTTGTCTTCCCCTGTGTCCACCACATCTCAAGAGCCCTTCTGCTCCCTCCTAACCCCAAGCTCAGATGCAGGGGGTTCCTGGGCCACCACGGGCTGCTTGGTGCTCGCTCTTCACCCAGACTTGACCACCTGCCCTGCAACCACAGCACCAGCCTCGCCATCCTGTGGCGGGTGTATGAAGGGAGACACAGGGCAGCCGCGTCTGCAGAGGGAGGTTCTGCATGAGGCCAATTCATCCTGACGTCTTGCACTGGATGCCTGGAGGGTGGGTCAGGGACCATGGCCCAACTGGACGCGGGTCTTGGAGAGGACCCAGGTGGGGAAATGGTGAGGTGTCAGGCAGGACTGTGTGGAGCTATTAGGTCTAGGACTGGGTGGGCTTCAGGAGGGTGTCCTGATGGCTGTGAAGAACCTGTAGATAAATCATGAACCCAAGTGGGTTTGAGATGAAGAGAAGACTCCATGAGACTAAGAGCAGGGCTCCATGGAGATAGAAAGGAACCCGGTAGTCATTTGTTAAAAGGTCAAGTTAGACAGAGCTGCTGCCTTAGAAAGACTCTGGGTCTGGAAGAGTCCCCAGGAAAGCTTACACATTTATTTCCTGTAAATGTCACATATAACCCATCGGCGGCTTCATCGTCAGTAGCAGCCTGTGCTCCTTCTGAGTGCTGCCTACCTCACAGGACCATCCCCCTGGACTTGTCAGTCAACTCCAATTCAGGACTCTGCTGAGTCAGTGGAAGCTTGGCAAGAAAGGCAGCTTCTAGGGAGATCCAGCAAGAGAGAGATACATTCGTTTACTAAGCACCTATTGTGTGCAGGCCTAATCCCTGGTGGTTGGTACTACTGCCATCCTTGATTCCCTAGGGAGACTTGAAGCCAGCAGGCAGGGCGAGTCTTGTGCAAATCAGGATGAGGATGGGCTCCTCACTGTCCTTCCCTGCAGGGAGGTCCTGGAGAGGAGTCGCTGCTGAGGACTCTGTCATTCGTGGGCTGTGGCGTGTCCCTTTGTGCCCTTGCTACCACCTTCTTGCTCTTCGTGGTGGCTGGGTGAGGAAGTGTCCCACACTAGGGATTGTTTCCTCTTAGATTCTACAGCCATCCCCACAAGACTTTGGTCTGGGGCATCCCTTACAGTGAACTAGGCCCCTTGCTACCTACAGGAGCCCAGCCATCCAGAACCCCCTACACCCCAAGGCCTGACTGAGAGTGTGTGGGGCTGGTGGGGCTGCCATCATCAGCCAACCCTTCTGCCTATACAGGACTCCCACTTCCAAGCGGACCACGATCCACAAGAATCTTATTCTCTCCCTGGCCTCTGCTGAGGGCTTCCTCATGACCAGCGGGTGGGCGAAGACCAACAAGGTAGGCAACCAGCAGGTGACTTGTGAGCTCTGGGACCAGGAAAGCCTGAAAATCCTTTTGAGGTCTCCTCCCCTGTTACCTGCTGATGGCTTCCTTGCCCTGGTGGAGAGTGAATCCCAGAGAAAGATCCAAACGGTACAAATGACGGAGCCCTTCTCCCTGACTCTTCTTTGGATGAGCATGTCAAACCTTACCTTAGGATTGGGGTAAGTTGTGCCCAGAGCTGAGCTTGATAATGACCTCCATCCTCCCCCAGGTGACCTGTGTGGCTGTCACAGCAGCCATGTATCTTCTCTTTCTGGTTGCCTTCTCCTGGAGCAAGGTGGTAGCTGTGAGCATGCACCCAGGCCCCAGGATGAGGCTGTACTGTGCTGCATGCTGGGGTGAGGACCCCTGATCCCCACTATTGTTCTTTCCATTGCTGCCCAATACTGCCCCATACCAGTACCACCCAGACCCACCCTTGGGCCCATTAGCACCATTCAGCATCCAACAGTCCCTAATACCCAGTACCCAGTACCCAGTACCATTGAACACCCAGCACTCAATACTGCCCTATACCTGTTTCACTCGGTACCACCTGATTCTTGTCTCTCATGTGGGCTCAGTTTTTCCAGTTGCATCAGACGCTAGCTGTACCCAGTCTGTTTTTAAGTCCCCTCCACTCAGTGGCCTCAGTCTCCACCTCTTAGCTTGGCCCAGGGGACAGTTGTGGGCTGAACTTTGGACAGCAATGCGTGTTGACATGGCCTGAGTCTATTTCTTCCTTCCCTAGGCATTCCTGTGGTCATCGTGGCCATCACTCTAGCATTGCACCCTCATGACTACGTGACTTCTGGACACTGCTGGCTCAGTGTTCACACTGATGCCATCTGGGCCTTTGTGGGGCCCGTCCTGTTGGTGCTGACTGTGAGCTGGGGGCTGTGGGCGCCACAAGGGAGGGGCATGTCAGGAAGAGGTGATTCCTCTTGCTCACTGGCACCCAACCTCCAGGCCAATACCTACATCCTGGTCCGTGTGGTTACGGTCATTGTATCCAGCACCCGCCGCCATGCACGAATGCTGAGCCTTCAGCCTGACCTACAGCAGAAGATCAGGTTTTAGATGTGGTGAGGCTCAGCTAGGGGGTAGGATGAGATGGGGGAGGTGTGCAGGGCCAGCTGGCACCTCCCATGAGCCTGGTTTAGTGTGAGCATGTGAGTCTGTGTTGGCCAAGTGTGAGCCTGTATGGCCTTACCTACATGGTTGGGCTTGTCGTGTTGTATGAGACACTATGGATACCACCCACTGTCCTGGGGCCTCGCTGTCTGCAGAAGGTAGTGAGAGTCTGCTTGAGACAAGACAGGAGGAATCCTAGAGTCAGGCCATCCCCAGTTCAGGATCAGAGTAAGGATTCAGGCCTCCAGCTCTACCAAGGACCCTTCCCACTCCCCAGCACCATGACCACTGGAGCACAATGGGGTGCCCTTCTTCCTACAGCCCAGCCTCCTCTGTAGCCTTCCTCACTTGACCAGTCCCTGCTGCAGCAGAACAACTCAAACCAGCAAGTGCTCGAGAAGACAGGGAGGCCAGGCCGCCACAGAGGGCTGCAGACGCTTCATGACTCACGTTCTCATTCCCTGCCCAGTTCTGGGCAGCTGCCTCCCTTTTGCAAGACTTGGGAATAAATGAAATCTTATCTCCCCGTACTGCCACCCCTACTAAGAAGAAAGCAAGGTCCACCCAAAGAAGCCTTCTCCCAATCTACAGTTGCAGGCCCCCCCTCCATGTACTTCCTGGGTACTGCATCACCCATCAGAAACTAGGGGGTCACACTGGCCCCTCGTCTTCTGCCTCCTTTCCCCACAGTGAAAGGGCCATGGTGAACCCGTGCTGGCCCTGCTACCTGTCCTGGGCCTGACCTGGCTGTTGGGCCTCCTGGTACACATTAGCCCAACCTAGGCCTACGCTGCTGTTCTTCTCAATTCCTTCCAGGTATTTCTAGGCCCTGACCACATGGGATGGGGGCTCTGGAACATTGGAACTCAGAGAGGGCTTGTGGTTTGCCAAGACTAAGAGCCTACATCAAGAGGGCATTCAACAGCAACGTGTGGCATTCTTCAGAAAGAGGGGATAAAGGAGACATGGCAAATGGTGGCCTTATGTCCACAAGTGGGACACGACGGAGGACTTTTGGCTCACTGGACAGTTGAGGAAGGCTCTCCAGCCCTGCTGGGGCGGGGCACAGAGGTGTAACCAGTAGAACACCCTAGGCTCCCCATCTCCCTCCCCCGACCTGTGGCTTCTTTTGTTTCTGAACTGTCTCTGATTCTTTCTGTCTCTCAGGCTTACCAAGGGGATGGTCAAAGGTCACAGTGTCTGGGCCAATTCAAGGATCACCAGGAGGCCAGTGAGGGCATACAGGGAACTTGCGCCCTCTCCTTAGGTGTCTCTAGCTTACTGTGGGGTTGGCTCAAGCCACCCTATCTGGGATAACAAAGGGTTAGGAAAGGGTTCAATGAGGGAACTGATACTGAAGTCACATATAACCATCACAGCTTGGTGACAGAGAAGTATCCAAGCACCTAAATGAATGTTCCTGTCTACAGGATTTACAGACCTCTTGGGGACCCAGACAGGTACAGATGTGCTAGCCTCAGACTAGGTGGCAAGACAGTAAGGGCCCTAAGGAGTGGTCCCTGTCACTGTTCTCCTAACCCTTGCAGGACTGACCTCTGTCCACACCAGCTTTCCCCACCCCACTCCCTCTCAGGGACAAAAAAGAAGAACAAAAAGACTGAACAAAGTCATGCTTCCCAAATCAAGGGCAAACTCTGTCTAGGCCCCTGCGACCTCAGAGCAGTTAGCCTCCCTCAGAGAGGAGGGTTGTATCATCAGTAAGACATGCTTACTGACAGGAAAACAGGCCTTGTGCGGTTGCTTTCCTGAGGCCTCAAAGCAGGAAGAAGTAAGATGGGCCCTATATTCAGTGTCTGAATTCTTCGTTCTTGGGGGTAGTCAGCTTTGACTACAGGGAAGTCCTGGCACAATCCTCAGGAGGGGACCCTGACTACTACTCTTCGATTCATGTCACAACCCGTGGTTACCTACCATAATGTGAGGTGCTAGGATACAGCAAAGAAAAGTCACGTTGAAGAAGCCAACCATGATCCAGATAAAGAGCGGCACAGTCGTGAGCAGGGATGGGAGAAGTCCTGGTCCAAGGTGTCTTTACCCCTGGACCTGGGAGACTTGTCTAGTCTCTGCTAAATTAGCATAGAGATGTATACATCTGTGTGTGTGTGTGTGTGTGTGTGTGTGTATGTATGGCAGAGGAGGGAGGGACTTAGTAGTTGAAGTACTTGTCATAAGGACAAGGACCTGGATTGGATCCCTAGGGCATTAAAGAAGTTGGGCACTGCAATGTAGACCCCAGCCCTAGGGAGGTAGAGGTAAGAGGATTCCTGGACCTTACTCGCCAGCCAGACTAGCTGAACGAGTGAGTTGCAAGTCCAGTGAGAGACCCTGTCTCAAAAGACAAAGTGGATAGCAGTTGAGGTTGAGACCTAACATCGACTCGTGACCACCACACCCGTGCATATACATGTACTCGCACATGTGCAGAAATACATGTACACACCCACACAGATGTGCACACAGGCCGGGAGCAAGAAGATAGGGGTTCACTGTAGAAGAGGGCCTCACCAACCCCTGGCAATGATAAAGAGTAAGCATGGACTCTAGTACCCTCTTGGCCTAAGCAGCGGAGCTCTGGGTGCTGGTTCCTTTCCTGACATAACTCCAAGTCCCCAGTACTCAGAGGCTCTATCCCAGCTCTCCCTGTGCGTCTGAGTGACCCTGGTGAGGTTTCTCTAGCTCAAAACAGGACACTGAAGGTGAAACAAGCTTGTTGTCATGGTGATTACTTCAGCTTGCTGACAGTACCCCCTCCACGATCAGGAATGCTCTCCAGCCCTGCTGGGGGGGTGGGGTGGCCCTCAGAGGAGCAACCAGTAGAACACCCTAGGCTCCCCATCTCCCTCTCCCCCGACCTGTGGCTTCTTTTGTTTCTGAACTTTCTCCGATTCTATCTGTCTCTCAGGCTGTCGCTGTCTTCTCTGTTGATTTTTGTTTCCCTGACATTGTCCCTGGGCTCTTCTCCATCTTCTAAGCTCTCTCCTGTCCCAGTCTGGGGCCTGCTCCTGGTTCCTATGGGTATGGTGCTGTCAGGCAGGTCCCTGATTCATTCTAGGCTGTGTCCTTGGAGCCTGGATGCCTTGTGACCATGCCCAGGCCTGGCCTTTCTTTTCTCCTCTCCTTTCCTTCACGTCTCCTGTATCTGTGTCTCTCTTCCTCCACTCCACCCAAAGCCCCGGCTTTCTGTCTCGGGCATAAATTAGGCAGGACTTACCCCAGCACAGCGACTGTTATTCAGGAATGATCTTGTTTTCTTCCGACCCACACTATGTCTGGCTTTGTGGAAGGAAAGCAATGCCAGCTTCTGTAGCCAGCTGTAGCTCACGTCTACCTTGGGGGAACCTGTCTAATGGGGATTCGAGTCCTCTGTACCCCAAGGAATCTTCTGGTGATCCAACTGAGATAACCTTTATATAGGGTTGAACACAATCCCCGATGCACACTAAAGCTCTGTGAATGGGGACTCCTTCGTTCATTCATTCATTCATTCATTCATTCATTTATTCATTCATTCATTTATTCATTCATTAGTTCGTTCATACTTTACGGATCTTCCCCACCCCCAGGCCAATTGCTTGGCTGGTTCACATCCCAAAGAACATAGTGCATGGGACCAAAGTGCCCACCTCATTCTACCTACCTACAGTAAGGCACCACAGAGGCTGAGAGGGCAAAGGACAGTCAAGGCAGTATGGGAATAGAAAGAAGTCTTATGTAGAAGGACTGATTCTCAGTTAAGGTGTGAAAGCCATATGTAGAGGTGGGGTTGTTGTGGGACCCAGGGGAGGGCTGGTAAGAAATGGGTCAGGAGGGGACATGGGCCCAGACTGTTCTGACTCTAAAGATGCTCTAAGGAACCGCAGTTTTATTGTAGGGCGTGTGAGACACAGATGATGTCATGCACGGGGTGGTAGAGTCCGGAGAGACGCTTCTGTTTGCTGGTGTTGAGATGAAAAGGAAACACAGGGAGAAGGCCGTGCAGAGGCTGCAGAAGAGACGGGATGGCTCTGGGTTTAGTCATCTGTATTAGGAGTCAAAGAATGGTGCTGTCAACTCAGTCAGGCCTGGGAACCAGAGGCCTGAAGGCTGGAAGACCTAGGAGTCCAATGCCCTCTGCTTCTGGCCTCATGCTTGAGCAGGTCGCTGCCTTTTATGTGGTCACATGGTGTCTGAGTAAGTCTCTAGATCTAGGTCAACACTATCTTTGGACTCTCTGTCCATCAAATGGGGATACATGAGACCCAAATATGGTGGTGCTTTGTGAGTGTCAAAGTCCTGCTGGTCCCTACACCTGTGGAGAGGAGTCAGCCGTGCCCTAGCCCTGAACGCTGAGCCCTTCGCACTTAGTCTCTGAAGGAAATAAGAGACTAGGCCCCTCTCCCAAGGCATATGGCAAAGAACTTGGCTTTGGTTCTTCAAGAAGGTGTCCCCTCCATCCCTGTGGGGCTGCAGTAGGAGTGAGTGGACTGTAGACTAAAGGACTAGAAAGAGGGCAGGGCAGGCTTTGAGTCCTCTGCCTCTCCATGTCCCTCGGTGTCTCTACTGTGGTCCTGGGCTCTTGATCCAAGTAAAGTGGGAGGCCAGGCCACAGAGCAGGTGCCATTCCTTCTTAATGATATGAGGCCTGTCCGCAGGGCCCATAC